>NW_028274817.1:82678215-84065715 GCF_037043125.1 Eumetopias jubatus
GTTTTTCTCATGAATGGATGCTGTACTTTGTCAAATGTTTTTTCTGCATCTGTTGAAAGGATCATATGGTTTTTAAACTTTCTCTCATTGATTTGATGTATCATGTTGATTGATTTACAAATATTGGACCATTTTTGCACCCTGGGAATATATCCCACTTGATCGTGGTGAATGATTTTTTTAATGTATTGTGAGATTCGGTTTGCTAGTATTTTGTGGAGGATTTTTGCATCTGTGTTCATCAGAGACATTCGTTCGCTTTTGTTGTGGTGTCTTTATTTGGTCTTGGTATCGGGTTAATGCTGGCCTCATTGAACGAAGACATTTTTATCAGTGCACTCAACAAGGCAGGATACATAGTCTCTTCATGTGCTATTGCTATTTCCCAAAACTGACCACCTGTTGACCATAAAGCGGGTCTCAGCAAATTTTGAGACAATGAAATAATAAAGACTACAATGCCATGAAGTTTGTAATTAGTACCCAGTGATAACTAGAAAATCCCCCATGGGCTTTTACATTATGCAATATCCTTCCTTAGAGGATATTTAACCCATAGCTCAAAGAAGAAAACATTAATGAAATTTAAAATACATATATTTAACTGAATATTAATGGAAATTTGTGAGATAATGCTTTAATGTGTACACTACAGAAAAGAAAGGCAATAAAAATTAATAACCTGTGTATCTATTTCACAAATTCGATAGAACAGCAGATTAAACTCAAAGAAAGCAGAAGAAATGAAATAAGGATAACAGCATTAATAAGTTAAAGATAAAACAAAATAGCCAAGGTTGGTTCTTCAGAAGGACAACACAATTGATCATCATCCTTGTGGGCCTGAAGGAAAAAGAGAGAAGTTATCTAAAAACCAGTGTCTGGAATGAAGGAGGAGCCATAGCCATGAACAATAAAGATATGAAAAGATCATTAGTCGAAATCATGAGCAGCTGTATGTAAATAAATCTGAAGGTTTAGACGTAATGTACAAATTTCAAGAAAAGACAAGTGACACAAAAACAACAAATGATCCTCAAAATACTAAATATGTGTAATCTGAAGAAAACAACAACAACAACAAAACAAGGTCCATGTTCTGATGACCCCACCAATTTATTCTACACAACTTTTAGGAAGAAATAATGGCAATTTTACCTACTTGCAAGAAAACAGGAAAAAGAGGAGTCACTTCTCATCTCATTCTATGAAGCCTAAACAGTATAAGAATATTATAAGAGATGAAGTGTACAAGCCAATCTTTCACATAAGCATAGAAGGAAAAGTCATGAGTAAAACATTAGGAAAACAAATCCAGTTATATGTGTCAAAAGGATAATGTATCACAAGAAAGTCAAGACTGTTCTAGAAATGGAGTGGTTTAGCACTTGAAAAATAAATGTATTTCACAGAATTAATTTATGAAGAAGAAAACATTGTTATATTCCCTATAGATGCAGAAGAACGTATTTCATGAATCTGATTTTTTAAAAACTAAGCTTCCTCAAGATAAAAAGCTTTTGCACAGCAAAGGGAACAGTCAACAAAACCAAAAGACAACCGACGGAATGGGAGAAGATATTTGCAAATGACATATCGGATAAAGGAGATAAAGGGCTAGTATCAAAAGAACTATAAAGAACTTATCAAACTCAATACTCAAAGAACAAATAATCCAATCAAGAAATGGGCAGAAGACGTGAACAGACATTTCTGCGAAGAAGACATCCAAATGGCCAACAGGCACATGAAAAAGTGCTCAACATCGCTCGGCATCAGGGAAATCCAAATCAAAACCTCGATGAGATACCATCTCACACCAGTCAGAATGGCTAAAATTAACAAGTCAGGTAATGACAGATGTTGGCAAGGATGCAGAGAAAGGGGAACCCTCCTACACTGTTGGTGGGAATGCAAGCTGGTGCAGCCGCTTTGGAAAACAGTATGGAAGTTCCTCAAAAAGTTGAAAACAGAGCTATCATATTACCCAGCAATTGCACTACTGGGTATTTCCCCCAAAGATACAAATGTAGGGATCCGAAGGGGTACGCGCACCCCAATGTTTATACCAGCAATGTCCACAATAGCCTAACTATGGAAGGAGCCAAGATGTTCATCAGCAGATAAATGGATAAAGAAGATGTGGTGTATATATATGCAATGGAATATTATGCAGCCGTCAAAAAGAAGAAATCTTGTCATTTGCAACAACGTGGATGGAACTAGAGGGTATTATGCTAAGCGAAATAAGTCAATCAGAGAAAGACATGTATCATATGATCTCACTGATATGAAGAATTCTTAATCTCAGGAAACAAGCTGAGGGTTGCTGGAGTGGTGGGGGATAGGAGGGATGGGGAGGCTGGGTGATAGACACTGGGGTGGGTATGTGCTATGGTGAGCACTGTGAATTGTGTAAGACTGTTGAATCCTAGACCTGTACCCCTGAAACAAATAATACATTGTATGTTAAAAAAAAAAAAAAGAAGATAGTAGGAAGGGAAAAATGAAGGGGGGGAAATCGGAGGGGGAGACGAACCATGAGAGACTGTGGACTCCGATAAACAAACTGAGGATTCTAGAGGGGAGGTGGGGGGGGATGGTTTAGCCTGGTGATCGGTATTAAAGAGGGCACGTATTGAATAGAGCACTGGGTGTTATGTGCAAACAATGAATCATGGAACACTACATCAAAAATAAATTAAATAAATAAATAAATAAATAAACAAACTAAGCATCCAACAAATGTGGGGAAAAGGGAACCCTTGTGCACTGTTGGTGGGAATGTAAACTGGTACAGGAGTTATGGAAGATGATATGGAGGTTCCCCAAAAAGTTGAAAATAGAACTACCATACGATTCAGCAGTTCTGCTTCTGAGTTTATATGTGAAGGAAACAAAATCACACTCTCCAAGAGATATCTGCATCCCCATGTTCGTTTCAGTATTATGCACAATACCCAAAACTTGGAAACAACCTAAGTGTCTATGGACAGATGAATGGATAAAAATGATCGTATAGTGGGAAATTATTCAGTCATAGAAACAAGGGAAATCCTGCCATTCGTGACAACGTGGAAGGACCCTGAGGGCATTATGCTAAGTGAAATAAGTCAGACAGGCAAGGACAAATACTGTATGATCTCACTTATATGTGGACTCTAAAACAAAGCCAAACACAGAAACAGACAGTAGATGATGCTTGCCAAGGGCTCGGGGGTGCGGGATGTGGGGAGATATTGGTCAAAGGATGCAGACTCTCAGTTATAAGATGAAAAAGTTCTGGAGTTCCAATATTCAGCACGGTGACTATAGTTAACAATACTGTTACATATATTTGAAAGTTGCTAAAAAAGAAATCTTACATTTTCTCACCAAAATATTATAATTATGTGCCACAAAGGGGTTGTTAACTAACTTTATTGTAGTATTCATTTCACGTATATGTGTGTATCAATTCATCATGTTATTTAAATTTACACAATGTTATATGTCAATTATATATCAATAACGTTGGAAATTTATTTAAAATAAAAATACACATTTATGGTAAAACCTCTAAGCAAACTAGGAATAAAAGAGAACTCTCTTAAAGCACTCAGAATATCTTTGAAGAGCCTACATAAACAGGGGCACCTGTGTGGCTCAGTCGGTTAAGCAACCTACTCTTGGTTTTGGCTCAGGTCATGATCTCATGGGTTGTGAGATCAAGCCCCGCCTTGGCCTCCAGGCTCAGAGGGCAGTCTGCTCGAAAATTCTCTCTGTCTGCCCCTTCCCCCACTCGTGAGTGCTCTCTCTCTCTCATAAATAAATGAATATTTTTTAAAAAAATTAAAAAATAATAAAAGCCTACCAAAACCATTGCACTTAATCATGAAATATTGAAAGCCATCCTTCCGAGATCATGAAAAACAGTAGGTTATCCACTGTCACTACAAATAATTGCCATAAGGGAAGAAAAAGTAACAAAGATGATCCAGCCAATATACCCCTAAATGCATACACATGTGAATCGAAGGACACGTATATGACTGTTGTCCACAGTACCATTTTTAATCCTCCGGGACTAGAAACTACTGCAATGTCCATCAGAAATAGGATGTGCAAAAAAATTGTGGTATATTTACACAAACTGACATATTATTCAGTAATGAATATCCATGAACTCAGTAACAAACAACAAAAAAAGAAGAGGCGTAAGTGAAAATTATAATGTTGCCAAAAGAAAGCTAGATTATAAGAATATGTACTATAATGTTGTATTTATCATGTGCAATGAAGTTCACAAGCAGGCACAATTAAAGTGTTAAAAGTCAAAATACTGGTTAGACTTGCTGAGGTGGCACACAGCAGTGACTAGGTAAAGGCATAAGGGCGATTTTGGTTTGCTGGCAATGCCAGATCTCTTGACCTGGATTGTAGTTTCTCAGATATTTGAGATATAATAGTTTACTGAGCGGTACTTTTATGTTCCATGCAATTCCCTTTTGGTGCTCTATTCCACTGAAAAGTTACAGAAAAATGTTTAATAAGTAGAGTTCCAGGAGTGTACATAAAGAATTGATTCTTTGGTGATTTGTATATTCTCTGACCACCATGCCACTAAACTATAAATTAATAACCAAAATCATTTGAAAAATCCCTCACATGTTTGTGAAGAAATACCTTCCTGAATACCCAGGGCTCTAGGAAGAAATCACGTTGAAATTAGAAACCATTTGGAACTGACGAAGATGAAAACTCAAGAGTCTTTTGCCTGCTATAGTTATTAAGTCTCTCCTCTTGTGATGCTTAGATTTCTCACGGAAGGATCTCCTGCATCTATGGGAAAAGGCAAGATGCCAGCGGTGTGTACACGTTGGGAATGTGGCTAGGAATTAAACTATTATGTAGATTTTTTACTTAAATCTCTATATTGGGTTTGGATGCCTGCCTTCACCTGAGGCTGAGATCCCAAAGTCCATTAATTATCCATTTATCCCCTCCAGAGAGTAAGTGTTTGCTCAAACTCCCAAGGGTTTGGGGAAAGCAATTTGCCCAGCTAGAGGTTGCCGAGAGGGTTTCTGGGTGTCTAAATGTGTCTTAACTATACTTTAGAGCAATCATGTAATTTACAACCCCCACCACGACCCCTAACTTGCAGGGGAACATGCCACTGCCAATCTCACAAACAGGTTGAAGGTCTGGTGAAGGGGGTTAAAGACCATTGCTCTGGAGGTTTCCTCACTGGTGGGTTAGGATTGAATGCTCGTAAATCAGTTAATTCAGGCATCACTCATCTGTCTGCTTTCCACCTTCTCATACTTTATAATTATTGTCTCCTCACCCATCCTTTTTGTCCTTGTGAGGTTAGGCGTCTAATGGAAAGGATCTAGCCAGGAGAGCAGAAGGAGGACCAGATGGAAGGACAAAGAATGAGAAAGGGAATGGGTGAAGGATATGAACAAAGGTGACTCTGGGGCACTTGGAAACAGGAACAAGCGTCCAGCGACATGATGAAACAGCTCCTCACCCTGTTTTGGTGCACGTGTTAGATCCCAGTGAGTCGGCATCCGGTTGGACTTCATTTTCACACCTTCGGTAGTGGAGGGCAGGATCCCTAGGTCCCGTCATGAGAGTCCCATCATGCTGCAAATGATGGGAGAGGATAGTTGCCCCCAACATTAAGGGGAAGACAGTTACCTGAGGAGGCGATAAGAGAATGCTGGATGGCAAAACACCAAATGCCAGTGACATTCCCTCCACTGAACCCACCGTGGAAATTAGTTCCCCTGTTGTTCATAGTCGTAGCTCCTTGTCATTTAATTCCATATCACTTATCACAATTTGCAAATGTAACAATGATGTCTGTGATTCATTTGATGACGCACTGACCTACCAGGCTGAAAGCTCAGTATGCATGGCCATTATTAGGCTGATCATAATTGGATGAATTAATTCTTAGTCACTCCATAAGTAGCTTGGTGGGCACAGGGGAAGGAGGGTGCGAGGAAGAACCAAATATAGAGAGAAGGAGGAAGGAAAGAGAGGGCAGGACAACGGAGGACCAAGATGAAAACCCAAGGAGGGAGAGAAGAGGCAAAGGATAGAGGATGACAGGAGGAGAACCTGAAAGACAATGCAGGTAGGAGAGAGGGAGGAGTGAGAAGGGAAGGGTCAAAGGGTGATGGTGTATATTGAAGTGGACATAGCACAGCCTCACCCACAAGAATCCTGTGGGCCTACAGCATGATGCAGAGAACGGTGTGCGTGTGCACGCGCGCACGTGTGTGTGTGTGTGTGTGTGTGTCTGCACGCACCTGTGTCTTTTCTGTGTAATAATAATTGCAGGGTATGACCTACCTGGGGAAATTGTGAATTCTTTCAATATGAGGGTTTTGCTCAAATCTCTTCCCCTGAGGGCCTTTATGTCAGGACCACCTCTGCTTTTCTCCCACAGTCCAATGCATTACTCAGCTTCAGTTCCCATGGTAACCAAGCTATCTGCTTCCTGTCATGTCTAGGGACTAAGAATGAGACAAAGAGAAAGGCAGAGAATTGTGTCTTCCTCTGAGGTACACAAGCCCCTAGTCGGGGATTTAAAAGCACAGTCTATTGAGTTCCATCTTGCCCTGAGCCCATGCCTGGTGGAGGAGGACAGAAATTGCAGAGAGGCCCAATATGAACTCAGAAATTCTACCTCTCCATAATGCACCATGTGGTTGGGAGACCTAGGCTTCCTTGCCCCTTAGCCACCTTCCTACCAATAATTTGTTTTACCTCCAAACCATGCCCATGAAGTCCAGGATTCCTGCCCCACAACCTACTTCTCCTCATCCTGCACTGTAGCCTCTATCACATTATGGGGGGTGGGAGAGTTCCAGTAGCCCCATTTTCTGACAGGAACCTCAATTCCAGCCAGATTTCAGAAGTACTGCTTCCAGAAAAGATCCATGAGCCACAGTAGGGGCCTCACTCAGGACAAACAACTTCCTCCTCTCCTCTTTGGCCTGGGAGACCTCTACCTACCCAGACCATGAGACCAGTTAATAAGGCTCCTACTTCCTGCCCCACCGCCCCTGTTCTGTCAGGGCCTTGGACAGACTCAGAGGAAGGAGGTCTCTGCCAGCCTCCCGATTTTGGAATACAGCAAAAGTACCGAAACGCCTCTTCCCTTTCCCCTTCTCCGGAGTAGCCAGCTTCTTCCTCTGCATTTTCTCCCCATTTCAGAGTCTGGGCAAGCATGGTGCCAGGCAGGACATGAGACTTCCCGGGACACCAATTTGTGAGGAGACACAGCACAAAACTTGAAGGTAGGTCCCATCTGCCCCTCCCTTCTCCCCCAGTATTTTAGATATCTCTGGAAGCCCATTTGTCCAGCCTCAGTCTCTTTTCCTGGGTCCCGGCTGTCCACCATTTCTCATGTACCGGAATCCCTCAGTCCAAAAAAATCTGAGGAATCTCATCTCCACTCCCACTGAATAACACACACCGGACAGAACCCAAAGTCTTGCCCATTCTCCTGATCTCAGGGTCTTTTTGAGACACCCAGTTTATGTCTGTAAAGGGAGTTTGCTTCATATCCACTGCCAGTATCCACCTGCCAGCCACTTCTCTATGTCTCAAACCCCTCTCAGGAGATCCCAGATCTGCTGGGATGCTGGTCTCTGTCTGGATGTCCAGCAGGAGATTCCCTTGGAGTAGGACCAAAGTGGAACAGCAAGGCAAGGAAAGCAATGCTTTGCTTGATGCCCTTCTCCTGAAATCCCCCCAAATACCACTCTAGACTTTATGGGAGCCACAGATTTTAATGACAGGTGAAAAGTAACTAGAGGAACTAGAGACAATTATAATATGGAACAAAACTCCTAGGAAATGATGGCTAAATATCAATGTTCTTAGAGCCCACAGAAAATCACCCCTCTCCTGCTTCCCCCCAAAAAAGTTATGCCTTCTGGGGGCATTTCACTCTGGGCGGATCCCTGTTCCTAGCTTTTCTTCTCTGTCTTAAGGACTGCCCTTTTCTCCCCTTGAGGAAGAGAAAGTCCCCTCCATTCTCTCCTTCATTGTAGGGATTTATTTTTTTCCTAACAATGGGATCTTTCCACATCTCCAACCCCCCCGACTCTGAACATACAAACACACAAAGACACTCACACACATGCCCCAGAACTAGCAGTGGCACACAATGATCCCGAACCAATCCTGAACTTCCCAACATATAAGTGAGTCCGTCTAGATTAACCTCCAGTACTCACTCTCGATCTCGTGGACTTCAAACCTCATTCCTTGATCCTCTGGCCAATATTGGTTTGCTAATATCTTCATTCTCAATTTGGCCATACACATAAGGATGTAAGTATCAGCATGTCTTTAAGTAAGAGTATGAAGCCTGGGGCAGGTGGGTCATAATTTTGACAAAGCCAGCATCTCCAGTTGATCTACTCTTTACTCTGACCCTTGAAAAGATCTAAGCCCTGCAGGTAATCAGTTTGTCTCGCACCCCCCTATTCCTTTGCTCTAGTGGTTTTTCCCAGGGCTCCGCTATACTCCAATTTAAACAAATACCTTTCCTTGATTACACTTCCCTACCCGTTATGGTTCCACATATTTGCTGTAAACAGCAAAGCCTTTATGAGAAGTTGTCTAAATGGGCTGTCTCCACTCCCTCCCCTCTCCCTCCAACACGTCTTGCATCCCCTTCTGCCCTCTAAACTTGTTTTTTTTTTTCATGTTCTTTAACAACCGGCATGATGTGACATCAAAGTATCATTCCTCTGCTTCTGTTTACCTTCTTAGCACCATTAAACATGCTGCCTACTTCCTCTTCTTTGATAATCTTTTGAGTTTCATGAAACCACTCTCTTCTGGTTTTCTTCCTTCTTGCGTGGATCCTATCCTTTGACTTAGTTATGGGCTCCTTTTCCTCTAAACATCTTTACAGGTTGACATGCTGTAGGTTGGTGCTTTGTATTCTCTTTTCTTCCTTTTGTACATTTTCTAAGAAGTTTTTAATCAACTTATATAGCCTTAAATATATACAGCTATTTTTATGTCAATCACACCTCACTAATGTGGCTTAAAAATAAGATAGAACGTATTTCTTTTCCCTTTATGACTGTAAATAACACATCTGCCAACCTCTGTATGAATCAGTGTGTGATTACAACAATAGGAAAAGGCTCAGGTTTGTTCAATCCAAAATAAATCTTGAGAAGAAATCACGAGGGAATTTATAAAATATTTTGAACTGAATCAAAGTTAAATTTGTGGGGCACATCTTATATCAATCATCTTCTGCCTTAAGAAACTAAAAAAAGAACAGAAAATCAAACCCAAAGTAAATAGAAGAATGAAATGCTTAAAATAACAGTGGAGATCATCAAAACAAAAATAAAGAACCTCAGAAAGACAACAAATTCAAAAAGTCATTCTTTAAAAATATTAATCAGGTTTATATAACCTGAGACATACAGATCAAGAAAAAGAGAGAAAGGCTCAAAATCACAAGAAATGCAAAAGCGATATCACTCTAGGCCTTAGAGAAATTTAAAAGAAAGTAAAATGTACCACAAAAACTGGATAACAACAGTTTGGAACAGTTAGATGGAAAGGGCAAAACTCCTTAAAACAATAAAACTCGCCAAACTGATATATGGAAAAATAGAATATGTAAATGGTCCCAGATAAAACTCATAAACAAAGCTTTCCAAATAGCATACTCCATCCCAGTCAGTTTCATCGGGGTATCCTCTTAAACATTTAAGGGGGAAATCGTGCCAATTCTACACAAATTCTTCCAGAAAATTGATTAGAAGTGAAAATGTCCCAAGTCGTTTTATGAGGCCCGTGTGAACTGGATAAAAGGTTAAGGTGCTTAAACATTTACAAATCGAGTAATGTAATGTATCTCAACAGAATAAAAACAAAAATAATATGGCATTCTCAGTAGATAAAAGGGATGCTTTTGACATAATTTAATACACATACATGATAAAAACTCTCAGAAAATTGGGAAGAGAAGGGAACTTCCTCAGCCTGTAAAGGATAGCAGTGAAAAACCTATGTGTAACATTATACTCGATCATAAAAGGCTAAGTGTTTACCGCATAGGATCAGGAACACCTCTTTTATTTACTACTGTACTGGAGGTCCTCATCAGTGCAATAAGTCAAGGAAATGAAATAAAACTTATAAATATTGACAAGGTCGAAGTGAAAATGTGCTTATCTACAGAATACATGATTTTGTTCATAGCATGTTCAATCTACAAAAAAAAAATTTTTTTTTGCTCCAAATAACAAGCATGTTTAATAAGGTTGCAGGAGGGTAGTAAGAAGGTCAGTTGTTGTGATGAGTCCTGGGTGTTGTATGTAAGTGTTGAATCACTGAATTCTAGTCCAGAAACCAATATTACACTGTATGTTAACTAACAAATTTAAATTTAAAAAATAAGGTTGCAGGATAGAAGGTCAATAAAAATGCTAACAGCTGTCTCTTATACTAATATTAACCAACTGGAAATTAAGTTAAGGAGGGCACGTGATGGGATGAACGCTGGGTGGTATACGCAACTAGTGAATCATTGAACAGTACGTCAATAACTAATGATGTACTATATGTTGCCTAATTGAATTTAAATAAAAAAATTAAAATTAAAAATAATGCAGCTTATTTTTTTATGTTTACCAGTTTATTAAAGGACACAATAAAGGATAGAGATGAACAGCCAGATAAAAGGTGCATAGGAGTTCTGGGAGGGTCCCGAGCACAGAAGCTTCTGTTCCCGTGGAGTTGGGGTGCGTCACCCTCCCCATGTGGATACGTTCGCAAACGTAGAAGCTCTCCAAACACCCTACTTTGGGGATTTTATAGAGTCTTTATCACATAGGCATGATTGATCATTAACTCCAGAAAACAATGCAGTTAATATAGTATCAAATAACTCCAAATATCTAAGAATAAATCTAGCAAAACTGTACAACATTCCCACACTAAAACTCTAACATATCACAAAGAGAAAGTTTGAAAGACCTAAATAAATGCAGAAAGACTAAAAAGCAACGTTTTAATCCCAGTGTAGTTAACATCCAGTGTTCTATTAGTTCCAGGTGCACAATATGGTGATTGAACCATTCCGTATATTGCACAGTGCTCATCAAGGTAAGTGTGCTCTTAACCCCCTTCACCTATTTTACCTATCCCCCCACCCACCTCCCCTCTGGTAACTCTCTGTTCTCCATAGTTAAGAGACTGTGTTTCGGTTTGTCTCTTTTTTAAAAAACTCAACTTTTATGTCATCTCTCCCCAGACCGATCTATAGGTTCATTTTGACCCTTATGAAAACTGCAGCAGACTTTTTAAAGTAATTTACAAGTTGACTAAAAAGTTATGTAGAAAAACAAAATATCTGGAATCGTCAACACATTCTTGAAAAAGACCGGTTATGTTACCCTACCTCAGGACTTGCTATAAAGGTACAGTAATCAAGACAATATACAGCAATCAAGACTTTAAGAATAGACAAACAGATAAATGGATGATAATCGACTCCAGAAATAGACCCACATATTCACAGTCAACTGATTTTCATCCAAAGCATCAAGCAAATTCGGTAGGTTAAGCATTCAATGCAAATTCGGTAGGTTAAGCTTTCAATGTCCTCCAGCCAAGAGACCTCCAAGAACATTAATGAAACAAGTTGCAATGAGGGGGAACACACACCATGGAGAATCACAGGGAGTGGCAGTAAGAGGCTGTTAAAGAGAACCTACTACAGGATTTGAGGTTTGGTTGAATGATTTAGGGAGGATCTAACAGAAGGGAAGATCCAATGTAGTTTGAATGCTTTCAGAAGGCATGGGCAATTTTCTCATTGGTTATCTATCTCAATGCACCTTATCTATAGGGAGGAGGGACTATAAGGAGGGTAAGTTTATAATTGGTAAAGAAGCAGCAGTCACTCATTTTGTCCAAGAGAGTGGGCATATGGTATTTTATGTGTGGCACGGGGACCTTGCTTTTGCCTGTGTTTGGACACAATTATGGAGCACCCGTGTTTTGTTTCATTTTATCATGGTCTCAGAATAACCTTGTCTGAGACTTGTATTCAATGAAAATGTTTGTTTGTTAGAAGAAGAACATGGCCTGCCTGTGAGTGCCAGGCCAGCTTCTAGATGTCAGGGACTACCCTTTTTATCTTTCTCAAGGAAAGCCTTTTTTATATACAAATAATCATTCAGGGTGAATCATTTTAAATTTACAGAAAAGTTGCAGAGATATGCTGAGAACATTGATGCCCTTTCCCCCCTGGATTAAGCCTTTTGTACCATGAAGGAAATAGGGAAGATGTGTCCGCTGGGATTTTGGCAGGGACTACAGTTTTTCTCTCCCAGAAAGCACCACCCATCTTTCCAAGGATCCTCCCAGATCTTTCTTGTGGACATCAAATGTAGTTCCTGGAGGAAAAGCACACAAGATGGTGAGAAACTCCTCGAGGGACTTCCTACTCTCTTGGTAGCCCACACTTGGCCCTTACCAATTTCTCAAAACTTTCTACATAATCTTCTTAAAGTCTTACATGGCTTTCAGGCAGTGTCTGTCCCAGGTAAATAAATGTTCAGGTCTTCTTTTATTTGTTAGCCATTTGTATGTCTTCTTTGAAGAAGTGTCTGTTCATGTCTTCTGCCCATTTTTTGACTTGATTATTTGTTTTTTGGTTGTTGAGTTTGAGAAGTTATTTTTATTTCTTTTTTAAATTTTATTTTACTATGTCATGTTAGTCACCATACAGTACATGATTAGTTTTTGATATAGTGTTCCATGATTCGTTGTTTGTGTATAACACCCAGGGCTCCATGCGATACATGCCCTCCTTAACACCCATCACCGGGTTAACCCGTCCCCCCACTCCCCTACCCTCTAAAACCCTCAGTTTCTTTCTCAGAGTCCATAGTCTCTCATGATTTGTCTTCCCCTCTGATTCCCCCCCTTCAGTTTTCCCTTCCTTCTTCTAATGCCCTCCCTGCTATTCCTTATGTTCCACATATAAGTGAAACCATATGATAACTGACTTTCTCTGCTTGACTTAGCATAATTTCTCCCAGTCTCATCCATGTTGATGTAAAGTTGGGTATTCATCATTTCTGATGGCTGAGTAATATTCCATTGTATATATGGACCACATCTTCTTTATCCATTCATCTGTTGAAGGGCATCTCGGCTCTTTCCACACTTTGGCTATTGTGGACATTGCTGCTATGAACATCGGGGTACATATGGCCCTTCTTTTCACTACATCTGTGTCCTTGGGGTAAATCCCCAGGAGTGCAATTCCTGGGTCATAGGATAGCTCTATTTTTAAGTTTTTGAGGAACATCCACAGTGTTTTCCAAAGTGGCTGTACCAACTTGCATTCCCACCAACAGTGTAAGAGGGTTCTCCTTTCTCCACAACTTCTCCAACATTTGTTGTTTCTTGCCTTGTCTATTTTTGCCATTCTAACTGGTGTAAGGTGGTATCTCAGTGTGGTTTTGATTTGAATTTCCCTGATGGCTAATGATGATGAACATTTTTTCATGTGTCTGGTAGCCATTTGTATGTCTTCTTTGGAGAAGTGTCTGTTCATGTCTTCTGCCCATTTTTTGACTTGATTATTTGTTTTTTGGGTGTTAAGTTTGAGATGTTCTTTATAAATCTTGGATATCAGCCCTTTATGTGTAGTGTTATTTGCAAATATCTTTTCCCATTCTGTGGGTTGCCTCTTTGATTTGTTGACTTTCCTTTGCTTTGCAGAAGCTTTTTATCTTGATGAAGTCCCAAAAGTTTATTTTCGCTTTTGTTTCCCTTGTCTTTGGGGACGTGTCTTGAAAGAAGTTGCTGTGGCCGATGTCGAAAAGGTTATTGCCTATGTTCTTCTCTAGCATTTTGATGGACTCCTGTCTCACATTGAGGTCTTTCATCTGTTTAGAGTTTATCTTTGTGTATGGTGTAAGAGAATGGTCCAGTTTCATTCTTCTGTATATAGCTGTCCAATTTGCCCAGCACCATTTATTGAAGAGACTGTCTTTTTTCCATTCGATATTTTTTCCTGCTTTGTTGAAGATTAGTTGACCATAGAGTTGAGGGTCCATATCTGGGCTCTTTATTCTGTTCCATTGATCTATGTGTGTGTTTTTGTGTCAGTACCATGCTGTCTTGGTGATCACAGCTCTGTAATATAGCTTGAAAAAATATTCAACATCATTAGCCATCAGGAAAATTCAAATAAAAACCACATTGAGATATCACTTTACACCAATTAGAATGGCAAAAATTGACAAGGCAAGAAACAACAAATGTTGGAGAGGTTGTGGGGAAAGGGGAATGCTCTTACACTGTTGGTGGGAATGCAAGTTGGTACAACCACTTTGGAAAACATTGTGGGGGTCCCTCAAAATTTAAAAATAGAGCTACCCTATGACCCAGGTATTGCACCACTGGGAATTTACCCCAAGGACACAGATGTAGTAAAAAGAAGGGCCATAGGCACCCCAATGTTCATAGCAGCAATGTCCACAATAGCCAAACTGTGGAAAGAGCCAAGATGCCCTTCAACAGATGAATGGATAAAGAAGATGTGGTCCATATATACAATGGAATATTACTCAGCCATCAGAAAGGATGAATACCCAACTTTTACATCCACATGGATAGGACTGGAGGAGATTATGCTAAGTGAAATAAGTCAAGCAGAGAAAGTCAGTTATCATATGGTTTCACTTATTTGTGGAACATAGGAATAGCATGAAGGACATTAGGAGAAGGAAGGGAAAAATTAAAGGGGGGAAATCAGAGGGGGAGATGAACCATGAGAGACTATGGGCTCTGAGAAAGAAACTGAGGGTTTTAGAGAGAAGGGGTGTGGGGTGGTGGGTTAGCCCGGTGATGGGTATTAAGGAGGGCATGTATTGCATGGAGCACTGGGTGTTTTACACAATGAATCATAGAACACTACATCAAAAACTAATGATGTATTGTATGGTGACTAACATAACATAATAAAAAATTATTTAAAAAATGTTCAGGTCTTCTTTCTACCTGCAAACACAAAAATTTCACTAAATTTTATGTTATCCATTAGATTTCAGTTCTCTGAGGGGTTCCAAAATAAGTCATTAATTTGCAGTTTTTCCATCTCTTCTTGTTTTATTAGTAGGAATGATGCCTCTGCCAGCTGTGGGCATTTCTGAGGTCAAAATGGAAGTACTCAGGAAAGTCTTTTTAACAGATGGCTCTGGATCCATTCAATATACATTTGAAAGGTAATTTGGTACTTGACCCCCATTAGACTTCATATGCATCCTTACTTATCACTGTTCATTGTTTGGGCCTCCTAAAAACACCAATCTCTCAAGCCACCCTATGTGTTCTTAAAAGTTTTCCCATTTTTTTCTTATTTCAGCAGAGTCCTTCTGTCTGATCCTTTGTCCAGACAGAATCCGCATATAACTATTGGCTCCTGATCTCTGCTCACTAAACAAAGACATTTTCTGCTATGAGACTTAGTTGCTTTAAACTTCTTTATATATAGCTTTTTTTGTAACTTTAAAAAATGTGTGTCTTTGGGCTTTTTAACCTGATCAGGTTTTTGTCTTAGTTGGCATAATGGTCACAATGGCCTGTCATGACATTCTACCTCTTAACGAAAAGTGGCACACCTATTAGTAGTTATTTAAGTGGGATATTTGAGAAAGTGAATTGATGGCTACCTGCCGTAAGTCATTTCTAACTAGAAGCCCTAATTGTTTATTTTTCTAAAATAAAATTGAAATAATATTCCACAAAAACCTTTTGTAAAGTTCACATTCTTAATATATCGTGGACATATCTGGATTTCTAAAATAATCTTTAACGGTATATTTATTAATGCCTGTATACTACAATATGGTATGGATGTGCCATAATTCACTTAAACAACCCCTTACTGATGGTCATTTAGATTTTCTCCTGGTGATAAGTAGAAAACCTACAGGTTTAAGTAAGTACATGAGATATAATTGGTTAGTTTTTAAAGATTTAGACATGCTTTTAACTGTGCTTAAAGATAACATTTTACATTAGAAGAATTTGAAAGGACTAAATTAGTGTATTCGGGGAAAAGTCTTGATCAGTAAAATATAAGGAGATACAGATGAGATGGGAAGAAAACACAACACATATTCTCAAGTCCCAGGACCACAAAATTATCTGAGATGAGAATACAGTTAAATATGAGCTGGGGAGGGGGGAGAGTTTCATGTAAACCTGGAATGGATTGAGGTAAAATAACTTAATGGGATCAAGGCAAAATAACCAAGAATTTATATGCCCAAATTGTATACTTCTGTTATTATTATAAGAGAACTCAGCCTGGGAGAGGATGGCATGCTTCTTTTGGTGGCATAGTTGATTTGATGGGAATTATTAGTTATCATAGCAGTCTGTTCTCTTGACTGCTCTTCTTGCCTCTTGCTCCTGCCAAAGATGGTCAACTTACTCATAATTTATTGAATGAAAATATTTAGGAAATCTTGTACACACTATTTGTAATATTTTATTACCCCAAACACTGCTGTAATAAGCGTGCTGTACACAAAATTCTAATTAATCTCTGTCTTTTTTTTCTTTAAGACTTATTTCTAGAAATTATGCTGTCAGGTTATATTCCTGAGACATGTTCACCAAATTCGACTGCAGGTTCTTCTTTTTATGACCAATGTCAAACAGCTTCTTCATAATTTATTTTCCCCAAACAAGGCTTAAGTCATGAGAACATTGCAAGAAAGAAAATGTACAGGTCAATCTTTATTATTAAAGTGGATGCAAAAATCCATGTTAGAAAATAAAATCCAGCAATATGTGAAATGGATAACACATCATGGCTAAAAGGGTCACTTTCCAGAAGGCAAGTGTGGCTTAACATTGGAAAACCTATCAGTGTGATTCCTACATTCTCAAGAGGAGAAAAATTATAGGATAATGGCCATAAGTGCAGAAAAACAATTTCACAAATTCAACAGCCATTCATGATTTAATTTGAAAAATGCCTTTAAAACAATGGGATAGAAGAAAATTATTTGTTCTAATAAGGATTATACCCCAAAATCTATACCAAAATCTTTTGGTATATTAATGGTGAATTAATATGAAAGTGTTCTTCCTGAGAGTTGGAATGGTGGGAATGATCCAAGAATGGCCATTATCCTCACTTTTGTTAAAAAATATACTTGGTAATCCTGGCTACTGAAGTAGAGCGAAATCAATCAATCAATCAATCAATTATATTGAAAAGGAAGGAATTAAAATGTTTTTATTCACAGATAATATAGTTATATGCATATGCAATTCAAAAGAATCTACGAGCTCTTCGAATATATAAGTGAGTATAGCAAGGTCACAGTGTACAGGGCCAATATATAAACACCAATCATTTTCTATAGATTAGCAATCAACAAATGTTTTTTAAAAAATTAAAACCACACCATACACAATAGCATTAAAAAGACAAAATACAGGGATGCCTGGGTGACTCAGTTGGTTAAGCGTCTGTCTTTGGCTCAGGTCATGATCTCAGGGTCCTAGGATCGAGCCCTCATTGGGCTCCCTGTTCTGCGGGGAGCCTGTTTCTCTCTATACTTCTGCCTGCCGCTCCCCCTGCTTGTGCTCTCTCTCTCTCTCTCTCTGTGTCAAATAAATAAAATCTTTATTTAAAAAAGACAAACACAATATTTGAGCAGGAGTGATGCCTCTGCCAGCTCTGGGCATTTCTGAGGTCAAAATGGAAGTACAAGGTCTCTGCACTGTAAACCACAAAATACTATTTGAAGAAATTTAAAAATTCAAATGCCATACGATTTTACTCATATGTGCAGTTTAAGAAACAAAACAAATGTAAAAAGGGGGAAAAAAGAGAGAAAGAGAGAGGCAAACCATGAAACAGACTCTTAACTACAGAGAACAAACTGATGGTTACCAGAGGGGAGATGGGTGGGGGGATGGGTGGAATAGGTGATGGGAATTAAGCAGTACACTTGTCATAATGAGCACCGGGTGTTGTATGGAAGTGTTGAATCACTGTATTGTGCACCTGAAACTAATATTACACTTGCAGACGTTTAACGACTGAGCCACTCAGATGCCCTGGAAGAATCATTATTGTAAATATGTAAACATTTCTCCAAATTCTCTCTACAAATCTTATACAATTCCAATAGACATTATAGTGTGTTTATTTTATAGAAATTGGCAAGACGATTCTAAAATGGACATAGAAACCCAAAGGAAGAAGAGCCAACACAATCTTGAAGAAGAATAGCAGAGCTGGAAGACTCACATTATCAGATAATAAGACTTACTAGAAAACCATAGTAATTAAGAGACTGTATACTAGTACAAGAATAAAAACTAGACCAAGTAAACAGATTAGGGAGTCCAGAAACACATGTACATATACACAATCACTTCATTTATGACAAGCTACCATTACATTGCAGTGGGGAAAAGATGGTCTGTCTCATTGTGCTTTGCCCTTTCCATATTGCTAGGGGAAAAGGCAAATCTTTATTCCTTCTGCATAATATACAATATAATCAATTTGAGAAGTATTTCTGATCTAAATGTGAAAAGTAAAATAATAAAGATTTTAGAGGAAAACAGAAGAAAATCTCCATAACATAGAGTATCAAATATTTAAATATTTTCTACTTCATTCATTCATTCATTCATTCATTTGTGGAGTTGACACACAATGTTCCATTAGTTTCAGGTGTACAATAATAGTGATCAACAAGTTGATACATTATGCTATGGTCACCACAAGTGTAGCTTGTCCCCATACATTGTTATTACAATATCATTGACTATATTCCTTATGCTGTGCCTTTATTCCCATGCCTTATTCATTCCATTACTAGAAGCCTGTATCTCCCTTTCTCCACCCATTTTGCCCAATCTCCCACCTCCCTCTCCTCTGGCAACCATCATTTTGTTCTCTGTATTTAAGGTCAGATTCTGCTTTTGGTTTCTTTATTAATTTTTTTTAGATTCCACTTATGGGTCGAATCATATGGTATTACGCTTCCTCAGTCTGACTCATTTCTTTTAGCATAATACCTTTTAGATCCATCCATGTTTTCTCAAGGGGCACCATTTCATCCTTTTTATCACTCTGTAATATTCCATTACATCTGTTTTATCCATTCATCTACCATATTTTGGCTACTGTCAATAATTCTGCAATAAACATAGGGGTGCATATATCTTTTTGAATTAGTGTCTTCATTTTCTTTGGGTAAAAACTCAGTAGTGTAATTATTGGCTCATATACCTCTATTTTTAACTTTTTGAGGAAACTCCATACCATTTTCTTCAGCTGCTACACTGGATTGCATTCCCACCAACAATGCATGAAGGTTCCCTTTTCTCCATATCCTTGCCAACACTTGCTATTTCTTGTCTTTTTGATTTTAACCATTCTGACAGGTGTGAGGTGATATCTCATTGTGGTTTTGATTTGCATTTCCCTGATGATCAGCATCGTTTCATGTGTCTGTTGGCCATCTGGATGTCTGCCTTGGAAAAATATCTATTCATGTCTTCTGCACATTTCTTAACTGGATTATTTGTTTTTTGGGCATTGAGTTTGAGAAGTTCTTTATAGATCTTGGATACTAACTCTTTTTTATATTATTATGTTGTTTGCTGACATATAGTACATCACTAGTTTTTTATGTAGTGTTCTATGATTCATTAGTTGCATATAACACCCAGTGCTCATCACAAAATGTGCCCTCCTTAATACCCATCACCCAGTTACCCCACCCCACCACCCCCCTCCTTTCTGTTACCCTGTTTGTTTCCCGGAGTCTTGGGTCTCTCATGGTTTGTCTCCCTCTCTGATTTCTTCCCATTCAGTTTTCCCTAACTTTTTATCAGATATGTCATTTGGAAATAATTTGTCTCATTTGGTGGGTTGTCTTTTTGTTTTTGATGGTTTCCTTGACTGCTGAAAAGCTTTTGATTTTGGTGTTGTCCCAATAGTTTAATTTTTCTTTCGTTTCCCTTGCTTGAGGAGACATATCTAGAAAAATGTTTCTATAGCCAACATCAAAGAAATCTTGAGAAAGAGAAACAAAGCTAGAGGTATCACAATATCAGATTTCAAGATATACCACAAAGCTGTAGTAATCAAAACAGTATGGTACAGGTACAAAATAGACACATAAATCAATGGAAACTTATAGAGAGCCCAGGAATAAACCCATGTTTATATGATCAATTAAGGTATGACAAAAACAGTGAAAATATACAATGGGGAAAGTCTCTTCAACAAATGGTGTTCGGAAAACTGGACAGCTACATGTAAAAGAATGAAACAGGATCACTTTCTTACATCATACACAAAAATAATCTCCAGGTAGATTAAAGGCCTAAATGTGAGATCTGAAACTATAAAACTCCTAGAAGAAAACATAGTCAGTAATTTCTTTAATAGATTTAAAACATTCCAGGTGGAAGGCCCTGTGTGCTTTCTTATTTTGTTTATAATTTGTGGTTTTATTACATTGTGGTCAGTTAGTATTTGTAACACTTACACTTTAAAGTATGAGACAAGGTTTTGTTTGAACCTAATGGCAAAGATTTTTAAGCAAAGTCCAGAGAGCTACAGGGACTTTTTCAAAAGTTTATATAAGTGTATATGTAGGTATTACAAGATAAAAATTGATAATAATTTTAATTTTTACCAGTAACACAAACTTCTGTTCATGTTTACTCAGAGAATGAACAGGGAAGCCATAGAATGTTATGCATGTATGCAATACATGTGCAAAAACTTTATTTCACTTGGGATGTATAGAGAATACTAAAAATCAGCAAAAACAAGACTGACAAATCAATAGAAAAAAGGCACCCATCAACAGAATGACTAAGAAGAGAAACCCCCAAAATAGAAAATACTCAGAGATTATGACTTATGCTGCAGATTTACAAATGGATGCAGATATAACCAAGATGTCAGAGATGGAATTCAGGCTAGCAATTGTGAAGACAATGGCTAGAATGGAGAAATCAATTAATGGCAACATAGAGTCTCTAAGGGCAGAAATGGAAGCTGAATTGGCAGAACTTAAAAATGTTATCAATGAGATCTAATCCAATATAGATAATCTAACAGCTAGGGTAAGTAAGGCAGAAGAACGAATAAGCGACCTGGAAGACAATATAATGGATAGAAAGGGAAAAGAGGAGGCCAGGGAAAAACAACTCAGAATCCATGAAAATAGAATCAGAGAAATAAGTGACACCATGAAGCGTTCCAATGTCAGAATAATTGGAATCCCAGAGGGAATGGAGAGAGAGAGAGGACTAGAAGATGTATTTGAGCAAATCGTCGTTGAGAACTTCCCTAATCTGGGGAATGAAACAAACATTCGCGTCCTAGAGGCAGAGAAGACCCCTCCCAAGATCAAGGAAAACAGGCTAACACCCCGGCATCTAATAGTAAAACTTGCAAATCTTAGAACCAAGGAAACCATCTTAAGGGCAGTTAGGGGGAAGAGATTCCTTATGTAAAGAGGGAGGAACATCAGAATAACGTCAGAGCTATCCACAGAGACCTGGCAAGCCAGAAAGTCCTGGCAAGACATATTCAGGGTACTAAATGAGAGAAACATGCAGCCAAGAATATTTATCTGGCAAGACTGTCACTTAGAATGGATGGAGAGATGCAGAGCTTCCACGACCGGCAGAAATTGAAAGAATATTTGACCACTAAGCCGGCCCTGCAAGAAATATTAAGGGGGGTCTTATAAAAGGAGAAAGACCCCAAAAGTGATATACAACAGAAATTTACAATCTATAAAAACAACGTCTTCACAGGCAACATGATGACAATTAATTCATATCTTTCAATAATCACTCTCAATGTGAATGGCCTATATGTTCCCATAAAACGGCACAGGGTTGCAGATTGGATAAAAAGACAGGACCCATCCATATGCCACCTACAAGAGATTCATTCTGAACCTAAAGATACAACCAGACTGAAAGTGAAGGGATGGAAATCCATCTTCCATGACAGCAGACCTCAAAAGAAAGCTGGGGTATCAATTCCTATATCAGACAAATTAGATTTTAAACTAAAGTCTGTAATTAGAGACACAGTAGGACACTATATCATTCTTAAAGAGTCTATCCAACAAGAAGATCTAACAATTGTAAGTATCTATGCCCCCAACATGGGAGCAGCCATCTACAAAAGCCAACCTTTAATCAAAATAAAGAGTCATATTGATAACAATACATTAATTGTAGGAGACCTCAATACTCCACTGTCAGTAATGGACAGATCATCTAAGCAGAAAATCAACAAGGAAACAAGAGCTTTGAATGATACACTGGACCAGATGGACCTCATAGATATTTACAGAACATTCCACCCTAAAACAACAGAATACTCATTCTTCTCGAGCACACATGGAACTTTCTCCAAAATAGACCACATACTGGGTCACAAATCAGGTCTCAACCAATACCAAAAGATTGAGATTATTCCCTGCATATTCTCAGACCACAATGTTTTAAAACTGGAACTCAATCACAAGAAAAAATTTGGCATAAATTCAAACACTTGGAAGCTAAAGACCACTCTGCTCAAGACATTTGGGTCAACCAGGAAATCAAAGAAGAACTTAAACAATTCATGGAAATCAATGAGAATGAAAACACATCGATCCAAAACCTATGGGATACTGCAAAGGCAGTCCTAAGGGAGAAATACATAGCCATCCAATCCTCACTCAAAAATATAGAAAAATCCCGAATTCACAAACTAACTCTACACCTTAAAGAACTAGAGAAAAAGCAACAAACGATGCCTAAGCCACGCATTAGAAGAGAAATAATTAAAATTAGAGCAGAGATCAATGAATTAGAAACCAGAAACACAGTAGATCAGATCAACGAAACTAGAAGTTGGTTCTTTGAAATATTTAATAAGATCGATAAACCACTGGCCAGACTTATCCAAAAGAAAAGAGAAAGGACCCAAATTAATAAAATTATGAATGAAAGGGGAGAGATTATGACTAACACCAAGGAAATAGAAACAATTATTAGAAATTATTATCAACAACTATATGCCAATAAACTGAGCAATCTGGAAGAAATGGAGACCTTCCTGGAAACCTATAAGCTGCCAAGACCAAAACAGGAAGAAATTGACAACCTGAATAGGCCAATAACCAGTAACGAGATTGAAGCAGTGATCAAAAACCTCCCAAAAAACAAGACTCCTGGGCCTGATGGATTCCCTGGAGAATTCTACCAAACATTCAAAGAAGAAATACTACCTAGTCTACTGAAGCTGTTTCAAAAAATAGAAACAGAAGGAAAACTTCCAAACTCATTTTATGAGGCCAGCATTACCTTAATACGCAAACCAAGTGAAGACCCCATCAAAAAGAGGAATTTCAGACCAATATCCCTGATGAATATGGACTCCAAAATCCTCAACAAAATCCTAGCTAATAGGATCCAACAATATATTAAAAGGATCATCCACCACGACCAAGTGGGATTTATCCCCGGGATGCAAGCATGGTTCAACATTCTCAAATCAATCAATGTGATAGAATACATTAACAAGAGGAGGGAGAAGAACCATATGGTCCTCTCAATTGATGCAGAAAAAGCATTTGACAACATACAACATCCTTCCTGATTAAAACTCTTCAGAGTATAAGGATAGAGGGAACATTCCTCAAGTTCATAAAATCCATCTATGAAAAACCCACAGCGAATATCATCCTCAATGGGGAAAAGCTGAGAGCATTTCCCTTAAGATCAGGAACACAAGGATGCCCACTCTCGCCACTATTGTTCAACACAGTACTAGAAGTCCTAGCAACAGCAATCAGACAACAAAAAGAAATAAATGGTATTCAAATTGGCAGAGAAGTCAAACTCTTTTCGCAGATGACATGATACTTTATGTGGAAAACCCAAAAGACTCCACCCCCAAAGTACTAGAATTCATACAGCAATTCAGTAATGTGGCAGGATACAAAATCAATGCACAGAAATCAGTTGCTTTCTTATACACTAACAACGCAACTGTAGAAAGAGAAATTAGAGAAACGATTGCATTTAGAATAGCACCAAAAACCACAAGATACCTCGGAATAAACCTAACCAAAGAGGTAAAGCATCTATACTCTAGGAACTACAGAACACTCACGAAAGATATTGAAGAAGACACACAAAGATGGAAAAATATTCCATGCTCATGGATCAGAAGAATAAACATTGTTAAAATGTCTATGCTACCCAGAGCAATCTATACCTTCAATGCCATCCTGATCAAAATTCCAATGACATTTTTCAAAGTGCTGTCACAAACAATCCTAAAATTTGTATGTAATCAGAAAAGACCCCGAATCGCCAAGGAAATGTTGAAAAAGAAAAACAAAGCTGGGGGCATCACGTTGCCCAATTTCAAGCCATATTACAAAGCTGTGATCACCAAGACGGCAGGGTACTGGCACAAAAACAGATAGACCAATGGAACAGAATAGAGAGCACAGATATGGACCCTCCACTCTATGGTCAAATAATCTTTGACAAAGCAGAATAAATCATGCAATGGAAAAAAAGACAGTCTCTTCAATAAATGGTGCTGGGAAAATTGGACAGCCACATGCAGAAGAATGAAACTCGACCATTCTCTAACACCATTCACAAAGATAAACTCAAAATGGATGAAAGACCTCAATGTGAGACAGGAATCCATCAAAATCCTAGAGGAGAACATAGGCAGTAACCTCTTTGACATCAGCCACAGCAACTTCTTTCAAGATACATCTCCAAAAGCTAGTGAAACAAAAGCAAAAATGAACTTTTGGAACTTCATTCAAGATAAAAACCTTCTGCACAGCAAAGGAAACAGTCAACAAAACAAAAAGACAACCCACAGAATGGGAGAAGGTATTTGCAAATGACACTACAGATAAAGGGCTGGTATCCAAGATCTATAAAGAACTTCTCAAACTCAACACTCAAAAAACAAATAATCAAGTCAAAAAATGGGTAGAAGATATGAAAAGATACTTCTCTGAAGAAGATATACAAATGGCTACCAGACACATGAAAAAATGTTCCTCATCATTAGCCATCAGGGAAATTCAAATCAAAACCACATTGAGATACCACCTTACACCAGTTAGAATGGCAAAAATGGACAGGGAAAGAAATAACAAATGTTGGAGAGATTGTGGAGAAAGGAGAACACTCTTAACACTGTTGGCGGGAATGCAAGTTGATACAGCCACTTTGGAAAACACTGTGGATGTTCCTCAAAAACTTAAAAATAGAGCTACCCTATGACCCAGGATTTGCACTCCTGGGGATTTACCCCAAAGACACAGATGTAGTGAAAAGAAGGGCCATATGTACCCCAATGTTCATAGCAGCAATGTCCACAATAGCCAAAGTGTGGAAAGAGCCTTCAACAGACGAATGGATAAAGAAGATGTGGTCCATATATACAATGGAATATTACTCAGCCATCAGAAAGGATGAATACCCAACTTTTACATCCACATGGATGGGACTGGAGGAGATTATGCTAAGTGAAATAAGTCAAGCAGAGAAAGTCAATTATCATATGGTTTCACTTATTTGTGGAACATAAGGAATAACATGGAGGACATTAGGAGAAGGAAGGGAAAAATGGGGGGGGAATTGGAGGGAGAGATGAACCATGTGAGACTATGGACTCTGAGAAACAAACAGGGTTTTAGAGGGGAGGGGGGAGGAGGGAGGGGGATTGGTTAGCCTGATGATGGGTATTAAGGAGGGCACGTACTGCATGGAGCACTGGGTGTTATATGAAAACAATGGATCGTGGATCACCACATCAAAAACTAATGATGGAGCACTGGGTGTTATGCACAAACAATGAATCATGGAACACTACATCAAAAACTAATGATGTAATGTATGGTGATTAACATAACAATAAAAAATAAAAAAAATCAAAGGCACATTATGTTGAAGTGTGAATTAAACTTTTAAAATGTTATATTTATTCTGCTTTAAAATTTTAAATTGCCTTTTGTTTACCTAACTGTCCTCCCATGGATTAAATGTCTCTTATCTACCTAAATGCCCTCCAAAAGATTAAATAATATTATGTTCATCCCATGACAAAAAAAAAAAAACTAATGATGTATTGTATGGTGACTAACATAACATAATAAAATTTAAAAAAAAGAAAAAAAGGCAAAAATTTGGAATAAGTACTTCACAACACAAGACTCCAAATGACTAAAAATTATATGAGAAGGTTCTTGATGTCATTAGGCATCTGAAAATTAAACCTATATTGGCATGCCTATGAAGCATGCTCTGTGTCAACTTGGATAGCTCAAATGAAAAAATTATGCCAAATTTTGATAAGAATGTGAGGAAACATAAACTTTAATACACAACTGATGAGAGTGTACATTGGGAATATCTTTGGTAACATATAATAAAGTTGAATATATGCAATGTCCTATGACCTAGCAGTTCCCTGATAAGCAAATACTTAGGGAAATACACATAAATGAGTATAATTATCAGCAAAACTATGTATGAGATTATTTATACAGCACGATATGTAATATTCCAGATGAAAAACTATGCAAATATTCATAATAGGTACAATTAATGAGTAAATATGCTCTGCTCATATGATGGAATACAATGTAGCAGCACAATGATAAATTACTGCCAGACCCAAGACCATGGATAAAACACAGGAAACTGATGTTGAGTAAAAGAAGCTAAATAAAAAAAAAAACTCTGTGCCATATGATTCCACTTACATAAATTTAAAATCAGACAAAACTAGACCATGCTCCTGGAGGTGAGGATTGTGTTTACTTTTGCAAAAGAGGAGTAAGGATGACCGGGAAGTGGCACAAGAGGGCCTTATAGGGAGCTATGTAATATACAACCATTTGGATCAGAATAGGAACTACATAGGTATGTTAATTTTGTTAAATTTCATGGAACAGAGGGCGGAGCAAGATGACGGAGGAGTAGGAGTCCTAGATTTCGTCTGGTCTCAGGAATTCAGGTGAATAGGGATCAAACCATTCTGAACACCTACTAACTCAACAGGAGATCAAAGAGGAGAGTAGCAACAACTATCTGAACGGAGAAGCGACCACTTTCTGGAAGACAAAATGACAAGACGAAAAAAATCACCTCAGCAAAAAGAACAAGAGGTAGTACCATCAGCCAGGGACCTACTCAATATGGACATTAGTACGATGTCGGACCTAGAGTTCAGAATCATGACTTTAAAGATACTAGCTGGGCTTGAAAAAAGCGTGGAAGTTATTAGAGAAACCCTTTCTGGAGAAATAAAAGAACTAAAATCTAACCAAGTCGAAATCAAAAAGGCTATTGATGAGGTGCAATCAAAAATGGGGGCACTAACTGCTAGAATAAATGAGGCAGAAGAGACAATCAGTGATATAGAAGACCAAATGATGGAAAGTAAAGAGGCTGAAAAAAAGAGGGAGAAACAACTACAGGATCACGAGGGAAGAATTCGAGAGATAAGTGATTCGATAAGATGAAACAACATTAGAATAATTGGGATCCCAGAAGAAGAAGAAAGAGAGAGAAGGGCAGAAGGTATATTGGAACAAATAATAGCAGAGAACTTCCCTAATGTGAGGAAGGAAACAGGCATCAAAATCCAGGAGGCACAGAGAACCCCTCTCAAAATCAATAAAAATAGGTCAACACCCCGACATCTAATAGTAAAACTTACGAGTCTCAGAGACAAAGAGAAAATCCTGAATGCAGCTCGGGAGAAGAGATATGTAACCTACAATGGTAAAAATATTAGATTGGCAACAGACCTATCCACAGAGACCTGGCAGGCCAGAAAGGACTGGCAAGTTATCTTCAGAGCACTAAACGAGAAAAATATGCAGCCAAGAATACTATATCCAGCTAGGCTGTCATTGAAAATAGAAGGAGAGATAAAAAGCTTCCAGAACAAACAAAAACTAAAGGAATTTGCAAACATGAAACCAGCCCTCCAAGAAATATTGAAAGGGGTCCTCTAAGCAAAGAGAGAGCCTAAAAGCAGCAAAGATCAGAAAGGAACACAGACAACATACAGTAACAGTCACCTTACAGGCAATACAATGGCACTAAATTCATACCTTTCAATAGTTACCCTGAATGTAAATGGGCTAAATGCCCCAATCAAAAGACACAGGCTATCAGATTGGATTAAAAAACAAGACCCATCGATATACTGTCTGCAAGAGACTCATTTTAGACCCAAAGACACCCCCAGATTGAAAGTGAGGGGGTGGAGAACAATTTATCATGCTAATGGACACCAAAAGAAAGCTGGGGTGGCAATCCTTATATCAGACAAACTAGATTTTAAAACAAAGACTGTAATAAGAGATGAGGAAGGACACTATATCCTACTTAAAGGTTCTATCCAACAAGAAGATCTAACAATTGTAAATATCTATGCCCCGAACATGGGAGCAGCCAATTATATAAGCCAATTAATAACAAAAGCAAAGAAACACATTGACAACAATACAATAATAGTGGGGGACTTTAACACCCCCCTGACTGAAATGGACAGATCATCAAGCAAAAGATCAACAAGGACTTAAAGACTTTAAATGACACACTGGACCAAATGGACTTCACAGACATATTCAGAACATTCCATCCCAAAGCAACAGAATACACATTCTTCTCTAGTGCCCATGGAACATTCTCCAGAATTGATCACATCCTAGGTCACAAATCAGGTCTCAACCGGTACCAAAAGATTGGGATCATTCCCTGCATATTTTCAGACCACAATGCTTTGAAACTAGAACTCAACCACAAGAGGAAAGTCGGAAAGAACTCAAATACATGGAGGCTAAAGAGCATCCTACTAAAGAATGAATGGGTCAACCAGGAAATTAAAGAAGAATTAAAAAAATTCATGGAAACCAATGAAAATGAAAACACAACTGTCCAAAATCTTTGGGATACAGCAAAGGCAGTCCTGAGAGGAAAGTATATAGCAATACAAGCCTTTCTCAAGAAACAAGAAAGGTCTCAAATACACAATCTAACCCTACACCTAAAGGAGCTGGAGAAAGAACAGCAAATAAAGCCTAAACCCAGCAGGAGAAGAGAAATAATAAAGATCAGAGCAGAAATCAATGAAATAGAAACCAAAAGAACAGTAGAACAGATCCACGAAACTAGGAGGTGGTTCTTTGAAAGAATTAACAAGATTGATAAACCCCTGGCCAGACTGATCAAAAAGAAAAGAGAAATGACCCAAATCAACAAAATCGTGAATGAAAGAGGAGAGATCACAACCAACACCAAAGAAATACAAACAATTATAAGAACATATTATGAGCAACTCTATGCCAGCAAATTAGATAACCTGGAAGAAATGGGTGCATTCCTAGAGATGTATCAACTACCAAAACTGAACCAGGAAGAAATAGAAAACCTGAACAGACCTATAACCACTAATGAAATTGAAGCAGTCATCAAAAATCTCCCAACAAACAAAAGCCCAGGGCCAGATGGCTTCCCAGGGAAATTCTATCAGACATTTAAAGAAGAATTAATACCTATTCTCCTGAAACTGTTCCAAAAAATAGAAATGGAAGGAAAACTTCCAAATTCATTTTATGAGGCCACCATTACCTTGATCCCAAAACCAGACAAAGATCCCATCAAAAAGGAGAATTACAGACCAATATCCTTGATGAACATGGATGCAAAAATTCTCACCAAAATATTAACCAATAGGATCCAACAGTACATTAAAAGGATTATTCACCACGACCAAGTGGGATTTATCCCTGGGCTGCAAGGCTGGTTCAACATCTGCAAATCAATCAACGTGATACAATACATTAACAAAAGAAAGAACAAGAATCATATGATCCTCTCAATAGATGCAGAAAAAGCATTTGACAAAGTACAGCATCCTTTCTTGATCAAAACTCTTCAGAGTATAGGGATAGAGGGTACATACCTCAATATCATAAAAGCCATCTACGAAAAACCTACAGCGAATATCATTCTCAATGGGGAAAAGCTGAGAGCTTTTCCCCTAAGGTCAGGAACGCGGCAGGGATGTCCACTCTCACCACTGCTATTCAACATAGTATTGGAAGTCCTAGCCACAGCAATCAGACAACAAAAAGAAATCAAAGGCATCCAAATCGGCAAAGAGGAAGTCAAACTCTCACTCTTTGCAGATGATATGATACTTTATGTGGAAAACCCAAAAGACTCCACCCCAAAACTGCTAGAACTCATACAGGAATTCAGTAAAGTAGCAGGCTATAAAATCAATGCACAGAAATCAGTGGCATTCCTATACACCAACAACAAGACAGAAGAGAGACAAATCAAGGAGTCGATCCCATTCACAATTGCACCCAAAACCATAAGATACGTAGGAATAAATTTAACCAAAGAGGCAAAGGATCTGTACTCAGAAAACTATAAAATACTCAGGAAAGAAATTGAAGAAGACACAAAGAAATGGAAAAACGTTCCATGCTCATGGATTGGGAGAACCAACATTGTGAAGATGTCAATGCTACCTAGAGCAATCTACACATTCAATGCAATCCCCATCAAAAGACCATCCAGTTTTCTCAAAGAAATGGAACAAATAATCCTAAAATTTGTATGGAACCAGAAGAGACCCCGAATAGCCAGAGGAATTTTGAAAAAGAAAAGCAAAGCTGGCGGCATCACAATTCCGGACTTCCAGCTCTATTACAAAGCTGTCATCATCAAGACAGTATGGTACTGGCACAAAAACAGACACATAGATCAATGGAACAGAATCGAAAGCCCAGAAATGGACCCTCAACTCTATGGTCAACTTATCTTTGACAAAGCAGGAAAGAATGTCCAGTGGAAAAAAGACAGTCTCTTCAACAAATGGTGTTGGGAAAATTGGACAGCCACATGCAGAAGAATGAAACTGGACCATTTCCTTACACCACACACAAAAATAGACTCCAAATGGTTGAAAGACCTAAACGTGAGACAGGAGTCCATCCAAACCCTAAAGGAGAACACAGGTAGCAACCTCTTCGACCTCAGCCGCAGCAACTTCTTCCTAGAAACATCACCAAAGGCACAGGAAGCCAGGGCAAAAATGAACTATTGGGATTTCATCAAGATAAAAAGCTTTTGCACAGCAAAAGAAACAGTCAACAAAACCAAAAGACAACCGACAGAATGGGAGAAAATATTTGCAAATGACATATCAGATAAAGGGCTAGTATCCAAAATCTATAAAGAACTTATCAAACTCAACACCCAAAGAACAAATAATCCAATCAAGAAATGGGCAGAAGACATGAACAGACATTTTTCCAAAGAAGACATCCAAATGACCAACAGGCACATGAAAAAGTGCTCAACATCGCTCGGCATCAGGGAAATCCAAATCAAAACCTCAATGAGATACCACCTCACACCCGTCAGAATGGCTAAAATTAACAAGTCAGGGAACGACAGATGTTGTCGGGGATGTGGAGAAAGGGGAACCCTCCTACACTGTTGGTGGGAATGCAGGCTGGTGCAACCCCTCTGGAAAACAGTATGGAGGTTCCTCAAACAGTTGAAATTAGAGCTACCATTCGATCCAGCAATTGCACTACTGGGTATTTACCCCAAAGATACAAATGTAGGGATCCGAAGGGGTATGTGCACCCCAATGTTTATAGCAGCAATGTCCACAATAGCGAAACTGTGGAAGGAGCCAAGATGTCCATTGACAGATGAATGGATAAAGAAGAGGTGGTATATATACACAATGGAATATTATGCAGCCATCAGAAGGAATGAGATCTTGCCATTTGCAACGACATGGATGGAACTGGAGGGTGTTATGCTGAGTGAAATAAGTCAATCAGAGAAAGACATGTATCATATGACCTCACTGATATGAGGAATTCTTAATCTCAGGAACAAACTGAGGGTTGCTGGAGTGGTCGGGGGTGGGAGGGATGGGGTGGCTGGGTGATGGACATTGGGGAAGATATGTGCTACGGTGAGCGCTGTGAATTGTGTAAGACTGTTGAATCACAGATCTGTACTTCTGAAACAAATAACGCAACATATTTTAAGAAAAAAGAAAAAGAAGAAGATAGCAGGAGAGGAAGAATGAAGGGGAGTAAGTCAGAGGGGGAGACGAACCAGGAGAGATGATGGACTCTGAAAAACAAACTGAGGTTTCTGGAGGGGAGGAGGGTGGGGGGATGGGTTAGCCTGGTGATGGGTATTGAGGAGGGCACATTCTGCATGGAGCACTGGGTGTTATGAACAAACAATGAATCATGGAACAGTACACCAAAACAGATTATGTAATATATGGTGATTAACATAACAACAACAAAAAAATAAATTTCATGGAACAGTACACCTGACTTCTAACCTTTTCCATGTGTATATAACACTTTAATGAATAAGTGTATGTAAAAAATTTGGAGATGGCGGAGGGTATAGCAAAGAACAATGGAGTCATCCTCCTGAAATTTGATCTTCCAGAGCAGGGAATTTCTGCCTCTGCCAAAATTTAAATATGCCATTAAAAATAATTGTAGATCCATGGAATATTACTCAGCCATCAGAAAATGAAATCTTGCCATTTGCAAAAACGTGAATGGAACTAGAGGGTATTATGCTAAGTGAAGTAAGTCAATCAGAGAAAGTCAATTACCATATGATTTAATTCATATGTGGAATTTAAGAAACAAAACAGGACCATAGAGGAAGGGAGCAAAAAATAAAACAAGATGAAATTAGAGAGGAGACAAACTAAAAGAGTCTTAACCATAGGAAACAAACTGAGGGTTGCTGGAGGGGCATGGGGTATGGGGTAAATGGGTGATGGACATTAAGGAGGGCACTTGATGTAATGAGCACTGGGTGTTATATACAACTGATGAATCACTGAACTCTACCTCTGAAACTAATAATACACTATATGCTAATTAATTGAATATAAACAAAAAATAATTGTAGATCCAAATCTGTATTGTTTGGAAATTCTTTTTTCATAACCTTGAATGAATCTTCCAGGAACTAATATCTCTTCAGTTATAAAAATTGTTAAGCAAAGAATCACCTCTTGTTTCCTTTCCCTTTATTTTATCATAGTCTAAGAAAATGAAATCTAATGTTTTTGTATATGAATAGATATGTATGGTATAAATGTCATTGTTGTAGAATCATTTCCTTAAAGTCATCTCCCTTTTTTGCTCTTAGCTTTCTAGCCTATCTATTTATGTCATAAGAGAAAAAAAGAGAGAGACAAACCATAAAACAGACTCTTAACTATAGAGAACAAACTGAGAGATGCTGAAGGGCAGTTGGGCAGGTAGATGAGTTAAATGGGTGATGGGTATTAAGGAGGGCACTTTTGATGAGCACTGGGTGTTGAATGTAAGTGATGAATCAGTAAATTCTACTCCTGAAACTAATTATTGCACTGTATGTTAACTAACTGGAATTTAAATAAAAACTGAAACTACAAAAAAAGAGAAAGATATTTGTATGTAATGACTTATTTTTTCCAGTTTTATTAATAACTAAATGACATACATTATTGTATAAGTTTAAGGCATGCACACTACAAATGATAAATGAATTCAGTAAGGTTACAGGATACAAAATCAATGTATCCTGTACATTGATACATCGATCTGTACAACAATGATCTGTTGTACTTCTATATGCTAATAATGAAGTGGTGGAAAGAACAATTAAGAAAACAATCCCAGGGGCACCTAGGTGGCTCAGTTGGTTAAGCATCTGCCTTCGGCTCAGGTTATGATCCCAGGGTCCTGGGATTGAGCCCTGCATCAGCGGGGAGGCTGCTTCTCCCTCTCCTCCCTGCTTGTGCTCTCTCTCACTTTCTCTCTCTCTCTCTCAAATGAATGAATAAAATCTTTAAAAAAGAAAGAAAACAATCCCATTTATAACTGCATCAAAAATAATAAAATACCTAGGAATAAACTTAACCAAAGAGGTGAAAGACTTATACTCTGAAAACTATAAAACATTTATGAAAGAAATTGAAGAAGATACAAAGAAATGGAAAAGTCTTATGGATTAAAAGACCAAATATTCTTAAAATGTCTACACTACCCAAAGCAGTCTATAGATCTAATATAATCCCTACTAAAATGCCAACAGCATTTTTCACAGAACTAGAACAAAAAAAATCTTAAAATTTGTATGGAATCACCAAAGACCCCATGAAGCCAAAACAATCTTGGGAGGAAAAAAAAAGCAAAGCTGGAGGCATCACATTCTGGACTTGAAGGTATACTACGAACCTGTAGTAATGAAAACAGTATTGTAGTGACACAAAAATACACACATAGATAAATGGAACATAATAGAAAACCTAGAATAAACCCCCAATTATATGTTCAATTCATCTTCAACAAAGTAGGAAAGAATAAGCAATAGGAAAAAGACAGTCTTTTCAACAAATGGTGTTGGGAAAACTGGGCAGCCACACAGAAAAGAATGAAACTGGATCACTTTCTTACACAATATACAAAAATAAACTCAAAATAGATTAAAGACCTAAATGTAAGACCTGAAACCATAAAAATCCTAGGAGAAAAAAAAAAAAGAAAGAAAAGAAAAAAAAGAGAGAAAAAAAAAAAAGTCCTAGGAGAGAGCCCAGGCAGTAATTTCTTTGACATTGGTCCTAGCAACATTTTTCTAGGTAGATCTCCTAAGGCAAAGGAAACAAAAGGAAAAATAAACTGTTGGGACTACAAAAAAATAAAAAAACTTCTGCACAGCAAGGGAAATAATGAAGAAAACTAAAAGACACGTGATGTGATGAGCACTGGGTATTATACGCAACTAATTAATCATTGAACATTGTATCAAACAATAATGATACATTGGCTAATTGGATTTAAACAAAAAAATAAACAACAACAACAAAAAGAGAACTAAAAGACAACCTTTGAATGGGAGAAGATATTTGCAAGTGATATGTCCTATAAAGTGTTAGTATCAAAATATATAAAGAACTTACACAACTCAACATCCAAAAAACAAATAACCCAATTAAAAAATGGGCAGAAGTCATGAATAGACATTTCTCCAAAGAAGACAAATAGATGGCCAACAGATACATGAAAAGATGCTCAACATCACTCATCATCAAGCCAATGCCAATCAAAACTACAATGAGATATCACCTCACAACCATCAGAATGGCTAAAATAAAAAATTTGAAAAACAACAAGTGTTGTCAAAGATGTGAAGTAAAAGAAACCCTCTTGCACTGCTGGTGGGAATGCAAACTGGTGCTGTCACTCTGGGAAACAGTATGGAGATTCCACAAAAGTTAAAAATGTAACTACTCTGTGATTCAGTTATTGCACTATTTTGTATTTACCCAAATAATGCAAGAACCCTAATTCAAAGGGTACATGTACCCCTATATTTATTACTGCATTATTTACAACAACCAAATTATGGAAGCAGCCCAAGTGTCCATCAATAGATGAAAATAAAGAAGGTGTGGTGTATGTCGACAATGGAATATTACTCAGCCATAAAAAAAGAATGACATCTTGCCATTTGCAAGGACATGGATGGAGCTAGAGAGTAAAATGCTAAGTCAGTCAGAGAGAGATAAATACCATATGATTTCACTTATAAGTGGGATTTAAGAAACATAACAAATGAGCAAAAGATAAAAAAAGAGAGAGAAAGGCAAACCAAGAAACAGACTCAACTGTAGAGAACAAACTGATGGTTACCATAAGGGAAGTGGGTGAGGGGATGGGTTAATTAGGTGATGGGATTACAGAGTGCATTTCTTGTGCTGAGCACCAGGTGTTGTATGGAAGTGTTGAATTACTATATTGGATACCTGAAACTAATACTACAGTTTATGTTAAGTATACTGGAATTTTAAAATATTAAAAATGATCACTAATATTAAATAATCACTAATAATAATACTAATAATCAGTAAACCAACCCCACAGTATAGTGGGGGAAAAAAATCTCTGTTTGAATCCTGGCTCCAGCATGGGCTGTGTGATCTTGAGCAAGTTATTAAACAAATCTCATAGATTCACACAGATCAGTTGGGATAGGTGTGGTTAGAGCAGAAGAGAGGAGACTTGGACATTTTTCTTTCAGTTTTTCTGCTACTTCCAACAGTTTACACATCTTGAGCTCAGTTTCTATTAATTGCTCTTTTTCATGATTTTGTGTTCACTCTTTCCTGCTTCTTGGTATGACTAGAAAATATTTTTCTGTGCAGAACATTGTCAATAATACATTGCTTAAAATGTGGACTTTGTCATATTCCATAAAGGATGTTCACTTTTGTTCTGGAAGCTAGCTAAGTTATTATTGGCTCCTTTGGGTCTGTCACATTTGCTTTCATTCTCTGTGTGGGTGGGTAAGTATCAGTTTTGAACTTAGTTCTAGGCAGACTATTTTAACCTCAATGCCTGGCCTATCTGTCATCTTTTTTTAAAAGATTTATTTATTTATTTCAGAGAGATAGAAGTGGGGGAGGGCAGAGGGAGAGGGAGAGAGAATCCTTGAGCAGACTCCCTGCTGAGCACAGAGCCTGACATGGGGGACTCAATCCCAGGACCCTGAGATCATGACCTGAGCTGAAATCAAGAGTTGAGTGCTTATATTTGTTTTTAGGGTGTTGAGTTTGAGAAGTTCTTTATAGATCTTGGATACCAGCCTTTTATCTGTAATGTCATTTGCAAATATCTTCTCCCATTCTGTAGGTTGCCTTTTAGTTTTGTTGATCATTTCCTTTGCTGTGCAGAAGCTTTTTATCTTGATGAAGTCCCAATAGTTCATTTTTGCTTTTGCTTCCCTTGCCTTTAGAGACGTGTCTTGCAAGAAGTTGCTGTGTCCAAGGTCGAAGAGGTTGCTGCCTGTGTTCTCCTCTAGGATTTTGATGGATTCCTGTCTCACATTGAGGTCTTTCATCCATTTTATCTTTGTGTATGGTGTAAGAGAGTGGTCCAGTTTCATTCTTCTGCATGTGGCTGTCCAATTTGCCCAGCACCATTTATTGAAGAGCCTGTCTTTTTTTCCACTGGATGTTCTTTCTTGCTTTGTCAAAGATTAGTTGACCATAGAGTTAAGGGTCCATTTCTTTTGACTCTGGGAAACAAACTGGGTTGTGGAAGGGAAGGTGGATGGGGGGATTGGGTAACTGGGTGATGGGCATTAAGAAGCACATGTGATGTGATGACTAACATTGGCTAATTGAATTTAAAATAAATAAATAAATTAATTAATTAATTAATTTAAAAAACATGTTTAAAAAAAGTTGCATGCTTAAACGACTGAGCCACCCAGGTGCTCCTGGCCTATCTCTCATCTTAACTAAATACCCACAAATGTTCAGCTAGGTCTCTGGATTCTGCCCCACAGCACTTGTTCCATCATAGGTTTCATGGAGTCTTTCATCAAGTGTTCCCTCTGCTTCCAGATAAAACCTGCAAATTTGAAGTGCTTCACCAGCTGCAAACCACAATCTCCTCAACTCATCAAAGCAACTGTATTTGTTTAGGTTCCACCTCCTTGTGTCACCATCTGGACCCAGGCAGCATGCTGTGGCAAACAGTGTTTCATCCCATAGATTTCCTTCTCTCAAGTATCACAATTCTGCATCTTCCACTGCCCAATGCCCCCAAACAGTCCCTTAATGAATTTTGTACAAAATTTATAGTTATTTGTACTGTAAGTGTATGTCAGGGGCCAGTTACTATGTGATAGATGAACTAGTATCAATAGTTTCCCAAATCTCAGTCACCATTCTATTGGGAGGCAAGAATTGAATGTCCAAGTGGACTTGAGACATTTTTTGTTGCTTTTTGCAGAAGACAGATAGATTTAGACACAATATGATATCTAAAATTTCTGTGTCATTCTTTCCCCAGAAAAGGTTATTTAATTTCTGATGTAAGGGAAGCAATCTTTGAGTTCATAGAGAATGATTGTGCTAAGGAAGAGGCTATATTGAGGCTTCATCAGCTTATAGTCAACCTTTTAATGTGAGGGAGGGCAGGAGTACCTATCTTTTCTGCTTCCCTTGAGGCAGTGAATGGTTGACTGACCAACTGATTTTATAGTGCAAATGCAGAGAAGTACAAAAAATATGAAAGGAAAAGTCAGTTAATATTGCCCTGCTCAAGTTGTGAATTTCCCTGTGTACTCTGCATGGTCCATGAACCGGAACAAAGCATGTAACCCGCTGTCTGACCATAAATGGCTTAGTAAGTACTGACCATGAAAAATTAAACACCTCAAAGGACCTACTAACCTTTAATATGAATCTTGTTGCATCAAAGGCCACTGACCTTGGTAATGGCAAGGACAGTCTTCTCTTCCAGAATGGGATAGGTTGGAGTTTAAGGAGGCTGTATAGAAGTTTCAGCCATGAGCTGATCACCAACCTGGATCAGGTTGTCCACCTGCCCCCCACAAGAACACTGCAGAATAGTTATAGCTTACCTTTGTTTATTTGGGGGGGTCAAATTATTCATGATGACCTCAGAAACTAAATACAATATAAGTCAATCTTCTCTTCTGGAAATAGTACAAAAAGAAAACTAAGGCAGCAGTGTCACTGGGGAATGCTGTAAAAAAAATTCTGTTCTAAGAGGTAAGAAAGTAGTTTAGATTATCCAGGAGGCAGTGGTCACAGAGAGGGAAAGGAATGGGAAAGTGGACTCATCTCTTTCCATTACACACATTGTCCTACAGGGACTTGCCATTGTCTGCCTGACACCTTGACATACTCTTTATACCCCAACACCTTTGACAGAGGATTGAGTAACCCCAAAGAAAACATGAAAGATTTGAAACACAGCACCAACCCCACAGAACCAGGGGAAATTCTCATTAGAACATGAGCATTCTGTTTGGAAAGTTCCTGATAAATTCTTCCATGATTGAAGTGCATCCAGTTTTCTCAAGGTAAACTATTTAGAAGCCAGAGATATAATGCTTCTGAAAACAGAGAAGTAAGGAAACATCTAGTGCTCAACCCCTAACCCTGCCCGTAGCCACACCACTGAGCCAAAGGGCTTTCTTTCCTTTCTGACTCAAGGACTGAACAATTTTTCTTTATAAGTTCCAGAATGAACAATCAGAGAACACTGATAAGTTAGGACAAGGAATTATCAAACTGTAATGGCTGCAAGGAAGAAAGAGTACTGTCACCAAAAATAAAGCACAGTCCAGGAGTCCAGTACCTTTTGAGTAGAATGCATTAGTGACTTGGGAAAGGACAGGGAATTCTTTTATCCTGGGGGTGTCAGGTAAGGGGCCAAGGTAAATTGCAGGGGAATAAGGTGAAAGATGGGCCTGCTAAGGTAGTTTGATAGAAACGTAAAAAGTCTTTAAATGTCACATGCCTAAAGGTTTTAACTGTATCCTGTGGTGATGGCTGAAAGAATTTTAACAGAGGTGTGTTTTTATAAAATTCTTAATAACAGTACTGTAGGGAACATACAAGAGTGGTAGATTCCCTCTCTCTTGTGTAAAGAATAGCACAAAGTGCAGCATTTGTTATTACTAAAATGTTTCTCTTGGAAATATTTTGAATATTTCAGTATGAAGTATCCTTGCCCCTTTCTGGAACACTGGGAAGTTATCTAATTCTTTCTCTTGGCAAAATACTCATACTGGTATTTTTAATTGGTTAGATAAAAACAAACCTACTAAATAAGGAATTTATAATCAGGAGTCATGAAAACATTATTCCCCTCATACACATAAATATTATCAACTATGACCATTAAGCACTAATATAAGTTTTTAAGTTAAAATATGTTGTTAATGTTTCTCAAGTTATGTTATGTTGTAATTCATTATAAATGAATATTGTTTTAAGGATTTTATTTATTCATTTGTGACACAGAGATAGAGATAGAGAGAGAGAGCATGAGCAGGGGGAGAGGCAGAGGGAGAGGGAGAAGCAGGCTCCCCGCTGAGCCAGCAGCCTGATGTGGGGTTCGATCCCAGGACCTTGGGATCATGACCTGAGCCGAAGGCAGACGCTTAACCATCTGAGCCACCCAGTTGTCCCTATAAATGAATATTTTTAAAATAGGTTGATGCAGAGTCTTTTAGCCAAGATTATTGTAATTCAGATGAAGCCAAATGGAAAAGTGTTTCCTATCCTGAAACCACTTTACTGCATCTATCTTAGTTTTGCCACGAGGTCCTCCATTTTCTTTTCCTCCGCATGTATGAGGGAGTATTTAGTTTATGATCATTCCACTAGGGGCTCAGTTTGAGTGATGGCACCATGTGATATGGGTGTGATCTCAGTAGTGGATTTATTTTGGGACACATAAGAATGCTACTTCACCAGAGCCTAAAAGAACAGAGAATTTATTTCCCAGTAATGGAAAAAAAGCAGTTAGAACTAGCACTTTAGGATGGATTATAGAGACTACAGAATAGACTCCACTTGCTCATGTGACAGCATATTTGGAAAATGATCACCAAAGAAAAACATCTGTTTTGATTCTGCATATAATAACAATTGACATGGGCCTGTGAGTGTGAGGTTTTTGGCCAAGGAAAACAGTATATATTGGTAATTGGTAGTGATTCTGTAGGATATCTGGGCTACCTCTAAGAAAGGAGAAATTTTAAAGTATATAACTTAGAGATAGCTGAAAGTTATTTCTAAAAGGACAGTAGTGATATGTGTTGTCTTTTTTAAGGCAATTGTAAAATGTGAGATAAATAACATTGGGTGCAAAGAAAAAATTAGATATGTGGGAATAGTTACTGAAGATGACCTGAAATGTCCAAGTTTAAGTGAAAAAAATCAGAAACCTCTGAGTCAGCCATGGGATGTGTTCCCAGTTTGGACAGTCTAAGTGTCTACATCCAAATAAAAAGTTTTTTTCACCATAAAGGAAACCATCAACAAAACAGAAAGGCAACCTGCTAAATGGGAGAAGATATTAGCAAATGATATATCCAATCAAGGGTTAATATCCAAAATATAAAAAGAAGTTATACAACTCAACACCAAAGAAACCCCAAACAATGCAATTAAAAAAATGGACAGAGGACCTGAATAGAAGTTTTCCCAAAGAATACATATACATGGCCAATAGAGACAGGAAAAAGATGCTCAACATCACTAATCATCAGGGAAATGCAAATAAAGCCAAATGAAATATCACCTTACATCTGTCAGAATGGCTACAATCAAAAAGACAAGAACTAACAAGTGCTGGTGAGAAAGTGGAGATAAGGGAACCCTTGTGCACTGTTGGTAGGAATGTAAATTTGTATAGCCATTGTGGAAAGCAATATGAGGTTCCTCAAAAAGTTAAATATAGAACTACCTTATGATCTAGCAATCACACTACTGGGTATTTACCCAAAGAATATAAGAACACTAATTCAAAAGGATATATGCACCCCTATTTTATAGTAGCATTATCTACAATAGCCAAATTATGGAAGCAGTCCAAGTGTCCATCAACTGATAAATGGATAAAGAAGGTGTGGTATATATATACAATGGAATATTATTCAGCCATAAAAAGTATGAAATCTTGCCGTTTGCTGCTACAAGGATGGAGGTATAGAATATAGTGCTAAGCAAAACAAGTCAGTAAGGGAAAGACAAATACCATATGATTTCACTCATATGTGGAATTTAAGAAACAAAACAAATAAGAACAGGGAAAAATGAGAGACACAAATCAAGAAATAGACTCTTAATTATAGAGAACGAACTGATGGTGAGTAGAGGAGAGGGGGTTGAGGAGATGGGCTAAATAGGTGATGGGGATTAAGAAGTGCAGTTATCGTGATGAACATCAGGTGATGTATAGAAGTGTTGTATATCATACACCTGAAACTAATACAGCACTGTATGTTAACTAACTAGAATTAAAATAAAACTTGGAAAAAAAAAGAAATACCATATGATCCAATAATTCCACTACTGGATATTTACCCAACAAAAGCAAAAACATAAATTCAAAAAGACATATACACCCTTCTGTTTATTACAGAATTATTTACAATAGCCAACATATGGAAACAACTTAAGTGTCCATCAATAGATGAATGGATTAAGAAGATGTAATATATAGCTGATTTTGATCGGCATACATATACATACACACATACATACATAATGAAATATTACACAGCTATAAAAGGATAAAAACATGCCATTTGTGGGATCCCTGGGTGGCTCAGTCGATTAAGCAACTACCTTCAGCTAAGGTTATGATCCCAGGGTCCTGGGATCAAGTCCCACATCAGGCTCCTTGCTCAGCGGGGAGCCTGCTTCTCCCTCTGCCTGCCGTTCCCCCTGCTTGTGCTCTCTCTCTGACAAATAAACAAAATCTTTTTAAAAGATCATGCCATTTGTTAAAGAGACTGTTTTTTTCCCATTGGATATTTTTTATAAATGGTGCTGGGAAAATTGGACAGCTATATACAGAAGAACCAAACTGAACCATTCTCTTACATCATACACAAAGATAAACTCTAAATGGATGAAATACCTTAATGTGAGACAGGAATCCATCAAAATCCTAGAGGAGAACATAGGCAGTAACTTCTTCAACATTGGCCACAGCAACTTCTTTCAAGACACGTCTCCAAAGGCAAGGGAAACAAAAGCGAAAATGAACTTTTGGGACTTCATCAAGATAAAAAGCTTTGGCACAGCAAAGGAAACAGTCAACAAAACAAAGAGGCAATCCAGAGAATGGGAGAAGATATTTGCAAATAACACTACAGATAAAGGGCTGATATCCAAGATCTATAAAGAACTTCTCAAACTTAACACCCAAAACACAAATAATCAAGTCAAAAATGGGCAGAAGACATGAACAGACACTTCTCCAAAGAAGACATATGAATGGCTACCAGACACATGAAAAAAAAATTAGCCATCAGGGAAATTCAAATCAAAACCACACTGAGATACCACCTTACACCAGTTAGAATGGCAAAATTGACAAGGCAAGAAACAAATGTTGGAGAGATTGTGGAGAAAGGGGAACCCTCTTACACTGTTGGTGGGAATGCAAGTTGGTACAGCCACTTTGGAAAACACTGTGGATGTTCCTCAAAATTTAAAAATAGAGCTACCCTATGACCCAGGAATTGCACTCCTGGGGATTTACTCCAAAGACACAGATGTACTGAAAAGAAGGGCCATATGTACCCCAATATTCATAGCAGCAATGTCCACAATAGCCAAAGTGTGGAAAGAGCCGAGATGCCCTTCAACAGATGAATGGATAAAGAAGATGTGGTCCATATACACAATGGAATATTACTCAGCCATCAGAAAGGATGAATACCCAACTTTTACATCCACATGGATGGGACTGGAGGAGATTATGCTAAGTGAAATAAGTCAAGCAGAGAAAGTCAATTATCATATGGTTTCACTTATTTGTGGAACATAAAGAATAGCATGGAGGACATTAGGAGAAGGAAGGGAAAAATGAAGGGGGTGAAATCAGAGGGAGAGATGAACCATGAGAGACTATGGACTCTGAGAAATAAACTGAGGGTGTTGGGGGGGATGGGTTAGCCTGGTGATGGGTATTAAGGAGGGCACATACTGCATGGAGCACTGGGTGTTATAAGAAAACAATGAATCATGGATCACTACATCAAAAACTAATGATGTCCTGTATGGTGACTAACATAACATAATAAAATAAACTTTAAAAAAAAGATGTGGTCCATATATACAATGGAATATTACTTAGCCATCAGAAAGGATGAATACCCAACTTTTGCATCAACATGGATGGAACTGGAGGAGATTATGCTAAGTGAAATAAATCAAGCAGAGAAAGTCAATTATCATATGGTTTCACTTATTTGTGGAACATAAGGAATAGCATGGAGGACATTAGGAGAAGGAAGGGAAAAATGAAGGGGGGGGAAATTAGAGGGAGAGACGAACCATGAGAGACTATGGACTCCAGGAAACAAACTGAGGGTTTTAGATGGGAGGGGGGTGATGGGGATGGCTGAGCCCAGTGATGGATATTAAGGAGGGCACGTATCACATGGAGCACTGCGTGTTATACACAAACAATGAATCATGGAACACTACATCAAAAACTAATGATGTCCTGTATGGTGACTAACATAACATAATAAAAAATAAATCATGCCATTTGTGACAACATGGATGAACCTAGAGGGTATTATGCTAAGTGAAATAAGTCAAGCTGAGAAAAACAAATACCACATGATTTCACTCAATGTGGAATCAAGAATTAAAAAAAGCCACAAATGAATAAACAAAAGGCAGAATACAGAGAACAAACTGATGGTTGCCAGGGTTGGGGGGATGCAGGAATGGGCAAAATGTGTGAAGGGGAGTGGGAGGTACAGGCTTCCAGTTATGGAATGAATAAGTTATGGGAATAAAAGTCACAGCATAGTGAATTGTGTAAGACTGATGAATCACAGACCTGTACCCCTGAAACAAATAATACATTATATGTCAAAAAAAAAAGAAGATAGTAGGAAGGGAAAAATGAAGGGGAGTAAGTCGGAGGGGGAGACGAACCATGAGAGACGATGGACTCTGAAAAACAAACTGAGGGTTCTAGAGGGGAGAGGGGTGGGGGGATGGGTTAGCCTGGTGATGGGTATTAAGGAGGGCACATTCTGCATGGAGCACCGGGTGTTATGCACAAACAATGAATCATGGAACACTACATCAAAAACTAATGATGTAATGTATGGTGATTAACATAACAATAAAAAATTATTAAAAAAACTAATGATGTAATGTATGGTGACTAACATAATAAAATAAAAATTTTTAAAAAGGCACAGCATAATTAATATAGTCAATGATATTGTAATAGCACCATATGGTGACCAATGGTAGCTATACACTTTTGGTGAGTATGGCAAAATGTTAACTTGTCAAATCACTATGTTGTACATCTGAAACTAATGTAACATTGTGTGTCAACTATTCTCCAAAAATTTTTTAATAAATAAATAAATGTCAAAGTCAAAGTGCTGAGAGATAAAATGAAGCCTAAATGAGGACAACTAGCTTACTGTGAGACCAGTTTAAGAAAAAGAACACTGATTCATGGTACCTGATGTTGGTGCATGAGCCACTGCTGGAAAAGTAAGTGTGAAATAATCACTGATGTTCCATGGGCCTTAACCAGTCCTCCTACCAACAGACATTTATCTTATCTTCTCATGGGTTAAGTCCTCCAACCATGCCTGCAAACACCAAGTGCTAGTCTCTGGATGAGATATGGCAATACCTGAGGCCATGTCTATTTGAATGGGTACATGTGACATTTCAAAGTGGATCATGACATTTGGGTATGTGTGTTTCCCCATCTGCAGTAGTGTGAGAGGCATGTGAAAGTGTGAAGTTATCAGTAAGAATTGGACAGTATGGGACTAGTATTTGTCCAGAGGACAAAACAACATCTTCCTCCTACTGTACACTGCCACTCTGCCCTCTCCCGGGGCTTTCTCTAAATGAGGCTCAGACACAGGGGTTTGGAATATTGTTCACTGAAATATAGTTCCCCGTATCCCTCCCTTTAGAGCCTTCTGGTCCAGTTAGGTTGAAGCACAGGCTTGGACCAATACAACCAATACAAAATACCATATTTTATACCAAAATACCATATAATATACTAAACACTAAGAAAATCTGGTAAAGTACAACACAGATGAAATGTATGAATATAATGATGTGCTAATTGTGTCTCCTAGACATCAGTGAGGGAGCTAATTAGAAAAGAGAGGAGTCAAAGAGGATAGAAGTAATCAAGAAAAGCAGTGAAAGAAGGGGTAACTACCAAGAGAAGGGAGCATCATGTGCAGACAGAAAACTGAACATGGCCAGTTAATGAGGCAAAAAATAATGTACAGCTTTCCGATTGAGTTGGGTTGAAGCACAGGCTTGGACTCAAGAATGAAGCAGAATTCCTTTGACTCATTCTGCATCTTACCACCACTGACCCCTAAAGTGCCAGGATGAGGACTCAGCCCCAAATCTCCAGTGAGAAGAAAGGAAGAGAGAGTGATGTGGCAGCACCCAGCCTTCACAGGTGGGCACTGGCTCAGCTTACCACTTAGTATTGTAAGAGAGAACATCGATGTGTCCTACATGCATGCGTGTCACCTCGCAGTGTGCAGTGGTACTGCGCTCAGTGCTCCAGAATCTGGCCCATCACATGAGTCTTCCCTGTGAGGGAGGGGTGAGGAAGGGTTTGGGATCAGGGCCTTTCCCTGGACTGAGGTGTGGAAAGAGAAGCCTGACCCTATTCCCTGTGAGCTAGAACCACAGATAGAAACTGATTTGATCATAGAACAAGGAGGTCATGTGTAAAAACCGATTTTGCTGTTAAAGTCTCAAATGTACCAAATTTGGAAACTGTTAAAACATAGACCTGTTTTCAAAACAAATGTAAATTCTGTAAAGTGAATTTTTATTTAAAAAATTAAAAAATAACAAAATCTAGCATATAAATGCTAAGGATCTTAAAACTTTAATCACAGTGCAAATTGACCACATAGTTTAATTGACAACATATAGAAACATTCACAAAATTTAACAGTATGAGGTATATATAAGGTAAAAAAAAAGGTTAGTCACTTCATAAATTTATTATACCATGTCCATTATTGTAAAATCAAACATTATAAGAACATATGAAGGCAGATTCAATAAATTATATGAATTGGTAACGTTCAGAATTATCTAGTTCAAATATTGGGTCAAAATCACTACAAACATCTTCCCATTCTCTTATAAAATGGGGTAGGCTAACAGGTGAAAAGCAAAAAAGAAAGATACTTTTACAGAAATGAATTTTTATAATAATGAGTTTATATCATACATGCTATTCAAAGTAAGAAGTATTAGTTTTCATTTTATTGAAGTAAAATAAAATAAAGGGAAGGGAAACAAGAAAGAGGTGGAACTTTGTTAAAGATTCTTTTGATTGAAGAGAGATTAATTCCTAGAAGATTCCTCCAATATTAAAAAAACTTTCAAAAACAACATAGGTTTGGAACATTTTTTTATTTTTTAAAGATTTTATTTATTTATTTGTCTGAGAGGGAGAGAGAGAGCACACAAGCAGGGGGAGGGAGAAGCAGGCTCCCTGCTGAGCAAGGAGCCCAATGTGGGACTTGATCCCAGGAATCTGGGATCATGACCCAAGCTGAAGGCAGATACTTAACTGACTGAGCCACCCAGGCACCCCAGAACAATTTTTTAATGGCTTGTTTCCATTGTATGAATGTAGTAGATTTTATTAATCATTTCTATTCATTGCAGACATTTGGGTAGTTTTTCATGTGACATATTATTATTGTGCTTAAGCACAATCTTGGACATATTTTTTGGTAATAATTGTACTCAGTATGTGGATTTATCAAAATGTTTACCCAACAGTGAAGGTGCTAGGTCACAAGGCATTGCATATATTCAGATTTATTATAAGCTACCAAAAAAGTCATACCAATTTATACTCCCATCAGTTATGTGTGACAGTTTGCATCTCCCCACATTCTCACCAAAATTCAGCATTGTTATTTTTTTGATGTTTTTAGTCATTGGAGTTGGTATATAGTGGGACGTCAATTGTAGGTTTGATTTCCTGATGCCTAGTATCTTGTCACCTATTTTTTTTTTTTTTAGTCATTTGGAATCTTCTCTTGTAAAGTGCTGGCTCCACACTTTTGTCAGTTTTTCTACTGATTTGCTTGCCTTGTTTATATTGATTTTTAGTTTTCTTTTTTCACCTTCTTTCATTTATTTTATTTTATGTTTTTATTAACATATACTGTATCATTTGTTTCAGGGGTACAGGTCTGTGATTCATCATTCTTACACAATTCACAGCGCAAACCATAGCACATACCCTCCCCAATATCCATCACTCGGACACCCCATCCCCCTCACCTCCCTCCACTCCAGCAACCCTCAGTTTGTTTCCTGAGATTAAGAGTCTCTTATGGTTTGTCTCCCTCTCTGGTTTCGTCTTGTTTCATTTTTCCCTCCCTTCCCCTATGATCCTCTCTCTTGTTTCTCAAATTCCTCATATCAGTGAGATCATATGATACTTGTCTTTCTCTGATTGACTTATTTCTCTTAGCATCATACCCTCTAGTTCCATCCACATTGTTGCAAGTGGCAAGATTTCATTTTTTTGATGACTGCATAATATTCTATTCCATTCCATTCCATATATATACCACATATTCTTTATCCATTCATCTGTTGATGGACATCTAGGCTCTTTCCATTGTTTGGCTATTGTGGACATTGCTGCTATAAACATTGGGGGCACTTGCCCTTTCGGATCACTACATTTGTATTTTTGCGGTAAATACCCAGTAGTGCAATTGCTGGGTCATAGGGTAGCTCTATTTTCAACGTTTTGAGGAACCTCCATACTGTTTTAGAAAGTGGCTGCACCAGCTTGCATTCCCACCAACAGTGTAGAAGAGTTCCCCTTTCTCTGCATCCTCGCCAATATCTGTCATTTCCTGACTTGTTAATTTTAGCCATTCTGACTGGTGTGAGGTGGTATCTCACTGAGGTTTTGATTTGTATTTCCCTGATGCCTAGTGATGTTGAGCACTTTTTCATCTGTCTGTTGGCCATTTGGATGTCTTCTTTGCAGAAATGTGTGTTCATGTCTTCTGCCCATTTCTTGATTGGATTATTTGTTCTTTGGGTGTTGAGTTTGATAAGTTCTTTATAGATTTTGGATACTAGCCCTTTATCTGTAGTGTCATTTGCAAATATCTTCTCCCATCTGTCAGTTGTCTTTCGGTTTTGTTGACTGTTTCCTTTGTTGTGCAGAAGATTTTTATCTTGATGAAGTCCCAAAAGTTCATTTTTGCTTTTGTTTCCCTTGCCATTGGCCATGTTTCTAGGAAGAAGTTGCTGGGACCAAGGTCAAAGACATTTATATTTGTGTTCTCCTCAAGGATTTTGATGGATTCCTGTCTCACATTTAGGTTTTTCATCCATTTTGAGTCTATTTTTGTGTATGGTGTAAGGAAATGGTCCAGTTTCATTCTTCTGCATGTGGCTGTCCAATTTTCCAGCACCATTTGTTGAAGAGACTGTCTTTTTTCCATTGAACATTCTCTCCTGCTTTGTTGAAGATTGGTTGACCATAGAGTTGAGGGTCCATTTCTGGGCTCTCTATTCTGTTCCATTGACCTATGTGTTTATTTCTGTGCCAGTACCATACTGTGATTTTTTAGTTTTCTTTACACATACTAAGTAAGAGAAATTTTAAATATATGTATTGCAAATATTGTATCCCACTCTGTGGTTTGTCTTTTCACTCTTAATAGTATCTTTTCATGAACAAAAGTTCACAAGAACCATAAAGAGTACAATTATCATTTTTCATTCCTTATTTTTTGCTTATATACGTATAAGCAAAAATCTATATATACACACAAATGTGTACATATAAATACATATATACATATATAAATATATACACATTTGTGGTTTTTAAAAATTGTTTTTGCACTTTGGGCTTTGCTTAAAAATCTTTTCCACTTGTTTAAAAATAACACATATTACATTCCATAAAGCAGAAGCATTACAAACAATACCCTTAATCATAATGTAATAAAATAGATAATTATAATCAAAATAAGAAAGCCCATAGGGCCTTCCACCTAAATTTTTCTAAACTATTAAAAATGAGTTATAAATCAAAATTATAAGCCTTCTAAAACAAAGAACAAAAACATTGCATATAGAAGTTTGTGGCATACATATAAATAGCAATTAAAGAAAAATTTCAGAGTCTTAAACATTTTCATGATTAAAAATAAAGTAATGAAAATAAATTCTCACCTCAAAAAGCTAGAAAAAGAACACCAAATAAATGTAAAGAAGACATGAGGTATGAAGTACAGGCATACCTTGTTTTATTGTGCTTCATAGGTACTGCATTTTTTACAGATTGAAAGTTTGTGGCAACCTCAGGTCAAGCAAGCCTAATAGTGCTATTTTCCAACAGCATTTGTTCACGTGTCTCTGCATCACATTTTGCTAATTCTTGTAATATTTCAAACTTTTTCATCATTATTATACTGTTTGATGATCTGTGATCAGTGGTTCTTGATGTGACTATTGTCATTGTTTTGGTGCACCACGAATAGCACCCATATAAGTTAGCAAACTTAATCAGTAAATGTGAGTGTTCTGACTTCCTCTCCTTCAGCTTCCCTATTCTCTGAGACACCACAATATTGAAGTTAGGCTAATCAATGGTGTTCAAGTGAAAGGGAGAGTCACATGTCTCTGACTTTAAATCGAAAGCTAGAAATAATTAGTTTCACGAGGAAAGCATGACTAAAGCTGAGATAGGCTAAAAACTAGACCACTTGGACCAAATAGTCAATGCAAAGGAAAAGTTCTCAAAGGAAATTAAAAGTGTTCCTCCAGTGAACACACAAATGATAAGAAAGTGAAACAGCCTTATTGCAGATATGGAGAAAGTTTTAGTGGTCTGGATCAAAGATCAAACCAGCCACATCATTCTCTTAAGCCAAAGCCTAATCCAGAGCAAGGTCCTAACTCTCTTCAATTCTGTGAAGTCTGAGAGAGGTGAGGAAGCTGAAGAAGAAAAGTTTGAAGCCCACAGAGGTTGGTTTGTGAGGTTTAAGGGAAAAAGCTATCTCCAGGACATAAAAATGCAAGGTGAAACAGCAAGTGCTGATGTAGAAGCTGTAGCAAAGTATACAGAAGATCTAGCTAAGATAATTAATGAGGGTGGCTACACTAAACAACAGATATTCAGTGTAGATGAAACAGCCTTCTGTTGGAAGAAGATGCCATCTAGGACTTTCATAGCTAGAGAGAAGTCAATGACTGACTTCAAATCTTCAAAGGACAGGCTCTCTTGTTAGGGGCTAATGCAGCTGGTGACATTAAATTGAAGCCAATGCTAATTTTGAAAATTTTAGAGCCCTTAAGAATGATGTTAAATCTACTCTTCCTGTGCTCTATAAATGGAACAACAAAACCGGGATGATAGCACATCTGTACAACATGGTTTACTGAATATTTTAAGCCCACTGTTGAGACCTACTGTTCAGAAAAAAAAAGATTCCTTTCAAAATATTACTGCTCTTGACAATGCACCTTGTCACGCAAGAGCTCTAATGGGGTTGTACAATGAGATTAATGTTATTTTCATGCCTATTAACATGACATCCACTCTGCAGCCCCTGGATCAAGGAGTAATTTTGACCTTCAAGTCTCATTAAGAAGTACATTTCATAAGGCTATAATTGTCATAGATAGTGATTCCTCTGATGGATCTGAGCAAAGTAAATTGAAAACCTTCTGGAAAGGATTCACCATTCTAGATGCCATTAAGAACATTTGTGATTCATGGCAATGGATTAAAATATCAACATTAACAGGAGTTTGGAAGAAGCTGATTACAACCCTTATGGATGACTTCCGAGGTTTCAAGACTTCAACAGAGGAAGTAACTGCAAATGTGGTACAAATGTGGTACAAAGCAAGAGAACTAGAATTGGAAGTGGAGCCTTAAGATGTGAATGAATGGCTGCAATCTCACAGTAAAACTTTAATGGTTGACTGCCCCCTGGGGTGACAGCTCCCCAGCAGGACTACCCCAACCCTGGGTGCTGAGGAACTGCTGAGCAGCTGGGACTGTCATCCTGCCCTACCACTCCTCCTGGGCTTTCATCCCTACTCCCACCCGGGGCCAAACTACCCATCCTTTTTGCCAGTCCAGATGCAGCCACAGGTCCCACAGCTCCATTACCAAGAGCTCATGCCTCCTGGTTCCCTGCATGCTGGATGAGTCGAAACCAAAGAGGGGAAGTGGCCCTGGAAAAGGACAGCCACTCACCCTTGTGATTATACGGGCTGTGGCAAAACCTACACGAAGAGTTCTCATCTCAAGGCACACCTGCGAACCCACACAGGTGAGAAACCCTACCACTGTGACTCTGAAGGCTGTGGGTGGAAATTTGCCCACTCTGACGAACTGACTAGGCACTATCGCAAATGCACTGGGCACCGCCCCTTCCAGTGCCAGAAGTGCAACCAGGCCTTCTCCAGGTTGGACCACCTCGCCCTACACATGAAGAGGCACTTTTAAATCCCCGAACAGTGGATATGACCCACACTGCCAGAAGAGAATTCAGTATTTTTTTTTTTTTTTTGCCTTTCACACTGTCTTCTCCCACCGCCCCCTCCCCACGCCCGAGGAGGGGAGGAACCCAGCTGGAAAGCACTACAATCACGGTCAAGTTCCCAACAAACCAGCTTGTGAATGAATAATCAGGAGATACAAGGAAACCAGAAGACAAATCAAAGAACTGATGGGGTCTGTGACTGGATCTTCTAACATTTCAATGCTAAAGCCAACTTGAATATTCCTGGACTTACAAAACACCAAGGGGGTGACTGGAAAGTGTGGCTATCAGGGTATAAGTTAGATCCATGTGTTGGGGGGAGGGAAGACCACAATTCCCTTGAATTGTGTTTCGATGCAATATAAGCATAAAGATCACCTTGTATTCTCTTTGCCTTCTAAAAGCCATTATTATGGTATTAGAAGAAGAGGAAGAAATTCAGGGACAGAAAATGTGTTTTTAATAACCTAAACGATGGTGCTTGGTGAGTCTTGGTTCTAAAGGTACCAAATGAGGAAGCCAAAGTTCTCAAACTGCTGCATCCTTTGACAAGGAAAATCTATTTTTGTCTTCCAATCTACATTTATGACCTAAGGTAAATACGCCTGGTTTACTTCTTTCACATTTTTATGCAGTCTGTTACTGCGGTTTCAGATGTGCAATAACTTGTACAATGGTTTATTCCCAAGTATGCCTTAAGCAGAACAAATTTTTTTTCTATATAGTTCCTTGCCTTAATAAATATGTAATATAAATTTAAGCCAACTTCTATTTTGTATATTTGTAAACTACAAAGTAAAAAATGAACATTTTGTGGAGTTTGTATCTTGCATACTCAAGGTGAGAATTGAGTTTTAAATAAACCTACAACATTTTATCTGAAAAAAAAAACACTTTAATGGTTGAAAAGTTGCTTCTCATGGATGAGCAAAGAAAGTGGTTTCTTGAAATGGAAATTAATTCTGATGAAGTTGCTGTGAAGATTGTTGAAAACTTCATAAATTTAGTTGATCTAGCAGCAGCAGGGTTTAAGAGGTTTGACTTTTGACTCTAATTTTGAAAGAAGTTCTACTGTGGGTAAAATGCTGTCAAATAGCATTGCATGCTACAAAGACATCATTTGTGAAAGGGAGAGTCAATCAATGTGACAAACTTCATTGCTATCTTATTTTAAGAAATTGCCACAGGGGTGCCTGGCTGGCTTAGTTGGTTAAGTGGCCAACTCTTGATTTTGACTCAGGTCATGATCTCAGGGTCCTGGGATCAAGCCCTGCATTGGGCTCCACACTCAGCAGGGAGTCTGCTTGAGGATTCTCTCTCTCCCTCTCCCCCTGCCCCTCTACCCATTCATGCTCTCTCTCTCTAAAATAAATAAACTTTAAAAAATTGCCACAGCCATCCCAACCTTCAGTAACCACTACCCTGATTAGTCAGCAGCCATCAACATTGAGGTGAGACCCTCCAACAGCAAAAAGATTCACTTTATTACAATATTCACTTTATTGAGGTAGTTTGGAAATAAACCTGCAATAAATCTAAGGCATGCTTGTAGTAAAGATAAAAGGAGAAACTAATGAACTAGAGGAGAGATAAGTGGTAGAAAAAAACAATAAAATAGACAACTCACTAGCTACCAATCAATAAAAAATGCAGAAATCACTAATTTATGATATGATAATGGATAATAAGCATTGAAATAAGAGCACTTTTAAAGAAATCATACATATTTTTCTATTCCTGTATGCATATAATATGAAAACATAGATGAAATGTGGAATTTCTTAGGAAAAATTATTTACCAATATTGATCCAATTAGAAATAGAAAGTTTAAACAGATTTCCATAGAAAGAAAGACAGTTAAAACTATCCCCACTAAAGGTAGAAGGCTTAGATGTTTTCAGAGGAAATTCTTTCAAGTTTCAAAATCAGATAGTCCCAAATGCTTTTTAAGAGAATCAAAATGAACATTTCATAATTTTTTATGAATCAACTAAAACATTTATATCTAAATCTAATAAAGATAATAGTAAAAATGCTAGACTGATATCACTTATGAATATTGTATATATTATATACACACATACGTACACACTATATATACAATCTTAGTACTAAGTCCAACATCTTTTTTAATAGTGAGAGGCTAATTGAATTTCTCAGTAAGACATTAAGAAATCGGGGTGCCTGGGTGTCTCAGTCAGTTAAGCGTCTGCCTTTGGCTTGGGTCATGATCCCAGTGTTCTGGGAGTGAGCCCAGGGTTGGTCTCCCTCCTCATTGAACAGCCTGTTTCTCCCTTTCCCTTTAACCCTCCCCCCCCGCTCATGCACTCTCTCTCTTTCTCAAATAAATAAAATCTAAAAAAAAAAAAGAAATCAATACAATGACATGCATTCCCTCTGTCAATATCATTTACTGTTCTAGAGGCATTGACCAATGTAATTAGATAATAGAAATCAAATAGAGGCGTAGAACCTAGGAAATAAAACTTCAAACTACATTTATTAGCACGATATGATCATATATCTGGAAAACCCAGAGGAACCAATGATAAAGGTTGCTCAAACAAGAACAGAATTCAAGAAAATAAACATGATAGAAAAATTACCATATAGAACTCAATTTCCTTCATATAAGCAAACAATAATTAGCTAGAGATTGTAATAATTTAGAAAATCCATTTAAAATAGAAAAGGTGTGATCAAGGAAATTTTTAAAAAGATTTATTAATTTTAGAGAGAGAGAGAATGGAGGGAGAGGCAAAGGAAGAGGAAGAGAGAGAATCCTCAAGCAGACTGCTGAGTGCAGAGCCAGTTGCAGGGCTTAATCTCATGACCCTGAGATCATGAGCTGAGCTGAAATCAGGAGTTGGATGGTTAACCGACTGAGCCACCCACAAGCCTCAATCAAGAAAATTTTTTAAATTGTACAAATGAAAAGATTCCACTTGTACCTAGATGGGATGATTCAACATCATAAAATTAATTAATAAATTTCACTCAATCTCAACAAAAATGTCAATGAGAATTTTGGCAGAGCTAGACAAGTTGCTAGTAAATATTATATTGAATAATAAACACACAAGAAAACACTAAAAAATAAAAAGCTATCAATGAGGACAAGTACTTTAAGACACTCTATGATGGAATATTACTCAGCCATAAAAAAGAATGAAGTTTTCCCATTTGCAAGGACATGGATGGAGCTAAAGAGTATTATGCTAAGTGAAATAAGTCAGTCAGAGAAAGACAAATACCATGTGATTCAACTCATATGTGGAATTTAAGAAACAAAGCAAATGATCATAGGGGAAAAAAGAGAAAGGAAAACCAAGAAGCAGACTCTTAACTATAGAGAACAAAATGATGGTTTCCGGTGGGCGTGATGGGTTAAGTAGGTGGTGGGGATTAAGGAGTGCACTTGTGATGAGCACTGACTGTTATATGTAAATGCTGAATCACTAAATTGTATACCTGAAATTAATATTACACTGTATGTTAACTGGAATTTAAATAAAAACTTTAAAAAAAGACATTAAAGCAGAAGATTATATTAACTAACTGGAATTTTAAAATTAAAAAAAAACATAGTATAAAGCTTCTATGACAAAACTGTAGTGCTGAAACATGAATAGACAGACTAGTTGAATAAAAGAAAAAAAATCCAGAAACAAATAAAGGTACATGTAGAACTTCAATATGTGGTGATATTGCCATTTCAAATGACTTCATAAAAAATTTTTTAACAAAAGTTGTGCTGGGATGACTGGTTTTGCCAACTGGAAAAACTGAAAATTAGATCCATACCTGAAGCTATACACAAGAAGAGATTCCAAATGGACCAGATTATCTGAAGTAAAAAAATGAAACCATAAAATACCAGAAGAACATGAGTAAATTCCTCTTTAACTTGGGTGAAAGTCTTGGGTAACTTCACTAACTTTCATTAACTTGGGTTTCTAACTATGACTTAAAACCCAGAGACCATAAAAGTATTGATTAATTTGAATAAACATAAGATCTATAAATGAGAAGATATTGTATAATTTTTTAAAGATTTTATTTATTTGATAGAGAGCACTAGAGAGCAGGAGCAGGAGAGCAGCAGAGGGAGAGGGCGAAGCAGGCTCCCCACTGAGCAGGAAGCCTGATGCGATGCAGGGCTTGATCCCAGGACTCTGGGATCATGACCTGAGCCAAAGGCAGATTCTTAACCAACTGAGCCACCCAGGCACCCCAAGAAGATATTATATCAATGTTAGTTGCTAAATTCGATATTTTGTGATTATGTAACAAGCTTTCCTTCTTTTTGATGTATTTAGATGTAAAAGGACATCATGTCTGCAACTTACTCTCAAAGATCTTAGAAAAGAATTTTGTGGCTAGATATATAATTAGACGATAGAGAAGGATACAAAAGATATGGTATAGTAGTAACATTTTGGGAACCTGCAAGACAAGTATATAAGAATTCTTGGTTTTGTTCTTACAACTTGTCTTTATGTCAAATCATGCCAAAATATAACAAAATAAAAAGAAAAAAGAATTTATAAAAAGAAATATATGCTATGCCAAAGTTATGAAAATTCTCTTCTGTTTTCCTCTAAAATATTTATTATTTTACCTTTCATATTTGTACCAAAAATCATCTCAGAATTGATTATCTTGTATGATATTTTTATATTGAAGGAGTCAAGGTTTAATTTTCCATAACATTACTCAATTGACAAAGCACAATTTAAAGAACAATTCTTTCCCCACCACAGAGTAATGGTACCTTGTCATAAATCAAGTGACCATATATATGTACATGTGTTTCCGGACTCTCTAATTTGTTCATTTGGTCTAGTTGTTTATCCTTGCAGGAGGACCACAGCCTTTTAATTACTACAGTTTTATAGTAAGTGTTGTTATCTTTAGTAGTGTGAGATTATCTTTTAATATAGATTATTTTATCTGTATATAGATCAATTGTTATGTAGTTGTGCATCTCCCAGCTTTGTTATTATTCTTCAAGATTGTCTTGACATTTCTTTGTTTGTATTTCTAAGTCCATTTTAGAATCGTCTTGCCAATTTCCACCAGCAAAAATAATACTAGAATTTTTATTGGAATTTTATACAATTTGTAGAGAGAATTTGGAAAATATTTACATCTTTACAATTTTGATTCTTCCAATCCAAGATCGTGGCATTTTTGGGAACTTCTTAAATTTCTCTGAATAATATTTTGCGGATTACTGTGCAGAGACCTTGCACTTCTTTCATTAGATTCATTGCTCTGTATTTGGTCTTTTTATGCTCTTGTACACGGTGTCGTTTTAATTTCTTCCCATTTGTTGATTGCTGATATATAGAAAAATAATTGGTCTTCATATGTTAACCCTGACCCTGTGACCTTACTAAACTTATTTATATGTTCTAAGAGCTTGTAAGTTTTCTTGCATTGTATATGTACATAATTATGACATTTATAAAGACATTTTATTTTATTTTTTTCAAGTTTTTAAATTCTAGTTAGTTAACATAACATATGGTGTAATATTGGTTTCATGAGTAGAATTAGTGATTCAACACTTTACATAAATCATCCAGTGCTCATTACAAGTGCCCTCGTTAATATGTATCACCCATTTAGCCCATCCCCTGCCCACCTCGCCATCAATCCTCAGTTTGGCCTCTCTAATTAAGAGTCTCTTATGGTTTGCCTTCCTCTGTTTTTTTTTCTTCCTTCCCCTATGTTCATCTGTTTCTTAAATTCCACATATGAGTGAAATCATATGGCATTTGTCTTCCTCTGACTGACTTATTTCACTTAGCATAATACATTCTAGCTCCATGTTGTTGCAAATGGCAAGATTTCATTGTTTTTGATGGATGCTTAATATTCCATTGTATAGGGGCACCTGGGTGAGTCATTCTGTTAAGAATCTACCTATGTTAAAAAAAAAAAGAAGATAGTAGGAAGGGAAAAATGATGGGGGGGATATCGGAGGGCGAGACAAACTATGAGAGACTATGGACTCTGAGAAACAAACTGAGGGTTCTAGAGGGGAGGGGGGTGGGGAGATGGATTAGCCCGGTAATGGGTATTAAAGAGGACACGTTTTGAATGGAGCACTGGGTGTTATATGCAAACAATGAATCATGGAACACTACATCAAAAACTAATGATGTAATGTATGGTGATTAACATAACATAATAAAATTTTTTAAAAAAAGAATCTACCTTCATCTCAGGTCATGATTCCGGGGTCCTGGGATCGAGTCCCACATTGGACTCCCTGCTCAGTGGGGAGTCTTCTTCTCCCTCTGCCCCTCACTCTGCTTGTGCTCTCTCTCTCTAGTTCTGCCTCTCTCTCTCAAATAAATAAAATCTTTAAAAAAATATATTCCATGGTGTGTGTGTATATATATATATATATATACATACATATATATATACATATATACATATATACATACATATATATGTATGTATACCTATACCACATCTTTATCCATTCATCAGTCCATGGATGTTTGGGCTCTTTCCATAATTTGGTTATTGTTGATAATGCTGCTATGAACATCGAGGTCCATTTACCCCTTTGAACCAGTATTTTTGTATCTTTTGGGTAAATACCTAGTAGTGCAATTGCTGGGTCATAGGGTAGTTCTATTTTTAAATTTTTGAGGAAACTCCATACTGTTTTCCAGAGTGGCTGCACTAGTTTGCATTCCCTCCAATAGTGTAAAAGCGTTCCTCTTTCTCCACATCCCTGCCAATATCTGTTGTTTCTTATTTTGTTAATTTTAGCCATTCTGACAAGTGTGAGGTGGTATCTCATTGTGGTATTGATTTGTAGTTCCCCGATGATGAGAGATGTTGAGCACCTTTTCCTGTATCTGTTAGCCATCTGCCTGTCTTCTTTGGAAAAAATGTCTTTTCATGTTTTCTGCCCATTTCTTAACTGTATTATTTGTTTTTTGGGAGTTGAGTTCGGTAAGTTCTTTATAGACTTTTAAAATTCTTCCCTTTGCAATTCAATTTATTTTTCTTGTTTCACTTCACTGGCTAGGAAGTATATTTTTGAACAAAAGTGGAGATAGTGGCCATCCTTGCACCACTCGCAACATTCTAAATCTCAGGAAGAATACTTCCAGTAATTCACCATTACTTATGATGTTTGCTGTAGATTTTTGGAGATAATCTTTAGCAGAACAAATAATTTTTTAAATTTCTTCTTTGATTACTTCATTCACCCATGGGTTGTTTAGTATCATGTTGTTTATCCTCTACAAGTAAAAATAGAGAGAGAGACCGGGGCGCTTGGGTGGCTCAGTAGGTTAAGCATCTGTCTTTGGCTCAGATCATGATCCCAGGGTCCTGGGATTGAGCCCCATGTTGGGCTCCCTGCTCAGTGGGGAGCCTGCTTCTCCCTCTCCCTCTGCCCTCCCCCACCAGCTCGTGCTTGCTTGCTCTCTCTCTCTCATGCTCTCTCTCTCTCAAATAAAAAAAATCTTTAAAAAATTAAAAATAATTTTAAAAATAGAGAGAGAACTAAAAAAAAAAAAACAAATGAATGTGAAGAAATAACAACTAACACCACAGAAATACAAAGGATTGTAAGACAATATTATGAAAAATTATGTGCCAACAAATTGGACAACCTGTAAGAAATGGATAAATTCCTAGAAAAATATAAACTACTGAAACTGAAACAGGAAAAAATAGAAAACTTGAGCAGACTAATTACCACCAATGAAATTGAATCAGTAATCAAAAAACTCCCAACAAACAAAAGTTCAGGACCAGATGGCTTCACAGATGAATTCTACCAAACATTTAAGGAAGAGTTAATTTCTATTCTTCTCTAACTATTTTAAAAAATAGAAGAGGAAGAAAAACTTCTAAATTCATTCTACAAGGCCAGAATTACCCTGATACTAAAATGAGATAAAGACACTACAAAAAAAAGAATTACAAGCCAATATCTCTGATAAATATAGATGAAAAAATCTTCAGCAAATATTAGCCAACTGAATTTAACAATACATTAAAAAATCATTCCTCACGATCAAGTGGAATTTATTCCTGGCCTGCAAGTGTGGTTCAATATTCATAAACCAATTAACATGATACATCATATCAATAAGAGAAAGGATACAAAACATATGATCCTTTCAATAGATGCAGAAAAAGCATTTGATGAAGTACAACATCCATTCATGATAAAAACCCTCAACAAAGTAGATTTAGAGGGAAATACCTTAACAAAATAAAGGCCATATATGAATAACCCACACCTAACATAATGCCCAATGGTGAAAAACAGAGCTTTCTCCCTATGATCTGAACATCCCATTTCAATTAAGTACTAGACATTGTGCAACTTCTGTTTCAGAGTTAGAATGTCTTGACAAACCATTGTGATAATTATACCAAATAAGACACAAACTGGATTAAGTTTTTTTAAAAGCACACATTTTTAAAGACAGTAAAGATCTGTGGATACAAAGAAGTTTAGAGAAACTAAATTCCAGAGAAAGACATGTCCTTCCTAGGTGAGAAGATTTCAATAGCCTAGGGGCTAGAGACACTTGCTGAGTCTGGGCAACAGTGTGCAAAAGATCAGACCAACAATAGGCAGAGAGAGAGACTTTCCCAGAGTAAGAAGAAGCCAATAGAACTTTAACAGGCTATACAGAGTAGAAGGACAGATTGATATCTGCAGGAGGCCCACATGATAAGTTAAGGGAGCATGTGAAGTTTGATAGGGGTTAAGGGTCCATTTTTTTCTCATATGAGTTTCCAACTGATCCAGCACTATCCATTACAAAGACTTTTCTAAAGACTTCAGGTTTGAGCTCAGAGATTCACAGAGTTGAAAGGAGCATCACTGCTACTCATAAAACAAGAAAATAAGCTAGGAAATTTTCCAATTAATGATTTTTTGGGTACCCTTCTGAAAACAGAACTCTCATGGGAAACTTTCACTACAGAATTTAGTGATAGGTGCTTGCAGGTAGAAAGAGGACTTAAACATTTACTTACCTCAGACAGACACTGCCCAAATACCATATAAGCCAGTAAGAAGATTAAATTAGAAATACTTAGTACATTACTAAAGGCTGAGTGTGGGCTATAAGCACAGGGTGAAATGCAGTAAGGACCCCACACTGTCTTGTGAGGTTTTCCTCTAGGAACCCCACCAGGTACCCACAAGGAAGATACGAAAGAATCTTTAGAAAATTCACCCTTGGTGTTACCAGGAAACACCACCTCCCTGACCCCCTACTGTCATGCTAACAAACCTGGAATAAAAACAACAGTAGAAAACAGCTGAAAGAGCTCAAGAGATAGAATCTCTCTAGGGAGCAGCACAAAAGGACAGTGCAAAGAAGAAGGGAGAGAGAGAAAATCAAAGTATGAATGTAGCAATTTTATGATTTTGGCTCACACAGGATAACCATAGCAATGATAAACTTCAAACCCAGCCCAATTCCTTTGTCATTTGCAAATAAAATAAAATAAAATAAGTCTAGAAAAAATCATGTTCACTTACAAGTATAAAAATACTATTTATGTTTGGTTATATCTACTGCCCTATACATGTTCAGCTTTCAATAAAAAATAAGATTAAAAAAAGCAAAGCTAAACTATTGGGACTTCATCAAAATAAAAAAAAAACTTCTGCACAGTGAAGGAAACAATCAACAAATCTAAAAGGCAACTTATGGAATGGGAGAAGATATTTGCAAATGACACATCTGATAAAGGGTTAGTATCCAAAATATATAAAGAACTTAAAAATTCAACACCCAAAAGACAAATAATCCAGTTACAAAATGGGCAGAAGACATGAATAGACATTTTTCCAAAGAAGACAAACAGGTGGTTAATAGACACAGGAAGAGATGCCCAACATCACTGATCATTAGGAAAATACAAGTCAAAACTACAATGAGATATCACCTCACACCAGTCATAATGGCTAAAATTCACACAGGAAACAACAGGTGTTGGTGAGGATGCAGAGAAGGGGGAACACTCTCACACTGTTGGTGGGAAAGCAAACTGGTACAGCCACTCTGGAAAACACTATGGAGGTTCCTCAAAAAGTTAAAAATAGAACACTCTATGATCCAATAATTGCACTACTAGCTATATACCCATAAGATACAAAAATACTGATTTAAAGGGATACATGCACCTCAATGTTTATAGCAGCATTATCAATAACAGCCAAATTATGGAAAGAGCCCAAATGTCCATCAACCGATGAATGGATAAAGAAGAGGTGGTATATATATAATGGAATATCACTCAGTCATAAAAAAGAATGAAATCCTGCCACTTGCAATGATGTGGATGGAGGTAGAGAGTATTATGCTAAGCACAATAAGTCAGAGAAAGACAAATACAATATAATTTCATTCATATGTGGAATTTAAGAACAAAGCAGATGAATATGGGGGGAAAAGAGAGGCAAATCAAGAAACAGACTCAACTACAGAGAACAAACTGATGGTTATTGGAGGGGAGGTTGGGGAGAATGGTTAAATAGGTGATGGGTATTAAGTAGGACACCTGATGAGAACCAGGTATGGTATGTAAGTGATGAATCATTAAATTCTACACCTGAAACAAACATTGCACTATATGTTAACTAGCTGGAATTTAAATAAAAACTTGGAGAAGAAAACAAAAAAGAAGATAAACAAAAATAAAATAAAATAATAAAATAATATAAAATGGAACATATTCTGAATAGACAAAGCAATCATTAGAGCCAGATCTAGGTTTGTCATAGACATTGGAACTATTAGAAGGAATTAAAAATAACAATGATTAAAATATTAAAATCTCTAGGGGTGCCTGGGTCTTTCAGTCAGTTAAGTGTCTGACTCTTGATCCCAACTCAGGTCTTGATCTCAGGATCATGAGTTTGAGCCCTGTGTTGGGCTCCACACTGGGCATGGAGCTTACTTACAAAAATTAAGATCTCTAAGGAGAAGGGTAGACACATTTGAGAACAGATAGGTAATTATAGCAGAGAGGTGAAATCTATGAGAAGAGTTATATGGAAATGGTAAAAATGAAAACACAGTAGCAAATATGGAGAATGCTCAGTGGGCTTATCAGTAAATTCAACACAGCCAAGGGAAGAACGAATAAGCTTGACAAAAGGTAATTAAAAGTTTTGGAAACTGAAACATAAAGTGCAAAAAGACTTAAAAAATGAGAACAGAGCATCTGAGATCTGTGAGATATTAAACAGTGTAACATATTGCATATTTAGAATCCCAGAAGAAGAAAGGAAAGGACAGAAAATATTTGAAAAAATAATGACCCAGTATTTTTCAAAAATTAATGAGATAAGAAGCCACAGATCCAAAAAGCTCAGAAAACACCATGCAGGATAAATACTAAAATGAAACCACATCCAGCCATATCATATTCAAACTGCTGAAAACCAAAGGTGAAGAGAAAATCTAAAGGCATCCCAGGGTTAGGAGGGACATATTCCTTATAGAGAAACAGGAATAATAATTACATCATATTACTCATCAGAAACTTTGCAAGAATAAAAATCACACAAAGCACACTGTCAGACCATAATTAAATTAAACTAAAAATCAATAACAAAAATATAGACAATCCCCAGGTATTTAGAAAATAAACAATAAATTTCTAAATAATTCACAGGTCAAAAAAGAAGTCTCTGGTCTGAGATGGCTGCATAGGAAGACACTGAACTCAACTGCTTTCATGGATACACCAAATCTACAGCTACATATAAAATAATTCCCACTGAAAAGAAAATGAAAACTATCTAACAGCTCCCTCCCTGAAAAAGGTATAAGAGGTGCACATCAAGATGGGTATGAGAGGCAGAGACATGACACATTCTTACCAAAAAACCTCACCCATGGCATGACAACACAAAATAGGGAGGGATATCATGGGTCCACAGCTTCTCTCTGAAGGGTGAGGAGTTTGTGCCCTACATCAGGCACAACAACCCTTGGGAATTGCACCAGAGAGACGCCCCCCAAAATGTCTGACTTTAGAAACCAATGGGACTTACATCCAGGGGACCAGGAGGGTCTGTGGGGACCTGAGATACTCATTTTGAGGGGCTCACACATGGACTCACTTGTTCCAGGACTCAGCTCAAAGACAGAAGTTTGAGAGGTGACTGGATTACTTATAAAAGAAATTCATTTGTTAATCTTAAAGGACCTGCCAGAGGGGCAAGAACTAGTTGGGACTTCTACAGGGACAGAGGCACTGGCAAGTGCCATTTTTGCACTTGCCCTACCTTACTAGTGTATGCAAGTCCACACAGACACAGCCTCAGTAAAGCCACTGGTGTGTTCTGCCCGCAATGCTCTTCTCCCACATTGCTAAAGCCATAAGCATGTCCCACCCCTAGGACCATTTTCTGGCCTCAGTAAAGCCTCAGGGATGCAAGGATAATTCAATATCTGCAAATCAAACATGATACACCATATTAACAAAATGAAGTATAAAAATCATATGATCATCTCAATAGATGCAGAAAATACATTTGACAAAATTCAACATGAATTTATGGTAAAAACTCTCAACAAAGTGAGTATAGAATTTACCTCAACATAATAAAGGCCATATATGACAAACTCACAGCTAATATACTCAATGAGTATATGGTAATGGTAAAAAGCTGAAAGCTTTTCCTCAAAGATCAGGAACAAGACAAGTATGTCCGTTCTCACCACTATGAGATGGTGGTAAATGGTAAAAAGCTGAAAGCTTTTCCTCAAAGATCAGGAACAAGACAAGTATGTCCGTTCTCACCACTATTATTCAACATAGTACTGGAAGTCCTAGCCACAGCAATCAGACAAGAAAAGGAAATAAAAGGCATCCACACTGGTAAGGAAGAAGTAAAATTGTCACTATTTGCAGATGGCATGATACTATATATAGAAAACCCTAAAGACTCCACCACAAAAAACCCTGTTAAATATAATAAATAAATTCAGTAAAGTTGCAAGATACAAAAGCACTATAAAGAAATCTGTTGCAGGGGCGGGGGTTAAGATGTTGTAAGAGTTGGGCATTCCTAAGCTTGACTCCTCCCCAGAACACAGCTAAATAAATACCAAATCATTTGGAACACCCAATAAATTGTTCAGAAGTCTTAGAGAACAAAGCTGCACATCTACAGACAGAAAAAATGACCTATGGAAGTTATGAACTGTAGAGAGTTGATTCACAGGAGAAGAGAGCCATGGGCACTGCAAGGGGAGGGAGCCCTGAGTGCAGAGGGAGTATCGAGAGAGAAGGAGAGAAGGAAAGACTGAAAAAAAAAAAAGAAAACATGCACAGAAGACTGCACAAGAAAACTGTTTCCCACTGATTGGGAAAAAAGAGAGGGTTTTTCATAAACAGCTGAGCATAGAGTCTGAAATTTTGGAGGTCAGCTCCATAGCCAAGGTCGTGCCTGCTGATGCTCTGGTGGGGAAGCAAGGACGAGCCCAGGAGCAGGCAGCACTGTCTAAGGATCCCCTGGATTGCACAGGGAGAAGCTGTTCCCCTGCTTGGAGTGCATTTGGTAGAGGTGATATGGCCTATCCATGGGCAAAGGACCCTGAGGGCACTGTTGAGTTACCCCATTCACCAGTAAAGACGCCTGCTGAGGGCAAACCCTGGCGCCAGCCGTGTGTTGTGATTTACCATAAACTCCAAACTGCTACAGTTACATGAATGTTTTCTGGGCCAAACCTGCACTGGCCACAGCACAGGAAGACCCTCTCCCAGAGGATCAGCACAGGTCTGTGCTGTGGGGTCTCTGAATTGTGGAGTTTTGAAACAAAGGGGCATCAGAGATAAAACACGGGAGTGCTGCACAGCTTGGTCAAGGACACGGTGAAGACAGGGATCTGACAGAAACCGAGGTCACAGGAGGAGTGATTGTCCGCAGGTCTGTGAGGGTTTCCTGAAGAAAGGTGGGTGTGAATTTGTCTCTCAAGAGACGAGAAAGCAGGCGGAAGCCATTTTCACCCCTCTCCCACCAGCACTGATCAACCTCAGTGATCTAAACAGCACCACCAAGTGGAGAACTGAACTGCTACACCAAGCCCCACACCCCTGGTCCCTGCAGGCACATCTCCACTAGGGCAAATCCACCTGCGAATCAGAGCAGCTGCCCCTCCTTGGAAGACCAGCACAAACCTCTCGCCTACAGCAAGTCTACTAATCATAGAATGCTGCAAAGCCTCAGCTCTAGGGAGAACAGGATCTAGCTTCCTATGGTTTTTGCTGTTGTTTTTTAATTTTTTTAATTTTTCAATTTAAAATCAATTTAATTAACATATAGTGTATTATTAGTTTCAGAGGTAGAATTTAGTGATTCATCAGTTGCATATAACACCCAGTGCTCATTACATCAAGTGTCCTCCTTTAATTCCCATCACCCAGTTACCCCATCCCCCCACTCATGTCCCTTCTGGCAACCTTCAGTTTGTTTCCTGTAGTTAAGAGTTTCTTATGGTGTGATTTTGGGGTTTTTTTGTTTGTTTGTTTTTGTTTTTATTTTGGATATGGAAAGAACAGTCTTTTTTTTAAATTTTCTATTTTTTTATTTAAAATGTTTATCTTCTTGTTCTTTCTTGTGTCTATCAAGCTTCTCTTATTAAGCAGACCAAAGGGGCGCCTGGGTGTCTCAGTCGGTTGGGCATCTGCCTTTGGCTCAGGTCCTGATCCCAGGATCCTGGGATCGAGCCCTGCATTGGGCTCCCTGCTCCCTGGGAAGCCTGCTTCTCCCTCTCCCACTCCCCCTGCTTGTGTTCTCTCTCTGTCAAATAAATAAATAAAATCTTTAAAAAAAAAAAAACAAGCAGACCAAAACATACCTAGCTTACTTTATTTATTTTTTAAATGTTTTAAATATTTATTTTATTTTGCTTTTTTCTCCTCCAAAAGCACAAGATGGAAGAATTCACCCCAAAAGAAAGTCCAACTTGGACTCCTATGATACAGATCTTATTTCACTTTATGGAATCACTGAGTTCCCAAAGTCTACCTTCGTGATCCAATAGTTTTCTTTCCCTCTTCTTTTCAGCTTCATTTTCCCCATATGACTGATTCCCTCTTCTACTTCATCCATCCTTATTTTTATGTCCACTTGGGACTGCATCTCAGTTATAGCATTTTTAACTTCAACCTGACTAGATTTTAGTTCTTTTATCTCTACAGTATGGGATTCTCTAGTGGCTTCTATGCTTTTTTTCAAGCTCAGCCAGTATCCTTATAATAATTTTTTAAAATTCTAGTTCAGACAACTTACTTTTATCTGTACTGATTAAATCCTGTTTGTCAGTACTACCTTCTGTTCTTTCTTTTGGAGTGCATTTCTCCATCTCGTCATTTTGCCCAGAAAAGAAAAGAAGAAAGAAAAAGAAAAAACAACAACACCAACAACAACAAAAAACAACCCTAGATCCTGGGTGTGTTTTGGTCTGCTTGTTACAAGAAAGTAGATCCCAAAATAAGAAAGAAAAGATATATACACATATTTAAAAATAAAATAAAATGAAAGAAATAAAAAATAAAAAATATATAAAGTATATATAAAAATAAAAATTAAAAAAGAATAAAAAAGAATTGAAAAAATAAGAAAATAAATGAAAAACTAATAATAAAAAAAGAATAAAAAGTACAAAGGAGGTTAGATGCTATTCTCCCCTAGAGCTGAAGCTTCACAGCCCTCTATGATCAGTAAACTTGCTGGGAGCAAGTTGTTTGTGCTGGTCTTCTGGGGGAGGGCCCTGTTGCACTGATTATCAGGTGGACTTGCCCTAGTGGAAATGCACCTCCAATGGGCAGGGAGGCAGGACTTGGTGTAAGTGGCTCTGGTATCCACTAGGTGGCGCCGTTTTGTTCCCTGAAGGCTTTCAGCACTGATGGGCAGGATTAATACGGCGGTGTCCTGCTCTCAAACCCCAGGACTGAGTATTTGAGCCTCCTACAATAAATCACTCTTGTATCCCTGGTTTCTGTCAGAACCCTGTGTTCACCCTGCCTGTGCCCAAGTTTTTTCATCTCAAGCATGCGACTGAGTTCCCAAACTCGAACTTTTAGGGACTCCTGTGGTTCGGACCCTCACTGTACCACCTGGGGAGGGTGTTGCCATGCTTCTGCCTTTTGCTGGACCCATCCCAGGAAAACAGTTGCAGGACCACAGGGTGGTTCGCAGTTTATGGGGATACAGAGCCAAGCACTTAGACTCACAATTCTCAGACAGCTTCCACACTCCTATGCCTGGAACAGTGCAGCACTTAGGTGCCACCCATTCTTCTTGCAACCCAGGGGATCCTCAGACCTTGGTGTCACACCTGGTATTCTGCCCTGCTTCGCCACCTGAGCACCTTCAAGCCAGGAATGTCCTCCGCCATAGCAGGCTTCTAAAAAAGTTCCAATTTTGTGCTCTACTGCTTATAATACTTTGCAGTAGCCTCCTTAAGCAGGGTCCTTCCCCTCTGCTGTATCTACAGCTATATTACTCCTATCTTCCAAAAGGTGGTCACTTTTCTACTTGTAGACTTGCAGTATTTGTTTTCTCAGAACTTCTATTGATTTCTTGGGTGTTCAGAAGTACTTGATAACTATGCAGCTATATTCAAGGGATGAGACAAACTTAGGGTCCCCCTACTCCTCGGCCATTGTAACTCCTCCCCTTAATTCTTCTTTAAATGATTGGTACAATTCTCCAGTGAAGCCGCTTGTTCGAGGTGTTGGGTTTTTGTTGTCGTTGTTTTTGTGGAGATGGGAAATGAAAGAGATTTTTTTTAATTCCAATGTAGTTAACACACAGTACTATATTAGTTTCAAATGTAAAATATAGTGATCCAACAGTTCCCTACATTACTCAGTGTTCATGAAGACAAGTGCACTCCTTAATCCTAATCACCTATTTAACCCATCCCCCCACACACTTCCCCTCTGGTAACCATGTTTGTTCTCTATGGTTAATAGTCTGTTTTTCGGTTTGTTTCTTTTTTCCTTTGTTTGTTTTGTTTCTTAAATTCCACATATGAGTGAATAGTATTTGTCTTTCTCTGACTGACTTATTTCACTTAGCATAATACTCTCTAGCTCCATCAACATTGTTGCAAATGGCAAGACTTCATTCTTTTATGTGGCTGAGTAATATTCAATTATATATATATATATATATATATATATACCACGTTTTCTTTTTTAAAAGATTTTATTTATTTGAGAGAGAGAGAGAGTGAGCATGAGTGGGGGAGAGGCAAGGGGAGAGGGAAAAGCAGACTTCCTCCTGAGCAGGGAGCCCAACTCTTGGCTCAATCCCAGGACACTGGGATTATGACCTGAGCCGAAGGCAGACGCTTAACCGACTGATCCACCCAGGTGCCCCTACATACTACATCTTCTTTATCCATTCATCTATTGATGGACATTTAGGCTGCTTCTATAGTTTGGCTATAAATGATTCTGGAATAAAGATAGGGGTGCATGAGTTAGTATTGTTGTATTATTAGGGATATACCCAATAGTGCAATTACTGGATTGTAGGATAGTTTTATTTTTAACTTTTTGAGGAACTCCCGTACTGTCTTCCAGAGTGGGTACACCAGTTTGCATTCCCACCAACCATGCAAGAGGTTCATTTTTCTCCACATCCTCACTAACACTTGTTTCTTGAGTTCTTGATTTTAGCCATTCTGACAGGTATGATGTGATATCTCTTTGTGATTTTGATTTTCATTTCCCTGGTGATCAGTGATGTCGAGCATCGATTCATGTGTCTGTTGGCCATCTGGATGTCGTTGGAGAAATGTCTGTTCCTGTCTTCTATTTTTAATTGGATTTATTTGGATTTTAATTGGATTATTCAATTGTTAGGTGTTGAGTTCTTTAAGTTCTTTATATATTTTGGATACTAACCCTTTACTGGATGTGACACTTGCAAATATCTTCTGCCATTCAGTAGGATCTCTTTTAGTTTTGTTGGTTGATTCCTTTGCTGTGAAGAAACTTTTAATTTTGATGTAGTCCCAATAGTTTATTTTTGCTTTTATTTCCCTTGCCTCAAGTGACATATCTAGAAGGATGTTGCCACAAAAAATGTCATGTCATAGAAATTACTGCCTGTGATCTCTTCTAGGATTCTTATGGTTTCAGGTCTCACATTTAGGTCTTTAATCCATTTCGAGTTTATTTTTGTGTATGGTGTTAGAATGTGGTCCAGTTTCATTCTTTTGCATGTTGCTACTCAGTTTTCCCAACACCATTTGTTGAAGACACTGTCTTTTTCCCATTGGATATTCTTTCCTGCTTTGTCAAAGATTAATTGACCATATAATTGCGGACTCATTTCTTTGATTTCTATTCTGTTCCATTGATCTATGTGTCTACTTTTGTGCCAGTACCATACTGTTTTGATCATTACAGCTTTGTAATGTAACTTGAAGTCTGGAATTGTGATACCTCCATGTTTGCTTTTCTTTTCCAAGATTGCTTTGGCTATTCAGAGTCTTTTGTGGTACCATATAAATTTTAGGATTTTTTTGTTCTAGTTCTCTGAAAAAGACTGTTGGTATCATTATTTTTTTCTAATTTTATTTTAGTATGTTATGTTAATCACCATACATTACATCATTAGTTTTTGATGTAGTGTTCCATGATTCATTGTTTGCATATAACACCCAGTGCTCCATTAAATATGTGCCCTCTTTAATACCCATCACCAGGCTAAACCATCCCCCCACCCCCCTCCCCTCTAGAATCCTCAGCTTGTTTCTGAGTCAATAGTCTCTCACGGTTCATCTCCCCCTCTGATTTCCCCCCTTCATTTTTCCCTTCCTATTATCTTCTTTTTCTTTTTTAATATATAATGTATTATTTATTTCAGAGGTACATCTCTGTGATTAATCAGTCTTACACAATTCACAGAACTCAACAGAGCACAAACCCTCCCCAATGTCTATCACCCAGCCACCCCATTCCTCCCACCCCCCACCACTCCAGCAGCACTCAGTTTGTTTCCTGAGATTAAGAATTCCTCTATCAGTGAGATCATATGATACATATCTTTCTCTGATTGACTTATTTTGCTTAGCATAATACCCTCTAGTTCCATCCACGTTGTGGCAAATGGCAAGATTTCTTTTTTTGATGGCTGCATAATATTCCATCGTATATATATGCCACATTTTCTTTATCCATTCATCTGTTGATGGGCATCTTGGCTCTTTCTATAGTTTGGCTATTGTGGACATTGCTGCTATAAACTTTGGGGTACATGTACCCCTTCGGATCTGTATCTTTGGGGTAAATACCCAGTAGTGCAATTGCTAGGTCGTAGGGTAGCTCTATTTTCAACTTTTTGAGGAACCTCCATACTGTTTTCCAGAGTGGCTGCACTGGCTTGCATTCCCACCAACAGTGTAGGAAGGTTCCCCTTTCTCCACATCCTCGCCAATTATCTGTCATTTCCTGACTTGTTAATTTTAGCCATTCTGACTGGTGTGTGGTGGTATCTCATTGAGGTTTTGATTTGTAGTTCCCTGATGCCGAGTGATGTTGAGCACTTTTTCATGTGTCTGTTGGCCATTTGGACGTCTTCTTTGGAAAAACGTGTGTTCATGTCTTTTGCCCATTTCTTGATTGGATCATTTGTTCTTTGGGTGTTGAGCTTGATAAGTTCTTTATAGATTTTGGATACTAGCCCTTTATCTGATATCTCATTTGCAAATATCTTCTCCCATTCTGTCAGCTGTCTTTCGGTTTTGTTGACTGTTTCCTTTGCTGTACAAAAGCTTTTTATCTTGATGAAGTCCCAATAGTTCATTTTTGCCCTTGCTTCCCTTGCCTTTGGCGATGTTTCTAGGAAGAAGTTGCTGCGGCTGAGGTCAAAGAGGTTGCTGCCTCTGTTCTCCTCAAGGATTTTGATGGATTCCTGTCTCACATTTAGGTCTTTCATCCATTTTGAGTCTATTTTTGTGTGTGGTGTAAAGCAAGGTCCAGTTTCATTCTTCTCCATATGGTGTCCAATTTTCCCAACACCATTTGTTGAAGAGACTGACTTTTTGCCATTGGACATTCTTTCCTGCTTTGTCCAAGATAAGTTGACCATAGACTTGAGGGTCCATTTCTGGGCTCTCTATTCTGTTTCATTGATCTATGTGTCTGTTTATGTGCCAGTACCATACTGTCTTGATGATGACAGCTTTGTAATAGAGCTTGAAGTCCGGGATTGTGATGCCACCAGCTTTGCTTTTCTTTTTCAACATTCCTCTGGCTATTCGGGGTCTTTTCTGGTTCCATACAAATTTTAGGATTATTTGTTCCATTTCTTTGAAAAAAGTGGATGGTATTTTGATAGGGATTGCATTAAATGTGTAGATTGCTCTAGGTAGCATTGACACCTTCACAATATTTGTTCTACCAATCCATGAGCATGGAACATTTTTCCATTTCTTTATCTTCCTCAATTTCTTTAATGAGTATTTTATAGTTTTCTGAGTACAGGTCCTTTGCCTCTTTGGTTAGATTTATTCCTAGGTATCTTATGGTTTTGAGTGCAATTGTAAATGAAATCGACTCCTTAATTTCTCTTTCTTCTGTCTTGTTGGTGTATAGAAATGCAAACTGATTTCTGTGCATTGCTTTTATATCCTGTACTTTACTGAATTCCTGTATGAGTTCTAGCAGTTTTGGGGGGGAGTCTTTTGGGTTTTCAACATAAAGTATCATATCATCTGCAAGGACCAAGAGTTTGATTTCTTCTTTGCCAATTCGGATGCCTTTTATTTCTTTTTGTTTTCTGATTGCTGTCTGACTTCTAGTACTATGTTTAATAGCAGTGGTGATAGTGGACATCCCTGCTGCATTCCTGACTTTAGGGGGAAAGCTCTCAGTTTTTCCCCATTGAGAATGATATTTGCAGTGGGTTTTTCATAGATGGCTTTTATGATATTGAGGTATGTACCCCCTATCCCTACACCCTGAAGAGTTTTAATCAAGAAAGGATGCTGTACATTGTTAAATGCTTTTTCTGCATCTATTTAGAGGATCATATAGCTCTTGTTCTTTCTTTTATTAATGTATTGTATCACATTGACTGATTTGCAGATGTTGAACCAACTTTGCAGGCCAGGGATAAATCCCACTTGATCATGGTGAATAATCCTTTTAATGTACTGTTGGATCCTATTGGCTAGTATTTTGGTGAGAATTTTTGCATCCATATTGATCAGGGATATTAGTCTGTAATTCTCCTTTTTGATGGGGTCTTTGTCTGGTTTTGGGATCAAGGTAATGCTGGACTCATAAAATGAGTTTGGAGGTTTTCCTTTCATTTCTATTTTTTTGGAACAGTTTCAGAAGAATAGGTATTAAGTCTTCTTTAAATGTTTCATAGAATTCCCCTGGGAAGCCATCTGGCCTTGGGCTCTTGTTTGTTGGGAGATTTTTGATGACTGCTTCAATTTCCTTACTGATTATGGGTCTATTCAGGTTTTTTATTTCTTCTGGGTTCAGTTTTGGTAGTTTATATATCTCTAGGAATGCATCCATTTCTTCCAGATTATCTAATTTGCTGGCATATAGTTGCTCATAATATGTTCTTATAATTGTTTGTATTTCTTTGGTGTTGGTTCTGATCTCTCCTCTTTCATTCATGATTTTATTTATTTGGTCATTTCTCTTTTCTTTTGGATAAGTCTGGCCAGGGGATTATCAATCTTATTAATTCTTTCAAAGAACCAGCTCCTAGTTTTGTTGATCTGTTCTACTGTTCTTTTGGTTTCTATTTCATTGATTTCTGCTTGATCTTTACTATTTCTCTTCTCCCGCTGGGTTTAGGCTTTATTTACTGTTCTTTCTCCTGCTCCTTTAGGCATAGGGTTAGATTGTGTATTTGAGACCATTCTTATTTCTTGAGAAAGGCTTGTACTGCTATATACTTTCCTCTTAGGACTGCCTTTGCTGCATCTCAAAGATTTTGAACAGTTGTGTTTTCATTTTCATTTGTTTCCATGAATTTTTTTAATTCTTCTTTAATTTCCTGGTTGACCCATTCATTCTTTAGTAGGATGCTCTTTAGCCTCCATGTATTTGAGTTCTTTCCGACTTTCCTCTTGTGATTGAGTTCTAGTTTCAAAGCATTGTGGTCCAAAAATATGCAGGGAATGATCCCAATCTTTTGGTACCAGTTGAGACCTGATTTGTGACCTGGGATGTGATCTGTTCTGGAGAATGTTCCATGGGCACTACAGAAGAATGTGTATTCTGTTGCTTTGGGATGGAATGCTCTGAATAGATCTGTGAAGTCCATTTGGTCCAGTGTGTCATTTAAAGTCTTTGTTTCCTTTTTGATCTTTTGCTTAGATGATCTGTCCATTTCAGTGAGGGGGGATGTTAAAGTGCCCCACTATTATTGTATTGTTGTCGATGTGTTTCTTTGCTTTTGTTATTAATTGGCTTATATAATTGGCTGCTCCCATGTTAGGGGCATAGATATTTACAATTGTTAGATCTTCTTGTTGGATAGACCCTTTAAGTATGATGTAGTGTCCTTCCTCATCTCTTATTATAGTCTTTGGTTTAAAATCTAATTTGTCTGATCTAAGGATTGCCACCACAGCTTTCTTTTGGTGTCTGTTAGCATGGTAAATGGTTTTCCACACCCTCACTTTCAATCTGGAGGTGTGTTGGGGTCTAAAATGAGATTCTTGCAGACAGCATATTGATGGGTCTTGTTTTTTTATCCAGTCTGATTCCCTGTGTGTTTTGATTGGGGCATTTAGCCCGTTTACATTCAGGGTAACTATTGAAAGATATGAATTTAGTGCCATTGTATTGCCTGTAAGGTGATTGTTACTGTATATTGTCTGTGTTCCTTTCTGGTCTATGTTACTTTTAGGCTCTCTCTTTGCTTAGAGGACCCCTTTGATTATTTTTTGTAGGACTGGTTTCCTGTTCACAAATTCTTTTACTTTTTGTTTGTCCTGGAAGTTTTTCCTCTCTCCTTCTATTTTCAATGACAACCTAGCTGGATATAGTATTCTTGGCTGCCTATTTTTCTCATTTCGTGCTCTGAATATATCATGCCAGTCCTTTCTGGCCTGCCAGGTCTCTGTGGATAGGTCTTTTGCCAATCTAATGTTTCTACCATTGTAGGTTACAGATCTCTTGTCCCAAGCTGCTTTTAGGATTTTCTCTTTGTCTCTGAGACTTGTCAGTTTTACTATTACATGTCGGGGTGTTAACCTATTTTTATTGATTTTGAAGTGGGTTCTCTGTGCCTCCTGGGTTTTGATGCCTGTTTCCTTCCCCAAATTAGGGAAGTTCTCTGCTATAATTTCCTCCAATATACTTTCTGCCCCCCCCCTTTCTTCTTCTTCTTCTGGGATCCCAATTATTCTAAGAGTGTTTTGTCTTATAGTGTCACTTATCTCTCAAATTCTGCCCTCGTGATCCAGTAGTTGTTTATCTCTCTTTTTCTCAGCTTCTTTATTCTCCATTATTTGGTCTTCTATATCACTAATTCTTTCTCCTGCCTCATTTATCCTAGCAGTTAGAGCCTCCATTTTTTATTGCACCTCATTAAAAGCCTTTTTTATTTCAACTTGGTTAGATTTTAGTTCTTTTATTTCTCCAGAAAGGGTTTCTCTAATATCTTCCATGTTTTTTTCAAGCCCAGCTAGTATCTTTATAATCGTCATTCTGAACTGTAGTTCCAACATCTTACTAATGTCCGTATTGATTGGGTCCCTGGCAGTCAGTACTGCCTCTTGTTCCTTTTTTTTTTATGGTGAGTTTTCTGTCTTGTCATTTTGTCCAGAGTAGAATAGATGAATGAGAGAACAAAATGGTAACAGGGTAAGAACAACCCCAGAGAAATATACACTAAACAAATCAGAAGAGACCTGAAACCAGGGGAAAGGAAAGGGAAAGAAAAGAAAAAAGAAATAAAAGATAATGAAAAAATATCAAATATGATCAGATTGGTGAAGAGATCAGTGCCACACACTAGATTTTGGGCGTAGTTTGGTCTGTTAGAAGGAAGTGCCTCACAAAATTTTAAAGAAACAAAACTTGTATATGTACAAAAAGAAGGGTAAATATGATGAAGGGATGGAATATGACTGTAAAGATGAAAATTATAAAAGATTTTATAAAAGGAATTGATGATAAGAAGTTGGCTGAAAAAAGAAAGAAGAGGATTTTTAAAAAATGGAGAGAATGTGATCAAGCATGAGCCTAGGACAAAGCCATACACTAAAGATTTAGGTTATATTTTGGTCTGTTAGAAGAAACTGTATCCCAAAGTTTTAAAGAGAGAACAACATATATATATATACACCAAGAATAAGGTTAACTACAATGAAGGGATAGAATATGACCCTAAAAATGAAAAATAAAAAAGATTTTTGAAAAAGGGACGATAAGATGTTGGCTGAAAAAGGGAAAAAGAAAAATTCCAAAGAAAAAAAAAGAAAATTAAAAAAATTAACTTTGAAAGACTAAAGAATCATGGGGAAAAAGCCATGAATTCTATGTGCTGAATTCCCCTAACGCTGGAGTTCTGCCTTTCTCATTGATCGGTAAACTTGGTCTTGGCAGGCTGTTCTTGCTGATCTTCTGGCAGAGGGGCCTGTTGCAGTGGTTCTCAAGTGTCTTTGCCGGAGGGAGAATTGTCCCATCCTTTTCGGGGGCCAGGATAAGAAATCAGCTCGAGTTTCTTCTCAGGAGCTTTTGTTCCCTGCAAGCTTTGGGCGATGAGAGTGAAAATGGTGGCCTCCCAATCTCTGCCTGGAGGAGCCGAGAACGCAGGGCCTCACTCCTCAGTGAGCCCCGAGAGAAAAGCAGTCCATCACTCCCGTCTCCCCAGTCTCTGGCCACACTCCATGCTCACCTGGTCTGTGACCCAGCATTTCTATCTCTGGCACATGACCCCGTGTGGAGTCTCTAAACCCAGCAGATCCCTGTGGTGTGCTCCAGAGCTGTTCCTCCTGAGGGAGGAAGGGGAGTCTCCCCCAATCTGCCGCTTTTGGGGTCCCTGCTGGAAGAGCAGTGGCCCGACTGTGCCGCAGATCACAGTTTATGGCAACCCCAAGCTGAAAGCCCACTCCTCAGCTCTGTCTCTGCAGCTGGCTTCCCTGCTCTGATACCTGGGAGCTCTGCCACACTCAGGCACCCCCGGTCTTTCTGTGACTCCGAGGGTCCTGAGACCACACTGTCCCAGTGAGGGTTCCACCCCCCACTTAGCCACTGGAGTGACGTCCCTCAGTGAAGCCAACTTCTACCAGTTCGATTTTGTGCTCTGCTGCTCTATCACCTGCCGGTAGCGGCTGACAGAGGCCCCCTACCCCGCTGTCTATCTTCCTGAATAACACCTCAGATTCACTTCTCCGCATGTCCTACCTTCCAGAAAGTGGTCGCTTTTCTGTTAAGAGAGTTGCTGCTATTCTTTTCTTCAATCTCCTGTTGAGTTCGTCGGTGTTCAGAATGGTTTGATACTTATCTAGCTGAATTCCTGGGACCAGATGAAATTTAGGTCTCCTACTCCTCTGCCATCTTGCTCCTCCTCCATCTGTTGGTATCTTGATAGAGATTGCATTAAATGTGTAGATTGCTTTGGGTAGTACAGACATTTTAACAGTATGTGTCCTTCCAATTCATAAGTATGGAGTGTCTTTCCAGTTCTTTGTGTCCTCTTCAATTTCTTTCATCAATATGTTATAGTTTTCAGCATAAAGGTCTTTAACCTCTGAGGTTAGGTTTATTCCTAGGTATCATATTGTCTTGGTGCAATTGTAAATAGGATTTTTTTTAGTTTATCTTCCAGCTACTTCTTTATTAGTTTATAAAATTCAACAGAAATCCATAAATTGATTTTGTATCTTATAACTTTACTGAATTTATTTATCAGTTCTAGTAGTTTTGTGGTGGAGTCTTTAGGGTTATATATATAGTATCATGTCATCTACCAATAATGAAAATTATACTTCTTCCTTACCAGTGTGGTTGCCTTTTATTCCTCTTTCTTGTTTGATTGCTGTGGCTAGGACTTCCAGTACTATGTTGATCAAAAGTGGTGAGATTGGGCATCCCTGTTTTGTTCCTGACTGTAGAAGAAAAGCTCTGTTTTTCCCCATTGAGGATGATGTTAGCTGTGGATTATTCATATAGGGCCTCTATTATGTTGAGGTATGTTCCCTCTAAACCTACTTTGTTGAGGGTTTTTATCATGAATCGATGTTGTAGTTTGTCAAATGCTTTTTCTGCATCTACTGAAATGATCATATGGCTTTTATCCTTTCTCCTATTGGTATGGTGTATTACACTGATTGATTGTGAATATTGAACCACACTTGCATCCTAGGAATAAATAAATCCCACTTGATCATGCTGAATAACTTTCTTTAATGTATTGTTGGATTTGGTTTTCCAATATTTTGTTGAGATTTTTGCATCTATGTTCATTAGAGATATTGGCCTGTAGTTCTCTTTTTTGTGTGCTGTCTTCATCTGGTTTTGGTATCAATGTAATGCTGGCCTCATACAATGAATTTGGAATTTTTCTTGGGTGAAGGAGGTTTTTGATGACTGATTCAATCTCCTTATTAGTTATTGTTCTCTGTCAATTTTCTATTCTTCATGATTCAGTTTTTAAGTCATTTGTTTCTAGGAATTAAGCTATTTCTTTTAAGTTATTCAATTTTGGTGTATAGTTGTTCATAATAATCTCTTATAATCCTTTTAATTTCTGTGGCATTGGTTGTGATGTCCTCTTTTATTTCTGATTGAGTCTTCTCCTTTATTAGGCCACCTAACTAAAGATTTGTCAATTTGTAGATCTTTTCAAAGAATCCACTCGCTCATTGATTTTTTCTATTGCTTTAATTGTATATTTTATTTCTGCTCTAATCTTTGTTATTTCTCTCCTTCTGCTAACTAGGGTTTAGTTTGGTTTTCTTTTTCTAGCTCCTTGAGTTATAAAGTTAGGTTGTTTATTTGAGATCTCCTTTTTTAATGTATGTCTTTATAGCTGTAAATTTCCCACTTAGTACTGTTTTCACTGCATCCTCTAAGTTTTGGTATGTTGTTTTCATTTTCATTTGTCTCAAAATGCTTTCTAATTTCTCTCTGACTTCTTTAACCCATTCATTGTTGAAGACTGTGTTTCCACATATTTATGGATTTACCAGTTTGCCTTCTGATATTGGTTTCTAGTCTCATTCCATTGTGATCAGGAATGACACTTTAATTTCAATATTTTAAATTTTTAATATTTTAAGACTTGTTTTGTGGACTAACATGTGGTTTCTCCTGGAGAATCGTTCTCATACAGTTTAGAATAATGTATATTATGCTATTGTTGGGTTTATTGTGTATGTCTCTTAAACTTACAATTCTGTCATATCACACATCCCATCCCTATCCTCTAAAATATTCACTCAGAGCAAACACTGCATGAGACTTTGTGAAATTTAGCAAAGTTCTTGGAGTTGAATGGGAGGAGTTATATCAAGTTCCTAGAAAGCTTCCACCATTTTCTTGAATTCTAGTTTACTTTTTTTTTTTTAATCCCTCATCAACTGTCTACATTTATGGAGCAAAAAAATAAACTTTCCTTTGTCTTATTCTCACTGAGGCCCATTATCTAACCCAAGAATTTATTAAGATAGATAGATAGAAAGACAGATAGATAGATGATAGATAGATAAATTCAGGAACTATTTATTGAGTGCCTTCTTTCTGCCACATCCTTGTTCAGTGTTCTTTGGAAACATAAAACACATATCTCTCTCCTTATGGATCTTAATTTCAGTGGAGAAACAGATTATAAACAATAAACATGAAAAATAACTAAATTACATAGTGTGTTACAAAGTAAGAGTTATGGGGAAAAGAAAAATACAGCAGAAGTAGGGGGATCGGAATAGTCTGGAAGTGCTTATTTGAGAAAAATTCTTCACTGTGAGGGAATTAGTAATGCAGCTATATTGTTAAAGAGTATTCTTAGCAGTGAAAACAGCTGAGTTAACACCTAAAGTAGGAGCAAGCAAGCCAGGTATATTTAGGTCTCCAGAAGAAAGCCAATGTAGTATGAGTGGAATAAGTGAGAGAGTATGGCAATGAGATCAGAGAAGGAATGAGTGAATCATGTTGGACCTTATAGATCACTCCAAGGACTTTAGTTGTACTCTAAGTTTGATAAGAAATATGAAAAAGTTGTAAGCAGAAGGACATGAGATTTTAGAAGGATCTTTCTGAATAGGACACCGTGGAAGCAGAGACCAGTGAGGATGCTATTATAATGGTCCATATGAGCAATGATGTTTTGAACCAGGTAGGTTAATAGGGAGCTGGTAAGAAGTGGTCAAATTGCAAACATAAATTTTGAAAATAGAACCAAAATATATTCCTGATGGATTCGTTGGATGTGGAATGTGGAAAGAAAGAAAGGAGTCAGGATAAATAAACAAACAAGTGTAAAGAAAATATTTAAAATTATAACAATGGTTATATTGTTGAGAAATTATATACTATTCTTCTTTTGGTCTTCATTTCTTTCTGTATCTTCCAGTTTTGTACATAGATTATTAATTGCCTCTATAATCAAAAAAGAGTAAAGATATTTCTCAAGTAAAGCAATATTAAATCACTTATTTTTCAAGTATGTGATTGGAAAATTTTTAAAGAGCATAGTAGCCAGTACTGGTGATTGTGCAATAAAATTGGTATTCACACATAGCTGTAGCACTATAAATTGGTACTGCCATTCTGGAGACAAATATATACATGAAAGTCTTACAAATATTCATATATTTCCCTCAATGATTCCATTTTTATTTTTTTTAAGATTTTATTTATTTATTTGAGATAGAGAGATAGTGAGAAAGAGAGAGCATGAGCCAGGGGACAGAGGGAGAGGGAGAAGCAGGCTCCCCACTGAGCAGGAAGCCCGAGGCAGGGCTCAATCCCAGGACCCTGCGATCATGACATGAGCTGAAAGCAGATGTTTAACTGACTGAGCCACCCAGGTACCTCCAATGATTCCACTTCTAATAACTAACAGAAAAAATCAGAGGTTTACTTTAATATTTAGGAGCAAAATTATTCATTTTTCATACACGATAGTGACAACTGGAAAAAAAAGTGGGATGGGATTTTTCAATTACATTATGTATGATGAGAATCCATACTTTCATGCTGCTTTTGAATATTTTTATGGCGTTAGGGAATGGTGAGAAAAATCACCATTTAAAGAATGACATGAGACATCTTTAGGGTTGACCCTAGGGAGCGTCTATAGATATAAGAAACCTGGGGACAGTCCTCCCACCAAAGTGGCCAGAAGTGTCATGTGGAGAAGACAATGTTACATTGATATTAATACCTAATTAGTGACATTGTGTCCTGTGTAGAAAAGGACTGAATAGGCAGAAGAGGGATGGTCTGTATGGAATCTGCGGAAGGAAGGGTCATCCAAGCAACAGAAAAGATGTGTCCTTTTGTGTGAGACAGTGTACCTATAAGAGAGTAACCCAGCTGCTGACAGGAACATTGGAACTTGTGACCAGATATTCTTTACACAGCCTATATATATATGCCTGCAGAATCCCAATTAAAGAATTCAACCACTGAGATGACCAACAAACTTCCCTCATTGTGATGCCACAGACTCCAAGTGGCCTGTGACTGTTTTCCTTAATTGAGAGAAGAGGTGTACAAGAGTGAGCACCAGCCAGTCAAAAGTTATTGCATTGGCTTTTGTTATGCATTAGTCTCCTATGAGTCTGGTTGTCATAGGTCAGCCTTTCCAGGCTCAATATTTGCAGAGTACCCACAACTTGAAATCTGGTGACCAACAGGACTGGCCATAAGGGTGACCAGTCCAAGAAGCCATCTGCCTCTCCAAAATAGATTTCTATGAGGGAACAAATTCTACACCAAACAACTACTGAGCATCTCCTCAGCTCTAAGGCTAAGGAAAAAGAAGAACCTAGGTAAAAATACACTAATGCGGAAGGCAATTACCTTAGTGACCACCAACTGGCTCCACATGAGTCCTTCACTCATGAATTGCCTATATCTTTTTTCCCTGCCTTTTGTACAGTTCCAGCCATAACCTTATTTTGTGTGTGCAGGTGGGAAGGAGGGGAGGGAAGGGCACAGCTTGTATATCACAGCGTCTGTCCTAGGACTTATCTTCCTCTCACAGTAGTCATGAGAGCTGGATGTGAGCATCCCTATTTTACAGATTAGGAAGCTGAGGCACAGACACACTTCATGAACTAGACAAGGCCACAGAGCCAGTAAACAGAAAATGCAAAATGTGGGCCTAGGTCCTCCTGGCTCCAAAACTCATGTTTTACTAGTGCTGACCTGGGAACTGAGGCACCCTCTCCTCTCCAATTTGAGTGATAGATCCACCCCCCCGCCGCCCCTGCCCTGCCAACACCTGTCCCAAACAAGCAAAGTTTGTGCTCTCTGAGACTCAAGCTCATGCTCTGCATCCAGGACACAGGTAGAGACCCCCCAGTCTCTACCCCTCGCCTACTCTAGGTGGGTCCATCCAGGTGTGAGACTTGCTCCTTGGGGTCCACTCCCTGCCCCAACTGTCAGCCCTCTTCGCTGTGAGTGGCATGAACACGCTGCCCCTGAGGCCTTCCTGGTGCCCGCTGGAGTGGTCAGGATGATCAGGCAGGCACTTTTGTGTCTGAACCATGGCAAGCCCTGATTCAGAGTAAATGTTTGCCTGGGTTCCTTCCAGGGCTGGGGCCTAGAGCAGCTGTGGTTTTACAAAGAGAAGCTGTGCCAACCTTCAGAATTCCAGGGATGGAGTGCCAGGTCAGACTGTTGCTAGCTGTATGAGCCCATTCAGGTCACTGGACATCTCTGAGCCCAGTTTCTTAATATTCAAAATACAAAGTGCAAGGCATACTTACTGGGGTCATGTATGCTGTTATGATTCCAAGATGACTGGAGAAACTAAAAAAATTAGAAAATCATATGCAAATGTAAGGTGACTCAAATTGAATTGATACATTTCCAAAATCCAAGGTAAATCTTTGTACATTTCACATTTGTTCTGGCATCAGTTCCTGCCAGGAGTCTGCATATGAAAGAAAGCTAATGCTAGGAAAGATGGTAGCATTTGGTCCCCAAGGGCCAACATCAATTCTGCCTGGCTGGATGACTTTCCTCATCTGTTGCATAGCAACTGCCCCTGTCAGCTGCCTGTTTTTCCTCAGCATTTCCTCTGTAAAGTGTCCATAATGGAATGTGAACAAACTCAGAAAAGGTCTGAAACACCATTTTATATGCTATTTGTTCCAAAATCTGTATCCCCAACTCTAACTTGGCCTATAACTTTTATAACCATAATTCAACTGCATACCTTACTTCTCCAATTGGATATGTCTTGGTATTCTCAAAATTAGTATGTCCCCAATTGAGCTTTTGAATATATACTTCTCACAATCATCATGTATTCCTTCACTTCACTTCTTCATCTCAGTAAATACCAACATGCAGTTAGATTTTCAATCCAGAAACTCTTGAGTCTTCATCACAGCTTCCTTTCCCTCATTTCTTTTTCCACATTCAAACAACCACCAAATCTTGAATATTCTACCTTAAATATATACCAAGTTCTCTCCCTTTCTACCGTCCTACACTATGCCACCAGTATCTCTCTAACCTGGCCTACTGAGCAGCCTCTTAATTGGCCTCCCAACTTCCCATCTTTTTCTTACTACAATCAGTGCTCTACACAGTAACTAGAATAATCTTAAAATGTAAATCATATTATGCCACCTATTATTCCCACTTAAATCTGCCATTGTTTTCCCACTGCAATTAGAATAAAAGTTAAACTCTCTACCCTGGACAAGCAGTGCCTTGGGCAAGGCTCTAACCTTCTCCCCCTCCTATTTTCTTTATTTTCATTCCCTAGTCACTTCATCCAAATACTAACAATATCTCCTTTAACAAAAATTCATGTTTATCTCACGCAATTTGTTATTAAAACATTGTTAGAAAACTGCTATTTTTATTGCCCTGTAACATGCAATTCTAAATAAAATCCCTATGCTTGCTATAAAAATGCATCTTGGTGACAGGTTATCCTCATTCCAATGAGAAAGCTCCACCTAAGCCCCCCAAAAATGGAGAAATTCTAGAAACTCCTTTGTTCAATTCTACGGCATCAGTCCATGCTACCCTCCCATCTTTCCATTCTCCTACTACTCGGAACTTCACTCTTACCTAAGGGCCTCTGCATTCCCATTTGTTTTGTCAGTAACATACTTATCCTCACTCTTCACCCATCTAATTCTTACGCATCCTACAGAAATCAACTTCATATTATTTTCTCATAGTGGCCTTCCCTGATCATCGTGACCTATCTAAATTGGGGTTTGCTACAGATAGTATGACCATGCATCCCAGTTTTCCTAAGACAGTACTGGTTTATGTTTATTGCATTAGCAAAATTATAAATGGCACCCTCATTTACTCTCAAAAGTGACACAACTTGATTGATAAAATCAACTCTATGTAGAGATTCAATATGACCCAAAAGGTGGTCAAAATAAGGCAGGAAATAAGGCAGAGAGGAGGGAAAGGCATGATAGAACTGAATGTAAGTTTAAAAGTAAGAAGAGGAGAAGGATATATGAAGAAAGAGAAGAGATTATGAAGGATAATAAAGATTTAGAAGGGGTGATAAAGGACTAAATACAGAAAAAAGAAAAGAGGAACAAGCAAAAGGACAGAGACAGGAAAAGGAATAATGGCCGGGATAGAGTCACATTTCAACTCTTAAGTAGGTATATTAAGGACTCTCAGCTCATTGGAGTGCAAACATGAAATAATTTTATTTTTTGCAGTAACTGCTCTCCATATAGCAAATTTGAAAACATTCCATTCACACTTGTGTGGATTAGCCAAATTCCATAACTTTTTGGTGCTATTAAATCTTTAGAATGATTTCATATTGATAGTTATGATGTGATCCCATTTATTTTACAATTTTATTTTGAACTTAATTTAAATCTTACATCTCTTTTTCTACCCCAGGTCATGCTAGACCAGTCTGTGACTTTAACTGCATATCTAATATTTAGGAAAAGGTGAAGAAGTCAAGAACTGTACATTCTGTCCCCTTGTCATCCTTCCTCCAGGGTACTTCCTTTCTCTTCCATGATGTGGTAGGATACAAAAAAAGAGAGAGAAAAATAGAAGTAACTCTTTATTCAACTAGCTGAGTTTTAAAGTCCCACTCTATGATTGACATAACTCTTCTCAAGAGCTTAATGAGAATGGGTTGTAACTATACCAATGCCTTATTGGTGATGGGTTCACTCCAGTGCAGCTCCCCTAAATTATTGAAAGTTCCTTAGAAAATTTGGTCAGCATTCCCATTGACCTCCAACTGATGGTTTTTATATAGCCCCCTTCTATTTATCTCTTATTTATGTGCCTCTTGGCTGCCCACTCACATATTGTGGCAGCACTAGAAAGGCTATAGTCCTCGACCTCAGCTTCTCTCAGTCACCGATGCTGTGATAGTTCTAAATTCTTCCTACTGGGCAATTCCCACAATGCCATATTCCCCTAATTCTCTTCCCTACTACTCAGGTAACATGGGATCAGATCAACAAGTACATAAGCTAATCAGACATACAACTGAGGAAGAAAATATGTCTCCCATTCTTAGAATAAATCCCAATTATTACTAATAATATTGATTTCTAATTTAATTTTTTTGGCCAGTGTGCTTTCTCTTATTAAACTCTTAATATTTATAGAAACTGTAATGATGTACACTTTTATCCCTTATATTGGTACTTTGAGTTTTCTCTTTGTTTCTTGATCAGTCTCACTAGGAATTTGTAAATTTTATTATTCTTTTCAAAGAACAAACTTCTCACTTTATTAACTTTCTCTATTTTTCATCTGTTTTGTATTCTAATTGTTTCTATTCTCCTTATTATTTTCTTCCTTCTACTTACTTTGTATTTAATTTGTTCTTCTTTTGCCAGCTTTTAAAGATGGAAATTTTGGTGACTGATTTTTAAGACTCTTTGCTTTTCCAATATAAGCATTTAAAATTATAAATTTTCCTTTATGCACTGCTCTAGCTGTATCGCACACATTTTGATATATTGTGATTTCATAATATTCAATTCAAAATAATTTCCCTTGTGATTTAATCTCTGATCAATAGTTTATCTAGGAGTGTGTCATTTTATTTATAAATATTTGGGGCATATTTCTAGATCTCTTTTAGCTATTTCATGGTTATTGATTCCTAACAATTATGTTGTAGCCAGAAAACATACTCTAAGATTTCAAACTTTGGGTATTTATGGACAAATATGGATATATATATATGTATCTGAAATATATACATGGATATTTTATGACCCAGAATATTGTCTACCTTGGTGAGCATTTCATGTGCTCTTAAAAATAATATGAATTCTCCAGGTATTATATATAGTGTTTTATAAAATGTCAGTTACATTAATTTGGAGGACACTGTTATCAAAATCCTCTAAATCTTTACTGATTTTGTGTAGTTATCCTATCCGTTACTGAGAGAAGAGTGATAAAAATCATCAATTATGATTGTGGCTGTGTCTCTTTCTACCTTTAGAGCTGTCTGCATTTGTCTCATGAATTTTGAAGCTCTGTCTTTAGGTGCATACATAATTAACATTACTATGTAATAACCCACTATCTTTATGAAATTTCTCGCTTCATTGCATGTGATATTATTTTTCTTAAAGTCCTCTTTGATATTTATAGATGCACAACAGTGTTCGTTGATTTACATTTTGCATTATATACCACTTTGAATCTTTTTATTTTAAACCTATTTGAATATTTTTAAGTGCATCTCTTTTTGTCAGCAAATAGTTGGGTTTTGCTATCTTATCCTGTCTAATAATCTCTGCCTTTTATTGGAGTATTTTGTCTACTTCTACTTAATGTAATTATGTATGTGATTGAGTTTATTGTTTGCTATTTGTTTTCTTTGTCCTGTTTATTATTCCTCTATTTCACATTCATAATTCATTGAGGATAATAAAAAATTTTTGTATTTTGGGGTGCCTGGGTGGCTCAGATGGTTAAGCATCTGCCTTCAGCTCAGGTCATGATCTCCAGGTCCTGGGATTGAGTCCCAGTCGGGCTTTCTGCTCAGCTGAGAATTTGCTTCTCCCTCTCCCTCCTCTCTCCCTGCTTGTGCTGTCTCTCTCTCAAATGAATAAATAAAATCTTAAAAAAATTTATTTTGTATTTTATTTTAATATCTGTATTTTTTTTAGCTATAACTTTTTGTAGTTGCTTAAGGGTTACAATATGCATCTTTAACTTATTACAGTCTGTTGGAGCTAATATTTGCTACTTCACATAAACATAATAAATTTAAAATAGTATACTTCCATTTACCCCTCTCCATTGTGTGGCTGTGGTCATATATTTTATTTCAACATTTATTATACACCTCATAATATTTTTTTTGCCTTAAACAGTTTTCTTTTTTATAGTTAAGGGAAAATAAAAGTTAGTCTTGCTGGGATTAAAAACTGAAGCATTAGTGGTTTCCAGATGCAGAACAATAGGTCACCAAAAACAAGAGACTTTAGTAACTCTGAGATAGCCCTGGCACCTCTCCTGTCATCCAATTATAAGATTGAAAAGTACCTGAGATTATCCAGGAGCCAAGGGGTATGAAAGCGGAAAAGGGTGAGGAAGTGCATTTAGCCCTCATCTATTACACACATTGTTCGGCAGGGAACTGATGTCAGCTGCCTGGTGCCTTAACGTATTTTTGTTTACTCTTTTACATCCTAACACCTTTCACAGAGAATTTAGGAGCGTCACAGAAACACACAGATTAGAAACAGGGCAAGGCCAGAATAAATTCACATTAGAACAGAAGGATCAGACTGGGAAAATTTTAGCTTGGAAAGTTCCTGTTAAAGGCTTTCATGATTAGGGTGTTGCACTGTATCCAGTTTCCCCAAGGTGAGAATATTTAAGGCCAGAGATATGTTTCTGAAGAGAAAGCCCACACAGTACAGTAAGGGAAGGTTCTATTGATTAGCCCCCAACCCTGCCCTACTTAGAGGGCTGCCTTTCCTTCCTGACCCAAATATGATATCACTCTTTCCCACAGGTTTTAGGGATAAACAACCAAGGAGCATCAACAGTTTAGCACAAGCAAGCACCAAACTGTAGCAGCTGCAAGGAAGACAGAACCATCAAAAATAAGGCATGGTCCAGAACCCTTAGGGGAAAATGCATTAGTTACTTTTATTTATTTATTTTTAAGATTTTATTTATTTATTTGACAGAGAGAGAGAGGGAGAGCACAAGCAGGGGGAGTGGCAGGCAGAGGCAGAAGGAGAAGCAGACTCTCCACAGAGCAGGGGGAACCTGATGTGGGACTCGATCCCAGGACCCTGGGATCATGACCTGAGCTGAAGGCAGTCACTTAACCAACTGAGCCACCCAGGTGCCCGCATTAGTTACTTTTAAAACACCAGAGAGTTTTGTGTTGCTCTAAGTGCCAAGTAAGAGGGCCTTAATCAGGAGAATAAGGAGAGGTGGGGCTGCTAGGGCCGTTTGATCAAAACATAAGAAGCCTTTAAAAGTCACATGCAGAGAACAAACTGGCGGTTGCCAGAGGGAAGGTGGGTGGGGAAATGGGTGAAATAGGTAAAGGGGATCAAAAGGTAAGGACTTCCAGTTATAAAATAAATAAGTCACAGAGATGAAAAGCACAGCATAGGAAATATAGTCAATGATATTGTAATAACACTGTATGGTGACAGATGGTGACTACATTTATCATGGTGAGCACTGAATAATGTATGGAATTGTTGAATCAGTATGTTGTACACCTGAAACTAATATAACATTGTATATATGTTAACTATACTTTAATAAAAAAATAAAAATAAAAAATAAATAAAAATCACATGCCAAGGAGTTTTATCTTTATTCTGTAAAGAAAGAATAGTTGGAAAAATAGCCCATATAATTTTTAACAAGGGTGTTTCTATAAAACTCATGCTAGTGGGGCACCTGGGTGGCTCAGTTGTTAAGCGTCTGCCTTCGGCTCAGGTCATGATCCCAGGGTCCTGGGATTGAGCCCCGCATCGGGCTCCCTGCTCCACGGGAAGCCTGCCTCTCCCTCTCCCACTCCCCCTGCTTGTGTTCCCTCTCTCGCTGTGTATCTCTCTGTCAAATAAATAAATAAGATCTTAAAAAATAAATAAAAAGTAAAATAAAACTCATGCTAGTATCACTTGCAAGGAATGGGCAAGAGTAGTGGATGCCTCCTCTCTCACATAGTGAATAACATGAACTGCTGTATTTATCATTACTAAAATGATATTCTTGGGAATATTTTTAATATTTCAGTATAAAATATCCATGATCTTTTTGGGGACACTGGGATATTATCTAATCTTCTCTCTTAGCAAAATACACTGGTATTTTTAATTCATTGGACAAAATAAATCTACTAAATAGGGAACTTACGTTCAAGAGCCATGAACATGTTAGTTATCTGATACATATAAATATTATTAACTATGACAATCAAACACCAAAGTAATCTTGGCGCAAAGCTAGAAGATTATGCTATATATTTCTTAAGTTATATGTCGTGTTATAATTCACTATGGGCCAGTATTGTTAACAATGGATAATAAGGAGACTTTTAGCCAAGATATTCAGTACTCAGATGAACAAAAATGGAAAATTGCCTTCCATTCTGAAACCACTTTCTTGCATCAAACTTAGCTTTGTCATAACATCTTTTATTGCCCTTTCTTGAGCATGTATTAGGGAGTATTTAGGGTATGACCATTCCACTAGGGCTCAATTTGAGTGATGGCACCATGTGATATGGGTGTGATATCAGTAGTGGATTTATTTTGGGATGGCAGAGGAATGCAACTTAACCAGAGCCTATGAGAACAGAGAATCGATTTTCCAGCAGTGGAGAAATTGTTGCGTTAACAGGCAGTTTAGGATGGATTATGGAGACTATAGATATGACTCCACCTGCTCATGTGGAGGCATATTTGGCAAGCGATCACCAAAGAGAAATTTATCTCATCCCATTTTGACTATGTTTATATTAGTAGTTCGTATGAGCCTGTAAGTATGAGATTTTTGTGCAAAGGAAAATATATATTGGAAAGTGATAGTGATGCTTCAAAATATATAACAGTGATTGCTAAAAGGCATTTATCAATATGTATTATCTATTTCAAGGGAATTGTGCATAACATTGTGCATAAGGGAAAACAATAATTAGTTACATCTGAATGATTAATTATTAAAGATAAACTGATGTGTGCAATTCAACTATAAATGAGACAACTGAGAAATAGCAAAAAGCAGTAAGTTGGCCTGGGATATGTTTGCCAGTTTGGGCAATCTAAATGTCAAGATCAAACTACTGAGAGACAAAATGATGTCTTATTGTGAGAACAGATTAAGAACCAGAATTTAGGAGGCCTTAACCAGTGCTCCAATCAACCGGTCCTCCCATTCAGGTTATCAGTAGACAAGTTTTTGCACCACAGTAAGCCCTAAGAAGGCAGAAGGGCACTGATGATATCTTAATGTGAACCCAGAAGATGAGAGCAGGTGACAAAAAGGCTAAGTAGGATAGAATCTTCTAAGGAATGAGCAGGGAAGAAGCAGAAGGAGGAACAGGGAGGGAATGATGACCCTCAAATGGTTGAAACAACTAAGAACTGCGGAAACTTACCTTGCCTTTTCATACATGTAGTCCACCAACCATGCCTGCAAACACAAGTGTTGACCTTTGAATGGGTACATGTGACATTTCAATGTAAGTGATGACATTTGGTTGGGTATGTTTACCATCTAGAGTAGAGTGTGAGGTTTCTGGTGAGAATCTGACAATATGAAGCTAGTATTTGTCTTGAGGACCCAAGAATGCCTCACTCCTACCCTAAATTGCCACTCTGCCTCCTCCTAGGGCTTTTCCTAAAGGACACATACCGTGAAGAACCTGTAATATCATTCACTGGGCCAGTTCCCCGTCCCTTCAATGTAAGGCCTTCAGCTCAACTAAAAAATTGTTGTCAGAACTCAAACCACATGATCTTTTCACTAAATCACATTTCTGATAGATTATAGAATAGTGTGTGGCATTTAAAAAAACAGCAACCAATACAAAATACCATGTAATATACTAAACACTAAGAAAATCTGGTAAAGTACAACACAGATGAAAAGTATGAATATAATGATGTGCTAATTTTGTCTCCTAGACATTAATGAGGGAGCTAAATAGAAAAGAGCAGGGTCAAAGAGTGTAGAAATCATCAAGAAAAGCAGTGGAAGAAGGGGTAACTACCAAGAGAAGGGAACATCATGTGCAGATAGGAAACTGAACATGGCCAGTTAATGAGGCAAAAAAAATGTACAACTTTCTCATTGAGCTGGGTTGAAGCACGGGCTTGGACTCAAGAATGAAGCAGAATTCCTTTAACTAATTCTGCATCTTACCACCACTGAACCCTAATGTGCAAGGATGAGGTCTCAGCCCCAAATCTCCAATGTGAAGAAAGAAAGAGAAAGTGATGTGGCAGCATCCAGCCTTCACAGGTGGGCACTAGCTCAGATTACGGCTTAGTATTGAAAAGAGAACATGGGCATGTCCTACATGCATGGGTGTCACCTCACAGTGTGCAGTGGTACTGCACTCAATGTTCCAGAATCTGGCCCATCACGAGTCTTCCTTCTAAGGGAGGGGTGAGGAAAGGGCTTGGGAGAGGGGGCTTTCCCTGAGGTAGGGAGCAGTTGTAGGAGAACCCTCCCCACACCAGTGATATAGATCATTACTGCTTTGACAGAAACTGATCTGATCATAGACAAATTACACTAAGCATAAAAATTGACTTTGTTATTAAAATCTGGATCTGTTTAAGGATTTTTACAGAACTAGAACAAATAATCCTAAAATTTGTGTGGAACCACAAAAGTCCCCGAATGGCCAAAGCAGTCTTAAAAAAGAATAGATTTGGAGGTATCACAATCCCAGATTTCAAGATATACTGCAAATCTGTAATAATCAAAACAGTATGGTACTGGTACAAAAATCGACACATAGATCAATGGACAAGAACTGAGAGCCCAGAAATAAATCCATGCTTATATGCTCAATTGACCTATGACAAAGGAAGCAAGAATATACAATGCGAAAAAGTCTCTTTAACAAATGGTGTTGGGAAAACTGGACAGCTACAGGCAAAAAAAAATGGGACCGGACCACTTTCTTACACCAAGCACAAAAATAAACTCAAAATGGATTAAAGACCTAAATGTGAGACCTAAAACAGTAAAATTCTTAGAAGAAAACATAGGCAGTAATCTCTTTGACCAGCCTTACCAACATTCTTCTAGATATGTCTCCTTTGGCAAGGGAAATAAAAGCAAAATTAAACTATTGGGACTACACCAAAATCAAAAATTTTTGCACAGCAAAAAAAAAAAAAAAAAAAAAAAAAAAAAATCAACAAAGCAAAAAACAACCCACCAAATGAGAGAAGATATTTGCAAATGATATATGTGACAAAGGGTTAATATTCAAAATACAAATAACTTATACAACTCAACACCAAGAAAACAAATAATTCAATTAAAAATGGGCAGAGGACGTAAACAGATATTTTCCAAAGACGACATACAGATAGCCAACAGACACATGAAAAGATACTCAACATCACTCATCATCAGGGAAATGCCAATCAAAACCACAATGAGATATCCCCTCACACCTGTTAGAATGGCCATAATCAAATCACAAGAAACAATAAATGGCAAGGATGTGGAGAAAAAGGAAACCTCGTGGACTGTTGGTGGGAATGCAAACTGGTGCAGCCATTCTGGAAAACAGAATGGAGGTTCCTCAAAAAGTTAAAAATAGAACTACCATATTATCCAATAATTCCACTACTGGATATTTACCCAAGGAAAATGAAAGCACTAATTCAAAAAGATATATGCACCCCTACGTTTATTGCAACATTATTTACAATAGCCAAGATATGGGAGCAACCCACGTATCCATCAGTAGATGAATGGATAAAGAAGATGTGATATATATATGATATATATATATAAATATATACAAATATGTGATATATGTATAATAGAATATTACCCAGCCATAAAAAAGAATGAAATCTTGCCATTTGCAACAACATGGGTGGAGCTAGAGAGTATTATGCTAAGTGAAATAAGTCAGTCAGAGAAAGACAAATACTATATGATTTCATTCATCTGTGGGAATTTTTTTTCTTTTATTATGTCATCTGTGGGAATTTAAGAATCAAAACAAACAAGCAAAGGGAAAAAAGAGAGAAGACAAGCCAAGAAACACTCTTTGTAAAATTTTTATTTAAATCCAATGTAGTTAACATATAGTGTATTATTAGTTTCAGGGTTATAATTTAGTGATTCATCAGTTGCATATAACACCCAGTGGTCATTACATCAAGTGCCCTCCTTAATGCCCATAACCCAATTCAAGAAACAGACTCTTAACTATAGAGAACAAACTGATGGTTACCAGAGGGGAGGTCGGTGTGGGAATGCGTTAAACAGATGATGAGGATTAAAGAGTACACTTGTTGTGATGAGCACCAGGTGTTGTATGGAAATGTTGAGTCACTATATTGTATACCTGAAACTAATATTACACTGTGTTTTTTTATTATGTTCAATTAGCCACTGTATAGTACATAATCAGTTTTTTATGTAGTGTTCAATGATTCATTAGTTAAGTATAACACCCAGTGCTCATCACAGCACGTGCTTTCCTCAATACCCATCACCCTGTTATCTCCTCCCCCCACTCTCCTCCTCTCTGAAACCCCCAGACTTTTTCTGAGGGTCCATAGCCTCTCATGGTTCATCTCCCTCTCTGATTTCTCCCCCTTTGTATTTCCCTCCCTTCCCCTATGGTCCTCTCTGCTATTGCTTATGTTCCACATATGAGTGAAACCATATCATAATTGCCTTTCTCTGCTTGACTTATTTCATTTAACATAATCACCTCCAGTTCCATCCATGTCAATGCAAGTGATGGGTATTCATCCTTTCTGATGGCTGAATAATATCCATTGTGTATATGTAACACATCTTCTTTATCCATTCATCTGTTGAAGGGCATCTCGGCTCCTTCCACAGGTTAGCTATTGTGGACATTGCTGCTATGAACATTGGGGTGCATGTACCCCTTCTTTTCACTACATCTGTATCTTTGGGGTAAATACCTAGTAGTGCAATTGCTGGGTCGTAGGGTACCTCTATTCTTAACGTCTTGAGGAACTTCCATACTGTTTTCCAGAGTGGCTGTACCAGCTTGCATTCCCACCAACAATGTAAGAGGGTTCCCCTTTCTCCACATCCGCGACAGCATTTGTTGTTTCCTGTCTTGTTAAGTTTTGCCATTCTAACTGGTGTGAGGTGGTATCTCATTGTGGTTTTGATTTGTATTTCCCTGATGGCTAATGATGTTGAACATTTTTGTCATGTGTCTGTTAGCCATTTGCATGTTTTTTTCTGGAGAAGTGTCTGTTCATGTCTTCTGCCCATTTTCTGACTGGGTTATTAGTTTTTTGAGTGTTGAGTTTGAGAAGTTCTTTATAGATCTTGGATATCAGCCCTTCATCTGTAATGCCATTTGCAAATAATCTTCTCCCATTCTGTTAGCTGCCTGCAGAAGGATACAATAGAAAACCGAGGCTTCTGAGAAGAAGCAGGGTTGAGACTTAAGGACATTATGCTATTAAAAAGCAGCTGTATGCACTGGGAGCTGGAATAAAAGTACAAGCACAAGCCTAGTGAAGGCACATGTCAGAAAAGACTTGAAAGGACACTGAGATTTTAAGGTGGACCAGTCAGTGAAGTTCTTCCCCTGAACAAAGCCATCCATAATGACTTGGAGAGGTGGCTGTTTTTTCAAATGCCCAAATCTCAACAAAATATCACAAAGTATTCAAAGAAATAGAAAAAATATGGCCCATTCAAAGGAACAAAGTAAGTCTGTTTAAATCAACTTAAAGAAATGCAGACCTCTCACTTACTTGAGGAATAATTTAAAATCTTAAATTATTTCTCAAATAGTGTTATATGCAACTGATGAATTAGTGAACTCTACATCTGAAACTAATGATGTGCTACATGTTGACTAATTGAATTTAAATAAAAAAATAAAATAATTGTTCTAAAGATACTGAATGAAGTAAAAGAGAACACAGAGAACTAAACAAAATCAGGAAAATGACATCAACAAGATGAGTATATTAACGAGGAGATAAAAATTATAAAAATGAACCAAGCAGAAATTCTAGAGCAGAAAAATAGAATAGCTGAATTGAAAAGTTCACTAAGGGGGATCAATAGCAGATTTGATTAGGCAGAAAAATGAATCAGTGAAGACAGTCGTTTGAAATCTTTGAGCAAGAAGAGCAAAAGAAAAGAATTTTAAGTGAACAAAGCCTAAAAGTGAACAAAACTCTCTGTGTTGTTTAGTTCTCTCTGTGTAAGAGCAAAAGTGAAAAGTTTTAAGTGAACAAAAGCCTAAAAATTTTAAGTGAACAAAGCTTAAAAAATCCTATTTAAATTCTAGTTAGTTAACATATAGTGTAATATTGGTTTCAGGAGTAGAATTTAGTGATTCATCACTTACATATAACACCCAGTGCTCATCACAAGTGCCCTCTTTAATACCCATCACTCAATTAGCCATTCCCCATACCCCATGCACCTCCCCTCCAGCAACCCTCAGTCCGTTCTCTATAGTTAAGAGTTTCCTTTATGGTTTGCATCCCTCTCTTTTTTTTCTTCCTTCCCCTATGTTAATCTATTTTGTTTCTTAAATTCCACATATGAGTGAAATCATATGGTATTTGTTTTCCTCTGACTGACTTATTTCACTTAGCATAATACACTCTAGTGTCATCCATGTTGTTGCAAATGATAAGATTTCATTCTTTTTGATGCCTGAATAATATTCCATTATATATATATTATATATATGTATACCACCTCTTCTTTATCCATTCATCAATTGATGGGCATTGGGGCTCTTTCCATAATTTGACTACTGTTGATAATGCTGCTATAAACATTGGGGTGCATGTGTTCCTTTGAATCAGTATTTTTATATCCTTTAGGTAAATATCTAGTAGTACAATTGCTATATTATAGGGTAATTCTATTTTTAGCTTTTTGAGGAATCTCCATACTGTTGTCCAGAGTAGAAACTATTGACTAAACTGATACACATTATCTGAAGTCCAGTGGGGGAAGAGAAAGAGAAAGGAGCTAAGAGTTGTTTTTTTTTTTAATAGACCAAAAACCTTCCATATATTGGGGGAAGAAAATGGATATCCAAATCCAAGAAAGTAAATGAACTTCAGCTAGTATACATTCAAAAATACCCAACTGAAACACATTATAAATAAATTGTCAAAATTCAAATAAAAAGAGAATTTTGAAAGCAGTAAGAAAAAAATGACTCATCACATATAATGGAGCTTCTATAAAATTATCAGTGGAAATCTCATCAGAAGCCTTGCAGGACAGAATGGAGTGGCATGATATATTCAAAGTGCTGAAAGAAAAACTTGTCAACCAAGAATACTACATCCAGCATATCTAACTTTCCAAATGAAGGAGAAATTAAGACTTGCCCAGATAAACAAAAGCTAAGGAGTTAATTACCACTAGAAATGCCCTATAAGAAATGACAAAGTGAGTCTTTCAAGCTGGAAATGAAAGGAGGCTAGACAGTAACATGAAGCCATATAAAAATATAAAGTGCTTCAGCAAAGTTGTATCTATATGGACAAATATAAAAACCTGCAGTATTATAATTTTGGTTTATAACTCCAGTTTTAACATAGGTGTTAAAAGATAAAAACACAAAAACAATTATAAATCTATATTAATGGGTACACAATATGTAAAGATATAATTTTTGACATGAATAACAAAGTGGTGGTGGAGTTGTAAAGGAGTAGAGTTTTGTATACCATTGGGGTTGTTATTATCAGTTTAAAGAGATAGTTATAACTTTAAGATATTTATATAATCTCCATGGTATGCACAAAAAAATCTATAGAATATACATAAAGGTAAATAAGGTAATCTAAGCATGTCACTAAAAATATCAATAAAACACAAAGGAAAGCAGTTAAGAGAGGAAAGGAAGGATAAAAAAGCTATAAGGCATACAAAACACAATTAACAAATGGCCTACAAGTACCTGAAAAGACACTCAACATCACTAATCATCAGGAAAATATAAAGCAAAACCACAGTGAGTTATCACCTCACACCTGTTAAAATGGCTACTATTAGAAAGACAAAAGATAAAAAACACTGATGAGGGTATGAAGAAAAGGGAACGCTTGTACACTGTTGGTTGGAATGTAAATTGGTACAACCACTATGGGAAACAGTATGGAGATTCCTCAAAAAACTAAAAATATAACTACCATATGATCCTGCAATCCCACTTCTGAGTATATATCCAAAGGAAATAGTCCCTATCTCAAAGAAGTATCTGAACTCCCATATTCACTGCAGCTTTATTTACAGCATCCAAGACATGGAATCAACCTAAATGTCCACTGATGGATGAATGGGTAGAGAAAATGCAATAGAATATTATTCAACCTTTTAAAAAAAAGAAGGAAATTCTGTCATTTGTGACAACATGGATGAACCTGGAGGACATTATGCGAAGTGAAATAAACCAGACAGAGAAAGACAAATACGGTATGATCTCACTTATGTGTGGAATTTAAGTTAAAACATCAGATCATAGTAATGGAGAGTAGAATAGTAATTACCAGACCAGAGCCTAGGGAGTGGAAGAAAAGAGAAACTATTCATTAGAGGGTATAAATTTTTACTTAAAGAATGAATAAGTTCTGGAGATCTAATGTATAGCAGGATGACTAAGGTTCATAAGACTGTATTATATACTTGAAATTAGCTAAGAGACTAGATCTCATGTTCTCATCACAAAAAAAGGATGACAATGTGAGATATAAATATGTTAATTAGCTTATCTATGGTAATTACTTCACAATGTATACATATATCAAAACTTCATGTTGTACTACCTAAATATATACAATTTTAATTTGTCAATCATACCTCAATAAAGCTGGAGGAAAAATACAATGGTCCAAAAATAGCTGAAGCAATTTTCAAAAAGAAGAATAAAGTTGGAGGACTCACGCTTTGTAATTTTTAAATTTACTAAAAAGCCACAATATCAAAAAAAAAAGCACAATAATCCAGGCTGTGTGGTACTGGCACAGGAATAGACATATAGCTCAATGGAATACAATTAAATTTATATCCATGTTCAATGGATTCTTGAAACTGTGCCAACACAGTTCATTGGAGAAGTATAGTCTTTCAATAAGTGATGCTTGTTAAACTGGATATCCATATGCAAAAGAATTAAAGTGGACCATTTCCTTATACCATAAACAAAAAACCCACAAAACATATAAAGAACTTAAATATAATGGCTAAAACTATAATATTCTGTGAAGAAAATATGAGTATATCTTAGTGAACTAGGTTTAGGCATTGGTTTCTTAGATATGACACCAAAACTGCCATGGCAAAAGAAAAACATTCAAATTGGACTTTACGGAAGTTGAAAACTTTCATGCTTCAAAAGACATTATCAAGAAAGTGAGAATTTGGGGCACCTGGGTGGCTCAGTCGGTTAAACGTCTGCCTTCAGCTCAGGTCATGATCCCAGGGTCCTGGGATAGAGTCCCACATCAGGTTCTCTGCTCAGTGGGGTGTCTGCTTCTCCTTCGCCCTCTACCCCTCCCCACTGTTCATGCTCTCTCTTGTGCGCACACTCTCTCTCTCAAATAAATAAAAAATAAAATTTTTTTTAAAAATTAAAGAAAGTGAGAATTTAACCCATAGAATTACAAAAATATTTGCAAATCATATATCTAAGAATATAGATATCTGGGATATAAGTGTATATAGGTACATATAGGTATCTGGAATATATAAATACAACTCAAAAACAAAGAAACAAATAACTCAATTTAAAAAATGGTCAAAGGATTTGAATTAACATTTCCCCAAAAAACTGTACAAATTGCCAACAACCACATGAAAACATGCTTAATGTCATTAGTCATTAGAGGCAGTAAGTCAGAACCAAAATGAAATAATTTCCACAACCATTAGGATGGATATAATAAAAAATGTGGAGAATAACAAGTTTTGGTGAAGACATAGAGAAATTTGAATTCTCATAAAGCATGGGTGGAAATATAAAATAATTCATCCACTTCAGATAACAGTTCAGCAGTTTCTCCAAAAGTTAAACATAGAATTACTATATAAACCAGCAATTCTACTTCTAGGTATATATTCAGGAGAACTGAAAACATTTACCTAAGCAAAAACTTGTATCCAAATGTTTTCATAGCAGCATTATTCATAGTAGCCAAACAGAGGAAACAACCTAAATGTCCATCAACTAGTGAACACATAAACACAATATGGCAAATTCATACAATGGAATATTATTTAGCCATAAAAAGGATGGAGTACTGACATATGTTACAACATGGATGAATCTTGAAAACATGATACTATACGAATGAAGCCAGTCAGAAAACAGCACATGTTGTATGGTCCATTATTTATGACATGTCCAAAATAAGGAAAGCCATAGGGCAGAAACTAGTTGAGCGATTGCCAAAATCAAAGAAAAAGGAGAAATGGGAAATCACTGCTAATGGGTTTCTTTTGGGGATGATGAAAATGTTTTGGAACAGATAGTGGTAATGGATGCACAACTTTGTGAATATACTAAAAACTACTGAATTGAACACTATAAAAGAATGAAATTTATTATATGTGAGTTATAACAGTGAAATATATCTAAATCTGCAATTATCATATGACTCAGGAATTCCACTAGTAAGCATTTATCCAAAGGACTTGGAAATTTAGACGCATGCAAAAATCTGTACATGTATGTCCATATCATCTTTATTTATAACAGCTAAAACTGGACATGACTCTGATGTCCTTCAGTGGCTGAATGGGCAAACAAATGGTGATACAGCCATACCATGAAATACTACTCAGCAATAAAAAGGAACTAAAAATCGAAAGGCAACAATATATATGAATCTTAAAAGAATTATGCTGAGTTTTTGAAAAGCCAATTTCAAAATCTCATATACATTTTAAGAATCTATAGTTAACTCAAAATCTAAAGTTTAATTTTAAAAATTCATTGATATATATTTCTATTCACTTATGAATTAAAAGGATAGATTAACATGTAGATAGCTAGAAAGAAGGATAACTTGACATAAATGAATTTGACAATAGGTTTATGCCCTACATTCTATTCAGAATCAAAAACATTAAATTAACTTTGGGTATAATTAGATAAATGAAGGTGAAACAAGGAAGAGGAGAAATTTGTTTAAATATTTCTTTGATTTAGGAGATAATAGCTCCTGAAAGTCCTCAAAGTTTGTAAAACAAATGATTTTCAGAAACAGTATGGATTTGGAGACACTGGATATGAATTTGTATGCCAGTGCTCAATGTTTCTCAACTTATTGTGCATACAAACATTGGACTTGAGATGTAGAGCATTGTACATACTTTCTGAGCATTCTACACCCTCTGGCTTGCCCCTCTGATTATTGCTATTATATATTTAGACCAGTATTGAATAGTTCCCATATGCTTTATTTGGTTCTGCAGCTCAGGTGACATAAAATTTTTAATTTATTTTGGGGCGCCTGGGTGGCTCAGTCGTTAAGCATCTGCCTTTGGCTCAGGTCATGATCCCGGGGTCCTGGGATCGAGCCCCACATCAGGCTCCATGCTCGGCAGGAAGCCTGCTTCTTCCTCTCCCACTCCCCCTGCTTGTGTTCCCTCTCTCGCTGTGTCTCTCTCTGTCAAATAAATAAATAAAATCTTTAAAAATTTTAAAATTTTTTTAAAGTCATCATACATTAAAACTGATTTTCCCTTGGTCCTATGAATTTTAACACATGAAATCATTTATGTAACCATTGTCACAGTCAGGATATAGAACAGTTCCATCATTCCCAAACTCCCTTTTGCTATCTCTTTATAGCAGGATTTCTCATCCTTGGCACTCTTGACATATTAGGCTGGATAATTTTTTGTTGTGGGAGGCTGTTGTATGCATTGTAGGATATTTAGAAGCATCCCTGCCTTTGCCCAAGGGGTGTCATTTAGCAGCCTCCCTTAAGTTGTGACAACCAAAGTTGTCTGGAGTCATTGCCAAATGTTCCCTTGGGAGGAGACAAAATCTCCCTTAGTTACAAACCACTGCTTTATAGTCACACCCTCAATCCAGCCCTTGTCCTGGCAATGATCACTATATGTCCGGCATCACTATAATTTTATCTTTTTGGGAATATCATATAAATAGAACAATACATTATGTAACTCCTTCAGACTGGCTTCTTTGATTAAGTATGCTTTTGAGATTCACCCAAGTTATTACATATGTCAATAGTTTACTTCTTTCTATTGCTGAAGTGTGTTCTTTTTTTAAAGATTTATTTATTTATTTATTTATTTTAGAGGGAGGGAGAGGAGCAAAGGGGGAGGGAGAGAAAGAGGGAAAGAATCCCAAGCGACTTCATGTTGAGCACGAATCCTGTGCAGGGCTCGATCTCATGGTCCTGAGGTCATGACCTGAGCTGAAACCAGGAGACAGATGCTTAACTGACTGAGCCACCCAGGCAACCCAATTGTTGAAGTATGTTCTATTTCTTGACCCAAGATTTTTTTTATTATGTTATGTTAGTCACCATATAATACATCATTAGTTTTTGATGTAGTGATCCACACGATCCATTGTTTTTGTATAACAGTGCTCCATGCAGTACGTGCCCTCCTTAATACCCATCACTGGACATAAAAGAATTTGACCCAAGATTTTTTAAAATCCATTTACCTGTTGAAGAACATTTGACTGGTTTACAGATTTTTAAGATTTTGAATGGAATAGGTAGAAACATTCCTGTACAGGTTTCCATTTAATCATAAATTAATTTGTCAAGGATAAATACCCAGAAGAGTGATTGCTGAGTTATATAGCAAATGTATGTTTAACTTTATAAAAAACTTCCAGGCCATTTTCCAAATTGTTTTTATTATTTTGCATTCCCATCAACAATGTATGAGATTTCCATTTGCTCCAATTTTCTCCAGCATTTGATTTTTTCATTAACTTTTCTAAAATTTTTTAGTTTGAAATAATTATAGATTCACAGAAGTTACAAAAAAAATCGTAGACAATTACTGTGTACCCCTCACCCAATTTCTCCCAATGGTGACATTTTACACACCTATAGCACAATATCAAAACCAGTAAATTGGTACTGGTACAATGCATGTACAGTAGTTTCCCCCTTATCTGTGGGGGATATGTTCCTAAACTTCCAGCAGATGCATGAAACCATGGATAGTACTGAACCCTATATATACTATGTTTTTGCTATACATACCTATGATAAAGTTTAATTTAAGAATTAGACACAGTAAGAGATATTAACAATAATAACTAACAATAAAATAGAATAATTATAATATACTGTAATAAAAGTTATGTGAATGTGGTCTCTCTCAAAATATCTTATTGTACTGTACTCTTTTTCTTGTGATGATGTAAGATGGTAAAATGCCTATGTGATGAGATGAAGTGAAGTGACTGACATAGGCATTGTGACCTAGCGTTAGGCTACTATTGATCTTCTGACATTCCTCAGAAGGATCATCACCTTTCAGACCATAGTTGACTACAGATATCTGAAACCCGCTAGATCATCTCAGACCCACCCAGATTATCTAAGATAATCTCTCTTACTTAAAGTTAACTGATTATAGACTTTAATCACAACTATAAAATATCTTCACAGTGAAACATAGATTAGTATTTGATTGAATAACTGAGTACTATAACCTAGCAATCTGACACATAAAACTGACCATCACACTATGTACCTCTTTTTTTGTTTGTTTAAGCTAATATCCACAGTGCTTTTTAAAATTTTCCAATTTTACATTGTTAGGATATAAAAATAGGATTGATTTTTGTGTGTTGACTTGTAACTTATGACCTTGAGCCCTCACGTATTCATTATAGGAGTTTAATTATTTTATATTTTTTGAAGAATTAACATTTTCTACGCAGAACAGTGACAATTTTTTCTCCTTTACAATCTGTATGCTTTTCATTTCTTTTATTGCCTTAGTGCACTGGCTTAGGATTTAAGGTATGTTGGGAAGGAGTGGTGAGAATGGACATACTTGCCTTGTACCAGACCTTAGGGGGAAAGCATTAAATATTTCATCATTAAGTATGATGTTAGCTGCACATTCTTTGCAGTTATCCTCTACAAGGTGAAGAAGTTCTATCATTTGGTGAGCGTTCTTTTTAAGTGTTTATTTAAATTCCAGTTAGTGGGGTGCCTAGGTGGCTCAGTTGGTTAAGCATCTGATTCTTCATTTTGGCTTAGGTCATGAACTCAGGGTTTATTTTTAAAATAAAATTAATTTTATTAATTTTTTCAAAGAACCAGCTCGTGGTTTCATTGATCTATTTTTTTAAGTTTCTTTATCAATTATTTCTGCTCTGATCTTTGTTATTTCCTTTGTTTTGCTGGCTTTACCCTTCATTTGTTGTTTTTTCTCTAGCTGCTTTAGATGTAAGGTTAGGTTGTTTATTTGAGGTTTTTCTTGCTTTTTAAGGTAGGCCTGTATTGCTATATACTTCTCTCTTAGGACTGCTTTTGCTACATCCCAAAAGTTTTGGACCATTGTGTTTTCATTTTCATTTGTTTCCATGTATTTTTTATTTCTTCTTTGATTTCCTTGGTTGGAACACTCAGTGTTTAGTAGCATGTTGTTTAACCTCCATGTATTTGTGGTCTTTCTAGATTTTTAGTTTTGGTTGACTTCTATTTTCATAGCACTGTGGTCAGAGAAGATGCATGGATATTTTCAGATCACAATGCTTTGAAGGCTGAACTCAATCACTCGTTCTATGAGGACAGCATTACCTTGGTCTCAAAGCCAGAAAAAGACTCCACCAAAAAGGAGAATTACAGACCAATATCCCTGATGAACATGGATGCAAAAATTCTCACCAAGATATTAGCCAACAGAATCCATCAGCACATTAAAAGGATTATTCACCATGACCAAGTGAGATTTATTCCTAGGCTGCAAGGATGGTTCAACATTCACAAATCAATCAACATGATACACTATATTAATAAAAGAAAAGACAAGAATGATCTGCATCCTCTCAATAGATGCACAGAAAGCATTTGACAAAATACAGCATCCTTTCTTGATTAAAACTCTTCACAGTGTATGGATAGAGGTAACATACCTCAATATCACAAAGGCCATCTATGAAAAGCCCACAGTGAATACCATTCTCAATGGGCAAAAACTGAGAGTTTTCCCCTAAGGTCAGGAACACAGCAGGGATGTTCACTATCACCACTGTTGTTCAACATAGTACTAGAAGTCCTAGCCTCGACAATCAGACAACAAACAGAAATAAAAGGCATTCAAATTGCCAACAAAGAAGTCAAACACTCACTCTTTGCAGATGACATACACTTTATGTGGAAAACCCAAAAGACTCCACCCCAAAATTACTGAAACTCATACAGGAATTCAGCAATGTGGCAGGATATAAAATCAATGCACAGAAATCAGTTGCATTTCTATACACTAACAATGAGACAGAAGAAAAAGAAATTAAGAAGTCAATCCCATTTACAATTGCACCAAAAGCCATAAGATACCTAGGAATAAATGGGCAGAAGACATAAATCGACACTTCTCCAAAAAAGACACACAAATGGCTAACAGATACATGAAAAAATGTTCAACATCACTAGCTATAAGGGAAATACAAATCAAAACCACAATGAGATACCACCTCACACCAGTTAGAATGGCAAAAATTAACAAGATAGGAAACAACAAATGTTGTCACGGATGTGGAGAAAGGGGAACCCCCTTACACTGTTGGTGGGAATGCAAGCTGGTACAGCCACTCTGGAAAACAGTATGGAGATTCCTCAAGATGTTAAAAATAGAGCTACCCTAAGACCGAGCAATTGCACTACTAGGTATTTACCCCAAAGATACAGATGTAGTGAAAAGAAGGGGCACATGCACCCCAATGTTCATAGCAGCAATGTCCACAATAGCCAAACTGTGGAAGGAGCCGAGATGAATGGATAAAGAAGATGTGGTTCATATATACAATGGAATATTATTCAGCCATCAGAAAGGATGAATACCCACCATTTGCATCGACATGGATGGAACTGGAGGGGATTATGTTAAGTAAAATAAGTCAAGCAGAGAAAGATAATATTCATATGGTTTCACTCATATATGGAATATAAGGAATAGCACAGAGGACCATAGGGGAAGGGAGGGAAAACTGAATGGGAAGAAATCAGAGAGGGAGACAAACCATGAGAGACTCTGGACTCTGGGAAACAAACTGAGGGTTACAGAAGGGAGAGGGGTGGGGGGATGGGGTAACCGGGTAATGGGTATTAAGGAGGGCATGTGTTGTGATGAACACTGGGTGTTATATGCAACTAATGAATCATTGAACACTCCATCTGAAGCTAATGATGTACTATATGCTGGCTAATTGAACATAAAGAAAAAAAAATTCCAACAAACAAAAGTCCAGGACCAGTTAGCTCCACAGAGGAATTCTACAAAACATTTAAAGAAGAGTTAATTCTTCTTTTTCTCAAACTATTACAAAACATAGAAGAAGAAGGAAAACTTCCAAGTTCATTCTATAACACCAACATTACCCTGATACCAAAACCAGATAAAGACACCACTAAAAAAAGAGAACTACAGGTCAATATATCTGACGAGCATAGATGTAAAAGAAATGCTCAACAAAATATTAGCAAACCAAATTCATCAATACATTTAAAAAATCATTCACCATGAGTGGAATTTACTCCTGGGTTGCAAGGGTGGTTCAATATTCACAAATCAATCAATATGATATAACACATCAATAAGAAAAAGAATAAGAATCATATGATAATTTCAATAGATGCAGAAAAAGCATTTGACAAAGTATAACATCCATTCATGATAAAAACCCTCAACAAAGTAGGTTTAGAGGGAACATACCTCAACATAATAAAGGCCTTATATGAAAAATCCACAGCCAACATCATACTCAATGGGAAAAAAACTGAGAGCTTTCTCCCTAAGGTCAGGGAGAAGAGAAGGATGTCCACTTTCACCACTTCTATTCAACATAGGACAGGAAGTCGTAGCCACAGCAATCAGACAACAAAAAGAAATAAAAGGCATCCAAATTGGGAAGGAAGAAGTAAAATGCGACAATTTGCAGATGACATGATTCTCTACACAGAAAACCCTAAAGACTCCACCAAAAAAATACTAGAAGTGATAAATGAATTCAGTAAATTTGCAGGATACAAAATCAATGTGCAGAAACCTGTTGCATTTCTATACATTAATAATGAAGTAGTGGAAAGAGAAATTAAGAAAACAATCCCATTTACAATTACACCCAAAATAATAAAGTACCTAGGAATAAACCTAACCAAACAGGTGAAAGATCTGTACTCTGAAAACTATAAAACACTGATGAAAGAAATTGAAAAGGACAAAAAGAAATGGAAAGACATTCATGCTCATAGATTGGAAGAATGCATATTGTTAAAATGTTTGTACTACCCAAAGCAATCTACACATTTAATGCAATTCCTATCAAAATACCAACAGCATTTTTCATGGAACTGGAACAAATAATCTTAAAATTTGTATGGAACCACAAAAGACCCCAAATAGCCAAAGCAATCCTGAAAAAGAAAAAAAAAAAAAAACTGGAGGTATTCACAATTCCAGACTTCAAGTCATACTACAAAGCTGTAATAATCAAAACAGTATGGTGCTGGCACAAAAAAGACACATAAATCAATAGAAGAGAATAGAAAGCCCAGAATTATATGGTCAGTTAATCTTCCACAATGTAGGAAAGAATACCCAAAGGGAAAAAGATCTCTTCAACAAATGGTGCTGGGAAAATTGGACAGCTACAGGCAAAAGAATGAAACTGGACCACTTTCTTACACCATATACAATAATAAATTCAAAATGGATTAAAGACCTGAAACCACAAAAACCCTAGAAGAGAGCACAGGCAGTAATTTGTCTGACATCGTCCATAACAAAGTTTCTAGATCTGTCTCCTGAAGCAAGGAAAATAAAAGCAAAAATAAACTATTGGCACTACATCAAAATAAAAAGCTATGCACAGGGAAGGAAGCAATCAACATAAGTAAAAGGCAACCTATGGAATAGGAGAATATATTTGCAAATGACATATCCAATAAATGGTTAGTATCCAAAATTTGTAAAAAAAACATATACAACTCAACACCCAAACCCCAAATAATCTAATTAAAAATGGGCAGAAGACATGAAAATACATTTCTCCAAAGAAGACATCCAGATGGCCAACAGACACATGAAAAGATGTTCAACATCACTGATCATCAGAGACATGCCAATCAAAACTACAATGAGATATCACTTCACACCTGTCAGAATCACTGAAATCAAAAACACAAGAAAAAACAAGTGTTGGCAATGACGTGGAGAAAAAGGAAGCCTCTTGTACTGTTTGTGGGAATGCAAACTGGTGCAGCCACTTTGGAAAACAGTATGGGTTTCCTCAAAAAGTTAAAAATAGAGCTACCATATGATTCAATAATTCCATTACTGGGTATTTACCCAAGGAAAATGAAAACACTAATTCTAAAAGATATATGCACCCCTATGTTTATAGCAGCATTGTTTACAAGCAGCTGAAATGTCTATCAACAGATGAATGGATAAAGAAGGTGTGGTGTATATATACACAATGGAATTTTATTCAGCCATAAAAAAGAATGAAATCTTGCCATTTGCGATGACATGGATAGATAGTATTATGCTAAGCAAAATAAGTCAGTCAGGGAAAGACAAATACCATATGATTTCACTCATATATGGAATTTAAGAAACAAAACAAATGAGGAAAGGAAAAGAGAAAGAGAGAGAGAAATCAAGAAGCAGGCTCTTAAAGAGAACAAATAGATGGTTACCAGAGGGGAGGTGGTGGGTGGGGTGAAATATGTGATTGGGATTAAGGAGTGTACTTGTGATAAGCAATGGGTGATATAAGGAATTATTCAATCAATATATTGTACATCTGAAGCTAATATAACACTGTATGTTTACTAGAATTAAAATAAAAAATACACAAAAAAATTGAACTCTAATAGTTTAATTGTTGCTTTTGCTGTTGATTTGATTTTTCCTCAAGAATCATGGGTTAGAAATTCTGAAACTAATTTCTGTGTAGAAATAAATTATATACATAGTTGGATAAGGGGAGCTGTTTCTTACTGTCAGAGAAGGGGTTTACAATTATTGAAAGGAGAAAGTTGAAATGAATCTTGTATTGGACTGTAATTTGAGTAATAGTATGAACTCATGGTTTTTAATATGGATGTAAACTAGATTAAAATGTGGACACACACACATACACATACATACACATATATATCTCTCAGATATGTCCTCTGAGAGGGCCTAATAGCAATGATACCTTAATAGCAGTGAGCACATTTAACACCCAGATCTTGGTTTATAAGCACTAATACCTACCGATAAAAGCCAGGGCTCCATGGCAAAGTGTATGACGGCTGGGGCAGGAAACATTCAAGATGAATCTGTAATATCTTGCTGTGCCAAATATAAGAAATGCTTAAAAAAATGGTGGGGATATTTTAAATGAATTCAGGAGTCAACTTTAAGGGCTTCCTACTGACCAAATCTGTAACTATTATCATATCTAAATAATTAATCTTAGTAAAGGATTATAACACATTGAATAGAACAATATCAATGAGTCAACACTGATACACATACATGCTTATATGCATTCTTACATGGGAAGGTAAAGAAATTTCTTTATAGCAAAAAATAATCACCATAGAAATCCAACCTCTAGAAAGTAGAAAGAGTGATGAAAATAGAAAGTCATCTCTGGACAATAAGCATGGTAATAATTGAATGAGGTAAGAATCATCAATGGATACTAAAACTAGTGGGTGAAAAAAAATGACATCGTGAGCATGGCTAATGCCCCAGAAGAGAGTCTAAATTGTTCAGTCTGATCTTTGAAGCTTTTCTTCAACCTGGCCCCAATCTACACTTGTCCCTCTGGTCACCTTTGGACTAGGTCTCCCAATCTAGTCTGTCTATGTCTTTCACTTACCCCCTCCACTCTAAAAGAAATATTAAAATCAACTCCTTCGGCACGTGAGCCCTTTTGTAGGTGGGTACACTAGCAGAGACAGAGAAAGTAGGAGGCAGACCCAGATTTAAAGGCCATTCCAGTCTTTCCCTGTTCTCATTCTACTACCACCAGTTTCACCTCCACCAGGACATCTGGTTATCCACCCAGAGAACCTCCCCCTTTGGACTCTGCTGGGCACACAATAGTTTGAAGATAATATGAGCTCTTAGGTGTTGTCCTGGAAGTGCATATATCACTACTTTTCATTGGTAGTCAATATCAATAGACCCAACAAAACTGCAATGTGGCTGAGAAATGTAGGAGAGTGCATAGAAATTTCATAAACACTAAGTGCTGTTTTCCCCCCAAGTATTTTATTTTCCTCATATACTTTCATAGATGAGTAAACCAAGGCACAGAGAGGAGAAAATACTTGCCCCAAATCACACATTGGGGGGGTTCAGAATTAGAAGCCAGGGCTCTCTGATGGCAACATCCAAATTCTTTCTACAACACCCTGCTGCCTCTGTCCTAGAGCTCACATTATCCCAGCCTTTTCCACACACCCACATGTTCCATCACTTATGATTTTGATTGTAAGCAATAGCGTGCTGGTAAATGGTAAACAACTGGTTTTCAAAACAAAACAAAACAAATCCTTATTTGGTGGTCGTTGCCACTTTTCATGGAGTAAATAATCCCGCCATGGCCAATTTCAAGTTACCAATTTCACTGAATGTAAAAAGGCGGGACAAAGTGCACACTGGTGCAAGCTGGCCCCAATACATCATTGGTCATTAGCAACAGGAAGTTTTTCTTGCCAATGTAAATAAATCGATGTTACTAGAAAGAGACTCAGGGACATCTGGGTGGCTCAGTCAGTTAAGCGTCTGCCTTTGGCTCGGGTCATGATCCCAGGGTCCTGGGATCAAGTCCCGAGTTGGGCTCCTCGCTTGGCGGGGATCCTGCTTCTCTCTCGGCCTGCCGCTCCCCCTGCTTGTGCTCTCACTCTCTCTCTTTCTCTCACTCTCTCTCTGGAAATACATAAATAAGATCTTAAAAAAAAAGATGTCAGAGACTCACAGAACTGAAGGGTGACTGAAGAAAGTAACTTGAGAACTGGATAGGAAGCACAAAGATAGGAATTATCTGATCAGGATTCTGTTCTGGGGACAAAATCCCCATAAGCCATTCTTTTTCACTCCTGTGTCAATCACTTAAGTTTCGAAGTCCAACAAAAGGGCATGTGATTGAGTAAGAGTAGATTGCATGCCTGCCCCCTTGGCAATACCAGAACAAGGAGAGAAAGAATCTGGCTTACTCTGTTTCAATAGGGGGAGGCAAGCATCTGGACATGTCATCTCACAAAGGCTACATATTAGTTTTCTATTAATGCACAACAAATGACCACAACTTGAGTGGCTAAAACAAAATCCATTTATTATCTCATAGTAATTGTAGGTCAGAAGTCTGGGCATGGTTTGTCTGGTTTGTCTGTTCAGGCAAGCCTGAAATCAAGGGGTTGGCAGGGCTACATTCCTTTCTGGAGCCTCTGGGGAAGAATCCACTTCCAAGCTATTCAGATTGTTGGCAGAACTCCTGTCTTTGCATCTGTAGGTCTGATGTCGTTGTTTCTTTGCTGGCTATCTGCTGAAGGTCTCACTTAGTTCATAGAGGCCACCCATATTCTTTGCAATATAGCCTCCACCTTCAAATCCAGGAATAGAGAATTTTCATGCATCAAATCCCTCTCACTCTTCAAATATTTCTTGCCAGGAAGAGTGCAGTCCCCTCTAAGGTCTCACCTGATTAGGTCAGGCCCACCTAAGACGATTTCCATATTTGAAGTTCAACCGATTTGGGACCTTAATAACATGTGGAAAATCCCTTCACAGCAGCATCTAGATTAGCATTTTATTGAATAATGGTTAAAAGGTATGTGTAACCAAGGGATGGGGATCTTGTAGGCCATCCCTGAATTCCATCTACCACAGTTTCATCTACTACAAAAATGGGGGAACTGTGTTACCTAAAAGGAAATTGCATGCCACTAGGAAAGATAAATGGATAGCAACAAGAGAGATATTCACTACCGTACGTTTGTTCAATATCTGCACATACTTTTGCCATCCCATACTTTGGAAAAATGACAATAGACAACTACTCTTCATATAAGCAAAATGCATTCAGTCACCCCTAAATGGAGATAAACATAAAGTCTTATCAATCATAGCATCTAGGTTCAAGTTTAGGATCTTCGGATGACATCCATTCTTCCTCTAGTTCAAATGAATGCTGTATCAATATTTTGTAATAAGGTGGATAAATAAAAAACTCAACTGTCACCAACTCACCATATATAAAATAGTAGGTAAAAGAAAAATAAAATGGGACACATTAAAACATATAAATATATGCATATTATAAAAAATATGGGTAACTACTGTAGTCTTCATTTCTAAAACTAGTTACCAGGTCAAAGTTGGTATAAGCTCTTTTTCTTTATTCTCCACATCATGTTTTCTGTCATCAAGTCACCATCTCAGTCAGATGGGCTCTTTACCTAGAAAAATGATTCAAACATTTATTCATGTGTATAGTCTGAGGGATTGGTAGCCTTGCATGTATGAGGTTGCTGTAGTAGCCTAATAATTTTAACCACTTTGGGATGTGATAAAGGACCTAGAAGATCTCCTGCCCTCCAGACACACTCCTTTCTACCCCCATTATGTAGCAGCAACCCTATTTTCTCATGAAAATTGAAATCAATCATCTTAGCCAGTACAAAAGCCCCCATTTTTACCTATTTGTCCATTGGCATGATGATTCCAAAACTGCCAGGTGGACATCTCAACTTCCAAATTAATGGAATCATTGTTGAGTAACCTGATAGAAACATGCCTTGCTTGGGTACTAAAAATTCTAACCCGGTAGAACCCAAAATTATAGGGACCATAAACAAAACATTTTGTGAATATGTCTTTAGGAACAACTCTAACTTTCATCATTTAATTCTTAGACCTAGGAATCCTGGTTGTTGACTAGATGGCATTATATATATTGGTGACTAGTTTAGAATATATACTATGTATTGTAGGACAGCACCTCTAACACATTAAGTGTTGTCTTTTGAATGGTGGCATAACTGTCTTCAATAGAGTCATTATTCCATTGTATAAGGACAACTTTTTTCTGAGTGGTGCAGTACATGATAAAACCAGTGAATTCCATGGGTATAAGCCAATCACCACACTTTGGGTTTTAAAGTGAGTCCCTTGACCAGAAGCAACATTGTATGAAATTTCACAACTGTGGATGAGGCGTTCTCTGTAAGATCACAGATGGTGGTGCTGACAGAAGTACTGCAGGCAGAAAATCTGTATCAAAGATACTCATTTATTCCAGAGAAATTATAAAGCCAAGTGACTTCTTCATGATATAATTGGTCCAAATTAATTACCATACTCCCAGGTACCTGACTGGTCCCCTTGAGATTGGTACATATCAGAAACTCAGTATAGTTAGTGTTGCCAAGTTGGGCATTCAGCAGTTGGTAGGAGGGTGGTCACATCAGCCTTTGTGAGGGGAAACCATGTTGCTGAGGCCATACATAGCCTCTGTTAATGCTACTGTGACCACTTTGTACAGGTGCCCATTGAGCAAGCACAGGAGTAGCTGAATAAAGAGGCTTACTGACCACCACTGAGTAGGTCATATTGCCCACCTGATTACTGAGACTTTTGGTGAGCATTCACATCCAACATAATAGTCTCATGCTCCTGACCAGTCCCAAGAAGTTCATATACCACTTCCCTAAATCTGTTTTGTGTTCATTTCCCCAAATGTCTTCATTCAAAATCTCTAATTGGGATGAACCATTATCCCTGGACTTGGATCTGGATGCAACAACTTATGAAACTTAGGTTTTTTTTCCTCTTTAGAGAGGAGTGAAGGCACTTTTGTTTGCGTGAAGAATAACTGAATCATGTTACAATGTCATTTTTCCAAAGGGTGCAATGGCAGGAAGTGTGTATAGATGGATAAGTAAACTTTAATGAATATTTGTTAAAATAAAAATAATTTTTATTTTTTGTTATTCTTATATAAGACTTACAAAAAAGTTCCAAGAGGGATGCCTGGGTGGCTCAGTCGGTTAAGGGTCTGCCTTCGGCTCAGGTCATGATCCCAGGGCCCTGGGATCAAGTCCCGTATCGGGCTCCTTGCTCAGCAGGGAGCCTGCTTCTCCCTCTGCCTGCCACTGCCCCTACTTGGGCTCTCTCTTTCTCTCTCTCGCTCTTTCTCTAATAAATAAATAAAATGTTTTCTTTTAAGTTGCAAGAATAGTAAAAATAGTTCCTGTGTACACTTAACCTAGATTCACCAATGTTAACATTTATTGTATTTATTTTATCCTCTCTCCACACACACACACACACACACACACACAAATTTTTTAAAATATTTTGAGTGTAAGTTACAAAGGCATTCTCTTACAGAAAACAGTACAATAATCAAAATCAGACCACTAACACTGATATAATACTGTTATCTAATTTAAATACCTTATTCAGTAAATTTTACCAACTGTCCACATTGCACTAGAATTTTGTGAGCAAGGAAGGGACAGAATCAAATCTCTTCTGGGGTGTGAAAAGGGCAGACAGTGCACTGAAGACCAGAGTAGGGTGCAATCCACAGGGATGGAGTTAAGGGGGATTCCATGGGTATTGGGCCTTTCTGCCATCCCCGGGCTCCAATGATACCATCTTTCCTCTCTTGAGGCTTTCAGAATTCCCTTGTGACCTTCCACACCTCTGGTGTTGCCATAACCACATATTTCTTTAAATAAACTTTACCTGGGACTGATTGCCCCAAGACTCTTCCACCACTTCAGCACCTAACACAGCTTGGAAGATCCACAGAGCTCCAGCACTATTACATAGACTGCTGTCTCACAGAGCGCAAGAGTTGGGGGAGTCCCCAGAGATCATCTATTCTCATCTTCACATTTGAAGTTGAGAACTGAGGCTCAGAGAACTCTGAGACTATTAGGGGCAGCTGGGAGAACATCCCATTGGCTTCTCTTAGACCTGGTGTCTTCCCCATACAACACACAGCTGGTCTACATTCCCCTCCCTACATAACAGTCACAATCTGCACACAGTGTGGAGCTGGAGGTGTGGGTGGTGATGGGTGAGGGAGCAAATGACACTTCAAGGAAGGCCTGTACTTAACTTGGGGAGCTTATAGATGGGCAGGTCATTCTTTTCTGAGACTGTAAAGTGGAGTCCATCTACCTGAATGTGGGAGCCGTTAACATACACTGGGAGAAACCTGAGGTAGGTGAGGGACTCTGTGGCCTAAGCTGGCACATGGTGAAAGCACCCACCTGCACAGAAAGGCCGCCCCAATCCCACAGAGCTTGGGTGTTTCATACCAACAAGAATAACCAGCACCCAGAAATGCAGGAACCGTGGCCCGGGCCTGAGGTGCCATAGAGATGCAGAGCTAGAGCAACACCTACCCCAAAGTCCTCAGGTTGAGATTCCCCAGGGGCTTGCCTGAGAAAAGGGCCAGGATCCAGGCCTGGCTGAAGGAGAGGAGCCTGGCAGTGAGGACAAGAGGCAAGGGAGGGGCTGGGGCTCCACAGTGCTGGCTCCTTCCTATTAATCCTGGGCTCTCTCCCCCCAGAATGTGGACATCACTCCAGAACCTGAGGAAGCCCTGGACACCATCCCTGCCCATTACTGAGCCCTTCCCAGGAGGCTAAATTGCCTTTGCTCTTTTTTCTATCCTGGGAGCTCCTGTTTCTGCCCTTGCCCACATGCTTAGGTACCACCAAACCTCTGAAGAAGTTATGGTTTAGGCCTAATTTCATCCTGAGAGCTCCAGTGAAGATCTCAGCAGCTCAAGCCAGGTCCTTGTTCAGTCAAAAGGCAGTCTAGCTTTACACAAAGCCTTGTCTTACTTTCCCAACTCTTGTTCTCTAAGCAACAAAGGTTACTCTTTCTCCTTGTAGGAGGGGAGAAGAGGCCAATGTGAGGTTTCCTTCACTATCCATAAAAACTTGTCTCTGTGATGAGGCCCTGGTCCTGCTGGGGTGGGGGATTGTGAGGGCTTTCTAGAGGGACAGGTTCCTGGGTAGCATTTCTTGAGATGAAAAGGGGGGCCTCGTGAACCCATCTCTTTATGGACGATGTGGCTAAGGGTATGAGATTTTTTTCTCACACAGGAAACGCCAGTACCTGGATCATAGTGCTCTCTGCTCCTACTCCTGCCCCCATCCTGGAGTTATTTCACTTTCCACATGGATAATACAACCAACACCCTGGGATTCCAGGGACATCATCTCCAGGAACAGTTATTTTCCCTCCCCTTCAACCACCCACTCTCTTGGACCTGGTCATTAGCTGGAGTTTTACCTCCTCTGTCTTCTTAAATGCAACTATCTGACCACCTACATCCTCTCTCATTATTTCATCTCGTTTAATGTCCCTCCAGGACACCTAGCAGCATGTCTATGACATATGAGTCACTTAAGTAATATTTATAAAGTAAACCATACTAGTTCTTGGACCTCATTAACATTTGTGTTGATTACTTCCTCCTTTGTTTCCCAATCCATTAACAGGATCTACCCATATTTTTACCAGTTGAAAGCTAATCTGCCCCTCAGGCTAGAACTGAAGCCCTCTCTTTCCCATATAAACAAGTTGATCTCTCCCCAACATGGGAAAAAGCAGAGAGCACATCCACTTCACTTTGCAGTTTCAACGTTTATTTCTGATACCAAAACTTGACAGCACACAAGGGGGAAAAAAAGCAACAGACAAGGAACAGCAAATAAATTTATCTTGCATGCCACTTTCAGTCAACAGGATGTGGCTCTCTAAATAGCTGTGTTTAGAAGGAATCTGAGGCTTCAGCCTCACTCAGGGGGAAAGACTATTGCAACTGATTAGCAATATCTGTGGACATAAGAAAAAAAAATTAACAATCAATGATATATTTCAAACAGTAAGAAATATAAATACCAAAAAGTGCTTCCCTATACTTTCCTCATCTCCCCACCACGGGTGTCCCTAGGACTCCCAGATCATGCACATAAATACGTTCCCACAGACCCTATATCTCCCAATAACCCTAACTGCCAAAACCAAAGTGATATACCTACCCAACATCTCACTCAACCCAGAAGAAACCAATGGCACCAAAGTTGGCAGCGAAGTTGGCACTGGCTGTACCACCAGGACCAATAATGGGGCCAGCGAAGGTCTGAGGAAATCTGGAGCGGGCATTCTGGTGGTATCTGGCCCAGAAGGTAAAGGGGATTCTAGACCAGGGATCGCCAAAATCTCCTTCCTCATCCCAGGTCAGCAGCTCAAATTCAATGTCATCCCAGCTCCAGGGCCCAGATACGGCCTCATCTCCAATCCCCATGCGGGTTCTCGCCTCAGCCCGGGCCTCAGCCTCAGCTGCAGCAGCGTCCAGAGCATCCAAGGCCTCATCTGCAGCCTCCATGAACTGCGCAGTCCAGTCACGAGGATCTCTTTTCTGAACCTGAGAGGAAGAAAAGAAAATAAAACAAAATCCATAATAGTAGGAGCTAGTATTTATGAAGCACCTGCTATATATTTAGTACCCTACTTTGTGCTTTTTACATAACAGCAACAATAAGTATCACCAGGAATGTAGCACCTACCATGTGCAATATCTAAGGTCTTATTCCTGCTCTGCACCTTTCCCAGGCAGTCATACCTCATCCCTTGACCTATCAAGTCTGGAGCAGTTCCCCTATTACCTCTGCAATGAATCGCAGCACTTTCATCTTGCTAGTTTCATGGTAGGAACGGAGGCCCCAGAGGAACTCATACTCAGGAGGGTTGCTGTTGGGCACTCGTCTGTAATCCAGGTACCTTATAGAGCAGAAAGGTCTTTGTTTCTACACAGACAAGAATGGTAGTCCAACAATGCATCATACTATATTTGACACCCCCAATCTCAGGTAGCAACCACCCCAAACTCATTCCTAAACCTAGCTTAATTCTATTCTTTTTTTAAATTTATTTATTTATTTTTTTAAGTAGGCTCCATGTCCAATGTGAAGCCCAGTGCGGGGCTTAAACACACGACTCTGAGATCAACACCTGAGCTGAGCTCAAGAGTCAGATGCTTAACCAACTGAGCCACCCAGGCACCCCATAAACCTAGCTTAATTATATTCTAACAGCCAGGTCTTCAAATTCCTGTACCAGTGCTTCTACATTAAGCAGTCACCTAGAACTGCAGGGTGGCTTATATAAGGTCACAGAATGGACAATGCTTAATCTCACCCCTTGTGTCACAGCTCTAGCTCCACGTTCTTGTAATCTTGTTATTGAGCCACAGTTGGCCCATTGCAATGATTACTGTGCAGTGTAAACCTCAGCATTGGAAATGCCTACTGTGGGGATAGTGGGCAGGCTTTACTTGCAAGATAACTATACTGAAGAAAAATCCAACCACAAGCAGAGATACTCAATAAACACTTCCAAGTACGTATGTGTTTTTCTATGTGAACGTATATGTATAGTTTAAGGAAGAGCACAGGAAGGACTGTCCGAGGTTGACCAGCACATAGAACTCATGAGGACCAGACAAAACCCCTTAGATATCACTTACTTTTGCTTTACAAACTCATAAGTGAGAAGTTTCCTCAGATCTCCAAGAAGAGGATGTCTCACCCTGGTAGAATAAAAAAGAAATCCATAATCAGAGACCATGACACTGCCCAAAGAAAAGAGCTTTCTAGCACAGAGGTCAGAGATGAGAGAAGAGGCATAGAGTTTAGAACTATTTGCTGATCCACCCAGGTCACATCCTTGGGCTCTGTACCTCCCCAGACCAATTCCCCTAGACCACCAGGCTGATGCAGTCCTGGGACCATCCTCTGTTGCCAAAGGATGATATAAACAGGCAAGAGATGAGAGAGCCCAATCATACCCAGGACGCAGTCCCATCTTGCGTAGTGCCTCCCAGAGGACAGCTGCAATGGGAGGCAAGGGGAGACAAGGGACGGAAAATGAGCATGGAAATCAGGCTGTAGCCGACCCCCAGCTGCAGGTCCAGCGACTCACCTTCACTGGCACGGTTGCCATTCATGAAGATGACGCCCAAGATCACTAAGAGGAGACCCAGCTTGGGTGTGTCTTTGGTCCTGAAGGAGTACAAAAAAAAATATTTTCAGCAGTCATTTGTACGAGACACCCCAGGCAGCTTATCCATCTAGCTTCCCCAGTATTCCTCAGCAAGGGGGTTATGGTACCTAAGTTCTGACCATGACCTGGTATGTGGTCCTGAATCTTGGACCCTGACCTACTTGAACACTCCCGGGAAAAAAGCACCACTGAGAAAGGCAATGTTCCACCTCTTTTCCCATCTTACGTTCCCAGTATGCCAGCCAGGGACTCGGGGGTACTGATGAGAATATACAGGTGTTCTTCTTTGTCAATCTCCTTCAGCTGAATCCCAAATTTCTACAGGGACAAAAGAACAGACTATGAAATTACAATATCTAGCACCAGCTACCCATACTCAGTTGCTCACCTCCCTGTGAGACTTCAGCTCTAAACTCCCAGTAGGAATCCCACGAATCTTTGATATCAAAACCTTCCCTCATTATTCCTGTTCCTCAGGGCTGTCTTCTCACCTTCTCCAGGACAAAGCATGCACGTTCAATGATTTCTGGATAAACATCAGTGTATTCACGGATGATATCCCTCAGCATTTCTGTAGGAGAGAGAACAGAGTACCTGAGCTGAGCAGGAGCCACAGAGCTACAACCCCTTTGCCAGTCCTGCTAAAGGGAACACAGTCAGGGCCCTCAAGGCTGAAAAATGAAGAATCAGCCACAGAAAGAGGGGACTGAAGGGGAGGGGACATATAAGCAAAGGGATGTCCACAGAGCATGGGGTGAGGCGAAGGCCAGAGTGCTAGGGGAGGGCACTGGATGCCTACCTGAGCGCTTGATGGGCACCTTGGTATAATCTTTAAGCATCAGGTACTTGACCAACTTATTTGCCTGGGAGGGGAAAAGGAAATCGTTAAAGTTATTAAGATATTTACAGGAAACCTGATTGAATTATAGATAGGACGACAATGACAGGAGGAAGAGAGGGAAAAGTAACTGGGAATAACAGTTCTTACTCTTTCCTGAAGAAGGGCCACATCTCTGGGCTGTGAGGCACCCAGGTTCTGTGAGGCACGCGAATTGGGAGAGGGGCGCAGGTTTGGTGAGGGTCGCAGGTTCTGCCAGTCAGGTGGAACTGGCCAATCAGTGGGGATCCAGTCAGGTGGGAGTGGCCAGTCAGTGGGGAGTGGCCAATCAGGTGGTAGAGGCCAGTCAGGTGGTAGAGGCCAGTCAGGAGGGCCTTGCCAATCTGGAGGACCCTGCCAGCCTGGTGGGTTCTGCCATCCAGGTGGGGTCTGCCATCCAGGTGGATTCTGCCAAGCCAGTGGGTTCGGCCAGACAACCGGACCAGGCCAGACAATGGGGTTCGGCCAGATAACTGGATTCTGCCAGATCACTGGGTTCGGCCAGATCACTGGGTTCTGCCAAGCAACTGGGTTTTGCCAGGCTGGTGGGGTCTGCCTAGCTGGGGGGCTCTGACGTGCTGGTGGGGTCTGCCTCGCTGGCTGGTTCTGCCAGCCTGATGGGTTCTGCCAGGCCAACGGGGTCTGCCAGAGCACATTAGGGGGTGCGCCAGGTGGGTTCTGAGTGGTAACTGGAACCGGTGCAGACCTCCACGTCCCTGTAGCCAGTGGGGCCCGCCTCTGCTCCCCACTGCTGTTCTCGTCCACATTCAAGTTATTAATCTGTATCATCAGAGAGAAGGAAGGTCCAGGGTCACCAGATGTTTGTTTCCTCACCCTATCTATTCCAGGAAGGCCCCCTAAAACCCTCACCTGTAGTGACAGCCTGACCCACTAGCCAATGGTCACCCTGAGTCCTGGGCTTGTCTTTCACTGTCTTCCAGGTACGAGTTTCATCTCTGAATCAGGCCAGGAGCAACCCAGGGGTGGGGCCTGAGGCTTCTCCTCTTCCTATGTCCAACACTGGCTCTGCTTGTACCACCCTGGACAAATCACTCAGGTCACTTCACCTCTCTGGGACTTAAGTTTCCTTCTCTGTACAACTGAGACTGCGAACCCTAGCTGGTAATATCTTGAAGATTTAAGGAGATAACCTGTGTGAATGTGCCTAGCTCAAGACCTAATACATGGTGGCTATTATGAGAAGGTAAACTGAATTACATGCAGAGTATATATATATATATATATATATATATATATATATATGTATATATATACACACACACACATATATTATGTGTCCATGTCTCATTTCCCCATTAGTCTGTGGATATTCAGAGGGCAGAAATGATCACATTCACCTTATCATCCCCTACAACCTAACTGAATACAGGACATTATATATGTATGTTTTGTTTTGTTTAGAACAAATGAACCTCAGAAAAGAAAGGAGAGAGCCCAAAGCAAAGTGGAGCTAGCAGGGATCTCACCTTGCGGGTCCTCTTGCCCCGAATTATAGTCCTGGACTCCAGATTCTGAGCCTGGGAACCATCTGCTGATGTCTGTGCAGCTGCACCATCAGATTCAGGGATACCTGGGTTGGTCTCTACCTCAGGCTGGGAAGTGGCCATCTTGGCTTGGTTAATATTCTGGGTCTGGGTATCAACTGTTGGGGTCTTAGTGGTGTCATTCCAAGCCTTAAAGGCTGTTTTAGGCTGAGTGTTGGCCATCTCAGTGGCACTGAGAGACTGAGAGAAATTGTAGGTGGCATTTGGGCCCACCTTAGTAGTGGCATTCTGGGCCTTAAAGGCCATCTCAGACTTGTTAGCAGTTAAGTCATTGGTGGTTGCTGCCTGGGAAAAATCATAGGCAGCATTTGGGCCCTTTGGGGTGGCATTCTGGGACTTAAAGGCCGCCTTAGGTGGCGCACTGGGCATCTCCTTGGCATTAAGAGCCTGAGAGAAATCATAGGCCCCATTTGGGCCTTTTGTGGTGGCATTCTGAGCCTTAAAAGCTGTTTTGGGCCTAGCGGCAGCTGCTAAAACCTGAATATCACCCATCTCACTGGCTGTGGGGGGCTGTGAACTCTGGGGACTAGCATTCGGCCCAGCTGCTGTGGCCTGGTTGGTAGGTGGAGCCTCCGAGATCTGGATGGCCTCCATCAGGGTCTGCATAAGCAAGGTGCTGTCTTCTACGGAGGCCTCAGCCTGCAAATACAGGGGGAGAAAATTAAATTTCTGGGCCTCCGAAGTGGAAGCAGGAGGGTAGGGGGAGCAGTGCAGGGGAAGCGCAGGCAGGCGGGTGGTGCAAAAAGGCTGAGGCGCAGATTTAGACCACCAGCAAGGGGCGATGGGAGGCAGAATGGTAACAAAACGTGTGGTAGGGATGGAGTCGGGCAGGACTAAATGAGGGGTGGGGCGGAATGAGGAGCGGGGACGAAGTAGAATGAAGGGGGCGGTGGGGGTTGATGGAGGTTAGAGCAGAGCAATGCGGTGTGGTGTGCGGCAGGAGCTACAGACTCGAGGCGAGCGAGAGCAAGGGTGCCGCCTCGAGGAGTTGAGGAGAATAAGGGGGGGTCGCAGGGGTGGGGAATGCAGGAGAGAGGGAGGGTGGCGGCGGGAGGTTGGGGGAGGGGGTGGCAGACTGCTCTACAAGCGTCAGGACTGTGGAAAAAAATGGTTCCTTACCCAACCCGCATTCTCTGGGCAGATTGCCCTGACTACTAACAGGGTCTCCCCTTTCTCTAAGCAGGGACTGATGGCTGAAAAGGGACGCCCCTCCCCCCCCATAAACCATGGGAATCTGAAAGATGACGGAGTCTAGGCACGAAGAAGGCAAAATCAGATCCAGGCTTTTGGGTGGCCAAAGGGGCCCCAGGGAACTGTCGGCTAGGGAAATGGTGGGGTGGGGAGTGGAGATCTCACCTGGAAGCCGAGGAGGCCCGCACCACAGTCCATTTTCTGAGCCATGGCTCCTGTCCCTCTGGCAAGAGCAGAGCCTGGGGGGTGTGGGGGAGGAGCTGGGCGTTATACTACAGAGGGCAAATACGAAGGACCGAATTTTTTTGGGGGGGTGTCTGGGGTTTGACTGTGGGGGCGAATGAGGCGCTGAATGTGAGGGGAACGGGCTCGATCAGAGTGGGAAAAGTGAATGGGTGTCAGGATGGAGGCTCTGTATCCTGAGATACTACCCCGAGAAGCTACTGACGGGGAGAAGCTTCAAATCGGGGTTCGGAAAGCCAGTAACAGCTCTGAATCCAAGGGGAGTGGGTTGGGACTCGCATATGGTAAATTGAATGGAGGTTTCGAATCGGGAGGAATCGTATGACAGTACAGATTGAGGTCGAGAAATCTGTGGAGATTTTTAACGATGGGAGGGGTTCGGAGAACGAACAGGGGTTCTGAGTAAGGGAGGATCGGGTGAGGGGTGTGAATGGGGGTTCGGGGAGTGGAAGGGGGATCAGATTCCGGGGTAAAGGGATCGAAATGAAAAATGGGGGGCCCGCACCAGGGGGCAGATGCCCTGTCTGGGGGCTAATTCTCACCTTGCCTCAGGCCCCAACCCCAACCCCCTCGTTGCCTCCCTTCTTCACGACTCAGAGGATCGGGATTGCAGTGCTCGGCTCTCTGCAGCCGCACCCTCTCCTTGTCCAGGAGAAAATGCCAGCGCGGCAGCTAGGACGACCCCGCCTCTCCGCCTAATATACCACCCACCGCCTCAGATAGTTGTGCGCATGCGCAAGAACTGACCGACCAAATAAAAGTCCCGCCCGCTTCCCCAACAAAAGCTTCGTCCCGAACACCATGGTGCGCATGTGCAGTGGGAGGCAATCCCGCCCCTTTGCCAACACACCATCCCACCACCAACCAGGTCGACAGTATACCACAGTCCCACCTCCTTCATCAATATCCCCTCCCCCAAACAGATGCGCTGTGCCTTTAGGTCCCACCCCTTGCCCCACACACCGGCCCCCTACCTTTTCCGCAATGCGTCTCTGTTCTATCCCTCTCCCCCTCTGGCCCCTCCTGTCCGGTCGGCAAGCATCTCCACCCCCCTGCCTAGCACCACTTAGGTCACTATTAAGGTGTCTGTGTGGGGTCTCTAACTGCAACAAGTGCTAGGCTCCTGCTAAGCACCCCCCCCCCACTTTGGGACCCAGGAAAAGGAATGGCCAGAGAGAAAACACTGTTGGAGGTAGAAAAAGTCTGCACCTGCCACAAGAATCTGTATGATCCCCCTCAACAGATCCCAGACTCATAAACATTAGCTTCTTTCTTGCCCTTTGTGCAGCTCCAGCCATGCGCATATTTTGTGTGCAGGTGAGGAGGGGAGGGAAGGGAACAGTTTGAACATCACAGCGCAATCTGTGCTAGGGCTTGTCTTTCTCTCATGGCAGCCCTGGGAGGTGGATGTCAGCATCCCCATTTTACAGGTCATAAAGCTGAAGCACAGACACGCTGCATGAACTAGACAAGGCCACAGAGCCAGTGAACAGAAAATGCAAAATGTGGGCCTCGAGTCTTGACTCCAAACCCATGTTCCACTAGTGCTGGCCTGGGAACTGAGGCACCCTCCCCTCTTCAGTTTTGAGCGACAGATCCCACACATACGCCTCTTCTGCCCTGTCAACACCTGTCCCAAACAAGCGAGGTTTGTGCTGAGACTTAAGCTCATGCTCTGCATTTAGGAGAACACAGAGACCCCTAGTCCCCACCCACTCTGTGTGGGTCCATCCAGGTGTGGGAACTGTTCCTGGGAGTCCACTCCCTGCTCCCAGTCAGTTCTCTCCCTGTGAGTGGCACAAACACCGCTGCCCCTGAGGCCTTCCTGGTACCTGCTTGAGCAGCCAGGACAATCAGACACTTGTGTCCCTGAACCATGGCAAGCCTGGATTCAGTGTAAATGTTTACCCTGGTTCCTTCCAGGGCTTGGGCCCCAATTCCTGGGACGAATTGCTGGGCCATTCTACCCCAGCTGTGTGAGCTGGCTCAGGTCATTCCACTTCTCTGAGCCAGATTCTCAACATACAAAACGGGAAGCACAAATAGCACTGACTGGAGTCCGACCCAAGGACACACATGCCGCTATGCTTCCAGATGACTGGCGACTCAGACAGAAAATCATATACAGATGTGAAATGACTCAAATGGAACTGATACTTTCCAAAAATACAAGGCAGACCTTGGTACATTTCACATTTGTTCTGGCATCAGCTCCTGCCAGGAGTCTGCATATGAAAGAAAGCTAACGCTAGAAAGGATGGCAGCATTTGGTCCCCAAGGGCCAACATCAATTCTGCCTGGCTGGATGACTTTCCTCATCTGTTGCATAGCAACCTCCCCTGTCAGCTGCCTGTTTTTCCTCAGCACTTCCTCTGTAAAGTGTCTGCAGTGGGACGTGATCAGACTCAGGAAAGGAGGTCTGAAACACCATTTTATATGCTATCTGCCTCTGTATCTGTATCTCCAGTCTCGGTTTGGCCTATGAATTCTAGATCCATAATCCCACTGCCTGCCTCACTTCTGCAACTGGATATTCCTCAATATCTCCAAATTTAACAAGTCACAAACACTGATTCCTTTGTATATATCCTTTTCCTCACCAACACTGTGTTCCTCCTTTAGTCATGCCACTCTCTCCCCCTTAGAATAAAAAGTCTTTTAGGGAGATGGATTTTTGTTTTATTCATTGCTGTATACCCTCTACCTACAATGGTACCTGGCGTATTTTATATGCTCAATGAACGAATCACACCATCCACCCTGTTGCTCAAGCAAGAAATCTGAGAGGTATTCTTTCTTTTTTCCTTCCTGTGATGAGTTCATTTACTTTTCCTTATACAAACAGTGAATATTTGTCATGAAAAATTTAAACACTGGGGCGGGAGGCTCAGTCGGTTGTACATCTGACTCTTATTTCAGCTCAGGTCATGATCTCAGGGTTGTGAGATTGAGCCCCGTGTTGGGCTCTACGCTCAGCGTGGAATCTGTTTGAGATTCTCTTCCTCTCCCTCTGCCACTTGCCCCACTCACACACACTCTAAATAAATAAATAAAATCTTTTAAAAATGAAAATAAAAATTTAAACATTAAATATTTTAGAAATTAAGTAAACATCACTCCAAATGGCACCACATTACCCTGAGATAACTGCCAATAAGATTTGGATGCTACCTTTTCATGTAACACTTTGTGCATATATATGCTTACATAAATGGGATTATATATATATGCCATATTTTAAATTGCATTCTTTTGCTTACTGCCTCCCACTCCTTTCACCTCAACCCTCATCTGCCAAACATGCATTTTAACAACCATTTTTATATCTTTCCATGTTTAAAAAGTCATCTTATTTTTTACTATCTTACAAAAATTAAGATCATATACATTTTAATGCATCGGATTTATTTTAGTTAACACTAATCTACCTCTGACTCATTCTTTTACATTGCTGTATAATATTCCATGATAGGGATGTACTGCAATGTAGTCAATTATTTCCCCACTGATGGTCATTCTAGTTTCAAGGTGTTGGGGAGCACATACATACAAACAACACTGCAATAAAATACTTATACATATATCCTTGTATTTTATACTTAATGTTTTTCGTTCCTGTCACACCAGATGCCCAGGAATAAGACAGACATACTCTACAGTGCTTGGTAATATAAAAACTTTTCCAACCTTTTGCCAATGTGATGTGTATTTTGTTGGTATCTCCTGTGGTTTTAATTTACATTTCTGATGTACGCAGTCAAACACACATTCTTATATTGATGGACCTATTTTATTTCTTTTGTAAAATAATTGGGCAAGTCTTTTATCTTATGTTGTCTCTTTGTCTTATTTTTAGGACTTCTTTATACAGTCCTACAGATGCTTATTGAAAACCCTTAGTACTAGATATATTTCAATTATTTTTTTTCACATTTTAGTAAGGGAATACTGTGTATATACTCTATATTATGTAAGAGTTCAAACTGCAAAAGCCTTTATAAAGGCCAGATACTCACTTTTTCACATTCCCTTAGCAGCCAAGAGAATGTGATCTAGGATTTACCAGTGTGGCAGGGTCCTGAAAACTACCCTGAGGTTCAATGATTCACTAGAGGGACTCACTGAACTCAGAAAAGGTGTTACACTCATGGCTACTGTTTATTACAGTAAAAGCATACTGATTTTAAATCAACCAAACTAAAAGGTGCACAGGAAAGCCTCCAGGAGAAACCCGGCATACACTTCTGGTTGTCTTCTCTCAGGGGAGTTGTAGGACCAGTGCTTAAATCTCCCAGCAAGATATGTGGCAATCTGGGAAATTTGCCTGAGCTGGGATTTTACTGGGGGTCAGTCAGGTAGGCATCAGACACTTGTGTGGCTGACCTTAGTAACTCAGCCTCTAGCCTGTGCACAGGTGCCACAAGGCCACAGGCCCACTATATATGTAATATATAATACCAAAAGGGCCAAGGCCTACTATAAATCATACTGTTAACATAAACTATCTAGTATGGCCCAAAGTTCCAAGTGAACAAAGACACTCTAATCAGGCAGGATATTCCAAGGGCTTGGAGATTATCCCGTAGGAGCTTGTTAAGAGCCAGACCTATCTTTGGAATGTACAGACATTTTTTGGAAATCACAGGTTTATAGACCGCACACACCTGTGGAGTCAATTCTTGTACTACAATCCAGTTTCTAGGAGCACCACTGGTAGCAGGGCTAAGGGCATCATCTAGTATCCAGTGTTCAGTGGTGGCAGTAATGGTAGCCAACCAGCTAATACTTATGGCATGATTTTTGAACAAATAAATTATTATTAATTCTATTTTTAAATTTTTTTAACTTTTTGAAATAATTATAGATACACAGGAAACTGCAAAGATAGTACAGAGAGGTCCTATGTACCCCTTCAGCCACTTCCCCCAATGGGCAGTTATTATCAATACAATATCAAAACCAAGAAATTGACATTGGTATGATATATGCGTATAATTCTATCACATGTGGAGGTTTCTATAGTAATCACCACAGCAACCAATATACAGAATTATACCATCCCCTCAGATTTCCCTATACTACCCCTTTACACTCACATTCATCATCCTTCCCTCCACTATCCCCAACCCTTAGCAGCCACTAATATGTTCTCCAACTTTATAATTTCAACATTTCAAAAGGTTATAAAATTGGAATCATACAATAGGTCACAGTGTAAGTGACTTTTTTTCCACTCAGCATAATACCTTTGAGATACACCCAAATTGTTATGTATTAATGGTTTGTTCCTTTTTATTGCTGAGTACTATTCCATGATATAAATGTGCCACAGCTGGTTTAACAATTCACCCACTGAAGGACATCTGGGTAGTTTCCAGTTTGGGGCTATTATGGAATAAAACTGCTATAAATTTGTGTACAATTTTTTTTTCTGTGAACATAAATTCTCATTTCTCTGGGATAAATGCTCAGGACTGCAATTGCTGGGTAGTATAATAAGAACATGTTAGTTGTATAAGAAACTGACAAACTTTCCCAGAGTGGTTGTATCATTTTACACTCCCACCAGCAATGTGTGAGTGATCCATTTTCTCCAAATCCTTGCCAGCAACCTGTTGTATATTTTTAGCCACTCTCATAAATGTGAACTAATAACTCATTGTGGTTCTAATCTGCATTTCCCTAATGTCTAATGATGGTGAACATTTTTAACATGTACTAAATATTTCTTCATGTCTTTTGCCCATTTTCTAATTGGTTTCTTTTTCTCTTTTTCATTTCTTACTTCTCGCCTTCCGATGAACTGAATTTTTTTGTAGAATTCTGCTATTCTGTTTGTATCCCTCTAAAATTCATATGTTGAAATTCTAACCTCCCCACAGATGATAGTGTTAGGAGGTGGGCCTTGGGTTAGGCTGTGAGGGTAGAGTTCTCATGAAAGGGATTGGTGCCTCAGAGGCTCCAGAGATATTTTTAATCCCTTCCACCATGTGAGGACACAGCAAGAGGCCATGAAAAGAGGGCTATGAATAGAGCCCTCACCAAATGTAACCATGCTGGTGCCCTGATCTTAGGCTTCTCAGCCTCCAGAACTGTGATAAATAAATTTCTGTTGTTTGTAAGCTACCTAGTCCGTGGTATTTCATTATAACAGCCCAAATGGACCAAGACAAAGTCTATTTTATCTATGTTTTTGAGCATATAACTTTAAACAGACTTCTATAGTGACTGTTACAGGTATCATATTATATATATATGTGTGTATACACACACACATATTTTATTTTTTAAAGATTGTATTTATTTACCTGACAGAGAGAGAGACAGTGAGAGAAGGAACACAAGCAAGGGGAGTGGGAAAGGGAAAAGCAGGCTCCCCGCTGAGCAGGGAGCCCAATGCAGAGCTCAAACCCAGGACCCTGGGATCATGACCTAAGCTGAAGGGAGATGCTTAACGACTGAGCCACCCAGGTGCCCCCGTTTTCCTTCTTTTGAAAATGTCTCAATTTCCTCTACATATTACTAAAGGATATTTTTATTTGGTATATAATTCTGGGTTGACAGTTTCATTCTCAGAGCACTTGAAAAATACTGTGGCCTCCATGGTTTCAAATGAGGTATCTGCTGTCATCGATCTGGTGTTCTCCTACAGGTAAAGTACCATTTCTCTCTCTGGTGGCTTTCAAGATTTTTAACTTCTGTCTTTAGCTTTCACAAGTTTGAAAATGATGCACCTTGGTATGAATTTATTCAGCTGTATCCTTTCTGGAGTTTACTCAGCTTCCTGACTCTATGGGATTTTGCTTTTTTTCCAAATTTGGGGAATTTTCAGCTACTTTTCTAGCCCTTCTTTCTCTCTTGTTCTTTGACTATGACAACACCTATGTTAAATCTTTCATAATAGTCCAACAAGGGCCTGAGGCTCCGTTTTTGTTTTTCACTCTATTTTTTTTCTCTGTTGGTCTGATTGGATAATTTCTATTATTCCATCTTAGAGTTCACTGATTTATTCTTCTGTCATATTATTTTCCTGTTGAAGTCATCTATTGAGGTTTTTTTAAAGTTGATTTATCAGATTTTTTCAGTTCTTAAATTTCTTTTTGATTCTTCTTTATATCTTCCATTTCTTTGGGAGATTTTCTTTTTTTAAAAAAAGATTTTATTTATTTGAGAGAGACTCAGAAAGAGAGCACGAGCAGGGCAGAGAGGGACAAGCAGTCTCCCTGCTGAGCAGGGAGCCCAATGCGGGACTCAATCCCAGAATCCTGGGATCATGACCTGAGCCGAAGGCAGACGCTTAATTGACTGAGCCACCCAGGTACCCCTCTTTGGAAGATTTTCTGTTTCTTTGTTGAGACTTTCTATTTTTCCATTTGTTCTTTTTTTTTTTTAAGATTTTATTTATTTATTTGACAGAGAGCGAGAGAGCACAAGCACGGGGAAGAGTAGAGGGAGAGGGAGAAGCAGGCTTCCCGCCAAGCAGGGAGCCCAATGCAGGGCTCGATCCCAGGACCCTGGGATCATGACCTGAGCGGAAGGCAGATGCTTAACCATCTAAGCCACCCAGGAGCCCCTTTCCATTTGTTCTAAGAATGCTCACAAGTGTTCCTGAAACATGTTTATGACGTCTATTTAAAAATCCTTGTTAGATGATTCTAATATCTGTGTCATCTTGGTGTTGGTGTCTGTTGACTGTCTTTTCTCATCCAAGTTGTAATTATCATAGTTCTTGATATAACTAGTCATTTTCAATTGAATCCTAGATATTTTGCATAGTATATTATGAGGATCTGAATCTTACTTAAATCTTGTTTTATCACATGTGGGTGAGTCCACATTCCCACTCAGCCTCCACTGACACCTGAGAGAGAGGGGGTCCTTTTTATTGAGGGCTAAGTGAGAGTTCCAGCTCCATATTAAGGTTTTCTGGTTATCAGCCTGAGTGGGAGGGACCTGGGTACCTAATTACATGGTAAATGTGTATCATTTTTAGTGCTCGGTGGTGATAAAAATCCCATCTGTCCACTATGCCTTCTTTTGACATGACTTCATTGGTTAGGGGGAGGTGCATTTCATTATCATCTTTAGGGATGGAGATCCAGGCTCCCCACGTGGTTTCTGACATTATGGGACTGGGCTATTCCCACTCCCCATTTGCCCTTCCCTGACACTCTGTCCGGAGATTAAAGACCTCATTACAGCCTGGCAAGCATGGAAGTATAGGGTCTCTAGTTGGCTTTTGCTGGTAGGCGTAGGGACGCAGTCTCCCCTCTGGCATTTAGCTAGAGTAGGGCAGTTACTGTCTAAAATTCCCTAGAAGGTGTGCCATCTTATCTCTAACTTTTAAGGTCTTCTCATGTTTGGTTTATATACAATGCCCAGGGATCAATAGGGTAAAGTATATCTACACCATTTACTCCTTCCTGCTGGAAGCAAAACTCCTCAATTCTGATGCTTTTAAAAAATGTACAATGATTGGAATTTCTAATGTACAGTCATACTGTTAAGAAAATAATTTGATCTCTTTTTTACAATATATACAGCAATTATTTTGTTGTTTTAGATGATTTGCTAAACATCAAGAACAATTTTGGGTAATAATCCCAGTAAGTAACATCCTTTTCTTTTTCCTGAAATGATTTTACCATTTCAACATTTAGAATGTTTGTTGCTTTCTTACAAGTAGTTTTAAAAATCATATTTAGTAGTTTCCCTTCCTATTTTATTTATTCATAATATTTCCTCTGCCTTATTCACAGATCTAATCCATCACCTATTCCTGCTGAGTGTACCATAAGTACACCTTAATTGCATTCTATTTTATCATCTTATTGTTAGAAGGGAGCATGAAGAGGGAGAAATGGAGAAAGAAAAACTGAAAAGGGGGGAAGAGGAATAGATGGAAGAAGGAAGAAGAAAGAAGAAAACAGGGATCAGAGAAAGGATGAATGAAAATAGTTGCAAGTAAATGGAATAATTAAGATAAGGAGAAATAAGAGTGGAGAAAGAATATATACTAAGTCGAAACAGAAAAAGCAGTAAGAAAGAGAGTAAGGAAACAACACACAAGGAAGAAGAGATGTAGTATAGAAGAGTATGACGGGGGATGGGAGGAGTCAGAGAGATTAATAAGTAGATGAAAGGAAAATAAAAAAGGAGAAGGAAGAAATGATGAAGAAAGCAGCAGAGAAAATAATAAGGGAGAAAAGAGAAGTGTTTTGAAGTAAGAGGGACAGGGACAAGAAGAAGAAATGATGTGGAATCACACCTCACAAATGGCAGATTTCATTCTGCAGACAGAAGAATGTTGAATGTAAGAAGCTCTTCTTTTTTTTTTCTCCTCAAATACCCAGTTTCCTTTGTATTTGATACCCAAGCAAAGTGCCGGAGGTGATTTCTCACATGATGTCACTCCTGCCTTGAGGTAAGACCATTGTGGTTTTCAACTAGTAAGAACCATGTGCCCCACATTTTGAATAGATAAAAGTTGTCTGCAATACTCATCATTTATCACATACTTTATGCTGCCGGTGGTTGTTCATCAGGTATGGATATTATCTGACAAATTCAGGTATGCAGGATATATAAGTTTTCTTTTTCTCTGCACATCATTTTATAAATTCTATGTCAACTTCCCAATCGATTGAGTGGTTGAAACTCAATCTCCAGCAGTATGGAGTTCTCCTTACCCCCTTCTTTGGGGTTGTGTCTAAGTTATGAGACCTTAGTGTCAAAACATCAGAATGGGTTCTGTTGAGTATCCCATATCCACACTGACACTCATGTGGTATCTGGCTCACCAATGTCTGTCCAAGCAGGTAGCTGTTGACTTGAGCCTCTTTCTTTACTACAAACCCCTCTTGGGGTCTGACTCTCTCTGAGGGTGTCATATACCACTCATATACATGGGAAATATTCTGCAGCTCCTATCATATGATGGGGCCTGTTCATCTCTGTGAGGCTGTCTTTGCCTAATATATTGTTATACTCCCATGATACCCTGAGCTGAGAGAAACTATGTGAGGAGTCCTAAAGCTCAAAATCCCTCTAGACACCACACAACCATTTCTATTTTTGTAGTCTTCATCTCTCCTGGCCTTACCCAGGAAGTGAGGCACAAGGCCACATTGTTAGAGGATCTCACAAACCAACCTGGGGTTTCTTCCCATCCCTGTAATACAGGGCTTAGGTTTCTCCAGAAATCCACAATTTCTACCAAGTCTTTGCTTCTTGTCTGCTTTTCTTCTCAACACAATCAATGTGAAGCTGGAGGTACACCTTGAAAAGAAGTGCTAAAAACAACAGAAGGCTAAACAAACTAAAAATCAATGACTTTTCTTGGACCCGACAGAGAAATGAGGTTTCAGAACAAACCACCATCCTGAAATCTTGAGGAACAGGCAAATCCAGAATCACAAATGAAATATACTTACCTGAAACAGAAGCCACTAAAGCTATAAACTTGCAGGAACACTTAACTGATAATTCTGACAAGTTGCTGGAGGCTGAGTGTGGACTAGAATGAAAGTGAGAAACTCCCGGGAGTGGTAGTCTTGGGGGGAGGCACACTTTCATGGGCTTTACTTCCAGGAATCTCACCAGGTTCTCAGAGTGCAGATCCAAGAAAGACACCCTTGTGGCCCTGGCAGGAAGAGGGGAAGAATCCTTGTGAATATCCTTATGAAATATGCCCAGAGCCTTCTCCACAACAGAGGCATACTCTCCAGGAGGAAAGACTACCAGAGCCTTGTTCCAAAGCCATGGAGGAAGGACATCCTTCTCATTCCAAACTCTCTAGCTTTCCTATCTCATCTAAGGTAGGGGCACAGGGAGGGGACTACACAAGAAGAAACACCTGTAAAGGTCACAGGCTCACTAAAACTCCAACATTTAACTGGAATATTACAAAACACTCCCTTTTCTCTCATACCATACCACCACAGCAACAGGGCTCCAGTATATTAACAATGGGTTATAACTGAATGAACTGCAAGACAGACTCTCTAAGGAAGAGGACTTAAGGAAGCCCAAAGTCAAAAGAGGAAACAAAATCAAGGATGCTAGAAGAATATGGAGCCTCTCACACCTAATACTAAAGGAAACTTTAAACAAAGCCCGCTGTTGGCAAGGTTAACCTGTGTCTTCACACTAGAGACCAGTCTATCTCACTTCCTATTACCTAATTCATCATGTCCAGCTTTCAACAAAAAAATAGAAGGCACACCAAAAAGCAAGAAGAAAGTCTGAAGAGACAAAGGAAGCATAAGACTTAAATATGAAAGAGTGTTGGACTTATCAGACAGGGAATTCAACACACTGTAATTAATACGTTAAAGGATCTAATGAAAAAAGCAAACAACATGCAAGAATCTTAGATATGGGTAAAGTAAGCAAAGTGATGGAAATTCTAAGAAAAAATCAAAAGGAAATGCTAGAAAAAAATCATAACAAATGAAGAATGCCTTTGGTGGACTCATTAGTAGATTGGACACAGCTGAGGAAAGCTGGAAGGTGGATTAAGAGATACTTCCTGAACTGTAAGGTAAATAGGAAAAATAATTTTAAAAAACCAAAATATTTAAGAACTATGAGATAATTTCAAAAGATGCAACATATGCATAACTGGAACACAGAGGGAGAAGAATGAAGCAGAAGAAATATTGCAAATAATAATGGCTAAGAATTTTCCAAAATTAATGAAGACAACAAATCACAGATCCAGGAAGTTCAAAGAACATCAAACAGGTAAATACTAAAAGATTTAACTGAGGCACATAATTTTCAAACTGCAGAAGACCAAAGACAAAGAGAAAATCCTGAAAGAAGCTAGAAGAAAAAAGTATCTTACTTACAATGGAACATGGATAAGAACTACTGAAGGCTTCTCTTCAGAAACCATGCAAGCAGGAAGAGAGTGGAGTGAAATATTTAAAACGTTAAAGAAAAAAACCCACTGACCTACATTTCTATATCTAGCAAAGTATCCTTTAAAAGTGAAGGAGAAATAGTTTCTCAAACAAAAACTGAAGGAATTCATCACCAGCAGATCTATCCTACAAGAAATGTTAAAAGATTTTCTTGGAGCAGGAGGAAAACAATATAGGGCAGAAACTTGGAACTACATAAAGACAGGAACATTGGAGAGGGAATAAATGAAGCTTTCCTTCAAAGAGAAAATCAAAACCGCAATTATAGATATTTTAGGATGCTTTAATCAAAGGAAATTTATGCAAAACATCTCTCCATTATTGCATGCAATACATAAGAGAAACGTTTCAAACATAAACATATATCCAGGATAAAAATAAAAGGATGGAATAAGTTATGGCACACAATAAACAAATGATATATTAATATCAGACATAGTACTCTAAGGTAAAACATTATTTTAGATGAAAAGTTCAATGCATGATATAAATAATATACAAATCATAATTTAACAGATAAGCAAGAAGAAATAATAAAACCAAAATCATAGTGGAGTGAATAATAGAATAATCATATGAAATAATGGGTCCTTCCTGAAACTTCTACATAGACACTATACATTGAGACCCAAACATAAAACATTAGGATGCTTCCTACTGGGTATCTACCCCAAAAATACAAAAACACTAATTCAAAGGGATATATGCAACTCTATGCTTATTGTAGCACTATTTACAGTAGCCAACTTATGGAAGCAGCCCAAGATGAATGGATAAAGATTTGGTGTATATATATACAGTGGAATATTATTCAGCCATAACAAAGAATGAATGGAGCTAGAGAGGATAATGCTAAGCAAAATAAGTCAGAGGAAGGTAATACCATATGAATTCACTCCTATATGCAATTTAAGAAACAAAACCAGTAAGTAAAGGGAAAAAAGAGAGAGAGAAAGACAAACAAACCAAGAAACAGACTCAACTACAGACAGCAAACTGATGGTTACCACAGGGGAGTTGGGTTGGGGGGATGGGTGAAATAGGTGACGAGGATTAAAGAGCACACTTATTATGACGAACACTGAGTAATGTATACAATTGTTGAATTATATTGTACACCTGAAACTAATATTATACTTTATGTTAACTATACTGGAATTAAAAAACTAAAAAATTAAAAAAACATTATGGTGCCTCAAAATGAGCACTACAGAATTCTTAAATCCTTCCATGTTTTTGGATGGAAGCTAACTTGATTTTACCTCCTTTATTTATATCTGTGTAAGAATTTTAAAAGAAATTTAAGTATGCCTACTAGATGCTACGTATTGTGATAAGTGCTGGGGAAACAATGATGAGTAAAAACACGTGTATTACCTCTTTTCAAGGACTACTGGCTCTCAGTCAAATGTAAACAAAACTGAGTCCAGTTAGAACCTGCACAATTTTGAGATACTTTACGGAGCTTTTTGATGCCAATTTGCTGCATGAGAGCAGGCAAAGTGACATCTCAAGATTATATCAAATGATCTTGGCATAAACTTAAATAGGTTACATCTTTCTTCACAATGACCAATTCCCTATTCCCTTCCAATTAATTCCTCACTCCCATCACCACAACAATTAACATTAATAAGGAGAAGGTTATCAGAAGAGGTTATCAGAAGAGACAAGAGGAAGCCTGCAAGCAGAACCTCCACGCAGTTTGAGGGTGTTTGATATCTCATCAGATAATGTTACCATATGGGCTTTTGGTATCTTGTGACTTAGAGACCCTCTGTCATCTGCACTGGAAAATTCACAGGCATACCTGGGATATGATTTGGCTCCATAGGTGTCCTCATGTTCAGCATCAATATAAAACTTAAAAACCACCTAATTTGAGAATCATGAAGCATTAAAAACTATGAAAGATACAGAGCTAGACTTAAGTCACCACATAACTCAGCTTATGGCATTTTCTGATTTCATTTTATGAAACAAGGATGATCTGAAAAACACTGGAAAAATGGTCCCTACCATCTCCAACATTGCACACCCCCCCCACATGCACAATAATATACTGCACCTGAGACTGTTTTTAGAACATAATGTTACATAACAATTATTCTGATATTAAAACATTTTCCAAGATAGTAAAAAGCCTTTGTAAATTTCTTTATAATTATATAATATCCCATTATATAAATGTACCTACTCAACTAATTAACAAAGGTGTTGTTTCCATTCATTTTTGTTCATTAGATTATGATTGTGGTGATTCTTCCCCACAAAGCTCTGTGCCTATCTCCAATTATTTCCTTAGGGTATATTATTAGAAATGGAATTACTAGGTCAAAGGGGTAGGAACTATTTTAAGGCTGTTATTCAATACCCAAATGCTTTCCAGAAAGTTTTATCGACACTAGTAATGTAGAAGAGTTCTCATGTACCCTTGATCATATTCAGTATTTGCTTTAAAAATATCTTTTCTGGTTTGATAGATAAAATATTTAATTGATTTAAATTGTATTTACTTTATGATTAATGAAGGGAAACACACTTCTCAGTGTTTTTTAGTCATTTCTACTTCTATAAGAGTTCTTTAAACATTAAGGATATTAACTTTATTTCTACCATATTTGTCACAAATACATTTTTTTGGCTTGTGGCTTGCCTCTTAATTTTGTTCATGAATTCTTGATATAGGAAACATGCAAACTGTTACTTTCTTTTCCACAGTCATTTCCTCAATTTAAAAAAAAAAATACTAGGGCTGTCCTTAACCATTCAAAAGCCAAGTAAATATTCATTTTTATGGAAAGTAATTCAGAAATGCATACTTAGCACCTAAAACAAGTAATTTACCTATGAAGACTGAAATTATACAAATCTAAATTATTCTGATGTTTAAACAATGACAAAAGCCGATTTCTATTACAGCATGAAGAAAACACAATTTAGTAGGGTATCGAATGTGACTTCTAAAGTTGCCTCAGAATTTTAGTTAAAGCCACATAGCTTAAAAAAAAAAAAAGAAACCAAGTATCTCCCTATTCTAAAGGGAACCACCAAGGAGTTCTGAACATATTCCTACAGGACTTACACAGAATAGCAGACTATTCACCCTACTGATACTTACTCTATTCCTTCTCTGACCAAATGTACTTAGAGACTAGGAAAAATTAGAGAAGAATTCACAGTGTTCTAAGTCTTTGGCTTGGGAAAGAGTGTTTTCCCTCCTTTGTCAAAGCCATGGGAGGAGGGAATCCAAAGAATCACTCACAGAGATTGGGGGAGCGTGCATGGGGTAAGAACAGAAGGAAGTATTTTATCACATTTTGGATATTTAATAGTTTCTCTCCAGACTGAAATTTCTGATGATTACTCGAGTCACCCCTAAAGGCTTTTCTACATTGACTGCATTCCTACGGCTTCTCTTCACCATGTATTCAACTATACTAAATTAACATTTGAACTCTGGTTGAAAGACCCATGATCACTACATTCATAGGGTTTATCTCTACTGATGAATTTTCTGATGTTAACAAAATCTGAAGCCTGGCTAAGGGCTCTTTAACGCTCTTTATACATGTTTTCTCACCATCATAACCTTCTTGGTGACCTGTGATCTCTGAAATTGAAATTGGATAAAGAAAGCTAAGATCCTGTGACCCACACCATGGGCTGCCTGTCCTATGTATGGGTTCATCCTCATGTATGACAGTGTCTGAAATTAGAGCACAATTATTCTAACACTTACTATAGTCTTGGATACAATCCTGTATCTATCCCAAGCCTTAAAAATCTATCCTTTGAAGGGAATTTAATCTGCCTCTTTAACTTGACTTTATACTCAGAAGTTTCTTAAGCTTGAAGTCATGAAGATTTACCCTTGAAATATGTGGTCATATCCCCTGTGATCCAAAAATCTTAGAATATGTTTCTTGTTTTGTTCAGACTCTTCCTTCTCATCTTGATTAACAAAAATTTTAGAAGTGCAACTGTCACTTACATCTGATACTTGGCAGTACTGAGGAAACCAACAAGCTCAAAGGAAAAGAGAGGAGAAAGAGAGAAAAGGAAGAGAAAAAGAAAAAAGGAAAAGGAGAGGATTATCTAACAAGTCTCCACCATATAGCTTCCTAAGAGGCAAGCCAGGGACTGGAATTACCCTCCAACCTGACAAAAACACTAAAAAAAAGGGACAAACATATGAAATCATTGTTTCTAAGACATCAGACATTAGGCAGTGAAAAACAGTGATCCCTGAGAGATGGTGGGGTGGGGGTGGGGAATAAGATGAGCCTTTACAATTTGGAAGTTTCCAGTTCATGGTGCAATGAAGGAGAACGCAGTCAGGGCCCAGAGGATTTCTTTCATTGAGGTGACAGAGATGAGATCAGAAAGAACAAGGTGGCTAGAGTTCAGAGAACAAAATACCAAAAAGTAGAGAGCTGCGCTTGAGAATTCTGAAGAATTTTGAAAGATTGTCATAAGGTATTTAGTAGAATACTGATCAGTTAATACATATAAGTAAATTACCCAAAGCTGGGGAAAGAACCACCTGAAAAGATTAGAGTGCACAAATGTCAAAAACTCAAACAGGTCTGGGGATCATGCCTGTTCCCACCTGTTCCTACCATCCAGAGCAGAAAGACTCATAATTCATGAGGCACGAGGTATTCAGATGGGCCTTGCTTCACTAGTCTGGGATAATTAGCTTTATGCAAAACACTTCTGTGGTCCTGCCTAAAATCTTAAAAGCAAGACTCAAAAAAGATTTAACTGCTTCCAAATAACTGCATCTCATAATAAACGTCAAGAAGATGTATAATAATACAAAAATATCTAGCACCAAAAGGCAAAAAATTTACCAAAATTTCACCAAAAGGTAAAGTTCATAATGCCTAGCATTCAAAAAACAAAGAAAACAAAACAAAACCAGGCATGCGAGGAAGCAGAAAAAAGTGAGGAAAAAAAATCTATCAATCCAAACTGATCCACAACTTACACAGATGTTATATTTAGAAGACAAGCTCATTTAAAAAGTTACTATAATTGGGGCGCCTGGATGGCTCAGTTGATTTAAGCGTCTGACTCTTGATTTCAGTTCAGGTCATGATCTCAGAGTGGTGAGAATGAGCCCCACCTCAGGCTCCAGTGGACTCCACACTGGGCGTGAAGCCTGCTTAAGATACTCTCTTCCCCCTCTGCCCCTCCCTCCACCCCACAAGAGCTCTCTGTCTCTAAAAAAAAGTACTATAACTGTGTTCCTTATGTGCAAAAAGCTGGAAGAAAAGTCATGTTAAGTAGAGAAATGAGACATTTTTAATAAGGTGCAAATCATGTCTAGTAATAAAAACCATAATATTTGAAATGAAAAATTCACTGGATGGAATTAACTAGTAAATAGATTAATGAACTTGAAGATATAACAATAGCAAATATTCTTAAATGAAATAAAAATAAAATACATTTTAAAAATAAATAGACCATAGTTTTGTTCATGCCATTTCCTCTTCTGGGAACACTCTTACTCTTCCTCCATCCCAACCATCCAGCCATCCTTCAACCAATTCTGAATCTGCCTTCTGGTCTCAGTTCAATTGTCACTTCCTCCTTCATTGGCCTTCTAGAGTAGGTCAAACCCTCTTTACATCAATTCACAGAACCATGCACTTAGCTTCTACAACACTTATTACAATGTCAACCTCACAAATATCTGGGTCTGTGATTAATGTCTGTCTTTAATTACAAGACAGTAAGCGCCGTGAGGGCAGAGAAAACATGTCTATTTTTGTTTACCATGATATCTCCAGCATCTCAAACTATGCCAGTCTTATAGTACCCCTGTACGTTGAACCTTACCTGTGTCTGTTACCTCTGGGATTTTGATCTTTTAATTATATCCTCTCTCCCATACCTGCAACCATTCTCCTTCTCTCCTGGCTATATCCTGACATCCCTTCTTTCTTACTGAATAAACCTTGACTTTTATTATAGGTGACAACATTCTTAGCTGTAAACTTACATTTCCCAGACACCCTTGCAGATAGTGGTGGCCATGTGTCAGTTCTGTCCTATGGATGTAAGTGGAAGTTGTTGGGTAAGATTTTTGGGAAAGCTCATATAAAGGAGAGTAATTCTACTGACAAGATATTTTATCCTCTCCTCTTCCTTATCTTCCTACCTGAAAGAGACATGATGGATAAAGTTGTATAAGGCATCCTGCAACCATGAGGCACCTGAAGGATGGGAGCCACATGCTAAAGATCATGAAACAAAAAAAATATACGTATGTGAAGGGCATTGATGAAATCCTGGACTTCATTAGATTTTAGATAAGATAAAGATATCTCCTAATCATTTTAAACAACTCATTTTCAGATTTGTTACATGAAAAATTTCTCTCTCACAGTCTTTAACGGATTATTTCATTCACTCATGACTCCCTCTATGACTTATAATGACTATGATTTATGACTTATGATCTCTACATACTGTCCCAATTCTCCAAACTATCCCACTAGCATGCACACTATCTCTATTACTCCCATTTCTGCACATCTACTGTCCTATCATACACACAATGTCCTATCATACACACAATGTTCATACAGTACCATGACTCTCACTGTCAAATACAACTAGTTCTAATCAACACATACAATTGCCATCACTCAGCCGCACCTATAATCACTCAATCCCTACATTATCAGTGTCTCACCACACCCACTATCACACAGTCCACAACCCCACTATAAAACCTTCATCATCTTCCAAAACTTTCCCACATGCTCATGCCATCTCCCTATTATACACTCACAACCAATACCCATATCACTTCTATTGTCACAAGCATACTTTTCCTGTTCCTCACTGACACCTGAAACTGCATTTTCCCATATGCTTTATTCAACAACCCCACTCAGACACTCATGATATCCACACTCCAAATTATCATAACACTTTTCCACTCCCCCTTAACATACACACTCACCGCATCTATCTGCTCCCCGAGGTAGATACACTTCTCATTTCCCCCAGCCATCACAAACACATACAAACACTAACTCTATCACTTCCACTATGAATCTATCTTCTACCATCATTTAAATTTTCCCCATTCCACTCACTGTCTACATCCTCCTATGACTACTTGAAATACCCATCCACATTTTTACACATAATAATCCCATTGTCTCATCATGTCCTTTACCATTATATCTCCCTCCTCACTCTCTCACACAACCATACCACACAAGCACAATTCTCATCTTCCACAGTATGACATACATCGTGTCTATAACTACCAGTATCACATATGTTCTGATCTTGTCCGATCACTGTCATTCACATTGCCCACCTTCATTTCCAGTGATTTCAGACCATTCTCCCCCATTATTCACACTGTCCCTAATGTTGTAGTTATCACACATACCTTGCTTGTTCATCACTCCCACTATCCCAATGTCACTCAATACTCTCCCCATCTCTGCATCAAACACGTGGCCCAGATCATCCACAATTTTACACATGGTGCCCATCTCCTTAAATCTCATTTTCTTTTCTCCCTTCCCTTCTCCCCACCCATACCTACACACTTTCCCAACATGTGCATACTACATGAACCCAGATAATACAGATAAATTTCTCAGCTGAAGCCTCATTTCAAAGCTCTAGTAAATAGAGAAAGATACGCTCAAAAGATATAATATTTAATGTTCTCACTTGGTAAATAGTTGTGAATGGATTCCTTTTGGTATATTTGCCTTTAAGAAGCATTTCTTCACGTTTTGTTATAGCATTTAGATGAGGTTTTTAATACTTCACTGATGTGTCTTTAATTATGATCTATGCAGTTAAGCTATTTGCACTATAAAGTCTTCCCAAAATATCCTAATAGCTTTTCTTGTTACAGCAAAATTGTGATATTTTTGGTCCTGAAGAGACAGACAGCTTCAAGCAAATGGCAATACTGAATATATCACTAAGCTGTGTTACAAGGAACAGTTAATCTTTACTTCTCATATTTCCATGTGGAAGAACTTCAAGTAGACTAGCACTCCTGCTTTTCTGCCCACAGGAGAATGAATGAGTTATAAGACTAGTATGTTTGAGAGACATATCTGAGTGTGCTTGGCTCACACCCTTGCTCTCTGCTTTTTCTCCCAGGGGTCTGTATGCCTATGGAGAACATGCATTCTGACTAGCTCCTTGCCGTGCAATAAGGGGCCTACTTTTGGCCTGGAGCCTCTCAGTTTTTCAGCATTGCTTATAATTGCCTAGGTAAGTCTGCCTAATTCTGGGGCCCACCATTAGGAAGTTCACACTAAAACCACCTTCTCCAGCCATCTTTATCAGTAATGAAGATGATATTTTGATTTCCATCTATTAGAGTCCTAAATTTGTATTTCAATTGGTTCTGAACCTAGGCAGGGAAGACAAAGTGTTATTTATTGGTCTCTTAAAATTCCCACACAACTGAAATCATGAAAATTCTTTACTAGCTTTATTGTTTTAACACAGAGCAGTTTCTAAGTGAAGTTTGTTTTTGATTAGCACTTAAGACAAACACTTGGCAGCAACTAAGAATAGGTGTAAACATGGAAACTGTATGTCTACCACTCCTAAACTCCCAATTTCTCTGGATTAGGCAGTTCAAAATCTGAAGGAGCAGAGTTACCATTGTAAGGTGCATTCTAAGTTACCATTGTAAGTAGCAATAGGTGCTACTTAATCAGGATGGTGGGGAGCACCAACTGCATCTATCTTCCTTGGCCATACTGTTAAGTCCTAGGAGGGCAAAACCAAAAGAGCTCTGTCATGGGATGTGGTAGCAAAGCTTTATATGAATATTAGAAAGGGGTTTAGCCATTCATCCAGATGTATGGAAGCCTTATTAAAGAAAGATCAATGTGAACCATTTCTTAAAGGGTAAAAAACCTTTTAATAAAAAACTAGAATTTAGTCTAACAGGATGCTCTTGTTAACAAGTTCTCTAAAAATTTAGATCTAACAGTCATTTTAGTTCTCATTCTTTTTGCTAGTTAGCTTCATGCTAGCTTTTGAGCCCTTGCATACAAACTTAAATACTGTGTTTGTCTGCTCTCAATGAAAGAACACCATTTCAGAGTACAATTTGTGTCCAAGGTGACTAGGCCCAAATACTGAAATTTTCAGTTCTACCCTGGGACAATCAGTGTTGTGAAGAAATGCCAACTGTTCTCTGGAAACACAACAGTGTGAGGATTAGAATTCATATGTGACCTCTTTTGCAAAGGAACACTTTTCATACCTACACATAGTTGGTGTTCTAGAGGTACTGACTCAAATGCTCCTTTTCCAATCTACATCGGAGCTAACAAAATGATCATTCATAAAAACAAACATATAGGGGGGTGGGGAGATGGGTTAGCCTGGTGATAGGTATTAAGGAGGGCACGTTCTGCATGGAGCACTGGGTGTTACACGCAAACAATGAATCATGGAACACTACATCAAAAACTAATGATGTAATGTATGGTGATTAACGTAACATAATAAAAAAACAAATAAATGAAAGTGGGCAAGGGAAAAAAAACGAACATATAAACAAAATTATGTTTCAGCAGTAAAAGAGAAATAAAACAAAACTGTTGGATAAGATATGTGACAACCTGACTAAAGAGTACTAAGAACACCTAAGAAAAGTCAAGTATGGCACACACATATCAAACATTTTCTGGAAGTTCAAAGCTTTAAAACGTTCCAATTAAATAATAAAATGAAAAATAATGGGCCACTGTGAGCTATGAGTTACTGGACTAGAAAATGAAATGCAAGATTTATACCAAAGCACTGAAATAATAATCATGATAATTACTATTATTATAAAGTAATAGAGTCCATGAGGGACAAGACACTTAGGGACCTACCATGTGAATACAGGTGGGTGGATAGGGGAGTTAAAGGAGACAAAAAGACATGGGCAAGAGAGGTCACATTAAATAAATGACAGAAGAATATTTCCCTGAGCTAAAGAAAGGGCTCTCTGAATTCCAGACAAGACTGATTTACCTATCCATTCACCCATCCATTTATTAATTTATGCTGCCATACAGTCATTTAATCAATACATTTAATAAGGATCTATTATGTATCTAGCACTTTTCTAGGCGCTTATAAGATATATCAGTGAACAATACAGACAAAATTCCCTGCCTTCATGGAGCTTACATTCTAAGACACACTTAGGCATGCCCTGATCAAATTTTCTGTACTCAAAGAATAAAGAAAGCATCCTACAAGCTTACAGATAGAAAGAAAAAATTACCTACAATAGAAAAAATAAATTAGGGGCGCCTGGGTGGCTCAGTTGGTTAAGCGACTGCCTTCAGCTCAGGTCATGATCCTGGAGTCCCGGGATCCAGTCCCGCATCGGGCTCCCTGCTCAGCAGGTAGTCTGCTTCTCCCTCTGACCCTCCCCCCTCTCATGCTCTCTCTATCTCATTCTCTCTCTCAAATAAATAAAATCTTAAAAAAAAGAAAAAAGAAATTAGACAGACATAGGACTTTCATCAGTAACACCAAACTTCATGATGTCATTCACTAATTTTCCCAGAAACGGCTTTATTAAATTCTCAGGGAAGGTGAAGTCAGTTTTGACCAGAACCTGTTTTCTTGGAAGACTTTAACAAGGGCAATATTACCCATTCTTCATGCAACTAGATTTGTGCTTGCTTTCCAATTTTTTTAAAACTAAACAATATGTTGTTTATAATACCACCTGTAATACATATAGGTGATAAAACTGTAAGAAAACCAAGAGAGGGCGCCTGGGTGGCTCAGTTGGTTAAGCGACCGCCTTCAGCTCAGGTCATGATCCTGGAGTCCTGGGATCGAGTCCCACATTGGGCTCCCTGCTCAGCAGGGAGTCTGCTTCTCCCTCTGACCCTCTTCCCTCTTGTGCTCTCTATCTCTTATTCTCTCTCTCTCAAATAAGTAAATAAAATCTTTAAGAAAAAGAAAAAGAAAACCAAGAGAATTATTAATACAATAGCCAGAATAGTGCTATCTCTAGGTGGAGGCAGACAGGAGTATGACCAGAAAAGGGCACATGGGGAGGGTGGGCACTAAGGTACCACTAATGTTCTATTACTTTTCCTGGCTAGTGGGTTTACTGGTATTACATTATTTATATTATTTTAAATGTAAATAGCAATTCATTTAACAAATAATAAGTGCCTATCATGTATCAGGCATTATTATTATTCAGGCACTAGGGACACAGAAGTAAGAAAGATAAAAATCACTGTCCTTATAGAGCTCTCAAATTATAAAAAGAAATAATAAAAATTTCTAGAAGCCTAAGTACAAGAACATACAAAGTGAAGGAGTGTACCAGTTGTCCAGCACAATAGATGCAATATCCACACATCATCATGAAATTTCAGAGTATCAGTGATAAAGTGGAAATTCTAAAAGTTTCCAGGAATCAGGAGTAGAAATAGTCCATACTGAAGCAGAACAAAAAGCCCTAGGAAGGGGATTTCCAGAAAAAAAATTTTTTTTTGGAAAAATGTGACTTACTTGGGAACATGTGGAAAAAAAAAACAGACATGACAGAGCTGATGGAAAGGATAGGAATATATTAAAATATGGAGGTGAAAAGCAATTATTATCTCTAGAAATGACAAAAATGTATAGAAAAGAGATGTAATCACAACTACTTGTCTCTTCAGTGTACACTGTTCGCACAACCACAATATAAACATTATCATTAACCAAAATATATGCTATAACTATATTAAAAGGATGGAGAAGAAAAGTGGAGAGAGAAAGAGTTTAATCTTTATCTACTGTAAATGGGCAATCAACAGCTAATATCTGAAATAACACAAGAAATAATATATAGGCATATTTTGTTTTATTGTACTTCGCTTTATAGAGCTTCACAGACAGTTGCATTTTTTAAAAGATTTTATTTATTGGGGCGCCTGGGTGGCTCAGTCATTAAGCATCTGCCTTTGGCTCAGGTCATGATCCCAGGGTCCTGGGATCGAGCCCCGCATGGGGCTCCCTGCTCGGCAGGAAGCCTGCTTCTTCCTCTCCCTCGCCCCCTTCTTGTGTTCCTTCTCTCGCTATCTCTCTCTGTCAAATAAATAAATAAAAATTTAAAAAAAGATTTTATTTATTTATTTGGGATAGAGCAAGCGAGAGCGGGCAAGAGAGAGGGAGAGAGAAAGTGGGGAGAGGGGCAGAGGGAGAGGGAGAAGCAGGCTTTCCACTGAGCATGGAGCCCAACGTGGGGCTCCATCCCTGAGATCACGACCTGAGCCAAAGGCAAACACTTAACCTGGTTAACTGAGCCACCCAGGCACCCCAGATAGTTGTTTTTTTTTTTTTTACAAATTGAAGATTTGTGGCAACTCTGCATCGAGCAAATCTATTGGCACCAATTTTCCAACAGCATTTGCTCACTTTGTGTCTCTGTGCTACATTTTGGTAATTCTCACAATATTTCAAATTTTTTTAGTATTATTATATTTGTTATGGTGATCTGTGAGCAGAGATTACAGCTCGCTGAAAGCTCAGATGATATGATGGTCAGCATTTTTTTGCAATAAAGTATTTTTCAATTAAGGTCTGTATGTTTTTTATTTTTTATTTTTTTGTAAAGATTTTATTTATTTGACAGAGAGAGAGCGAGAGAGGGAACACAGCAGGAGGAGTGGGAGAGGGAGGAGCAGGCTTCCAGTGGAGCAGGGAGCCCGACGCGGGGCTCGATCCCAGGACCCTGAGATCATGACCTGAGCCGAAGGCACACGCTTAACGACTGAGCTACCCAGGCGCCCCGTACATTGTTTTTTAGACATAATGTTACTGTACACTTAGTGGACTAGAGTATAGTGTAACATAATTTTTACATGCATTGAGAAACCAAAAAAAAAAATCATTTGACTCACTTTATTATAATATTCCCTGTTTTGCAGTTGTCTGGAACTGAACCCACAGTATCTCCAAGCTATGCCAGTATAGCCATATTATTTAGCATTATTGAGATAAAAACCAAAGAAATAGCCAATATATTTCAAAGCTGGCTACTTCAGGTATTTGAGCCTGGTGGGTAGGAAAAGGTGAAGATAAACACTACTGTTTTTTGTTACTATTTGGTTTTTAAGCCATATATAGGTCTTACTATAATAAATAATATATATTATGCTATTATATGTATAACAAAATACAAAATAAAATGTTTTAGTTATAAAGGGAGCTGTTTAACTATAAAGGAAAGGGATGTGATGAGAACTGGGATCTAGTGAAATATGGCCAAGAGAACAGATCAAAAGAGGTGGGGAACATGTAAATGTAGAAACTGAAGGGCCCCCAATGTTTGCTTTTTATTCTTTTGCAACTCTTTTGTTAAGGGGGTATTCCAAATTGCTCTTAAATTGTAGCAATCAAAGAGGAGTTTTACACTTGAGAAGTGACTGACAGGGGACTTGGTAGCCCCAGTCTTACAGGCAGAGTGGGACTGGGCATTATGGGTCCAAATTAGTCAGGGACCAGAGAGCCTGGAGACTGAAAATAGGAAAGGGGATATTTATTGTGGGAAAGAAACTCAGACCGCCACAAGAGGGCACAACTAGAATGCAATAGTTCCTCTGGTTCCCCTCCTACCTTTCCTGCAGCTCTTTCTCAGCTTGCTTTGCCCTCCCTTAAAAAGATGCCTGTGTTTCTGGGATTCTGCCCTGCTCTCCCACCCTCACCCTTTATTCCCTCACTCCACACACTCCCCTGGAGCAATCTCATTCGTACCTTAAAACCACCACCTCTATGCTTAATGACTTCCAAATCTATCTGTAATCTTACTTGCTTAACGGCAGCTGAATAAATTCCTGACTACCCACTGGATAATTCCTCTTGGACACTCTGAAGGTGCTTGAGACTTTGCATGCTCAAAATTGAACTCATCACGACCCTCCCCACCAAATCTGCTCCTCATTCTAAGTTCTCCAGCTCACGGATGGTTTTTTTTTTTTTTTTTAAGGATTTTATTTATTTGAGAGAGAGCGAACATGGGGGGGAAGGGCAGAGGGAGAAGGAGAAGCAGACTCCCCGATGATCAGGGAGCCCAATACAGGGCTCTATCCCGGAAACCTGGGATCACAAACTGAACTGAAGGCAGACGCTTAACCAACTGAGTCACCCAGGAGCCCCTCATGGAATGGCTTTTACATCTTCTCAACCACCTAAGGCAGAAAGAAAATGGAGGATCGTCCTAGATTCCTTCTTCTCCATTGGCCCTCTACCCCATATCCAGTCAGTGACTGAGTTCTTAATTTCTCACATGTATGTGTATTCTCATTTCCTTCCCATGCCTTAACTCAGGCTTCAACAGCTCTCGTCTAACACCCTCTTCCTGTACCCAGTTCTCTTTTCCAGTCTATCCATTTATTATACTCTCATCAACTGGACAGTTCTAATATGCAAATGTGATCCAATTAATTAACTGATTAAAATCTCCAAATATCTCTCCACTGTTCTTAGTATAGCATTCAAGGCTCTCCCTGATCTAACCACTGTCTCCTTTTCATTACATCCTCTCTCACTCTCTATGTTCCAACTACACTTAGCTTCTTAAACATAGCATAAACATACTGTAAACACAGAGTCATTTCATATGTTGTATCTTTGCTCATACGACCAATGCTTGGAATGACTGGCTCTCCTCTATTCCTCAGCCCCAGCAGTTAACACTGGTAACATCTACACACCTTTCAATATTTAACTTAAGCATTAATTTCTTTCTGGAACCCTCTCCCAGCCACTGAAATTAACTATTTCCTCCTTTGTGTCTCTAATGTACTCTATATGTATTTTTTTATCAAACGTGTAATATTCGGCTGTGTGTATTTGTTTACATGTCTCTTCTACTAATATCAACTCCTTTGGGAGCAGAAAAGCATGTCTTATTCACATTTTTACTCAAAATATCACACTGTGATATCCCCTATCACAGTGCCTGCTATAGAGAAGATGCTTAACAAATGTTTCTGAATGAGTAAGAGTCATCATGAGGATGTAATATACGAGGCCAGTCTGACGCCAATCTCACATCTATGGCAGACGTCAGTAATCAACCCCAATATTGCCCCCCTGCACCTCAGAATCATTCTCAAGACAGCATACTATGAAAACCTATTTCAATCAGTTGGAACTGGCACAAGATATACAATTTATTTCTCTTCCTGTAGCATAGGCTGCCACAATGATGTGCCTCAATAATTATCAGAGTTGATCTAAGAGAATTAACATGGGATTAGGCAGAGTATCTCCTAAACAATCTTTGCAACAGTAGGACTACAGCAATGGCACATATAACAAGGAATGTTGTAGCAAAAATCAGCACTGGGAGGTAAATTCTGTCCATGTGCATCCAGCACTGCCCATTGGAGAGATATCTTGTCATCAGAGAAGACAAAACCCATATATTGGCATTCTGATTTATACTTCAGTTTTGTCAATTCATTCAGAAAATATTCATCTCTAAGGATGAGAAATCTGGTAACAAGCAAAGTGCTACACCTGAGAAACCAGGTAACAGGCCTATCACACTTGGAGAAACAATGGATCAACTTATCTCCTTCATTTCTTCTGCATCCAAACCCCCTGGAAAAGTACAGTGAAAACTAAAAGCCTCTTTCTCAAATGAAAAACAATCTATTGGAGCATTTATTCCAAATCCCAAAATCTCACTCTAATCTCACTCACACCGATCTTTGAGTGCTAGAACAGTGAATATTCCTGTAGCAATTTCAAGTAGCAGTTCCTCTGAATACTGGGTAACAGACAAGCTACCTGTATCTATACCCATCCAAGGAGAAAATCATAGCATATACCCTAGTTTCTCTATTTCTTATGGGCTAGATTCTGTTTATTTTGGCTTGTCTAGTTATAATTCCTAAAATGACCTGGCTCTATTCCTAAAGCTCCCAGCACATCTGTCTATCTTCCATTCCTACTCCGTCTTTTTTAGAATTGGACTGCTCTCCCTTACTTCCCGATGATGAAGCTGTCTTAGCTAATCCCAGAGTCTGTGTTTCTTTATACTACACGAAATTGCCTAAACCATGAGAAGTGGTTAGGATGGACATTTGAGAATAGAATTTTGTTATTAGTGAAATCTTCCAAGATTAGAGGTAATCCCTAATTCAAACAGAGTTACAGGATAAACTCTTTATAACCCTTACTCCATTTTCTGGAGCCCAATGTGGAGTTTCTGGGAGTATCTACCAGATTCCAAAACTGACTTAAGGCTTCCAAAACTCACTGCACTGAAGAGTGAATTCCAATTTCTGGAATGAATTCCTTAAGGATGAATAAAGGCTAACACATCTCTGAAGATTTACACATTGCCATTATAAACCCCTAACAATTAAATTATGTAGGATTCAAATCCTGGCTCTTCCAGTGATAGCTATGTGAGCTTAGAAAAATTCTTCCACCTCCTTTCTTCAGTTTCTTCACATGTAAAACAAGGATAAGAATTCCTATTATCATATGATCATTGTAAGAGTTATATGATTAAACAAACTACATAAAGTTTTTATACTGCTTGGCACATGGTAGGTGTATACTTATATGGAATAAATGTAAAGTATTTTAATCAACTTTTATTATGAATCTTTTTTTTAATTTCTACCATGATCTGATTTTTCTCACAAAGACCTTCCCACATCATTACATTAGTAAGATGCCTGTACTGTCTAATGCTGAGTAAGATTACACTTCAAATTGAAGGCCTTTTCGGGATGCTTGGGTGGCTCAGTCAGTTAAGCATCTGCCTTTGGCTCAGGTCATGATTCCAGCATCCTGGCATCAGAGCCCCACATGGGGCTCTCTGCTCAATGGGGATTCTTCTTCTCTCTCTGCCCCTCCCCTGCTCATGTTCTCATTCTCTCTCTCTCTCAAATAAATAAATAAAATCTTTTTAAAAAAAAATTGAAGGCCTTTCCACATTCATTGCACCTGAAAGATTCTTCTCCACTATGGACCCACTGATGTCAAATAAGACTAAATTCTGCTGAAAGTGTACTCACATTTTTTATAAACATAGAAGATCCTCCCTTTATGAATCACTTGACGATAGATAAAACTTAGCCTCTACAGGTACAGTTTCTCTCCACTATGAATTTACAGATGATAAACAGGGATCTCCTTCCACCTCCATTATAAATTTCTGATGTTCTATAAGGACTGATATCACCAAAATCCCTTTCCCACATTCATTACACACCCTAAGGTTTCTTTGCATTGTCAATTCTTTCATGCTTAGCAAGGTTTGAGCTGGATCTGCAAGCCTTCCCAGAGGCATTGCAAACATAAGAGTTCTTCTCCCCTATGAACTCTCTTACATTTAAAAAAAAAAAAAGTCTGGGGGTGCCTGGGTGGCTCAGTCAGTTAAGCCTCTGCCTTCAACTAAGGTCATGATTCCAGGTTCCTGGGATCGAGCCCTGTATCAGGCTCCCTGCTCAGCAGACAGCCTCTTTCTCTCTCTCCCTCTGCTGCTCCCCCTGCTTGTTCTCTCCTGCTCCTCTTTCTCTCTGTCAAATAAATAAATAAAATCTTTAAAAACAAAAATTTTTAAAAAAGTCTGAGTTTGTCCTGAAGTCTTCCCCATAGTTAATACATTCATAGGGTTTCTCTCTATGCATTTTCATATGATTGAAAAAGCTTGATTACCCATTGCAATTTCTCTCACATTGGGAAAGTCCTCCTATCTTATGAAATCTCTGGTGTTGAAAGAGAATTAAATTCTGCCTGAAGGCCTCTCCATGTTTTCATAGCCATATGAATTAATAAATTCTCAGGTGTGAATCCTCAGATGTCAAATAAGATCAGCATCATGACAAAAATTTCTATATTCCTTACCTTCATAGGGTTTCCCTCTACTATGAGTACTCTGAGGCATCAACCTTGAACATCAGCAAAAGGCTTTTAGACATTAATCATACATGTAGGCCTTCTCCCCATTGGAAATTTTCTAGTGTCTCACAAATTCTAAAACTTTGCAGAGTTATGGTCCTATAAACTATACCTCTGATACCCAATTACTCCATCCCTGGGTGATGGACATTAAGGAAGGCAAGTGATGTAATGAGCACTGGGTATTATATAAGACTGATGAATCACTGAACTCTACCTCTGAAACTAATTATACACTATATGTTAGTGAATTGAATTTAAATAAAAAAATAAATTTAAAAAAATAAACCATACCTCTCTGCTCTTTCTCCTAAAGGTTTTCCTCATACAAAATCATCTAGCTGTGGGGGAAGAGCAAAATGGCGGGGGAGTAGGAGACCCAAATTTCATCTGGTCCCAGGAATTAAGCTAGATAGGGATCATACCACTCTGAACACCTACAAAATCAACAGGAGATCGAAGAGAAGAATAGCAACAACTCTCTGAACAGAAAAACGACCACTTTCTGGAAGGTAGGACGTGCGGAGAAGTGAATCCGAGGCGATATTCGGGAAGATAGACAGCAGGGGAGGGGGCCTCCATCAGCCGCTACCAGCAAGTGATAGAGCCGGGAGCACAAAATCGAAACTTTTAGAAGTCAGCTCCGCGGAGGGACATCGCTACAGTGGCTAAGCGGGGGGGGGGGGGGTGGGGGGTGGGGGGTGGGGTGGGGGTGGGGGGTGGGGTGGGGGTGGGGGGTGGAACCCCCGCTAGGACAGTGTAGTCTCAGGACCCTTGAGGTCACAGAAAGACCGGGGGTGCCTGAGTGCGGCAGAGCTCCCAGGTATTGGAGTGGGGAAGCCGGCTGCAGAGACGGAGCCGAGGACTGGGCTCTCAGCTCGGGGTTGCCATAAGCCGTGATCCGCGGCACAGTCGGGCCACTGCTCCCCCAGCAGGGACCCAACAAGCGGCAGATCCGGGTAGACACCCCTTCCTCCCCCGGGAGGAGCGGCGCGGGAGCGCACTGCAGGGATCTGCTGGGTTTGGACACTCCACTAAGTCGGGCGCCAGAGATACAAACGCTTGGTCACAGGCCGGGTGAGCACGGAGAGCGGCCAGAGACCGGCGGGGATGGGAGTGATTGACTGCTTTTCTCTGGGGGCTCACTGACGAGCCGGGCCCGAGTTCTTGGCTCCTAGGGGCGGAGACTGGGAGGCCACCATTTTCACTCTCGTCCTCCAAAGCTGCACGGAAAGCTTGCAGGGAACAAAAGCTTCTGAGAGCAAACCCAAGCTCCTAACAGCAAACCTGAGCAGATTACTTAGCCTGGCCCCGGCAAGGGCCACAATTCCCCCTCTGGCAAAGACATCTGGGAACCACGGCAACATGCCCCTCCCCCAGAAGATCAGCACAAACAGCCAGCCAAGACCAAGTTTACCGATCAATGAGAAAGGCAGAACTCCAGCGCTAGGGGAACACAGCACATAGAATTCATGGCGTTTTTCCCCCTGATTCTTTAGTCTTTCAAAGTGAATTTTTTAAATTTTCTTTATTTTCTTTTTCTTTGCCCCTTTTTCAACCAACATCTTATCAATCCCTTTTTTAAAAATCTATTTTTATTTTTCATTTTTAGAGTCATATTCTATCCCTTCATAGTAGTTAACCTTATTTTTGGTATATATATATAAGTTGTTCCCTCTTTAAAATTTTGGGATACAGTTTCTTCTAACAGACCAAAACATACCCTAAATCTCTAGTTGTATGGCTTTGTTCTAGTCTCCTGCCTAATCACATTCTCTCCCTTTTCTTTTTTAAATCCTCTTGTTTTCTTTTTCAACCAACTTATTACTTTTATAAAAACTTTTATAATTTTCATCTTTACAATCATATTCCATCCCTTCATCATATTTACCCTTCTTTTTGTGCATATATAAGCTTTTATTCTTTAAAATTTTGGGAGGCACTTTCTTCTAACAGACCAAAATACGCCCAAAATCTACTGTGTGGCACTGAAATATGCACCACCCTGACCATATTTGATCATATTCTGTTTGTTTTCTTTTTCTTTTTTTTTCCTTTTTTCTTTCTTTCCCTTTCTTTTCCCCTGGTTTCGAGTCTCTTCTGATTTGTTTAGTGTATATTTTTCTGGGGTCGTTCTTACCCTGTTAGCATTTTGTTCTCTTATTCATCTATTCTCCTCTGGACAAAATGACAAGACGGAAACACTCACCTCAAAAAAAAAAGAACACGAGGCAGTACCGAATGCCAGGGACTTAATCAATACAGACATTAGTAAGATATCAGAACAATAGTTCAGAATGACGATTATAAAGATACTAGCTGGGCTTGAAAAAAGCATGAAGACACTGGAGAAACCCTTTCTGAAGAAATAAAAGAACTAAAATCTAAGTCGAAATCAAAAAGGCTATTAATGAGGTGCAATAAAAAATGGAGACTCTAACTGCTAGGATAAATGAGGCAGAAGAGAGAATTAGTAATATAAAAGACCAAATGATGGAGAATAAAGAAGCTGAGAAAAAGAGAGATAAACAACTACTGGATCATGTGGGCAGAATTCGAGAGATAAGTGATACCATGAGACAAAACAATATTAGAATAATTGGGATCCCAGAAGAAGAAGAAGAGAGAGAAGGGCAGAAGGTATATTGGAGCAAATTATAGCAGAGAACTTCCCTAATTTGGGGAAGGAAACAGGCATCAGAATCCAGGAGGCACAGAGAACACCCCTCAAAGTCAATAAAATAGGTCAAAACCCCAACATCTAATAGTAAAACTTATGAGTCTCAGAGACAAAGAGAAAATCCTGAAAGCAGCTCGGGACAAGAGATCTGTAACCTACAATGGTAGAAACATTAGATTGGCAACAGACCTATCCACAGAGACCTGGCAGGCCAGAAAGGACTGGCATGATATATTCAGAGCATGAAATGAGAAAAATATGCAGCCAAGAACACTATATCCAGCTAGGCTGTCATCGAAAATAGAAGGAAAGAGCAAAAGCTTCCAAGACAAACAAAAACGAAAGGAATTTGCAAACATGAAACCAGCCCTACAAGAAATATTGAAAGGGGTCCTCTAAGCAAAGAGAGAGCCTAAAAGTAACACAGACCAGAAAGGAACACAGACAATATACAGTAACAGTCACCTTACAGGCAATACAATGGCACTAAATTCATACTTTCAATAGTTACCCTGAATGTAAATGGGCTAAATGCCCCAATCAAAAAGACACAGGCTATCAGATAGGATAAAAAAACAAGACCCATCGACATGCTGTCTGCAAGAGACTCATTTTAGACCCCAAGACACCTCCAGATTGAAAGTAATGGGGAGGAAAACCATTTGCCATGCTAATGGACACCAAAAGAAAGCTGGGGTGGCAAACCTTACATCAGACAAATTAGATATTAAACCGAAGACTATAATAAGAGATGAGGAAGGACACTACATCATATTTAAAGGGTCTATCCAACAAGAAGATCTAACAATTGTAAATATCTATGCCCCTAACATGGGAACAGCCAATTACATAAGCCAGTTAATAACAAAAACAAAGAAACACATCGACAACAATACAATAATAGTAGGGGACGTTAACACCCCCCCTCACTGAAATGGACAGATCATCTGAGCAAACGATCAACAAGGAAATAAAGGCTTCAAATGACACACTGGACCAAATGGACTTCACAGTCTATTCAGAACATTCTATCCCAAAGCAACAGAATACACATTCTTCTCTAGTGCCCATGGAACATTCTCCAGAATAGATCACATCCTAGGTCACAAATCAGGTCTCAACTGGTACCAAAACACTGGGATCATTCCCTGCATATTTTGAGACCACAATGCTTGAAACTAGAACACAATCGTAAGAGGAAAGTCGGAAAGAACTCAAATACATGGAGGCTAAAGAGCATCCTACTAAAGAATGAATGGGTCAACCAGGAAATTAAAGAAGAATTAAAAAAACATGGAAACAAATGAAAATGAAAACACAACTGTTCAAAATCTTTGGGATGCAGCAAAGGCGATCCTAAGAGGAAAGTATATTGCAATACAAGCCTTTCTCAAGAAACAAGAAAGGTCTCAAATACACAACCTAACCCTACACCTAAAGGAGCTGGAGAAAGAACACCAAATAAAAGCCTAAACCCAGCAGGAGAAGAGAAATAATAAAGATCAGAGCAGAAATCAATGAAACGGAAACCAAAAGAACAGTAGAACAGATCAACGAAACTAGGAGCTGGTTCTTTGAAAGAATTAATAAGATGGATAAAGCCCTGGCCAGACTTATCAAAACGAAAAGAGAAATGACTCAAGTAAATAAAACCATTAATGAAAGAGGAGAGATCACAACCAACACCAAAGAAATACAATTATAAGAACATATTATGAGCAACTATATGACAGCAAATTAGATAATCTAGAAGAAATGGATGCATTCCTAAAGATGTATAAACTACCAAAACTGAACCAGGAAGAAACAGAAAACCTGAACAGACCTATAACCACTAAGGAAATTGAAGCAGTAATCAAAAATCTCCCAAAAAACAAGAGTCCAGGGCCAGATGGCTTCCCCGGGAATTCTACCAAAGATTTAAAGAAGACTTAAGAGCTATTCTTCTGAAACTGTTCCAAAAAATAGAAATGGAAGGAAAACTTCCAAACTCGTTTTATGAGGCCACCATTACCTTGATTCCCCAAACCAGACAAAGACCCCATCAAAAAGGAGAATTACAGACCAATATCCCTGATGAACATGGATGCAAAAATTCTCACCAAAATACTAGCCAATAAGATCCTACATTACCTTAAAAGGATTATTCACCATGACCAAGTAGGATTTATCCCTGGGCTGCAAGGTTGGTTCAACATCTACAAATCAATCAATGTGATACAATACATTAATAAAAGAAAGAACAAGAACCATATGATCCTCTCAATAGACGCAGAAAAAGCATTTGACAAAGTACAGCATCCTTTCTTGATCAAAACTCTTCAGAGTATAGGGATAGAGGGTACATATGTCAGTATCATAAAAGCCATCTATGAAAAACCCACCGCGAATATCATTCTCAATGGGGAAAAACAGAGCTTTCCCCCTAAGGTCAGCAACATAGCAGGGATGTCCACTATCACCACTGCTATTCAACATAGTATTAGAAGTCCTAGCCACAGCAATCAGACAACAAAAAGAAATAAAAGGCATCCGAATCAGGAAAGAAGAAGTCAAACTCTCACTGTTTGCAGATGATATGATACTTTATGTGGAAAACCCAAAAGACTCCACCCCAAAACTGCTAGAACTCATACAGGAATTCAGTAAAGTGGCAGGATACAAAATCAATGCACAGAAATCAGTGGCATTCCTATACACCAACAACAAGACAGAAGAAAGAGAAATTAAGGAGTCGATCCCATTTACAATTGCACCCAAAACCATAAGATATCTAGGAATAAATCTAACCAAAGAGGCAAAGAATCTGTACTCAGAAAACTATAAAATACTCATGAAAGAAATTGAGGAAGACACAAAGAAATGGAAAACATTCCATGCTCATGGATTGGAAAAACAAATATTGTGAAGATGTCAATTCTGCCTAGAGCAATCTACACATTTAATCCAATCCCTATCAAAATACCATCCACTTTTTTCAAAGAAACGGAATAATCCTAAAATTTATATGGAAACAGAAAAGACCCTGAGTAGCCAGAGGAATGGTGAAAAAGAAAAGCAAAGCTGGTGACATCACAATTCCGGACTTCAAGCTCTATTACAAAGCTGTCATCATCAAGACAGTTTGGTACTGGCACAAAGACAGACACATAGATCAATGGAACAGAATCGAGAGCCCAGAAATGGACCCTCAACTCTATGGTCAACTAATCTTCGACAAAGCAGGAAAGATTGTCCACTGGAAAAAAGACAGTCTCTTCAACAAATGATGTTGGGAAAATTGGACAGCCACATGCAGAAGAATGAAACTGGACCATTTCCTTACACCACACACAAAAATAAGACTCAAAATGGTTGAAAGACCTAAATGTGAGACAGGAGTCCCATCAAAATCCTAACGGAGAACACAGGCAGCAACCTCTTCGACCTCAGCCGCAGCAACTTCTTCCTAGAAACATCGCCAAAGGCAAGGGAAGCAAGGGCAAAAATGAACTATTGGGACTTCATCAAGATAAAAAGCTTTTGCACAGCAAAAGAAAGTCAACAAAACCAAGACAACCGACAGAATGGGAGAAGATATTTGCAAATGACATATCAGATAAAGGGCTAGTATCCAAAATCTATAAAGAACTTATCAAACTCAACACCCAAAGAACAAATAATCCAATCAAGAAATGGGCAGAAGACATGAACAGACATTTTTCCAAAGAAGACTTCCAAATGGCCAACAGACACATGAAAAAGTGTTCAGCATCGCTTGGCATCAGAGAAATCCAAATCAAAACCTCAAAGAGGTATCATCTCACACCAGTCAGAATGGCTAAAATTAACAAGTCAGGAAACGACAGATGTTGGCGGGGATGCGGAGAAAGGGGAACCCTCCTACACCGTTGGTGGGAATGCAAGCTGGTGCAGCCCCTCTGGAAAACAGTATGGAGGTTCCTCAAAAAGTTGAAAATAGAGCTACCCTACAACCCAGCAATTGCACTACTGGGTATTTACCCCAAAGATACAAATGTAGGGATCCGAAGGGGTATGTGCACCCCGATGTTTCTAGCAGCAATGTCCACAATAGCCAAACTGTGGAAAGAGCCAAGATGTCCATCGACAGAGGAATGGATAAAGAAGTTGTGGTATATATATACAATGGAATATTATGCAGCCATAAAAAGGAATGAAATCTTGCCATTTGCAACAATGTGGATGGAACTGGACGGTATTATGCTGAGCGAAATAAGCCAATCAGAGAAAGACATGTATCATATCATCTCACTGATATGAGGAATTCTTAATCTCAGGAAACAAACTGAGGATTGCTGGAGTGGTGGGGGGTGGGAGGCATGGGGTGGCTGGGTGATAGACATTGGGGAGGGTACGTGCTATGGTGAGCACTGTGAATTGTGCAAGACTGATGAATCACAGACCTATACTTCTGAAATAAATAATACATTATATGTTAAAAAAAAGAAGAAGATAGTAGGAAGGGTCAAATGAAGGGGGGGAAATCGAAGGGGGAGAAGAACCATGAGAGACTATGGACTCTGAGAAACAAACTGAGGGTTCTAGAGGGGAGGGGGTGGGGGGATGGGTTAGCCTGGTGATGGGCATTAAAGAGGGCACGTACTGAATGGAGCACTGGGTGTTATACGCAAAGAATGAATCATGGAACACTATATCAAAAACTAATGGTGTAATGTATGGTGATTAACATAATAAGATTAAAAAAAAACAAAAACATCTAGCTCAGTCTTTCCTCAATGTACTCACAGTCTTTCTCTTCGTTTGGATTATTTTTGTAAGTGGCAGTATTGTGCCCACAAGAGATTTCTGCAGAGAAGGGAATATGTTAGATCCTTCCCTGCCAAGCTTTCTTGCAGCTTATGTCATCACATGCCAAGTCTTCTCCACAGTAGAGACTATGACGAATTGGCCTTGGATTCTGGATCTCTAACATTCTTAAGAATTTTGACTTTTTCTGAAATTTCCCTCTTTGAAGTAGGTACTATTCTTAGTCAAAATTTTATCAACTAAATGATAGACCCAAATACAGAAAACAGGCAAAGAACATGAGTAAACCATTCACAAAAAAAGAAATGCAAACAGATAATAAATATATTAAACAGTCCACCTAGAAAAAAAAAGGGAACATTTTTTCTACCCCTACAGTTGCAACAAAAATAATAATACTACAATTATTTAGTAAGCATGTACCAAGCACAAACACTTCACCAAAACATATTACCTATATTTCACATGGAAACCTTGAGAGATAGGTATTATTATTCAAATTATATAGATGAAGAAATTGATGCCAGAGAGGAGAACTGATTTACCCAATATTTTAGAGTTGATTAGTAAGGGAACTGTCAATTCAAGTGTGTCCAGCTCCAAAGCTCCTGTGATTTCCACCATGTCAAGGTGCCCTGCGGGCATTCACCAACCAAAATTCCCAAACTATTTTAACACTATCTAACAAAACTATAAATTCTCAAGCTCCTACCTGTCTCATTGTCCTGTCTTCGCTCACCTAAGAGAATTTCTTCCTGGATCCCTTTGTCCTTAGCTCTTTCCAAATTCATCTGGGAATGCATTTTGGTCTTTCAAGGTGGAATATCCTGCAGTTGAAAAGAAAAGAAAACTTTGTGGTTAAAGCTGGGGTACTGAGTGTCTCTAAATTCAGTTCTGAAATGCAGCACACGGTAGGTGGTAGAAGAGGGTCTCCTACTTATTAGGATGTCTCAGAAACAGTCATAGATCTTCTGAAAGAGGCATAGTTCCCCAAGAACAAGAGAGGGTGCTGACCTTGAGGGATAAAAACTTGGTAAGAGAAACACAATGCGACATTTACTCTCCTCCTAGAAGAAAGATGTCCCATATTCCAGGAACAAAAAACAAAAGAATCCAAAGGATGCAGTGCATCAAACTGGTTAAGCACATAGGCTTCAGGACTGGACAGACTGGGGCTCAAAACCAGTATTAGTTACCTACTTGCTAGGTGACCTTGAGCAAGTATCTTTACTCTTCTGAGCACTGGATGTTTCGTCTATAAAATAAAGAAACCCCACAAGATAATGAGAAGTTCTGAGCCTAAACCTAATCTCAAAGAAAATGTAGGAGAGTTGTAGGAAATTTTCTTAATTCTGGTAATTGCCCACGAGGTTGTTTGGGCAAACCGTCACACTGAAAACAAAACAAAACAAAATCTTGATGAAAAATAAATAGTATCTACTTAAAAACAATAAAAATACAGGGCAATAAAAATATGGAAACATCAGGGAAACAGGGGAAAAGGAGAATCTAGAGAAACAGATAAGCAGGGAGGCAATTTCTGCCCTAAGGGCATTTGTCCATTACAAAAAAATTTTAACTTTCATTTTGGTTGTTTTGAAGGCAAAAGAGACAGATTAAAGTCCAGAACTACACAGAGTAGGAAAACTAATAGGAGACTCTCCCTACAATAAGCAGGGACCCCAAAAGGCTACCCTCTTAGGGGGTTGACGAATTGAAGCAGGTCATTCTGCAGCTCAGGCTGAATTACATGACTTGCCCTCAGGATCCTTGAGCCTTGAATTAGATAAAGAAGAACAGCAGGATCAGCTGATAACAGAAAAGACTTAATCCTGGGGTTAGCAAACATAAACTATAAGATAATTATTTTACTACAGATAAAGAAGTAAATAACAAACGAAGGTACTTCCAAGAATCAGGAAACTATCACAATTAAACCTAATCAAAATTTTGGAAGAAAAAAATAGCACCTCAAATGAAAAACCCAGGGGATTTCATTAATCAACAGATTAAGAAAATAATTTATAAAAATTATTAGAGTACAGTACAAGGAGACAAAAAGGTGGAAAGTACAGAAAAGAGTATTAAAGACTCAAACTGCTCTCATTCACTAAACAGGCGTCAGGGCCTTGGAAAGTGATCACACTGAATCTTAACAACTACTTTACAAGGCACAAAATATAGAATTTCATTGATAATAAAATTTTTTTCAGCCCTTTCTCCATTTCCACAAGCAAAACTGGGCTCCAAACCTGCTTTTTACTTAAAATTAGCTAATGGAATTCCAGAGTCTAACTTTACAAATACATATCTTCACAATCAACAAAAGGAAACTCAAAGAGAGATGAAGGCTCTGTACTCTCTTCCCTCAAGCTGTGAAGGGGTAGAAACCATCTTGCTTCACACTTATTTCAAATAATCTAAATTTAAAAGATGTTAAATTGAGAATTTTTAACAAGAATGTCAATCTAGTTCTCTTTTACAATATGGAGACTTATGAATAATCATAACTGTTACCAACTAGTTCTATTCTCTGTTAATACAAATCTTTCCTTGGAAGTACTATTTAAAGAAAGACATTTTGTAGGTCTCCCACAACTTTAGAAATTGATGCTTTGTTCTATGAAAATAACCTACAAAAGAAATGTGTAATTCTAACTAGGTATCTTGCCTGTTAACTCATTAACCTGGTGTAGTAGACAAAATAATAGCCTTCCCAAGATGTCCTGCTCCTGTGAATATGTTACTTTACATGGCAAATGGGACTTTGCATAAGTGATCAAGGGTCTTAAGATGAAGAAGTTATCCCGGGGGCGCCTGGGTGGCTCAGTTGTTAAGTGTCTGCCTTCGGCTCGGGTCATGATCCCAGGGTCCTGGGATCGAGCCCCATATCGGGCTCCCTGCTCGGCGGGAAGCCTGCTTCTCCCTCTCCCATTCCCGCTGCTTGTGTTCCCTCTCTTCCCTCTCTCGCTGTGTCTCTCTCTGTCAAATAAATAAAATCTTTAAAAAAAAAAAAAAAAAGATGAAGAAGTTATCCCGGATTACCCTGGTGGGCTCCACGTAATTACAAGAGTCCTTATAAGAAACAGAAGGATCAAAGTCAGAGATGGAGATATAACAATGGCAGTAGAAAGTCAGTCAGAGAAGGTGAAGATGCTATACTGCAGGACCTGTAGAGAGAGAGAAAAGGACCACAAAGGATGGCAGGTGATCTCTAGAAGCTGAAAAAAGCAAGGGAATATATTCTCCCTGGGAGCCTCTGGAGGGAGCTCAAGCCTGCTAACACCTTGATTTTTAGGACTGCTGACCTCCGGAATTGTAAGATAATAAATGTGTTTATTATTTCTATTTGTCATAATTTATTACAGCAGCAATAGGAAGCTCATTCCACCTAGTGATAAAGTTGTAACTGCAATCTCTATATTTGGAAATAGATTAATACTTCTAAGATCATTCTGACAAATTAGAAAGGATCATTGGCACATTCCTCTTCACCCACCGGCATGGATAAACAAATATAAATCTGTAATTCTGCAGGACTCACTATATAACAAATAATTTGAAAGAATATATTTCTTTTAAATTAACAGTGTCATGATTTCTATTTCACCAGTGAGAAAAATGAAACTCTGAGAAGTAACTTGCCTAAGATCAATAAGCAAAGAGCTAGGATTCAAGTCCCTTCAACTGTCAACAAAGTCCAGTATTTTTCCGCTACATCTTGCTGCCCCTCAAACTGCTTGGAGTGTGAAGAGAGGGTAGAGCATTCAAACGCATTCCTCAAATGACCCACTGCTGCACAAAAGACCCCATGTTTGTGAGATTCTCTGCCTTCTTTGCTTTAATTCCATGCTCACAGTAAACAGCAAGCTGTTTTCTTAGTTTGATTTCCCAAGTATCCCAATATGGAAATTGACATTCCCCGGAGAGAGGACCTGAGTGTTCCGGTCACTAGAAAGTATGTATTAGTGTAGGATGGGTGCGTTTTTCTTTCTATATCTATCTTAGTCTCAGTACATTAATTTGTATATATTTGTTTATCACCAAGTTTCATTTTAGCATTTCACAAATGTTGACCACCAAATCCTGGACTGCAATTAACTGAAATATCACTACCCTGCAGGCTCTTTTATTAAGTTCTGTTGGAATTTCTAAGTAAAGGTAATTTCCTTTCTTTGATAACTTCAAAAGTATTTACATATCATACACCACTATTTAGAGCATGAAGCCTCAGAAATGCTTCAGTGAAAATAGTTTTAGAAAAGAAATTCTATTTTATTTTACACAGAATGATATCAGTATTTGAAGGTACAAGGGCTGAAAGGGGAAAAATTACAATTGTTCACAAATTACACTAACAAGCCAAAAACACTTTGTGATAATTCAATGAGCTGTAGAGTTATAATTTACATACTTTTAAGCATGTTTTATATAAAGTTTATATAAAAACTCAACAAAACCTATAAACAACAACTGGACCTAGAGAAAGAGGTAAGCAAAGTGAATGGATCTAAAAACAATGCACCAGAATCAAGCACTCCCGTACACCAGTCACAGTCAGTTACAAAATATAATTTAAAAATATCAGCAAGGACAACAAAAACTTATCAGGTACACAGAAATATGTCTAACAAAATATGCATGAGACCCTTATGGAGAAAACTATAAAACTTTTTTTTCAAAGACATTAAAAATACCTAGACAAAAGGAGGGATGAACCACATTCGTAGCTGTAAAGATGCAACAAAATCTATAAACCCATAAATAGGAATAAGTTCTAATCAAAATTTCAATGTTTCTTATAGACCATGTTAAGCTTAGCTTAAAATTCATATGGAAAGGTAAAGGGCAAAAAAATATATTTTTGAAGAAGAGGAATAAGGAAGGGGGTCTTTCTCTACCAAATATTAAGATGCATTACAAAGCTATAGGATTAACAATGTAGGACTAGTGTAGGTACAGACAAATAGACCAATGGAACAGAATAGAAAGCCTAAAAGCAGACATTTACATCTATTACCACTTGGTATATGATAGAGACAGCATTATAAATCTGTGGAGAAAGAACAGACTATTTAGTAAATAGTCCTGGACCCACTGGTAAATCATTCAAAAAAAAAAAAAAGTAAGTTCTCTACATCATACGATACACAAAAATAAATTACAACTGGAAACTAACTGTGAATAAAAGTTTTACAGGGGAATATAGTAGAATACCTTTATGAAATCAAGGTAAGAAAGAATTCCGTAAATGAGACTGAAAAACACATGGCATATATAGAAAATGGTAATAATTTCATGGCATAGTGAGGAAAACAGAAGAGGCTGCTCTTTCATGAGGGCTAAGGTTATCAATATTACATCATAAATTTAACCATTTATGAAACTATTCACTTCTACTTGACCTCTTTTCCCTAGCTCTACTAAACCAGAGTGGCCTCTCAACTGGCCATTTCTTCAGGTCCTTCCCAAGCTCAAGACTAGATGGCATACCAGGCAACTACGATACGTGGTCTAATGACCACTTGCTCTCTGGTCCCCACACTCAGACATCCTCATCCACTGCCAGATTAATGGCTACTTCTATGCAAAATCAGTTCTCAACCTGGTGCCTTCCAGGAGGGCTTCACTGAGCCTCTAGGATGGGTTAGAGGACCCTCCTCCATGTTTCTATTGACAGTACCACACCCTGGTCTCCCCTCTATCACAGCACTCCCTGTTGCAATGTCTATCTCATCCACCAGACTCAGGAGAAAACACATCTAATTTAACTGTGTCCTCGTTATCCAGCAGAGTCTACGTCTAGATCACTGTTTTTGCTTGCTTAATTGATTGATTAATTAATGGTGCATCTAACTTTTTTAAGGCTTCCACTCTTAACTTTCCCACTGGTATCTTAGCACTTCTGACATTCTTAGACTGTGTATGTTTCTCCTCTCACCTTCTATGACTTCCCCCTTTGTTCACTCACACTTCTTATCTGCCAGGGCCCTGGGAAAAAATTTTCCTGATAACCAAGAAGACAAAGAGAGGGAATGAAAAGTAGCAAGCTATGCCCAATTCCCCCTGAAGCTATCAATTCACTGTGCTCCTTCCCACCTGGAATCTAGCCTTTGTGACCTCTAGAATCCCCCTCCTTGAAAAACAAGCTTACCTACACCCTTCAGTGATTTTTAGAAAACCCCTTCCCCTAGCCACAGATGAGATAGTTTTCTCATAAGCCTGCTGATTCTTCCACACCCTGGTCCCGCCATCCCCAACTAGTAAACCACAGCAAACTGGTATGCCAAACCTGTGCTTAACACACCATCCAAGCAGTATCTGTGAGACGGACATCCTCTGGAGGGTTGCCATGTATTACAGAACAGAGCACAACGGGTAAAAGCTAACAGGGTTAATGTAGTGCCCAACCAATAATAAAGAAAGACGACATGTTTTCTAGAATATCGTTGCCTTGCGAATATGTGAGGGGCTCTGGTCAAGGCATTAGAGGGACTCTCGTCAAGGCATTAAACAGCCTGACACAAACAGCGGCCAAAGGATGAAAGGATATCAAGTGAAGAGCTACAACAAACATGCCACTGTTTTCAGTGACCTATCTTGCAAAATTCAAATTCTCAACATGTATAGAGAAAGCAAAAATAGTAACAGTAGTAAAAAGTAAAGAAAGAGTGAACTAAAACATGAAATAAGCATCTTCTAACTGTAAATATGCTAATATATTTTTTGTGAAATAACTAAAAAATATAATCAGGTCCAAAAGGTACATTAAATACTAATTGTAGTTAAAGTTTGGAATTATTTATTAGTCCATTATTTGTTTTAAAATAAAAAACTAATATATGTATAATATTTCACATCTTCATATAGAACATTTTGTCAATTTTCTGAAAGGTAATAAACTCCTAATTTTTTAATCACTACAAGTATACTTCTATAAAGCCTTGAAACTCTGGAAAAGAAATAAACAAGCCCTCCTGGCCCTGTGCAAGGGCTCCCTAAAGGACAGACTCTGGGAAAGAAAGGAACAAGGAGGGAGCTGGCCAAAGATAATTGTTCAAGGACCCTCCAAAGACACAGGGTCATCTAAGCCACTACACTAGTCTTTATACTCTGCCATCCACAGATGCTGGTTATTAACTTCCTGGTTCTGATTCTTGACCTTTGAGTCTGAAAAAGAGACAACTGACTCAGAGCCCCCCGCCCCCACAAAGAACTCCTGGCTAATTACTAAAATGAACTATTTGCATTGCAGGATAATAATGCAGGCTCCTTCATTCTCAAATGACTTCAGAGGCTGGGCAACCACACTCAATTCTGGAGCCCAATTCTTGGCCTTAAGATTCTGGGAAAGATAGGACCAAACGAAGGTTCTCCTGTGGAAGCCCCCTGAAGCAGCTAAGTGCAATTGTTCCACGAGAAATGTGAAACAGTAACCAAGTCCCCCATATCCACAGCAAATCCCACAGGTCCTGGCTACCCCTGGATCATCTCCAAGCCATAGTACTGTGGAGAAGAATAAAAAAAAAACAGGGTATAAATCCACATACATTTCATAGTCAAAACTGGTACAATCCTTGTGGCAATCAATTTTCCATTATCTAATGAAGTTGAAGGGATGCACATACTATTACCAAATAATCCCTCTGCCAGAGAAACTCATGCACATATGCAACAGGTATATAAGAATGTTCTCAGCAGGGCGCCTGGGTCGCTCAGTCGTTAAGCCTCTGCCTTCGGCTCAGGTCATGATCCCAGGGTCCTGGGATCGAGACCCACGTCGAGCTCTCTGCTCACTGGGAAACCTGCTTCTCCCTCTCCCATTTCCCCTGCTTGTGTTCCCTCTCTCACTGTCTCTCTCTGTCAAAATAAATAAAATCTTAAAAAAAAAAATGTTCTTAGCAGCACTACTCATTAACAGCCAAAAACAGAAGGCAATCCAAATGTCCATAAACAGTAAAATGTATAAATAGGTGTATATGCATGCGTCTATACACAGAGGCAGAAGTAATTACCATAAAAGTTAAGTCAGGATAAATGGTTACCTCTGAGAGAGAGAGAGGATTACGAGTGGAGGCTTCTGAGTAACTTCCAATGTTTTATTTTTGGTTCTGGAAGGTTCTTTTATGGGTGTTTACTTTATAATTATTCACTTTAGTGTACACTTACATTTTACACAACTTTCGGTATTTCTGTTATATTGCACAATTTAAAAACATTTTTTTAAAAGGAAGACTCCAGGGCCTTCCTATGAAATTCCCTTAAAGCACGTGTTCTCAACCTTTCTGAGATGATGAATGATATTATATAAAAAGCATCTACCTCTCTCTATAAAAATTATGGGGACTGGCTAACATATCCATTTGCAGTAGGATTTTTGGAAACATACATCTGGGCAAGCCAGGGTCCTACCAGCAGTCACCATTTCCCTTAAAGTTGCTAAGGGCAGTTGTTTAAGTCCCTCCAAAAATAGAAATCAATATAGAATGCTATCCTGGCTCTCCTTACATTCAAGATTTTACCACCAGTCCTTTCTTTGCCCTAACCCTGGTTAATGCCCACCCCAAAAAAGGGCCAAGACAAAAAAACTGAGACAAACAAAGCCAGGGCCATCCAAGGAATCTGCTGCTAAATTGGTTAAGGGCAACAACTCATGTTAGCTATTGCTGCTTCCATTCCTTAAGTCATCTCCCTGCTGTGAAAATCTCTGCTCCTTTGATTTTCAATGCCATCTGTCTCACAGCTATACTCATCCCTTCCACAAAATATGGCATCTTCCTCGTCTTCCTCTCCACTCTTTTTATCACCTTTTATCTTCTGCAGTATCTTTGATGATCCCATGGCTAACTTGTCCATCACCCTAGCTTCACAGTCCCTTGACCTCCTCTACTCCAACTCACTCATCATGCAGAACTACTTTTCCTCTGAAATCTTAAGCTCCAATAATCTACTCCAACCACAGTTTCTGCCACATCACCTTGTTACTTCTACTCTTTGAGCTTTGAAATTTCTATACAACTTCTCCCACACCCACACACATATTCACAAAGCTTCTCTTTCTCTGGATCTATAGAATCTTCCTGAGAATATACTCTTCCCTGATGAGACTAGATCCCATGGTCTATAACCTAAGCAAATCTCATCAGTAACCTCAACAACTTATTTATTAGCCCCTCAAACCTTCCACCACCCATAATCATCACCACCACATTCACAGTCTAAAATCAAACCCAATGTTTGCCTTCTTTGCTCCTATTTCTTGGCAGCTGAACATACCTAGAAAAAAAGACAAAACTATAAACACTTCATTTCCAGCCTACATAGGTGTTCATTACTGCCCATCAATCTTCTTTCATTCCCTAAAGAAGGTTGCAAGCTTCCTCCTCCTTCCTCTGGCCCCTGGCCATCCCCCCTCACACTCCAGAATGCCCTTACTACCTTATTCACAGAGAATATAGGGGCACCAAGAAAGAAACTCCTATTTCTTGCTTTTCCAAAACTGTAAAAATTAAAAACATCCCTTTCTGACTCTCCTTAATGCCAGTGTTAGAAGTGAGGCCCCTTCTCTTATTTGAGGCCGGTACTTCATACCTTCTCTACACATCTTTTCCACATTTTGCTTCACCAGTTATCCCCTTTCTCTCCTATTATTTTCAACCTCTGTTTTTATCAGCTCCTCCCCTGCAGAACATACAAACATGTTCAAATCTCTCATCCTAAAAATATACATGTACCGTATCATATGACCTCACTGATATGAGGAATTCTTAATCTCAGGAAACAAACTGAGGGTTGCTGGAGTGGTGGGGGGTGGGAAGGATGGGGTGGCTGGGTGATAGACACTGGGTAGGGTATGTGCTATGGTGAGCGCTGTGAATTGTGCAAGACTGCTGAATCACAGATCTGTACCTCTGAAACAAATAACGAAATATATGTTAAGAAAAAAGAAAAAGAAGATAGCAGGAGGGGAAGAATGAAGGGGAGTAAGTTGGAGGGGGAGATGAACCATGAGAGACGATGGACTCTGAAAAACAAACTGAGGGTTCTAGAGGGGAGGAGGGGTGGGAGGATGGGTTAGCCTGGTGATGGGTAATAAAGAGGGCACGTTCTGCGTGGAGCACTGGGTGTTATGCACAATGAATCATGGGACACTACATCAAGAACTAATGATGTAATGTATGGTGATTAACATAACAATAAAAAATTTAAAAAAAAAGAAAAAGAAAATACCTGTACTTAAATTAGAAAAAAAATATACATGTACCACCTATTATTTATTCCACTTTTCACAGACAAGATCTTTGACATGAAAGTCTACACTCATTTCATCAACACTTTCACCAATTATATTAGTCCTCTGCACATTAGCCTTCACTAACACTGATCCATACATACTCACTACTCTGGTTTCCCCTAAATCCCTAATCTAACAGAACCTTCTCAGTCTATACCTTATATAACCATGTACAGGAATTTCACATTTTGTATTTTATATTTTAAAAAGTTTAAGACAGTAGTCTTAAAAGACAAATGTAATACATGTTCATTAATATACAACAGAAATTCATAAAAGGAGATAAGTATCTTCAATTATCATTCCACTCTCCCAGAGATTACTGTTAAGGCCACATTCCAACCTCTGGGAGAAGCTGAGCAATCATCTCACTGCTCCTCATACCCTTAAATCCCATGAAGAGGAGGAAGAGGAATTCTCAGATTAGTCAAGGATACACAACTGGGCCTCAGTGCCAACTGGTGGAGCTTTGAAGAGAAAGAACACAATAAGCAAAAGTTCTGGTGGGGTCTGTTAAAGAAAAAATTATGCTGACACTTGTTAAAATGATAAAATTAAAAGGACTATTGTGATAGGTGTCAAGACTATTGCAATAGGGAAGAGAAAATGGACTCCACTCTGAATACAGTAAAGACAGCTGGGAATCTATAGACAAAGAGTAGATTTGGGTGGGGATGGCGGGGGGCGGGGGTGTCAGTGGACAGAAAATTAAGAGGAGACATCAAGAATAGGGGAATTCTTGGGGCGCCTGGGTGACTCAGTCGTTAAGTGTCCGCCTTCAGCTCAGGTCATGATCCCAGGGTCCTGGGATGGTGCCCTGCCTCAGGCTCCCTGCTCTGCGGGAGGCCTGCTTCTCCCTCTCCCACTCCCCCTGCTTGTGTTCCCTCTCTCACTGTCTCTCTGTCTCAAAAAAAAAAAAAAAAAAAAAAAGGGAAATTCTTGTTAAACAGAATTCTTGTTGAAGGCAGACCAGGATGATCACATATCAAGGCGGGGTGGGAGGGAGTCTCATTAAGTTGACTCAGCAGGATTCTTTCTAAACCTGGACTAGACAGGCCAAAGACAATGCCCAAAGATGATATCTAGTTGAAAAGAGGGCTCCAAGGAGCATGACTCATGTTTGGTCAAGGAGGAAGTGTTTGTTAGCCCTTTTCCACTCTTCAGCTGTCCTTGGGCAAAGTTTCTTCACTGAAATATTCTCTATTTTAGACCTGTTGCAATGAGACGGCCCCTGGATATATATGCACATAAAGAACTATAGACATGCAACACTATGTACATGTGTATGCACAGATCTATCTTATATACATATAACATATACTACATATATATTATACATATATATAAAATGTCATGTTACACTGTACTCTGTTTGTATATATATGTTATGTATTATAATAAATTATAATATATGTAACACACACACACGACTCTCCCATACATGACACACATATATATAGGGTGCAGTGTAACATGACATTGTCTCTCTCGTGGACACCTCTCTCCTCCTCATCAGTCTCCTACTGTCCCACTCCCATCTGCCCATCCAGTGCATCATCAGTACATTACAAAGAGAACTGTATATCTCATCCACTTAGGACAAGTCCATTATTTCTTCCTCATAGGCTTCAGAGTGAAATCCTAGTTCTCTGACCTGACTTTTGGGGCTCTCCACAACCTAGCCCCTATGTCTCCAGTTTCCTTTCTCCTCCTCTACATAAAACTAATGTTCCAGTTGTAACTACAAATATGCTTTTCTTTGAATATATCAAGATCCCTCCCCCACAATTCTTCCAGTTTCCCGACTGGAACACCCCTCATAGCTCTTCGACCTTCATACTTCCTCTATTCATCCAACATCAAACATTATCTTCCTTTCCAAAGCATTTGCAGATGCCCCTTCTGTGCTCCCCTATAGCCTATCACTTACCCCAACTTGCCTATACCCACCATAGTATTCATCATACTCTTTAGACAGTCTCATACCCCCACTCTAATGAATCTTCATCAAGAACAGGAAACCAGTCAAGTTTACCTTTACATCCTCTGTACCCAGCATAAGACCAGATACAAGGTGGTGTGGTCTATAAATATTTACTGAATGACTACATAAACAAATGAAAGCCATGGTTAGCTTAATTTCCAATGGAATGCTGGTGGAGTCATTCACTTGCATTCAAAATAGTGAGGAAAAAGGCACAACAAAAAGTCATGTAGCATGACTAAGAAAACAATAATAATCCCCTGAGCACTCACATCTTGCTTTCTCAGTACCAATCCCTACTGAAGAAATATATGCCTCCTTGCAAAATGGCTGATTCCAGGACTGGGGCAGAGAATGTACATAATGAGCCTAAAATATCTTGTGTCAGAAAGCAAGGAAGGGCTAGATGGGTGATGGGTATTAAAGAGGGCACTGGTGATGTGATGAGCACTGGGTGTTGTATGTAAGTGATGAATCTCTGAATTCTACTCCAGAAACCAATATTGCACTATATGTTAACTAACTAAAATTTAAATTAAAAAAAAGAAAGCAAGGATGTCAAGATCTAATGAGACCATGTAAAGGATACAGGAGCCAAACAGAAAAGACTAATTTCTAAGATGATACAGTGTGCACATCAAAAATAAATCAAAGTGGATACATACACTAAAATACATAAAAATCCATGAATTCCTAATCATATTAAAGAAAACAATGAAAGTCTCTAGGAAACCAAGCCCTTACTCTGACAAATGAAAAAAAGCATTCACCCTGACTTTCTTTTTATAAAATATATTTTGGGACCAAAAAAAGCTGATAAAGAAAAGGTCTTTTTTATAAAATAATTTCAGCTAATAAATGCAGAAGGATTGATGAAATTAGACCGCTTTTTTTCAACTACTGAAATAATGAATTTTTTTTAAAGACTTTATTTATTTATTTGACAGAGAGAGACACAGCGAGAGAGGGAACACAAACAGGGGGAGTGGGAGAAGGAGAAGCAGGCTTCCCGCCGAGCAGGGAGCCCGAGGTGGGGCTCGATCCCAGGACCCCTGGGATCATGACCTGAGCCGAAGGCAGACGCCCAACGACTGAGCCACCCAGGCACCCCTGAAATAATGAATTTAGACAATTGTCTTCAGTGGTTGCTAAAATCAACAGGAGAAAGGTTGGTAGGAGATGCTACAATGGAGAAATCAGGCTGACAAAACCTGAAAACACAAATCAACTCCAGAATCAGTTAAAAAGTTAAACCAGATATGATGAAATACAAAAGAAAGTGCTTATCGCTACCTGCAACAATTTTTTCCCTTAAAAAATAACTGAAGGGGCGCCTGGGTGGCTCATTCAATTAAGCGTCTGCCTTCAGTTCAGGTCATGATCCCAGCGTTCTGGGATCGAGTCCCACATCAGGCTCCTTGCTCAGCCGGGAGCCTGCTTCTCCTTCTGCCTGCCACTGCCCCTGCTGTGCTCTCTCTCTCTCCCTCTCTGACAAAAAAATAAATAAAATCTTTAAAAAAATAATTGAAACTGAATCTAATCAATCCTCTAATTCTAAATGCCAGTGAACAGAAACATGCAGATGGGAAAACAAAATGAATACCACCTCAAGGAAGCAATCATCTAAATCCATTTGTTGATAGGATAAATGACTTAGTTTCTCTAATATACCAATGGTCTTTAAAATGTGGGGGGTGACTACAGATGGTTAGGAAAAGAGACTTAAAAGAAAAATATCTAATGTCAATAAATAGGCAATAAATGCCCTTCTTTAGATATAGATTTAACAAAACAACTATAGGGTGCCTGGGTGGCTCAGTTGGTTAAGCAACTGCCTTCGGCTCAGGTCATGATCCTGGAGTCCCGGGATCGAGTCCCACATCGGGCTCCCTGCTCAGCAGGGAGTCTGCTTCTCCCTCTGACCCTCTTCCCTCTCGTGCTCTCTGGCTCTCATTCTCTCTCTCAAATAAATAAATAAAATCTTAAAAAAAAAACAACTATAAAAAGACATTTTTTATTAATACCTTTTTAAAAGATTTATTTGAGGGAGAGAGAGCATGTGCACACATGCGTGCACACGTGCGCGCGCGCGCACACACACACACACACACCCACACACACACGAGGCGGGGGAAGGGCTGAGGAAGAGGAAGAGAAAGAATGCTGAGCCCGACACTGGACCTGATATCACGACCCTGAGATCATGACCTGAGCCGAAATCAAGAGTCAGATGCTTAACTGACTGAGCCACCCAGGTGCCCCTAAAAAGATATCTTTAAGACAATCATGGAAATCTGAATATGGACTGGGCATTAGATAATATAAGGAATTACTGTTAATCTTATTAAGTATAATGGCCTTGTGTGTTACTTAATATAATCCACTTAAGAGTTAGAGATGTGGGGCGCCTAGGAGGCTCAGTTGGTTAAGCATTTCCCTTCAGCTCAGGTCATGATCCCAGCGGCCTTGGACTGAGCCCCGCATCAGGCTCCCTGCTTAGATGGGAGTCTGCTTCTCCCTCCCCCTGCTCTTGTGCTCTTGCTTGCTCTCTCACTCTCTCTCCCTCTCAAATAAATAAGATCTTAAAAAAAAAAGTCAGAGACGGATATGAGTTATTTACATGTGTAATGACATAATGTCTGGGATTGCTTTAAAATACCCCAGTGAAAAAAGTGGGTGAGGAGAAAAGATCAAAGGAAATTGGCCAAATGGTATTAATTGTTGAAGCTGAGAAATGGATACATGCTTGTTTATTTTACTATCTTCTACTTTAAATATATTGGAAAATTTCAGTAATAAATGAAAAAAGAAGCCAGTGTCAGGGGTTGCACCTGGCTCCTTCCAAACTGGCAGTTTGAGCAACAGAAGAAATGACTGCAATGGATTGAAAAGTACTAAATATATAAATAGCCACAAGTTCAACACAATAGAAAAAAGGACAACAAAAAAAATCTCAAAAAATATAAATATACTTTAAGTTGGGCGATGGTTTTAAAAACCAGCTATAAGACCTATATTTTGCATTTTATAACTAATAGGTCCCTCAGCAGGATTTCTTCCTCTCCCTACCTCTTTATTATCTGATTTTTACCTTTATTCTTTTGTATATGATATGATACAGTGATAAGAGCATGGGATTTCATATTATAGAACTACGCATTTGAATATGAACAGCCTTTGAAGCTTTATGATTGAAAAAGTTTCTTTTTTAAGATTTTTATTTATTTATTTGACAGAGAGAGAGACAGCGAGAGAGGGAACACAAGCAGGGAGAGTGGGAGAGGGAGAAGCAGGCTTCCCTCGGAGCAGGGAGCCCGATGCGGGGCTCGATCCCAACCTGAGCTGAAGGCAGACAATGACTGAGCCACCCAGGCGCCCCTGAAAAGGTTTCTTAACCAAGTATTATTCCTTTCCTTTCCTATAAAATGGAAGAATATGTACATCTTTACTCCTTTTTGTTTTGATTAAATATGTATATATTGCCTGATGAAAAATAGAACCTTAGTAAACACTCCTTGTCTTCTTTTTTTAAAAACAAGAAATACCAGCTATAAAAGGCTCATTGGGGAAAAAAAAAATTTGAAAATGGATTAGGTATTAGATGCTATTAGGAAATTATTCTTAATTTTTCTTGGTAACACAATGGTAATTAAATTACTTACAAAATATCCCTAATATTCGGAGATGAACACTGAGATATTTAGAAGTAAAGTTCCATGATGCAAGCTCCTCAAATTGACCTATTAAGTGGTATCTCAATCAAAATGCCAAGAAGCATTTTTGTGAAAATTGACAAGGTGATTCTAAAATGCATATGGAAATGCAAAAGACCAAAAATAACTAGGCCTTACTGAAGAAAAAGAACAAAACTGTAGGACTAAATGACTATATATAAGGTATATTATAAATGACATTAATTATGAAAGTGGTACTTACACAAGAATAGAGAAACAAACCAAACAGGATGGAATTCAGAAACGAACCCACATATATAATCTAGTCATTTGATTTATGAAAAATATGACTCTATACAAGGGAAAGAATGATCTTTTCAGTAAGTGATAATGGGTTGACTGAATGTCTATTTCTTTTTTTAAAGATTGATTGATTGATTGATTTATGTATTTATTTGAGAGAGGGAGCTCGAGTGGGGAGAGGGGCAGAAGGAGAGGGAGAAGCAGACTTCCCGCTGAGCAGGGAGCCTGATGTGGGGCTCAACCCTAGGACCCTGGGATCATGACCTGAGCCAAAGGCAGACACTTAACTGACTGAGCCACCCAGGCACCCCTAAATGTCCATTTTGACATACAAAAGGGGGGGCTTTACTCATACTGAAATAATAAACAAAAATCAATTCAAATATATTGTGAATACAAATGAAAGATTAAACAATAACATAACAGAAAAATGTCTTCATGACTTTGAGAAAGGCAAAGATTTCTTAACAAAACAAGCACTAGCCATAAAGGGGAAAAACTATGAAACTGAACAATATTAAAATTGAGATATTCAGTTTATCAAGAGATACCTTTAAGAAACTGAGAATGCAAGTAACTGAGATTTGCAATAAATATATCTAACAAAATATCAACATTCTTAATATAAAAATATCTCCTACAAATCAATAAGATAGTCCAGGAGAAAAAGTGGTCAAAGATTAAACAGGTATTTCATAAAAAGATATCCAGGCCTACAAACATATGAACAGATGCACATTTATCATCAGATTTGCAAATTAAAACCACAGTAAGATACCATTCATAACCACTAGAATGGCTTTTTTTCCTTAAAAAGCAAAGACAGTAACAAGTGTTGACAATATTCTACAGCAAGTGGAACTCTTAAAGATTTATACCAAGAGTTTTATAGTACATGCACACCTCAGAGACATTGTGGATTTGGTTCCAGACCACCACAATAAAAGGAATACCACAATAAAGCAAGTAAAATGAATTTTTTGGTTTCCCAGTACATATAAAAGTTATGTTTCCACTATACTGTAGTCTATTAAGTATGCAATAACATTATGTCTAATAACGTATATACTGTAATTAAAAAATATTGCTAAAAAATGCTAACCATCATCTGAGCTTTTAGCAAGTCATCATTACTGATCACAGATCACCATTAACAAATATAATAATAATGAAAAAGCTTTAAATATTCCAAGAATTACCAAAATGTAACACAGAAACATCAAGTGTGCAAATGTTGGAAAAATGGTTCAATGAACAATGAATCAAGGAACACTACATCAAAAACTAATGATGTAATGTATGGGGACTAACATAACATAATAAAATTTTAAAAAATGGTGCCGATGGATTTGTTCCTCTCAGGATAGCCACAAACCTTCAATTTGTAAAAAAACGGTATCTGCAAAGGGCAATAAAGCAAAGTGCAGTAAAACGAGGTGTGTCTGTACAACCCCTGTGGAAAACCAGCTGACATCTTCTACTAAAGCTAATCATATACATAATCTATAATTCATCAATTCTACTCAGGTATATGCCCAACAGAAATGTGTACATATATCACAAAAGACATGTACTAGATTATTCCCAGTATTATTTACAGGCCAAAAATGGAAGCAAAATGTCCATCTACTATGATATATTCACACAATGGAATACATAGCAATGAGAATGAAGGAACTACCACTGTACCCAATAATATGAATGAATCTTAAAAACAAAATCTTTTTTTTTAAAGATTTTATTTTTTGAGAGAGAGAGAGAGCACACGCACAGAGGGAGAGTGAGGAGAAGCAGACTCCCCGCTGAGCAGAGAGCCCAATGCGTGGCTCAATCCCAGGACCCTGAGATCAGGACCTGAGCCAAAGGCAGACGCTTAAGTGACTGAGCCACCCAGGCGCCCCTTAAAAACAAAATCTTAAGCCAGAGAAGTCAGGCACACACAAAAAATATTGCACTACCATATTTTTATAAAGTTCAAAAATAGGCAAAATTACTATACCGTGATAGAAGCCAGGATTGTGACTAATGGGAGCTTAGATGTGAATGATCGGGGATACATTCAAGGGCCTTCAGATGATAATCATGTTCTATTTCTTTTCTTTTTTTTAATTTTATTTTATTATGTTATGTTAATCACCATACATTACATCATTAGTTTTTGATGTAGTGTTCCATGATTCATTGTTTGCGTGTTCTATTTCTTAATTTGGATGCTGGTTACACAGGTGTTTACACTGTGAAGTGCTTTGGGCCGTACACTTATGATACGTGCACCTTTCTGTGTGTATTTAAGTTTACTTAAAAATAATGCCTGCAAATCTCAAATGGTTCAGCCAAAACAGATAGATCAGAAAATATATAAACAATTATACTTTAATTAAAAAAATGAATGGATGGATGGATGAGTGAGCAAGTGAGTGAACAAGTGAGCTCATATGGCAAAAGTTAACAACTGCTGAACCTAGAGGTTCAGAGCATAAAAGTATTCATTGTACTCTTCTTTCAACTTATGCTTGTTAAATTAAAAATTGTTCAAGTAAAAAGAGTCACCATGCCTCTCAGCTCTATATTATTTATAACAAGTACCTGATATAATCTGACTTATGAAATTTTTTAAAATGAAATTTCTATACCCAGATTATGTCTTATAAAATAATAAAATACTCCATATATTTTCTATTTCTCATTAATAAACAGAGAAAGAGAGACAGCCAGAAAGACAAAGAGAATCAGGCCAGGACCAAGCGTTTTGCAGACCATACCTTCATGAACTCCACCAATAGTAGTTACTATCTACCTCTGAGTCTTGGTTTTATCATCAGTAAAATGATAATGATAATACTGACCTTAGAGGATGGTTTTGAACACTAAGGGACCAACTATATTTAAAAGGTTATCTGTACAGACAGACCAAGTACTGAATTCTTCCAATTTAACATACCAAACATTTATGGGCAACATATCATGAACACACAGTGTTAAGAGCAGTGAGAGAGATAAGCAAATATGCGGTAGGATAGCACACGACGCACCACAGATAAACAGACTGAGGGAGAACTGAGGATGGATATAAAGATGTCTTCCTAGCAGGGCTAGTAACTGACAATATATCTAAATGACAGGAAGAAGCTAGCTAGGATAAAAAGAGTATGGGAAATGTATGCACCTGGATTAGGTTATTTCAGTATGCAGAGTGCTGCATTAAAGCTATGCAGAAAAGTGAAAGAGGGGGTGTGTAGGAAGCACAGTGAACAACAAATACAGAGACACTGACATAGATGTATCCTGTTTTTCCTACTAATAGCTGTATAGTTTGTGCCCTCACTTCCTTTAGGTTCTGCTCAAATGTTGCCTTACCAGGGACTATTTAAAACAGTACATCCCCTCCCCATCACAACCTATTCGTATTTATTATATATTCATTTACTGTCTGTCTCTCAACTACAGCTTAATACACTTTTTATTTTCCACTGTTGTATCCTCAGTGCTTAACACTGTCTGACACATAAAGTTATTCAATAAAGGGCGCCTGGGTGGCTCAGTTGGTTAAGCGACTGCCTTCGGCTCAGGTCATGATCCTAGAGTCCCGCATCGGGCTCCCTGCTCAGCAGGGAGTCTGCTTCTCCCTCTGACTCTCCTCCCTCTCATGCTCTCTGTCTCTCATTCTCTCTCTCAAATAAATAAATAAAATCTTTAAAAAAAATTTTTAAAAAGTTATTCAATAAAAGTTCTTTGATGAATAAATGATGGTTGCACACTGGGTTGAAGCCAGATGATATTTAAATGCTGTGTAATTATGACTTGAATAGAGAACAGAGACATCAGCAATACCCTTCAAAAGAGTTCCTAAGTGTTTTAGTATCATGAAAATCTCTGCCTCGTTTTTTCTAAAAGAACTGAAAATTATACCTGGCCCAGAAAAAAAGAGTTACCTCTTATTTTGGCAAGTATAACACAGTAGTTACAGGAGAAGAGGAATAAATTGCTTGTTCAAGGAGATCCTTGGTTAAATTCCTCTTTAGAGCCTGAAAAACCCTAAGCCTCATCTTAAGTTTAATGATCATGTCTCCTCTCTTGGGTAAAAAATTGGAATAATAAATTGTGATTAACTAACGTTCTCACAAGACAAATTAAACCTGATAAATGGGACAGAAAAATACATTTTTGCACCAAATAGAGAATACCTGCAAAGTTCCCAGGAAAACTTTGTCTGAAAAATCTGCCAGCTTTCTTGTTCAATGTTGCTACCAGAGACCAGAGAAGAATTTGCATAATAAACGTAACTCATATGAAAAAATAAATTTGTAATTGGATGTCATATCTGTCAACCATTTCTATTCCACGAGAAGTTCTAAAGGAGATGGAAAAGCTTCCACTGTCAAGAGCTGACACCAGGTTACAGACAAAACCCACTTTGTTTGCCCCTTTAAAAAGTGGGGATTGAGTTCTACGCCAATTTTTTTTTAAATGTCATGAGTAGAGGGTTAAAATCAGTGCAGTTTCTGATGTATCATCTTGTTTAGAATAAAAATAAAAATGATAATGATAATAATAATTATTATTATTATTTGAACAAGACCCTACGTCTCTTAGGGCTAAAATTTCTGCCACTGCTTATTTTTATGAACAAAAACAACGTTGACCATGAGATTGAAGTCACACCTGGCTTTGGCAAGTACATAATTCAATTGCCTCTGCAGGAGCGGGACAGGAGGGATCAGAAGCCTTGTGGGGCAGGGAGGGGAGTAAAGTATTGGAATCGAAGGAAAAGGAAGAGTGGGAGAAGGGGGTTGCAAAAGTTCTGAGGCTAAAAGGGGGCGGGGAACAAGGTGGGAGATAAAAGATAGGAAAAGAATCCGTGGTAGAGGGAATGGCCCAGGCTCAGAAAGATCAGGAAGAGGATCTGGGATAATGAGGAGAGGTGAAGAATTACTAGGGATAAAAGGACTACAAGAGAGAAAGGGGAGGGGATGACGGCCTGCCATCTTCAGAGCGGGGGAGAGAAGACAGGCGACGGTAACCTAAGCGTCAGAAACAACCTTCACACAACGTACTCCGGGAATGAAAACTTCTTTCTGCCCCATGTTGAAGCAAGGAGGAAAGCTTCCCCGGGGTGTCTGGGGACTCACTTGTGAAAATTATCAGCCTCTTTCTTTACACTCACCTTGCTGAAGAGAGCCGCGACGCAACGATGGCGTGACCGGAACTGCTATTTTCCTTCGTTTGGCGGAAGCCTAGCTTCCTCCGCCACTCCCCCTTTACCAGGCAACTTCCTGTGCCTCTCTAGCAATCTCTTACAATACTTTATCGCTCTGGCTCTCTCACCCTAACAGAAGCTGGGTAGTGATGTAAACAGGCTGAGAGGGAATCAGTACGTTTTTACAAATCTTAGCTCTCGTCATCCCAAGAACTGCATTATTTCAGCCAAACCCCACGTATCCAAATTTGTCACCTCGCTTTGTTGATTAAGCCTTTGAAATACCTTCCTAACCCTAGTCCCTTAACTCTTGGATGTCAACAGTTACGTATTTGTCATACTGAGTTACTGTTTTCTGGCATACCATGTTGGAAAAAAATTTCATTTTTATTAGTGGCATACTTTGATTTCAAGATCTTAAAAAATCTGAAGTCTGAATCTTTTTGTCTCGGAACGGTATCCAAAGAGTTACATGCCATACTCAAATTTCCAAATAAATAAGGGAAACTCGTCTAGAAAGCATTCTTGTATATGTATATAACCCCCCCCCCAAGAAAATGACAACTGACAAAATTTTCAATAACAAGAATAATTCTTACTGTGGTTAAAAGTTCAGTATTGAATTACCTATTGCCACTACTTCAGGAAAGCTCTTCTGGGCCCAAAGTCTGTACCCCAGTTCTTTTTTGTGGTTATTTTCAGTCAATCTACAAGTATATAGTGAGCATCTACCATGTCCCAAATACTATGCTACACCGATGAGCATTGTAATCGGAACCCCACACCTTAGGAGCTAAAGGTGACATTTTAAATGCATAAGAGCCTGGCATAAAATAGGTGATTATCAGTGTTTGATGAATAAATAACCAAAATGTGGTCAGGGAAATGAAAGGGGCCAGCACCAAGTCCTTACTTTCTCTGGTATTTTTATAGTTCATTTCAACATTTTTAACTCATATTTTGTCACTCAACCAGCAGATTCTGAACAACCACTCAGTGTAAGGTTCTGTTCCTGATATTGCTCATATAAAGAAAAATAAGACACAACCCTGGATTTCAAGGCCATCCAAACAGTGGGAGAAATGAACACATAAACAACTAACAGCACTATAATGTGACAAAATAATAGGTAGAGAAGACAGTGTAGGAACCACGGTTGTCCCATTGATTGGTGAATATTAAAAACCTGAAACATACCTTATCTCCTAAGGGGTGCTCAATGAAGACTTGTTTAATGTTGACTAGATTATTGAATGGACGAATGAAAGGGAAGAATGGCAGAGGACTTGAAGTATGATGTGAGAGGAACAGTAATGAGTGATGAAGCTGAATGTAAGAAGAAGCCAGAGAAGGAAGGACCTTGCAAGCCATGTCATGGAGTTTGAGCTTAAGGGAAACAGAAGTCCAAAGAAGAATTTTAAGCAAGAAAGTATATGCACTACTGGGGTATTTACCCCAAAGATACAAATGTAGGGATCCAAAGGGGTACGTGCACCCCAGTGTTTATAGCAGCAATGTCCACAATAGCCAAACTGTGGAAAGAGCCAAGATGTCCATCGACAGAGGAATGGATAAAGAAGAAGTGGTATATATATACAGTGGAATATTATGCAGCCATCAGAAGGAATGAAATCTTGCCATTTGCAACGACATGGATGGAACTGGAGGGTGTTATGCTGAGCGAAATAAGTCACTCAAAGAAAGACATGTATCATATGATCTCACTGATATGAGGAGTTCTTAATCTCAGGAAACAAACTGAGGATTGCTGGAGTGGTGGGGGGTGGGAGGGATGGGGTGGCTGGGTGATAGACATTGAGGAGGGTATGTGCTATGGTGAGCGCTGTGAATTGTGTAAGACTGTTGAATCACAGATCTGTACCTCTGAAACAAATAATACATTATATGTTAAAAAAAAAGTATATGGTAATGTTTAAAACCAGAATATAGAAAATGGGTTGTACTGGTGCAATCTGGAAGCAGAGAAGTTGATTTAGAGGATATTACAGTAATCAGTGAATAAATACAGAAAATTAGGGGCTTATGCTAATAATAATTAATTATATTTGGGAATTGAGCTGGAAAAATTAGCCAGTGGATTATGAGAAATCCAGAGGCATTGAAACCTGATCATTTTTCCTTGACTTCCTCCACATTCAAAGTTTTGAAAAATTCATGCAACAAATATTTATCAAGCAGTTAATATGCACCAAGCTGTAAGGATAGAACCATGAGCAAAATGGACAAAAATTTCTGCCCTCACATAAACTACATTCTTGTGGCAGATAATAAAATACTTAAGAAAATACATGCCAGAAAGTGACAAGTACTATGAAGAAATAAAGCAAGTAAGTAGGATAGCAATGCACAAAGGGGAGGGGGAGAAGATTGCCATTATGGAAAAGCTCCCTGAAAGGGTGATATATGAATGTTTATAGACTTCATCCATTTCTCTCAGTCATCAGGATCACTTAGTTCAGACCCTACATGTTTCTCCCCAAATCCCAACTCCTTAGATGGTATACAAAAGCCTTGGTAGTCTAACTTGGTCTCTCTCTCTCTCCAGCCTCATCTCTCACCACTCAGCTTTTCCCACCCTAAGTTAAAGTCTCACACAAGTGCTTACAATTTAGAAAGTGTACTGAGATCTCAAATATGTGTGCTTTCACACCCGCTATCTAGTATTCACCTTTCATAGATTAGCTGATATTTTAACTCTTTCATTAAGCCTTACTGATTCTTCCTTCCACTCCTTAACCAAAACCAGACAACTGTTCCTCTTCTCTGCTTCCACCATACATCCTGTTCTTAACACTTTATTTTATTCACTCAACAAACATTTGTTGGTCAACCACTGTGTGGTTGTCACTGTTCAAGGCAGTAGAGATACTTGCATAAACAAAGGAGTGGAAAAAATCCTCCCACTTTTAAAACTTACATTTTAGTGGGGAAGACAAGCAATAAACAAAATAGCATAATAAATATGGAACTTATAAAACAGTAGTTTTCAACTCTGGGTGCCCATGAAAACCACATGCATTATTTTGTATATATCATATATTATAATAAAGATATAAAGAATAATTTTAAACAGTTACCCAAAACTGACACAAAATCATATACAATAAAAACTTTCCACCTTATACCTGGCCCCTAGTCACCTAGTAAGTTTCTTAGTTATTCTTTCAAAGATATTTTATACATATGCAAGCAAACACATGTATATGTATTGTTTACATTTTTACCAAAAAACAGCATATAATACAAACTATTTTGCTCCAAGATTTTTTTTACTTAACTATATGTGTAGGCATGTGTTTCACCTTGTTAAATAAAGAGATTTGTCATTTCTTAAAATTACATATAGTAAATTACTTTTTTGGTATGAACAGTACTATGAGTATTAACACATGCATAGGTTCATATAACCACACCACAGTCAGGATATAGAACAGTCCCATAACTCCCAAAAGTCTCTATGATACCCTATTTTAGTCACACAGTCTTCCTCACCCAAAAACCCTGGCAAAGACTCCTGTTCTCTTTCAATCTAGTTTCTACTTTTCTAAAATATCATATATATGGAAACATAGAATAAGTAACCTTTGAGACAGGCTTCTTTTACTTAGGATAACACCTTTGAGAGTCATCCAAGTTGTTATATGTATCAATTTTTCATTAGTTTTTATTTCTGAATAGTATTTCATTGTATAGATGTATCACAGATTGTTTATCCATTCACCAATTGAAACATTTGGGTAATTTCCACTTTTGGAGATGATGAGTTAAAAGGCTATAACATTTATATGCAGGTTTTTGTGTGAACATAGTTTTAATATCTCAAAAGAAAGGCCTAGGCGTAAGATTGCTCATAAATGGTTATGGTATCTGGATGTTTAACTTTATAAGAAACTGCCAAAATGTTTTCCAAAGTGGCTGAACAATTTTGCATTCCTACCAGCAATGTGTGAGTTATGATTGCTCCATGTCCTTGCCAGCACTTGGTATTCTTCATACTTTGTTTAAAGTTTTTATTTATTTAAGTAATTTCTACACCCAACATGGGGCTTGAACTCACAAACCTGAGATCAAGAGTCACATGCTCTTCCAGCTGAGCCAGCCAGGCGCCCCTTCATACTTTTCTTAATTTTAATTATTCAAATAGGTATGTGGTAGATAGAATCTCTGTGGCTTTAGTATGCATACTATTTGTTAAAAGGACTATTTTTTCTCCATTGAAACAGCACCTTTATAAAAAATCAGCTCACCATATTTGTACTGGTCTATTTCTAAATACTCTATTCTTCTCCACTGATGTATATGTCTCCCTTTTACCAATATGACACTGTCTTGATAACTATGGTTTTAAAGTGAATTTTAATCTCAAATAGTGTAATTCCTTCACATTTATTCTTCTTTTCCAAATTGTTTAGTTATTCTAATTCCTTTGATTTTTCCTATATGTTATGGAATCAGCTTTTCTATAACTACAAAAAATCTTGTGGTTTTGGTGTAAATTGTGTTGAATCTAGATTAATTTGGGGATATTCTTCATTTTTGTAGATCCTACAAATCCATGAATATGAGATGTCTTTCCATTTCTTCAGATCTTTCTAGATTTCTTGAATCAGTGCTTTATAGTTTTCAACATGCAGATTGTGTTTACTTTTTACTAAATTCACACCAATTGCTCTTTTTTTGAGTTATCATAAATTGTATTGTTTTCTTCAATTTTGTTTAATTGTTGGAGCTATTGTAACTTTTTTAAATTTCTTACTGGTTTTTAGATATATGATAGATTTTGTGTATTGACTTATATCCTGAATTTTTGTTAAACTCACTTGATATTTCTAAGGGTTTTTGTTTTGTAGATTTTGGGGGGATTTTTTCTGGACAAATATGTTGTCTGAATGTAAGGAAAGTTTTTTCCCCTTTCCAATTACTTAATTGGAATTAATGTTGTTCCAATTAATGTTGTTTCTTTTTCATGAGTAATTGCACTGTTTAGGACTTCCACTACAATGTTGAATAGGAGTGGTGAGAAGAATCTCTGCTTTGTTCCAGAAATTAAAGGGAAAGCATTTAATTTTCCAGCATTAAGTAAAGCTGGAGTGGCTATAATATTAGAAAAAAAGAGACTTTAATACATAAAATTTTATTACAAGTAAAGGAAAACATTTTATAATGATAACAGAGTATATCCATCTCTAAGATATTAAAATTACAAGCACAGGTGCATATCCGCCTAAAACCAGAACCCCGAAGAAGAGAAACAGAAAGTTATAGAACTTAAGAGTGTTATGGATAATTCAACAATATTTGGAAACTTTAATACTCCACTTTCAGGAATGTATAGGACAACAAAGCAGAAGATCGAAAAGGAAATAGAAGACTTGAACAACAATATAAAGAATCTTGGCTTAATGGTATACTCCCCTCCGAAAAGGCAGAATACATATTCTTTTCAAGTACACACGGAACATTCCCCAGGATAGACAATATGTTAGGTCACAAAATAAGCCTCAATAAATTGAAAATCAACAAAAAAAATTGTTTCTCTGAAAAGACCAACAAAATTCATAAATCTTTAGCTAAACTGACCAAGAAAAAAGAGAAGACTCAAATTATTAAAAGGTGTGATGAGAGAGCAGTTGTTACTACAGACTTTAAAGAAAGAGAAAGAAAATAAGAGAATACTATGAATAACTGTATGCCAATAAATTAGATAGATTAGGCAAAATGGACATATTCTTAGAAAGAAACAAACTACTGAAACAAATTCAAGAAGTAGAAAATCCAAAGAAGACCCATAACAACTACAAAGCAATCTCTATATTTGTAATTTAATAAAAAACTTCCCACAAGAAAAAGTCCATGTCCAAATTCACTGATAAAGTCTACCAAACTTTTAAATAACTAATTACAATCAATACTAATTCTTTACAAATTGTTACAGAAAATAGAAGAGAAACATTTTCCAAATTCTGTAAGACTGGTATTTTCCTGCTAACAAAAGTAAACAAGAGCATGACAAGAAAAGAAAACCACAGGCTTTTATTCCAAGATCCTCAGTAAAATACTATCAAACCAAACCCACTGCCATATATAAAGAATTATACCCCATGAGCAAGTGGAATATATCCAAGAAATGCAAAGTTGGTATAACATCTGAAAATCTATTAAAGTAAAACAGCATATCAATAAAATAAAGGACAAAAACCAAATAATCATTTGGACAGACACAGAAAAAGAATTTGACAAAATCCAACACACTTTCATGATAAAAATAAAAAAAACATCAAACTAGAAACAGAATGAAGCCTCCTGACCCTACCACATATTATATATAAAAATTAGCACAAAGTGGATCATAGGCCTAAATATAAGTGCAGAAGCTATACAAATCTTAGAAAAAAATATAGGAGTAAATCTTTGTGACTACAAGTTAGGCAAAGCCCTCTTAGATATGATACAAATGTCCAAATAACAAAATAAAAAACTATAGGTAAATTTTGACTTACCAAAATTAAAATCTTTCATGCTTCAATGGATACTATCAAGAAGGTGAAAAGAAAACACTCAAAATGGGAGAAAATGTTTGTAAATCATATATCTGATGAAGGACTTGTATATGCAATATATAAGGAATTTGTACAGCTCAAAAACAAATAACCCAACTTAAAAAATGGGCAATGGATCCAAATGGACATTCTTCAAATGGCCAGTGAATATATGAAAAGATGCTCAACATCATTAGCCATCAGGAAAATGCATATCAAAGCCATGAAGAGAGGAATGATAAATATAACCTAGCCAGTCATTCAGACTGTCCACCAGCCCTGCCTCAAGGATCCAAAGATTGAGTTTTAGGGAAAGATTATGGTAATAAAAGCAGAATACAAAATAAAAGGAACCATAACAGCTCCTTGAGGATGGGATCTGAGATAGTTCTGAGATAATTTTGATAATGATCAAGGTGAGAAAACCTGGGGGCATAAGAAACCTCCCTAGGTTCATTCAAAGTCATTTAGGTAGAATTTGTCAAGGACTGAAGTTTCTGAAGACTAAGTGAAAGCAGAATTAAAAGAATATTCCTTTTTAATTATTATTTTATTGCTTGGTTGCTGAGGTCTAGGAAACATGAAATATTGGTAATTGGCAAACAAAAAAATTATAAACTCAGAAAATAACTCATGTCTTTAAAAACAGTTTTTGGCTTATTATGTAGACAAAAAAAAAGATGAAAAAGAGGAAGTCATTATTTTTTTCTGATCAAAGTCATAATCATAATTCCATTAGTACCACTCACTTTTGTTACCATCTTTTGATATTCTACTATGTGAATGATAAACAACTGATAACAATGAGATTGGGGTGGGTTTTAGTATAAAACTGGGAAAATCTGTATATTTAGGTAGGCCCAGTACTTTGGGAAAAAAGTGTTTGTGAGAATGTGGAGAAAAGGGAACCCTCTTTCACTTAGTGGGAATGTAAATTGGTTCCACAACTATGGGAAAGAGTATGAAGTTTCCTTGAATATTAAAAATAGAATCACCATATGATCCAGCCATTCCACTTCTGGGTATTTATCCAAAGAAAACAAAATCACTAATTTGAAAAGATCTATGCACCCCCATGTTCATTGCAGCACTATTTACAATAGCCAAGATATGCAAGCAATTTGAGTGTTTATCAAGGGAAAAATGGATAAAGAAGATGTGTGATACACATAGACACACACACACACATACACACACACACACATATATACACACAGAGGAATACTATTCAGCCATAAAAAAGAAGGAAATTTTGCCATTTGCAACAATATGGATGGACCTTGAGGGCATTATGCTAAGTGAAATAAGTCAGACAGAGAAAGACAAATACCATATGATCCCACTTACAGTGAAATTTAAAACAAAACAAAAACCAAGCTCGCAGACACAGAACAAACTGGTTGTCAGAGGCAGAGGGTAAGGGATGGGCAAAATGGGTGAAGGGGGTCAAGAGGCATAAACTTCCAGTTATAAAATAAATATGTTATGGGATGTAATGTAAGCATGGTGACTATAGTTAATAATACTGCACTGCATTGAAAGTTGCTAAGAGAGTAAATCTTAAAAGTCGTCATCACAAGAAAAAAATTTTGTAACTATGTATAATGATGGATGTTAACTAGACTTGTGGTGATCATTTCACAATATATATGTATACTGACTCATTATACTGCAGGGCTGAAACTAATATAGTGTTATATGTCAATTATACCTCAATAAAAAAATAAAGCAAAAAAATTCACTCTATTTTGTAATGGCCATCTGTAAAAAAAAATAGAGAATATATGACATGAGACTACTTCTAGAAGACAGGGATTTATAGTTGAAGTGCAGCAGTAATAAAATTACATGGCTTTATCCCAACTGTAGTGTAAGTTTCCTCATGGGCAAAGTGAAATAACAAAGTGTTTAGCTTCCAGTAAAACAGCAATGGAGGGGGATGAGGGAGCCTTCTAGAAGTGCTTGAAAATTTTAATATCTTGATGGTGATTGCACAGATATATAAATAATTGAGCTGTACACACATGAGTAGTGCATATTATTGCTTGTAAAATACCTCAACTTAAAAGACATTTAAAAAAAAGAACAGATGCTTTCACTTATGGGCAGTATGGAATAAAAAAGATCAGATTTACCCTCATAGCTGAGACAACAAAAGATGTTTCAAATCATATGAAACATCAGTTTTCAAGACACTGGAGATCCAGAGATTCAGATATGGAAACAAATGAGGTGAGTTCAAAGATTTCCCCAGTTTATTGTCTTGAGAGATTTTTCTGGGCTATGGTGCAGGGAGGAAGAATTGAAGAAAAGACTGATGGACTACTTGCATTGAGAAGGTAGAGATGAGTGTCCAGAAAGACATAGATGGCTAGAATTTTCAGGAGAGAGTACTAAAGAGGAGAAACTGCATAGAGGTAAAACCCCAGATACCTACAAAGATTCCCCTTTAGCATTCAGCTAAGGACTGATCAGAACACACATTTGAGGAAAGTACCCTCAAGGCCAGGTAGAAAATCATCCAAAAGGATGAGAGCTAACATTGTCTGGGGTGAATGCAGAGCCAGAAACAATGCCTGTTCACACCAGCTACACTAGAAAACCTCAAAATTCATTGCGCATTGGGTAAAGTACACAGAAGGGTGGCTTTGGTAAGGGAATAATTAGACCTATATTGAACACTATTCCAGTCCTGTAACAAAACTTAAACACATGACTCAAAAGGATCAAAGTATTTCCAGGCACCTTAACATGTCCCAGAACTCTGTCAAGAGTATTTAAAGGAATACAGACATATTCAGCATTGAACAAGGTAAAATCTACAATGTCTGGCTAATATCTCATTAAACATTACAAAGAATGAAAAAATACATAAAAATACAAATTATATCGAGGAGAAAATTAAAACAATTGAAACTGATCCAAGGCTGATAGAGATGTTAGAATTAGGAACCATAGACATTTAAAGACATTATAACTATATTCCATCTGTTCAGAAAATTGAGTAGAGACATGGGTTATATATAAAAAGACCCAAATAGACATTCTGGAGATGAAAACTAAAATTTGTTCGATGTAAAATATGACGGATAGAATTAATGGCAGATTAGGCACTGCAGAAAAAAAAGATTAATGTAGTTGATGACATAAACTATCCAAAATAAAACACAGTAGAAAAAATGAATTCTACAAAATGAACAGAGTTATCAGTGAGATCAGTGAATTGTGGGACAATTTACTAAGTGACTACTGGATGGATAATTGGAGTGTCTGAAAGAGGAGAGGGGAAGGAGAGAGAAAAAAAAACTGAAGAAATAATAGCTGAAAATTTCTAAATTTGTTGAAAACTATAAACATAAAGAAACAGGAAGATAAATTCCAAGCACAAGAAAAATGAAGAAAATTACAATTGTGTATATTATGATCAAATTGCTTAAAACCAGTGAAGAAGAGAAAAATTTTAAAACATCCAGAGATAAAAGCCATGTTATGTCTGGAGGAACAAAAATAACAATGACATCTTATTTCCCCTTGGAAATAACGCATACAAGACAGTGAAGAAACATTTTTAACATACCGAAAGAAAAAAAAGTCAAGGTAAAATTCTATACTGACAAGAATATCTTTTGAAAGTGAAGGTAAAATAAAGATATTTTTTTCAGACTTACAAAAGCTGAAATAATTTATTACTGGCAGGCCTGTACTATAAGAAATGTTAAAGAAAGTGCTTCCTGCAGAGGGAAAATGATAGCAGATAAAAATATGCATCTATAGAAAGGAATGAAGAGGGTCAGAAATGGTGTGATATTGCTATTTATAATAAATACATATTGGTCTTTGTCCACTATTCCTGGCACGTATTTCCTAAAATCCTTATAATTTCTTAAGAGCCATAGGGACATCCTTTGTTATAATATTTGGTCTATTGTCCTTAGTTCCTGAAATAGCTTCAGAACATAAAGGTGAAGTGGATGTCTTTTGTTATTCATAACAAACCCCTTTCAACAACACCTGAGATTATGTTAATGAGGTGACTTTTGGAAAGCTTCTAGGGATGGAGGCTGGTTGCCAGGGGAACCAAGCCTGATAACAGGGTTGGAACTTTCAGTTCTATGCACCCTCCCCAACCTGCGGGAAAGGGAGAGGGGCTGGAGATTGAGTTCAGTCACTTACAGCCAAAGATTTAATCCATCATGCCTATGTAGTAAAGCCTCGTTGAAAACCCGAATGTATGGGTTCAGAGAACTTCCGGGTTGGTGAATATTTGGAGATGTGAGAATTGTGTGCCTGGAGAGAGCATGGAAACTGTCTTGTGTATCTCTTCCATCTGGCTGTTCCTGAGTTATATCCTTTTATAATAAACCAGTAATCTAGTAAGTAAATGTTTTCCTAAGTTATGTGAGCCGGTTTACCAAATTAATCGAACTGAAGGAGGGGGTCATGTGAAACTCTGATTCACAGTCAGTTGGTCAGAAGCATAGGTAACAACGTGGACTTGCTATTGTTGTCTGAAGTTATGGGGGGGCAGTTCTGTGGGACTGAGCCTTTAACCTGTGGAATTAAATTGTAGGAAACTCAACTGGTTAAGAATTGTTTGGTATGGGGGAATGCCTCCCTACACACACACATACACACACATACATACACACATCTGGTGTTAGAAGTGAAGTAGTATTGTAGTAGAGTATTGAGAGTGGAGGAGACACACAGAAGGGTGTTTTTCTTCTGGAAATGGTAACAAAATGGATAAGAAAGTGTTTTTCCTATTTAAAACTCTTTAAAAGAAAATTGAATGTTTAAACAAAAATAATAGTATGTATTGTAAGTTTTATAACATATGTAAAAGTAAAATGTATACAATGGAATAAAGGTCAAGAGGCAAGAATGGGCAAGCTATTTTAAAGATCTTATATTGTACCCAAACTGGTATAATATTACTTGAACGTAGACTAGAGTAAGTTAAAAATGCATGTCATAAATCCAAGACTGACCACTAAAATAAAAAAAAAAAATAAAAAAGTTATAGGTAATAAGCTGACAACAGGGATAAAATGAATTCAGAAAAATACTTGAATAATGGAAAAGAAGGCAGAAAAAGAGAGAAAAAAGAACAGAAAACAAGTAAGACAAAAGAAAAATACTAGACTCAAACCAAACCATATCAATAATGACAAAATATAACTGGTCTGAACATTCCAGTTTAATGTCATAGATTGGCAGATTGGATAAAAATGAAACAACTATCTGCTACCTATAAGAGGTACAGTTTACTTTTAAAGACACAAATAGAACAAACATAAAAGATTTGATAAAAATATACCATGTTAACTCTAGTGTAAAGAAGAGACAAAGTAGATTTTAGGGCAAAGAATATTACCACTTTAAAATAAGGATATTTAATAATGATAAATTAGTCAATTAGATAGGCAACATAACAATTATGTTTATCTACCTAATAATAGAGCATCAAAATACATGGAGGAAAACCTGATAGAACTGTTGTGTTAGGATAAAACCCAGTCCTCCTCCAGTATTTCTCCTTTATTCTCATGGTACTAACACACTCATAACACTTATGACGTGTGTGGAGTTTTCCCAAACAAGCAATTCTGCTACACCAGCTGGGTGTCCTACGATTTAACTCAGTTCAATTCAGTTCTGACACTATCTACCTGAAGATAGCATCAGGTACACAGGTTAAGAACTCAGGCCCACAACACCTGTGCTTCTAATGGATTATAAATCTGAGGCTCCCACAACCCCCTCTTTGGATTTGATTAATTTGCTACAGTGACTCACAAGACTCAGGGAAACACTTATGTTTACCAATTTACCTATTTTTTAAAAATTGTATTTATTTATTTGATAGAGAGCATGAGCAGGGGGGTGGGGTGGGGCAGAGGGAGAAGCAGGCTCCCCCCTGAGCAGGGAGCCCGACGTGGGACTCAATGTCCCAACCCCGAGATCATGACCTGAGCTAAAGGCAGCTGCTTAACCAACTGAGCCACCCAGGCATCCCTATTTACCAGTTTATTAAAGGATATGATTAAAGATACAGAGGAACAGTCAGATGAAGAGATACATAGGATGAGTTCTGGGATGGTCCTGAGCACCAGAACTTCTATCCCCATGGAGTTGGGGTGCATCACCCTCTTGGTATGTGGATGTGTTCACCAACCTAGAAGCTCTTTGAATCCCATACTTATTGGGATTTTATGGAGACTTCCTCACATAGGCATGGTCAATTATTAACTCCATTTCCAGCCCTCGTCGCCTTTCTGGAGGATGGGGATGGGGTGGATAGAGCTGCAAACTCCAAGCTTCTAATCTTAGCTTGGACTTTCTGGTGACCAATCACCATCCAGGATCCCACTTAAAGTCACCTCACTGGAACAAAAGATGCTCCTAGTGTTGCAGGATTGCAGGGTCCTTGTTTCACAGAGTCCAAGAATGAATCTCACGGACACAAAAGGGTGAAGTGAAGTGTAAGTTTATTAAGTGAAGGTGAGAGCAGAAAGGAAAGACAAAAGCTCTCTAGAGTGAGAGGGGTCCCGAATGGGTTGCCACTGAGGGCCTTTAGAGGCAGTCTTTTATTGAGAACTGACTGCGAAGCTTGTGGCCTTGAGATTCTTGTGCCGTCTTGGTTTGTTTCTTTATCTCTTGTTCCGTTCTGTCTCAGCATCTCCACCTGCCAGGAATAGTTACAGAACCCAGTCAGAAGAATCAGGGCCTCCTCTCTCTTCTGCCTATACCTTAACCCCTTCCCTATTCATGGGACAGGAGCTGTAGGCAGAAATGTCTATACTGGGATTGTGAGGGGTGACTGATTGTATACTTTTTTATTAGTGGGGGTTAGGGATAGTGCAAATCTCCAAGAATCTGGAAGCAAGTCTTCAGGACCTTGAGGGGCCAACTGCTGCCAAGATCAGGTTCTTTTTAAACATTAAGGCACTAAGGCAACCACGAGTTCCTTGAGGAAGGTCACACCCTGCATGTTTCAGGTATCTATCAGTGGGCTGCAAGCTGTAAGGAGATTTTAATTTAAGCTATATTTCTTTTGCCTTTGTTTCCCACATCACTAGTCCTTTTATCACTTGAGAATTTGCAAAGGTTTCAGGAGCCCAGTGTCTGGACCCAGGGTCAAAGAGCAAATATTAGAACAAAAGATGCTCCTGGTGTTCTTATCACTCAGGAATTTACAAGGGTGTTAGGAGCTCTGTGCCAGAAACTGGGGCCTGAAACCAATATATATTTTTTCTATTATCTCACAACTGCAATGTGAAATATTCAAATCCACAATTATAGTCAAGGACTTCAATACTCTTCTCTCATATCTGATAGAAAACGTAAGCAGAAAATCATCAAGGATATGAAGCCAACTTGAACAACACAATCAACCAGCTAGACTTGATTGACATTTATAGAACACTCTTCTGAGCAACAGTAGAATATACATTATTCTCAAGTACACATGGAACACTTAACAATATGAATAATATTCTGTGGAATAAAAACAAGTCCAAATAGAGGCTCCTGGGTGGCACAGAGAGAGAATTAATCCCAAAGTAAGCGGAAGAAAGGGACTAATAAAGATCAAAGTAGAAACTGATGAAAGAGAAAAAAATTAAAACAATGGAATATCAGTGAACCCAAAATCTGGTTCTATGAGATCAATAAAATTGATAAATCTCTAATCAAAGTGAAAAAAAGAAAATTCAATGACCATTTATATCTAAATGGGGCAGCAGCTACTGAGTTTTGACTTCTTCCACTAGGGAATGCAAACATCATGTTACTGGTGCTTCTAATTGTGAAGAGAAGTTGCAAGTTCTCATTTTTATGTGAAATTTGATTTTTAAATATTGGCCATCAATTCAAAAATTTTCAGCATTATGAGGGCCAAACACAACCCATCTGTAGGCTTCCAGGCACTATGTAATTATGGGATAAACATTTTAAGTAGAAGTTGAGAACTGAGATACTACATTTCTTACAAAAAATTACTAGAAATTCTAGCTGTAATGTTGAATTTTTGTGTAATTAGATAATTTAATACACTTGCATCTTCTTTTATCTAGTCTCAACCCCATAGTTCTCAATCTTGACAGCATAAATTACCTGGGGAGCTTTTTAAAAATTTTTATTTATTTATTTATTTATTTATTTATTTATTTATTTATTTTTAAAGTTGAATTCAATTAATTAACATATAGTGTATTATTAGTGATTCATCAGTTGCATATAACACCCAGTGTTCATTACATCAAGTGCCCTGACCTGGGGAGCTTTTAAAAATGTGAGACTAGGCCTGCCTGACTGGCTCAGTCAGTAGAGTGTGCCACTCTTGATCACGGGGTTGTAAATTCAAACCCCACATTGGGTATAAAGATTACTTAGAAATATAAACCTTTAAAAAGGAGTTTAAGAAATACTGAAGACTAGATAACACCTCCAGAGATTCTAATTTGATTTGTCGGAGGTGAAACTGGGGCAATGGGATTTTTTAAAAAGTATTTAGGTGTTTCTAACTTAAAGTACCTTTGGCATAGACTGAGATAAGAATGAGGGCTTAGTAGGACAAATTATCTATTGAATACCCAGCAAAAGGAGGATATGATTTGCTCAAGGGAAACTCAGTTTTCATTACTTCTCTTTAGTCCCAAACTAATCTCTTTTAGGGTGGTTTTTCAACTTGGGCTCAAATAAGTTGTCTACATTAACTTTCTTGATGATCACCAAACGTTCCTTCATGCATTCGTCCATTTATTCAATGTTTTGTACATTGCATTTAAATCCTGGGATTCAAAGAAAATAAGATTTAATTCCTTGGGTTTTACATGTCACTATCTAGTAAAGGGAGTGAACATGTTTAACAAATCTTCTTTGTTATAATCTACTGTGTCCTAACTCATTGCTCTTCGACATGCAGTCAGTTCTTGTTTTCCACTGCAATTTCTACCATCATCATGGGCAACTTCAAGATTTCTTTAGATTTTTCATCCAAATTTAGCTTCAAAGCTCCTTGATGCCCACAACTTCAATAGCCATTAATTCTATCCACCTTAAGCTCCAACTCTATGACTTTTACTTATGGATCATACGTTACAACTTAATATAATTTCTCTCTCAATATTCACCAGTGATAATTTTCTTCAAAATTGATACCTTTCTATCTCTTTTACCTCTATTACTTGGTACTGTTAGCCTATGTCCCCTTCTTCTTGATGTCCTCCCAGGAGCATCATACTTTAGGTACCATACTTTATTTCAAGGACAAATCCAATTGATTAGTAATGATGCCCGAAGCAGTATGTCAAAAATTTTAAGGCCATATCTGAGATCAAGCAGTAGTGTCTGTCAATGGATATAGGAAAAAGGGTGTCAGCATACTTGACTCCTAGCTTTAACACTGTATTCCCAGACATCAGTGTTAACAAAATCACACATGTAACAATTAGACACAAAATTCTGACATCAGCTACCACATTTCAAGCCTTTGAACTCACAGCATTTTGGTAACCCTACCTCTGTGTCATTTATCTTATAAGAGCTATAGCTCTTAGAGTAGCTATTTGTATATCTATCATATCCTTACTTTTTTATTATTATGTTCAATTAGCCAACATATAGTACATCATTAGTTCTTGATGTGTTCAACAATTCATTAGCTGCTTATAACACCAGTGCTCATCACGAGCTCCTTGAAAACAAGAACCATGGCTTACTCACTTCTGTACCCCTTGCAGTGCTTGGGATGATACAAAAATGACAACAGAAACTACATTTATTGGGTGCCAGGCACTGTGATAAAGCATCTTAATTAACAAAATGATCTAATTTAAGTATCACAACTGCCTTGAGCAATGGGCGCTTTCTTTACCACAGTATTACAGATGAGGAAACTGAGTCCCAAAGAGGTTAAATGACTTGTCTGGGTCAATTAAAACTTGGACTAGAATTTAGGCCTGACATCAATACCCATGATCTTTATGCTGTACTCAAAATTTGCAGAACCATGAGTCTCCACGGACTGGGAGTGTGGACTCTGGAATCTCTGCCACCGTGTGGATGCTGAGACAGCCAGGAACATGTGCATAGTGCCAGCAGTTCATGCCTATGACAGCATGAGCCACAGTGGCATGAGGGCTGCATGGATGGAGGGCCGTGGATGGTTGGAGGACTGTGGTGCAGTTTGGCTTAAAGAGCAGCTGGGCAAGGTATGAGGCAACTGCTGGTCTGCTAAGGGGCTGGCAAGCACTGGACTCCCTAAGTCAGAAGTGGATTTTGCCCTGTGCCATAGAATCATGCTTTATGTTCACACCTTAATGATACAGATGACTGGTGCCAGAGTTGAAAGTGACTTGCCCAAGGTCACCCAGTGTAATGTTGAAGCTCAGGAATACCTGTGTGAAATGTCACAGCCACATTTGTGATTTTATAAGACATCAAAGAAAATGAAAACAGTGGGAAATTTCTCCAAAGATATTTCATACTGGATACCAGAGAAGATAGTTATTTTTTAAGTTTTTATTTAAATTCTAGTTAGTTAACACACAGTGTAATCGTTTCAGGATCCAATATAGTGATTCAACACTTCCAGACAACGCCTGGTGCTCATCACAAGTGCACTCCTTAATCCCCATCACCTATTTAAACCACGCCCCCACCCCCCTCCCCTCTGGTAACCATGAGTTTGTTCACTATAGTTAAAAGTCTATCTCTTGGTTTGCCTCTCTCTCTCTTTTTGCTTTTGCTCTTTTCTTTTGTTTCTTAAGTCCCACATATGAGTGAAATCATATGGTGTTTGTCTTTCTTTGACTGAATTACTTCACTTAACATAATATTCTCTAGCTCCATTTATGTCATTGCAAATAGCAAGATTTCACTCATTTTTATGGCTGAGTAATATTCTATTGTATGTATGTACCACATTCTCCTTATCCATTCATCAGTCAATGGACACTTGGGCTGTTTCCATAATTGGACTATTGAAAGTAATGCTGCTATAAACATAGGGGTGCATGTATCCATTTGAATTAGTATTTTTGTATTCATTGGGTAAATACCCAGTAGTGCAATTGCTGGATCCTAGGATACTTCTATTTTTAGCTTTCTGAGAAATCTCCATACTATTTTCCACAGTGGGGGCACCAGTTTGCATTCCCACCAACAGTGTAAGAGGGTTCTCCTTTCTCCACAACCTCACCAACACCTGTTGTTTCTTGTGTTGTTGATTTTAGCTATTCTGACAGGTGTGGGGTGATATCTCATTATAGTTTTGATTTGTATTTCCCTGATGATCAGTGATGTTGAGCATCTTTTCATGTGTCTGTTGGCCATCTGTATGTCTTCTTTGGAAAAATGTCTTTTCATGTCTTCTGCCCATTTTTAATTAGATGATTTATTTTTTGAGTGATGAGTTTTAGAAGTTCCTTATATATTTTGGATACTAATCCTATATTGGATATGTCATTTGCAAGTATCTTCACCCATTCCATTGGTTACCTTTCAGTTTTCTTGGTTGTTTCCTTCACTATGCAGACGCTATTTATTTTTATGAAGTCCCAATAATTTATCTTTGCTTTTGTTTTCCTTGCCTCAGGAGATATATCTAGAAAGAAGTAGCTATGGCCGATGTCAAAGAGGTCACTGCCTATGTTTTCCTCTAAAATTTTCATGGTTTCAGGTCTCACATTTAGGTCTTAATCCATTTTGAACTTATTTTTGTGTGTGGTATAAGAAAGTTGTTAAGTTTCACTCTTTTGCATGGTGCTGTCCTGTTTTCTGAACATCATTTGTTCAAGAGATTGTCCTTAACCCTTTGGATAATCTTTCCTTCTCCGTTGAAGATTAATTGACAATATAGTTGTGGGTTTATTTCTGGGTTTTCTATTCTGTTCTGTTGATCAATTTGTTTATTTTTGGGCCAGCACATACTGTTTTGATGACTACAGCTTTGTAATATATGTTGAAATCCAGAATTGTGATGACTACAACATTGTTTTTCTTTTTCAAGTTTGCTTTGGCTATTTGGGGTCTTTTTTGGTTCCAAACAAATTTTAGGATTGCTTTTCCTAGCTCTGTGAAAAATGCTGGTGATATTTTGATAGGAGTGCATTGAATGTGTAGATTGCTTTGGGCAGTACAGACATTTTAACAATATCTGTTCCTCCAATCCATGAGCATGGAATGTCTTTCCATTTCTTTGTGCCCTCTTCAATTTCTTTCATCAGTGTTTTATAGTTTTCAGAATACAGGTCTTTCACCTCTTTAGTTAGGTTTATTCCTAGGTATTTTATGGTTTTGGGTGCAATTGTAAATGGGGTTGATTCCTTGATTTCTCTTTCTGCTGCTTCATTATTGGTGTATAGAAATGCAACAGATTTTTGTACATTGATCTTGTATCCTGCAATATTACTGAATTCGTGTATCAGTTCTAGCAGGTTTTGGTGGAGTCTTTAGGGTTTTCTATATAGAGTATCATGTTATCTGCAAATCATTACAATTTTACTTCTTCCTTGCCAATTTGGATGTCTTTTATTTTTTTCTTGTCTGATTGTTCTGGCTAAGACTTCCAGTACTATGTTAAAAATAGTGGTGAGAGCGGACATCCCTGTCATGTTCCTGACCTTAGAGGAAGAGCTCTTAGTTTTTCCCCATTTATGATATTCACTGTGGGTTTTTCATATATGTCCTTTAGTAATGTTGAGGTAAGTTTCCTCTAACCACACTTTGTTGAGGGGTTTTTATCACAAATGGATGTTGTACTTTGTGAAATGATTTTTCTATATCTATTGAAAAGATCATATAGTTCTTACCCTTTCTTTTATTAATGTTGTATATCACATTGATTGATTTGCAAATATTGGAACACCCTTGCAACCCAGGAATAAACGCCCCTTGATTGTGGTGAATGATTCTTTTAATGTGCTGTTGCATTCAGTTTGCTAGTATTTTATTGAGAATTTTTGCATTCATATTCATCAGGGATGTTGGCCTGTAGTTCTCTTTTTTAGTGGAGACTTTACCTGGTTTTGATATCAGGGTAATGCTGGCCTCATAGAATGTATTTGGAAGTTTTCCTTCCTCTTCTAGTTTTTGGAATAGTTTTATGAGAAAAGGTATTAACTCTTCTTTAAATGTTTGGTAGAATTTGCCTGTGAAGCCATCTGGCCCTGGACTTTTGTTTGTTGGGAGATTTTCATAACTGATTAAATTTCTTTGCTGGTTATCAGTCTGTTCAAGTTTTCTATTTCTTCCTGCTTCAGTTTTGATAGTTTATATGTGTCCAGGAATTTGTCGATTTCTTCCAGGTTGTCCAATTTATTGGCATATAGTTTTTCATAATATTGTCTTATAATTGTATTTCTGAGGTGTTGGTTGTTATTTATCCTCTCTTATTTGTGATTTTATTTATTTGGGTACTTTCTCTTTTCTTTTTGATAAGTCTGGCTAGAGGTTTACCAATATTATTAAGTTTTTTCAAAGAACCAGCTCCTAGTTTCATTGATCTGTTCTACTGTTTTTTTAGTTTCTATATCATTTATTTGTACTCTGATCTTTAATACTTCTTTCCTTCAGCTAGCTTTAAGCTTTGTTGTTCTTTTTCTAGCTTCTTTAGGTGTAAGTTGTTTATTTGAGATTTTACTTGCTTCTTCAGGTAGGCCTCTATTTCTATATATTTCCCTCTTACGACAACTTTTGCTGCATCCAAACGGTTTTGGACCATTGTGTTTCAATTTTCATTTATTTCCGTGTATTTTTTAATTTCTTCTTTGATTTCCTGGTTGGCCCATTCATTGTTTGGTAGCATGTTGTTTAACCTCCATGTATTTGTGGTCTTTCCAAAATTTTTCTTTAGGTTGATTTCTAGTTTCATAATGTTATGGTTAGAAAAGATGAATGGTGTGATGTCAATCTCTTTGTATTTGTTAAGACCTGTTTTATGACCCAGTAGGTGATCTGTTCTGGAGAATATCCCATGTGCATTGGAAAAGAATGTGTGTTCTGCTACTTTAGGATGGAATGTTCTGAATATATCTAAGTCAATCTGGTCCAATGTGTCATTCAAAGCCATTGTTTCCTTGTTGATGTTGTGTTACAATGATCTGTCCATTGATGTAAGTGGGGTGTTAAAGTCCCCTACTATTATTGTGTTATTATCAGTTAGTTCCTTTATGCTTGCCTTTGTTTTATATATTTGGGCACTCACATGTTAGGTACATAAATATTTACAATTATTATATCTTCTTGTTGCATTGTCCCCTTTATGATTATATATTTACTTCTTTGTCTCCTGTTAAGCTCTGTTTTAAAGTCTACTTCTTCTGAAAAAAGTTGTTTGATAAGTGTTTCTCCATCCCCTCACTTTCGAGCTGCATGTGCCTTTAGGTCTAAAATGAGTGTCTTGTAGGCAGCATATAGATGGGTCTTGTTTTTTATTTATGCATTCTGACCCCCTATGTCTTTTGATTGGAGCATTTAGTCCATTTGCTTTCAAAGTAATTATTGATAGATATGTATTTAGTGCCATTTTATTACTTGTTTTGTCATTGTTTCCTGAGATTTCTCTGATCCTTTGTCTTTGTCAGTTTTGACAAAAGAGTGGACTCAAAGAGTCCACTTTAATATTTCTTGCAGGGCTGGCTTAGTGGTCATGAACTCCTTTTGTTTTGTTTTGTTTTGTTTTGTTTTAAAGATTTTATTTATTTATTTGACAGAGAGAGAGACAGCGAGGGGGGAACACAGCAGGGGGAGTGGGAGAGGGAGAAGCAGGCTTCCCGCGGAACAGGGAGCCTGACGTGAGGCTCAGTCCCAGGACCCTGGGATCATGACCTGAGCCGAAGGCAGACACTTAAGGACTGAGCCACCCAGGCGCCCCGAACTCTTTTTGTTTTTGTTTGTCTGGGAAACTCTTATTTCTCCTTCTCTTCTGAATGATAGTCCTGCTGGATAGAGTGTTCTTTCCTGCAGATTTTTCCCATTCAGCACTTTGAATATATCATGCCAGTCTCTTCTGGCTTGTCAAGTTTCTGTGGAGAGATCTGAAGCTAACTTTGTGGGTCTTCCCTTGTAAGTTAAGGACTTCTTTTGTCCTGCTACTTTTAAGATTTTTCTTTATCACTGTATTTTGCAAATTTCATTACAATATGTGTTGGTGTTGGCCTGCTTTTGTTGATTTTGATGGGGGTTCTCTGTGCCTCCTGTATCTGGATGTCTGTTTCCTTCCCCATTTTTAGGGAAGTTTTCGGCTATTATTTCTTCAAATAAATTTTCTGCCCCCCTTTTTTTTCTCTCTTCTTCTTCTTCTTCTGGGACTTCTATAATACGAATGATGGAGTCACTGGGTTCCTTATGTCTATTCTCATGTTGCGTAATTCTTCTTTCTTTGTTGAGCTATATTATTTTATCTTCTATATCACTTATTTGTTCCTCTGTTTCTTCCAGTCTGCTGTTCATTGCATCAAGCCTGTTTCCAATCTCATTTATTGCACTCTTCATTTCTGACTAATTCTTTTTTAACTCATTTATCTCTGTGGTAAGGGTATCACTGATGTCTTCTATTCTTTTCTCAAGCCCAGTGAGTATCCTTATGACCGTTGCTTTAAATTCTCCATCAGGCATGTTACTTATATCTATTTCTCTTAGATCTCTGGCCATGGCCTTATCTTGGTCTTTCATATGGGATAAATTCCTCCATCTTCACATTTTGTCTAGGTCTCTGCCTTCTTCTCTGTGTTAGAAAAGGCAGTCATGTTTCCTGCTCCTGAAAGTAACGACCTTTGAAGAAGAAGTCATGTAGTGTCCAGGGCTTGCCACTTCAGGGAATGTCTCTGTTGTGTGCCATGTGTACTCTGCTGTTGTGTTCTGGCTGCTCTATCCTTCAGGCCAGTCATCTGCAGAGGCTCTCCTTGCCTGCTCTGGGCAGTGTTTGGTCCTTGGCTAGAGTGTGGTGATTTTTTTAACTACATGTGCTCTGGACTGCTTGTGAAATGAAACCTGACACTATCTCCACCAGAACTGAGGCCCTGCAGAACTCTTTGTTTGGGGATGTGGTGTGGGCAGTGGTTTGTGCTGGTCTTCTGGGGGAGGGACTGAGGCAAATGTGACTAAGAAGGGTAGTACTACTGGAGTGTAGAGTGGTGGGGTTTGGTGTAAGCAAGTTGGACATCCAGTGTTGGTGCTACACTGCTTCCCACAGGTAGCTCTGTGTTTATGCTCAGGGACCGTGTAGGAAAATGGTGCCAGATATCTCCTTTTTTCCTGGAGAAGTGTCTCCATGAACACTACCTCTCAGGGACACACTGTGAGAAAAGCAAATAATCTCCCCATGTGTGTCCCAGGCATTCTTCAGGTTACTGTTTCCACGCTGTCTGACCTTGTGTTGTTTGCCTGCCTTCTCTCCAGGAGCAGCACTGTGTGCTCAGGGTCTATCCCAGCCAAGCTCACTGACCTCTAGGCTTTAGGGGCGCCTCGCCTGGGTGGCTCAGTCGTTGGGTGCCTGCCTTCAGTTCGGGTCATGATCTCAGGGTCCTGGGATCAAGCTCCACATTGGGTTCCTTGCTCAGCGGGGAGTCTGTTTCTCCCTCTCCCTCTACCCCTGCTTGTGTGCTCTTCTCTCTCTCCCAAATAAATAAATAAAATCTTAAAAAATTAAAACTCCAGTCTTAAGCCCTGCTGGTTATAAGAACTCATGAAATTCAGCCCTTCTTATTTTCCAAGGCAACGACTTTGGAGAAATGTTCTCTTTGTGGGTTCTCCCATGTGCTCCTCTCTCTCTCTCTCTCTCTCTCGCCCTCTCCACAATTAGGGCTCCCTCCCCTCTGCAGCACCCACAATACATTTCTCCCCAAACCAGGTCTCCACACTTTCTACCTTCTTTGATGTAGACTCTTCTTTCCCTTTAGGTGTGGAATTTTTTCTGTCAGTTTTCAGGTTGATTTCTGGGGTATTTAGGATGGTTTGATAGTTATCTAGTTGTGTTCGTGGGATGAGGTAACCTCCTACTCCACCACCATCTTCTTCTGTCCAGAGAAGATTGCTTTGTATGGTACATGGGTAATCCACAAGACCTACCTTCTGGATCATCATACATTGGAGCCATTAATCTTACCTACATTTCAAAGGTAGCAATGCAAGTAAGCTAAGACCAAAGGCTGAATTTTTTCTTGTCATGAATGCAGGGATGAGGAAGTATTTCCTTACAAGCCAATGACCAGCAGGATCTAGTAGAATGAGTAAATATGTTGAACTAAGCCATAAAAACTACAAGACCAAAGCAGTCAGATTCACAGCATCATTCTGATGACATAAGTCAGCAGGGTGAATGTAGGAAGAAGCAAGCATCTTAGAAAACTGGCATTGGTGGTATACCCATCATTACTCCACCTCAGTAAGAAGTAAATAAATATGGTGAAAGTATTGGCAAATAATTTGAAGTGGTCATGAAGCCATCTTCTTTACTCCTAAACCTCCTTCAGATAGTGCAGTTATCAAAGCTGGATATTGTGTTAAGCAAGGAGTGGTGATGAAGCAACTGGAGTAGAAGATATTTTTTTCAATTGGATGAAAACACAATAGCCTACTTCAAATCTGAACTGGAGAAGGAACCTCTCCAGATAATACCACTTAAAGAAGATCATGAAGTACAGGAATGTAGACAGAGCAATGTAATGATGAGGGACAATCTCTTTGAAAGTGTAACATTGTTTTAAACTTTCTATGTGCAGGCTGATAGCCCTGAAGAGATGCACAGGTGGATTAAAGAAATCTCTGGGACTTACTAAAAAAAAAAAACAAGTCCCAGGACTTACTCAGTACTTATAAATGATCATAGAAAGTTGAGTTAACCAAACTGCCTTTTACAGTTATGGTAACTGACTATGTCAACAACATGCAAACTTTCTCGACAGTCATCAGGTTGTATAAGTATATTTTTTTAAATGATGAATTATGAAAAAATGGAACTTTAATGTGAAAAAATCACATTAAGCTATCTTGTAAAAATTAATTTACTGAATTGGCCCTAGAGTTTCAATTTCTATGTTTTATGTGTTTTGAAATTTTTTATACCACGCCACTTGAAATGCACCTTTGTTCTAAGGATACATGCAAACTCATACATGCATATGCATTGGACAAACTCTACATTACTATAGTTTGCATGGAATTTTAAATATCAGGTGAAATTTAGCCACCTCATAGGAATCTATAGTGTTTTGTTAATTTGTACCACTTTGTTTTCAAAGTCACTAGTATCATAAATAAACACAACATACTAGGGACTGTATGGCAGTGCATTTAGAATGGTCATATTTAAGGATATATTTAGATTTTATTTAGGTGAAAACAAATTAAAATTAATATTTACAATTGATAATTAGTTCACTGCAGTTTTTTTCACTGCAGTTTTAGTAAATGATTAAATATGTGCCCTTTGTTACATTTAAAATCTTAAGTTATACGAATGTGTGACATATTCAACACTAAATAAATACAATTAAAGCAAAGGTGAAAAGACTATGCTGTTATTGATTACAGTGAGATTCAGGGAAGGAAACTAAATTTGCAGACTGCCAGAAAAAATAATAGGTGTGAAAAATGTTGAGTTCGGCTAATTAAAGAAATATAAAGAAACATGACCTTTTATTTTTATTTTCTGCGTTTTCATTTTTTGTCCTTCTAAAATATGTGGGATAATTCCTAGTGTCAATTGAGAATAGACACTGAAATAAAAGGGTAAAACTGGTAGGCTTCCTTTTAAACACAATTTAGTTGCAACCGGAACACTGCATTCTAGTTTAGGTTGACTGAATCTTCAGGTGGCAAAGCTGTCAAATTTGGCTTTGGTGACAGAGCTGGTTTCTTAGTGGAAACGATAGTGGAAATGATGGTTAAGTATCATTGCTTTAAACTCACTCCTAAAAATGCATTGTTTTGGATTGGGAAAGACAAATGCCATATGATTTCACTCGTATGAGGAATCTAAAAAGAACAAATGAGTAAAGAAACAAAAAGCAGAATCAGACCTATAAATACAGAGAGCAAAGTAATGGTTGCCAGGGTGGAGGGGGGGGGTGAGGGGAATGGGCGAAATGGGTAAAGGGGAGTGGAAGATAAATATTTCCAGTTATGGAATGAATAAGTCATGGAAATAAGAGGCACAGCCTAAGGAATATAGTCAATGATATTGTAATAGCATTGTGGTGAGCATAGCATAATATATAAACTTTTCAAATCACTATGTTGTACACTTGAAACTAATATAATGTTGTGTGTCAACTATACTCAAAAAAAATTTAAAAACAATGAAATTAAAATGCATTGCTTTAAGAAGGAACTTGCACATGTATGCTGCATGGCTTATGCTTCTGCTCTGGGTGTGTGTTTTGTTTGCTTTTCAGAGAATAAAGTCTCACACTGAGTTACTAAAAAAAATTTGCAGAACCATAATAATCAGCCAAAGAACACAAAACTTTAGCATAAGCATAGTTTAATTTATTAGGTTGGATGGTGGATGCATGGGCTACATTGTACAACTCCCGTATACTTTTTTAAAAATTAAACTTATTTTAATGAATTTGAATGAAAACTTCCTTTTCTGTTGGTTTAAATATTGAAGCATCAGCATATTTATTTCTGTTGCATAGTTCAGGTAACAAAGATATTATTATGAGTAATGGACTAGACATTGTGCTAGATGCTTGGGGTACAAAAGTGAAGACACACACAGTTCCAACCCTTTCTAGCAGTCTAGTGAAACAATAGTAATGGTTCAAATTGACTCCATGCTTGTGTAGTATTTATGAGTGATAGAAGTATTTTAAATGGATCTTATTTAATTTTCAAATAATGCTATGAAATAGGTATTAATTTTACCCTGTTTCTGAGAGAGACAAATTAAAAGCTTTTCTAAGCCCAAGTTCACCCAGCTATTAAATAGCAGAGCTGGAATTTAAAAGGATGTCAGCCTGGTTCATCATGATGTTAGTTAGACAGCCTCCCAAAACACATCATTTCCATATAAGCAGGGAACTCCCACATAATGTAGGAGGTGATAATACCTAGCAAGCTGCATAAATGCTGTGGGTGCCAAAGGACAGGCACTGTGCCCAAGCATCCAGGTATGATGTCAGGAGACACTGCCAAGGAGACACATGATGAACAAAATATCCCTATACTTCCTTTAAAAGATCAAAACCTGGTGAGGTTGTTCTGACTTACAGATTTACAACAATAATCTCAAGAAATACCAAGAATTCCCTCAGAGAAGATCCTAGAGAAGGAGACTTCGTGCTGTTTGTCCAACACAGACTCAGGAATTACAACACTTTATCTTCTGATGCCATGGCAGCAGTGTGGAGAGCACAATGTCTTCATTCTGCATTTCATCTTGAGCTTTTGCCTAGCTGGACTTGCACCTGATTTTTTTCTCCCTCCCTAAAACTGAAGAACTTTATTGAAAACAATGACTGATAGAAACTCCAGATTTTTGCTTTGAAGTCAACTGACAACATCTTCCAGATTTTCCTAGTACTGCACATTCTTGTCACTATTTTAAAAACTCTGAATTCCAAAACCAAATTAACAAAAACTTTGCTGGCCAGGATTCTGCTCAAAGATCTAGTCCTCATACTACTTATTTTTCTAAATTTCACATCTGTACCTTTTTTTTACTAAATTCCCCATGCTGTACATTACATCACTGTGTGTTATTTATTTTATAACTGGAAAACTGGGGGCACCTGGGTGGCTCAGTCGGTTAAGCGTCTGCCTTTGGCTCAGGTCATGATCCCAAGGTCCTGGGATCGAGCCCTGTGTCAGGCTCCTTGCTCAAGCAAGGACCCTGCTTTTCTCTCTCCCTCTGCCTGCTACTCCCCCTGCTTGTGCTCTCTCTCTCTCTCTCACTATCTCTTTTTCTCTCTGTCAAATAAATAAGTAAAAATCTTTACAAAAATAACTGGAAAATCATACACCTTAATCCCCCTCATCTGTTTCATCTATCCCTCCACCTCCTCCACTCTGGCATCCATTAGTTTGTTTTCTGTAGCTATCTATGTTCTCTGTATCTATGATCAAAACTCATAGTTGGTAAATTTATTAGATTGTTAGTGTGTCTTGTATTTTAGAGTCCTCATATAAGTTAAGTCATACAGTATTTGTCTTTGTCTGGTTTATTTCACTTAGCATAATCCCTCTTGGTCCACCCACGTTGTCACAAATAGGAAGATTTCATTCTTTTTTATGACTAATTCCATTGTATGTATATACGACATCTTTCTCATCCATTCATCTATCAGTGGACATTTAGGTGGCTCTCATACCTTAACTATTGTAAATAATGCTGTAATGAATATAGGGGTACATATGTCTTTTCAAATTAGGGTTTTCATTTTCTTTGGATAAATACTTAGAAGTGGAATTGCTGGATCGTAATGTAGTTCTATTTTAAATTTTTTGAGGAACGACCATACTGTTTTCCATAGTGACTGCACCAATTTACAGTCTTACCAACGGTATACGAAGGTTTCCTTTTCTCCACATCCTCCCCAAACATTGGTTATTTCTTGTTTCTTTAATAATAGCCATTCTGACAGGTGTGAGGTGAAATATCAAACTGTGGCTTTGATTTGTATTTCCCTGATGGTTAGTAATGTTGAGCATCTCTTCGTGTGCCTGTTGACCATCTATATGTTTTCTTTGGAAAAATGTCTATTCAGGTCCTCTGTCCATTTTTTAACCAGTTTATTTTTTTGATATTGAGTTTTATGAATTCTTTATATTTTTGGATATTAACCCTTTATTGGCTATATCATTTGCAAATATCTTTTCCCATTCAGTAGGTTGCTTTTTTGTTTTGTTGACGGTCTTCTTCACTGTGCAAAAGTTTTTTAGTTTGATGTAGTCCCATTTGATTATTTTTGCTCTTGTTGTCCTTGACAAGTGGCAAAAATGCAAGATAGTTTCCAGCCATGGAAAGCTCACTGAGACTGGGAAGGGGGCAGAATTGGTACAGCACACACCATAGATGATACTGGTCCACAGTGAGGTATTGGAGGTAGGAATTGCAGTTGGTTATTAGTTAATTGAAGATGACATAATGCTCTCAGATAACCAAATTCTGGGCAAATAATTTCTAAGGCATTGTCACAAAGATCCAAACATTGGAATTTTACAAGGGACCCAATGGTTTTTGGAACCACAACTATGTCATTTGAGTGAAGGTACAGTTCCACAGGGTTTGGAAGCTTCTGAGCAAGGTTTTCTGGAAAGTTTGGATGCCAGGATTGAATATATCCCATCAGGCACACTGCGGCACTACATCTTGTCAAAATTGGTCCATTTCTCAGTGTGGGTGGAGCCAGTGCTGCACATGCAGATGGCATAGGATGGCAAGCCCTTTGTATACATTTTTATGTCTTTAACATGTTATATAATACTTTAAATTAATGATCATAAGAACTCAGATAATTTAGTTCTATCTCTTTCTAAACTTATAAAATCATTTTATAATGCCTCTAACATATGTTAAGTTCACTTTAACAATTTTATCATGTATTATTCAGATATTAGATGCTTTTACATAGCATAAGATGGTTTAGCATGTACACTATATTACACTCGTGTTTCCAAATTTGTATCTGAGGTAATTTACCAATACATAGGTCTGTATAAATGGCAAGAGTGAAATATTAAAAGAGTAGGATAGAATCCAAGAAACTTGAAACCTAAAAAACTCTATTGAGCACAGACTGTAGAAAAATTAATAAACAAAGAGGGAGTGGGGGACGCCTGAGTGGCTCAGTCGATTGTCTGCCTTCTGCTAGGGTCATCATCTCGCAGTTCTGAGATGGAGTCCCACGTCAGGCTCCCTGCTTGGCCAGGAGTCTCCCTCCCCCTCGGCCTGTTGCTCCTCCTGCTTGTGCTCCCTCTCCCTCTCTCTCTGACAAATAAATAAATAAATCTTAAAGAAAAGAGGGAGTGGGTTCTCAGTATAGAGTCCAGAAAGTGGTACATTAAGAAAATTTGAACATTTAATTCCTTTTGGTAGGAGTGATGAGTATGTTAGGGTCATTGATGTAAGAATCATAACTCATAAGAGCTATGACTTATTGTGCACAAAGGAACATTATTATTAGGATTTTATCCAGTGTAGATAGGAAAAGAACATGTAGACAGAAAGATACAAATCACTGATCCACTTGCAAACTAAAATTCTTATTATAAATCACCTGTTGGTTTATGGTTCTGGGAAAAGATAAATTCCCACAAAGTACAACTAAAAATTCTACACATGACACAAAAAATATATAAGAAGACCTTAGAAGGTGGAGAGAATATCTTATTACCTTCCCTCCAACGCAACAGAATAAAGCAACCCAGGTCTGGCAATTCCCAAAGCCCAATCTATCAATACCAGAAAGCCCAGATAGGTTCATTTCTCCCTTGAATTGAAGTACCATCACCAACACCAATGAGGCCTGGTGGCAATGGCCAGGAGGATCTATCAGGAGACCTGCTGATAATAAGCAACCAGGGAAAGTGCTTTTCTTCCCTGGACAACAAGTAGCTCCATTCAGGAAGCTTCTTCATCCTTAGGGCCTGAGACATCGAAGACAAACGTTAAAGCAGCCATTATACAAATACTTCAACAAGCAATTTAAAATTCTCTTAAGTGAAGAAAAATAGAAATTCTCAGTAAGAAATAATAATATAACTGAAATAGGAAATCTCTGCCTAAGGTAGGCTCTACAGTAGAATGGAGAAGACAAAGCATTGAGTCAGTGAATTGAGGACATATCAATAGCATTTATCCAATGTAGACATAGAAATAGAGTAAAAACAAACAAACCAGAGCCTGAAGAACCTGTGATAAAATAACAAAAAAAATCTAACTACATGCTGCTGGTTATAAGAAACTTCAAATTCAATGACATAGTTTGGTTATAATGAAAACAGAAAAATACACAATGTAAGTATTAATAAAGGGAATTTTTTTAAAAAAAGATCAGTAACTGTAGTGAAAAGAAGAACCATATGCACCCCAATGTTCATAGCAGCAATGTCCACAACAGCCAAACTGTGGAAGGAGCTGAGATGCCCTTCAACAGACAAACGGATAAAGAAGATGTGGTCCATATATACAATGGAATATTACTCAGCTGTCAGAAAGGATGAATACCCAACATTTGCATCAACATAGATGAAACTAGAGGAGATTATGCTAAGTGAAATAAGTCAAGCTGAGAAAGACGATTATCATATGGTTTCACTCATTTGTGGAACATAAGGAATAGCATGGAGGACATTAGGAGAAGGAAGGGAAAAATGAAGGGGGGAAATCAGAGGGGGAGATGAACCATGAGAGATTATGGACTCTGAGAAACAAACTGAGGGTTTTAGAGGGGAGGGGGCTAGGAGTATGGATTAGCCTGGTGATGGGTATTAAGGAGGGTATGTACTGCATGGAGCACCGGGTGTTATACGCAAACAATGAATCATGGAACACTACGTCAAAAACCAATGATGTACTACTGTATGGTAACTAACATAATAAAAAAGTATAAAAAAAAGATTGATAACATTGATAAACCTTTTGCTAGAAGAGCAAAAATAAAATGAGAGAATACACAAATCATCAATACCAGGAATGAAATAGGGAATCCCATTATAGATCCTACATAATTAAAAACATAATAGGAAATATTACAAACAACATTATAGTCATAAATTTGGCAACTTAAAAGAAAAAGAAACAGTCCTCAAAAATTACAACTTGCCGGGGGCAAGGAGCAAGATGGTGGAGGAGTAGGAGACCTAAATTTCGTCTGGTCCCAGGAATTCACCTAGATAGGGATCAAACCATTCTGAACACCTATGAACTCAACAGGAGATCGAAAAAAGAATAGCAACAACTCTCTGAACAGAAAAGCAACCGCTTTCTGGAAGGAAGTGCGAAGAAGTGAATCTGAGGCGATATTCGGGAAGATAGACTGCAGGGGGAGGGAGCCTCCATCAGCCACTACCGGCAGGTGATAGAGCAGCAGAGCACAAAATCGGAACTTTTAGAAGTCTGCTCCAAGGAGGGACATCGCTCCAGTGGCTAAGCGGGGGGCAGAACACTAGCTGGGACAGTGTGGTCTCAGGACCCTCAGGATCACAGAAAGACTGGGGGTGCCTGAGTGCAGCAGAGCTCCCAGATATCGGAGCAGGGAAGCCGGCAGCACAGACAGAGCCGAGGAGTGGGCTCTCAGCTCGGGGTTGCCATAAACCGTGATCCGCAGTACAGTCAGGCCACCCCTCTTCCAGCAGGGACCCAACAAGTGGCAGATCCGGGGAGACTCCCCTTCCTCCCCCAGGAGGAGCGACATGGGAGCACACCACAGGGATCTGCTGAGTTTGGAGACTCCACACGGGGTCGTGTGCCAGAGATAGAAACCCTTGGTCACAGGCTGGGTGAACATGGAGTGTGGTTGGAGACGGGGGAGATGGGAGCAACTGACTGCTTTTCTCTGGGGGCTCCCCGAGGAGTTGGGCCCCGAATTCTTGGTTCCTCTGGGGTGGAGAATGGGAGGCTACCATTTTCACTCTCGTCCTCCAAAGCTGTATGGAAAGCTTGCAGGGAACAAAAGCTCCCAAGAGCAAACCGGAGCAGATTACTTAGCCTAGCCCCGGCAAGGGCGGGACAATTCCGCCTCCCGCAAAGACATTTGAGAACCACTGCGACAGACTCCTCCCCCAGAAGATCAGCAAGAACAGCCCGCCAAAACCAAGTTTACCAATCAATGAGAAGGGCAGAACTCCAGGACTCGGGGAATACAGCACATAGAATTCATGGCTTTTTTTTCCTATGATTCTTTAGTCTTTCAAAGTCAATTTTTAAAATTTTTTTTAAATTTTTCTTTTTCCCTTTTTCAACCAACACCTTACCCTTTTTAAAAAATATTTTTTATTTTTCATTTTTAGGGTCATATTCTATCCCTTCATAGTAGTTAACCTTATTTTTGGTATATATATAAGTTGTTCTATCTTTAAAATTTGGGGATACAGTTTCTTCTAACAGACTAAAATACACCCTAAATTTCTAGTGTATGGTTTTGTTCTAGTCTCCTACCTGATCACATTCTCTCCCTATTTTTTTTAAATTTCTCTTCTTTCTTTTTTCAGCCAACTTCTTATCAATTCTTTTTACAAAATCTTTTATAATTTTCATCTTTATAATCATATCCATTCTTTCATCATATTTACCCTTATTTTTTCTTTCTTTAAAATTTTGGGAGGCAGTTTCTTCAAACAGACCAAAATACGCCCAAAATCTAGGGTGTGGCACTAATCTATTCACCAGCTTGATCATATTCTTCTTTTATTCTTCTTTTTCTTTCTTTCTTTCTTTCTCTTTCTTTTCTCCAAGTTTCAGGTCTCTTCTGATTTGTTTAGCGTATATTTTTCTGGGGTCTTTGTTACCCTCTGAGCATTTTGTTCTCCCATTCATTTATTGTCCTCTGGACAAAATGACAAGATGGAAAAACTCACCTCAAAAAAAAGAACAAGAGGCAATACTGAATGCCTGGGACCTAATCAATACAGACATTAGTAAGATGTCAGAACTAGAGTTCAGAATGACAATTATAAAGATACTAGCAGGGCTTGAAAAAAGCATGGAAGATACTAAAGAAACCTTTTCTGGAGAAATAAAAGAACTAAAATCTAACCAAGTCAAAATCCAAAAGACTATTAATGAGGTGCAATAAAAAATGGAGGCTCTAACTGCTAGACTAAATGAGGCAGAAGAGAGAATTAGTGATATAGAAGACCAAATGATGGAGAATAAAGAAGCTGAGAAAAAGAGAGATGAACAGCTACTGGATCAGGAGGACAGAATACGAGAGATAAGTGATACCATGAGACGAAACAATATTAGAATAATTGGGATCCCAGAAGAAGAAAGAGAGAGAGGGGCAGAGAGTATATTGGAGGAAATTATAGCAGAGAACTTCCCTAATTTGGGGAAGGAAACAGGCATCAAAATCCAGGAGGCACTAGGAACCCCCCTCAAAATCAATAAAAATAGGACAATACCCCAACATCTAATAGTAAAACTTAAGAGTTTCAGAGACAAAGAGAAAATCCTGAAAGTAGCTCAGGACAAGAGGTCTGTAACCTACAATGGTAGGAACATTAGATTGGCAACAGACCTATCAACAGAGACATGCCAGGCCAGAAAGGACTGGCATGATATATTCAGAGCACTAAGCAAGAAAAATATGCAGCCAAGAATACTATATCCAGCTGGCTGTCATTGAAAATAGAAGGAGAGATAAAAAGCTTCCAGGACAAACAAAAATTATGCAAACATGAAAGTAGCCCTAGAAGAAATATTGAAAAGGGTTCTCTAAGCAAAAAGAGAGCCTAAAAGTAACATAGACCAGAAAGGAACAGAGACAATATATAGTAACAGTCACCTTACAGGCAATACAAAGGCACTAAATTCATATCTTTCAATAGTTACCCTGAATATAAATGGGCTAAATGCTCCAATCAAAAGACACAGGGTATCAGATTGTATAAAAAAATAAGACCCATCGATATGCTGTCTGCAAGAGACTAATTTTAGACCCAAAGGTCCTCCAGATTGAAAGTGAGGGCTTGGAAAACAATTTACCATGCTAATGGACATCAAAAGAATGCTGGGGTGGCAATCCTTATATCAGACAAATAAGATTTTAAACCCAAGACTATAATAAGAGATGAGGAAGGACACTATATCATACTGAAAGGGTCTATCCAACAAGAAGATCTAACAATTGTAAATATCTATGCCCCTAACACGGGAGCAGCCAATTATATAAGCCAATTAATAACAAAAGCAAAGAAACACATCAACAACAATACAATAATAGTAGGGGATGTTAACACCCCCACCCCCACTGAAATGGACAGATCATCTAAGCAAAAGATCAACAAGGAAATAAAGGCTTTAAATGACACACTGGACCAAATGGACTTCACAGATCTATTCAGAACATTCCATCCCAAAGCAACAGAATACACATTCTTCTCTAGTGCCCATGGAATATGCTCCAGAATAGATCACATCCTAGGTCACAAATCAGGTCTCAACCAGTACCAAAAGATTGGGATCATTCCCTGCATAGTTTTGGGCCACAGGGCTTTGAAACTAGAATTCAATCACAAAAGGAAAGTCAGAAAGAACTCAAATACATGGAGGCTAAAGAGCACCCTACTAAAGAATGAATGGGTCAACCAGGAAATTAAAGAAGAATTAAAAAATTCATGGAAACAAATGAAAATGAAAACACAACTGTTCAAAATATTTGAGATGCAGCAAAAGTGATCCTAAGAGGAAAGTATATAGCAATACAAGACTTCCTCAAGAAACAAGAAAGATCTCAAATACACAACCTAACCCTATACCTAAAGGAGCTGGAGAAAGAACAGCAAATAAAGCCTAAACCTATCAGGAGAAGAGAAATAATAAAGATCGGAGCAGAAATCAATGAAATAGAAACCAAAAGAACAGTAGAACAGATCAACAAAACTAGGAGCTTGTTCGTTGAAAGAATTAATAAGATTGATAAACCCCTGGCCAAACTTATCAAAAAGAAAAGAGAAATGATGCAAATAAATACTATCATGAATGAAAGAGGAGAGATTACAACCAACACCAAAGAAATACGAACAATTATAAGAACATATTATGAGCAACTATATGCCAGCAAATTAGATAATCTGGAAGAAATGGTTGCACTCCTAGAGATGTATAAACTACCAAAACTGAACCAGGAAGAAATAGAAAACATGAACAGACCTATAACCACTAAGGAAATTGAAGCAGTAAAAAAAAAATCTCCCATCAAACAAAAGCCCAGAGCCAGATGGCTTCCTAGGGGAATTCTACCAAACATTTAAAGAAGAATTAATACCAATTCTTCTGAAACTGTTCCAAAAAATAGAAATGGAAGGAAAACTTTCAAACTCGTTTTATGAGGCCAGCATTACCTTGATCCCAAAACCAGACAATTACCCCATCAGAAAAGAGAATACAGACTAATATCCCTGATGAACATGGATGCAAAAATTCTCACCAAAATACTAGCAATAAGATCCAACAGTACATTAAAAGGATTATTCACCATGACCAAGTGGGATTTATCCCTAGGCTGCAAGGTTGGTTCAACATCCACAAATCAATCAATGTGATACAATACATTAATAAAAGAAAGAACAAGAATCATATGATCCTCTCAATAGATGCAGAAAAAGCATTTGACAAAGTACAGCATCCTTTCTTGATCAAAACTCTTCAGAGTATAGGGATAGAGGGTACATACCTCAATATTATAAAAAAAAAACAACAACTATAAAACCTCACAGCGAGTATCATTCTCAATGGGGAAAAACTGAGAGCTTTCCCCCTAAGGTCAGGAATGCGGCAGGAATGTCCACTACTACCACTGCTATTCAACATAGTATTAGAAGTCTTAGCCACAGCAATCAGGCAACAAAAAGAAATAAAAGGCATCCGAATCAGCGAAGAAGAAGTCAAACTCTCACTCTTTGCAGATGATATGATACTTTATGTGGATAACTGAAAAAACTCCACCCCAAAACTCCTAGAATTCATACAGGAATTCAGTAAAGTGGTAGGATATAAAATCAATGCACAGAAATCAGCGGCATTTCTATACACCAACAAGAGAGAAGAAAAAGAAATTAAGGAGTTGATCCCATTTACAACTGCACCCAAAACCATAAGATACCTAGGAATAAATCTAACCAAAGAGGCAAAGAATCTGTACTCAGAAAACTATAAAATACTCATGAAAGAAATTGAGGAAGACAAAGAAATGGAAAAACGTTCCAAGCTCATGGATTGGAAGAACAAGTATTGTTAAGATGTCAATGCTACCTAGAGTAATCTACACATTTAATCCAATCCCTATCAAAATAACATCCACTTTTTTCAAAGAAATGGAACAAATAATCCTAAAATTTATATGGAACCATGAAAGATTCTGAATAGCTAGAGGAATGTTGATGAAGAAAAACAAAGCTGGTGGCATCACAATTCCGGACTTCAAGCTCTATTACAAAGCTGTCATCATCAAGACAGTTTGGTACTGGCACAGAAACAGACACATAGATCAATGGGACAGAATAGAGAGCCCAGAAATGGACCCTCAACTCTCTGGTCAACTCATCTTCAACAAAGCAAGAAACAATGTCCGATGGCAAAAAGCCAGTCTCTTCAACAAATGGTGTTGGAAATTTGGACAGTCACATGCAGAAGAATGAAACTGGACCATTTCCTTACAGCACACACAAAAATAGACCCAAAATGGATGAAAGACCTAAATGTGAGACAGGAGTCCATCAAAATCCTAGAGGAGAACACAGGCAGCAACCTCTTCGACCTTAGCCACAGCAAAAATGAACATTGAGACTTCATCAAGATAAAAAGCTTTTGCACAGCAGGGGAAACAGTCAACAAAACCAGAAGACAACTGACATAATGGGAGAAGATATTTGCAAATGACATATCAGATAAAGAGCTAATATCCAAAATCTATAAAGAACTTATCAAACTCAACACCCAAAGAACAAATGATCCAATCAAGAAATGGGCAGAAGACATGAACAGACATTTTTCCAAAGAAGACATCCAAATGGCCAATGGACACATGAAAAAGTGCTCAACATCGCTTGGCATCAGGGAAATCCCAAACAAAACCTCAATGAGATACCACCTCACACCAATCAGAATGGCTAAAATTAACAAGTCAGGAAACGATAGATGTTGGCGAGGATGTGGAGAAAGGGGAACCCTCCTACACTGTTGGTGGGAATGCAAGCTGGTGCAGCCGCTTTGGAAAACAGTATGGAGGTTCCTCAAAGAGTTGAAAATAGAGCTACCATACAACCCAGCATTTGCACTACTGGGTAATTACCCCATAGATACAAATGTAGTGATCCGAAGGGTTATGTGCACCCCAATGTTTATAGCAGCAATGTCCACAACAGCCAAACTATGGAAAGAGCCTAGATGTCCATCAACAGATGAATGGATAAAGAAGATGTGGTATCTTTACACAATGGAGTATTATGCAGCCATCAAAAAATGAAATCTTGCCATTTGCAACGACGTGGATGAAACTAGAGGGTATTATGCTAAGCAGAATAAGTCAATCAGAGAAAGACATGTATCATATGATCTCACTGATATGAGGAATTCTTAATCTCAGGAAACAAACTGAGGGTTGCTGGAGTGGTGAGGGGTGGGAGGCATGGGGTGGCTGGCTGATAGACATTGGGGAGGGTATGTGCTATGGTGAGCACTGTGAATTGTGTAAGACTGATGAATCACAGACCTGTACTTCTGAAACAGTAATACAGTATATGTTAAAAAAAAAAAAAGAAGAAGATAGTAGGAAGGGAAAAATGATTGGGGGGAAATCGGAGGGGGAGTTGAACCATGAAAGACTGTGGACTCTGAGAAACAAACTGAGGGTTTTAGAGGGGAAGGGGGTGGGGGGATGGGTTAGCCTGGTGATGGGTATTAAAGAGGGCACGTACTGAATGGAGCACTGGGTGTTATATGCAAACAGTGAATCATGGAACACTACATCAAAAACTAATGATGATTACGGTGATTAACATAACAATAAAATAAAATTTAAAAATCTTTAAAACTAAAAAAAATAAAAAAATACAACTTGCCAAACTCAACCAAAATAATATACATAATCTGATCATCTGATTAGTCCTATAACCATGAAAGATTTTGAATTTGTAATGAAAAAGTTCCAGAAAATGAAATCTCTATGCCAGTATGGTTTCATTAGACAAGTCTACCAAACACTTAGAGAATAATACCAATTTACAGAATCTCTTTCAGGATATGGAAGGGAAGGGAACACTTCTATAATTATTTTATGATTTAACTCTAATTCCAAAACAAGACAAAAGCAGCACAAAAAAGAAAACTACAGAGCATTATTTCTCATGAACATAAATGTAATAAAACAGCAAACTATTAAAAAAAAGAACTATACACCTCATGACTGCATTCGCAGCATGTAACAGAGTTCTTGGCCCATTGTAGATGTTGGACACTAACTTGTGGGACGATTGAATGGATTAATTAATTAATTCTTACTGGACCATTCCACTCCTCAGTCCCAAAGCCAAGTCAAACACAACATATCTAAAAATCGACTTATTAATGTATGTATTCCTATTCCCACTCTGCACAATTACTGGAACATACTAAGTAATACTACAAATAATATTTACCAAAAGGGTGAATGCATCAATTAAAGACAAGCTACCACTATCCAACCTCCTGAGCCCCAAATCAAATGGTAAATGGCATAGATTTTGGAGTCAAAATTGCATTCAAGTTCAGCTTTGCTATTTATCAAATGTGTGAACAGAAACAAATTTTTTAACTCTCTGAGCTTCCAAAGAACTTTTTCTTACCATCTACCATCTGACTGCTAAGTCAATGCCATATACTTTAGGCTTTTATGGGTTTTGTTTCTGTAACATTCCACTTCCAGTACCAGTAGCTATTTCAGTCAGGCTAAGCAAGAGTAGGTTGTTGTAATAAAATACAGCAAAATCTCTGTGGTTTGACATTTATTTCTTGCTTATTGGACATGCTTTACATGGATCAGAAGAGGTATTTTCTCTATATTATCCTTACTTGGGGATGTAGGATAATGGAGGCTACAACCTCTAAATCCTCACCAGTTACAGCAGCAGGAAGAAGAAAGCATGGAGAAACATTTCATCAATTCTTAATTGCTCCCAAAATAAATGACAATTTTTACTTCTTTTTATATTTCATTTATCAGAGAAAGGAACATAGCTATATTTAACTTCAAGAGAGCAAGGAAATGTGACACTTCTCATTGCACAGCATTTCCCATATTTAACACTGATAAAGAGTAGTAATATTTACTGCATATTTAATTAAAATAAATATTAATAAGTACTTGTGTCACATGGCATATATAACTCATCGGCAAACTCTGTCAACTCTACCTTCAAAATGTATCCTGGGGGCGCCTGGGTGGCTCAGTCATTGGGCGTCTGCCTTCAGCTCAGGTCATGATCTCAGGGTCCTGGGATTGAGCCCCTCATCAGGCTCCTTGCTCAGCGGGAAGTCTACTTCTCCCTCTCCCAGCCCCCTGCTTGTGTTCCTGCTCTCACTGACTCTCTCTCTCTCTCTCTCTCTCTGTGTCAAATAAATAGATAAAATCTAAAAAACAAAAAAAGTATCCTGAATCTGTCCAATTCTCATCTCCTGCAATATTAATCTCTGTTACAGATTGGGATTTTCAGAAAACAGATGCTGACATGAAGTTAGGAGTGCAAAAAATATTACAGAGTATATTTTTAAGTGTTCTCCAAGCAACAGAACCAGAGATTGCTTAAAAGGAATTGGTTCACCGACACTGGCTATTGTTAATACCAAGGCCCATACCCTTGCATTCTGGCCCAACTGCCCTTCTTGGTCAAGCTTGCCTCAGTCCAGTGAGGCAGGCCCCGCCCCCAGAAGACCAGCACAAGCCCATGCCCACACCATGTCCCTAAGGCCTAGAGTCTTAAAGGTCAGCAGGCTTGGCTGAGATAGAGCCTGGAGGGCAATATGTTGCTTTGGAGAGAAGTCAGGCAAATAACCTGAAGGCAGACAGTGTGGAAACAGCAATCTAAAGAACAACTGGGACACACAAAGGTAGAATATTCAATCTTCTTAGATTGCTTCCCTGAGAGGCAGCATTCATGGAGATGCCTCTCCGGGGACAAAAGAGCTGGTTGGCGTCATTTCCCTCACTTGCCCTTTAGCATAACCACAGAGCCACCTGCAGTAAGCAGCACTGCTTCAACACTGGCTGCCTAACTTGCTTATACCAAGTCCTACAACCATATGCTATGACAAGACTGTCCTTTTCAGTCAAGCTTGCCTCAGTCCCAGAGAGGTGGGCCCTTGCCACAGGAGACCAGCAGAAACCCATGCACATACCACGTCTCCCAACCAGAGAGTTCTGCAGGGCTTCAATTCTAGTGCAAGTAGTACCAGGTCTCATTTAACAAGCAGACCAGAGCACACCTAGTTAACAAACACCATACTCTAGCCAAGGACCAAACACTACTCACTGCAGGCAAGTAGAGGCTCTGCAGATGACTGGCCTGAAGGACAGAGCAGCCAAAACACAACAGCAGAGAGCATGCAGCACACATCGGAGATGCTCCCTGAAGCCCCAGGTCCTGGACACACATGACCTCTTCTTCATAAAGCCATTACTCCCAGGAGCAGGAAACATAACTGGCTTTTTTTTTTTTTAACATACCCAAGCAAAGACGTGGACAAAATACAAAAATGGAGGAATTCATCCCAGTGAAAGACCAAGATAAGGCCAGGCCAGAGATCTAACAGAAACAGATATAAGTAACATGTCTGATGGAGAATTTAAAGCAACGGTCATAAGGATTCTCACTGGGCTTGAGAAAAGAATAGAAGACATCAGTGATACCCTTACCACAGAGATAAATGAGTTAAAAAAGAATTAGTCAGAAATGAAGAGTGCAATAAATGAGATTGGAAACAGGCTTGATGCAATGAACAGCAGACTGGAAGAAACAGAGGAACAAATAAGTGATATAGAAGATAAAATAATATAGCTCAACAAAGAAAGAAGAATTACGCAACATGAGAATAGACATATGGAACTCAGTGACTCCATCATTCGTATTATAGGAGTCCCAGAAGAAGAAGAAGAGAGGAAAAAAAAGGGGGGCAGAAAATTTATTTGAAGAAATAATAGCCGAAAACTTCCCTAAAAATGGGGAAGGAAACAGACATCCAGATACAGGAGGCACAGAGAACCCCCATCAAAATCAACAAAAGCAGGCCAACACCAACACATATTGTAATGAAATTTGCAAAATACAGTGATAAAGAAAAATCTTAAAAGTAGCAGGACAAAAGAAGTCCTTAACTTACAAGGGAAGACCCACAAAGTTAGCTTCAGATCTCTCCACAGAAACTTGGCAAGCCAGAAGAGACTGGCATGATATATTCAAAGTGCTGAATGGGAAAAATCTGCAGGAAAGAACACTCTATCCAGCAGGACTATCATTCAGAAGAGAAGGAGAAATAAGAGTTTCCCAGACAAGCAAAAACAAAAGGAGTTCATGACCACTAAGCCAGCCCTGCAAGAAATATTAAAGTGGACTCTTTGAGTCCACTTTTTTGTCAAAAGTGACAAAGACAAAGGATCAGAGAAATCTCAGGAAACAATGACAAAACAAGTAATAAAATGGCACTAAATACATATCTATCAATAATTACTTTGAAAGCAAATGGACTAAATGCTCCAATCAAAAGACATAGGGGGTCAGAATGCATAAATAAAAAACAAGACCCATCTATATGCTGCCTACAAGAGACTCATTTTAGACCTAAACACACCTGCTGACTGAAAGTGAAGGATGGCTGGGGCGCCTGGGTGGCTCAGTCTGGTAAGCATCTGCCTTCGGCTCAGGTCATGCCTGGGCATCCTGGGCTCTCTGCTTGGCGGGGAGTGTGCTCCCCCCCCACTCTCCCTCTCTTTTTCTCAAATAAATAAATAAAATCTTCAAGAACAAAAAAAAAAAGTGAAGAGGGGATGGGGAAACATCTATCACATTAATGGACATCAAAGGAAAGCCGGAGTAGCCATACTTACATCAGACAAACTAGATTTTAAACCAAAGATGGTAACAAGAGATGAAGAAGGTTACTTTTTCAAAATAAAGAAAACAAAACAACAAGAAGACCTAACAACTGTAAATATTTATGCACCCAAAATGGGAGCACCCAAATATATAAAACAATTAATGACAAACAAAAAAGAAATAATTGATAAGATTCAATAATAGTAGAGGATTTTAAAACACCACTTATATCCATGGACAGATCATTGAAACACACCATCAGCAAGAAAACAATGGCTTTGAATGACATACTGGATCAGAGTGACTTTTTTTGTCTTGATAGAAAAATACTGGAGTGCCTGGGTGGCTCAATCAGTTAAGAATCTGCCTTTGGTTCAGGTCATGATATGGGGTCCTGGGATCGAGGCCTGCCTCAGGATCCCTGCTCAGCGGGAAGTCTGCTTCTCTCTCTCCTTATGCCCCTGCTCCTACTCTTTCTCTGCCTTGTTCTCTCTCTCAAGTAAATAAGTGAAATTCTAAAAAAATAAAAATACTTCAATGTTTTAATTCTCTGAATACCAAGAGTTAACATTTTATGACTTCCCTTTGAAATTAGGGTACTTGGGAGCAATTTTGAAGTTTTCAAAATCAGTACAAAGCTTATTAAATCCAACATCAACCTTCACAGATTGCAAAAAAGACTTCCTTATAAAAGTGGAGCAGCCAGGTTTTGGGTGGGTCTGTCACCGTACTGAGCTAAGTCTCTGTTGGGTACAGAGTCCAGGGGCCTTTCCACTCCTTCGATGAGCGCCTTGGTACAGTGACACTTTATTACATGTGTTCCTTGAAGAGCCATTTCTGATGTTCCCAATCCACGCAGTCCCGTAAGGGTGATAGGAAACTGTCCCTGAGCGAACGCCTTCCTCTCATCCTGAACGCATTTATTCGACTGTACGTGAAAAAAAGAGCCATCCTCTGGCAACATGAACTTCTGATTCTCTGTGGCAGTTTCCTGGCAGAGATGCAGGATGAGAATATCCGTTCCTGCGTCCACAGCTATGCAGGCTGTGGCTGGTGGGTGTGACAGCATGCTTCATTCTGGGACGTGTGCTCGAAAAACTGCTTCTGACCCATTCCATGACAGAGGTACAGAAGGACCCGGTGTCCCACGATTTGGTTTTCACTGGGAGGGTAAGAGTCAAAGCAATAACCTTTCGGTCTTTTGTTCCGGAACATCCCAAAGAAGGCGGGCTTGTCGTCAGGCCCGTGCAATTCTGAGTACATGTTCTCCAAGAACACCTGAAGTCCTTCCACTGGAGCTTTGCATGGAGCTGCTTCCTCTCTGTCACATCCCCAAAAGGTTCCACGCGGGCGTGGGGGTTGTGATGGCCGTAGAGCTCTTTAAATTCATCATCTACACTTCAGCTGTTCGGACGCTGCTGGCCCACAGCCTTGTTGCGGGAGTGGGGTTGAGTATACTTTTTTTTAGGAAACTGACATTCTACGTCATTAAAAGTATCTGTCCAGAGGGGCATCAAGATAACTGCAACTCTTGCAACATAGTAGCAATGTGCTTCTTGAAAGTAAACATGACATTCCTTTTAAAGATTTTATTTATTTATTTGAGAGAGAGAATGAGAGAGAGAGAGCACATGAGAGGGGGGAGGGTCAGAGCGAGAAGCAGACTCCCCGCCGAGCAGGGAGCCCGAGGCGGGACTCGATCCTGGGACTCCAGGATCATGACCTGAGCCGAAGGCAGTCGCTTAACCAACCGAGCCACCCAGGCGCCCTAAACCTTACATTTTGAAACAGTTTCAGGCTTACAGAATTACTATGAGGAGAGTAAAGATGGTTCCCATACACCCCACAGGTGATTCCCCTATTATTATCATTTTATGCTAACGGGGTACATTTGTAACATTAACGAACTGATATCGAGATGTCATCATTAACTAAAGGCTATACTTTATTCAGACTTTCTCTAATGTTGTTTTTGTGTTCCGAGATCCCATGCAGGATACAAACTCATATTTCGTACCCTTAGTATCTTCTTAGGCTTCTCGTGGCTGTGACAATTCTGTCGATTTCTGTGAGTTTTATGCCTCTGACAGCTTGAAATTAATATCAATACTCCAGAGTTCTTTAGCTTACTGTTAACATGGTATGTCTTTCTCCATCCCTTTACTTAAGCCTATCAGAATCACTGTATTGAAAATAGGTCATTGCAGACAATATATACTGCTGAAGTTTTAAAATTCACTCTGTCTCTTGATTGCTATTTACAGACCATTCCTATTTAAAGTGGTTATTGAAATTACTTGCATTGATATCAACCATGTTTATAGCTGTTCTCTATTCATTACAAGAGGCTTACTTTCCTGCCTTCTCGGGTTTTAATTGAACATTTTAAATGAAGGCAGTTTTTTTGTTCACCTCTTAGTGTCTCAGTTATGGGTGCTTAAAAACATTTTAGATCTTTCCTTAGAGGTTACATATACATTTCAAACTAATGTAAGTCCACCTCCAAGTGACATGGTTGACAAGTTGAGCGGGCAACTTGCAATATTTCTGCCCATTTTTCCATGACTGCCATTCTTTTCACTTACTCGTATGCTATACTCCCCAGCTACGTTATGACTGTCATTATTTAAACATTTATTTGACATTTATCAAGAATAAGATAAATTTTATTATTTAAACAAGTTACTTTTGGGGCGCGTGGGTGGTTTAGTTGGTTAAGCGTCTGCCTTTGGCTCAGGTCATGATCCCGGGGTCCTGGGGTCCAGTCCCACATCAGGTTCCCAGCTCAGTGGGGAGTCTGCTTCTCCCTCTCCTCCCCGCTCAGGGGCTCTCTCTTGCTATCTCTGTCTCTCTCTCTCAAATAAATAAATAAAATCTTTAAAAACATAAATAAACAAGTTACCTTTTGATCTATTAAGAACAAGAAAAATTAACTTTATTTACCTTTATGTGTTTCTTCCCTGATGCACTTCCTTTCCTATGTAAATCCAAATTTCTGACCTTTATCATTTCTCTTCTTCCTGAATAAACTCTTTCCTATTTTTTGCAGGTAGGTCTAATGGTGACAAGTCCCTTCATTTTTATTTGTCCGAGAGAAAAAGTCTGTTTACTCTGTCTTTTATACCAAATAGTTTTTCTTAGATATATAAGGATCCTAGGTTGGTGAATTATTTTTCTTTTGGCACATTAAAAATGTCCCCTAACTCTCTTCTTGCTTGCATGGTCACTCACACGACTTCACTGTAATTTTCCTCTTGTCCCTCTACGGGTAAGGAGGTTTCGTTCTCGGTATTCTTGGTGTGTGTGTGTGTGTGTGTGTGTGTGTGTGTGTGTGTGTGTGTGTGTGTGTGTTTGTCTTGGTCTGGCTTTCTTCAAGATTTCTTCTTTACCTTTTCTTTAATTCAAATTTATAGGCCATGAGGTAGCTTGCTGTCCTGTGAGCTTTCTGGGTATCTGATTCAGTGCCTATCAGTAATTTGGAAATTCCAGTCATCATTTTTCAAATAGTTTTTCTGCTCTTTTTTCTCTTACTTCCACTTCTGACATTCCGACTACGTCTATGTCATGTATTTTGAAATTGTTTCACAGTTTTTAGATGTTCTACCCCGCATTTTTTCATCTTTTTTCTGTTTGCGGTTCACTTTGGGAAGTCCTTCTTGGCCGTTCTTCAAGGTCACTGATTCTTTCCTAGGACAGGTCACAACTCCTGAGGACCCCATCAAAGACATTTTTCACAGCTATTGCAGTAGCATGAATTCTGGCATTCCCTTTTTATTCTCTTTCACAGTTTCCATCTATCTACCTCCATTACGTTGTCGACTTTTCCCATTAGAAATCTTAGCATATTTATCACAGTTGTCTTATCTTCCCTGTCTGATCACTCCAGCTGCTGTGTCATATCTGAATTGGATCTGTATTGCTTCGACTGTTTGTTCTTTCTGGAACTCAGATGATTCGAACGTTAGCCCTTTGGCTTTCGTCCCACAGCTCCCAAACTCTCTGTCCACGTTTGTTTGCTTGTTGTACCATTTTCCTTAACAACATACTCATTCCTGAACAACAGCATATTCCGTTGATCTGTCCTCAAGTTCACGGATTTCATCTTCTGTCACCTACATTCTACAATGGATCCCAGCCAGCAAGTTTTTAATTTTGTTTATTATATTTTTAAATATTTAATTTCCATTTGGTGTGTTTTATGGCATTTCTGTAACTTGGCAGAGGCTTGCTATCTTTTTTTAATTCCACAGTAATCCATAATTACTCCTTCAAGAAATTTTGTATTGGCTACTTTAAAATCTTTGCAAACTAGTCCCAAAATCTGATTCATCTCTGTTGCTCTCGGGGATTGCCTTTTCTCATTTAAGTTTTGGCTTCCCTGGCTCTACATATGAAGAACGATGTTTTATCCTGGCCTGCATAGTTTGCATATTCTGCAAAAAGACTCTTGATCCTTTCATAGGAAGTTGCCCTGTTTTAAGGTTTGGCCTGCCTGTTCTGGCCTACTTTGTGGGGGTTGTAGTCCCATAGTCACTTAGTTTCACGTGCTTTTGCAAAGCATTCCTGAACCGCGTTGTCCTGAGTCCACCTGATTTTCTGATGGGCGATTGCCAGAGATGCCCGTGGTAGCAGAAAACGCTTCCATGGGCCGTGGGGTGTCATTAGGTGGGGGTGTGGGATTCAGGACCTAAAGGATGTAGAGCATTTGCCCCTGGCCTGTTTTTCAGTCACCCAGTACCACTGGCCTTCCTACTCTACATCTGCCAGTATACCCAGGGGAGGGAGGCATCTACCATGACACCTGCTGCTGCTGGTGGGCAGGCTAGGAGCTGCAGGCCTGGGTATTTCTCCGCCACTGGGTGGAGGCACCCCAAAAGTAGTTCACCTTCTGGTGCAAATACCAGGCCTGGTTGCTTTCTGCCAGTGAGTGGAAGGACTGCAGGTGCCTGGCCTGGGTGTTGTTTTGCTGCGCAGAATACCATGAGCCACCGTATCCAGTTGGAACCTTTCTGTTGGCTGGAGTAGAGGGAAATGCTGGCCTTGGATCACCTTCTGCCATTGAAGGGACCCCTAGGAGACATGAAGCCTACTGGAGTCACCTGGGCTGGTGGTGAGGCACAACTGTGGCAGTCTTGACAAGTGCGTGGGGTGGGTCAGGCCTCTGAGAATCCGCTATAGGTGCTGCTTTGGGAAGGTGGATCCTGCTGTCTCCTTCATTTTGGGGTGCAGAGTGGATGGACCTGCCCTGCGGGCCAGGACCAGCTCTTACAAATGCTGCAGGTAGTCCCTCTTGGTGCTTCTATTGTGTGTCCATCTCTCCTTTATGTCACACTTGAGCTTCCACTTCCTACTGGAGAGTAGGGAAGCTCCGCAGGGGAATGCAGCCATCCTGTGCTTCTTTTCTCCCCTCAGGGAATTGCTGAAGGCCACACTACCCTGAGGGACAGGGCATCATTCTATAGACAAAGCACCCACCAAGTGAGAGAAGACAGCAGCTCCTCAGAAAACTCATGGGGCTAGGGAAACCAAACTTGGAGTCCAATTTACAAAGCAGTCAATATTTGAGAAGTCAGGGCCTTAGGAAGAAGAAAGGCAGCAGACGTGAGGCCTGCCTTGCGTGGTTTTCTCTCTGGAGGCATTTCTCCATACCTAAGCTGCACAGGACATGAGACGATGAAGCTGAGCAGGCAGCTGTTAAAAGTCTCAACAGATTTCTCAGCAGTCCCAGGGTGTAGGGAAGTAAAAAGAAGAGTGCAGAACTCACCAGAAAGAGGTCCCCCAGGAAACACCCCAGACTGTCAGTGGGGACCCCTGAAGTGCTGCCATCTGGGAGGGGGGAAAACCTGAGGTGGTGCAAACCTTATAAAGCCCCGAGTAGCCGTGAGTCAGCTCAGCCCCTGGCTGGATTGATGTCATGGCCCCTACCCTGGACGCCTGCCAGGGAGAAGGCGAAACTTCTATGGAGGGGAGAAGCATCATCCAGAACCACTCAGCTCTTCCATAAACAATGCCTGACACTTAATTAAACCAGCAGACATATTAAAAACCAGATTAAGAGAAAAAGGAAGAAAAAAAAATCCCCCAGAATACCCCAATAGCATACTTATCCGACATGGATTGTGAAATAATTGTGATGAATATGTTCAAGAATATGGATGACAAACTTGAGATTTCGTCGGAACACTAGAATTTCTAAATCAATCAAATAGATACACTGGAAAATGGAAAACTGAAAAATACAATCGCTGACATTAAGAATTCTACATTTGAGTGCAACAACATATCAGAACCAGCAGAATGGAGGGGGAAGAGAGAGAAAAGTTCAGGGGAAGGGCAAGCAGAAGGCTGACAGGTGCACAGGTTTGTCCGTGGGATCTCAGAGACACAACTTGTGCACAGAAGGAACAGGACAGAGGATGGTTCAAGCAGCAGCTAATACCCATGCAGCCCTTGCTGGATACTGGACACTCTGCCTGGGCTGTGCAAATCATTATCCAGAGACAGACTTAAGTACCCCTTCGAGATGGCTGCCTCTGGCCCTCAAGAGACACTTCTGCCTCCTGATCAAAAGCCCTAAAATGTTTTTATTGTGGTAAAAACGTATATATCGAGTGTGAAATGGTCACTTTAATCATTTTAAGTGTACAATTCAGTGGCATTAATTAGGTTCACAATCTTGTGCAACTGTCACCACTCTTGCCAAACCTTTTACTACTGTGAACAGAAACTCTGTACACATTGAACAATGACTCCCCCTCTGCTCTTCCCACTTAGTCCCTGGTGTCCTCTACTCTACTTTCAGCCTCTATGATTTTGCCTCCTTTAGACATTGCATATCTGTCAAATCCTAAGGGACGTGTCCTTTTGTGTCTGGGATATTTCACTTGGCATAATGTTTGCAAGGTTAACCATCTTGTAGCATGTATCCTAAAGACACTTTAAAGGTTAGAAATAAGGTTTCCATTTTCTTTTCGGTTGGCAAGAAAAATTTGGAACCAACCTTTGGGATCCCACTGTAAGCGTGTGCATAATTCACTGAATGCCTTGTCAGCCACACCTCAGATATTTTGGGGGTGAGTTTAGGCAAAGATCGAGGAAGGTTCCCCTTCGCCGACAAGTCTCCCATAATAGATGTGTTGTTTCAGTAAACGAGTGAGTGGGATGCTCTCCATTCTGTGAGACAGAAAAGAATCAAAAGGCTTTTTCATCACAGACTCCTTATTTTCTGTTCAAGATTAAATTAAGTGAGATAAGAAGTTATCTACACCGGTTCCTCAGACCTCTGGTGGTGAAGTTTCTTTTCTTAGTAGGTGAATTACTTCAAGATCAGAGCAGAGAAACTGTACTCTCTTCTCGAACTCACATCAAAGAAACTCAGCCATCTCCTGTAGGAAAGAAAAACAAACAGACAAACAAACAAAAACCAGTTTTTTCCAGGGTCAGTGTTTGTGGACACAACCTGTTCACCGTTTCTCTCACATTAGGCGACTCTTCTCTGATAATACACCCAATATAATCGACAGAGACAGCACCCAGACACCACACTACTTCTCCTTTCTCATTTGGGTATCTGAAGGGTTTGCTTCGTCTATTACAAGACAGATTTTATAACTAATAGGCAAGCATGGAACTATCAACAGGATAATAATAGAATTAGTAATGATGGGGCATCCTCCTGTGTCCTTGGTCTTACTCGCCTACAGGACCTACTGTGAGCAGGTATGCTTCTTACCTTCAGGGCCTTGATTTTCTAGGAAGAGTTGAGTAAGTCCACAGTTAAGTTTTCAGAGGAGAGAGGAAATGTCACATGTCAACAGGTGAGTCTGCCGGATTATGATGGCTCAACCGAGTTTCTCATGACATATGAAAACATTGATTGAAATGTAATGGAATATTTTTAAAACATCCAAAGACTAGATCCTGAGTTGTTTTAGTAACGGGAAGTTCCCTCTCCCCAGTACTCTTCACAAGAGACTCACACACCAAGAACTCGTCAGTCTACAAATGGCGTTGAGCCACATGCATCTACCTAACTAGAGAACAGAGCGTTCAGTTGGCAGGATTCTCATCTCAGGAAACACAATCCTTGAGGACAGAGGAGAACTGAGTCACGCCCTTCTGGCATGGGGTAAAACGCGGTAGGGGAGCAAAGTCGACATAAAAAAGAACAACTATTTGCCTTTGTCAATGGCAACCTAGTATTGGCATGAAATGGAGTGTGGGGCATAAGAAAGGCCTTCCGGGAACTTCCTCTGATGTCCTGGCAGGACATCAGCAGGCCTCTGGTGTCATGACAGAGGCACGTGGAACCAAATGCACATCAGAGGCATTCTTTGTGATTATGGTCGGGCGTGCTGGCAACACGACCCGGATGGCAGCGACCTCTGAGTATGGTAAGATTGCTAAGTCTCGGAGACACTCTCCCTAGTCGTGTGTTAGGCCTTGAAGTCTTCTTGTGTCAGTGCATGGCTGAGCTCATGTGACCCCACATGTCACGTTTGATCAGGCTGTGCAGAATGGGCAGCAGGGATAGTTTGGGCAGTGCGTTCATTTACAAGAGCTGCCATAACAAAATGTCCCCCACTGGGTGGCTTTAAGAACAAAAGTTTATTTTCTCACAGCTCCAGAGTTAGGAAGGCCAAGGTCAAGGTCCCCATACGGTTGGCTTCCCCTGGAACCTCTCTCCTTGGCTTGCACATGGACGCCGTCTTGCTGCCTCTTCACATGTTGTCCGTCTGTGGTCACACACCCCTGGTTTCCTTCCGTGTGTCCTGATCTCCTCTTCTCATGAGGACACTGGTCAGATTGGAGTAGGGACCACCCTAACAGCTTCATTTTAACCTGATCATCACGTGTTCAAAAGCCCAATCTTCAAGTACAGTCATATTCTGAGGTACTGGGAGTTAAAGTTTTAAAGATACGAATTTTGAGGGCACACGATTCAGCCCATAAGAGGCAGGATCAGCTCTGAGACACCCTGTCAGCTCCATTTGTGCCACCATCTCCCATCATCACAGAAGTGGCCAGAATTAAAAGTGTGTCCCCTTCCTGACATGCAATATGCCTTGCACTGTGCTGAGGAAATAGCGGACCTCTTTCCCTTCGCCTGCTTATGTTTCCCACGGTAAACGGAGTTAAGTCAGAGGTGGGATGATGATCCAGGGTAGAGGGAAAATAACGTGCCTTAGAGGCACTAATCGGAACCCTGAACAAGCCACCTCAGCCCGTCTCTAGGAGTCTGTGGTCCCTCATGCATAGCAAGGAGATTAATGCCGGCTACCTGCGTTGTAGGAGGGTTGGAAGCACAGAAGAAGGTGGCGGTTATGAAAGTGCCCTGAAATGGTATGTGGCCCAATCTTTGTGAGTTTACCCCCTTCAGTGCATAGCCAATCCTTGCCCTTGGCTGTGTTTTTGATCCTAGGAGCCCTGCCTCTCCTTCTCACTGGATTTGTTCATCTCTGACCCAGCAGCCTTTCCTACCAATGCCCTATTGTAAGAAAAACTGATTTTGTTTAAAAAAAAGTATCATGCCCGATCCCGGGGTGGGACTCTGGATTTCTCCAGTGCAGTCATGGCTATCCCATTCCCCTTTGCCGGGTGATGGTGTTTCCCGCCTCCCCTACCCCTATAACGGTGGCGGCCACGTGACCCAGTTCTGCCCACAGAAGTGGACGGGCCACATGTAGGGGTCTTCTGTGGAAGATTGTTTCTTGATAAGAAGGACGTATGTGCAGTGGGATGTTAATCCAGCCATCAGAAAGAAGGAAATCCTGCCATTTGCGACAGGGAATTAGAGCTGGAGTCTTCTGATCCAGTCTTCCTATTTTGGCAAGAAAGTCTCAGAGGCAGTGTTGCATTATTCTCTCAGGAGGCACGTATTGCACGGCTGCCCCTTTTTTTATAATGCCAGCATGGGGCGCTGGCATCCCTTGAGGCTTAAAATTGAGATATTTTAATTCTATCTACCCTTCTTTATGTATGAGATGGAATTCTTCTCTGATGAGCAACTTCCCTCATCCACTCTTCGGGAACCAGTGTTACAGTTCATACGCCAAACACGGGATAATCCTTTCATTATTGGCCTCTGCGCACCCAATTTCAAAATAATGACTTTGTTTCCTCGTATTTAATAATGGTGACTCTGAGGTCTTTGTCTCTTTAGAGTCGCTACGGACTCAATATTTAATCACAGTTGATTGTTTAGGTCCATCTCAGTTCTGACTCTTACTGACACTCGGTTTGTCCCTAAGTGACGCAGACTCAATCTCAATCTGCCGGCACAGGTGCGAGCTCTCAGCAGGGGCTTGGTAAGTGTGTGCTGAAAGTATGTCAAAGAACTGAGTGAGGTGTATCGCTACCATCCTTGATTGTTTTGTCATAACGTTATATTACTGGGCCTGCCCCTCCAACAAATGCTTGAAACTGACATTACCCCTTTGCCCTCTTTGGTGTTATTCAAGTAGTACTACAGTGGGATCAGAAAATTGAACACTCACCCTCCTTCGTTGGATCTTTCTACATTAATGGGGGCGCGGTGGGGGACAAGTGACCTCAACTCATGGGTCTGATTGTCTTTTGACTTCCAAAATTCATTTCCTCACATGACCATTAATTCTCACTCACACTGTTTTCTCTGTGCTCATCTGTGCCGTCATCTGCTATTGCTCTACTTCCCAGAAGCTTGCAGAGCCCAGATTTCCTCTTTCCCTAATACAGCTCCTCCTTATCACTGTCCCAGCACGCCTATGGAAGTAGTTTGTCAGCAAATCAATAAGTGTCTTTATTCTGCTTCTTCATCTCAGTGGTTTTTTCTAGTTATGGCTGTGCTTGTTGAAGGCCGAGTGTTTGACCTGGGTCACATCAAAGACCCTTTGGTGACCAGCCTCCGTGTCCTCAAACTTCAGTTTTCTGATTTCTAACATGGGGTAAGAGCTGGCTCTCCTGTCTCGATGTGAAATGAGTTCCACAAAAGATTGTTAGAACGTGAAAAATCATACAACGTCCGGATGTGTAAGTTTTCTGTGCCCACAATTACCTGTGTTGGATTAAATGTGGGGGAATTTGACAACACTTTGAACTTATCCCAGCACTCTTAGAGATGGCAGTAATATTTACACATGGATCACTGGATTATATGCAGGAGTTGGTTGGCTATTGTGTTAACATGTACGGATTCCTTTTTCCCCCTTTTAGCCCCCAGATTTAACTATTTTCTGGAAGGGCTACTCCAGCAATTGGCTATGGGGCAATTTGGTTCTAGCTGAGGATGTTTTACCTATTTTTTTGATAACAGTTCTGGGTGCTGATAGAAAATGAAGAAGGCAGGTGTTCCTGGGTGGCTCAGACGGTTAAGCATCTGCCTTCGGCTCAAGTCATGATCTCAGGGTCCTGGGATTGAGCCCCACATCGGCCTCCCTGCTCAGCGAGGAGCCTGCTTCTCCCTCTCCCTCTGCTGCTTCCCCTGCTTGTACACTCTCTCTCTGTCAAAAATAAATAAAATCTTTTTAAAAAAATGAACAAGGCTGTGTTAAATGATCCTAGTTTTTAGAGTTTTTCATATTCCTTGTCATAATTGTGTGCAAATTTGACAGCAAGAGTATTATAATATCAGCTTTGATTTTGTAGTTCTATCCTTAACATTGGAAACATTGGATGAGTAACTTCTGAGAATGTGTTGGTGTAAGTTATAGGTAATGGGGACTGCCTTAGAATGGAAATACATTTTTTTGTGTGTGTTTAACCTAAATTTTGCCTTTTTCTACTCCCATACTTGGCTATCAGGCATTTCAGCTCTGACTGAAAGTGCTCTCCCATACCTTACTGTAATAAGGGTGGAGAGTAGTGTCTGAAAAAGGATGAAGCTGCTGAAATGCCTTATAATTCTTGCTGTTATGGTTCTTTGTGGCCTCTCTGTATCCTCGCAACTAGCACCCCAGGGTGTAGCTATAGATGTGGATTCAAACAGGGCCTGACATGGAGAGAAAGCTTTTACTCAGACATTAGGCCCCCTCAATGCAGTTGCTATGGGAGACGATGCATCCTGATTGTGTTGTTGCCATGGTAACCATGCACTTGACCCAGTCTTGTTCAGACCTGACACGCCAAAGGCAGATTTTCCTCAGCTGCCAGCACCATCTCCTTTGTCAGTTCAGATTGAGAAAAATGGAGTCAACAGAATTATTTTCCCAATGATATTCACTACTGTAGAAGTAATTTGGTGCCTAATTGGACAGGACTGCTTCTGTAATTTTTAGTATTGTGAGCCGGTATGGGCACATATAGATCATTTGTACAATGTGAAATACTGGATAAAGCACACCAATTGCTTTCCAAAGTGTTGAAGGAGCACCCAGTTCATATATTATTCATGATTTTAATGAATTGAAATAAAGTTAACTAGTGCTTATTGAGCGTTTTCTATCTACCAAGCTCTACTCTTCATCCTCTAGAGGTAGCTTGATTTGCACCACCTTAGTATTCAATGTATAATAAGCCCAAAATAATATATGCATGAGATAATGGTGCATGAATCATAACAGATAGGAACAGAGAACAGACAACCTGATAGGTGAGAAATGGTTTTTCAAAGTAGTTTTAATTTACATTCCTGTTGCTATCAGTAGATTTGACATCTTTTCATATATTTAAGGGCCATTTGTATTTCTTTTTCTAAACTATTTGTTCTGCTTTTTTGTCATTTTTGTAATGGATTATGGTCTTTTTTACTTGATTGTAAAAAGTACATTTATTTGGAATATTAGCTCTTTATCTTTTATATATTTGGGGGGAAATATTTTCTCCCAGTTGATTATTCAATTCCTATTTGCCTGTCTTTTTATTAGTGTCCCCTCATTGTTAGTTTTTTCATTGTGTATTGTATCTATTATTTCATGTTAATTTTTTCTCCAGAGAAACTTCAGAAAAAACTCATCTTTCTCTAGGAAGCAACTTGCTGGTATATTTATACTGAGAATGCATTAAATTTGGACACTAATTATATTTTAGTGATGTTGAGCTTTCCCATTCAAAAACAAAATATAATTTTTCTACTTTTTATGGCTTTCAGGAGTCTAAACTTTTCCTCATATAGCTTTTCCACATTTCTTGTCAAGTTTATTCCTAAGAATGTTATCTTATTCATTGCTATTATAAATGAGATTTTTGTCTTCCATTATATCTTGTTTCTGGTTATTGTTTATATGTATAAAAAGTCATCGATTTTTTATATTAATTTATATCCTTCTAAATTTACCAAATCTTTTATTATTTGTGTATTTTTATCATTACATTTTTTGACTTGTCCCAATATGATATAATCTGGAGTTTCAATTCTTTTTGTAATTCATGTACCTATAATTTTTAAAAAAAATTTTTTTAGTGTTTATTTTTTAAATTGTGGCTAGTAACTCCACTGCAAGTTTGAATAGTGAAAGCTGAGATATTTGAAAAAGTGTGGACTTTCCTTGTTCTTGACCTTAGCAGGAAGGTCTCTTGTGTTTCCTATTATGAATTTTATTATTTACTTGGTATTGATACAAAATAGACACTTCCTTAGAAATATACACTTCTATTATACACACACACACACACACACACACACACACACACACATATGAAGTACCTCTAATTTCCTATTTTGTTGAGTTTTTTAAAATTTTGTTTTGTTTTTATTTTTTTTGAATTAGTGTTGGATTGCATTGGATTCTTTTTCAAAATTTCTGGAGATTTTTATATGATTTTTCTCCTTAGGCCTATCATAAGGTATGATATTATATTAACACATTTCCTAACTATTGAATAACCTCTGATTGACTACAGTAAATCCCACTTGTTCATGGTATATTTTTTCTGTTTTAAAAATATTTTATTTATTTATTTGGGAGAGAAAGAGAGCACGCAAGCAGGATAGGAACAGAAGGAGAGGGAGAAGAGCAGATTCCCCACTGAGCACAGAGCCCACCTGGGACTGGATCAGACGACCCTGAGATCATGACCCTGAGAACACGACCTGAGCCATAATCAAGAGTCAGACACTCGACCAACTGAGCCACCCAGGTGGGGTGGCTAATATATCCCTTTGGTATATATTATTTTCTTATTGTGGTGTTAAATTCTGTCTACCGAAATTAAATCTAGAAGATTTGCATCAATATTCATTATCGAAATTGTTCTATAACTTACTCTACTATCTTTATCAGGTTTTGGTATCAATGTTATTCTCATTTCATGAAAATAATTTGAATTTCTATTACTTTTCTATGTTTGGAATATATTGTGTACCATTAGGGTTAATAACTTATGTGGCATTGTGATTAGTCGGTGATTAAGTTTTTAGTAAAATTCTGTGAAAATTTTAAGGCCTGATGCTTTTCTGTGAGGCAGTTCTTTAATATGTCTCCCTATTTCTTCTATGGAAATTGGTTTATTTAAGATCTCCATCTCAATTGGAGTTATTTTTGACGAATAATTTTTTCCTAGAAAATCATACTTATCATTTAGGTTTTCAATTTATTGTGCAAAGAATTATTTTGTTATTATTTAAAATTTTTTCTCTGTCTTAATGGTTATTTTCCTCTATTAATTTCTTATTTTGTGTATTTGTGTTTTCTACCTATTTATTTATTACATTAACTAGTAGTTGATTCCTTATTATTAATTTATTTTAAAAATTCAGTATTTTGATTTATTTAGTTCTACTATTTTTCTATTTCCTATATCTTTAGTGTTTTTTGTGATCTTTATCATTGCTTTCTTGTGTTTTCTTTTGGTTTACTTTGTTTTTTGCCTAACTTTAGGAGTTGAAAATTCAATTCATTACTTTTATTTTAAAATTTTATTGCTATAAATATTAAATTTAAATTTAAATATTAAATTTCCTCTATAACCATTTAAATAGTACCCACATATGTAGGATTTCCATTACCATTTTTTTTAATGCTACAATTTTGGTTTGTAGTTCCCCTTTCACTCAAGGCTTTTAATAGAGAGTTTTATGGGCCCAGCATGCTTCTGCTGTACAACTCTGCTGTCCTTAATAAAGTTTTTAAATTTTCTGATGGAAAGACTTTTTTAAAAATTACCTTCATTGTATTATGATGAAAAAATGCTGGTTGTGTTATTTCTACTTTACTGAATTTGATACTTTCTTTGTGATCTGGCATATAGTAAAATTTCATGAATCTCCCTATATGCTTGAGATGGTATTTTTCTATTGTCTAGTTGTAAAGTTTGATATATACCCAGAAGATCTACCATATTGATTATGTGGAATGAGGCTCATTTTCTCCCAGAAGACTTTGTAGGCACCCTTAGAGGGATGGAAAAGGAATAAGGAGGGGTGTTTTGATCCGGGGACTACTACATAGCCAGAGACATAAAATTCTCTTGGCAATCATAAGCATTCATTTAGTCAATAAATATTCAAAAATGCCCTCTACGACAAGTCATCTTTCACTTAATTCGGGTTTCTGCTTAAAAGGCATAGGCAGGTCTAACCACAGCGAAAATCCCTGTCAGTCTTATTGTTACACTGCCTTAATTTTCTTCTTAATGCTTAGTACTCCTCTGCTCATATTCCAATCTTATTTCGTTTAATATCTCCCACCCCACTAAAATATAAACTCCACAGGGGCACAGACATTTACCTGTTTTGTTTTCTATTCTATCTACACCACCCAGTATATTGCTGGTCACATGGTACACTCTAAATAAATGTTTGCTGCATGATGTATGAATAATACACACTCCATGCCTTCAGAGAATGAAACATCTGATATAGGGGCAGGCACAATAATATGTTTTTTTCGAAAGTAATCAAATATGATGTCACTATACTTCACTACCTCATTTAACATCCAACACATATTTAATAAGCACCTGCTTTGTTCTTGTCCCTATGCTAACCATTGTGGATATAGAGATATATTCAGCACAGTCCTTGAATTAAGTATCAAATCTAGTAGGAACATTTCAATGACGAATTGTGCATTAGATGGTTATGCATTTAACTCCAGTAACAATAACAACAAAAAAATCAAACCACAACAAGAATAAAAAACAACTAACAACAAATTAAGCTAGTGGTTCTCAACCTGTTCAGAACCTCAGAATCACCTGGGACATTTTCTAAAAAGACAAACTCCCTGCAAAATGGTAAAATTTTTATGGAGGAGAATTTAGCAATATTTAGCTAAATAAATAATAAATAATAAATCCCAATTCTCAAAATCAAAGAAACTTTGCAAAATATGAAATTATTGTTGATTGTAGCAACATGTGTTATAACAAAAACTGGAATAATTAAATATCCATGAATAGAGGACTTGAAAAATAAGATAATTGAATATTATGCAGCTATATAAAAGAATGATGACCATTTCTAGATATTGATTTGGAAAACTCTCCAGGATATAATGATGAGTGAAAAAAAAATCAAGATGGAGAAAGCAGTATAGTATAGTTATCACTTATAACACACAATGAGTATGAATACATGTGGAATTATAATCAAAAAACTAAAAAAAAAATGTACATATGGGACAGAAGGCACAGACTGGAAGGGACAGGAAGACAAGCTGGGCTTTGCTAAAATATGTTCTTTAGTAGGTTTGACTTTGGCATTACGTAATTTCTTTACATATTTATAACAACTAATTGAATAAGATAAAAGCAATGAAAAGCAAAATGAATCTAAAAGACTTTATCATGAACCAAGTTGGTGGCACTACAATATAGAAACTATTCTTTAAAATTTTATTTTATTATGTTATGTTAATCACCATACATTACATCATTAGTTTTTGATGTGGTGTTCCATGATTCATTGTTTGCATATAACACCCAGTGCTCCATTCAATACGTGCCCTCTTTAACACTCATCACCAGGCTAACCCCTCCCCCCCACCCCCCTCCCCTCTAGAACCCTCAGTTTGTTTCTCAGAGAAACTATTTTTAATGACTGTAAAATACAATCATTTGTCCTGTAAATTCCTAGTGGGATACAACCTGAGAATCAAAAGTCATGAAAATTTTAAACTGTTTTCAGAATCAGTTTTTTTATTGGTATTGTTGGTATGTCCTTTTTTTTTTACATTGTTGGTTGTGAACTGTGGGCTAACAATAATGAGTAATTTTGTTGGTGTCATTGGGAGTTAGGATTGTGTCTTCAGAGAAAGTATATATTGATGAAAGATGAATGACATAAAGTGTATACCCTGAAGCCATGAATTTGAATAAGAAGTATCAGTATAAACTCGTGTTATATTTTACTTCAAAAATACGTGTTTCTTAGCTCTGCCCTCTACAAAGCACTAGAAACTGTGATGAATCCGGTAACATGCAGCCATGCAACATAATTTTGCTCTCTAACAAGCATTTTCCACTCAAAAATACATCAAGATTACATGATGAATTAGCTAATTTTAGGAAATGTATAAGGTGAGCCGAGAACAACTTGATGTACCAGAAAGGAGGAAGGACTACTGGGCTCGTGTAAAAAGAATTCAAGAGCTAATCTGAAAAGCCTGTATGCCTAAAAATGCAACAGCTCAAGCATCTATAAGAACAGTAATTAAATAGATATAATCACATTAAATGAATTTAAATATTGCATTCATAGTGATTCTGAAAATATACTCTGTGATAACCTTTAAAAGTACTAAGGAATAAATTCATAATTTGAAACTGGTAAATAGAAGGAAAAAATCAAATAACAATCCTTCCATTTATCTACTGTGTTACCAAATAATTAATGTGGAGAAAATTCTCTTTAGAGAAGTATTCTGGCTAAAAAATGAGGAGAAGTAAAATATCTTCATTCTACAATCTGTAATGGAATATTAGATCTAGGTGATAATCATCAGTGTCTGCTAACATCATAAAAAAAGAGACAACCAGACATTATGTGTCTCCAGATGGAAATATACAGCACTACTTGTGAGGTATTCTTGCTAAAAGAAAAAAAAAAAGGAAGAAGAAAAAAACAACTTGGATCTAATAAAGACTCCATCTCTAACAACCAATTTATAGGTAAATCAGGAGACATATTGATATATGTTAAACAATGACAAAGGGAGGATGTCAGCAAAATCTATGAAACTCTAGAAAGTAAAGGACCCAAATTCTTCAGCAAATAAATTGCAAGAAAAACAAAAGAGAGAAAGGAACAACCTATAGATTGAAAGTGACCTAATAGGCATATTAACAAATTATAATGCATGAAAGTAAACTGGATCCTGAGTTGAAATAAATACTTGTTTATTTTTAAATAAATATTTGAAAGCTGATTTTCTTTTTTATTAAGTTTTTACATTTTAATTCCACTATTGTTAACATACAGTGTTAAATTAGCTTCAGGTGTACAATATAGTGATTCAACATTTCTGTACAACACCAAGATAAATGTACTCTTTAACTCCCATCAATTTCACCCATCCCCCACCCCATAACCATCAGTTTGTTCTCTATAGTTAAGAATTTGTTTCTTGGTCTGTGTCTCTCTTTTTTCCCCCTCTTTGTTCATTTGTTTTGTTTCTTAAATTTCACATGCAAGTGAAATCATATGGTATTTGCTGTTCTCTGCCTGACTTATGAAATCTGATTTTCAAATCAGAGACAGAGCCTTTATTAGATTCAAGTTAGATTTTTCTCCTTCTTCTTTTTGACAAGAATATCTCATAGGTAGTGCTGTGTGCTTCTACCTGGAGACAAATAAATGTCTATTGATGGATGAATGGATAAAGATGTGGTATATATATACAAGGGAATATCACTCAGCCATAAAAAAAAAAAATGAGACAACATGGGTGGACTTAATGCTAAGTCAAATAAGTCAGACAGAGAAAGACAAATATGATATTATTTCACTTACATGAGGAATCTAAAAAACAAAACAAACAAAAACAGAATCATAAATACAGAGAACAAATTAGTAGTTGCCAGAGGGGAGGGAGATGAAGGATGAATGAAATAAGTGAAGGGGTCTAAGAGGTACAAACTTCCAGTTACAAAATAACTAAGTCATGGAGATGAAAAGTACAACATAGGGAATAGAGTCAATAATATTGTAATAACATTGTATGGTGACAGACGGTGGCTACACTTATTGTGGTAAGCACTGAGTAATGTATAGAATTGTTGAATCACTATGCTGTACACCTGAAACTAATATAACATTGTGTGCCAACTATACTTCAATTTTAAAAAGTTAAAAAAAAGAGAGAAAAACTATGTGTGAAACAATTGGAAAATGTTAAGCAAGGGATGGATATTTGAAGATATTTAGTAATTATAATTAATTTTTAAAATGCAGTAATGTTATTGTGCTTATATTTTTAAAGGGTCTATATCTTTTAGAGATACATACTGAAATAATCTTTTATTAAGTGATATGATGTTTAGGATTAGCTTCAAAATAACCTGTGGGTAGAGGGAAGAATGTGGGAGTATAGATCCAAGAATTCTTAATTGTTGAAGCTGTGTGAGATTTACGTGGTTTCTTTATATTATACCTTGTCATGTATCTCACACTATTCATAACAGAAAGCTTTTTTTTAATGTCCAAAGCCACAATGTAGACTAATTTTTTTTAAGATTTTATTTATTTATTTGACAGAGAGAGAGCAAGAGAGCACAAGCAGGGGAAGGGGCAGAAGGAGAGGGAGAAGCAGGCTCCCCACTGAGCAGGAAGCCCTATGCTGGGCTCTATCCTAGGACACTGGGATCATGACCTGAGCCGAAGACAGATGCTTAACTGACAAAGCCACCCAGGTGCCCCAATGTAGACTAATTAATCAGAATTTCTGGGTATGGTGCCAAGGCACTGGTACTTCTCAAAGCTATTTTCAATGAATTTACTATGCAGCTAATGTTTAGAGACAATAATATAAATAAACAGGGCCTTACCTTCCTCACCCCCCACTTGGAATAAGAAGTACAGAAATACACTTGCATTGGTTCAGCAGCTCAAAGATGCCACGAGGATACCAAAGCCTCTAACCTCCTACTCAACCATTTTCAGTAGGTTGACTGTATGACCATATGCATGTCACGACATGGCTGCAACAGCTCCAGGTATCTCTATCACATTCCAAGTACCATCATCTTTGCTCACATCTATCCTTTTTATTAAGAAACAGCCTTTTTTGTGTAAATCCCCTGCACATTCCCCATATACTCTACTGGGCAGACCTGGGCCACATGGCCACATTTAGATGTAAGGGAGGCTGGAAGGAACCATCATCTAGCAAAGGGGAATAGGATAGCCATGACTGGACTGGAAAAATTCTGAGTCTTCCCCCCTGGACTGGACATACTGCTTCTTTAAAAACAAAAAACAAAAAAACAAAAAACAGTTTTTCTTACCACAGGGCATTGGTAGGAAAAGCTATTGGGTCAACAATCAACAAATCCAGTGAGAAGAAGCTGAGCTGGTTGGGTCAAAAACACAGTCAAGGGTAAGGATTGAATATGTCCCGAGGGGAATAAACTCATAAGCATTGAGCCACATACCATTTCTAAGACTTTCGGTGACTTCTACCTTGTTCAGGCCTCACAACAATCCCATAACAGAGGCAGCCAGCATTATATCCATGTTATGCATGAGGGACCAGAGACTCATAGAAGAGGGGTGAGGTGGCTTGTTTGGGGGGGTCCTATTAGTGCCTCCACAGCACATTACTTTACCCCTCTGCCATAGACCAGAGTTCCTTCTCTGGCTTACCAAGATCACTTTCTAAAACATTAACAGGGAAAGAAAAAGAGGTCCACTATTTCCTAGGCAGGAAGCAGACATGTTTTGATGCTGGCCACTTCTCTGATGATGGAGTCTTCTGGCAGAGGTGGAGGCACTATGGTGACCTAGAGCAGAATTTGCCCTTCATGGTAGCTGTTAGTGGCAGTCTGCACACCCAGATCATATGTGTTATCTTGGATTCTACTAACTCAGTCAGGCATTGGTAGATAGTGTGGAGCCTGACACTTACACCTGAGGGTCTTGGCAATGTCACCATCTGCAGAGTTGGCTTTCTTGCTGCCAATATTGCCAGCAGTTTTGACCTTTTTGTCTTACAAAATGAATCTGATGTGCATTCAACACCCCCCCCCCAAAAAAACTACCTGCAGGCCCAGTTCAGATTCTGCTATGAAATTTCTCAGATTTCTCAGGCCCCCAACTTCCCTCCAGGTCTTTGAATACTGTGCCATCCATAGAGGCAAACAGTTCTTCCTGAAATACAGTAAGTTGTGGTCACTGCAATGTTTTACTCACCACCAGGATCTTGTGAAGCCACCTCTCATCCATCCTGAATCACCGTCCTATAAGGTTAGGACCTCCTTAGAGATATCTCCTGCCCTTCAAACCCTCTGTGTGCCCTTCTTTTTTTTTTTTAAGATTTTTATTTATTTATTTATTTGTCAGATAGAGAGAAAGAGAACACAAGCAGGGGGAACGGCAGGCAGAGGGAGAAGCAGGCTCCCCACTGAGCAAGGAGCCTGATATGGGGCACATGACCTGGGATCCTGACCTGAGCCGAAGGCAGGCGCTTAACCGACTGAGCCACCCAGGTGTCCCCTGTGTGCCCTTCTTAAATGTGTGAAATGCATAGTTGCAGCTCATCTACTATTTCAGACCACAGTTCTTTTTGCCTTAGCACGCACTGAGGAACACGGATGGGGATAGAGCATTCTGTCATTGGCACCATTCAGAGATAAGCCTTTAGATGTTTAAAAAATGTATTAATACATTTTATTTAACCTATTCACATATACCCTTCCAAACTGGCAAAAGAGGCTAAAGCAGTTTAGAAAGCTAAATAATATATGTTACATGAAAATCAGTTAAAGCAAGGTGCCAAAAGAAAGCCAAAGGTAGAAATCAAACACTAACCTTTAATCCAGGGACTGTCAGTTAAACCTGCAGAAGCCATTTGGGGTCTGTCTTAGTCACTTGCCATGTGACAATGTATTCTGTGAATTTATTGGTGTGGCAAAAGGTCACTGGCAGAGCTAGTAAAAGCACTCTCTGGAGGAGATAATTCATCCAAGTCTCTCTTAGAGACTTTAGGAAGCCTTTCACTAAGTGTACTAAATATGAAAGAAGAGCTTTACATAGATACATATTGGATACATAGTGTATCAAGTGAGAGATATACTGACTTGATTGTGTACAGCAGCCTATGGACAAGTCTTTTTGTTTGTTTTTGCCCTCTCATGCTAAAATTGGGGGACAATATTCTCTGCTTAGACTTTTGAAGTTCAGCAATCAAAGAGAACCTTCATTAGATGGCTGAGAAATGTCTTCAAATTTTCTGTGTAGGTAAATTCTGGTTGTTCAATCGGAATCTGTAGAAAATAAGGGGCTTTGCTGAACTTTTTATTGATGGCTGATTCTTAGAGTTTGAACCTTTTGCCCACTAACTTATAAAAGAAACCATACAATATTTTTAAGGGTAAGTAAAGCGGATATTGTAACTGAAAACTAGAACAAATGGAAATATACCAACAGTGTCAACAGAAAATATCAAAAGAACCCCTTTAAACATAAACATAAAATCCGGATCAATGTGAACATGTTTAAATGCTCAGGTCTTGGCAGAACTTCCATGGTCCTTGGAGAGTTTCTTTTTTAATGGTCATGAAGTGGTAACTAATCATCTCCCCGCTGAAAAACAGTCCATTTTAACTAAAATGAGTTGAATATTTGAACTGCAAAATGTTTATAAGTAAACTTTATAAAAGCAGGTTCTTGCATTGTAGTAAAACAGAATCAAGAAATTGTGAAAGGAGTGTCTATTTTGGAAAAAGGATTTGTCTTTTGAAGACAGGAAGAGTAACCATAGTATTAAAAGCACTGGCAGTTTGTTCTGGGTACCAGAGAAAGATGCTCAAAATGAGTAATGTGGGAGGTCTGCTAGCTTCTACCCAGTCCAAACCTTCCCTTTTCTTTCCTTTTTGGGTCTCTGCTGAAATACAGAATAAGTTGGCCCCTTTCCCTGAATTTCAGATTTGTCCCATAATGACCAGAGAAATAAAGGAAGAGGTTTGGGAGAAAAACTGCCAAGAGCCAATGGGTAGACATTTATTGAGAAAGTCTTAAGCAGGAAGTTCATAATGTTTTTACAGCATGCAGCCTGGCTTGGGGAGATTCTACATTATCTTGGTTGCCAGATGAAGCTCTGAAGACAGTTAAGTTAAACTGGCCTGAAATGGAGGCAACAGGGGACCTCTGAAAGGACACTGCTCAGTATGCCCTAGGGAGAACTAAGTGTTTTGTTTGTGAACAGCCCCACGTTTGCAGTATCAGAGACCACCATCAGAAATCAAGAACTAGAAAGGATGGTATTCAGGAAGTTAGAAATGTTACCATGAGTTTATACCCAGTTTCCTAAAGAGCCAGTCTGGTGTCTCCAATCACCTGGATGATCTGTTTCTCACTGAAATGAAAAGAACTGGTTTCTGAAATCTATTTCCAGAGGTTTATGTCCTGGTCTCTGAAGTAGGTATACACGCATGCACACACACACACACACTCACACACAGTTCAGAGCTCCTGGTGGAGAATTTGGAGAATTTGCTATTTAACTGGCTATTGAGAAAGACATTTAGGAGCCAGTTTTTGAGAGGAAATTATCCAAATTGGATGGAGAAAAAGTTCTGTCCTGCTTGTGGCTTTGACCTATTAGTGAAAGATGTCTGCAATAATCCTATTGGTAAACTACTAAAATTCTGAAAAAATGAGGCTGATGCAACACCAGAAATACTTTTTTTAAGTGGCTGCAGGGCAAAACTTCAGCAAGACACTGAATTGATCTGTGTTTTGTACAAAATTCAGAGCACAGAGGCAAGAGAAGGAATCTAAAATAAAGATGAAATTCTTGCCACTGACATTCTATTATTGAAGGACTGGGTATGAGGTGTATCCATGTGGATTAGGTTAGCTGACATAGGACAAAAGAAAAATCCTTGTTTCCCATGTGGGTGCCCCTGAAGATCTATGATGGATGATTCACAGAACCATGCTATTGATGCTCTGAAAAGACCTGTGGCTATCTCTGACAGGTTAGAAATCCTGGAGGAACATGGGTACACAAACCAAGGGACCATGGCGTACCTTGCCTAAGCATGGGCCCAGGTTGTTCTGGCAGCCAGTCTCCACCCCTTTCCAACCATCCCATGAGTGTGAAGAACAGGCCCTGCCCACCATTGGGCAGGTGTTTACATTGGGTCACTACCCACTTACCAAGACTGAAAGCTCTTGCAGCTGTAGTTATGTAGGTTATAAAGCCGCTGTCCCAGCAATCAAAGCAGCCACCTCAGGATGGAGAATTGGATGTTTTCCTTAATACACTGTTCAGAGACAAGTCTAGTGTCTCTGACTCAAAAGTGGGTTGTGATCTGATTGTAAAAATGACCTTCCACCTTTCCTACCAACTCCAAGCATGGAAGAATACAAAGGTGGAAGGGGCTAATTTCCCATCTCGGGGCCCACACTAACCCTTACTTTTCAGGAAATGACTTACAGCCCTATTGCAAGCATGTATCTTCTCAACAGTCATGCCCCCTATCATGTTGTATCCTGCATCACAAGTCTCATGGTGAACAAAGCAAAGGGTCAGATGATGGAGTATGGATAAGAGTTTAGTCAACATACGGTCTGAATCCCCAGGTACACTTGTAATGTGGCAATGCTTTCTTATCCAAATCACAAGTGGGGAGACAGAAGAGCTCCTTTATTGATTCGAATTGGACAGAGAAAACAAAGTTCCCTGGGAAGAGCCCTCAAATAGATTTTTTTTCCGAATGAAAAATCTTAAGACACACCTGTGTATTGTTTGTAAATGCTTCTTTCAAAACAGTGAGTGGAGGACAGTATTTAAAAGCCCAAGTAGGGGTGCTTGGGTGGCTCAGTCATGGAGCAGCTGCCTTCGGCTTGGGTCATGGTCCCAGGGTCCTGGGATCGAGCCCCGCATCGGGCTCCCTGCTCGGCAGGAAACCTGCTTCTCCCTCTCCCGCTCCCCCTGCTTGTGTTCCTGCTCTCGCTGTGTCTCTCTCTGTCAAATAAATAAAATCTTTAAAAAAATAAAATAAAATAAAAGCCCAAGTAGTATGATGTGTTCAATGACTTGAGAAAGTAAAAAAGCTAATTGAATACTATTATGTACAAATTTTTAAAAATATTCAAAAGCATTTCAGATACCAATAAGAGTTTCAAATGGAATATTTTATTGACATGTTAGTTGTCTTTTTAACATGTACACACACACTGACACACTCTGATCTGCGTGGAACAAGGGTTGTCTAAATAGCCTAAGAGAAAATGAAAAATTAAAAAATATATTAATTTTTCATTGTTATAGACAATTACACCCACATCACTTAACAGAGCTATTACTGGTTCTGTCCAAGGAAGCAAAATGGCATAGGAGGAGGAAAGTTGTGGGTCAATTCAACAGTGACATAACTGAGATCTCAACATGAGAAAGCTGACAAAACACGGATTTTTGCTGTGAATTTTCTCTTTGCAAAATATGAAGAAAAGTCTGTCAATGGGCAGTAAATAAGAGAAAGTGGTGAACTTTTGTAGTTAATTCTCACAGTATTGTGCAGGGGCATCCAGAAAACTGCTTAGTCCTTCTCTGGGACCAGTTTCAGAACTTTTCCAATTGCAATGGTCTTACCCTCATCTCTTAAAGTAAAACGACCCATCTGAGGAAAATCTTTGAATGTTTCAAGGCAGATAGTCCCTGCTGTCCTTAAACGGGCAATGCACACTTGATCTTGTTTCACGAAGCGGGGCCGTGTCTTACTTTTCTCTCCTGACTTTTTGTCTACCAAGGAGATTAAGGCTGTTATCTCAACTTCCTCAATACAAGTATGAATGTGCAGCACCGCATTATAGCCTGGGCAGATGATGGACTTGTGCTCAATAATCACTATCTGAACATCAAAGGTGCGTCCAGAATGGCACAGATTATTAGGGTCACAAAGTATGAATCCTGGAAGAATCTCTTCTTCTTCAATTCCCTTCAGTCTGATTTTAAGGTTTTCACCTGGGGCTACATAATCAGTTTCAGCATCATCAGAAAGAATTCCAAGAACTTCCACATTGTGCTTGTTTGGCATCATCACAAGCTGCTGGCCCTTAAAAATGGACCCTGATTCCAGCTTTCCCAGGACCACAGTGCCCATATCCTTGTACTTATCCACAATCGGCAGTCTAATTGGTCCATCAATTGATCTGCTGAAGTTTGGCATGTTATCCAAATACGGAATAAATGGTAATCCAGTGTACCAAGGGCAAAAATCTGATTGCTCTTTAATATTTGCCCCCGTCAGCCCTGAGCAGGGCATAAAGTGAATGTCCTTTTTGGGACTAAAGCCGACTTTTTTCAAAAAGGGCACCAGTTTTTCTTTACATTCTTCATATCTCTCGCTGCTCCAATTAACTGTGGGATCATCCATCTTATTAATAAGCACTACTAAATGTTTTACCCCTGCTGTTTTTGCCAACATCGCATGTTCTCTTGTCTGTCCACCTTTCTCAAATCCAGTTTCAAATTCTCCTTTCCTGGCAGAGATTACCAGTACAGCCAGATCAGCTTGAGAAGCACCACCAATCATATTTGGGACAAAACTCTTGTGTCCAGGAGCATCTAAAATGGTGAAATGTTTCTTTTCTGTTTCAAAATAGGCACGACCCACTTCTACTGTTTTACCCTTGTCTCGTTCTTCCTGATTTGTATCTAAGGCCCAGGACAAATACCAAGTTTCTCTGTTTTTTTCTTTAGCTTCTCTCTCATATTTCTCAAGTGTCCTTTTGTCAACCATTCCTGTCAAAAACATTATTTGTCCTCCAATGGTTGACTTTCCAGCATCTACGTGCCCAATGAATACCACATTTACGTGTTCTTTTTTAGGAGCACCTGAGGGCACGAACACAGATTTAGATTTTCTCATTTCCTCTTTCTCCATCATTTCCTGGCCACTTTCTTCTGGGGGCCCTGAATCTCCCAAGGAACTACCCCCTGGCTCAGCTTCACTTACTTCTTTATTGTGCTCCCATGACTCTTCTAGGATCATCTCCACCTCTCCATTTTCTACAACAGGTTCTGAAAGTTCCATGGTAACGGCTGAATTGGAACCTTCATGCAACACTAACTGTTCCTCTTTGGAATGTTCCACAGGTGCCCCCCGTCCCAGCCTTTTACCTTGAGGGTCGCCCGCGCCGGTGCAGGTTTCATCGATGCTGGTGATGTCGGCCGGGGGGGTCTGCGGCTGGGCCGAGCCCCGCAGAAAGGACGGCACGAACTCCGCGGCGTGTACGTTAGGCACGAAGGGTTTGGCATTGACGTTGAGCTGACGACTGAAGGCCGAATTGAGATGCTCCCGCTGGGCCTCGGCAACCGCCGAGGAGGCTCGGTCTCCGCTCGGCGCCGAACCCGGGGCTTCCATGTCCACCTGGTCCCAGCAGTCGGGCGCCGAGTCGCTGCTGCTGCTGCCCGGATCCATGGTCTGAGGACCTGATGGGTGGCGGGGAGGGAGCGGGGTTAACACGCCAGAAGGAGCGGGTACGCCGCCAAGGGGTAAGGCTGCAAGAGCGAAGTGCCAAGGGGGAGCGACACGAACCTTAGCGGCAGCGCGGCGGCAGCTAAGTCCCAACACTGCATTCGCAACTGCGGCAGCGGCAGCAGATATGGCGGCTCAACCCTCTCCTCTTGTGTGTGAGCGGATCTCCTCCCCCAAACCCCAACCACTTCCGACTCCTCCACCGCCGACCCAACGCGGGGCGTGGATTGACCCCTCGCTGCCATCCGTACGCTCGCCTCCTTAGTTCTCAGCCATGGGCTGAGTCCAAAAGTAGGATTTGTAAAACGAAATTTTCCATTCATTTTTGTTCACACGATCTGGGAGAGCAATTTGACGGTGTAATGATTAAACCTAGACTGGCACACCTGATTTACAATTCTACTCAAAGATCCAAGTAAAAACGAGAATGGCTATTGAACAAATGGAGGCAGGAGATGGGTTAACTACCCAGAAACCCAGCAACCAAAGGAAGACATTAGTGACTAGAGAGGCAGTCATGAAATCCATGAAGATGAACCTGAACCTAGGAAATGCCACTTAAGATCACTCATTAATTTGAAACCCAGAGGCTTTTTGATTTTCCTTCTTCTGGAGGGCCCCCGTAAGCCTGTAACACTTGCTGATGGCTTCTGTGCTGTAAGGATGGGGTTAGAACTTGTTTTCATGTTAAGCACCATGGCTGTGTATGTGGAAGGAATGCCGAAGGAAAACCTTGTCCAAGTGAAGCTGCCCAACTTACAGCTTTTGTGCAGGTGCCTGAAAAATGGCTACCCTAAAATGCTCTGATGGGTCCCACAGGCAAACACTGGACTCAGATCATTTGTATTCTAACCAACTGTATCCTGCCCCACTCACCAGCACCTCTCCAGACTACACCCTGGGTCCACAGGCTTTCTTGCCCCATTCTGGAGGCTTGGAACCCTACTCACTGCTGGTATTGCTGGTACTCGGTTTGTCTAAGAACAAATCAGTGTCATGTTGGAACCTTCCTCAGCGAGTAGTAATGACATGGGGCTGTGGATGTCAGCCTAATTAAACCGATTAAGACCTCTGAGATGAACAAAGTCCATAGACACTAATCAATAGAATCTCACCCTCAGAAAGCGTTTGTAACATTTGAGCCAAAGCCTAGAAGAGCTGGTCTGTAAATTATCTTAATTTAGATAAAACTGATAGAAAAAAAGGATCTTGGGAAAATACAATTTGCTAGTACAAGATAAGGTCATAAAGTTGGATATTAAATAAATCCAACAACAAATCAAAATACTTTTAAAAATTGGTGACTGATTTTTAACTTAACAATTTTGTTCTCCAGACTTTGGGAGTAGGAAAAAAAAAATGTTCTATGTCTAACAGACCTGGGCCCTTGATGGTTTTGGTCTGGTGCTGCCACTCTTTTACTAGTTCTGTGCTGTTCCCAAGACATTAGATATCAAATCCCTTCACTCTTTTTGCCTCTGGTAATGGTTTAATTATTTGTTGTCACATAAAGAGAGTGTGCATGCTTATTCACAATGAATAGGAAGAACTGAGAGGTTGAATGTGCAGAGAACCTTGGACAATACTCCACACATGTGCTGGAGCCTTTCTTGGGCATTCTGTAAACCTAGGATAGACTTAATAAAATGTCTCTGGGAGAACTTGTCAAACAAGGTTTAGGCAGCTGTGTTCACATTAGTTTCATATTAGCAAGGAAGCCAGACAGACCTGGGATGTTTTCTTCACCTGGGTCAATTGCATTGATTATGAGAATGTTAACGTGACTACTATTTAATAATATCTCTGTTAGAGAACAGGATGCTTCACTTCTAAAACCTTAAAGAAAAAATGAGAAATAGTGAGAGGATATCCTCACAGGCCATCATCCTTGGGGCTCAGGGTGGGGGCAGGTCCATCCAAGAGAGAGAAACATTGACAGGACTATACACACAGAAACTAACCTTGGACCAAATTCATTTGATTTGTGAGATGGGGTGAGTGTCTCAAGTTTATCTGCCTAGAACTTTGAAAGAGTTCATCAATAAGTGAGCGAATTGTCTTCACCAAGGTTTTCTTTTTCTTTTTCTTTTTTTTAAGTGCAGGCAATATCTGGTCATTGCCTAATCATTTCTTCTTAAAATTTTTTGTGAAATATAGCACAAATATAGAAATTTGCATAACAAAAATTATTGTTTATTGACTTAGAGGGGAAACACACTTGTAACCACCACACAAATCAATGATTAGAAATTTTCTGGCCAATTCAGCAGGCTTCTCAGTACCCTGTCCAGTCACAACCCACCCCCTCTTTCCCTAAGTGTAACCACTATCCTGGTATTTATGGTTTATCCATTATTTCCTGTATAGTTTTATCACACTGATGTATACTCAAACACTACAGTTCAATTTTACCTAGCTTTTTTTTGATACCTCTTTTAAGTCTCAATCTACAGGTTCCCAAACTATCCTCCCTTATTTCTATATCATTTATTCATTGACGAAAATGGATGATGTGACTTGTAGAGTTTTCTACATTCTTGAGTTTGCTGATTGTATCTTTATAGTATAGTTTAGAATATTTTTTCTCTATTTCCTGTATATCAATAATTGGATCTGTGAGCATGACCAGATATAGGTGCAGTTTTTAGCATTTGAGTATTTCCATAAAGAGGCACATAAGATCAGGTTGTGACTTATTTTACAGTTAGCAGAAATTAATGATGATTGTGTAGAAACACTATATCATTAGGGGTTGCAAAATTGTGATATTGTACTTCTGTCCTTTCTTTATTAACTGGAATACAGCTTTAAAGCAATTTTCCTTCAACAATTTTGTTACTTTGAGGTATAAATTTTAAAGGAAACACAGGGAAGTGATTGATTATTTCTCTTTGAGAGTTTTCAAAATAATGATTTGGTTGCCTATAATCCTTCACAGATGACAAATAAGGATATTTCAAAAGAATAATTATGAATTATTGGATTTACATATATTTGATGTTTTTTAAAATAATTTTCCTTACTATACTTATTGGTTTATTTATTATCTGGTATGACAAAATGTACCAGACCAATTTTATACATTTCTATTAAACCAAGAATACTGGTTGTCAATGATAACAGGGATAATAAAATTCGAAAATAAAATACTCATTTGACTTATTACATTTTTACATAAGTAGTCTCAGTACTACCAACACCAGTATGATTAGAGAAAAAAACAGATTTTTTTCACAAGGTCTCCATGTTCTCATCCAGTACGTTACAGTTAAACTACATCTGTCTGATGATAACTCACTTTGTTGAGTGTGTTTTTTTTTTTTTTTAGTAGCAGGTCATATTTCAATTATTTTCAATGGATTCTCTCATTTCATTTTCCCTACCATTCTGTGAAGTAGGTAATCTTAAATCACTCTTTTTTACAGATAAGAAATGGATGTTTAGAGAGGCTGAGTGAATTATCCAAGGTTACATAGCTAGTAAATAGTGGACTTGGTGTTCAAACACGGACAAAATGATTCTAAGGCCATACTGGCTTGTAGCATCTATTATATATCAAGAAAGGAATTGGAAGATTTGGTGAGTATAAATCACAAATGGAGGAGGAGGATAAAGTCTTAGATTATCTGCAGAGAATGGAAATATGGATGAATTTAAGAAAGAAAGGATAATTCAGTTTTTTCCTGAAGTAAGAGATAACCCTGTGGAGATTCTGAGGGAAGATTGCAATAAGAAAAACGAGGAATGGGGGAAGATATAGAATAGACTTTTGGGGTATAGGTAAGGTGGCTGACTTGGGAGTAATAAAATTATTTTTTTAAGAATTCCAATTAAACAAAAGCATAATACATAAACACATAAACAAAAACATAATACAGTACTCCAGGTTTGGAGATTCCCTTTTTCCCCCAACATACACCTAACATCATTGAGCAGCCTAGAGTACAAGCTGAGTTTTAAATTTCATCCAGGACTGAGGAAGAGTAGCATCAGATGGGCTAAAAGGAGAACAGGAAAATATCAAGACCCTAGTGAACACAGAGTTAAGAAGACTGTTTTGGATGCCTTATATTTGTTCTCTCAGCATATCTTTGAGCTCTGTTCATAAATTTGCCTCTCTGTATTAAAGAAGACGGAAAGCTTAAGTCTCCATTTCCTAGAGTTTTTGCTCCTAAGGTTCCTGATGCATTTTACCTCTGTCAATCTGATGCACACTGATCAGATTTACTTTAAAGCCAACTTAAATGTAGAGACATGTGGAGTAAGGCAGGCTTGATCTGAGCTATGGAGCCAGCTGACGAAGTATCTTCACTGAGATAACAACTCTGGTAGACTTTCCTGCTTCCAGGCAGGCAACTAAGGCACCCTATGCCTAAAGCCAACAGTTGTACTGAAAATATACTGATTTCCCCTCTCCTCAACTGTGGCAGCAGTGACAGCTCCCCTTGGGGGCCAATTCTGATGTATGTAATAATCATTCTGAGAGGCCATGAATACACTTATATCTCCAGGCCCTACAAGGACAATATTTAAAAGTCTCTAACTCCCCAATTAATCCCTGTGCTATTAACATAGAGTGTTTTTCTATTAACAGCAACCAAACACTGACTAGTAGAACTGCCAAAAAAGCTGGGGTTCAAATTCAAGTCCTGGCATTTCAAACTATTTCCTTTGTTAAATTTCTTTAACTACTCTGTGCCTGTTTCCTTAGATAAATGGAGATGAATCCATATTCACACGTACATCCTAGGGTGCAAGGTGTAAGGATACACGGTGGGTACAAAGAACTACAGAGGCTGAAATTACAAGATACTTCAGCAGCTTCATTACTGCTCAGATACCACTACTATAATAAAGTGTGGGACAGCAACATCAGTCGTGGCTGAAATGCCTGAGGGCCAAGGCTGGGAGTATGTGCAGAGAAAATAGCCTCATTTGAGTTTAAACTGGGGAAAATGCATCTCCATTCTAAGGCAGTCCCTATTGCCTACAGAGTTCACACCACACACACTGGGAAGTTATTCATCCAATGTTCCAAATACTAGGTGAGAACACAACTACAAAACCAAAGCTGATGAGGCAATCCTGTAACTTTCAGAAAAATTTACACAAAATTAAGGGGAATATGAAGAACACTGAACCCTCAGTATTGATAATTTTCTACCAGAACCAAAAACGGCTACAGTAAAATTCAAGGAGACATACAAATAATAATTGTGTGACATCATAGAGATATTAGTAAATACTAGGAGGTTATCAAGTACATTATGTGTGTCATACACACATACACATACATACATACATATAAAATAATACACCAAAATAATCAGGCCCACCTTAAATTTACACAAAATAATATGTCATTTATACCTTAATAAGAAAAAAATTAAAATAAAATTTGGGGAATCAACCTCCACTAAAATTGAATTACCCCATAGCCAATTGCTGGAGTAGCCCTTCCAGAAAGTAGTTAAATCTGGGGGCTAAAAGGGGGAAAAAGGAATCCGTACATGTTAACACAATAGCCAACCAACTCCTGCATATAATCCAGTGATCCATGTGTAAATATTACTGCCATCTCTAAGAGTGCTGGGATAAGTTCAAAGTGTTGTCAAATTCCCCCACATTTAATCCAACACAGGTAATTGTGGGCACAGAAAACTTACACATCCGGACGTTGTATGATTTTTCACGTTCTAACAATCTTTTGTGGAACTCATTTCACATCGAGACAGGAGAGCCAGCTCTTACCCCATGTTAGAAATCAGAAAACTGAAGTTTGAGGACACGGAGGCTGGTCACCAAAGGGTCTTTGATGTGACCCAGGTCAAACACTCGGCCTTCAACAAGCACAGCCATAACTAGAAAAAACCACTGAGATGAAGAAGCAGAATAAAGACACTTATTGATTTGCTGACAAACTACTTCCATAGGCGTGCTGGGACAGTGATAAGGAGGAGCTGTATTAGGGAAAGAGGAAATCTGGGCTCTGCAAGCTTCTGGGAAGTAGAGCAATAGCAGATGACGGCACAGATGAGCACAGAGAAAACAGTGTGAGTGAGAATTAATGGTCATGTGAGGAAATGAATTTTGGAAGTCAAAAGACAATCAGACCCATGAGTTGAGGTCACTTGTCCCCCACCGCGCCCCCATTAATGTAGAAAGATCCAACGAAGGAGGGTGAGTGTTCAATTTTCTGATCCCACTGTAGTACTACTTGAATAACACCAAAGAGGGCAAAGGGGTAATGTCAGTTTCAAGCATTTGTTGGAGGGGCAGGCCCAGTAATATAACGTTATGACAAAACAATCAAGGATGGTAGCGATACACCTCACTCAGTTCTTTGACATACTTTCAGCACACATTTACCAAGCCCCTGCTGAGAGCTCGCACCTGTGCCGGCAGATTGAGATTGAGTCTGCGTCACTTAGGGACAAACCGAGTGTCAGTAAGAGTCAGAACTGAGATGGACCTAAACACATCAACTGTGATTAAATATTGAGTCCGTAGCGACTCTAAAGAGACAAAGACCTCAGAGTCACCATTATTAAATACGAGGAAACAAAGTCATTATTTTGAAATTGGGTGCGCAGAGGCCAATAATGAAAGGATTATCCCGTGTTTGGCGTATGAACTGTAACACTGGTTCCCGAAGAGTGGATGAGGGAAGTTGCTCATCAGAGAAGAATTCCATCTCATACATAAAGAAGGGTAGATAGAATTAAAATATCTCAATTTTAAGCCTCAAGGGATGCCAGCGCCCCATGCTGGCATTATAAAAAAAAGGGGCAGCCGTGCAATACGTGCCTCCTGAGAGAATAATGCAACACTGCCTCTGAGACTTTCTTGCCAAAATAGGAAGACTGGATCAGAAGACTCCAGCTCTAATTCCCTGTCGCAAATGGCAGGATTTCCTTCTTTCTGATGGCTGGATTAACATCCCACTGCACATACGTCCTTCTTATCAAGAAACAATCTTCCACAGAAGACCCCTACATGTGGCCCGTCCACTTCTGTGGGCAGAACTGGGTCACGTGGCCGCCACCGTTATAGGGGTAGGGGAGGCGGGAAACACCATCACCCGGCAAAGGGGAATGGGATAGCCATGACTGCACTGGAGAAATCCAGAGTCCCACCCCGGGATCGGGCATGATACTTTTTTTTAAACAAAATCAGTTTTTCTTACAATAGGGCATTGGTAGGAAAGGCTGCTGGGTCAGAGATGAACAAATCCAGTGAGAAGGAGAGGCAGGGCTCCTAGGATCAAAAACACAGCCAAGGGCAAGGATTGGCTATGCACTGAAGGGGGTAAACTCACAAAGATTGGGCCACATACCATTTCAGGGCACTTTCATAACCGCCACCTTCTTCTGTGCTTCCAACCCTCCTACAACGCAGGTAGCCGGCATTAATCTCCTTGCTATGCATGAGGGACCACAGACTCCTAGAGACGGGCTGAGGTGGCTTGTTCAGGGTTCCGATTAGTGCCTCTAAGGCACGTTATTTTCCCTCTACCCTGGATCATCATCCCACCTCTGACTTAACTCCGTTTACCGTGGGAAACATAAGCAGGCGAAGGGAAAGAGGTCCGCTATTTCCTCAGCACAGTGCAAGGCATATTGCATGTCAGGAAGGGGACACACTTTTAATTCTGGCCACTTCTGTGATGATGGGAGATGGTGGCACAAATGGAGCTGACAGGGTGTCTCAGAGCTGATCCTGCCTCTTATGGGCTGAATCGTGTGCCCTCAAAATTCGTATCTTTAAAACTTTAACTCCCAGTACCTCAGAATATGACTGTACTTGAAGATTGGGCTTTTGAACACGTGATGATCAGGTTAAAATGAAGCTGTTAGGGTGGTCCCTACTCCAATCTGACCAGTGTCCTCATGAGAAGAGGAGATCAGGACACACGGAAGGAAACCAGGGGTGTGTGACCACAGACGGACAACATGTGAAGAGGCAGCAAGACGGCGTCCATGTGCAAGCCAAGGAGAGAGGTTCCAGGGGAAGCCAACCGTATGGGGACCTTGACCTTGGCCTTCCTAACTCTGGAGCTGTGAGAAAATAAACTTTTGTTCTTAAAGCCACCCAGTGGGGGACATTTTGTTATGGCAGCTCTTGTAAATGAACGCACTGCCCAAACTATCCCTGCTGCCCATTCTGCACAGCCTGATCAAACGTGACATGTGGGGTCACATGAGCTCAGCCATGCACTGACACAAGAAGACTTCAAGGCCTAACACACGACTAGGGAGAGTGTCTCCGAGACTTAGCAATCTTACCATACTCAGAGGTCGCTGCCATCCGGGTCGTGTTGCCAGCACGCCCGACCATAATCACAAAGAATGCCTCTGATGTGCATTTGGTTCCACGTGCCTCTGTCATGACACCAGAGGCCTGCTGATGTCCTGCCAGGACATCAGAGGAAGTTCCCGGAAGGCCTTTCTTATGCCCCACACTCCATTTCATGCCAATACTAGGTTGCCATTGACAAAGGCAAATAGTTGTTCTTTTTTATGTCGACTTTGCTCCCCTACCGCGTTTTACCCCATGCCAGAAGGGCGTGACTCAGTTCTCCTCTGTCCTCAAGGATTGTGTTTCCTGAGATGAGAATCCTGCCAACTGAACGCTCTGTTCTCTAGTTAGGTAGATGCATGTGGCTCAACGCCATTTGTAGACTGACGAGTTCTTGGTGTGTGAGTCTCTTGTGAAGAGTACTGGGGAGAGGGAACTTCCCGTTACTAAAACAACTCAGGATCTAGTCTTTGGATGTTTTAAAAATATTCCATTACATTTCAATCAATGTTTTCATATGTCATGAGAAACTCGGTTGAGCCATCATAATCCGGCAGACTCACCTGTTGACATGTGACATTTCCTCTCTCCTCTGAAAACTTAACTGTGGACTTACTCAACTCTTCCTAGAAAATCAAGGCCCTGAAGGTAAGAAGCATACCTGCTCACAGTAGGTCCTGTAGGCGAGTAAGACCAAGGACACAGGAGGATGCCCCATCATTACTAATTCTATTATTATCCTGTTGATAGTTCCATGCTTGCCTATTAGTTATAAAATCTGTCTTGTAATAGACGAAGCAAACCCTTCAGATACCCAAATGAGAAAGGAGAAGTAGTGTGGTGTCTGGGTGCTGTCTCTGTCGATTATATTGGGTGTATTATCAGAGAAGAGTCGCCTAATGTGAGAGAAACGGTGAACAGGTTGTGTCCACAAACACTGACCCTGGAAAAAACTGGTTTTTGTTTGTTTGTCTGTTTGTTTTTCTTTCCTACAGGAGATGGCTGAGTTTCTTTGATGTGAGTTCGAGAAGAGAGTACAGTTTCTCTGCTCTGATCTTGAAGTAATTCACCTACTAAGAAAAGAAACTTCACCACCAGAGGTCTGAGGAACCGGTGTAGATAACTTCTTATCTCACTTAATTTAATCTTGAACAGAAAATAAGGAGTCTGTGATGAAAAAGCCTTTTGATTCTTTTCTGTCTCACAGAATGGAGAGCATCCCACTCACTCGTTTACTGAAACAACACATCTATTATGGGAGACTTGTCGGCGAAGGGGAACCTTCCTCGATCTTTGCCTAAACTCACCCCCAAAATATCTGAGGTGTGGCTGACAAGGCATTCAGTGAATTATGCACACGCTTACAGTGGGATCCCAAAGGTTGGTTCCAAATTTTTCTTGCCAACCGAAAAGAAAATGGAAACCTTATTTCTAACCTTTAAAGTGTCTTTAGGATACATGCTACAAGATGGTTAACCTTGCAAACATTATGCCAAGTGAAATATCCCAGACACAAAAGGACACGTCCCTTAGGATTTGACAGATATGCAATGTCTAAAGGAGGCAAAATCATAGAGGCTGAAAGTAGAGTAGAGGACACCAGGGACTAAGTGGGAAGAGCAGAGGGGGAGTCATTGTTCAATGTGTACAGAGTTTCTGTTCACAGTAGTAAAAGGTTTGGCAAGAGTGGTGACAGTTGCACAAGATTGTGAACCTAATTAATGCCACTGAATTGTACACTTAAAATGATTAAAGTGACCATTTCACACTCGATATATACGTTTTTACCACAATAAAAACATTTTAGGGCTTTTGATCAGGAGGCAGAAGTGTCTCTTGAGGGCCAGAGGCAGCCATCTCGAAGGGGTACTTAAGTCTGTCTCTGGATAATGATTTGCACAGCCCAGGCAGAGTGTCCAGTATCCAGCAAGGGCTGCATGGGTATTAGCTGCTGCTTGAACCATCCTCTGTCCTGTTCCTTCTGTGCACAAGTTGTGTCTCTGAGATCCCACGGACAAACCTGTGCACCTGTCAGCCTTCTGCTTGCCCTTCCCCTGAACTTTTCTCTCTCTTCCCCCTCCATTCTGCTGGTTCTGATATGTTGTTGCACTCAAATGTAGAATTCTTAATGTCAGCGATTGTATTTTTCAGTTTTCCATTTTCCAGTGTATCTATTTGATTGATTTAGAAATTCTAGTGTTCCGACGAAATCTCAAGTTTGTCATCCATATTCTTGAACATATTCATCACAATTATTTCACAATCCATGTCGGATAAGTATGCTATTGGGGTATTCTGGGGGATTTTTTTTTCTTCCTTTTTCTCTTAATCTGGTTTTTAATATGTCTGCTGGTTTAATTAAGTGTCAGGCATTGTTTATGGAAGAGCTGAGTGGTTCTGGATGATGCTTCTCCCCTCCATAGAAGTTTCGCCTTCTCCCTGGCAGGCGTCCAGGGTAGGGGCCATGACATCAATCCAGCCAGGGGCTGAGCTGACTCACGGCTACTCGGGGCTTTATAAGGTTTGCACCACCTCAGGTTTTCCCCCCTCCCAGATGGCAGCACTTCAGGGGTCCCCACTGACAGTCTGGGGTGTTTCCTGGGGGACCTCTTTCTGGTGAGTTCTGCACTCTTCTTTTTACTTCCCTACACCCTGGGACTGCTGAGAAATCTGTTGAGACTTTTAACAGCTGCCTGCTCAGCTTCATCGTCTCATGTCCTGTGCAGCTTAGGTATGGAGAAATGCCTCCAGAGAGAAAACCACGCAAGGCAGGCCTCACGTCTGCTGCCTTTCTTCTTCCTAAGGCCCTGACTTCTCAAATATTGACTGCTTTGTAAATTGGACTCCAAGTTTGGTTTCCCTAGCCCCATGAGTTTTCTGAGGAGCTGCTGTCTTCTCTCACTTGGTGGGTGCTTTGTCTATAGAATGATGCCCTGTCCCTCAGGGTAGTGTGGCCTTCAGCAATTCCCTGAGGGGAGAAAAGAAGCACAGGATGGCTGCATTCCCCTGCGGAGCTTCCCTACTCTCCAGTAGGAAGTGGAAGCTCAAGTGTGACATAAAGGAGAGATGGACACACAATAGAAGCACCAAGAGGGACTACCTGCAGCATTTGTAAGAGCTGGTCCTGGCCCGCAGGGCAGGTCCATCCACTCTGCACCCCAAAATGAAGGAGACAGCAGGATCCACCTTCCCAAAGCAGCACCTATAGCGGATTCTCAGAGGCCTGACCCACCCCACGCACTTGTCAAGACTGCCACAGTTGTGCCTCACCACCAGCCCAGGTGACTCCAGTAGGCTTCATGTCTCCTAGGGGTCCCTTCAATGGCAGAAGGTGATCCAAGGCCAGCATTTCCCTCTACTCCAGCCAACAGAAAGGTTCCAACTGGATACGGTGGCTCATGGTATTCTGCGCAGCAAAACAACACCCAGGCCAGGCACCTGCAGTCCTTCCACTCACTGGCAGAAAGCAACCAGGCCTGGTATTTGCACCAGAAGGTGAACTACTTTTGGGGTGCCTCCACCCAGTGGCGGAGAAATACCCAGGCCTGCAGCTCCTAGCCTGCCCACCAGCAGCAGCAGGTGTCATGGTAGATGCCTCCCTCCCCTGGGTATACTGGCAGATGTAGAGTAGGAAGGCCAGTGGTACTGGGTGACTGAAAAACAGGCCAGGGGCAAATGCTCTACATCCTTTAGGTCCTGAATCCCACACCCCCACCTAATGACACCCCACGGCCCATGGAAGCGTTTTCTGCTACCACGGGCATCTCTGGCAATCGCCCATCAGAAAATCAGGTGGACTCAGGACAACGCGGTTCAGGAATGCTTTGCAAAAGCACGTGAAACTAAGTGACTATGGGACTACAACCCCCACAAAGTAGGCCAGAACAGGCAGGCCAAACCTTAAAACAGGGCAACTTCCTATGAAAGGATCAAGAGTCTTTTTGCAGAATATGCAAACTATGCAGGCCAGGATAAAACATCGTTCTTCATATGTAGAGCCAGGGAAGCCAAAACTTAAATGAGAAAAGGCAATCCCCGAGAGCAACAGAGATGAATCAGATTTTGGGACTAGTTTGCAAAGATTTTAAAGTAGCCAATACAAAATTTCTTGAAGGAGTAATTATGGATTACTGTGGAATTAAAAAAAGATAGCAAGCCTCTGCCAAGTTACAGAAATGCCATAAAACACACCAAATGGAAATTAAATATTTAAAAATATAATAAACAAAATTAAAAACTTGCTGGCTGGGATCCATTGTAGAATGTAGGTGACAGAAGATGAAATCCGTGAACTTGAGGACAGATCAACGGAATATGCTGTTGTTCAGGAATGAGTATGTTGTTAAGGAAAATGGTACAACAAGCAAACAAACGTGGACAGAGAGTTTGGGAGCTGTGGGACGAAAGCCAAAGGGCTAACGTTCGAATCATCTGAGTTCCAGAAAGAACAAACAGTCGAAGCAATACAGATCCAATTCAGATATGACACAGCAGCTGGAGTGATCAGACAGGGAAGATAAGACAACTGTGATAAATATGCTAAGATTTCTAATGGGAAAAGTCGACAACGTAATGGAGGTAGATAGATGGAAACTGTGAAAGAGAATAAAAAGGGAATGCCAGAATTCATGCTACTGCAATAGCTGTGAAAAATGTCTTTGATGGGGTCCTCAGGAGTTGTGACCTGTCCTAGGAAAGAATCAGTGACCTTGAAGAACGGCCAAGAAGGACTTCCCAAAGTGAACCGCAAACAGAAAAAAGATGAAAAAATGCGGGGTAGAACATCTAAAAACTGTGAAACAATTTCAAAATACATGACATAGACGTAGTCGGAATGTCAGAAGTGGAAGTAAGAGAAAAAAGAGCAGAAAAACTATTTGAAAAATGATGACTGGAATTTCCAAATTACTGATAGGCACTGAATCAGATACCCAGAAAGCTCACAGGACAGCAAGCTACCTCATGGCCTATAAATTTGAATTAAAGAAAAGGTAAAGAAGAAATCTTGAAGAAAGCCAGACCAAGACAAACACACACACACACACACACACACACACACACACACACACACACACACACACCAAGAATACCGAGAACGAAACCTCCTTACCCGTAGAGGGACAAGAGGAAAATTACAGTGAAGTCGTGTGAGTGACCATGCAAGCAAGAAGAGAGTTAGGGGACATTTTTAATGTGCCAAAAAAAAAATAATTCACCAACCTAGGATCCTTATATATCTAAGAAAAACTATTTGGTATAAAAGACAGAGTAAACAGACTTTTTCTCTCGGACAAATAAAAATGAAGGGACTTGTCACCATTAGACCTACCTGCAAAAAATAGGAAAGAGTTTATTCAGGAAGAAGAGAAATGATAAAGGTCAGAAATTTGGATTTACATAGGAAAGGAAGTGCATCAGGGAAGAAACACATAAAGGTAAATAAAGTTAATTTTTCTTGTTCTTAATAGATCAAAAGGTAACTTGTTTATTTATGTTTTTAAAGATTTTATTTATTTATTTGAGAGAGAGAGACAGAGATAGCAAGAGAGAGCCCCTGAGCGGGGAGGAGAGGGAGAAGCAGACTCCCCACTGAGCTGGGAACCTGATGTGGGACTGGACCCCAGGACCCCGGGATCATGACCTGAGCCAAAGGCAGACGCTTAACCAACTAAACCACCCACGCGCCCCAAAAGTAACTTGTTTAAATAATAAAATTTATCTTATTCTTGATAAATGTCAAATAAATGTTTAAATAATGACAGTCATAACGTAGCTGGGGAGTATAGCATACGAGTAAGTGAAAAGAATGGCAGTCATGGAAAAATGGGCAGAAATATTGCAAGTTGCCCGCTCAACTTGTCAACCATGTCACTTGGAGGTGGACTTACATTAGTTTGAAATGTATATGTAACCTCTAAGGAAAGATCTAAAATGTTTTTAAGCACCCATAACTGAGACACTAAGAGGTGAACAAAAAAACTGCCTTCATTTAAAATGTTCAATTAAAACCCGAGAAGGCAGGAAAGTAAGCCTCTTGTAATGAATAGAGAACAGCTATAAACATGGTTGATATCAATGCAAGTAATTTCAATAACCACTTTAAATAGGAATGGTCTGTAAATAGCAATCAAGAGACAGAGTGAATTTTAAAACTTCAGCAGTATATATTGTCTGCAATGACCTATTTTCAATACAGTGATTCTGATAGGCTTAAGTAAAGGGATGGAGAAAGACATACCATGTTAACAGTAAGCTAAAGAACTCTGGAGTATTGATATTAATTTCAAGCTGTCAGAGGCATAAAACTCACAGAAATCGACAGAATTGTCACAGCCACGAGAAGCCTAAGAAGATACTAAGGGTACGAAATATGAGTTTGTATCCTGCGTGGGATCTCGGAACACAAAAACAACATTAGAGAAAGTCTGAATAAAGTATAGCCTTTAGTTAATGATGACATCTCGATATCAGTTCGTTAATGTTACAAATGTACCCCGTTAGCATAAAATGATAATAATAGGGGAATCACCTGTGGGGTGTATGGGAACCATCTTTACTCTCCTCATAGTAATTCTGTAAGCCTGAAACTGTTTCAAAATGTAAGGTTTAGGGCGCCTGGGTGGCTCGGTTGGTTAAGCGACTGCCTTCGGCTCAGGTCATGATCCCAGGGTCCTGGGATTGAGTCCAGCATTGGGGTCCTTGCTCAGAGGGCAGCCTGCTTTTCCCTCTGCCTGCCGCTCCCCCTGTTCGTGCACCAGCTCTTTCTCTGACAAATAAATAAATAAAATCTTAGAAAAAAAGAAAGAAAAGTGACCCAAACATATTCAGTCTGCAGGAAATGCATTTCAAACACAACTACACAGGTAGATTAAAAGTAAGTTGATGGAAAAATATATCATGCTAATACTAATTATTTAAACAGGAGCAGCTGTATCAGTATTAGAGAATGTATTCTTCAAAGCCATAAAATTACTATGCACAGCTGGCATGGTACATGACAGTGTAAGTATATATCCAGCAAGACGTTGTAGCCAGCCTGAACATGTATGTAGTCAGAAGCAAACCACTAAATACATGAAACAAAAACCCGATAGAGCTGAAAGGAGTAATAGACAAATCCACAGTTATAGGTCGCAACTTCAACACTCTACTGTCAGGAATTGATAACACTATTTTCTCATTGAATTACAAAGCAAAATTTAACTGCATGTTGAATTCCCAAGACAGATTGATATCAAACGATTTGTAAATGTTTAAGGAACAACATGTAAAAGGACAAACCATACCAAGTATTGTCATTTGTATTATTGTACAAGGTATTCACCGCCACACCCTGAAGTGACTTTCCTTAGTGAAAGTATTACACATCCCTGATGAACTCATGCATGTCCACATGACTTAGCCTGCCTGGTCTATGGCACATCTAATCCAAACAGAATGCCTTTTTGTGTGTGTGTGGGATGATACATTTATTAATTTTTTAAACATATAGTGTTTTATTAGTTTCAGGGGTACAGTACAGTGATTCAAGAATTCCATACATCACCTGATGCTCATTATGATAAGTGCACTCCTTAATCCCCATCACTTATTTAACCCATCACCTATTTAACCCATCCCCCCCTCCTCCTCTCTGGTAACCATCGGTTTGTTCTCTATAATTAAGAGACTGGGGTGCCTGTGTGGCTCAGTCAGTTAAGTGTCTGACTCTTGATTTTGGCTCAGGTCATGATCTCAGGGTCGTGAGATCAAGCCCCGTGTCAGGCTCCACTCTGAGTATGGAGCCTGCTTAAGATTCTCTCTCTCCCTCTGCCCCTGCCCCCGCTCTCACACATACTGTCAATAAAAAGAATTAAGAAACTGTTTCGTGATTTCTTTCTCTCTCTCTCTCTTTTTTTCTCTTTGTTCATTTCGTTTCCCAAGTTCCACATATGAGTGAAATCAAATGGTATGTGTCTTTCTCTGATTGACTTATTTTGCTTAGCATTATACTCTCTAGCTCCATCCATGTTGTTGTAAATGGCAAAATTTCATTCTTTTTTAATGGCTGAATAATATTCAATTATATATATATATCTCATATCTTCTTTATCACATCATCTTCACATCTATCTTTATCCATTCTTCTATGCATGGACACTTGAACTGCCTTTAAAGTTTGGCTATTGTAAATAATGCTGCTATAAACATAGGGGTGGGTGTATCCCTTTGAATTAGTGTTTTTGTGTTCTCTGGGTAAATACCGAGTAGTGTGATTGCTGGATTGTAGGGTAGTTTTATTTTCAACTTTTTCAGGATTCTCCATGCTGTTTTCCAGGGTGGCTGCTCCAGTTCGCATTCCCAACAACAGTGCAAGAGGGTTCCCCTTTCTCCACATCCTTGCCAACATCTGTTGTTTCTTGTGCTGTTGATTTTACCCGTTCTTACAGGTGTGAGGTGGTATCTCATTGTAGTTTTGATTTGCATCTCCCAAATGCTATGTGATGATGAGCATCTTTCCATGTGTTTGTTGGCCATGTGTATGTCTTCTTTGGAGGAATGTCTGTTCATGTCTTCTGCCCATTTTTTAAAGATTTTTTTTTTATTTATTTAAGAGAAAGCACACGCATGCAGGAGCAGAGGGAGGGGCACAGGGAGAGAATCTTCAAGCAGATTCACCAAGTACAGAGCCCTATTCGGTCTCCATTGCAGGACTCTTTGGATCATGACCTAGGCGAAACCAAGAGTCAGATGCTCAACTGACTGAGCCACACAGGCGCCCCTGCCCATTTTTAATTGGATTATTTGTGGTTTCATGTGTTGAGTTTTATAAGTTCTTTATATATTTTGGATACTAACCCTTTATCAGATGTCATTTGCAAATATCTTCACGTATTCTATAAGGTTGCTTTTTAGTTTTGTTGACTGTTTCCTTCACTGTGCAAAAGGTTTTAATTTTGATGACGTATCAATAGTTTATTTTTGCTTTTGTTTCCCTTGCCTCAGGGGACATATCTAGAAAGAAGTTGCTACGGCCAATGTCAAAGTGGCTATTGCCTGTGTTCTCCTCTAGGATTTTGATGGTTTCAGGTCTCACATTTAGGTCTTTCATCCATTTTTAATTTACTTTTGTGTATGGTGTAAGAAAGTGGTCCAGTTTTCCCAGCACCATTTGTTGAATAGACTGTCCTTTTCCCATTGGATATTCTTTCCTGCTCTGTTGAAGATCAACTGACCATATAGTTGTGGGTTTATTTCTGGGTTTTCTTGGTGTCGACATTTTTGCCAGCAGGTAGGGTAAGAAGGAGCAATAGGAAGAATAGGAAGATCTCACAGGGGGCTTTTGGCAGTCATACTAGTCAGTGTTGTACATCACTTAGTTCCACTTTCCCTCGACCAGGACTCAGTCCACCAGCCACAGTTACTTGCTAGAGAGCTGGGAAATTCCAGGAGGAAAAAGAGATGAGTTTGGAGAACAGCTGGTCAGTTCTGCTATTGGTATGACAAATATGTTCACAGGATAGAAAATACAAATTCCTCTATGTATTTTCAAAATGCCCACCCTCACACATAGTAAGAGAAATGTGTATTTTAATTACAGTAAGATACCATCCATTTTTCTATCATATTGCCAAATTACAACTATTTGAAACACACTGTTTTCGTGAGGATGTGGGAAAAGGGAAATATGACTGGGTTGTTAATGCAGGTTTAAACTGATAGAGCATGTAGAGAGGGCAATTAAACAATATCTGTCAAAATTATGTGTGCATTTACCCTTTGATCCAGAAATCCTACTTCTTTGAATTTATCTATTGGGTGTATTTGTGTATGAGTGGAAAGAAGTTATATATAAGCTTATTCAATGCAGCATTTTCTGTAATAACATTAGAATGATTGGTAAATCTGTGACAATCCGGGCGCCTGGGTAGCTCAGTTGGTTGAGCGGCTGCCTTCGGCTCAGGTCATGATCCTGGAGTCCCGGGATCGAGACCCGCGTTGGGCTCCCTGCTCGGCGGGGAGTCTGCTTCTCCCTCTGACCCTCTTCCCCGTCGTGCTCTCTATCTCTCATTCTCTCTCTCTCGAATAGATAGATAAAATCCTTTAAAAAAAAAATCTGTGACAATCAGTAGCATACCGGCTAAAAAAAATAAAAGAATATATCCATGTAAAAGGACACCATGTAGCTATTTTTTTTAAAGTAGAATGTTATGGGCGCCTGGGTGGCTCAGTTGGTTAAGCGACTGTCTTCAGCTCAGGTCATGATCCTGGAGTCCCAGAATCGAGTCCCAGGATCGAGTCCCAGGATCGAGTCCCGCATCGGGCTCCCTGCTCGGCAGGGAGTCCGCTTCTCCCTCTGACCCTCTTCTCTCTCGTACTATCTCTCATTCTCTCTCTCTCAAATAAATAAATAAAATCTTTAAAAAAAAGTAGAATGTTATTTAGCTGAATAGCTACGTGTACATTCTGAAACTATATTGCCTGAGCCAAGTCCTGGTTCTTCCTATTTTAGCCATATTAACATTGGTTAAGTTATTTAAATTCTATGTGTTTTAGTTTCCTCACTAAGAAATGAAGATATTTACTTCACTGGGTAAGATGAAAGTTTAATTAATAAAGCACTCTCTAATTTTTGTCCTCACTATGATCACACAGAAATATCTCCAAGATACATTAAAAATGAAAAAAATGCAGGTCCCAAACGCTGTTTGGTATTGAACCATTTGTATAAAAAGGGGAGTGGTTAAAATACATGTAAATGTTTATATATGTGTAATGCAACTCTGCAAGGAAAGATATATAATAATCTGGTGGAAAAGAGTATTTGTCTTTGGGGTAGGGAAATGGGTGCTTCCACAATTGAGCTGAGAGGCATACTGTTAACTGACTGTTCTGAAACTTTTGAATTTTATACCATGAAGGCATGTATCACACAGTCAATTATTTCTTTTTGTTAAAGGCAAGAACAGAAAATAAAAAGCAGACTTAGGGACTATGCAATCTGAATTTGTGACCTTCTTTACCATGCACGTCCAGCTATATAATGTGCAAACTGAAAACATGGGATTTCTTGTTAAAAACTCAGGGAAAGCTTTCTTCCCCTTTCTTTCACAATCTCTCATTTGACCTGTCAATGTGTTTTGTGATTGCAGTTTAATGTTGTGAAGGTCTTCAGAGGTGTCTGGAGATCCTGCCCCAGACCTGGCCCTGTCAGTCCTGAACCTTCCTACACCCACACCCTGGCCCTGCCAGACGGCAGAATGCAGTAGCAGTCACTTGGACAGAAGAGGGAGAGGGAGTCTAGGTGGGTGGGTGGGTGAATGGACAGTAGAGAACCCTTCCCAGTGAAACCAGGAGCTGGTAGGACCGGATCACAGGAGAGCTGAGGCTCCAGGTTCCCAGCACATGCTGCATTGTCCCATGGGACATCACTTACAAGACATAAATTTAGAGGAAAAAAAGTTAGGAATTTCGAGAATTAATATTAACCTACAAGCTCAGGCACCCATTCTTAGCATGGGCCCTGTGGGACCAACCACACTGATTGCAGGTCCTTAAAACCAGCCCTGTTACCACGTCTTACCTGTGTGCTATTAGTTAACTTCTCTGGGGCTTCAGTTTCTTCACCAGTAGAATGGAGAGTAAAGGAAAAAAAAAACCTCATAGGTTTCTTTTTGAGGCTTCAGTGGGATTTTATATGTAAAGTGCTTAGCATAGTACCTGGCACACTGTAATAAATCATTACAAGTTGAATATAATTATTAAATTATTAATGAGATTATAATTTGTATTATATTATCATTAACAATGAATTAATATTATACTGGAATTTGAAATCATTAAATGCTTTATTAAAATAGTTAATGAACACATGCAAACGTCACAACAGATGGAAACATGAACCGCAACAGATTAAACAGGGGTGTTTCTCCTACAGTTTTGGATAAAGTAATGTGTCCCAGTCCATCGCAAATACAAGGTGAGGCTTTCTCTAAGTGGTAGGCCTGTAAGTTGGTGGGAAGGGTTTGTGCGTCTCTTCTGGTACATTACACCAGGCCCACACTGTCTACATAAAAAAAAAACAACACCTCTTGGGGTGCCGCTTTCGTGCTTCCATGGAGCACCAGGGCCCATAGGTTCAGGCATCTCCCATGTCACCCGCCCAGAACACCATCTTCCTTGTTTCCGCCTGTCCTTTCCTCGTGGGCTTGGGTGCCTCTTCTTTTCATTTACCTAAGTGTCACCACCCCTGTACTTAACTCTTTTCGTTGGAGTTATCCCAGGGTGTGCTAAGTTTCCCCTTCGCATTTATAGGGTGATCACCTGGGGCAGTAGCTGCAGGGGAATGTGGGGATGAACACAGGAGAAATTAGGGCATGTTTGTAGACTGATGGGATGAATCATATATCGTGAAAGGTTAGCTCGTTCCACGTAATGATCCAGTTCTCCAAATGTTGACCTTTGAGAAAACAGTGTTGGGAGAGGAAATCCAGTATGGGCCCTGAGTGTTCCTTTGAGTTTGTGCTGGGTATGCCAAGAATCCAAAGCCCTAACCACTTTTTTCCCCGGGAGACTTCTCAGGGTTGTCCTTGTATTGAGCAAATTGAGGGATGAGTTAACACCTCCCCAAAGAGCAGAATTGCTTCTGCTCACTATAAAAGCAGTACATCTCCCAAGCTCCAGGTTCTCCTCCTGTATCACAACCCTCTGCATGTGTAGGCATCCAGGTAAGTCTACTTGTGTTGCCCCCAGGGGACTTAGGGCACATGTAGATCCAGTGCAAGCATGATGCTCTGCCTATTGCTTTTGCTGTAACTAATAAAGTCCTTTGTCTCTCATCCAGGAGGCTTCCATCTTCTGCCAACTTCCATCAGTCTGTGGCAAATTAACTTGTGAGCTTGTAAGTAGGATAAAGTCTCAGACCCTCCACAGTCTGTGGCACAGAGATTTAAGTACATCACTCCTCTATTTTTGCATTTAGGATAAAGGTCAACTCTGCAAATATGGTCTTCCAGGCTCTGCATGGCCTGGTCCTGCCTACCTCTCCATGTTCTTGTGCTGCTTTCCTCCAGATCTCTCGGCTCTTGAGTCATATGAAGGAGAAAAGTAGTGCCTGGCATCTTATACTTACAAGGAAATCTTAGTGTTGCTGATAACATGGCCTGCCACTCATGGCTAAGCCGTGTTGTTCTCTTGTTGGATATAAACAACTAAATCACCCAAGGAAAACTCAAATCCTATAACAGTTTCTTTCTAGCATGATCTTCCTGAAACACATGCACTGTTCCCCATGTGTTGCATTTCCTCACTGCAGTGTGTAATCAACGCACCTTTTTAAAACTATCTGTGTATTCCTGTTTCTCTTTGGCTGGAGGGTGTTGACATATACAATATCAGCAGTTCTTTCAGTTTATCCAGCATGCCAGTTTCTTTCTTGCCACAGGGATTTTGCACATACTCTTCTCTCTATCCAGAAACTTTTCTCCTGACCTCCTTAACCTAATATCTCTGCAATTAATTAAGTAATTACTTCCACAAATAAGTGTGAAACAGTTACCTTTTGTCAAGCACTGTGTTACAGGAAATGCAGTGATGATGAAAACCAGACATTGTCTTATATCTCCTTTGCTTCCCGTGAATCAGATAAAAGTTAATTCAACATCACATTAATGAATATATATATGTAAATATATATGTAAATATATATATATCTTGCTTAATTTACAATGGGGTTATGTTCTGATAAACCCATCATAATTTGAAAATATTGTATGTCAAAAATCCATTTAATACACTAATCTACCAAACATCATAGCTTAGCATAGCCTACCTTAAATGTGCTCAGAATACTTACATTAGCCTACAGGTGGGGAAAACATCTAATACAAAGACTATTTTATCATAAAGTGTTCAATATTTCATGTAATTTATTGAATACTGTACTGAAAATTAATAACAGAATGGTTGTATGTGTACAGAATAGTTTTAAGTGTATTGGTTGTTTGCTCTTGTGATTGAATGGTTGACTGGGAGCTGTGTCTCACTGCCACTTCCCAGCATCATTAGAGAGAATATTACCACATATCTCTAGCCCAGGAAAATAACAAAATTCAAGATTCAAAGTTTGGTTTCTACTGAATAGGTATCACTTTTATACCTCATAAAGTCAAAAAATCATAAGTTGACCCTCATAAGTCAAGGACCATCATTATAGAATTTTTAAATGACTTAAATGGTTTCACGATAAGAAGCTCTTTCTTGTGAGTTCAAGATAATAGGAATTTAATCTAGACTTGAGGACGGGGGACAATTAAGTGGCACTAAAGTCAAATCTGAAGGATGAATAAGACATTAATTAATGGTCTGCCAGTCCTGAGTGTAGGCATAGCATGTTGGAAAGGCCCTGTCATCAGAGTAATTGCAACAGGTTCAAGAAACTGAAAGAGGTTTATGTGACTTATTTGGCCCTCAGCTCTATCACTTACTAGCTGTGTAACAAGGGGCAAATTCCTGAACCTCTTTGTGCCTTATCTTCATACTGGGGATGATTAAAAACTGCCTTATAGGGTTTTTTTTTTTAATGAGAATACAGTGACATAATTCCTATAAAGCACATAGGACCATAAAAACTGATTACAAGTGACTTTCACTAAATATTAGCTGTTATTAGGACTGTGGTGGTTTGGCAAGGATGGCAGGGCTGGGACTAGAATGAGATAAAAGCTGTGCAAAATTTTAAAAGGCACTCACTTCTTGATGCTGATTCTGTACTTGGACTACTTGGAGTTTGGCCATTCCCTTACATTTTTGCATTCTAGGTGCTTATATTTTCCCACCTTAGTCCTGGCTCTTAGTGAGAGATCAGACCATGCAGACCATGTTAAAGACTGATTTTTCTCCTATGAGCAAGGGAAAATTTCTGAGAGTTTTAACCAGGTGGAGTGATGGGGTATGCATGTGACACTGTAATGATTGTTTCACAAATATCATTTGGGAAAAAAATATGGATTGGAAGGAAGCCACAATCAATGTAGATAGTGGCCAGTTGGGAAGCAGTTTAAATAATCAAAATATGATGTGATGAGACCCTGGACAAAAATGATGGCAGTGGAGATAGAAAGACATAGACTATTTTGATAAATATCTAGGAATAAAACTTATAGGACTTGACAGTGAATAGTATGTGAAAGGCAGGTGAAAGAGGTAACAAGGATGTTGCCTAGATTTCTGGTGTGGATAAATGAATAGACCATGATACCAGTGAAAGAGATGATAACACTAGAAGGAATTTAGGAGGAAATTTAGAAGGAAAAGCACACATTTGTCCTTTGTCATGTGGAGTTTAAGGTGCTTTTGAGATACTTTATTGGATATATTGAATAGAAAGTTGGTTATTTTAGTCTGGAGTTCTGCTGACAGTGTGGACTGTAAGCGGTAGCATACAGATGGTGATTAAAAATTAAGGTATGATTGGCATTGCCTTAGGGAGGGCATGGAATGATAATAGGTGGCCTTGGAATCAAGCCCCAAGAAACGCAAGTACTTAATGCCTAGGTAGAGGAGGATGACGTTACAAAGGAGACAGATAAATGGCCAGAAATGTAAGAAGAACACCAGGAAATTAGTGACACTGAAGTCAAAAGAAAAGAGTGTTTCTAGGAGAAAAGCATGCTCTGTGGGGTCAGAAGAGGGAGGAAGGTCAAGGGATTCAAGACTGGAAATTTTTTGTTGCCTTTAGCAATCCAGAGGTCATTGGTTATATTAAATAGTGAGAGATATTGCAGGGAGTGATGGAGTGAAAGTCAGATGTAAACTGAGAGCTAAGAAGTAGGTGGAATGATGGCAACAGAGCCATTTCAAGATATCTGGTTGTGAAGGGAGGGAGAGAGAACAATTTTTGGAGGATTCATAAGTTCAAGGAAGAGTAATTTAAAAAAAGAGAGAGGGGGGCGCCTGGGTGGTTCAGTCTTTAAGCGTCTGCCTTTGGCTCAGGTCATGGTCCCAGGGTGCTCAGGTCATGGTCCCAGGGTCCTGGGATCGAGCCCCGCATCGGGCTCCCTGCTCCGCGGAAGCCTGCTTCTCCCTCTCCCACTCCCCCTGCTTGTGTTCCCTCTCTCGCTGTGTCTCTGTCAAACTAATAATTAAAATCTTAAAAAAGAGAGAGAGAATTTGCCAAGTTTAAATTTCCGAAATTTTATTAAGTTTTTTTTCTTACTGGTGCCAGGCATTGTGCTAAATGCTTTACATACATTATGACATTTAATCTTCACAGCAATCTAACAGTAGAGGGATTATTGCCTCCAATCTACAAATGAAAAAGCAGAGGCTTGAAGAGGTTAAGTGACCTGCCTAAAGCCACACTGTATCTAAGTGGCGAGGTAAGATGGGGGAGTCAGTGTGACACCAAAGCCTATGCACTTAACTCCCTTAACCTCCCCGCAGTAATCCATATCATTGAATTTCAGCTCCGCTCCCCCGATCGCTTCAGTTCTGCCTGTCTTTCCTCTACTTTGGCTAAGAAACCCGAGGTAATCAAAGCAACAAGGAGAGAACCAGACCTCCCAGGATGCTAGAGGGACACTGAAAGTTCTTTGAAATCGAGGCGGTGGGAAGGAGCGGTAGCACTTCCGCTGGTGTCTCCGCGCTTTCTCTCCGACTCTGGTGAGTTTTGGCGGCGGTGACCTGCCACTGTCTCCAGCCTATGTTTTTTTGTTGTTGTTGTTTGTTTGTTGTTGTTTTTTAACACCAGGGATGGAGGATGGCGATTTGTCCGGAGATTCGGAAGGGGTTGGGGGACGGACGCTTGGAGGTTTTCTCTGTCTGACCGCTCTACCCAACTCCCTCCCGAGCGGTGGTCGCCCGCTCAGGGACATAATCATTCTTCTATGAAACAGGAAGATTCCTTTATAGGACTCACTCACAACAAAGGGGAGGAATGACAGGGAAAGGAGGGGTTCTCACCGAACCTGGCTTTTTTGAGCTGTGGACAGTGGTATGGACACCTGTGCAGATGGAGTTTCTGTTTTAAAAGGCAGTTTCTAGAATGGATTTCTCAGCGCCCCTTCAGCCTGCGTTTAGCTATGCCCCTCTGATAGGCTCTGAGGACCCGTAAGGAATCAGTGTCTGTCTCTGCATTCACATAATCTTACAGCCACGAGGGGACACGCACACTAATCAAAAATAACATTCGGGTCTCTTTTGTTCACGGCTCTATATCTAACATCTAGAACAATTCTCATTTTATTAAATGAATGAAAGAATAGTTGGGACAAAAGGCACAAGTATATGTTTATAATAATAGCAAAATTTATTGAGTGCTTGTTGTATGTCAAGCAGTGTTCTCAGTGTTTTATATGTATTCATTGTGGTATGTGATATGAAGGAAAGGCACCTAGTGCTGTAACAGGGTGACCTAAACTAGTTTGAGGGGCCAAGGAATATGGTAAGTCGTTTCCAGTATGATTTGAAGGAAGAATAGGCTTTAACTAGGTGAAGAAAGGGAACAGAGATGGAGATTACTCTAGGCATAACATTCTAGAAATAACAGCATTTTTAAAAAGTCCTGGTGAAGGGGAGAGACCTTGGCTGAACTGAGAGATTGAAAGAAGTTGTGTGTGGTTGAGCCATATAGCACTTATAAGTCACATTATGGATTTTGGTGTTTTTGTCTAAGAGTGATCAAGAATTTTAGAGTATGATATCAGTTTTGCAGAAAATTCTGTCTACACTATAAACGAGAGATGGAAGAGCAGGCCTGATGTGAGTAGATCAATAAGGAGAATATTGTAGTAGTTCAGGTATGACATGCTAGTCCCTTGCATTAGTGTAGTGCTGGTAGAAATGGAAAAAAGTGGAGAGATATAAGAGATATTTAGGAACTAAAGTCAGCAGAACTTAATGTTGGAGAGGATGTCAAAGATGACTCCCAGGGCTGGCCTGTACAACTGGATAGATGGTGATAGCATCTGGTAAGACCAAAGGAGGACCAGGTTGGGAGTGGTGTAGTGAAGATCATGTTATGCTGACTTTGAGGTTCTTTGAGGGAAGGCAACAATTATAGATATAGATGCAGGTGTGTTTTTAGATTTGGTAGTAGGAAGCTGAGATAATCCCTCCTGAGGACTTCTATTTTCTCAGTAAAATAAGAGGTATGGTCAGCTTCTGAGAGTGAGAGGAAAGGAAATCAGGTGTTTGAAGAGTTTTTAATTTGAAATTGCCATTACTGGTAATCGGAGAGAGAGCTGATTGGAAAAATACTGTAAATTTGTTGGACACTATCTAGGGCTTGGTCGAGGTTTATGTCTGTGATTGTACATGGTACTTATCTCTCTATTCATTTGATTTTTCACCAGCAGCCTGCTTGCTTCTTGACTGCAGGCCTGGGTTCATCCAGACTTTGATATGGGAAGGTTTCCGAGTTGGGTGACTGAGTAATGCTAGTGCCCTTAAATGAAGAATTGACTACAGAGGTGTGCACATATCTGCACGTAAGGGGAGGGGATTGAGATGAGATCTGAGATTGAAATGCTTGTAAAAACATCCAGGATGAACAGGAGGCAGTTAGATATTTTAGTCTGGTGGTCAGGAATTAGCTCCAGACCAGAAATATATATTTGGGAGTCACCTCAACTATCAATATCAGGTGAAACCATGAGTTTGAATTAACTCATCCAAGGATGTAGGAGACAGAGAGCTGATGGCCAAGGATGGGATCTTGGGAGTATTAGGAGATTGGAAAAGAAATTTCAGAAGCATATGAAGGTAACCAGGAAAAAAAATTAGAATCACAGACACAGAGGAAGGGGTGGGGCGTGATACTACAGAGAGGTAAAATCAGATGAAACTGAGAAATAAGTCCTTTAATTACGACATCCTTTTTACCTTATTGAGAGCTGTGTCAGTTGTGGCAGCTGGGGACCCAAAAGGAATAACGTGAGACTGGATTACATTGAAGAGTGAGGAGGGAAGGCTATTTTGTTTGATGGTCCTTCATTTGAAAGGAAAGGAGGAGAGTTGAGTAGTTAGAGTGGGGTGTAAGGGAAGGTTATTTAGGATGGTAAACACTTGAATATATTTTTTTAAAATGATGAAAAGACATTAAAAAGGGAGAAAGTGAAAATGTAGGAGAGAATCAGACTATTTTTTTTCCTTCTAATCTCCAATTCTCAGAACAGTCCTCCATCTTTTGCAGAGATAAGGCAATGAAATAGAGAATTTCAGTCACTTTTCTTTGGTCACACAGCTAGTAAGTAGGAGCCAGGACTTGAATCTGGTTATAACTTCAATGGTTGCACATAACACAGTACCATATCGTAGATGCCTTGAACACTGTTTTCTCTTAGGACAAAAATGTTGACATAGTAGCCTCAGTACAGTAAAAAATAATGTATCCTTTTAATGAACCCATTCTGACAAGTAATATGACGTTCATCTTTTCTGGAATGACTATTAGTGCCAGATGCTAAGCTGGATGTTTCATATTCATTGACTTGATTTTCACAACATTATAGTATAGTAGTTATAATTGATTACATTTACTTCAAAGTGAGGAAACCAAGATTCAGTGGTCACAGCTTTTGTCATTCTGCACTACCACTGATTTCTTTGTTTAATTTCCCCCAAACAGACCTGTGTTTTTCAAAAGTCTCTCCAAATTAGCAGACAATAAATGATACTTTTAAAAAAATCCAACTTTATTGATGTATAATCCACATACCATAAATTTCACCCATTTAAAGTGTACAATTATTCATGGAGTTGTACAATTGTCACTACAATTAATTTTAGAATGTTATAATCACCCTCAAAAGAAACCCCATACCCATCAGCAGTCACTTTCCATCCTCCACCCCTTCCTTAGGCAAACACAAATCAAATTTCTGACTTAATAGATTTGCCTGTTCTGAACATCACATGCAAATGGAATCATATAACATTGTGGTCCTCTGTGATTGGCTTTTTTCACCCAGCATAATGTTTTCAAAGTTCATCCATATTATGATATGTATCAGTACTTTATTCCTTTTGATTGCTGAACAGTACTCCACTGAATAAATGTGCCGTATTCTATCCATTCATCAACTAATGGACACGTGGGCCACTTACAACCTTTATCCACTATAAATAATGATGCTAAGAATATTTGTGTACAAGTTTTTGTTTAGACATATGTTTTCATTTCTCTTTGGTAGGTACCTAAGAGTGGACTTGTTGGGTCATATGGAAGCTCTTATGTTTCAAGTTCTGAGGAGCTACCAAACTGTTTCAAAAGAGGCTGCTCTATTTTATGTTCCCACTATCATTATATGAGGGTTCTAATTTTTCCACATCCTTGTCAATAATTGTTATTGCCTGTCTTTTTTATTATGGTCGTCCTCGTAGATATGTATCTTTTCATGTGTTTATTGGCTATTTCTATAACTTCTTTGGCAAAATGTCTATTCAGATTATTTGCCCATGTCTTTTTATTATGGAGTTACAAGAGTACATTACATATTCTGGGTACATCTTTTGTCGGATATATGATTTGCAAATATTTTATGTGAGTTGTCTTTTCAGTTACTTGATTTTGTCCTTTGAAGTATAAAGGTTTTTAATTTTGATGAAGTCCAGTTTACCTAGTTTTTTCTTTTTTTGCTTGTGCTTTGGTGTCATATGAGATGCTGTTGCCTAACCCTAAGAGTTTTATAGTTTTAGCTCTTACATTTCAGTCTTTGATCAATTTTGAGTTAATTTTTGTATATGGCATGAGGAATGAGCCTAATTCATTCTTTTGTATGTGGATATCAAGTTGTCCCTTATCATTTGTCGAAAGACTGTTCTTTCCCTGTTGATTTTTCTTGGTACCCCTTTTAAAAATCAATTGACCATGAATGTAAGTGTTCATTTCTGGACTCTAAATTCTATTCCATTGATCTATATGTCAATCCTTATGCTAGTGCAACATTGTCTTGATTACTATAGCTTTGTTGTAAGTTTTTTTTTAATGTGTAAAATGTAGGCACTTTATTTTTTATTATGTTCAATTAGCCAACATATAATACATCATTAGTTTTTGATGTAGTGTTCAACGATTCATTAGTTGCATATAACACCCAGTGCTCATCACAACACATGCCCTAAATTGTGTGAATGAATTTTCCAACTTTGTTCTTTTTTTCAAGATTATTTTTTTTCTTTGTCTCTTGCATTTTTGTATGAATTTTAGGATCAGTTTCTCATGTATGAATTTTAGGATCAATTTCTTATAAAAAAGCCAGATAGGGTATGATAGGAATTGTATTTAATTTGTATATCAATTTGAGGAGTATTGGCATCTTAACAATGTTAAGTCTTCTGGTGCCTGAACATGAAATACCTTTTAATTTATTTAAATCTCTAATTTCATTTGATAATGTTTTGTAGTTTTTGGTGTACAAGTATTACATTACTTTTTAAAAAATAGACTTTATTTTTTAGAGCAGTTTTAGGTTCATAGTAAAATTTAGCAGAAAGTACAGGGAGTTCCTATTTACCTTCTGTTCCCACATATGCAGAGCCTCCCCCATTATCAACATCCCACAAAAGAATGGTACATTTATTACAATTGATGAACCTACACTGACATGTTATTATTACTCATAGTCTCTATTTTACATTAGGGTTCATTCTTGGTGTTGTACAATATATGGGTTTTCACAAATGTATAATGACATATATTCACCATTACAGTATTATACAGAATAGTTTCACTGCCCTAAAAATTCACTGTGCCCTGCCTATTCATCCCTCTCTTCCCCCAACCCTTTGGAACCACAAAACATTTTACTGTCTCCATAGTTTTTTTTTTAAGACTTTTATTTATTTGACAGAGAGAGAGAGAGAGAGCACAAGTAGGCAGAGCAGCAGGCAGAGGGAGAGGGAGAAGCAGGTCTTCCACTGAGCAGGGAGCCGGATGTGGGGCTCGATCCCAGGACCCCGGGATCATGACCTGAGCCGAAGGCAGCCGCCTAACCAACTGAGCCACCCAGGCGCCCATGTCTCCATAGTTTTGACTTTTTCAGAACACCAGATAGTTAAATTATACAATATGTTGCCTTTTCATGTTGGCTTCTTTCACTTAGTAATATGCATTTAAAGTTTTCCCATGTTTTTTCATGCCTTGATAGCTCATTGCTTTCAAGTTTTGGCAGTTATGAATAAAGATAATAAACTATGTGCAGGCTTTTGTGTGGATATAAGTTATCAACTCATTTGGTTAAATACCAAGGAGGACAGATTTCTGATACTTTTTAAAAAAATTTATTTCCAAGTATTTTGTACTTTTAAAAAATTTTAATTTATTTGAGAGAGAAAGAGAGAGGGAGAGAGCATGAGTGGGGGCAGGGGTAGAGGGGGAGAATCTTTAAGCAGACTCCCCACTGAGCATGGAGCCTGACGTGGGGCTCGATCTCAGGACCCATGAGATCATGACCTGAGCCAAAACTCAGAGTCGGAAGCTTAACCAACTGAGCCACCTATTTTATGTTTTTGATGCTATTACAAATGGAATTGTTTCCTTAATTTTATGTTTGGATTCCTTATTGACAGCCAATAGAAATACAATTGGGTTTTGTATTGATTTTGTATCCTGAAACTTTGCTGAACTCATTTATTAGTTCTAACAGTGTTTTTGTTGATTCCGTGGACTTTTTAATGTATTGCATCATGCTATCTGCAAATAGAGATAGCTTTAGTTCTTTCCTTCCAATCTGGATTCCAGTCTTTCTTTTTCTTGCTTGATTTCCATGGCTAGAACTTATTTATTTATTTATTTAAAGTTTAAAAATTTTTTATTTAAATTCAATTTAGTTAACATATAGTGTATTATTAGTTTCAGGGGTAGAATTTAGTGATTCATCTGTTGCATATAACACTCAGTGCTCATTACGTCAAGTGCCCTCCTTAATGCCCATCACCCAATTACCCCATTCCCCCACCCACCTCCTCTCCAGCAACCCTCAGTTTGTTTCCTATAGTTAAGTGTCTCTTGTGGTTTGCCTCCTTTTCTGTTTTTATCTTATTTTATTTTTCCTTCCCTTCCCGGATGTTCATCTGTTTTGTCTTAAACCCACTTATGAGTCAAATCATATGGTATTTGTCTTTCTCTGACTGATTTATTTTGCTTAGCATAATACCCTCTAGTTCCATCCACATCATTGCAAATGGCAAGATTTCAATGTTTTTGATGGCTGAATAATATTCCAATTTGTGTGTGTGTGTGTGTGTGTGTGTGTGTGTGTGTGTATGTGTATCTCACATATTTTTAAAAAGATTTTATTCATTTATTTGAGAGAGAGCATGAGAGGGGGGAGGGTCAGAGGGAGAAGCAGACTCCCTGATGAGTGGGGAGCCCCATGCGGGACTCAGTCCTGGAACTCTGGGATCATGACCTGAGCCGAAGGCAGTCGCTTAACTGATTGAGCTACCCAGGCGCCCCATACCACATCTTTTTTATCCATTCATCTGTCAGTGGACATCTGGGCTCTTTCCATATCTTGGCTATTGTGGACATTGCTGCTGTAAACATTGGCGTGCATGTTCTCCTTTGAATCACTCTGTGTGTATCCTTTGGATAAATACCTAGTAGTGCAATTGCTGGGTGGTAGGATAGCTCTATTTTTAACTTTTTGAGGAACCTCCATACTGTTTTCCAGAGTGGCTGCGCCAGTTTGCATTCCCATCAACAGCGTAAGAGGGTTCCCCTTTCTCTGCATCCTCGCCAACATCTGTTGTTTCCTGAGTTGTTAATTTTAGCCATTCTGACCAGTATGAGGTAGTATCTACAATGTTGAATAAAAGTGGTGAAAGCAGACGTCCTTGTCTTTTTTCCTGATAATAGAGGGAGAGCATTCAGTCTTTCACAATTAAGTATGATGATAGTTGCGGGGTTTTCATAGATGCCTTTATCAGTTGAGGAAGTTTGTTTCTATCTCAAATGTGTTGATAATTTTTTTTAAAGATTTTATTTATTTATTTGACAGAGAGAGACACAGTGAGAGAGGGAACACAAGCAGGGGGAGTGGGAGAGGGAGAAGCAGGCTCCCCGTGGGGCAGGGAGCCCGATGCAGGGCTCGATCCCAGGACCCTGGGATCATGACCTGAGCCGAAGGCAGACGCTTAACAACTGAGCCATGCAGGCGCCCCTGTGTTGATAATTTTTATCATGAAAATGTGTTGGGTTTTAAAAGTGCTTTTCCTTAAACTATTGAGATGATCATATAGTTTTTGTCCTTTATTATATTCATATAGTATACTATATAAATTCAGTTTTGAATGTTAAAACATCCTTGTATTCCTGGGATGCATCCCACTTGGCCATGTATGATCTTTTTTGTATGTTGCTGGGTTAGGTTTATTAATATCTTAGTTGAAACTATTTATGTCTATATTAATAGGGAATATTAGTCAATGTTATTTCCTTGATATATCTTTGCCTGGTTTTGGTATCAAAGAAATACTGGCCTTATAGAATGAATTGCAAAGTGTTCCTTCCTGTTACATTTTTTGTAAGAGTTTGTAAAGGATTAGTATTAATTCACCTTTAAACAATTTGGTAGAACTTAGTGAAGCCATCTGATCCTGTTTTCTTTTTTTTTTTTTGTCAGAAGTGTTTTGACTACTAATTCATTCTCTTCCCTTATTACAGGTTTATTCAGATTTTGCATTTCTTTTTTGAGTTAGCTTTGATAGTTTGAGTATTTCTAAAAATATGGTCTTTTTCATATAGGTTATATAATTTGTTGGCATACAATTGTTCATGGTATTTCCTGTGTGTGTGTGTGTGTGTGTGTGTGTGTGTGTGTGTGTGTGTGTTTAATTTCTGTAAGGTTTACTATTTAAGGTCCCTATTTCATTCCTGAATTTAGTAGTTTGTGTCTTCTCTCTTTTGTTTCTTGGCAGTCTACTTAAAGATTTGTTTTTTTTTAATCTTATCAAATAATTAACTTTGGGTGTCATTAGTTTTTTCTACTGGCTTTCTTTTTTTCTACTTCATTTATTTCCACTCTGGTTGTATATTAGTCTAGTCTTCCTTTTCCTTGCTTTGAGCAAACTTGCTCTTCTTCTTCTAGTTTCTTAAGGTAGAACTTTAAGATCCTTGTTCTTTTTTAATATAGGCATTTGCAGTTATAAATTTCCCTCTGAGCATTGCTTTAGCTGCATCCTGTATATTTTGTTGTGTTTTCATTTTCATTCACCCCAAAATACTTTCTAATTTCCATTGTGACTTTTTCTTTGAACTATTAATTATTTGGGAGTATATTGTTTAATTTCAACATATTTGTGATTTCTCTAAATTCCTTTTTCTTATTTTTTATAATTCCATTACATTGTGTTTGGAGAGGATAATTTGTATGATTCACATCCTTTTAAATATACTGAAGATGTTTTATGACCTAGTATATTATTTTTCTTGGATAATATTCCATGTGCACTTAAAAAGAGTGTTTATTCTGTTATTGTTGAGTGGAATAGTCTATGGATATCTTTTAGGTAAATTTGATTTATAGTGTATTCAAGTCTTCTATATCTTTGTTAATTTTCTTCCTAGTTGTTCCAGCCATTATTGAAAGTGGGGTATTAAAGTCTGAAATATTATTGTCATCATTATCTGCCTTTATTTATGCCAGGTTTTGCTTCATGTATTTTGGGGATTTTTCTATAGATACATATACACTGTATTTGTTAATTCTTTATAATGAATAGAAACTTTTCTCATTATAAAATATCTTTTTTGTCTGTAGTAACAGCTTTTCCTTGAAGTCTGTTTTGTCTGATATTAATATAACCACTCTGGTTCTCTATTTTTACTGTTTGCATAGTATATAATTTTCTATCCATTTACTTTCAACGAATTTGTGTCTTTGAATCTAAATGTGTCTCTTGACAGCATAAGTTGGATCATGTTTTTTTTTTTAATTCATTCTGCCAGTCTCTGCATTTTAATTGCTTTTTGGACTCCATTTACACTTAGTATTATTATTAATAAATAGGATATATGCATGCTATTCTTCTGTATATGTCTTATGTCTTTTTTTATTTCTCTGTTCCTTCATTAATCCTGTATTTTATGTTAAATGGATATTTTTTAGTGTACCATATTAATTCATGTGCTTTTTTTCTTTTAGTATGCTTTTGAATTATTTTACTAGTGTTTTCAGTGTTGATTACAATTAGCATCTTAATTTAAAACAATGTTATTCAGATTAATATTAATTTAATTTCAATAGTATATAAAATATTTTCTCCAATACCTCTCTGTTTCCTACCCTCTACTTTGGGTTACTTATTTCAAACAAATTACATATTTATGCATTACAGACCCATTGACACAGTTTTATAATTATTGCTTTATGTGGTTGTGTTTTACATTCATAGAATAAAAATGTTATAAACAAAAATACATTTGCACTGTCTTGTACACTTACCTATGCCATTATCTTTAATGTTCCCCTTTATTTCTTCATGTGAATTTGAGTTAGTGTCTAGTGTTTTGTTGTTTTTCTTTTTTTTTAATTTCAGCCTGATAGACTCCCTTCAGTATTTTTTGCAGGACATATCTGATAGCAACAAATTCTCAGTTTTTGTTTACCTGAAAGTGTCTTAATTTGTCTTTCATTTATGAAAGATGGTTTTGCTGGATATAGAATTCTTCATTGACAGTCTTTCTTTAACTACTTTAAATATGTCACCCCACTGTCTTCTGGCCTCCATGGTTCTTAATGGGAAGTCAGTGTTAATCTTGAGGCTCTTTCACAAGAGATGAGCCATTTTTCTCTTTCTTTTTAAAGTTTTCCTTTTTTCAAATTAACATATAATGTATTATTTGTTTCAGGGGTACAAGTCTGATTCACCAGTCTTACACAATTCACAGCACTCACCATAGCACATACCCTCCTCAATGTCCATCACCCAACCACCCCATCCCTCCCACTCCCTCCACTCCAGCAACCCTCAGTTTGATTCCTAAGATTAAGAGTCTCTTATGGTTTGTCTCCCTCTCTGGTTTCATCTTGTTTCATTTTTTTCCTCCCTTCCCCTATGATCCTCTGTCTTGTTTCTCAAATTCCTCATATCATATGATACTTGTCTTTCCCTGATTGACTTATTTCACTTAGCATAATACCCTCTAGTTGCATCCACATCATTGCAAATGGCAAGATTTCATTTTTTGATGACTGCATAATATTCCATTGTAGATATATACCACATCATCTTTATCCATTCATCTGTTGATGGACAGCTAGGCTCTTTCCATAGTTTGACTATTGTGGACATTGCTGCTATAAACATTGGGGTGAAGGTGCCCCTTCAGATCATTACATTTGTATTTTTGGGGTAAATACCCAGTAGTGCAATTGCTGGGTCATAGGGTAGCTCTATTTTCAACTTCCTGAGGAACATCCATACTGTTTTCCAGAGTGGCTGCACCAGCTTGCATTCCCACCAACAGTGTAGGAGGGTTCCCCTGTCTCTGCACGCCCGCCAACATCTGTCACTTCCTGACTTGTTAACTTCAGCCATTCTGACTGGTGTGAGGTGGTATCTCATTGAGGTTTTGATTTGTATTTCCCTGATGCCGAGTGATGTTGAGCACTTTTTCATGTGTCTGTTGGCCATTTGGATGTCTTCTTTGGGAAAATATCTGTTCGTGTCTTCTGACCATTTCTTGATTGGATCATTTGTTCTTTGGGTGTTGAGTTTGATAAGTTCTTTGTAGATTTTGGATACTAGCCCTTTATCTGATATGTCATTTGCAAATATCTTCTCCCATTCTGTCGGTTGTCTTTTGATTTTGTTGACTGTTTATTTTGCTGTGCAAAAGCTTTTTATCTTGATGAAGTCCCAGTAGTTCATTTTTGCCCTTGCTTTCCTTGCCTTTGTTGATGTTTCTAGGAAGAAGTTGCTGCGGCTGAGGTTGAAGAGGTTGCTGCCTGTGTTCTCCTCAAGGACTTTGATGGACTCCTGTCTCACATTTAGGTCTTTCAACCATTTTGAGTCTATTTTTGTGTGTGGTGTAAGGAAATGGTCCAGTTTCATTCTTCTGCATGTGGCTGTCCAATATTCCCAACACCATTTGTTGAAGAGACTGTCTTTTTTCTAATGGACAATCTTTCCTGCTTTGTCGAAGATTAGTTGACCATAGAGTTGAGGGTCCATTTCTGGTCTCTCTATTCTGTTCCATTGATCTATGTGTCAGTTTTTGTGCCAGTACCAAACTGTCTTGATGATGACAGCTTTGTAATAGAGCTTGAAGTCCGGAATTGTGATGCCACCAGCTTTGCTTTTCTTTTTCAACATTCCTCTGGCTATTTGGGGTCTTCTCTGGTTCCATACAAATTTTAGGATTATTTTTTCCAATTCTTTGAAAAAAAATGGATGGTATTTTGATAGAGATTGCATTAAATGTTTAGATTGCTCTAGGTAGTGTTGACATCTTCACAATATTTGTTCTTCCAATCTATGAGCATGGAACGTTTTTCCATTTCTTTGTGTCTTCCTCAATTTCTTTCATGTGTATTTTATAGTTTTCTGAGTACAGATTCTTAGCTTCTTTGGTTAGATTTATTCCTAGGTATCTTGTGGTTTTGGGTGCAATTGTAAATGGAATTGACTCCTTAATTTCTCTTTCTTCTGTCTTGTTGTTGGTGTATAGGAATGCCACTGATTTCTGTGCATTGATTTTATATCCAGCCACTTTACTGAATTCCTGTATGAATTCTAGCAGTTTTGGGGTGGAGTCTTTTGGGTTTTCCACATAAAGTATCATATCATCTGCAAACAGTGAGAGTTTGACTTCTTCTTTGCTGATTCAGTTGCCTTTTATATTTTTAGTTGTCTGATTGCTGTGGCTAGGACTTCTAATACTATGTTGAATAGCAGTGGTGACAGTGGACATCCCTGCTGTGTTCCTGACCTTAGGGGGAGAGCTCTCAGTTTTTCCCCATTGAGACTGATATTCGCTGTAGGTTTTTCATAGATGGCTTTTATGAAATTGAGGTTGTGCCCTCTATCCCTATACTCTGAAGAGTTTTGATCAAGAAAGGATGCTGTACTTTGTCAAATGCTTTTTCTGCATCTATTGACAGGATCATATGGTTCTTGTTCTTTTATTAATGTATTGCATCACATTGATTAATTTGCGGATGTTGAACCAACCCCACAGCCCAGGGATAAATCCCACTTGGTTGTGGTGAATAATCCTTTTAATGTACTGTAGGATCCTGTTGGCTAGTATTTTGGTGAGAATTTTTGCATCCATGTTCATAAAGGGTATTGGTCTGTAATTCTCCTTTTTGATGGGGTCTTTTTCTGGTTTGGGGATCAAGGTAATGGTGGCCTCATAAAATGAGTTTGGAAGTTTTCCTTCCATTTCTATTTTTTGGAACAATTTCAGAAGAATAGGTATTAATTCTTCTTTAAATGTTTGGTAGAATTCCCCTGGGAAGCCATCTGGCCCTGGGCTCTTTTTTGTTGGGAGATTTTTGATTACTGATTCTATTTCCTTACTGGTTATGGGTCTTTTCAGGTTTTTTATTTCTTCCAGGTTCAGTTTTGGTAGTTATAAATCTCTAGGAATGCATCCATTTCTTCCAGATTATCTAATTTGCTGGCATATAGTTGCTCATAATATGTTCTTATAATTGTTTGTATTTCTTTGGTGTTGGTTGTGATCTCTCCTCTTTCATTCATGATTTTATTTATTTGGGCCATTTCTCTTTTCTTTTTGTCTGGCCAGGGGGTATCAATCTTTTTAATTCATTCAAAGAACCAGCTCTTAGGTTCATTGATCTGTTCTACTGTTCTTTTGGTTTCTATTTCATTGATTTCCGCTCTGATCTTTATTATCTCTCTTCTCCTGATGGGTTTAGGCTTTATTTACTCTTCTTTCTCAAGTTCCTTTAGGTGTAGGGTTAGGTTGTGTATTTGAGACCTTTCTTGTTTCTTGAGAAAGGCTTGTATTGTTATATACTTTCCTCTTAGGATCGCCTTTGCTGCATCCCAAAGATTTTGGACAGTTGTGTTTTCATTTTCATTTGTTTCCATGAATTTTTTAATCTGGTTTACCCATTCATTCTTTAGTAGGATGCTCTTTAGCATCCATGTATTTGAGTTCTTTCGGACTTTCCTCTTGTGATTGAGTTCTAGTTTCAAAGCATTGTGTCTGAAAATATGCAGGGAATGATCCCAGTCTTTTGGTACTGCTTGAGACCTGATTTGTGACCTAGGATGTGATCTATTCTGGAGAATGTTCCATGGGTACTAGAGAAGAATGTGTATTCTGTTGCTTTGGGATGGAATGTTCTGAATAGATCTGTGAAGTCCGTCTGGTCCACTGTGTCCTTTAAAGCCTTTATTTCCTTGTTGATCTTTTGCTTAGACGATCTGTCCATTTCAGTGAGGGGGGTGTTAACGTCCCCTACTATTATTGTATTGTTGTTGATGTGTTTCTTTGCTTTTGTTATTAATTAGCTTATATAATTGGCTGCTCCCATGTTAGGGGCATAGATATTTACAATTGTTAGATCTTCTTGTTGGATAGACCCTTTAAATATGATGCATTGTCCTTCCTCATCTCTTATTATAGTTTTAGGTTTAAAACCTAATTTGTCTAATATAAGATTGCCACCTCAGATTTCTTTTTATTTCCATTAGCATGGCAAATTGTTTTGCACCCCATCACTTTAAATTTGGATGTGTCTTTGCATCTAAAATGAGTCTCTTGCAGACAACATATCAATGGGTCTTTTTTTTTTTTTATCCAATGATACTCTGTGTCTTTTGATTTTGGCATTTAGCCCATTTATATTCAGGGTAACTATTGAAAGATATGAATTTAGTACCATTGTATTGCCTGTAAGGTGACTGTTACTGTATATTGTCTCTGTTCCTTTCTGGTCTATGTTACTTTGAGGCTCTTTCTTTGCTTAGAGGTACCCTTTCAATATTTCTTGTAGGGCTGGTTTGGTGTTCACAAATTCTTTTAGTTTCTCTTTGTCCTGGAAGCTTTTTATCTCTCCATTTTTTTTAAAGATTTTATTTATTTATTTGAGAGAGAGAACATGTGAGAGAGAGCACAGGCAGGGGAAACAGCAGGCAGAGGGAGAAGCAGGCTTCCCGCTGAGTAGGGAGTCCGATGCAGGGCTCAATCCCAGGATCCTGGGATCATGGCCTGACCCGAAGGCAGATGCCTAATGACTGAGCCACACAGCTACCTCTCTCCTTATATTTTCAATGACAGCCTAATTGGATATAGTATTCTTGGCTGCATATTTTTCTCATTTAGTGCTCTGAATATATCATTTCAGTCCTTTCTGGCCTGCCAGGTCTCTGTGAATAGGTCTGCTGCCAATCTAATGTTTCTATGGTTGTAGGTTACAGACTGCTTGTCCTGATCTGTTTTCAGGATTTCCTCTTTGTTTCTGAGACTTCTGAGTGTTACTGTTAGATATCGGGGTATTGACCTATTTTTATTGATTTTGAGGGGGGTTCCTAGTGCCTCCTGGATTTTGATGCCTGTTTCCTTCCCCAAATTAGGGAAGTTCTCTGCTATAATTTGCTCCCATATACCTTCTGCCCCTCTCTCTCTTTCTTCTTCTTCTGGGATACCAATTATTCTAATATTGTTTCATCTTATGGTATCACTTACCTCTCAATTTCTTCCCTTGTGGTCCAGTAGTTGTTTATCTCTCTTTTTCTCAGCTTCTTTATTGTCTGTCATTTAGGCTTCTTTATCACTAATTCTCTCTTCTGCCTTATTTATCCTAGCAGTTAGGGCCTCCATTTTTTATTGCATCTCATTAAAAGCCTTTTTGATTTCGACTTAGTTAGATTATAGTTCTTTTATTTCTCCAGAAGGGGATTCTCTAGTATCTTCAATGCTTTTTTCAAGCCCAGCTAGTATCTTTATAATCGTCATTCTGAACTCTGGTTCTGATATCTTACTAATGTCTGTGCTGATTAGGTCCCTGGCAGTCGGTACTGCCTCTTTTTCTTTTTTTTAGAGGTGAGTTTTTCCATCTTGTCATTTTGGCCAGAGAAGAATAGATGAATGAGAGAACCAATGCTAAAAGGGTAACAACGACCCCAGAAAAATATACACTAAACAACTCAGAAGAGACCTGAAACTGGGGAGAAAAGAAAAGAAAAGAATATGCTTAGTCTGGTGAATAGAACAGAGCCACACATGACATTTTGTGCATATTTTGGTCTGTTAGAAGAAATTGCCTCCCCAAATTTTATTTATTTATTTATTTTTTAAAGATTTTATTATGTTATGTTAGTTACCATACAATACATCATTAGTTTTTGCTGTAGTGATCCATAATCCATTGTTTTCCTATAACACCCAGTGCTCCATGCAGTACATGCCCTCCTTAATACCCATCACCGGGCTAACCAATCCCCCCTCCCCCCTCCCTTCTAAATCAAAGAACAACTTATATATATATACACAAAATTAAGGGTAAATACGATGAAGGGATGGAATATGACTGTAAAGATGAAAATTAATAAAGATTTTTAAAAAGGAATTGATAAGAAGTTGGTTGAAAAAAGAATGAAAAAAACTGAAAAAAGGACAGAATGTGATTAGGCGGGAGACTAGGACAAAGTCATACACTAGTTTTAGGGTATATTTTGGTCTGTTAGATGAAAATGTATCCCAAAAATTTAAAGATATATATATATATATATATATATATATATATATATATGTAATAAGGTTAAATACAATGAAGTGATAGAATGTAAAAATGAAAATTAAAAAAGATTTTAAAAAAGGAATTGATAAGATGTTGGTTGAAAAAGGAAAGAAGAAAAAGTCAACTGAAAAAAATAGAAAAAGAAAAAATAAAGAAAGTTTTAAAAATTAACTTCAAAAGACTAAAGCATCATGGGAAAAAAGCCATGAATTCTATGTGCTGTATTCCCCTAGCACTGGCGTTTTGTGGTTCTCATTGATCGGTAAACTTGGTGTTGCCTGGATGTTCTTGCTGATGTTCTGGGGGAGGGGCCTGTTGCAGTGATTCTCAAATGTCTTTGCCCCAGGCAAGTTGCACCAAACTTGCCAGCGGGCCAGGCTATGTAATCTGGTCTAGTTTGCTCTATGTGGGTTTTGTTACCTGAAGGCTTTCCACACAGCTTTAGGGGATGAGAATGAAAATGGCAGCCTCCCATTCTCCACCCCAGAGGAGCCAAGAACTCGGGGCCCCACTCCTCAGTGAGCCCCCAGAGAAAAGCAGTCAATCACTCCTGTCTCCCTGGTCTCCGGCCGCACTCTGTGCTCACCGGCCTGTGACTGAGTGCTTCTATCTCTGGCACAGGACCCCGTTTGGTGTCTCCAAACCCAGCAGATTCCTGTCGTGCACTCCTGTGCCGCTCCTCCCGGGGGAGGAAGGGGGAGTCTCCCTGGATCTACCGCTTGTTGGGTCCCTGCTGGAAGAGCAGTGGCCTGACTGTTCCTTGGATCACAGTTTATGTCAACCCCGAGCTGAGAGCCCACTCCTCGGCTCCATCTTTTTGGCAGCTTCCCTGCTCTGATACCTGGGAGCTCTGCCACACTCAGGCCCCCCCTCTTGGTCTTTCTGTGACCCCGAGGGTCCTGAGACCAAATTGTCCCAGCGAGGGTTCCATCCCCCCCCTTAGCCACTGGATCGACATCCCTCAGTGGAGCAGACTTCTAAAAGTTCTGATTTTGTGCTTCTCGGCTCTGTCACTTGCCGGTAGCTGGCTGACGGAGGATCCCTCCCCCTGCGGTCTAGCTTTCCGTATATTGCCTCGGATTCACTTCTCCGCACATCTTACCTTCCAGAAAGTGGTTGCTTTTCTGTTCATAGAATCGCTGCTCTTCTTTTCTTTGATCTCCTGTTGAATTTGTAGGTGTTCTGAATGGTTTGATAACTATCTAGCTGAATTCCTGGGACCAGATGAAATTTAAGTCTCCTACTCCTCCACCATCTTGCTCCAACCCTTTTTTCAAGTTTTTCTCATTGTCTTTGGCATTCTGCAGTTTGACAATGATTTGGCTAGATTTGCATCTCTTTGTCTTTATCCTATTTTGATTTGATTGAGCTTTGTAGGCGTACAAATTAATGTTTTGCATAAAATTTGGGGAGTTTTTGGTAATTATTTCTTTAAATATTCTTTCTTCCTTATTCTTTCTCTTCCCTTTCTTGGACTTCCATTATGTATGTGTTGGTATACTTGATGATGTCCCACAAGTTCCTGAGGCTCTGTTTATTATTCTTTTTTTAAAGAAGATTTATTTATTTTTTTGAGAAAGAGAGATAGAGAGTGCAAGTTCAAGTGTGGAGGGACATAGGGAGAGGGAGAAGGAGAGAAGCAGACTTCCTACTGAGCCTGGAGCCTGACATAGGGCACAATCTCACAACTCTGAGATCATGACCTGAGCCAAAATCAAGAGTTGGATGCTTAACTGACTGAGCCACCCAGGCACCCCTGTTTATTATTCTTAATTTTTTTCTTTTCCTGATGGCTCACAATTGACCTCTCTTCAAATTTGCTGATTCTTTTTTCTGCCAGCTAAAATCTGGTATTGAGCCTTCCAGTGAATTTTTTGTTTAATTTATTGTACTTTTCACCACCAGCATTTATATTTATTTGAACCTTTTAAAATTATTTTTTGTCTCTCTATTATTATTCACTATTTTGGTGAGACATAGTTATCATACTTTCTTTGAATTTTTCAACCATATGTTCTTTGAACATATTAATAATAAATGATTCAAAGTTTTTGTCTAATTCATTGAAAATATACAGTGTACAAAAAAAATAAAGTCTTTATGTACTAAATTCAACATCTGGTCCCCCTCAGGGAGATTTTCAGTTGTTTTCCTCCCTGTGTATATGGTGTATGTTTTGTTTCTTTACCTTTCATATAATTTTTTGTTGAACACTGGATGCTATTTTTTTTAAAGATTTATTTATTTATTTGAAAGAGAGAGAAAGGGCACAGTGGGGGAGGGGCAGAGGGAGAGAGAACCCTTAACCAGACTCCCACTGAGTGCAGCGCCGGCAGGGCCGGAGGCGGGGCTCAATCCCAGGACCCTGAGATCATGACCTGAACCAAAATCAAGAGATTAACTGATTGAGCAATCCAGGTGCCCTGAAGACTCAACACTTTAGAGAACATATTGTAACAGCTCTGGTGTCAGACCCCTGCTTTTCAGTTTTTAAAAAATGTTTATTTTTATCTTTCTGCTGTTTATTTGTTTAGCGAATTTCCTGAGCTGCAAAGAGAGAGGATATGGGAATAGCCTCAAGTTAAAACACCACAGTTCCTACTATCTTACTGAGGTTCAGTAATTTCTTTGGATGATTGTTTGTTCTGAGGGGTTGGCTAATTTCTAGAGTTCTAAAATTATTGATTTTTGGGCGCCTGGGTGGCTCAGTTGGTTAAAATTATTGATTTTAGCTATTTTTGCAGGAATTTGTTTTTGTGGAAGGATGGGTTCGTTGTGCTCCTTACTTAACCATGAAGGATGTTGCTCTACCATCAATACATCTTTTAAAAAATTAAAATATAATGGAATAGAACAGTATTTGTGCATTGCCTGTAGTAAAGTTAGGTATTGTTTTATGAAGTTTTTAATTCTAAATGTGTATATTTAATGCTCTGCAATGTAAAATGTACTTTTTACTGTAGGTCCTAATTTTTAAAAAGCCAGTATAAAATGTATATTATATAAACCTAAGCATGCATCAGAATCACTTGGAGGGATAGTTATAATACATGTTTCTGAACTCCATTTCATTGTTTCTGATTCAGTAGGTTGGGGGGGGTGAGAATTTGCATTTGTAAATCAAGGTCCCATATGATACTGATGCTGCTGCTCTGAGAACCACACTTTGAGAACCACTGCATAAGACCAATTGTTTTCAGTCTTGGTTGAAAATTAGAATTACCGGCACACCTGGGTGGCTCAGTTGGTTAAGCATCTGCCTTCAGCTCAGGTCATGATCCTGGAGTCCCAAGATCGAGTCCCGCATTGGGCTCCCTGCTCAGCAGGGAGTCTGCTTCTCCCTCTGACCCTTCCCCCTCTTATGCTCTCTCTCTCTCTCATTCTCTCTCTTTCAAATAGATAAATAAAAATTTTTTAAAAAGGGGGGGCAAAATACTACAAAATATTAAAAGAAAATTAGTATTACCTATGAAAGTTTTAAAATATGAGGATGTCTAATCCCTACCCCAGACTAATTGATTCTGATCTCTAGAAGTGAGGCACAACATTTCTGATGTACATAAGGAGTTGATCTCTGTACTAGATTGTGACTTTTTTTTAGGGCAGGACTGAGTCTTTTGTCTTCTGTCCTTGGTTTGACCTTATATAGGTATTTAATATATGTTGAATGAATTGTCATAAAATGGTTCTAGGTTTTTCTAACAGTGGAGAACAGATTACTCTTAGATGAGACAAGGTTTTAAAGATAAAAAGGGGCAGACAGGCCTAGTGCTTTTCCAAATGAAGAATGCTGGTTCTACCCCTTCCTATATCTCACATACAAAGAGGGGCTTCAGGATTGTGCAGGACTTCTATCTATAAGAAATTATTACCCAGTGCAGGAGGAGTAAAGGAAACTTAAGTTGGTGATATCTTTTCAACACAGGCATGAAGAAGAGCCCATCCTGGATTTTCCTGCCATGGAACTTTAGAGAAGGGCTGATTTTTTCCATGCCTTGTTTTTATCTACCTCAGCATTTCCTATTCTTCAGTTTCCTTCTTCTGAAAGGAGTGCTGGTAATGGCAAAGGCTGCAGAGCTCCTAAAACCAGACACCAGGTAAGCAAATTTTCCCTCTGCCTTTCCTCATATTCAGCCTTGGAACCTGAATTTGCCCTCAACTATTTTCTGTAGCCTGTTTTTCCTATAGAGGCCCCATGGCACAGTTCTGTCTCTCAGGTACGTAGTCTCATCCTGTTACATAGTCACTATTTATGTGTTATTCTCTAGATGCCTGCCTAACGGTGATGTTACTATGTTAGTCAAGTACATTCACTGTTTTTAGCTCTAACATATCCTCATGACATAGCTGGGAAGACGAACACTACAAAGAAAGCCTGACAGAGCAGTATGCTTTTCCCACTATATAGCCTCTACTTTTTTTTTTAAATTTAATTTTATTATGTTATTCACCATACACTACATGATTAGTTTTTGAGTTGGTGATCCATGATTCATTGTTTTCGTATAACACCCAGTGCTCCATGCAGTACATGGCCTCCTTAATACCCATCACCAGGCTAACCCATACCCCCACTCCCATTTGTACGCCTTCTTTGGAGAAGTGTCTGTTCATAACTCCTGCCCATTTTTTGACTTGATTATTTGTCTTTTGGGTGTTGAGTTTGAGAAGTTCTTTATAAATCTTGGATACCAGCCCTTTATCTGTAGTGTCATTTGTAAATATCTTCTCCCATTCTGGGGGTTGCCACTTTGTTTTGTTGACTGTTTCCTTTGCTGTGCAGAAGCTTTTTATCTTGATGAAGTCCCCAAAGTTCATTTTTGCTTTCGTTTCACTAGCCTTTGGAGATGTCTCTTGAAAGAAGTTGCTGTGGCGATGTCAAAGAGGTTATTGCCTATGTTCTCCTCTAGGATTTTGATGGATTCCTGTCTCACATTGAGGTCTTTCATCCATTTTGAGTTTATTTTTGTGTATGGTGTTAGAGAATGGTCGAGTTTCATTCTTCTGCATGTGGCTGTCCAATTTTCCCAGCACCATTTATTGAAGAGACTGTCTTTTTTCCATTGCATGTTTTTTCCTGCTTTGTCGAAGATTATTTGACCATAGAGTTGAGGGTCCATATCTGGGCTCTCTATTCTGTTCCATTGGTCTATATGTCTGTTTTTTGTGCCAGTACCCTGCTGTCTTGGTGATCACTGCTTTGTAATATAGCTTGATATCGGGCAACGTGATGCCCCCAACTTTGTTTTTCTTTTTCAACATTTCCTTGGCAATTCGGGGTCTTTTCTGACTCCATACAAATTTTAGGATTGTTTTTCTCCAGTGCTTTGAAAAATGTCATTGGAATTTTGATCGGGATGGCATTGAAGGTATAGATTGCTCTGGGTAGCATAGACATTTTAACAATGTTTATTCTTCTGATCCATGAGCATGAAATGTTTTTCCATCTTTTTGTGTCTTCTTCAATTTCTTTCATGAGTGCTCTGTAGTTCCTAGAGTATAGATCCTTTACCTCTTTGGTTTGGTTTATTCCGAGATATATTAACATTTTTTGGTGCTATTGTAATGGAATCATTTCTCTAATTTCTCTTTCTACAGTTGCATTGTTAGTGTATAAGAAAGCAACTGATTTCTGTGCATTGATTTTGTATCCTGCCCCATTATGGAATTGCTGTATGAGTTCTAGTAATTTGGGAGAGGAGTCTTTTGGGTTTTCCACATAAAGTGTCATGTCATCTGTGAAAAGAGAGAGTTTGACTTCTTTGCCAATTTGAATACGTTTTATTTCTTTTTGTTGTCTGATTGCTGTTGCTAGGACTTCTAGTACTATGTTGAACAAGAGTGGCAAGAGTGGGCATCCTTGACGTGTTCCTGATCTTAAGGGAAAGCCTCTCAGGTTTTCCCCATTGAGGATGATATTCGCTGTGGGTTTTCCATGGATGGATTTTATGAACTTGAGGAATGTTCCCTCTATCCCTATACTCTGAAGAGTTTTAATCAGGAAAGGATGTTGTATTTTGTCAAATGCTTTTCCTGCATCAATTGAGAGGACTATATGGCTCTTCTCTCTCCTCTTATTAATGTGTTCTACCACATTGATGGATTTGCAAATGTTGAACCACCTTGCATCCCAGGGATAAATCCCACTTGGTCGTGGTGGATGATCCTTTTAATGTATTGTTGGATCCTATTATCTAGGATTTTGTTGAGGATTTTGGAATCCATATTCATCAGAGGTATCAGTCTGAAATTCTCCTTTTTGATGGGGTCCTTGCCTGGTTTGGGGATCAAGGTAATGCTGGCCTCATAGAATGAGTCTGGAAGCTTCCCTTCTGTTTCTAGTTTTTGAAACAGCTTCAGGAGAATAGGTATTATTTCTTCTTTGAATGTTTTGTAGAATTCCCCAGGGACTCCCTCAGGCCCTGGACTCTTGTTTTTTGGGAGGTTATTGATCACTGCTTCAGTCTTGTTACTGGTTATTGGCCTATTCAGGTTGTCAATTTCTTCCTGTTTCAGTCTTGGGAGTTTATAGGCTTCCAGGAAGGCATCCATTTCATCCAGGTTGCTCAGTTTATTGACATATGGTTGTTGATGATAATTTCTAATAATTGTTTCTATTTCCTTGGTGTTAGTCGTGATCTCTCCCCTTTCATTCATAATTTTATTAATTTGGTCCTTTCTCTTTTCTTTTGGATAAGCTTGGCCAGTGGTTTATCGATCTTATTAATTCTTTCAAAGAACCAACTTCTAGTTTTGTTGATCTGATCTACTGTGTTTCTAGTTTCTAATTCATTTATCTCTGCTCTAATCTTAATTATTTCTCTTCTAATGCGTGGCTTAAGTATCATTGGTTGCTTTTTCTCTAGTTCTTTAAGGTGTAGAGTTGGTGAATTCGGGATTTTTCTCTTTTTTTGTGAGGCATGGATGGCTATGTATTTCCCCCTTAGGACTGCCTTTGCAATATCCCATAGGTGTTGGACCGATGTGTTTTCGTTCTCATTGGTTTCCATGAATTGTTTAAGTTCTTCTTTGGTTTCCTGGTTGACCCAAACATTCTTGAGCAAAGTGGTCTTTAGCTTCCAAGTGTTTGAATTTCTACCAAATTTTTTGTTGTGATTGAATTCCAGTTTTAAAGCATTATGGTCTGAGAATATGCAAGGAATAGTCTCAGTCTTTTGGTATCGGTTGAGACCTGATTTGTGACCCAGTATGTGGTCTATTCTGGAGAAAGTTCCATGTGCGCTTGAGATGAATGAGTATTCTGTTGTTTTAGGGTGGAATGCTCTGTATATATCTATGAGGTCCATCTGGTCCAGTGTGTCATTCAAAGCTCTTGTTTCTTTGTTGATTTTCTGCTTAGATGATCTGTCTATTGCTGAGAGTGGAGTATTGAGGTCTCCTACAATTAACATATTGTTATCAATATGACTCTTTATTTTGGTTAACAGTTGGCTTATGTAGATGGCTGCTCCCATGTTAGGGGCATAGATATTTACAATTGTTAGATCTTCTTGTTGGATAGACCCTTTAAGAATGAAATAGTGTCCTTCTGTGTCTCTAACTTCACTCTTTAGTTTAAAATCTAATTTGTCTGATATAAGAATTGCTACCCCAGCTTTCTTTTGAGGTCCGCTGGCATGGAAGATGGATCTCCATCCCTTCACTTTCAATCTGGATGTATCTTTAGGTTCAAAATGAGTCTCTTATAGACAGCATATGGATGGGTCCTGTCTTTTTACCCAATCTGCAACCCTGTGCCATTTTATGGGAGCATTTAGGCCGTTCACGTTGAGAGTGATTATTGAAAGATATGAATTTATTGTCATCATGTTACCTGTGAAGATCTTGTTTTTATAGATTGTCCCTGTAAATTTCTCTTGTATATCACTCTTGGGGTCTTTCTCCTTTTATAGAACCCCCCTTAATATTTCTTGCAGGGCCAGCTTAGTGGTCACATATTCTTTCAGTTTCTGCCGGTCGTGGAAGCTCTGCATCTCTCCATCCATTCTAAATGACAGCCTTGCCAGATAAAGTACTCTTGGCTGCATGTTCTTCTCGTTTAGTTCCCTGAATATATCTTGCAAGGCCTTTCTGGCTTTCCAGGTCTCTGTGGATAGGTCTGACGTTATTCTGATGTTTCTCCCTCTTTACATAAGGAATCTATTCCCCCTAACTGCCCTTAAGATGGTTTCCTTGGTTCTAAGGTTTGCAAGTTTTACTATTATATGCTGGGGTGTTGGTCTGTTTTTCATGATCTTGGGAGGGATCGTCTCTGCCTCTAGGACGCGAATGTTTGTTTCATTCCCCTGATTAGGGAAGTTCTCAGCTACGATTTGCTCAAATATATCTTCTAGTCCTCTCTCTCTCTCTCCACCCCTTCCGGGATTCCAATAATTCTGACATTGGAATGTTTCATGGTGTCACGTATTTCTCTAATTCTATTTTCATGGATTCTGAGTTGTTTTTCCCTGGCCTCCTCTTTTCCCTTTTTATCTATTAAATTGTCTTCCAGGTCATTAGTTCATTCTTCTGCCTCACTTACCCTAGCTGTTAGATTATCTAGGTTAGATTGGATCTCATAGATAGCATTTTTAAGTTCTGCCAATTCAGCTTTCCTTTCTGCCCTTAGAGACTCTATGTTGCCATTAATTGATTTCTCCATTCTAGCCATTGTCTTCACAATTGCTAGCCTGAATTCCATCTCCAACATCTTGGTTATATCTGAATCCATTTGTAAATCTGCGGCATAAGTCATAATCTCTGCACTTTTCCTATTTTGGGGGGGTTCCTCCTCCTAGTCATTATGTTGAGGGGTGGTTGAAGGAATGTATAGAGTCCAAATTATTGACCACAACCCAAGCAAGATGCACCTGTTTTCTAGGGACCTCAGGATTGTTGGCCTCTTGTTTTCCCAGCCTGCCTTCTGGGGGAGGGGCCTGCTGCACTGTTACTCAGGCAACCATGTTTGGGCAGAGTTGCCCTGCCCCCTGTGGCAGGGGATGGGCTCAGTGAAAACCGGTTTTTTGGGGTTTTGTTCTCTGGTGGCTTTCCCTGGTGGCTTTCCGCATCTCTTCTGAGAGTCAGAGCAGAAGAGACCATTTCCAACCCTCTGCCTCAGAGCAGAGATATCGTAGTCTGTTCTTCAGTGAGCTCTCCAGGCCACACCTTCTCTGTTTCTGTCTGTGCTGCTATAAACTGCAGCGTCCTTGGTTGTGGGCCCCTTTGCAACCCTCCCAGTCCTCCTCCCCAGGTTGGGGCATGTCTCTGCCCTTTGTGCTTCTGAAACCACCAGCCGCCCCCAGTTCGCTCGCGTGGTCCCGCCACTCCAGTTTCCCTCGGGCGGGGGGGTTGCCCTAAAGTCCTTTCCCGCCGCTACCGGTCTGCAAGTCTGCGCCCCGTTCCCAGTGCGGGAGGTTCTCACTCACCGGCGGTGTAGGATCCCCATGGCCAGGCTCCCTCCCGCTGCCGTTTATCCTCCGATATCTGACCGTAGTAGAATCATGGCTCCCTGCTTTGTACCTTGAAACCAACCACCTGTGATATTCTGTTTGTAGAGATCCAGATCTATCTTCTCACATCTCAGGCTGATTTTGTGGGTGTTCAGAGTGGTCTGGTAGATGTCCAGCTCAATTCGGGGGACCAGTTGGAATAGGATCCACTACTCCTCCACCATCTTTGCCCCTCCCTATGTAGTCTCTTCTTATAGACTTTTCCCTTTGTGAATGAGGCACATTAAGAGACTGTAACCCCTTTCCTGCCCATGCACTGCTCATTAATACAGAAAATTTGTCTTTCATTATGTAATCAAGCAATGGGGTTGTCCCTATTGTTTTAGGACAGGGTGAAGCTCTGCATCTGCATCTCAGGGAGGAGGAAAGGAGTCAACTTGACTCCTCCCAGAGGACTCTTGGGGACGTGATGCTGGAGAATTATGAAAACATAGTGTCACTTGATAAAACTTCCCTGTGTTGTATTTTAAGATTTGGGATAGTCTTCCTTTTTCCATATTTTATTTCTTTTCCCTTACCTATCTTTCGTTATTAATTCACTCATTCAATACATATTGAGTGCCTACCATATGCAAAACACTGTTTCAGAGATATTAATCACTCTATCTGAAATAGCATCCCCATAATTCTCTGCTTCCTTACCCAGGTTCATTTTTTCTTCATCGGGTATTGCTGCTCTACATTTGTTTGTTCATTCGTTATTGTCTGTCTCCCATACTAAAATAAGTACCATGAAGGTAGAGGCTGTCTAACCGATGTGTCCCAGATACATAGAATAATACTTGGGACACAGTAGATCCTCAAAAAAATGTTGACTGAATTCTGAGATAAAAGGCCTTGTCCTTGCTGTTGATATATTTGTCCTCAGGAAGCTCATAGTCTATAGGGGAGACAGAGGCAACAATCACTGAAATAGTTGTACTTTCCTTAGTACACTAGGCTCTCTCATACCAGCTGTCTTGCTCCTTTCTACCCGTCCTTCAAGGTTTAACATTTTATGTCTGCCTCCTTTCCATACATTCAACTAACGTTTCCTGACTGCCTGCACTCTTCCAGGCACTGTCATATTTGCTAGGGGACTGGAGAATGCTAAAAAGAATAAAAACATTCTGATCTCTGCCCCACAGGAGCTTAGTTTAGAGAGGAATATAGACAAGGATAGTATTATGTGATTTTTATGTGATATATACTGTGATAAAGGGAAGTACACAGTCCTGTGAAAGCCACTGCATGAATCTCATCCTATGGAATAGCAGGGAGACTACCTGGACAATGAATGTTTGAGCTAACTTTTAAAGGGATGGATTCATTAATTCAAGCTTATCTATTAAATAATGATTGAACACTTACAGTGTGCCAAACACAATTCTAGGTACTGAAAATGCAGTATTAAAACATATACAAATCTTATCCTCCCAAAGCATATTTTCTAGTGAAAGATGAAATGGAATTAGCAAGATCAGGGAAGAAAATTAGTTCCAGCAGAAGGAACAACGTGATTAAACATCTGAAAGCTGACAAAAACAAGGTTTGTTCAAGAAGCTTCAAGTATCAAGTAGTTTAGTGTGGCTGGAATAGTGAGGAGAGATCCAGAGTGGTGAGAGTTAGTGCTTTAGAGGGCACTAGAGACAGATCATGCATGGTCATCTGTGCTTTCTAAAGAGTCTTTATCCCAAGTGTAAGGGAAGGTCAGTAAGTGTTTTAAGTAGAAAAAATGACATTTTTATGTAGGAAGGCTTCCCTAACCATATCTCTTCTTTTGTCTGCAATCTGAGTTAGATCTTCTCTTTGGTTCTCAATGCCTCCCTGTGATCACCCCATCATAGCATCATAAGCATTAAATATAACTTTTTACTATAATGTATATACAGGAAAAAATATGAAAGATAATATATATGGTCTAATGGATAATTATAAAATAAATATCAAAATAACCACCATCTAGTCAAGGATATAATATTGCCAGTATCTCAGGAGTCCCTAATGTGCTTCTTGCTTGTCAAAATCCTCTGAGTTCCCTCCAAAGGTAATGATTATCCAAAAAGGGAGAATTGATCCTTTTATCATATGATAATTTTTGACTTAAACTCAATTTTGTCTGATATTAGTATAGCTACTCCTATTCTCTTCTAATTATCATTTGAAAGGAGTATCTTTTTCCACCTCTTCACTTTCAGCCTGTGTATATCCTTAAATCTAGAGTGAGTGTCTTAGAAAATCGGGAAATGACAGTTAAGTCAGAGTTAGCCACAAATATTGGGCAGTTATAATAAGCAAGCTTAAAAGGAAGTTAGGCTGAGTTAATAAGAAGGACTAGAACATCTTATGATGCTATGTGTGGTAAGCTGAATAATGGCCTCCCAAAGATAGCTACATCCTAACTCTGGAACCTGTGACTGTTACCTTATATGGCAAAAGAGACTGAAGATTTGATTCAGTTAAGGTTCTAAAGATGGGGAGATTATCCTAGATTATCCAGGTGGGATTGATGTAATCACAAAGATTCTTAAAAGATACAGGCAGGAGATCAGAGTGAGTAGTTGGAAATGTGACAACAGAAGCAAACTGTTGGGGTAATATAAGGAAGAACCCACAGCCAGGATATGCAGGCAACCTCTGGAAGGTGGAAAAGGCAAGGAGATGGATTTTCTCCCCTGAAAGCCTCCAGAAAGAATCAATCCTGCCCACACTTTGATTTATTCCAGTGAGACTGATTTTAGTTCTTCTAACCTCCAGACTGTAAGAGAATAACTTTGTGTTGTTTTAAGCTCCTAAAAAAATAAAGTGAGTCTCTTATAGACAACACAAAGTTGGATCTTTTTTCTTTATCCATCCAGCTAATACATGTTTTGATTGGTTAGTTTAATCCATTTACTTTTAAAGTAATTATTGATAGGTAAGAACTTAGTGCCATTTTATTGTTTTCTGTTTTGTGGTTCTTTTATTCTTCTCTTCATCTCTTGCTGTCTTCCTTTGTAATTTGATTATTTTTTTTAAAGTGGTATACTTTGATTCTTTTCATCTTTTTATATCTACTATAGGTCTTTTTTTTTGAGGTTACCAAGAGACTTACATAAAACTTTTTATAGTTATAACAGCATATCTTAAGGTGATAACTTCAATTGCATGCAAAAATTCTATGCTTTTACTCCCTCCCCACACCTTGTTATTGATGTCAGAATTTACTTCTTAAATTTTGTATCCATCAATAAATTTTTGTGGTTATAGTCATTTGTTATATTTTTGTCTTTAAACTTTTGTTCTAGGGTTAAAAAGTGATTTATATACCACAATTACAATATTAAATTATTCTGTACTTGTCTTTATATTAACCTTTATCAGTGAGATTTATACTTTTATATGATTTCATGTTGCTCTTTAGGGTCCTTTTGATTAAACTTGAAGAATTTCGTTTAGTACTCTTGTAAGGCCAGAGTGAAAAGGTAACACACTGAAGAGGAGAAAATATTTGCAAAGCATATATCTGCTAAGAGTTAATATTTAGAATATATAAAGAATTCCTATAACTCAACAATAACAAAAAATCCAAACAAACAAGTTAAAAAATGGGCAAAGCACTTGTATAGACATTTCTCCAAAGAAGATATACAGATGGCCAATTAGTACAGGAATAATGGTCAATATCACTAATCATACTAAATGTAAATCAAAACCACAATGAGATAGAATGTCATAAAGAGTAAGGTGGCTATTAACAAATAAATAAATAAAAACAAAAGAAAAACAAAATAAATTTTGTTGAGGATGTGGAGAGATTAGAGCCCTGTGTTGTGCCATTGAGAATGCACAACTGTGCAGCTGCTATGGAAAACACTATGATAGTTGCTCGAAAAAATTAGAATTACCTTATGATACAGCAATTCCAGTAGTGAATGCAGGGACTTGAACAGATATTTGAACACCAATGTTCATAGCAGCTTTATACACAATAGCCAAAAGGTGGAAACAACTCAAATGTACATAAACAGATATATGGATAAACATACTGTGATGTAGTTATACAAAAAGAAATGAAATCTGAAAAATGCTACAACATGATGAGCCTTGAAGACATTACGGTAGGTGAAAGAAGCCAGATACAAAAGGACACATATTATAGGATTTCACTTATTCATGAGGTATCTAGAGTAGTCATACTCAAAAAGACAGAGTGGTGGTTGCCAGGGCCAAATGCAGGAAAGGAGGGTTTTGTTTTGTTTTGTTTTTAACAGATACACAGTTTCAGTTTCAGATGATAAAACAGTTCTGGAAATGGATGGTGGTGATGGATGCACAGCATTGGAAATGTATTTAATGCCACTGAACTGTATACTAGAAGTGGTTTAAATGATTATATATCGATAGATCTATATCTAATCTATGTAATATTTCACATGACCGACATGTCTAATCACAGCTCCTTCTCCGGAGGCAATAATGTTTTCCTTAGTCTTTTTAACCATTCCCAGTATTCCATAGTGTGCTTATACCATGTTTTATTTTAAAATTCCTTAATGATAATTTTTTTATTCTTTATTTAAATTCAATTTAATTAACATATACTATATTATTAGTTTCAGGGGTAGAATATAGTGATTCATCATTTGCATATCACACCCAGTGCTCATTACATCAAGTTCCCTCTTAATGCCCATCACCCAATTATCCCTTCTCCCTGCCACCTCCCCTCTAGCAACCCTGTCTGTTTCCTAGAGTTCAGCATCTCTTATGGTTTGCCTCCCTATTTTCATCTTATTTTATTTTTCCTTCCCTTCCCCTGTGTTCATCTGTTTTGTTTCTTAAATTCCACTAGAGTCAAATCATATGGCATTTGTCATTCTCTGACTGAATTACTTCACTTAGCATAATACCTTCTAGTTAAATCCACATCATTGCAAATGGCAAGATTTCATCGTTTTTGATGGCTGAGTAATATTCCATTGTATATATATATACACCACCTATTCTTTATCCACTCATCTGTCAATGGACATCTGGGCTCTTTCCATATTTTGGCTATTGTGGACATTGCTGCTATAAACATTGGGGTGCATGTGCCCCTTCAAATCACTGTGTGTGTATCCTTTGGATAAATACCTAGTAATCCAATTGCTGGATGGTAGGGCAGCTCTATTTTTAACTTTTTGAGGAACCTCCATGCTGTTTTCCAGAGCTACTACACCAGTTTGCAATCCCACCAACAGTGTAAGAGGGTTCCTCTTTCTCCACATCCTCGCCAACATGTTGTTTCCTGAGTTTTTAATTTTAGCCATTCTGACCAGTGTGAGGTGGTAACTCATTGTGCTTTTGATTTGTATCTCCCTGATGATGAGTGATATTGAGCATTTTTTCATGTGTTTGTTAGCCATTTTTTGTCTTCTTTGGAGAAATGCCTGTTCATGTCTTCTGCCCATTTCTTAACTGGATTATTTATTTTTTGGGTGTTGAGTTTGATAAGTTCTTTATAGATCTTGGATACTAGCCCTTTATCTGATATGTCATTTGAAAATATCTTCTCCCATTCTGTAGGTTGTCTTTTAGTTTTGTTGACTGTTGCCTTTGCTGTGCAGAAGCTTTTAATTTTGATGAAGTCCTAATAGTTCATTTTTGCTAGCAAGAAGTATCTAGCAAGAAGTTGCTCTGGCCAAGATCAAAGAGGTTGCTGCCTGTGTTCTCCTCTAGGATTTTGATGGACTCCTGTCTCACATTTAGGTCTTTCACCATTTTCAGTTTAACTTTGTGTATGGTATAAGAAAATGGTCCAATTCCGTTCTTCTGCATGTGACTGTTCAATTTTCCCAACACCATTTGTTGAAGAGACCATCCTTTTTCCATTGGGTATTCTTTCCTGCTTTGTGGAAGATTAGTTGACTATAGAGTTGAGGTTCCATTTCCAGGTTCTCTATTCTGTTCCATTGATCTATGTGTCTGATTTTGTGCTGGTACCATACTGTCTTGATGATTACAGCTTTGTAATAGAGCTTGAAGTCCGGAATTGTGATACCTCCAGCTTTGGTTTCCTTTTTCAACATTCCTCTGGGTATTTGGAGTCTTTTCTGGTTCCATACAAATTTTAGGATTATTTGTTCCATCTCTGTGAAAAATGTTCATAGTATTTTGATAGGGATTGCATTAAATGTGTAGATTGCTCTGGGTAGCTAAACATTTTAACAATATTTATTCTTCCAATCCATGAGCATGGAATGTTTTTCCATTTCTTTGTGTCTCCCTCAATTCCTTTCGTAAATGTTCTGTGGTTTTCAGAGTGTAGATCTTTTACCTCTTTGGCTAGGTTTATTCCTAGGTATCTTATTGTTTTGGGTGCAGTTGTAAATGGGGTCGATTTCTTAATTTCTCTTTCTTTCTCATTGTTAGTGTAGAAATGCAACTGATTTCTGTGCATTGATTTTATATCCTGCCATGTTGTTGAATTCCTGTATGAGTTCTGGCAATTTTGGGGTGGAGTCTTTTAGGTTTTCCACATAAAGTATCATGTCATGTGCAAAGAGTGAGAGTTTGACTTTTTTTTGCCAATTTGAATGCCTTTTATTTCTTTTTGTTGTCTGATTGCTGAGGCTAGGACTTCTGTTGAAGTCCTGCACTGTTGAACAGCAGTGGTGATAGTGGACATCCCTGCTGTGTTCCTGACCTTAGGGGAAAAGCTCTCAGTTTTTCCCCATTGAGAATGATATTTGCTGTGGGCTTTTCTTTTCTTATTTTTTTAAATTTTTTTATTGTTATGTTAATCACCATATATTACATCATTAGTTTTTGATGTAGTGTTCCATGATTCATTGTTTGTGCATAAGACCCAGTGCTCCATGCAGAATGTGCCCTCTTTAATACCCATCACCAGGCTAACCCATCCCCCTACCCTCCTCCCCTCTAGAACCCTCAGTTTGTTTTTCAGAGTCCATCGTCTCTCATGGTTCGTCTCCCCCGCTGACTTACTCCCCTTCATTCTTCCCCTCCTGCTATCTTCTTCTTTTTCTTTTTCTTAACATATGTTGCATTCTTTGTTTCAGAAGTACAGATCTGTGATTCAACAGTCTTGCACAATTAACAGCGCTCACCATAGCACATACCCTACCCAATGTCTATTACCCAGCCACCCCATCCCTCCCACCCCCCACCACTCCAGCAACACTCAGTTTGTTTCCTGAGATTAAGAATTCCTCATATCAGTGAGGTCATATGATACATGTCTTTCTCTGATTGACTTATTTCATTCAGCATAACACCCTCCAGTTCCATCCACGTCGTTGCAAATGGCAAGATCTCATTCCTTTTGATGGCTGCATAATATTCCATTGTGTATATATACCAGATCTTCTTTATCCATTCATCTGTCGATGGACATCTTGGCTCTTTCCACAGTTTGGCTATTGTGGACATTGCTGCTATAAACATTGGGGTGCACGTACCCCTTCGGATCCCTACATTTGTATCTTTGTGGTAAATACCCAGTAGTGCAATTGCTGGATCGTATGGTAGCTCTATTTTCAACTTTTTGAGGAACCTCCATACTGTTTTCCAGAGGGGTTGCATCAGCTTGCATTCCCACCAACAGTGTAGGAGGGTTCCCCTTTCTCCACATCCCCGCCAACATCTATTGTTTCCTGACTTGTTAATTTTAGCCATTCTGACTGGTGTGAGGTTGTATCTCATTGAGGTTTTGATTTGGATTTCCCTGATGCCGAGTGATGTTGAGCACTTTTTCATGTGTCTGTTGGCCATTTGGATGTCTTCTTTGGAAAAATGTCTGGTTCATGTCTTCTGCCCATTTGTTGATTGGATTATTTGTTCTTTGGGTGTTGAGTTTGATAAGTTCTTTATAGATTTTGGATACTAGCCCTTTATCTGATATGTCATTTGCAAATATTTTCTCCCATTCTGTCAGTTGTCTTTTTGGTTTTGTGGACTGTTTCTTTTGCTGTGCAAAAGCTTTTTATCTTGATGAAATCCCAATAGTTCATTTTTGCCCTTGCTTCCCTTGCCTTTGGCGATGTTTCTAGGAAGAAGTTGCTGCGGCTGAGGTCGAAGAGGTTGCTACCTGTGTTCTCCTTTAGGATTTTGATGGACTCCTGTCTCACGTTTAGGTCTTTCAACCATTTGGAGTCTATTTTTGTGTGTGGTGTAAGGAAATGGTCCAGTTTCATTCTTCTGCATGTGGCTGTCCAATTTTCCCAACACCATTTGTTGAAGAGACTGTCTTTTTTCCATTGGACATTCTTTCCTGCTTTGTCAAAGATGAGTTGACCATAGAGTTGAGGGTCCATTTCTGGGCTCTCGATTCTGTTCCATTGAACTATGTGTCTGTTTTTGTGCCAGTACCATAATGTTTTGATGATGACAGCTTTGTAATAGAGCTGGAAGTCCGGAATTGTGATGCCGCCAGCTTTGCTTTTCTTTTTCAAGATTCCTCTGGCTATTCGGGGTCTCTTCTGGTTCTATACAAATTTCAGGATTATTTCTTCCATTTCTTTGAAAAAAGTGGATGGTATTTTGATGGGGATTGCACTGAATGTGTAGATTGCCCTAGGTAGCATTGACATCTTCACTATGTTGGTTCTCACAATCCATGAGCATGGAACGTTTTTCCATTTCTTTCTGTCTTCTTCAATTTCTTTCATGAGTATTTTATAGTTTTCTGAGTACAGATCCTTTGCCTCTTTGGTTAAATTTATTCCTAGGTATCTTAATGGTTTTGGGTGCAATTGTAAATGGGATCGACTCCTTGATTTGTCTCTCTTCTGTCTTGTTGTTGGTGTATAGGAATGCCACTGATTTCTGTGCATTGATTTTATGTCCTGCCACTTTACTGAATTCCTGTATGAGTTCTAGCAGTTTTGGGGTGGAGTCTTTTGGGTTTTCCACATACAGTATCATATCATCTGCAAAGAGTGAGAGTTTGACTTCCTCTTTGCCGATTTGGATGCCTTTGATTTCTTTTGTTGTCTGATTGCTGTGGCTAGGACTTCTAATACTATGTTGAATAGCAGTGGTGATAGTGGACATCCCTGCCGCATTCCTGACCTTAGAGGAAAAGCTCTCAGCTTTTCCCCATTGAGAATGATATTGGCTGTAGGTTTTTCATAGATGGCTTTTGTGATATTGAGGTATGTACCCTCTATCCCTATACTCTGAAGAGTTTTGATCAAGAAAGGATGCTGTACTTTGTCAAATGCTTTTTCTGCATCTATTGAGAGGATCATATGATTCTTGTTCTTTCTTTTGTTAATGTATCATGTTGATTGATTTGCAGATGTTGAACCATCCTTGAAGCCCAGGAATAAATCCCACTTGGTCGTGGTGAATAATCCTTTTAATGTACTTTTGGATCCTATTAGCTAGTATTTTGGTGAGAATTTTTGCATCCATGTTCATCAAGAATATTGGTCTGTAATTCTCCTTTTTGATGGGGTCTTTGGTTTTGGGATCAAGGAAATGGTGGCCTCATAAAAGGAGTTTGGAAGTTTTCCTTCCATTTCTATTTTTTGGAACAGTTTCAGGAGAATAGGTATTAATTCTTCTTTAAATGTCTGATAGAATTCCCCTGGGAAGCCATCTGGCCCTGGGCTTTTGTTTGTTGGGAGATTTTTTGATGACTGCTTCAATTTCCTTAGTGGCTACAGGTCTGTTCAGGTTTTCTATTTCTTCCTGGTTCGATTTTGGTAGTTGATACATCTCTAGGAATGCTCCCATTTCTTCCAGGCTATCTAATTTGCTGGCATAGAGTTGCTCATAATATGTTCTTATAATTGTTTGTATTTCCTTGGTGTTGGTTGTGATCTCTCCTCTTTCATTCATGATTTTGTGGATTTGGGTCATTTCTCTTTTCTTTTTGATAAGTCTGGCCAGGGGTTTATCAATCTTGTTAATTCTTTCAAAGAACCACCTCCTAGTTTCGTGGATCTGTTCTACTGTTCTTTTGGTTTCTAGTTTATTGATTTCTGCTCTGATCTTTGTTATTTCTCTTCTGCTGGGTTTAGGCTTTATTTGCTGTTCTTTCTCCAGCTCCTTTAGGTGTAGGGTTAGGTTGTGGATTGGAGACCTTTCTTGTTTCTTGAGAAAGGCTTGTATTGCTATACACTTTCCTCTCAGGACTGCCTTGGCTGTATCCCAAAGATTTTGAACAGTTGTGTTTTCATTTTCATTGGTTTCCATGAATTTTTTAAATTCTTCTTTAATTTCCTGGTTGACCCATTCATTCTTTAGTAGGATGCTCTTTAGCCTCCATGTATTTGAGTTCTTTCCGACTTTCCTCTTATGACTGAGTTCTAGTTTCAAAGCATTGTGGTCTGAAAATATGCAGGGAATAATCCCAATCTTTTGGTACCGGTTGAGACCTGATTTGTGACCTAGGATGTGATCAATTCTAGAGAATGTTCCATGGGCACTAGAGAAGAATGCGTATTCCGTTGCTTTGGGATGGAATGTTCTGAATATGTCTGTGAAGTCCATTTGGTCCAGTGTGTCATTTAAAGTCTTTATGTCCTTGTTGATCTTTTGCTTAGATGATCTGTCCATTTCAGTCAGGGGGGTGTTAACGTCCCCCACTATTATTGTATTGTTGTCAATGTGTTCCTTCGCTATTGTTATTAATTGCCTTATATAATTGGCTGCTCCCATGTTAGGGGCATAGATATTTACAATTGTTAGATCTTCTTGTTGGATAGACCCTTTAAGTAGGATATAGTGTCCTTCCTCATCCCTTATTACAGTCTTTGGTTTAAAATCTAATTTGTCTGATATAAGGATTGACACCCCAGCTTTCTTTTGGTGTCCATTAGCATGGTAAATGGTTTTCCACCCCCTCACTTTCAATCTGGGGGTGTCTTTGAGTCTAAAATGAGTCTCTTGCAGACAGCATATTGATGGGTCTTGTTTTTTAATCCAATCTGATAGCCTGTGTCTTTTGATTGGGGCATTTAGCCCATTTACATTCAGGGTAACTATTGAAAGGTATGAATTTAGTGCCATTGTATGGCCTGTAAGGTGACTGTTACTGTATATTGTCTGTGTTCCTTTATGGTCTATGCTGCTTTTAGGCTCTCTCTTTGCTTAGAGGACCCCTTTCAATATTTCTTGTAGGGCTGGTTTCGTGTTTGTAAATTCCTTTAGTTTTTGTTTGTCCTGGAAGCTTTTTATCTCTCCTTCTATTTTCAATGACAGCCTAGCTGGATATAGTATTCTTGGCTGCATATTTTTCTCGTTTAGTGCTCTGAAGATCTCATGCCAGTCCTTTCTGGCCTGCCAGGTCTCTGTGGATAGGTGTGTTGCCAATCTAATATTTCTACCATTGTAGGTTACATATCTCTTCTCCCGAGCTGCTTTCAGGATTTTCTCTTTGTCTCTGAGACTCGTAAGTTTTACTATTCGATGTCGGGGTGTTGACCTATTAGTATTGATTTTGAGAGGGGTTCTCTGTGCCTCCTGCATTTTGATGCCTGTTTCCTTCCTCACATTGGGGAAGTTCTCTGGTATTATTTGCTCCAATATACCTTCTGCCCCTCTCTCTCTTTCTTCTTCTTCTGGGATCCCAATTATTCCAATGTTGTTTCGTCTTATCATATCACTTATCTCTCGAATTCTGCCCTCGTGATCCTGTAGTTGTTTCTCTCTCTTTTTCTCAGCCTCTTTATTTTCCATCATTTGGTCTTCTGTATTGCTGATTCTCTCTTCTGCCTCATTTATCCTAGCAGTTAGTGCCCCCATTTTTGATTGCCCCTCATTAATAGCCTTTTTGATTTCGACTTGGTTAGATTTTAGTTCTTTTATTTCTCCAGAAAGGGTTTCTCTAATAACTTCCACGCTTTTTTCAAGCCCAGCTAGTATCTTTAAAGTCATGTTTCTGAACTCTAGGTCCGACATCGTACTAATGTCGGTATTGAGTAGGTCCCTGGCTGACGGTACTACCTCTTGTTCTTTTTGCTGAGGTGATTTTTTTCGTCTTGTCATTTTGTCCAGAGGAGAATAGATGAATGAGAGAACAAAATGCTAACGGGTTAACAACGTCCCCAGCAAATATACTGTATACAAATCAGAAAAGACCTAAAACCAGGGGAAAAGAAAGGGAAAGAAAAAAAAAGAAAGAGAAGAAAAAAGAAAAAAAGATAAAAACAAAAACAGAACAATACAAAAAGAGCAGAGTATGATCAACTATGATCAGGCTAGTGCATAGATCAGTGCCACACACTAGATTTTGGGCGTATTTTCGTCTGTTAGAAAAAAGTGCCTCCTAAAATTTTAAAGGAAGAAAGACATATATGTACAAAATAAGGGTTGATACAATGAAGGGATGGAAGATGACTGTAAAGATGAAAATTATAAAAGATTTTATAAAAGGAATTGATAAGGTAAGGTGTTTGAAAAAAGAAAGAAGAAGATTTAAAAAAAAAGAGAGAAAAGGGAGAGAATGTGATCAGGCAGGAGACTAGAACAAAGCCATACACTAGTGATTTAGGGTATATTTTGATCTGTTAGAAGAAACTGTATCTCAAAATTTTAAAGAGAGAACAACTTATATATATATATATATATATATGCCAAAAATAAGGGTAACTACTATGAAGGGATAAAGTATGACTCTAAAAATGAAAAATAAAAAATGTTTTTTTTCAAAAAGGGATTGATAAGATGTTGGTTGAAAGAGGGAAAAAGAAAAATTAAAAAAAACAGTTAAAAAATTAACTTTGATCAAGTAATGAATCATGGTAAAAAAAAGCCATGAATTCTATGTGCAGTATTCCCCTAGCGCTGGAGTTCTCCCATTCTCCTTGATCGGTAAACTTGGTCTTGGCTTGCTGGCTGTTTGTGCTGATCTTCTGGGGGAGGGGCCTGTTGCCGTGGTTTCCAAATGTCTTTGCCGGAGGCGGAATTGCCCAGCCCTTGTCAGTCCGGGCTAAGCAAGCTGCTGGGGTTTGCTCTCAGGAGCTTTTGCTCCCTGCAAGCTCTTGGTACAGCTTTGGAGGACCAGGGCGAAAATGGTGGCCTCCCAATCTCCCCCCGGAGGAACTGAGAACTCGGGGCCCTGCTCCTCAGTGCACCCCCAGAGAAAAGCAGTCACTCCCGTCTCCCCGGTCTCCGGCCGCACTCTGTGCTCACCTGGCCTGTGACCGAGCATTTGTACCTCTGGCACCCGACCCCGTGTGGAGTCTCCAAACCCAGCAGATCCCTGCGGTGCGCTCCCGCGCCGCTGCTCCCCGGGGAGAAAGGGGAGTCTCCCCGGATCTGCTGCTTGTTGGGTCCCTGCTGGAGGAGCAGTGGCCCGACTGGGCCGCGGATCACAGTTTATGGCAACCCCGAGCTGAGACCCCGGGCCTCGGCTCCGTCTTTGCAGCCGGCTTCTCCGCTCCGATACCTGGGAGCTCTGCTGCACTCAGGCAACCCCGGTCTTTCCGTGACCCCGAGGGTCCTGAGACCACACTGTCCCACGAAGTTTCCATCCCCCGCTTAGCCACTGGAGCGACGTCCCTCAGTGGAGCCGGCTTCTAAAAGTTCTGATTTTTTGCTCCGCGGCTCTATCACTTGCCAGAAGCGGCCGACGGAGGCCCCCTCCCCCACCGTCTATCCTCCCGAATATCGCTTCGGATTCACTTCTCCGCACGTCCTACCTTCCAGTAAGTGGTTGCTTCTTTGTTCAGAGAGTTGTTGTTACTCTCCTCTTCAATCTCCTGTTGAGTTCGTAGGTGTTCAGAATGGTTTGATCCCTATTCAGCTGAATTCCTGAGACCAGACGAAATCTAGGTCTCCTACTCCTCCACCATCTTGCCTGGCTTCCGTCTTCTGTGGGCTTTTCATAGATGGCTTTTGTGATATTGAAGTATGTTCCCTCTGTCCCTGCACTGTGGAGAGTTTTAATCAGGAAAGGATGCTGTATTTTGTCAAATGCTTTTTCTGCATCACTTGAGAGGATTATATGGTTCTTGTTCTTTTATTAATGTGGTGTATCACGTTGATTGATTTGCAAATGTTGAACCACCCTTGCAGCCCAGGAATAAATCCCACTTGGTCGTGGTGATTAATCCTTTTAATGTACTGTTGGATCCTATTAGCTAGTATCTTGGTGAGAATTTTGGCATCCATGGTTCATCAGAGATATTGGTTTGTAATTCTCCTTTTTGGTGGGGTTTTTGTCTGGTTTTGGGATCAAGGTAATGCTGGCCTCATAGAACAAGTTTGGAAAATTTCCTTCCCTTTCTATTTTTTGAAATAGCTTTCAGAAGAATAGGTATTAGTTCTTTAAATGTTTGGTAGAATTCCCCTGGGAAGCCATCCGGCCCTGGACTCTTGTTTGTTGGGATATTTTTTTATTACTTCTGCAATTTCCTTGCTGATTATGAGTCTGTTCAGGTTTTCTATTTCTTCCTGTTTCAGGTTTGGTAGGTTATAAGTTTCTAGGAATGCATCCATTTCTTCCAGATGATCTAATTTGTTGGCATGTAGTTGCTCATAATATGTTTTTAAAATTGTTTGTATTTCCTCGGTGTTGGTTGTGATCTCTCCTCTTTCATTCATGATTTTATTAATTTGGGTCCTTTCTCTTTCTTTTGGATAAGTCTGGCTAGGGTTTATCGATCTTATTAATTCTTTCAGAGAACCAGCTTCTAGGTTTGTTGGTATGTTCTACTGTTCTTTTGTTTTCTATGTCATTGATTTCTGCTCTAATCTTTATTATTTCTCTTCTCCTGCTTGGTTTAGGCTTTATTGATGTTCTTTCTTCAGGTCTTTTAGGTGTAAGGTTAGCTTGTGTATTTGAGACTTTTCTAATTTTTGAGAAAGGCTTGTATTGCTATGTACTTTCCTCTTAGGACCACCTTTGCTGCATCCCAAAGGTTTTGAACAGTTGTGTTTTCATTTTCATTTGTTTCCATGAATTTTAAAAGTCCTTCTTTAACTTCCTGGTTGACTCATTCATTCTTTAGTAGGATGCTCTTTTTTGCTTGAGTTCCTTCCAAATTTCCTCTTGTGATTGAGTTCAAGTTTCAAAGCATTGTGGTCTGAAGATAGGCAGGGAGTAATCTCAATTTTTTGGTACTGTTTGAGACTGATTTGTGACCCAGTATATGATCTATTCTACAGAATGTTCCATGTGCATTGGAGAAGAATGTGTATCCTGTTATTTACTATGGAATGCCTTGTATATTTGTCTATGAAGTCCATCTGATCCAGTGTGTCATTCAAAGCGCTTGTTTCCTTGTTGATCTTCTGCTTAGATGATCTCTCCATTGCTGTGAGTGGGGTGTTGAAGTCCCCTACTATAATTGTATTATTATCAATGTGTTTCTTTAATTTGGTTATTAATTGGTTTATTAATTAATTGGCTACTCCCAAGTTAGGAGCATAAATATCTACAATTGTTGGGTCTTCTTGTTGGATAGACCCTTTAAGTATGATATAGTGTCCTTCCTTATCTTTTTTACAGTCTTTGCTTTAAAATCTAATTTGTCTGATATAAGGATTGCTTTCCATGTAACTTAATATATTAAATAAGCCTAGTTATTCAAAAAGACTTCATTTAGGATTTGAATTTCCAGGACTTTTGTTTTTAAGAAAGCCTCAGAATATTTTAAAGCATATGGCTACATAAGATCATTGATTATTCTAAAACCTAATATTTAATTATCTGTTTAACCAAGGTTTCCATAAGAGATTTTACAGAAAGTTGTATAGTTGTTAGCAAATCTTAACTACTTTCAAATTGAGAAGATTTAGTTTTCTTAAGTAATGAAAGACCTGAAAAAAAATATAGAAAACTTGTTTATAATTTCTCATCAAGAGCAGATCAATAATCCAAGAAAGCCTTTTTTTTTAACAGAAAGAAAGCCAAATTTTTAATTTTATATCCGTGTAATTTTAAGGCTCAATTATTTCAATCTTATTCCTGAGTACACATAAAATCCTTTTGCAAAGATTTCCCCTCACAGACCTTCTACAACTTTCTTTTGCATTTAAATTTTGTGCTAATTTTTCCCTCTCTACCTAACCAGTCTCCTTTCAGGATAGCTTATTTCCTTTTCTGTCATCAAAAATGTACTCTCATTCCTTATAGTTTTCTTACATATCTCCTACATTCCTACATACAGAGTTACTTTCTTTATCATTTTCCAGACATCTCAATCATACTTACCAGAATTTTAATTCTTAGAAACCTTAGTCCCCTCTAAAAACTAACATGTAAGAAATTGTGAATTATTACACCAGAATTCTTTAGATTGGCAAATTTGTGAATATATTTCAAAATGTCTAGAAATGTCTTTTTTTAATAGTACAGTCTTTCAGTAAGGCACAAATCATGTTCACCAAGAAACCCAAATATCTTTAGTTTCTCTGCAACAAGAAGCCAAAAGCAGACAAGGCTATGTTCAGTAATTGATGCTTAAGTATTTTAGCCTATTTGGAAAAGACTTAGATATCCACTGAATTTAACCTAATTTATCGTTTAACATCGCAGAACTTCAAAGTTTTAGGTTAACAGTGATTTTTTAAAGCCATTGAAAGGTTTATCTATAAACGTTTTTATTTATTTAACTTACTTGTTCCTAACAAATTTTCATGAAAACTTAATGAGACAAAATCAACCATCAAGTCCCTTCTGCTGACAGGTTGCAACAATGATAAAATGAATTTAACTAATAAATTCGGGTAGAACAAAAGTTGGTTATCTGTATTATATTTGAAGTTGATAACACTAAAGAGAAGTTGATTTTAATCAAATCAACAATTTAAACACTATTAAATTAGCTTTAATATCAACTATGTTGTACCTGTATCCACTAAAAAAAATCAACCTGTTCCCCACTGGTCCATTTTATTTGGGGCTCCCGTGGGGAGGTCTGAAGAGAGTGGTTGAAGTCCAGGGGCGCCCTTGGGCTCCTTCATGTTGACTTGGGAGGTGCTTCAGTTTGACTTCATAAGGAGGGGGCCCGAAAGCTTGGGTGCCTTTTGCTCCTTGATAGTGAAGGTCAGGGCAACAGGATCCGATGGCGCTAGAGGCACCAAAAGTGATACATGAGCTGGCTGTGTGAGCAGCTCAGGTGGTGGTGCAGGAATAGGGGGAGGCAGAGGCAAAGGCAGCAGGGGTGCCCCCCTGGCAAGGTTGGAGGCAGATTTAGAATTATGGACTCACAATTTTTCAAATCTCCGTCTCCTGTCTGGTTGGCTTTCCGCGCCCCCTGGAAGAGGCAGGGGAGCAGGCAGTGGGTTGGGCCTCAGTTCTGGTGCTTGTGCATGGGGAGCGGGGATGGTTTTAGGACTTCTAGTGTCTGCCTGCCTGCCTCCTCCTCTTCCTCATTGTTCTGACCACTGGGAAGGGGACCCAGTGCCTTAAATTTTGTTCGTCTTCATCTCTTGGGGCCCTCAAGCAGTCCCTTACTGTGATGCATCTTTAGTATGGAGTAACATAGAAGTCTGAATGTAGGGAAGGTTATCTCAGATCATGGGAACTTGAAAAACACTTGGACTAGCTTTTATCCTCTTGAGTCTTAGAACGCCCAGTTTTTACAAGCACTTGCCTTTAAACCGATTAAATAGAGCTCTTTTACAAATTAATTTTAGCAATGCCATCTGGAGGTAGAGAAAATATCTCATGTTTATAACACGGATGGACACACACACACGGTCAGGATGCAAACAAAATTGAGTCTATGTTTCATTAATATTTGTGGAGAGGACGTTGAAGACCCAATTTCCAAATATCCCCCCTCTACTGACACAAATCTAATTGTAAGACAGCATTATAATTCATGGATCCATTAATTGGTGGTTGTCCATTTCCAGTTAGAACACGGCCGGTTTTGGGCAAAGATACCAAAAGCTGCAGCAACAAACAAACTAGAGGAAGCCCGAGTAGCTCTGTGATCGTAGGTTCCTCGCCAAAAGCCAGGGCCTTCACTGACTGAACCAAATGGCTTGCTAGTTTCTGGCTACTTAGTCTTGTAGCTGGCTTTCTCTAATTGTGTGCCCGAGAAATGAATTCGGACATGTCAGAAGAACCCATTTGGGCCATCTGAGACTCAGGCTATCCTGAAATTTTCCCATCTCAGTAGGCACTTGCAAGTCTAGGCTCCGATGTACTCTGCACACAGCCTCGCAGGGTTTCCTGTGGGTGGTTGTTGGTGTTCCAGGGGTTGTTCCATCCTTTGAAGCGCATGGGGGACCTGAAAACCTGAAAACTGATTCGGTTTCAGTTTTATTTTTAGAGTAAGGCTTGAATAAGATCCTAGGATGTAAATTTTGGTGGATCGAGAGGGTGCTGCTTGTGAGTGTCCCTGCCAAATGGCCGTGATAAAGTCTCTTATGTGTCTTGGTTTCTCCCAGTGGGGTCTCAGAGCACCGAGGGGGCTCGGAGCACTCGCAGGGATGATCAGTGCTTATGTGTGCGTCCCGGGAGGAGCCAGTTGTTAATTACCTCATGAGATGGGAAATTCCTCTGGGACCGCTACAGGGCTTGAGGAATAGTGGTCACACACTTCCGCTAGCCTTTCAGTCACCTGAGAGCCGTTTGGCCAGAAGGAGCGAGGGTCCCTTCTCTTTGGAGCTGAGCGATTCAGCCTCTCATAATTCTAGCCAGGAAATTTATTCAAGCCTTATATTAATAACTTCAACTAGTATAATGCCAAATTAAAACAACCGTCCCATCAACTGCCCCCTCTAGGTTATTCCCACTGGTGACCTTTAACGTCTTGAATACGAGTCAGGACTGTCAACTTAAACGGAGGAGGTCCCGATAGCAGGAGAACTCACCAGATGCACCTGTGAGGTGCTGAGAAGTCAGACGGGCCCAAAGCGCCCACGCTGGTATGGAGGGCTGAGTTTCTGAGGATCCCCCGGTGTTCTCAGGCAAGTTGCTCTGCTATCCTGTGGACTATACCAAGAACTGTCAACAAAAAATGAACAAACCTTGTAGAATTTCTTTGAAAAGCGATAGAGGAAGAGAATTTTGTTGTTGTTGTTGTTGTTGTTGTTGTTTTGGAGACCAAGTTGAGGACAGCTGCCTGGGATATACAGTCTCCACAAAGAAGATCTTTTATCTGTGGTTTGAAATGTTTCTTTTAGGTTATTTGTAAATGAAGCCGATGTACGGTGTGTGCTGGGGGCAGAAATAGAGCCCGTGCTTTGAAGTCATTCCGACCTCGTAAAAGTTAAAGTATACCTCTCCTGGGGGCCCAGGAGCAGGGCCCACAAGCATTAAAAGTTGAAAATTTCCTTTATCGCTATAATGGGTTACTTTCTATTGTATCTTTGATCCTTTGGCCTTTACCATAGGAGTCTCTGGAGCCTATGTAAATATTTTATTTTAGAAGGGAGCCAGGCTGTTTGGGTGTAGCAGCTTCTGACCTCCACTCTGAGGCTCTAGTTCCTATGAAAATATAATTCTCAGCGCCTTTGTGGTGCTACTTTTGTCTGCTTGGTTTATCTGGTGCCCCTGGGGCCCCCTTGCTGGTGGTACCTGAGAGGCAGAAAAGCTGAAGTCTCTGTTTTATTCTTAAGTTTTGTCTCATGTTCTTTCTCTGTGATGAGAGCTCATCCAGCCCTATCATATGACATTTTGTTGTCATGTCACTTTAGGCCTCTCTTGGCTGTGACAGTTTCTCAGACTTCCCTTGGTTTGGATGACCTTGACAATTGAGAGGATTACAGGTAAGATATTGGCGTAGACTATCCTTCAGTTGGGGTTTGTCTGATGTTTCCCTCATGATTAAACTGGTGTTGTGAGTTACGGCAGAAAACCACAGAATGCCATTTTTATCAAGTCAAATCAAGAGTACATAATATGAACGTTAAGTTATGATCGGTGAAGCAGGCCGTAATCTCCTGGTTGTAGTCGTGTTTCTTGGGTTTCTCCAAGCGTAAAATTATTCTTTTTACCCCTTTCCACACTCTGAGCTCTGGAAGTCATTAGGAACAGATCACTCTTAACTGATGGAGAGGTATGCATACTTTCCATGAGGGGAGAGTATATGTAAAAATTGTTTGGAATTCGTCAGCATGGAACATCTATTTATGCTCCTATCTATCTGTCTGTCTATCTATCTATCTATCATCTATCTCATCATGTTCTCCTGGATTTCTAAATAATATTTGGATGAGAAGCCAATATTTTCTTTCTTTCTTCTTCTTTTTTTCTTAAATTGTTCCAGTTTTGGCCTTTGGGAGCACTGTCAGTTGGCGCCCAGGTCCCTTTGGTTTACTCCCATTGTATGGGATTTGCTCTTTTAACAATTCCTGCTTTCAGGCTCATCTTGCACATTTCCATGTTGCATGTATTCCAGCCTCATCTTGCCTATGTCCACTTCTAATCCTAGAAGCGGCCAATTCTCCAAGGAACACTGTTTCCTTTTGTTAGGAGAAGGTATTAGAAACCAGTATCTGTGTACCAGGTGTCCACGTTGCTGTTTGGATGAAGTGGCTGCTAGGCCCTCTCAGCTGACAAAACAAAGAAATATATGTGTGCATATTAACTCATATGTATGTGCACACTTCTATACAAATGTCTATACGTAAGCATCCATCTCGATATTAACCCTAATATGAATACATGCTGATGCCTCCAACTCTAATTTGTTATTGCGTGGATCATTTTCGCCTCTGTCCCTCATTATCTGCAAACTCCCACTCTAGTAGGGAGAAATCTGGCCCCCATTATCCACCATCCATTCAATGAATTGTCCGGTTCCGGTACACATGCATAATGGTATCAGTTTTCTTACGCTGTACATCCATAGGCAACAAATTTCTCCACTAGAGTGCATTGCATGTGTAATTTTTTTCTTTTTAGCATTATAGACTTCCTTCATTTCCAAAGGTACTTAGGTCAGCCCCGTTTCCCTCCCTGTCTTAGTGTAGTTTTTCTATACGTGATTGTGGTGAGATTCCCTAATTACATTCTGCATTTCGTCCTGATATCCCCTGACATCCTTAATAATATGTGTCGATTGTGCATACATGAAGTCTCAGTTTTTGTGCAGTAAATTACTGTGGATAATGACAAACGCATAGTGTCAAGTAAGCACCATTACATTATCGCACGGCGCTAAAATAGCACCTGTCCTTTACCTATTCAAGGTATTTACCTATTTACCACTTCACTCTCTCTACTTTTGCCTTTTCCGCAATTTTTTTTTAGTAATTGGATCACACAGAGAATACACACACACACGTGTGTATGTGTGTGTATATATATGTGTGTGTGTGTATCTATATCTATATCTATATAGATTTGGATATATATATAGCCATTCCGGACTGGCTTCTTAAACTTAGCAATAGGAATTTAGGATTCATCCATATCTCTCCGTGGCTTGAAAGATCATTCCTTTCTTTTGTCAAATAGTATTCCATGGTATGGATGCACCAAGGTCATTTATTCATCCATCTGTTGATGCACATCTTGGTTGCTCCCTGTTTTGCAATTATGAATAAAGGTGCTATAGACATTGGTGTGTAGGACTGTGTGCGGACTGACGATGTTGGACTTTGCTGCCGCCCCGTGATCCTGGAAAACAATGAAGGTTAAGAGATCTCCCCCGTCTGTGTTCTAGGAAAGTGCTTACCGCGAGGAGTCTTCCTTCGCCATATGACTCAGGTGAGATTCACAGGCGCCCCCTTGTTTGCTGTGACAAAACCAGACACGGTACCTCCGAACTCCCATTCCTCAGCTCATAAATGATCGGCTGAACTACTTGCGTTTACTGAACACCTGGAGCAAAATACTTGTTAATCAGACTCTGCTTAAGGTTCTGTCCTTTCCCTGGGTTCCTGAACTTTGACCCCCCAGCAGTCGGAGCCAGCGCACAGCCCTTCTGAGAGTAGGCTGGCTTCAGGGTGAAGCATTCCTTGATTCGCTGCCTGTTCACACCACCCTTTCATTCCATTCCTCCACCCTGGGTTCTCTGTGTCCTCTCTATAAAGGAAAGAGCCTTTCGGCCTAACTCTTGGGATGCTTGCTGATCTTATGGTCAGAGTATTCTCTCTGTTATAAGAGTGCCTCTCCCCACCCCTTTTCCTTACCACCATCCCTTGAAGAGTGTTCTCCTTACTAATTCTGGATTTGTACTTTATTTGACTGGAGATAAGTTTCCATTTATATTTTCCAATTCTGAAAATATCTTGCCTTTTTTTATTAATTATGTCATCTGACACCAATTAAAGCAACAAATATGTGACTACTATATAAAATAAGACCCCAGGATTAACACTTTGTTGCATGCACAGTTATCTCGCAGAATATGTGTTTGGAGGGCCAGGGACAGGAGTTTATATTTGCTTTTGCTTTCCTTAAAAAAAGAACCCCACAGCAGTGCAAGTAGGGTCAGGAAGGGAAGGGAGGAAAGGATTCTTTAGGACAAAATGTCCAAGGCTCACTAATCACAATCAAATCAACGGATAGTGGGTTTAGGGGGGAAAAAAGATGAAGGGGATGCTGCTCAGGCCCATTTGTCATCAGTCGCAAAAAGACTTCCTTTGCAAAAGCCCCAAATGGTGACGTATGAAGGTCAGGCTAACTTACACAAGCGGTCATAACGTGTGTCCCTCAAGCTTTTGACCATGTTTGCCACTTCAATATACGTACAGGAGTTGGGCTCCTCTTCTCATTCCTGTCCTTTCAGATCTCCACCGTGTGGTCAAACTGTATGGGCTCTCCCTATCTTCTGCCACATTTGGCCTCCAACATTCGAACAGCGTTTTCACCACCTCCAGATGCTGCTTCTGCTTGCCTGGCTGGCCTTAGCTGTCGGCCTTTGCTTTACACGTTCTGGGGCTCTGTTTTTTTTATTTTATTTTTTTTACTTGGTAACATCTTTTTTTATTATGTTATGTTAATCACCATACACTACATCATGTAGTGTTCCATGATTCATTGTTTGCGTATAACACCCAGTGCTCCATGCAGAACGTGCCCTCTTTAATACCCATCACCAGGCTAACCCCTCCCCTCCAGAACCCTCAGTTTGTTTTTCAGAGTCCATCGTCTCTCACGGTTTGTCTCCCCCTCCGATTTCCCCCCCTTCATTCTTCCCCTCCTGCTATCTTCTTCTTCTTCTTCTTCCTTTTTTTTAAACATATAATGTATTATTTGTTTCAGAGGTATGGATCCGTGATTCAACAGTCTTGCACACTCTGGTTTTTTTAAGTTTCTAAAAATATTTATTTATTTATTTCAGAGAGAGAGAGCAGGAGCCAGCCAGCAGGGGGAGGGGCAGAGAGAGAGGGAACAGGGGAGAAGCAGACTCCCCATTGAGTGGTGCTCCTTTATATTTTAAATTAAAGATGGTATGTATTTGAGAGAGAGCAGAGAGAGAGAGAGAGAGAGAGAGAGAGGGAGAGAGAGAGAGGAAGAGCACAGGCAGGGAGGAGGGGCAGAGGGCAAGGGAGAAGCAGACTCCCCGCTGAGCAGGGAGCCTGATGCGGGGCTGGATCCCAGGATCCTGGGATCATGACCTGAGCTGAAATCAAGCGTCTGGAGCTTAACTAACTGAGCCACCCAGGCGCCCCTCTCAGGTTCTGTTTTTAGCTGCATAGAAGTTTATAATTGCTGTAACTTCCCTATGACTGACCTTTCTTCATTATAAAACATTTTCCTTTATTTGTGGTATTATTTTTTTGTTTAAAAGTCCTTTTTCCTGGGGCGCCTGGGTGGCTGAGTCCCTTAAGCTTCTGCCTTCGGCTCGGATCATGATCCCAGGGCTCTGGGATCGAGCCCCACATTGGGCTTGTCTGCTCAGCGGGGAGCCTGCTTCTCCCTCTCCCTCTGCCTGTGCTCCCCCTGCTTGTGCTCTCTCTCTCTCTCTTTCTCTGTCAAATAAATAGATAAAATCTATTAAAAGAAAAAAGTCTTTTTTCCTGGTATTAGCATAGCCACCATAGCTTTTTAGGATTGCTGCTTGCATGATATAGGTTTTTTCCATCCTTTTTCTTTTAACCTGTTTGTACCATCAAATCTAAACTGTCTCTTGTAGATAGCATATGGCTGGATCTCTCTTTTTTTTAATCCAATCTGACAATCTCTGAGGCTTGCTTGGATTGTTTAGTCCACTCACATCTGATGTTATTATTGATGTGGACGAACGTCTGCATTTTGCCTTTGGTTTCCTGTATGTCTCAAGACCTTTTTGTTTCTTTATTCCTGCTTTAATATTGCTGCTTAATTCCTGTTTCTTTATTCCTGCTTGGTTTTTCCTTAAGCAAATATTTTCTAGTGTTATTTCCTTATTTTTAAAGTTATTTATCAGTGCTCTCTTTAGGCCATACCATAGCGTTTTAACTTATCAGAATCTACTCCAGGTTTATATTAATTCCTGGGATATATTGAAATGTTACTTTTATGAAGCTCTATTCCCTCCTTCACCTTTTCGTGATATTATTGTTGCACATATTTAATACATGCTTGTTACAAACCCAACCATTTATTGTTATAGTAATTTATATAGGCAATGTATGAATGTATGTCTACTAAAAGAAGTTGAGAACAGAGAGCAAGTACATATTTACAGTTATTAAACCCTGTGTAGTTCTGTTCATTTCTTCCTGTGGGTTTGAACTACCATCTCATGTCATTTCTTTACAAATACAGCTCTGCTCCCACTGACCTCCTTTGTGCTGTTATTGTCAAATGTATCACATTTCTGATATTAGATGCCCAGCCAGCCGATTATATACATATTGACTTATAAAACCGCTTTTTTATATTTTTTTAATTAAAATATTTTTTAAGGATTTTATTTATTTATTTGCGAGAGAGAGAGAGAGAGAGAGAGCACGCATGATTGGCGAGAGGGAGAAGCAGTCTCCCTGCTGAGCAGGGAGCCCTACACAGGGCTGGATCCCAGGAGTCCAGGATCATGACCTGGGCTGAACACAGACACTTAACCCGCTGAGCCACCCCGGCGCCCCTAAAACCGCTTTTTAAAACAGAGAGGGAAACATGTGCATTTATACTTTGTTTAAAAAGTACATAATTACCTTTAACAGTGTTTTTTGTTTTTTTAAAATGGGTATTTAAATTTACATCTAGGTTTGCTTCCTTTTGGCCTGAAGAAATTCTTTTCCTATTCCTTACAAATAGGTCTCCAGCAGTTGAATTCTCTCAGCTTTTGTTTATCTGGGAGTTGTTATTTTGCTGTTGTTTTTGACAGGTAGTTTTGCAGGATAGAAGACTTTTAGTTGACTTTTTTTTTTTCTCTCCCGTTCAGCACTTTGAATATATCACCCCCCTGTTTCTGGACTCCATTTTAATTTTTTTTCCTAATAAGACATCTGCTGTTAATCTTAATGGGTTTACCGTGTAAGTGATCATTTCCCTTGCTGCTCTCAAGGTTTTCTCTTTGACTTTGGCCCTCAGCATTGTTACTATGATGTGTCAGGGCATGGATCTCTTCATATGTATAGTACGTGGAATTCTCTGACCTTCCTGCCTGTGTAGATTAACATTTTTAGAAAATTTTCGTCATTATTTCTTTTTTTTTGTTTTTTGGCCTGATGAACTGGAACCCCACTCTGCCTGTAGGATAATTACATTTGCACAGAGCTTTACGGATGTCGAAGCACTTCCGTATGCATGACTTGATCCTCACAAATACCCTCTTAGCTTATTTTTTAGTTATCACTTATTTTTTATTTTTTATTTTATTATGTTATGTTAATCACCATACATTACACCATTAGTTTTTGATATAGTGTTCCATGATTCATTGTTTGCCTATAACACCCAGTGCTCCATGCAGTACGTGCCCTCTTTAATACCCATCACTGGGCTAACCCATCCCCCCACCCCCTCCCCTCTAGAACCCTCAGTTTTTTCTCAGAGTCCATAGTCTCTCATGGTTCATCTCCCCTTCCGATTCCCTCCCCTTCATTATTCCCTTCCTACTATCTTCTTTTTTTTTTTAATGTATAATGTATTATTTGTTTCAGAGGTACTAGGTCTGTGATTCATTTTTTTCTACTCCTTTTTTTGGCCTCTTTTGGTAATCTTATTACTTGTAGGTTGCTGCCTTTAAAGGTATCTCACATTTTTGGGCACTCTGTTCCTTTTACTTCATTCTTTTTTCCTCTCTGTTCTTAGCATTGTGTAATCTCTGTTTTCCATTTTGTGTTTTCTTCTGCCAACTCCCATCTATAATTGAGCCCCTGTAGTAAACCTTTCGTTTGGTCAATGTCATTTTTAACTCCAAATTATCCACTGGGTTCTTTTTATAACTTGTATCTCTTTAATGGCTGGTCTCTGTTTCATGAGAAATGTCATGGTAGCTTCTTTTACTTCTTGAAGCATGATTTCCTTTAATTCTCAGAACATATTAATATTGGCAGATTTGAAGACTTTTTTCTATTAAATCCAGCATACCTGCCCTTTCGCAGGCAGTTTCTATTGCTTGTCTTAGTTTCTGTAAATGAGTCACACGTTCCTGCTTCTCTGAGTAGCCCCATTTTTTTTTTTTAATTGGGCAGTTAGGTAGTATATTGTAGCACTCTGGATTCAGGTCGAGTTTCCACCCCCCCCCCCCCACTTCCCAGGGGTTTGACTTTGTTGTTATTTGCTTATTTAATTGTCTAGTGATGTGGCTATTTTAGTTAAGTCTGTTTACCCCAAAGTATGAAGCCTTCGTTGTTACTCCCCAGTCAGTGCAGACTTGGGTGTACACACAGTCACTCGCAATGACGGGAGTTTTCGCAGGGCTCTCTTTGTCTCCTCCTCTGATCTCTCTGCTAAGCTGTCTACCTCATTTGTTGTGACACTCACCTGTTAGGCTCCACTAATTGCCAATTTATTTTTTAATTGTTTTCAACAATGCCCTGGTGGCATAAATTGTGCCACACTCTGATCTGATTCACTTCAGGTGGGAATATCCTTTAGCTGCCTCTGAGTTGTTTTCTTTTAAGATTTTATTTATTTGAGAGGGAGAGAGAGAATGAGAGATAGAGAGCACGAGAGGGAAGAGGGTCAGAGGGAGAAGCAGACTCCCTGCTGAGCAGGGAGCCCGATATGGGACTTGATCCTGGGATTCCAGGGTCATGTCATAACCTGAGCCGAAGGCAGTCGCTTAACCAACTGAGCCACCCAGGCGCCTCCGAGAGGCCTCTTCTTAGCTGCCTCTATCCCTGGTTGTCTCTGGTGAAATAGTTGGCCTATGGTTTTGTTCCTTGTTCTTCATTTGGAGGAGCCGTTATTTTCAAGAACTCTCTTAGGCTTCAATTTTCCCACACTCTGTTTCAAATAAACAGAGAGCTTGGGGGGAGAGCTTAGGAGCTCTCTTTCTTCTGGGCTGCTTCTCCTCCTTGGGAAAGATTTTTGAGCCACTCTTCTGGCCTCTGGGTGAGGCAGTAGCGGGTGGGGGGGGGTCTTCTAGGCTTACTGCTTATATTTGGAACCTCTGTCCTGTGGTCAGACTGGGGCAAGGGCAACCAGGACTGCAGTATTCTCAGCCTGCTGTGGCTGGTGTAACCTCTCAATCGTCTGAGTGGGGACTGATTGGAGAAAGAAAGCCCCTGACCTCTCGGCCTCACTCATTAAGAATTTAACCTCTTCAGTTTGGAATGGGAGGATGGCAAATACTGGTGGCCTGCCCTTACTGGTGAGCTATGGGTAACTAATAGTTGGGAGCTGAGGGGAGAGGGAGCCCCGCCTTCCTGGCGATACCTATCTGGAGGGGTCTAACATCAAACTGAGCTGGAGAGGTAGGAGGGCGGGAACAGATCATGGTTCGAATGCCAGGCTCTCACTGTTTTTACCTAGGTTAGTAGATTTTGGTTTTTTGAGGAAGTGTTTCCTTATTTGCCGTATGTTCTTAGGACAATTTGCAGAGACATTTAATAGTTGTTTTTAAGATAGTTCTTACCTTTCGCTTGTTTCTCTGGCGAGTGTGTCTGTGAAGTTTCTTAAGCTGTCATCTTCTAGGTGGAACTCTGTTTCCTATTACCTTTGATCATGGTTTCTTTTATCATACAGATAGTCCAGCCTGAATAGTTTTACATGTTCCACATTTTGTATTGTTTGAAGAAGGCCTTTCCTACCCAGTATTATAAAAACAACCTGAATTTTCCTTCTAACGCCCTTAAGGTTTTCTTTTTCATGGTAAGCACATTTAATCAATTGGGATGTTTTTGTCTGTGCGTGAATGTTTTGTTACAAGATAGATAGATAGATAGATAGATAGATAGATTTGTTTTTTCTTTTAGAGAGGGAGGGTGGGGTGGGGTGGGGTGGGGCAGGGAGAGAGAATCTTAAGCAGGCTCCACACCCAGCGTGGAACCCGACATGGGGCTTGATCTCACAACCCTGTTATCATGACCTGAGCTGAAATCTAGAGTTGGACGCTTAACCAACTGATAGAAATATAAAGAACGTTTATATTTTTCCCAATGGATAGCCACAGATGTCTCAATTGCAGCCTGTCTCCATGGACTTGAAATGGCAGCCTTATTATGAATTAAATTCTCATATACGCATGGAAGATTCGGTTACATTGACCTATTGGTCTATTTCTGCATCAGTATCCCCCTGTTTTAATGACTGTGCCATCCATTTTCTAAATTGAGACTTACTCTTGTCAGGTTTTGGCATCAGGGTTATGCTAAACTAGGAAAATAATTTAGGTGGCCTTCACATTTTTTAGTGCAATGAGACAATTTATATAATGTGGTAATTATCTGTATAATAATCAGCTGTACTATAGTTAGCTGGTAATATCTAGTATAGTTTCTTTTTAGGAGTCTTTGTTTTCTTTACTAATTTCAGTCTATTGATTACTGCTGTATTCGGGTTTCTTTTCCTTAGGCCAATTGCAATAATTATGTTACTAGAATTTACTGGTATCAATTTGTACAAACGTTCTTAAAATTTTTTAAGGAACTGCAAAATCTCCCTTCTAATTCCTGATAGTGGTTCAGTTATATCTCTGCTCTTATTTTTCATCACGTTTGCCAGACGTGTTTCTATTTGGTTGTCTTTTCAAGGAACCAGATACTGGTTGAATAGATTGCTATTTTATTTTTATTAATTTCTGCTTTATGTGTCTTAATGCCCTCTGTAGTTATTTTGTTGGTATCCGTCGAGCTTCCTAATTGGAATGTTTTCACGTATATTCAGTCTTTCTTTGGAGTGAATGTGTTTCAGGCTGCAAAGTTTACTCTGAGTCGTCTTGGTATTAACTTGCACAGGATTTGTTGGTTGTGTTTTACTATGGTTTATGTACTTTTATATTTAAAAAAATTTGAGTATAATCGAGACACAGATATTACATTAGTTTCAGGTGTACAACATAGCGACTCAACAAGTTTAAACCTCATGTTGTGCTCGCCACACGTGTAGCTCCCACCTGTCACCATACAACGCTATTGCGATATCATTGACGAGATTCCCAATGCTGTATCTTTTATTCCCGTGACTTATGCATTCCATAACTGGAAGCCTGTGGTGTATTTTTAGTGTGTAACTGCTGCTTTGGATTTCTCCTGACCTGAGAATTTTCTTGGAAAGGCATTTGCATCTGTTCAGGTAGATAGCCCTTCTTCTTGCAATTAAATCTATCTTTTGTTGTTGGTTTTTTATTGTACTGTAATGTATGGAATGCCTGCTTTTTGACATCCATTAAGATTTATGGTCTGATACATATTTAGTTTGTATTTTCTTCTCTATTTGAATAAGAAGCATATTAATTTTCTTATTCAAATTTCCTGCATTTGAATTTTGTTTCTGCCTGACCTGTCACTTTCTGAGACCTCTGTTAAAGGTTCCACTGGGAGAGTGGATCGAATTCATCTCTCAGCTGACTAAATTTTATGTGCAGATGCATGTCGATTGATTGATTTTTTTTTTTTTAATCTGACAGTTGGAAGTATTTGGCTTCGGGAAATGGGAGAAATGTATTCAGTGGTAGCGTGAGAGAGGTAATTTTCCAAATTCCTTTTATGATTCTACTTCTGACAGCTTGTATTGAATGTAATACGATACACATATACCTATGAAAACATACTAGCAGATTGCTACCCCTGATAAGTAGGGCTGGGGGATGACCTTTGCTTCCTTTTATATAAAAGCACTCTATTTGAATTCTTTTAAAACAATGCATGTTTATAAGAATAACATAATAATATATATGATAATAATGTAATATAATGTAATAATAAAAATAATATTTAAAAAGTAATGGAAAAGAGAAGCAATTCCTGAATGATGTGAGGAACTCCACAGATGATTTGCCAGAGGGAAAAAAATATCAAACTTGCGAACATTATAAAACAATCATTTAAAGTCTCTAGCAACTGTTCAAAGAGTATATAGCAAGTGGAGAAACATTAGTTCATGCAAATGTACTAAATCTCGGTAAGAACCATGAGAGACTGTGGCATTTGAGCCACACATTGTCTCTTCACCTCCTCCCCCTGGCTCAGTATGATGGAAGCTCTACTCTGGGTAGCTACAGCTCAGAAGGTGGAGCTCCTTCTCCTGCCCACCCCCTCCCGTGCCCCGCCCCCCAACTCCAGAGCTACCGCTTCTCTGAGGGAGAGGCCGGCTGCCAGAATTTCTTCTCCTCATTCTCAGCGCTACGTTTCAGAAATTCTATTCCAGGCAAGCGCGGGTGAGAGATCTGCTGCCCCCTTACCCCACCTGGCCCGATTCATAGGACAAAGATAGACTCCAGGTGTGACAGGCTGAGACTACGGGGCCCTAATCACCCTTGCCCCAGCTCGCTTATAAGACAATTGCCACACCAGGAAAGTAAAGCTGACAAGATCGAGAGCTACTAGACTGGCCCAGAGTGTTGTTTGTACAGCAGGGGTATCACTCTGAGGGAAGAGAGCCACCGTCCCCACTACTAGTTCTGGAGCAGCAGGCAGGGCTGCCCAAGGGGAAAGGCAGGCTGTAACTCCAGAGACCTCCGTAGCTCTCTCTAAGGGAGACTGTCCTGAAGGGAACTGAGTTTATTTGGAAAAGCATGGGAAAGTGCAGGCCTAAGGGTACTGTTGATAAGAATGGAGATCTTGGTAGTGAGCTTTTTAAGAGGGGGCTGGTAGCTCTGAATGTAACAAGCCAAACGGTAGGGCATTTGGAATTTTGACAGAGCGAAGGAGGGAAAGAGATACCTAAGAAGAGTCTTCCTAGAGTTGGAGCAGGCATCAAAGAGTGACCTGAAAGATTACCCCTGCAAAGGGTCCCAAAGTTAAGAGGAACTGACTGTGGATCCGTTCATTGCCCAGGGAGGGCATTGTCAATAAAAGGAAAGCAATCAGCTGGAAATTAATGGAGGCTAAGAGCTGGAATTGAGACCAGTCGAGGCAGTCTATCCAGAAGCTTAATGAAACTATCAGGAAAAGAGACTGTGAAAAGCCTCCTGGCCCAAACCACAGTTACCCATGAGGGAGAAGGGGAGTCAGGGAGACTGTGTGCCTGCCCAAGGTCGTGCCCTTTCAGTGGTGACATCGGAAGCTGCACGTTGCAGGGAAATAGACTTCACTAATCTGGTCCAGCCACATCACTACACAAATAAATGGGCAAAACAGCAGGTCCAGAGCAACTACTATATTGTAGCAACACCAGAGCTGCTACAATATAGTACCCAAATCCCCCAGTTTTCAACAAAAATTGTAAGACCCAGAAAGAAATAGGGAAGTGTGACCTATGCACTGGGCAAAAGACAAATCAGGCAACAAAAACTGCTTGTGGGAGGACCCAGAAATGGATCTAGCAGAAAGGGACCTCAAAGCACGTATAACAAATTTGGCCCAATAACTAAGGGAAACTATGCTGAAAGGAATAAAGGAAGGCGTGATGACAATGTCGCCAAATAGAGACTATCCAGAAAGATAAATGATAAAATGAAACCAAATGGGGGAACTTCTGGATTTGAAAAGGATAATGACTGAAATGAAAAAGTCGCCAGAGGGCCTCAAGAGTAAATTTGTTTTGGCAGAAGTAAGAAAGTGAACTTGAAGAGAGATTGGTAGAGATCAGGCAATCCTAAAATCAGAGAAAAACAAGTATAAAGAAAAATTAATAGAGCCTTAGGGAAATGCGCATTCAACATTACATGTCCATCAAACATATGAACATACATGCAATGGGGTATACTAGAAGAGAGTAGACCAATAAAGGAGCATAAAAAATATTCAAAGAACGCGTGGCTGAAAATTGCCTAAATTTGGTGAAAACTAACATGGGCATCTAAGAAGGTAAATGTATTCAATAAGGGATTCATACCCAGATTATGTACCACATCAGAGTAACGTTTTTGAAAACCAAACACAAACTCTTGAAAGCAGCAAGACAAAAATTGCAGGTCCTACACAGGACCTGCAATAAGATTAGCCGATTAGCAGAATATTCCTCATCAGAAATAGTGGAGGGCAGAAGGCGTTGTGCTGATATATTCAAAGTGCTGAAAGGAAAAACCAATCTTGAACCAAGAAACATACATATATATTTTATATATACACAAATATATATATTTATAAAGAGAGAGAGAGCGAGGGCTACTTTTTGCGAATGAAGCTTAAGTATATTCCAGATAAATAAAAATTGAGAGAATTTGTTGCTAGCCGAGCCACCTTACAAAAAATGCTAAAGGAAGTCCTTCAGGTGGAAAGCAAGTGACGCTAGAGAGTAACTTGAATTTGCGTGACGAGAAGTGTCGGTAAAGGTAATGGCGTAGGCAATAATAAATGATAGTATAAATTAAATATATCTTCCTGCTCTGTAAAGACTTTTAAAAAGAATTGCATGAAAGAATCTATATAAAATTTTATTTGTAGGCTAATAGCATACAGATATGTAATTGACAATAAAAACACGAAGGAGGCGGGTGAGAGCAAAGCTATATGGGAGTAAGATAATAACACCAGATGTTAACCTGAATCCAGAGGAGCGAGCAAAGAGAACCAGAAATGGAAAATAAAACAAACTCTATAAACATAGACTCACGCTCCTTCTCTCAGCTTTTAAAAAGTACATTTATTTAAGTTTATTGAAATATATTTGACATATAACATGATGTAAGTTTACGGTGGACAACATGTGGATTTTATACATTTATATCTAGCCATATGATTGCCATTGTAGTGTTAGTTAATACCTGTAGTGTTAGTTAATACCTGTTGGCTATCATGTCACATAATCTTTTTTTAAAAAATCTTTTTTTTTAAAGTCATAAAATTATATAAGTAATGATTATACATGGGCAGAAAGGCACTCCCAGTGACTGGTCCCTCTGGCTCAGTAGAGTGAGTAGGCACAAACACCCAGCTCTCAGTTTTTCCCTGTTAAGGGCCGGACTGTGTATCTAACATCCTAACTTTCCCGGCTGTACCCTTAAGGTCAAGTCTTCCAGTTAGCCTGCATTAGGCATCTGAAGAGACAAAACTCTGTTAGAACTAATAAATTCAGCAAAGTTTGTAGGATACAGAAATCAATATGCAAAAATCAGTTATGTTTCTATACACTAACAATGAAGTATGAGAGCAAGAATTTAAGAAAACAGTCCCATTTACAATATCACCAAATTATATACAATTATATCCTTCGGAATAAATGTAACCAAGGAGGTGAAAGAGCTGTATGCTGAAAAATATGAAACATTGATGAAAAACTTGAAGAAGACACAAATAAATGGAAAGATGTCTTTGTTTTGCGTGGCCCTGGTGAACTTGTGAATGCCGATAAAGATTCCCAGCCCCCACTCTTGACCTATGAAATAGGATTTCTGCTGATGGGCCCAGAAAAGTGTTTTTAGAAGCTCCACATGAGTCCTAACGCAGCTTGTCCAAGGGCTTGCATTTGAGAACCACTGGACTTTTTTCTCATTTTTGCCAGTCTGTGTGTTGTCTCTGGCTTAGATTATAGCACTTGTAACACTCGATTATATCTGTTTACTACGTTGTATTTCCAGTATTATTCTGACAAGCTTCTTGCCTGGAGACATAGTAGGAACCTAAACGTTCTCACATGGTGTCTGCCTTTCCTTTGGTCTTTCTCGTTGAATATTTTCTCTTCTTCCTATCTTGTTTCTGCTTACCCACTGGGTGGGACTAATCTGGCAGTACTTTGTTCCCAGCCTAACCAACTATATATTTTCTTTCTCCTTACAGGATTTCCCATTTCTAACCCTCAGCTGATCTGCCTGCAAGGAAGAGGGGAAATGCCATGGGTTCCAGATTTAAGGGAAATTCAGGATGAAGAAGACCAAAGCACTTGACCGAGTGAGTGAACAAATTATGAAACAGGACATTTTCCAGGGTAGTTTTTGGTGTGGATCCCTTTTTATTAACCCTGGTGCTTATCTGGGGGACTCCTTTTGGTTTTGTTGTTGTGGTGGTGGTGGTGGTGGTGGTTTTACAAAAGCTGAAGTATTTCTTCAGTTTTGGAAATATTGCTTATATCATAAATGTCTCATCTTCATTTTTTCTCTCCTGTTCTTCTGAACCATCTTAAAATTTCTTGCCTTTATGTTTCTCATTTTATTTTCTTCCTCAGCTGTATGTTGTGAGACCCTTCGGTTCAACATCATGAGCCTCAGCTACTTCCTGACTGCTATCCATTCCATCTATTGAGGTTTCTTTTTCTGCAGAGAGAGAGAGAGAGAAAAAAAAAAGGGAGGCTGGATGACTTAATGGGAGGAGAAAGAGATGAACAAAGGTTATGTGGAGAAGAGCAACTGATGTGTCAAATGCTATCGCCCAGGTTTGGAATGTCAAGGAAAGGCAGAGGAAGGTGGCAGGTGCTGTGTCAAGAAATGGTTTAAAGCTTCAGGGAATATGGTATATCGACTGGGTCTTAGCAATGAGTCGGATTTCCGCAGATGAAGGTGGGAGAGGAAGAGCATGACACATGACAGCAACTGCATAAGCTGTGGCCCTGTGACCAAGCAGTGAGGCATGGGGGCATGAGGTGGCGGAGCCAGGGGGGGATATCTACAGTGTTGACTAGATCTATGACTGGGAGAAGCATTCCGGGCCAAGTCCTAGATCAGGCTAAGTAGGAATGGGGAGGCTGACGCTTCAAAGATGCTGCCAAACTGAAGGGATTTCTGGGAACGTATTACCGAAAATCTCCATTCATCTTACATTCCCTTTCTTTTTCTAGGCCTTTTTGTGTTTGGGCTTACTTCCTTGTGAGGTGGGACATGCCAGCACACTCTGGGATGGAAGTGAGTATTATGTCAATATGACAAACAGCTCAGTGTTCTTTTAATTAAGAGACTTTGTTTTTTAGAATAGTTTTAAATTTACAGAAATATTGAGCAGATAGCATAGAGGATTCTCATAGCCCCCATCACAGTTCCCCCTGTTATTAAGATCTTGCGTTAGTGTGATACATTTGTTATAATTAATAAACCAGTACTAACACATAATTATTAACGAAGTCCGTAGTTTACATTGACATTCAGTCTTTGTGTTGTACATTCAGTGGGTTTTGAAAATGCAAAAAGTCATGTAGCCACCATTGCAGTATCAAACAGAATAGTTTCATCATCCTAAAATTCCTCTGTGCTTCACTTATTCACCCTCCGCTTCCAACTCCCGCTACATTGGACCACTGCTAGCCACTGCTAGTTTTGCCTTTTCCAGAATAGCATATAGGTGGAATCAGGCAGTTGTAGCCTTTTCAGACTGGCTTCCTTTCCTTACCAAAATGCATTAATGCTTCCTTCGTGTCTTTTCATGTCTTGATAGCTCATGACTTTTTATCCCTGAATAATATTCCATTGCATGGAATAGCACACTTCGTTTATCCACTCATCTAGAGAAGGGCATCTTAATCGCTGACCAGTTTTGACAGAAAGCTGCACATTTGTGTGTAGGTTTTTGTGTTGACATAGGTTTTCTTTTTTTTTTTAACTGCTTTGTTGAGGTTATGACTGACATACAGAAAGCTGTGCTACTTAATGCATACAACTTGATGTGTTTGGAGGTAAGTATACACCTCTGAAACCATTATTACAGTCAGTGCCATAAAATCATCCATCACCTTCAAAAATTTCCTCTTGCCCCTGGAACCCAGGTTTGACTCCAAAGGTTGAATTCTTTTTCTTTTTTCTTTTTAAATTTTTATTTAAATTCTAGTTAGTGAACATACACTGTAATATGGTTTCAGGAGTGGAATTCAGTGATTCATCACTTACATACAACACCCAGTGCTCATCACAACAAGTGCCCTCCTTAATCCCCATCACCTATTTCACCCATCCCCCTCCCACCTCCGTTCACCAACCCGCAGTTCTTTTCTCAATCCTTAGGAGTCTCTTATGGCTTGTCCCCACCCGTCCACCTCCTGTTTCCCCCATCCCATATGTTCCTCTGTTTTGTTTCTTAAATTCCACATGTGAGTGAAATCACATGGTATTTGTCTTTCTGTGACTGCCTTATTTTGCTGAGCATAATACACTCTAGCTCCATCCACATCGCTGCAAATGGCAAGATTTTATTGACACAAGTTTTCAATCAGTTTGGCATATACCTAGGAATGTGATTTCTGTATCGTATGATAAAACTGTGTTTAAATTTGTAAGGAAATGCCAAAATGACTTCCAAAGTGGCTGTGCCATTTTGCACGTCTTCCCGCAATGAATGAGGGTTCCTGTTGCTCCGCACCCCTATCAGCATTTTGTACATCAGGTTTGTTTTTGTGTTTTGTTTTGTTTTTTTATTTTAGTCACTCTAGTAGATGTATAGGGGTATGTCATTGTTTTAAATTTCAGTCCCCTTACGACATAGATGATGTTGCCTATTCATATGCTTGTTTGCCTTTTCTGTATCTTCTTTGGTGACGTATATTTTCAGCTCTTTTCCCCATTTTTAAATTGCATTCTTTTTTTCTTAATGTTTAGTTTTGAAAGGCCTTTGTGTATTTGGAAATAAGGTCCTTTGTCACATATGTTTTGTAAGGATGTTTTACCATTCTGTGGCTTGTCTTTATGTTGTCTTAACAGGGTCCTTCACAAAACAGAACTTTTTAATTTTACTAAAGTCCAACTTCTCAAATTTTTATTTCATTGTGTCATACTCAAGTGTCATCACCAAACCCAGGGATTTCTAGATTTTCTCCTGTGCTATCTTTTATAAGTTTTCCAGTTTTGGTTCTACATATAGGTCTATGATCCATACTGGGTTAATTTTTATGAAAGATACAAGGTCTGTGTCTAGATCCTTTTTTTTTCCTTTTCTTTCTTCTTCTTTTTTTTTTTTTTTTTTTTGCCTATGGACATCCAGTTCCTACAGTGCCATTTGTTGAAAGACTGTTCTTTTTCCACTGAATTGTCATTTGACTTTATTTTTTTTAATTTTATTTTATTATATTATGTTAGTCACCATACAATACATCATTAGTTTTTGATGTAGTGATCCAGGATTCATTGTTTTCATATAACACCCAGTGCTCCATGCAGTACGTGCCTTCCTTAATAGCCATCACTGGGCTAACCAATCCCCCCTCCCCCTCCCCTCCAAATCCCTGTTTATTTCTCAGACTCCATAGTCCCTCATGGTTCATCTCTCCCTCTGATTCCGCCCCCCCCACCTTCATTTTTCCCTTCGTTCTCCTAAGGTCCTCCATGCTATACCTTATGTTCCCCAAATAAGTGAAACCAGATGATAATCGACTTTCTCTGCTTGACTTATTTCACTTAGCATAATCTCCTCCAGTCCGAATCCATGTTGATGCAAACGTTGGGTATTCATCTTTCTGATGGCTGAGTAATATTCCACTGTATATGTGGACCACATCTTCTTTATCCATTCATCTGTTGAAGGACACCGGGGCTCTTTCCCCAGTTTGGCTATTGCGGACATTGCTGCTATGAACGTTGGGGTGCATATGGCCCTTCTTTGCACTACATCTGTGTTTTGGGGTGCAAATACCCAGGAGTGCAATTGCTGGGCCATAGGGTAGCTCTATATTTAATTTTTTGAGGCACCTCCACACTGTTTTCCAAAGTGGCTGTACCAACGTGCATTCCCACCAACAGTGTAAGAGGGTCCCCCTTTCTCCACAGCCTCTCCAGCATTTGTTGTTTCTTGCCCTGTCCATTTTTGCCATTCTAACTGGTGTAAGGTGGTATCTCAATGTGGTTTTGATTTGAATTTTCCTGATGGCTAATGATGATGAACATTTTTTCATGTGTCTGGTAGCCATTTGTATGTCTTCTTTGGAGAAGTGTCTGTTCATGTCTTCTGCCCATTTCTTGACTTGATTATTTGCTTTTTGGGTGCTGAGTTTGAGAAGTTCTTTATTGATCTTGGATACCAGCCCTTTATCTGTACTGTCATTTGCAAATATCTTCTCCCATTCTGTGGGGTCCCTCTTTGTTTTGTGTGGGGTTTTTCTTTTTAAGATTTTATTTTTTATTTATTTGACAGAGAGTGACACAGCGAGAGAGGGAACACAAGCAGGGGGAGTGGGAGAGGGAGAAGCAGGCTTCCCGTAGAGCAGGGAGCCCGAGGCGGGGCTCTATCCCAGGACCCTGGGATCATGACCTGAGCCGAAGGCAGACGCTTAACGACTAAGCTACCCACGCGCCCCTGCCTCTCTGTTTTGTTGACTGTTTCCCCTGCTGTGCAGAAGCTTTTGATCTTGATGAAGTCCCAAAAGTTCATTTTTGCTTTGGTTTCACTAACCTTTGGAGATGTATCTTGAGAGAAGTTGCTGTGGCCGATGTCAAAGAGGATACTGCCTATGTTCTCCTCTAGGATTTTGATGGATTTCTGTCTCACATTGAGGTCTTTCATCCATTTTGAGTTTATCTTTGTGTATGGTGTTTGAGAATGGTCGGGTTTCATTCTTGTGCATGTGGCTGTCCGATTTTCCCAGCACCATTTATTGAAGAGACTGTCTTTTTTCCATTGCATGTTTTTTCCTGCTTTGCCGAAGATTATTTGACCGTAGAGTTGAGTTTCCATATCTGGGCTCTCTGTTCTGTTCCATCGGTCTACATGTCTGTTTATTGTGTCAGTACCATGCTGTGTTGGTGATCACTGCTTTGTAATATAGCTTGAAATTGGGCAGCGTGATGCCCCCAACTTTGTTTTTCTTTTTCAACACTTCCTTGGCGATTCGGGGTCTTTTCTGAGTCCATACAAATTTTAGGATTGTTTGTTCCAGTACTTTGAATAATGTCATAGGAGTTTTGATCGGGACGCCATCGAAGGTATAGATTGCTCTGGGTAGCATAGACATTTTAACAATGTTTATTCTTCTGATCCATGAGCGTGGAATGTTTTTCCATCCCTTGGTGTCTTCTTCAATTACTTTCATGAGTGTTCTGTAGTTCCTAGAGTAGAGATCCTTTACCACTTTGGTTAGGTTTATGCCGAGGTGTATCTTATGGTTTTTGGTGCTATTGTAAATGGAATCGTTTCTCTAATTTCTCTTTCTACAGTTGCGTTGTTAGTGTATAAGAAAGCAACTGATTTCTGTGCATTGATTTTGTATCCTGCCTCATTACTGAATTGCTGTATGAGTTCTAGCAATTTGGGGGTGGAGTCTTTTGGGATTTTCCACATAAAGTATCATGTCATTTGCGAAGAGAGAGGGTTTGACTTCTTCTTTGCCAATTTGCATACCTTTTATTTCTTTTTGTTGTCTGATTGCTGTTGCTAGGACTTCTAGTACTATGTTGAACAAAGGTGGCGAGAGACACAGTAGATCAGAGCAACGAAAACTAGAATCCGGTTCTTTGAAAGAATTAATACGTTCGATAACCCACTGGCCAGACGTGACCAAAAGAAAAGAGAAAGGACCCAAATTAATAAAATTATGAATGAAAGGGGAGAGATCACGACTAACACCAAGGAAATAGAGTCAATTATTAGAAACTATTATCAACAACCGTATGCCAATAAACTGAGCAACCTGGATGAAATGGATGCCTTCCTGGGAACCTATAAACTGCCAAGACTGAAACAGGAAGAAATTGACAACCTGAATAGGCCAATAACCAGTAACGAGATTGAAGCAGTGATCAAAAACTTCCCAAAAAAACTAGAGTCCAGGGCCTGATGGAGTCCCTGGGGAATTCTACCGAACATTCAAAGAAGAAATAACACCTATTCTCCTGAAGCTGTTTCAAAAACTAGAAACAGAAGGGAAGCTTCCAGACTCATTCTATGAGGGCAGCATTACCTTAATCCCCAAAGCAGGCAAGGACCCCAGCAAAAAGGAGAATTTCAGACCGATATCTCTGATGAATGTGGATTCCAAACTCCTCAACAGAATCCTAGGTAATAGGATCCAACAATACATTAAAAGGATCATCCACCCCGACCAAGTGGGATTTAGCCCCGGGATGCAAGGGTGGTTCAACATTCGCAAATCCATCAGTGTGATAGAACACATTAATAAGAGGAGAGAGAAGAGCCCTATGATCCTCTCAATTGATGCAGAAAAAGCATTGGACAAAATACAGCATCCTTTCCTGATTAAAACTCTTCAGGGTATAGGGATAGAGGGAACATTCCTCATGTTCATAAAATCCATCTATGAAAAACCCACAGCGAATATCGTCCTCAATGGGGAAAAGCTGAGAGCCTTTCCCTTAAGATCAGGGACACATCAAGGATGCCCACTCTCGCATAAGTATTGTTCGACAGTCATTTGACTTTAAATGGGTGGGTCTGTTTCTAGGCTCTCTTCTGTTCCATTGATCTGTTTATCTCTTCTTTTGCTAAAACCACAATCTTGATTAGTGTGGCTTTATAGGAAATCCTGAAGTCATATAGTATCAGTCCTCGACTTGGTTCTTTTTTACTATTATGTTGCTTATTCTGGATCTTTTGCCTTTCCTTACAAAGTTTATTTTTTTTAAAGATTTATTTATTTATTTGAGACAGAGAGAGAGCGCGAGCGAGTTGGGGGAGGAGCGTAAGGAGAGGGAGAGCAAGAATCTCAAGCCGACTCCCCACTGAGCATGGAGTCCAATGTGGGGCTCGCTCTCATGACCCTGAGATCATGACCTGAGGCGAAATCCGGAGTCGGACGGCTAACCGACCGAGCCACCCAGGTGCCCCTCCCTATAAACTTTAGAATCAGATTTTCAATATCCATAAAATAATTTGCTACAATTTTAATTGGGATTGCATTAAATCTGTAGATCAAGTTGGGAAGAAATGATATCTTAACAATATTGAGTCTTCCAATCCATGAACACGGAAGATCCCTCAATAAAGATTTACTTATTTATTTTTCTCTGTCAGACCTTTGTACTTTTCCCTATATATCCTGTACATATTTTATTAGATAAGTATGTCTTTGGGGGGTGGACTGCTAATGTAAATGGCATTGTGTTTTTAATTCCAATTCCAATTGTTAATTGCTGGTTTATAAGAAAAAAATTGACTTTTGTGTATTACCCTTATATTCTACAACCTTGCTGTAGTTGCTGATCAGTTCCAGGAGTTTATTTATTTTTTTGTCCATTCTTTGGAATTTTCCTTCTTTATTGAAGAAGGGTCGACATACAGTGTTGCATTAGATTCAGGTGTAGAACATAGTGATCTGACAACTCTATATGTTATTCTATGCTTACCACAAGTGATAACACTATTACAATACCAGTGACTATATCCCCTATGCTGTACCTTTCATCCCTGTGACTTATTCACTCCATAACTGGATGCCTGTACCTTCCACTCCCCTGTACCCATTTTGTGCATCCTCCCTGTCTCACCACACAGCAACCATCAGTGTTTTCTCTGTATTTATGGGTATGTTTCTGCTTTTTTGTTTCTTTGTTCATCTGTTTTGTTTTTTAGATTCCACACGTAAGTGAAATAATATCATATTTGTCTTTCTCTGTCTGACTTATTTCACTTAGCATAATACCCTCTAGGTTCATCCATGTGGTCACAGATGGCAAGATCTGATCCTTTTTATGGCTGAGTAACATTCCATCCTGTATGTATTTTCATCTATCTACCTATCTACACCACATCTTCTTTATCCATTTATCAATCTGTGGACATTTAGGTTGCTTCCATAGCTTAGCTATGATAAGTAACACTGCACTACATATAGGGGTGCTTATATCTTTTCAATTTGGTATTTTCGTTTTCGTTGGATAAATACCCAGGAGTAGAATTATTGGATCATATGGCCTCCCTCCCTCCCTCCCTTCCTCCTTCCCTCCCTTTCTCCCTTCCTCACTTCCTCCCTTCCTCCCTTCCTCCCTTACTGCTTTCCTTCCTTCCTGCCTTCCTTCTTTCCTTCATTCCTTCCTTCCTTTCCTTCCTTCCTTCCTTCCTTCCTTCCTTCCTTCCTTCCTTCCTTCCTTCCTTCTTTCTGGTATAGTTGCCATACGATGTTGTATTAGTTTCAGGTGTACAACCTAGTGATTCAACAAGTTTATGCATTATGCTGTGCTCACAACAAGCATACCTATCATCTATTACCGTACAAGGATATTACAATATCATTGACTACATTCCTTATGCTGTGCCTCTTATTCCCATGACTTACTCATTCCATAAATGGACGTCTGTGTCTGCCATACCCCTTTACAAAATTTTGCCCATTTCCACACCTGCCCTCCCCTCTGGCTCTATTTTTAAGTTTTTGTGGAACCTTCATACTGTTTTTCACAGTGGCTGCACCAATTTACATTCCCACCAGCAGTGCATGGGGGTTCCTTTTTCTCCACATCCTCGCCAGCACTTGTTAGCTCTTGTCTTTTGGTTCTAGCCATTCTGACAGTTTTGTGGTTTTGATTTGCGTTTTCCTGATGATTAGTGATATTGAGCATCTTTTCATGTGTCTGTTGGCCATCTGTATGTCTTCTTTGGAAAAATGTTTATTCAGGTCCTCTGCCCATTTTTTAATTGGATTATTTGTGTTTTTTTGCTGTTGAGTTGTAGAAATCCTTTATATATTTGGATATTAACCTGTTATGGCATATACCCTTTGCAAATATCTTCTCCCATTTGGTAGGTTGCCTTTTCCTTTTATTGATGGTTTTCTTTGTTGTGCAAAAGCTCTTAATTTTGATAGAATGCCAATAGTTTATTTTTGCTTTTGTTTCCCCTGCCCGAGGGGACATACTTAGAAAAATGTTGGTAAGGCTGATGTCAAAGAGATTACTGCCTGTGTTTTCTTCTAGGAGTTTTATGGTTTCAGGTCTCACGTTTAGGTCTTCAATCCATTCTGACTTTATTTTTGTGGACAGTGTAAGTGGTCCAGTTTCATTCTTCTGCAAATAGCTGTCTTGTTCTCCCGACACCATTTATTAAAGAAACTATCTTTTCCCCCGTTGTATATCCTTGCCTCCTTTGTCAGAGATTAATGGACCATATAAGTGTGGGTTTATTTCTGGGTTCTCTGTTCTGTTCTCTTGATCTGTGTGTCTCTTTTTGTGCCAGTACCATGCTGTTTTGATTACTACAGCTTTGTAGCACGTCTTGCAATCTAGGGTTGTGATACCTCCAGCTTTGTTCTTCTTTATCAAGATGGCCTTTGCTATTTGGGGTCCTTTGTGGTTCCATACAAGTCTTAGGATTATTTGTTGTCGTTCTGTGAAAAATGCTGTTGGTATTCTGATAGGCATTGCACTGAATCTCTAGATCGCCTGGGTAGTATGGACATTTTAACAATATTAATTCTTCCAGTCCATAAGCATGGTATACATTTCCAATTGTTTGTGTTGTCTTCAATTTCTTTCATCGGTGTTTTTTAGTTTTCAGGCTACTGATCTTTTACACCCTTGGTTGAGTTTATGCCTAGGTATTTTATTTTTTGGTTCGGTTGTAAATGGGATTGTTTGCTTAATTTCTCTTCCTGCTACTTCATTATTAGTGTGTAGAAATGCAACAGACTTCAGTGTATGAATTTTGTATCCTGCGACTTTACTGAATTCATCTATTACTTCTAACAGTTTTTTGGTGACGTCTTTAGAGTTTGCTTAGCATCGTGTCATCTGCAAATAGTGTCAGTTTTCTTCTTCATTACCACTTTGGATGCCTTCTATTTCTTTTTGTTGTCTGATTGCTGTGGCCAGGACTTCCAGTATTATGTTGTGTAAAAGTGGTGAGAGTGGACATCCTTGTCTTGTTCCTGATCTTAGAGGAGAAGCTCTCAGTTTTTCGCCATTGAGTATGATGTTAGCTGTGGGTTTGTCACATACAGCCTTTATCGTGGTGAGGTATGTTCCCTCTAAACCTGCTTTGTTGAGGGTTTTTATCAGAAACAGATTTTGAATTTTGCCAAATGCTTTTTCTGCATCTATTGAGATGATCGTATGATTTCTAGCCTTCATTTTGTTAATGTGGGTGTATCATATTGATTGATTTGTGCATATCGAGCCCCCCCCTTGCATCCCTGGAATAAATCCCCCTTGTTTATGGTAAATTATTATTTAATGTATTGTTGAGAGCAGTTTGTTAATATATGCTTGAGGAATTTGCATCTATGTTCTTCAAGGGTATTGGCCTGTTGTTTGTTTTAGTTTTTGTTTTCCTGGAGTGTCTTTGTCCAGTTTAGTATGAGGGTGGTATTGGCCTTATAGGATGTATTTGAAAGCTGTCCTTCCTCTTCTATTTTTTGGAAGAGTATGAGAAGAATAGGTATCAACTCTTCTTTATCTCTTTGGCAGAATTTACCTGTGAATCCATTTGGTCCTGGACTTTTGGTTGTTGAGAGGTTTTTAATTGTTTTTTTGTTTTTGTTTTTGAGAGTCTTTTGATTACCAATTCAATTTCTCTACTAGTAATTCATCTGTACAGATTTTCTATTTCTTCTTCATTCAGTTTTGGAAGATGATATGTTTCTAGGAATTTATCCATTTGTTTTAGGCTGTCCAATTTGTTGGCATGTAAATTTTCACAGTAGTCTGTTAAAATCCCTTGTATTTCCGTGCTACATCAGTTGTTACTTCTCCTCTTTCATTTTTAAAAATTTTAGTTAAATTTGGGTTAGTTAACATATAGTGTAGTTTTGGGAGTAGAATTAAGTGACTCATCACTTACATATACACCCAGTGCTCATTCCAGCAAGTGCCCTCCTTAATACCCATCACCCATTTAGCCCATCCCCCCACCTACCTCCCCTCCCGCAACCCTTACTTTGTTCTCTTAACTATAGAGTGTCTTATGGTTTGCCTCCATCTCTGCTTCTATCTCTTTTTACTTTGCCTTCCCTTTGCGTATGTTCATCTATTTTGTTTCTTAAATTCCACATATGAGTCAAATCATATGATATTTGTCTTTCTCTGATGGACTTATTTTGCTTAGCATACTACCTTGTAATTCCATCCACGACATTGCAAATGGCAAGATTTCATTCTTTTTGATGTCTGAGTAATATTCGAGTGTGTGTGTGTGTGTATGTGTGTGTGTGTGTGTGTGTGTGTGTGTGTGTATGTACATATCTATATCTATATCATCTATCTATCTATATCTTCTTTATCCATTCATCATGCGATAAACACTTGGGCTTTTCCCATAATTTGGCTATTGTTGATAGTGCTGCTATAAACATTGGGGTGCACGAGCCCCTTCAAATCAGCACTTTTGTATCCCTTGGATAAATACCTTGTAGTGCAATTTGCTGGGTTATAGGGTAGTTCTATTTTTAACTTTTTGAGGAAACTCCATACTGTTTTCCAGAGTGGTTATACCAGTTTGCATTCTCACCAACAGTGCAAGAGGGTTCCCTTTTCTCCACATCCTCGCCAACATCTGTCGTTTCCTGAGTTGTTTATTTTAGCCATTCTGACAGGTGTGAGGTGGAATCTCCTTGTGCTTTTGAGTTGTATTTTCCTGATGATGAGTGATGTTCAGTACTTTTTCACGTGTCTGTTAGCCATTTGCATGTGTTCTTTGGAGAAATGTCTGTTCATGTCTTCTGCCCATTTCTTAAGCGCATTATTTGTTTTTTGGGTGTTGATCTTTATAGATTCTGGATACTAGCCCTTTATCTGATATGGCATTTGAAAATATCTTCTCCCATTCCGCCAGTTGCCTTTTGGTTTTGTTGATTATTTCCTTTGCTGTGCAGAAGCTTTTTGTCCTGAAGGGGTCCCATTAGTTCATTTTTGCTTTTGTTTCCCTTGCCTCCAGAGACGTGTCTAGTAGGAAGTTACTGCGGCTGAGGTCGAGGAGGTTGCTTCCTGTGTTCTCCTCTAGGATTTTGATGGTTTCCTGTCTTACATTTAGGTGTGTCATCCATATTGAATTTATTTTTGTGTGTGGTGTAAGAAAGTGGTCCAGTTTCTTTCTCCAGCATGTCGCTGTCCCGGTTTCCCAACACCATTTGTTGAAGAGACTGTATTCTATTGGATATTCTTTCCTGCTTTGTGGCCGATTAGTTGACCATAGAGTTGTGGGTCCATTTCTGGGTCTCTCTGTTCTGTTCCATTGATCTATGTGTCTGTTTACTTACCTGGGTGTTCTCTTTTTTTCTTGATGAGTTTGGCTAAAGGCCTATCAGTTTTGGTTATCTCTTCAAAGAACCAGCTCTTGGTTTCTTTGATCTTTTTACTGAGTTTGTTTGTTTGTTTGTTTGTTTCTTTTTAGTCTCGATTGCTCCTCTGATCTTATTATTTCCTTTCTTCTCTTCACTTTGGGTTTGTTTGTTCTTCTTTTTCTAGTTCCTTTAGGTGTAAAGTTTGATTGTTTATTTGAGACTTTTCTTGTGTCTTGAGGCCGGCCTGCATCACTCTAAATTTCCCTCTTGGAAATGCGGTCGCCGTGTCCTAGTGATTGTGTTTTCATTTTCATTTGTACCCATGTATTTCTTTCATTTCCTCTTTGATGTCTTTGTTGACCCATTGGTTGTTTAGTAACATGTTGTTTAGCTTCCACATGTTTGTGTTTTTCCCAATACTTTCTTAAAATTGATCTCTAGTTTCATACTGTTGTGGTTGGAAAAGATGCATGATAGAATTTCAATCTTCTTAGATTTATTTGAGACATATTTTGTGGCCTAACGTGTGACCTGTTCTGGAAAATGATGCATGGGCTCTTGAATGTGTATTCTGTCGTTTGTGGATGGCGTGTTCTGTAGATATCTTTTGAGTCCACCTGGCCTGTTGGGTCGTTCAAAGACACTGTTTCCTTATGGATTTTATGCCTGGTTGATCTATCCATTGATGTAAGTAGGGTGTTAAAATCCCCTATTATTGTTGAATTCCTGCCAATTTCTCCCTTCATATCTGTTAATGTTTTTATATCTGTTAATGCTTAGTATGCTCTTTATGTATTTAGGTGCTCCAGTGTTGGGAGTGTAGACACTTAGAATTGTTACATCGTCTTGTTGGATTGTTCCCTTTATCATTATGTAATGCCCTACTTTGTGTCTTGTTATAGTCGTTGTGTCATAGTCTGTTTTGTCTGATGTAAGTGTTGCTACCTTGGCTTTTTTTTTTTTTCACTTCCATTTGTATAGAATATCTTTTCTATCCCTTCACTTTCAGTCTGTATGTGTCTTTAGGTCTGAAGTGAGTCTCTTGTAGGCAGCGTATAGCGGGTCTTGCTTTTTTTTATCCATTCCTCCATCCTCTGTCTTTTGATTGGAGCAATTAGACCATTTGTATTTAAAGTAATTCTTGATAGGTATGTATTTACTGCCGTTTTATTAATTGTTTTCTGGTTTTCATAGCTCTTCCCTGTTCCTTTCTTTTTCTCTTGCTCACTTGCATTTGACTGATGACTTTTTTCAGTGTTCTGCTTGGCTTTCTTTCTCTTTATATTTGGTGTACCTATTATAGGTTTTTGGTGTTTGTTTATCCTGAGGTTCATATGGAACATCCTAAGTATATAGCAGTCTATATTACATTGATGGTCACATGAGTTTGGACACTGTCCTTTTTATTTTTGTAAAGATTTTATTTATTTATTTGACAGAGAGAGAGAGAGAACACAAGTAGGCGGAATGGCAGGCAGAGGGAAAGGGAGAGGCAGGTTCCCCACTGAGCAGAGTGCCCGACACGGGGCTCGATCCCACGACCCTGGGATCATGACGCAAACCCAAGGCAGACGCTTAACTGACTGAGCCACCCAGGTGCCCTAGGTAACTTTCTAAGTGAGTGTTCTACTACCTTTACTGTACGTTTACTTTTACTCATGTAATTTATTCATTTCATAATTTTCTTACTTCTAAGTATGGCCCTTTCTTTTCTCCTTCAAGACCCCCTTCCATATTTCTTCTAAGGCCAATTTAGTGGTGATGAACTCCTTTAACTTTTAATTGCCTAGGAGACTCTTTATAGTTACTTGATTTCTGAATGATAACCTTGCCGGCTAGAGTATTGTTGGTTGTAGGTTTTTTGATTCAGCACTCTGAATATATTATGCCACTTTTCTTTGGACTGCAGAATTTCTGCTAAAAAATCAACTGGGAGCCTTATGGAATTTCCCTTGTCCATTACTAGTTTTTTTCTCTCTTGCTCTTTTTTGGTTTTTGGTTTGGGTGTTTTTTGTTTGTTTGGTTTTGGTTTTGTTTTAGAGAAGAGGGGAGAGAGGGGGGAGGAGAAGGAGGAGAGGGAGAGAGAGAATCTTAAGCAGGCTCCATGCCCAGCCCGGAGCCCAACACGGGGCTCAAGTCTCACAACCCTGAGATCATGACCTGAGCTGAAATCAAGAGTTGGATACTTAACCGACTGAGCCACCCAGGCACCCCTCTCTTGCTGTTTTGAAAATTGTCTCTTCATCTTTAATCCTTGGCATTTTAATTATTATGTTTTTTGGTGTGGACCTCCTTGGGGTCATCTTGTTTGGAACTCTCCGTGCCTCTTGAAGCTGGATGTCTGTTTCCTTCCCCAGGGTAGGGAATTTTTCACCTGTTCTTTCTTCAAATTGGTTTTTTATCCCTTTCTATCTCTCTTCTCCTTCTGGGATTCCTAAAATGCAAATATTTGTTCATTTGATGTTGTCTGAAAGATCCCTTACCTATCCTCATTTTTTTAAGTTCTTTTTTTTCCTTTGCTGTTCAGCTTGGGTGCTTTCCATTCCACTTCCAGACTGCTGATCTGTTCTTCTGCATCCTCTGATCTACTGTTGATTCTCTCTAGTGCATTTTTCATTTTGGTTATTGTCTTTTTCAACCCTGATTGGTTCTTTTTTTAATTTTCTATCTCTTTTTTTAAAAGATTTTATTTATTTATTTGACAGAGAGAGAGTGAGAGAGCACAAGCAGAGGGAGCAGCAGCGGGAGGGGGAGAGCAAGAAGCAGTCTCCCCGCCGAGCAGGGAGCCTGGTGCGGGGCCCCAGCCCAGGACGCTGGGATCATGACCTGAGCCGAAGGTAGACACTTAACCGACTGAGCCACCCAGGCGCCCCGATATATTTTCTGTCTCTTTGTTGAAGGTCTCACTAAGTTCATCCACTCTTCTCTGCAGCCTGGTGAACATCTTTATGGCCATGACTTTGAACTCGTTACCAGGTAGATTGGTTATCTCTGTTTCATTTAGTTCTTTTTCTGAGGTTTTGTTTTGTTCTTTCTTTTGGATCCTGTTCCTTTGTCTCCTCATTTGGCTTGACTTTCTGTGTTTGTTTCTATGAATTAGGTAGAACAGCCACTTCTCCTAACCTTGCAAGAATGGCCTTGTGTACGGTCATCCCCTGTGTAGACTGTGTGTGCCTGGTGACTTTGGCTGGATAGCTGGAGCTGTGGCTGGTGTGGGCTGGGATCCGGGGGCAGTCTGTGCTGGGGCTGTCCTGGTGGGATTGCTCGAGCTGAAATGGGCATGGGCTAGGTGGCCCTGGGGCAGGACAGTTGCAGCTGAAGTGGGAGCAGGTGGTGGTCTGCCGGTGCTCAGCACAGTGGATGCCCTCACTGCATGGCGGGAACTGAGGTGGGGCATGAGCTGGTGTGTCCTGGTGGTGTCACTAGAGCCAAAGCAGACATGAGCCAGGAGGTCCCACAGTGCTCTGTGCCAGGAGTGCCCTAGCAAGTCATCTGGGGCTGAAGTGGTGTGGGCCTGGTGAGTTCTGGGTTGCTTTGCCCCTATGTCAGCCGGAGTTGTAGTGAGTGTTGAGCAGGGGTGTTCCACTGTGCAGTGTGCTGGGGCTGCCTTGATGGGACTTCTTGGGCTTGTATGGGCTTGGGCTTGGGCTAGGGCCTGGGGCTCACTGAGGTGGTAGGCCAGCTATGGTGCCTGGCCCCTGCTCCCATCCAGGCTATCAAGGTGGTGGGGCAATGTAAACCATGGCACTTGCCAGGCCCTGCGACCCAGAGAGAGTTCTAGTAGCTCCCCTGCCATTTGGTGGAGTTCTGAGGCAGGATCCTTTATATTCTAGTTGTTCTTTTAAGCCACAGCTTTTTTCCTGTGCCCCAGGGCAGATGAATCTGCTCACGGTCCCTTGGTACTGTCTCTCCCCACTGTAGTTTGCAGCATCGGGGGTGGGATTCCCTTACTGTGTCTCCAACTCAATGTTCTCTATGTGGTCTCTCTATCTTTTGTTGTGCAGAAGTTGTTCAGTCAGCTCTCTGTTCTTCTTTGGGAGGAATTGCTGTATAAGTAGGTATGGATTTGCTATGTCCATGCAGGAGGTTAAGTTCAGGCTCTTCCTACATTGCCTTCTTGGGGCAGAACCCTTTGGAATTTTCTACATAAGAGAATCATGTCATCTGCAAACAATGACAGTTTTATTTCTTCCTTCCCAATCTGTATACCTTTTATTATTTCTTTTTATTGAGAATTCCTGGGATGGTGGTTATCACCCCCAACCTGGAAGGAGGAACCAATACTATACAAAATCACTCAGAAATCGTACTGTCCCAACACCCCTGGCCAACACCGAGAAGAGGAAAGCCATTCCCTTGAAAATTGGCCAGTCTGTGTTCATCCAGGAAGGGCTGGGAGAACAGACACAGAGGGGACTATGACATGATACCAGGGGCAGGATGGGGGTCTGTTGGACCCCACACTGGCTCCTCAAAAGCCAAGGGAGAAGCAGATTCACTTTTTCTCTGGGGGAGGGGAGTTCTTCATCACTAGGCCCATTTCTTACCCTTGCTAAGGCTGTCAGTTTTCAAAGTGAAAATTTCATCCTGTACATTGAGCACAAGGTTTTCAGCAGTGAGACAGACACAATTCTGTGATGTGGCAGTCGTCTTGGAGATGTTCCGGGCTGCCTGGATCTTGCCCAGTTTGATGTAGCCAGGGTTCTTGCTCAGGGCTTCTCCAAGCATCCTGGTGGCCTTGGCCTCACCTTTAGCCTACACAGTCTTCTGCTGCTGTTCCTGCTTTGCTTTTTCCACCTGAAACTGGGCTCCCTGGGCCTCCTGCTGAGCTACTTGTTTGCCTCCCATAGCAGCTGTGTACTCCCTTGGCTAAAGCTCAGCTCTGTCATGACTGCATCATCCAGGATAAGGCTGAATTCCTTGGCCCTCACTGTCAGCTCCCATGAGATCAACAAGGATATCTGGGCCCGCTGGGTAATCAGCTGCAAGGTGTTGAACTTGGCCACACCTCCCTTGAGCACCTCCTTGACAGTTGATGGCAGTCCTCACTCCTCCTAGTCTAGCCCTGGGCACTGGTACATGCTGGGACGCTGCATGGCATTGGGTTGAGACAGCACTCACAGATGCTTACCATCTGCAGGTCTTTGGTGCCTGTGGGAGAGGAAATTTTTTAGGGTCTGGCCGGAATGTCCTAGGTGATGGGGTACTGGAAATCAGGGGATCCTAAGGTGAAGGCCCTCATCCGATTAGAGAAATTGGCTCTGTGCCCACCTTCTATGGTGAAACAGACTCATGGATGCCGTAGGCCATGGCGCCGGCCCCAAGCAGCAACTTCAGCACCTTGCCCGTGTCCCTCTATGTCTCTCAAGCTCTGGGCCACGTCTGATCCTGAGGCCAGTGACCCCAAAGGTGAGAAGGGGGTGCCGGCCTGCCTCTACCCCACTCCAGTTTAGAGATTGCACCCTTCACATGTGGATCCAGGGCCCAAGGTCCTCATAGGAGAAAGGACACCAGAGGTGCCCCAATCTGTATACCTTTTCTTGTCTTGTGTTGTCTTCTTACATTAGCTAGGACGTTGCTGTTGAGGAGGATTGGTGAGAAGGGACATCCTGTCCTTGTTCCTGACGTTAGTAGAAAAGCATCTAGTTAATCACTAAGAAGTGTGATGTTATATGTACATTTTTTTTTAAAGATTTTATTTGTTTTTATTTGACAGAGGTAGAGAGAGAGAGCACAAGCAGGGGGAGCGGCAGGCAGAGGGAGAGGGAGAAGCAGGCTCCCTGCTCAGGAAGGAGCCCGACGTGAGGCTCCCTCCCAGGACCCTGGGATCATGACCTGAGCCGAAGGCAGCCGCTTAACCGACTGAGCCACCCAGGCGCCCCTATATGTACATTTTTATAGATGCTCTTTATTAAGCTGAGGAATTTCCCCAATATTCCTACTTTGCTGAGAGCTTTTATCTTGAATGGCTTTTGCATTTTTGTCAAATGTTTTTTATGCATTGAACGATATGACCGTATGATCATATACTGATGGGATGGATTACCTTAATTGATTTTTGCATGTTGAATCAGATTTATATACCTGGAATAAATCCCACTTGGCTGTGGTACATAATTCTTTTCATACATCATTGGATTTGGTAAAAATCTGTCAGATACTTTTGCATCTATGTCACGAGATATATCGGTCTGTAATTTTCCATTCTTGTAGTGTCTTTATCTAATTTGATCTTAGGGTAATGCTGGCCTCATAGAAGGAGTTAGGAAGTGTTCCCTCTGTTCCATCTATTGAGTTTTTTAAATTAAGATTTATTTATCTGAGAGAGAGAGAGAGAGAGAGAGAGAGCATGTGTGCACGCGAGAGCCGGGGGTGGGAGTGGTAAGGGGCAGAGGGAGAAGGAGAGAGAGAATTTTAAGCCGACTCCCCGCTGAGCACAGTGCCCGATGTGGGGCTCGGTGTCAGGACCCATGAAATCATGAACCTGAGCCGGAACCGAGAGTCGGATGCTTAACCCACTGAGCCACCTATAGGCACCCCATCTATTGAGTTTTTAATGTGCAGAATCATTCCTTTCATTTTTCAAGATTGCTGAATATTTTATTTTGAAATCATGCTGTCAGATTTCTGCTTTTTTAAAAATTTTATTTTATTGTGTCATGTAAATCACCATACATTACATCATTAGTTTTCGATGTAGTGTTCCATGATGCATTGTTTGCATATAACACCCAGTGCTCCGTTCAGTACGTGCCCCCTTTAATACCCATCATCAGGCTAACCCAACCCCCCCACCCCCCTCTAGAACCCTCAGTTTGTTTCTCAGAGTCCATAGTCTCTCATGGTTCGTCTCCCCCTCCGATTTCCCGCCTTCATTTTTCCCTTCCTGCTATTTTTTTTTAACATATAATGTATTATTTGTTTCAGAGGTACAGGTCTGCGATTCAACAGTCTCACACAATCCACAGCGCTCACCGTAGCACATACCCTCCCCAATGTCTATCACCCAGCCACCCCATCCCTCCCACCCCCCACCACTCCAGCAACACTCTGTTTCCTGAGATTAAGAATTCCTCATATCAGTGAGATCACATGATACATGTCTTTCTCTGATTGACTTATTTCGCTCAGCATAATACCCTCCAGTTCCATCCACATCGTTGCAATTGGCAAGATCTCATTCCTTTTGATGGCTGCGTAATATTCCATTGTATATAGATACACCACATCTTCTTTTATCCATTCATCTGTCGATGGCCATCTTGGCTCTTTCCATAGTTTGGCTATTGTGGACATTGCTGCTGGAAACATCGGGGTGCACATACCCCTTCGGATCCCTACATTTGTATCTTTGGGGTAAATACCCAGTAGTGCAATTGCTGGGTCGTATGGCAGCTCTATTTTCAACTTTTTGAGGAACCTCCGTACTGTTTTCCAGAGTGGCTGCACCATGTCATGTGTCTGCTTTAATTTTTTTATTATTTGTAATATAGCCACATATCCACACACGACAACATAAATGTGGTTATATATACATGCTCCCCTTTTTTAGGGCAGTCTACTACTTTCCTTACTTTGGGCTTGAATTTCCACCTCCTTCGTTTCTCAAAAGAAGCCCCTCATTAACTCATTTTAACAATCTAATGTGTATCCTTCTATATTTTTCTGCATTCTTATAATCCATTACAATAGAAATACACATGTATGCGTATGTAAACAAATACACGTTTTTTTTGTCGCTGCTACCAAAATAGTAGCATATTCATCATGCTTTTCTGTATCTTGTATGTTATATGTAACGATAACCTTGTGTAAATGTCTCCGAGTCAACCTGTATTGTTCTAATTCATTGTTTTAAATGGTTGTATAATATTTGTGGTGTGGGTATATTATAGTTTATTTACCCTTCTTGTTTTGATGAGCCTTTCATTTTGTTTCCAGTATTACTATAAACATCCTCAGACATATGACTTTATATACTTGTGCTTATATTTCTATGGAATAGATATCCAGGAGTTGGGTTACTGAGTACAAGGGGTGTGTGTGTGTGTGTGTGTGTGTGTGTGTGTGTGTGTGTGTGTGTGTAGTTTTAATACACGTTTTTACGAGTTTGGGCTCTTAAGTTCCAAAAGTCTTAAGACTTGAGATTTCCCCCCCAATGTATATGAATAACATTTTCCCTGCATCCTTACCAATAAATAGAATTATAACGCTTAATGTTTAACAATCTCATGTATGCAAACTAAAAATCTCATTATTTCTCTAATTTGCATTTATCTCACTCTCATAGAATTTTAGCTCCCTCTGCCCATATTTATTAATTTATTGGCAATTTAGATTGGCTACTCTGGGAATTCCTGATTCTTATCCTTTTCCCATTTTCTTTAAGTTAGGTTGTCTTTCTTCTAGTCAGTTTGTCAGACTGCTTTCTATATAGTTTGGATATTAAAGCCTCATCATCTTTATTAAAATATATTTCCTGATTTGTAGTTTGTTTGTGTATCAATGATATGTTTTGTCATTCAAAAAATTTTAATTTGTATATGTTAGTCTTTAATTTTTTTGAACCTTCAGAGTTTCCAGTGTAGGTGATTTTCTCTGACTCCTCTATGGTACATCTAGCTTCCTAGCTTTTCTTGCAACATTCATATTGTTTTTCCTATAGTTAACTCTAATTCATCTGGATTCTGTGATGTACTGTAGTGTACGTGCTATAAGATAGCAGTTCAATGTTATTAACAGTCAATTATATGTAAATTTAATTACCACCTTCATTTTAAATTAAATTATATGTACACATACGTAATTATATTGGCATTATAGCATATTGGTATCCACTAAGGCAGGTTCCCCTCACTATTCCTTTTCATAATAACCTTGCCTACTCTTGGTCATTTATTTTTCCAAATAAACTTTAGATTATTTTATGCAATTCCAAAATAAGAAATCCTGTGCATTCTAGTTAATATTGAATTAATTATATTCTAGTTTTATGATATCAATGAAATCTTCTCATCCAAGAACGTAGTTGGTCTTTCTAATTGCTCAGATTTTGTTTTCTGCCTTTCCAAGAGATTTTATGGTTTTCTTCATATAATTCTGCTTTACTTGTCAAGTTTATTTCTGAATATTTTGTGTTGTTTCACTCTAGTAAATGGAATGTTTTCCCAGTTCCTGCTTCCTTCCTCCTTAACTTCTGGTATTTAAGCTCTACTCGGAGCATCTTGTTTTAAATATTGTCAAAGGTTCCCACAAGTGGATTGATTTCGGAGATGGTGAAAAAGGTTAAATCACTCGATGATATGGTCCAGTTCTTACCTGGGGGAAACTAGGTAAGTTTATCCAACTATCTAAACATCCTCTGCTGTATGTCTTTCCTTTGTGTCTCCAGTTCCATTTCGTAATCTTCTGCACCCTGCTGTTTGCCCCAGGAGTTGACTTTGCCCTCTGGCTTCTGGATGAGCCTGTCCAGTGGGAAGCCCTGTCAGGTCAAAGGGTAGGAGAGTGATGTTGTGACATTTATGCCACTGAGCTCCCTCTCTGTAGGCTCATCATTGGCTGGCTACATCCCTCAGATGAAGGTGTCAGCTTCTGGATGGTGTCCCTCTATACTTAGGTCTCTTGAGCTTGGGATATATGTTAAAGTTCTTTCCCCTCACTCCTTCGGGCCTGGAGTTGCAAAATCACCCTGCAGTTACTAGCCTGGGGAGGCTGATTATCCTTTTTGTTTTTCTTATACCCCTGCCCGCACCTCATTAGTTCCTTTATTAAACTCTCCTGAAGTTACCCAATTTGAGTGTTATCTGTTTCCTGCTGTGACCCTGACTGATACATACTTGTAACTCCGTGTATTAGTTCCTCCTTCCTCCTAGGGCAGTCTAACTCTGGAGACTCAGAGTAACTTAGATGCACTAGATGGATAAAAGCTTTTGGGTGAACTTCAATACGTAGTTTGAGATGTCTAAGAGGAAACATACTAAGCAAGATCTGAGATGTTTGTCTAAATCTCCTTTCTAAACCAAGACTGTAAGGCTGTTAAGCTTACCTAGGAAAATTCTGTTGTCTAGACCGTACAGGACACTGCCCAGGCTCCATCATTTCTTTCACCTATGGTATTAACTCCCTTCTCTCTAGCAGACCGGAATGCACTCCCAAGGCTGAGTAGGATTCAGTTTTGCTTCTTTATTCTTGCTGCACTGCAGAAACACAAATAGTCTTGCTTTATTGTCTTCTCTCCCTCTTTTTAAAATTCTCGCAGGTTTCAAATCTTTTACATAGTTTCCCAAGTATTATAGCTATAGTAGGAAATTCTATACAAATTGAAATACAAATTGGTGTGCGTGTTGTGCAAAAAAGTAACAGTTCTCAAACTTTGATATCTATTCCAAGATTTGTTATTACTAGCCATGTGAGTGTGACGTTCTGTTTTTAGTCTCTGATTCCTGATTTATGAAACGGAATCCTCCTTCTTGGCTCACTGTGAAATATATGATAGTAAATGGGGAATTTTAAAACAGCATATCGTGTGTGTGTGTGTGTGTGTGTCTGTGTGCCCGCACACGCACACACGCCCAGTGTGGTGGCAGGGGCGGAATCCTGTTTTTCAGTTTGCTCATCCTGTCCTTTAATATGATGGCAAATGGGCATTTGTTTGAATTTGGTAATCCTTTCTCCAGGATTTCAGACTGGCAATTGATTTATTCTCAATATAGAAAACAGTTGATACTTTTTAATTTTATTTTTATCATTTCAGTTGACAAACCCCAATGGACATAATAGAATCTTCTTTTTAACCAAAAAGTACCTGGGGCGCCTGGGTGGCTCAGTAGGTTAAGCGTCTGCCTTCAGCTCAGGTCATGATCTCAGGGTCCTGGGATCGAGCCCCGCATCAGGCTCCCTCCTCGGCGGTGAGTCTGCTTCTCCCTCTCCCTCTGTGATCCCTCTTGCTCTCACTCTCTCTCAGATAAATAAATAAAAATCTTAAAAGAAAAATAACCAAAAAGTACCTGAAGAGGCTAAACCCAAGTGGATTTTGTTGGCCGGAATTCCATGGGCCCTTCTTCAGGACCCTGCCTTTGAAGAAGTGAGTCGGTTCAGAGATATCCCAGGGAAACTCGGCGTGGGAAAGACTGGCACCCATTCCTTCCAGAGATTACAGTTTCAGAATAATGGCCGATGGACTGAGCCCCACAAGGGAAATGAACTATGAATTGTTTGAATGTGGCAGGAGCTCTGATGTGAGGGCAAACTCGGTGTCATCAGAGGAAAATCCTTATTTGTGATAAAGCCCCATTTTATGACTCATACAATCCTAGTTTTGAGCCCAATGCAGAATGTATAAGACACATGAAAGGTCTGCATACAGAGAAACCCTCTGAATGCAATGAACGTGGTAAACTTTCAGCAGTAGTTCACATCTTATTCGACATCAGAGCTCTCATATGGGGAGAGACCTTATAGTGTAATGAATATGAGAAAGCCTTCAGTCAGAGGTCATCTCTTAATGGGAAATTCATAGTGAGGAAAGCCTTATAAGTGTAATATATGTGGAATAGCATTTATTTGGAGCTCACATCTTATTCAGCATCAGGAAAGTCATAGTAGAGAAATACCATATGAGTGTAATGAATATGGAAAAGCTTTTGGCCAGAGTTCATACCTTATCGAACAAAACAGAATTTATAGTGGTGAAAAACCCTATTTGTGTAGCCCAAGTGGAAAAAGAAAACTAAGGTGGAGATCTGCTCTTAATGACCATTAGAATATCCATAATGGGGAAAAGTCCTATGAACGCAACCACATGTGATGAAGCCTTTGTGCGGCTATCTCACCTTGTTCACCTTCGTCAAATTCACAGTGAAGAGAACTCCTATGAATGCAGTGAGTGTGAAAAGGCCTTCAGTTGGAAATCTCATCTTGTTTGACATCAGAAAAGCCACAATGGAAAAAATTCTGTGACTGGGACAGGGAATAGGTTCCAATCAGAACCCAGGTTCTGTGGGTTAAGCAGTTTTTGGTCTCTAGAAACGTGTTGCTGTGGGCGGAATTAGAAAAATACAGTACTTAAACTAACACTGATCATAAAGAAGAAAAGACTATAAGAGTAATCATTACTTAGTGTTCAAGTGTAGACAAATGGAGATAAAACTTGAGTCTGATTTACAGGTTTATTAGGTTTCAGATAACCCGAAGCTGAGCCAGGCCCACAATAGACTGTAAAATTCTAATATGCTGATTTATAGATTTGTTAACAATTCCAATGCCATTCTGATTATCCCTTAATTTGGAGGCAGCGTGGCCTCCATCACATATCTTTCACTTACCACCACTGAAACCATGGGTATATCTGCTGACTCTCTGAGCATCAGTTTCCTTATCTGTCAAACAGGAATAACAACACCTATCAACCTTGGGAAGGTTAGCGAAGATTCTGTATATGAAAAATTTCTGGTATAATGTGTGGCACATACTACAGGTGCCGTAAATTATTACTAATTATCTAGCTTCTCTGATTTGTGCTTGCCATTCCAGTTCCATTAGAACCAGCACAGCCTGTTTTCTTTATCTTTATTGTGGGAGTGCTTACCTTATAGACCTCTTGTACAGTTGAGAGAGCCTGGGCTTATGCAGTCAGACATACCTGCTGCTTTCTAGCTCCGTGACCTTGGCAAGATACTTAATCTCTCTGAGCTTTACAGTTCTTAACTGTAAAAATGGTGATGGTAATGACTGCCTTGCAGAATCAGAGGGATGATTAGAATTACTACTTAGGGAGTACTTGGCACACAGTAGGCATGTCATAAATCATACCCATCATCATTCTCTACTACAGGTCTTTCTCCTTTAGAATAAATTCTTTACAGCTGTGAAACTGATTCTAGCTCTCACTTAAACTGGTGACTTTCTTATATCTCATTCTCACTCAAGAAAAGAGAACGTATCCTACAAGTAGGCTTTATAGCAAGCTTGTGAAGACTGGGATTCAGGGCTCTGCAATCTGGATTCCACCTTCCTGTATAGAGTATCTCCTATGTGCCAGGCCATTGACATAGATTATCTGCAGCTCTCACAACTCCGCCTCTTGGGCAAATTGAGGACTATTATCTCCATTTGACCAATAAGAATACTGAGGCTCCGAGAGGTTAAATAACTTTCTCAGGCACTTGAAGCCAGCGTTTGAACCCAACTTTGACTGTCACCAAGGGCTATGGTAATTATACCATACTACACTGGTAGCCATTTATTTTATTGAATGCCTGCTGTGCCCCCAGCACTGTGCTAATAAGACACACATGAATCATATTGGATTTTTAGAAATGAGATAATTGAGGCTCACAGAGGGCCATTTCCCCATAGTTACACAGTCGGTATTGTAATAATAAGTGCTATCATTTATTGAGGGCTTATTGCATGCCAGGCACTGTGGTAGATTCTTTACATAAATTATTGTATTTGCTTCCCAGAAGTAAGTTTGTGTAAATTTGTTTGCACTTTAAAAAGGGGACAACTGAGGTTCAGAGAGGGTGAAGTAACTGCCCTAAGATGACACAGTGACTAAGCAACAGAACTGGGATTTGGAGCCACTATTTTCTGTATTTTTTTCTTTCAAGATTTTATTTAGAGTCAAGTTAGTTAACACAGAGTGTAGTATTACTTTCAGGGGTAGAATTTAGTGATCCATCACCTGCATATAACACCCAGTGCTCATTACAACAAGTGCCCATCACCCATTTATTCCGCCCCCCCACCTACCTCCCTTCCGGCAACCCTCAGTTTGTTCCCTGTAGTTGAGTCTCTTATGCTTTGCCTCCCTCTCTGTTTTTATCTTATTTTCCCTTCCCTTCCCCTGTGTTCATCTGTTTTGTTTCTTAAGTTCCACATATGAGTCAAGTCATATGGTATTTGTCTTTCTCTGACTGATGTATTTTGCTTAGCATAATACCCTCTAGTTCCATCCACGTTGTTGCAAATGGCAAGATTTCATCCTTTTTGATGGCTGAATAATATTCCAGTGTGAGAGTGTGTGTGTGTGTGTGTGTGTGTGTGTGTGTGTGTGTGTGTATCTGTGTGTCTGTGTGTCTGTGTGTCTGTGTGTCTGTGTCTGTCTGTGTCTGTGTGCACGCACACGCCCAGTGTGGTGGCAGGGGCAGAATCCTGTTTTTCAGTTTGCTCATCCTGTCCTTTAATATGATGGCAAATGGGCATTTGTTTGAATTTGGTAATCCTTTCTCCAGGATTTCAGACTGGCAATTGATTTATTCTCAATATAGAAAACAGTTGATACTTTTTAATTTTATTTTTATCATTTCAGTTGACAAACCCCAATGGACATAATAGAATCTTCTTTTTAACCAAAAAGTACCTGGGGCGCATCACATCTTCTTCATCCATTCTTCAGTTGATGGACATCCCTGGGCTCTTTCCATATTTTGGCTATTGTTTATAGCAGCACTATCCACATTGGGGTGCCTGTGCCCCTACAAATCACTATTTTTGTACCTTTGGATAAATACCTAGTAGTGAAATTACTGGGTCATAGGGTAGTTCTATTTTTATCTTTTTGAGGAACCTCCATACTGTTTTCCAGAGTGACTGAACCAGTTTGCATTCCCACCAACAGTACAAGAGGGTTTCCCTTTCTCCACATCCTCGCCGACATCTGCCGTTTCCTGAGTTGTTACTTTTAGACATTCTGACAGGTGTGAGGTGGTATCTCATTGAGGTTTTGATTTGTATGACGAGTGATTTTGAGCATTTTTTTCATGTGTCTGTTAGCCTTTTTTTTTTTTTCTCTTCTTTGGAGAAATGTCTGTTCATATCTTCTGCCCATTTCTTAAATGGATTTTTTTTTTTTTTACTTTTTGTGTATTGAGTTTGATAAGATCTTTATAGATCTTGGATAGCAGCCCTTTATCCAGTATGTCATTGGCTAATATCTTCTCCCATTCAGTAGGCCACCTTTTAGTTTTGTTGATTATTTCCTTCGCTGTGCAGAAGCTTTTAATCCTGATGAAACCCCAAGAGTTCATTTTTGTTTTTGTTTCCCCTGCCTCCAGAGACATGTCTAGCAAGAAGTTACTGTCGCCACGGTCAAAGAGGTTGCTGCCTGTGTTCTCCTCAAGGGTTTTGATGGCTTCCTGTCTCACATTGAGGTCTTTCATCCATTTTGAGTTTATTATTGTGTATGGGTGTAAGAAAGTGGTACAGTTTCTTTCTTCAGCGTGTCGCTGTCCAGTTTTCCCAACACCATTTGTTGAAGAGACTGTCTTATTTTTCCATTGGATATTCCTTCCTGCTTTGTGGCAGATTAGTTGACCATAGAGTTGAGGGTCCATTTCTGGGTTCTCTGTTCTGTTCCGTTGATCTGTGTGTCTGTTTCCATGCCAGTACCATACTGTCTTGATGATTACAGCTTTGTAATACAGCTTGAAATCTGGACTTGTGATGCCTCCAGCTTTGGCTTTCTTTTTCAACATTCCTTTGGCTATTCGGGGTCTTTTCTGGCTCCATACAATTTTTATTTATTTATTTATCTTTCTTTAAAGATTTTTATTTATTTATTGAGAGAGAGAGAATGGTAGAGAGAGAGCATGAGGGGGAGGAAGGTCAGAGGGAGAAGCAGACTCCCTGCTGAGCAGGGAGCCCGATGTGGGACTCGATCCAGGGACCCCAGGATCATGACCTGAGCCGAAGGCAGTCGCTTAACCAACTGAGCCACCCAGGCACCCTCCATACAATTTTTAGAATTGATTGTTCTGGCTCTGAAAACTGTTGGTGTTATTCTATTAGGGATTGCATTGAATGTGTAGATTGCTTTGGGTAGTATAGACTTTTACTTTTTAACAATATCTGTTCTTATGATCCATGAGCATGGCATGTTTTTCCATTTCTTTGTGTCTTTTTCAATTTCTTTCATAAGTGTTCTATAGTTCTCAGAGTACAGATTTTTTACCTCGTTGGTTAGGTTTAAACCTAGGTATCTTATGGTTTTTGGTGCAATTGTAAATGGGATCGATTCCTTGATTTCTCTTTGTGCTTCATTGTTGGTGTATAGAAATGCAACTGACTTCTGTGTATTGATTTCATATCCTGTGACTTTGCTGAATTCCTGTATCAGTTCTAGCATGTGTTGGTGGAGGCTTTTTTCTTTCTTCTTCTTCTTTTTTTTTTCTTGAGGAGACTCTTAACTTAAATTCAACTAGCCAACACATAGTACATCATTAGTTTCAGATGTAGTGTTCAAGAATTCATCAGTAGCATATGACACCCAGTGCTCATCGCATCACGTGCCTACATTAGAGTTTCATGTGGTCTGCGAAGACTTACAGTTTGACTTCTTCCTTGCCAATTTGGATGCCTTTCATTTCTTTTTGTTGTCTGATTGCTGAGGCTAGGACTTTCAGTACTATGTTGGACAACAGTGGTGAGAGGTGACATCCCTGTCATGTTCCTGACCTTAGGGGAAATGGTCTCAGTTTGTCCCCATTGAGGATGGTATTAGCTGTGGGTCTTTTTGTATACGGTCTTTACAATATTGAGGTATGTTCTTTCTTTCTTCCTTTCTTTTTTAAGTTTTATTTATTTGTCAGAGAGAGAGCCAGCACAAGCAGGGAAAGCGGCAGGCAGAGGGAGAAACCTGCTCTCTGCTGAGCAGGGAGCCCGATGCGGGACTCGATCCCAGGACCCTGGGATCACGACCTGAGCCGAAGGCAGACGCTTAACTGACTGAGCCACCCAGGCGTCCCGAGGTATGTTCTTTCTATCCGTACTTTGTTGAGGGTTTTTATCAAGAAAGGATGCTGTACTTTGTCAAATGCTTTTCCTGCATCTGTCATGTGGTTCTTATCCTTTCTTTTATTAATGTGGGGTATCAAGTTGACTGATTTGTGGATATTGAAACCACCCCTGCAGCCCAGGATTAGTAGCCACTATTTTCTTTCTTTCTTTTTTTTTTTTTAATTTTATTAGGTTATGTTAGTCACCATACAATACATCATTAGTTTTTTATGTGGTGATCCACGATCCATTGTTTTCATATAACACCCAGTGCTCCATGCAGTACGTGCCCTCCTTAATACCCGTCACCGGGCTAACCAGTCCCCCCTCCCCCGACAAAACCCTGTTTGTTTCTCAGAGTCCATAGTCTCTCATGGTTCATCTCCCTCCGATTGCCCCCCCCTTCATTTTTCCCTTCCTTCTCCTAAGGTCCTCCACGCTATTCCTTATGTTCCACAAATAAGTGAAACCATGTGATAATTGACTTTCTCTGCTGGAGTTATTTCACTTAGCATAATCTCCTCCAGTCCCATCCATGTTGATGTAAAACTGGGACATTCATCCTTTCTGATGGCTGAGTAATATCCCATTGTCTATATGGGCCACATCTTCTTTATCCATTCGTCTGTTGAAGGGCATCTCGGCTCTTTCCAGATTTTGGCTATTGCGGACATTGCTGCTATGAACATTGGGGTGCATATGGCCCTTCTTTGCACTACATCTTTGTCCTTGGGGTCAATACCCAGGAGTGCAATTGCTGGGTCATAGGGTAGCTCTATTTTTTATTTTTTTGAGGCACCTCCACACTGTTTTCCAAAGTGGCTCTACCAACTTGCATTCCCACCAACAGTGTAAGAGGGTTCGCCTTTCTCCACAACCTCTCCAACATGTGTTGTTTCTTGCCCTGTCCATTTTTGCCATTCTAACTGGTGTAAGGTGGTATCTCAATGTGGTTTTGATTTGAATTTTCCTGATGGCTAATGATGATAAATATTTTTTCATGTGTCTGGTAGCCATTTGTATGTCTTCTTCGGAGAAGTGTCTTTTCATATCTTCTGCCCATTTTTTGACTTGATTATTTGTTTTTTGGGTGTTGAGATGGAGAAGTTCTTTTTAGATCTTGGATACCAGCCCTTTATCTGTAGTGTCATTTGCAAATTATCTTCTCCCATTCTGTGGGTTGCCTCTTTGTTTTGTTGACTGTTTCCTTTGCTGTGCAGAAGCTTTTTATCTTGATGAAGTCCCAAAAGTTCATTTTTGCTTTTGTTTCACTAGCTTTTGGAGATGTATCTTGAAAGAAGTTGCTGTGGCCGATATCAAAGAGGTTACTGCCTATGTTCTTCTCTAGGATTTTGATGGATTCCTGTCTCACATTGAGGTCTTTCATCCATTTTGAGTTTATCTTTGTGTATGGGGTTGGAGAGTGGTCCAGTTTCATTCTTCTGCATGTGGCTGTCCAATTTTCCCAGCACCATTTATTGAAGAGACTGTCTTTTTTCCATTGCATGTTTTTTCCTGCTTTGTCGAAGATTATTTGACCATAGAGTTGAGGGTCCATATCTGGGCTCTCTATTCTGTTCCATTGGTCTATCTGTCTGTTTTTGTGCCAGTACCCTGCTGTCTTGGTGATCACTGCTTTGTAATATAGCTTGAAATCGGGCAACGTGAAGCCCCCAGCTTTGTTTTTCTTTTTCAGTATTTCCTTGGCAATTCGGGGTCTTTTCTGATTCCCTACAAATTTTAGGATTGTTTGTTCCAGCACTTTGAAAAATGTCATTGGAATTTTGATTGGGATGGCATTGAAGGTATAGATTACTCTGGGTGGCATAGACATTTTAACAATGTTTATTCTTCCGATCCATGAGCATGGAATATTTTTCCATCTTTGTGTGTCTTCTTCAATTTCTTTCATGACTGTTCTGTAGTTCCTAGAGTATAGATCCTTACCTCTTTGGTTAGGTTTATTCTGATGTATCTTACGGTTTTTGGTGCTATTGTAAATGGAATCATTTCTCTAATTTCTCTTTCTACAGTTGCGTTGTTAGTGTATAAGAAAGCCACTGATTTCTGTGCATTGATTTTGTATCCTGCCCCATTACTGAATTGCTGTATGAGTTCTAGTAATTTGGGGGTAGAGTCTTTTGGGTTTTCCACATAAAGTATCATGTCATCTGTGAAAAGAGAGAGTTCGACTTCTTCTTTGCCAATTTGAATACCTTTTATTTCTTTGTAGCCACTGTTTTCTGAATTGGTGTCAGTGCTATTATCTTATACCAAAGTATCCCTCAACCTTATTTCCCATGGCTTCCCACCAAATTGCCCCTCTTGTGAATACAAGAGTTGTGGCGAACTAGAAGATAGCAGAGGCAAAGGTTGAAGGAAAGACTGAGCACATTACCTGGAATGATGGCCTCCATCGCGTACCTTTCACTTTCCACCTCTAAAACTGTGGATACGTCTGCTGACCTCTCTGAACATCAGTTTCCTGATCTGTCAAACAGGAATAACAACACCTTGTCAACATCGGGAAGATTAGATAAGGTCCTGTACCTGAAAAATTGCTTCTATAACGCATGGCAACATAGTAGATGTTCAAGTAGAACAAAATATGATATCCCAAATTCTCTCATTCCACAACCACAAAATTCACATTACGGGAACATCTAAAAATGGAAGAAATGAATATTAAATCATTTTTTATCATCACAGAACTGGACAAAAGCACTCCTTTGCTCTATAATAGTCCATGACTCCCCTTGCTGTCAGGATGGCCCAGACTTCTTAGCATGAATATAAAGTCCTCTAGGATATACTCCCTTCCTACGATTTCAGCCTTATCTGTCTTCAACCCCTACCCTTCCCAGTCGTTGCGCCCTATGATCCATGAATCCTACGGAATATCCCAGTTGTCTGAAAGCGTCATACTTTCTCTCATTTCTGGGCACTTTAAAAAAATGTTCTTCCCTATACTTTAAATGATTTTCACTGTACTAGTTTCTGTTTATCTTTCCATACAGGTCAGAAGCCATCTGCTCAAGAAGACTTCTGTAAGCCTCCTGATGAGCTGGCTGGGTTAAATGTTCCATCTCTGTGCTTTCCTAGTACTCAAAGTGTTGTATTGCCATCCTAATGCTCTCAATGTTCTCTTGGAATAATCTGTTTACTCAGCTATCTCTTCCATCTGTCTGAGCTCCTTGAGGGGACCAGATTTTGAAATCCACAGTGCCTGGAACACAGTAGTGCTGAATAAATGCTTATCCAGCATTTATTGCCAATGCAAGTAAGACTGTTTGATGAAGTGCAAGTTTTAGACAAAAGCTTTGCTTGTCATAAGGACACTTACCATGAGATCTAGCCTCTTAACAAATTTTAACTGTACGTTATTGGTGACTTTAGGTGCAATGTTGTATGGAAGATCTCTACAGTTTATTCACTTTACTTAACTGAAACTTTACGCCCGTGGATTAATAACTGCCTAATAATTAATAACTGCCTAGTTTCCCCTCCCCCTGAGTCCTTCCCTGTTAATTACCATTCCAATTTGATTTTATGAATTTAACTATCTTAGCTACCTCTTAGAAGCGGGATCACGCAGTACTTGTCTTTTTTTGGTCTGGCTTATTTCACTTAGCATACTATCCTCAGGGTTCATGCATATTGTCACATGTTGCAGAAGTTGCTTCATTTTTAAGGCTGAAAAGTAATCCACTGTACGTATACACCACGTGGCCTACCTTCATGGCCTACCTTTATTCTTTTGCATGTGGACTTCCAGGTTTTCCAACACCATTTGTTGAGGAGACTGTCCTTTTCCCATCGAATGACCTTGGCACCCTTGCTCAAAATCAACTGACCCCACGCACAAAGGTTTACTTCTGACTATTCTATTCCATTGGTCTGTGTGTCTGTCTTTATGCCAGAGCCACCCTCTTTTGATTACTGTACCTTTGCAGTAAGTTTGGATATTAGGAAGTGTGAATCCTCCACCTTTGTTCATTCTTTCCCAAACTGTTGGGGGTCCCTTGAGAGTCCATATGAACTGTAAGATGGATTTTTCTATATCTGCAAAAAAATGTCATTGGTATTCTGACAGGTACTGCATTAAATCTATAGAATGCTTTGGGTACTATTGACATCTTAACAGCATCAAGTCTTCCAATAAATGAACATTGTGTGTCTTTCCATTAATTGATGTCCTTTTAAAATTCCTTTCAGCATTTTCTTGTAGTTTTCTTTTTTTAAGATTTTATTTTTATTTATTTGAGAGAGAGTGAGTGAGCGAGCGAGAGAGCGAGAGAGAGCACGGGCTGGTTGGGGGGGTGGGCGGCGGGGAGAGAGGCAGAGGGAGAAGCAAACTGCCCGCTGAGCAAGGAGCCTGACGGGTGGCTCGACACCAGGACCCCAGGACCCCGGGTCCATGACCTGAGCCGAAGGCAGACGCTTATCCGACTGAGCCACCCAGGCAGGCGCCCCCCAGTTTTTTGTAGTTTTCAGCGTATAAAACTTTCACCTCGTGGGTTCAGTTTATTTGTAAGTATTTTATTCTTTCGATGCTATTGTTGTTGTCAAGTTTAGAGTTTTTGTAAATTCCAGTACTAATCCTTTTTAAGATGTGTGGTTTGAAAATATTTTCTCCAAGGATGTAGGTAGTCATTTCATCTTTTAGCACGTTCTTTCATTTCCAAAGTTGCTTAGGTTAACACTGTTTCCCTCACAACCTTCAGTGAAGTTTTTTTTTTTTTTTTTCCATGCATTTGAAATACGGTCAGAACTTTTTGTCACTTTCTGCATTCCGTTCTGATATTCCTGAAATTCTTTAATGATGTTCTAAAATTTTGGATACATTAAATTTCATCCTGTGTGCTCTAAGTCTCTATGGATTGTGACAACTGCATAGTGTTATGTAAACACCAATCAAACATCACACAGTCTTTGTCTGCTCAGGTTCCTATAACAAAATACCATATACTCGGTGGCTCAAACAACAGATATTTATTTCTCACAGTTCTGGAGGCTTAGAAGGCAAAGATCAGGATACCAGAACACCAGAGTGTTCTGCATGAGTACAGTCTTTCTGGCTTGAAGATGGCCTCCTTCTAGTTGTGTCCTCACTTGACAGAGTGAGAGAGAGCTTTGGGCATTTCCTTTTCTTACAAAGACAGTACTACTCTCATCATCATGGCCATACTCACATCCAAACCTAGTTAATGGCCACGTCCAAATACCATCACATTGGAGGTTAGAATTCACATATGACTTCTGAAGGCCGGGGTCACACAGGTTCAGTCCATAACACACCTCTATAGTACTTTCAAAGCTCCTTTACCTGTTCAAGTTCCCCTCCCACAACTCTTGCCAAGCACTGACCACTTCACTATCTCTAGTTTTGCCTGTTCCACAATTCCTTGTAATTGGATCACACAGAGAATACACACACACACACACACACACACACACACACACACACACACACACACACACACGTAGCCATTTGAGACTGGCTTCTTTCAGTTATCAATAGGAATTTAGGATTCATCCATGTCTGTCAGTGGCTTGAAAGATCATTCCTTTCTTTTGCCAAATAGTATTCCATCGTGTGGATGCACCAAGATCATATTTTTTTGATGTAGTGTTCAATGATTCATTATTTGTGTATAACACCCAGTGCTCATTACAACACGTACCCTCCTTAATACCCTTCACCGGACTACCCCAGCACCAAGATCATTTATTCATCCATCTGTTGATGCACATCTTGGTTGCTCCCTGTTTCGCAATTATGAATAAAGGTGCTATAGACATTGGTGTGTAGGATTGTGTGCGGACTGACAATGTTGAGCTTTGCTGCCACCCTGTGATCCTGGAAAACAATGAAGGTTAAGAGATCTCCCCAGTCTGTGTTCTAGGAAAGTGCTTACTGCAAGGAGTCTTCCTTTGCCATATGACTCAGGTGAGATTCACAGGCGCCCCCTTGTTTGCTGTGACAAAACCAGACACGGTCCCTCCGAACTCCCATTCCTCAGCTCATAAATGATCAGCTGAGCTACTTGTGTTTACTGAACACCTGGAGCAAAATACTTGTTAATCAGACTCTGCTTAAGGTTCTGTCCTTTCCCTGGGTTCCTGAACTTTGACCCCCCAGCAGTCGGAGCCAGCGCACAGCCCTTCTGAGAGTAGGCTGGCTTCAGGGTGAAGCATTCCTTGATTCGCTGCCTGTTCACACCACCCTTTCATTCCATTCCTCCACCCTGGGTTCTCTGTGTCCTCTCTATAAAGGAAAGAGCCTTTCGGCCTAACTCTTGGGATGCTTGCTGATCTTATGGTCAGAGTATTCTCTCTGTTATAAGAGTGCCTCTCCCCATCCCTTTTCCTTACCACCATCCCTTGAAGAGTGTTCTCCTTATTAATTCTGGATTAGTTCTGGAGGCTGATTTTTATTTGACAGGAGATAAGTTTTTAAATCAGTTGGGCAAATACTTAAGGGTTTGATTATTGGCTCCTGTTACTGTAAGACTCTCTTTGACTTTGGTAAGAACCTATCAAACTGTCTTCTTAAGTTGCTGTGCGATTTAGAGCTCCAACCGTAAATGAACGACTGCTCCTCTTGTTCTGCATGCTCACCAGCAGTTGGTTTTGTCAGTTTTCCGGGTATTAGCCGTCTGAGTAATGTGTAGTGTTCTCTCATTATTACCGTAATTTGCATTCCCCACATCCCAAATGATCTTGATCATCTTTTCATATGCTCACTTGCCATTTGGATATTTTAATTGGTGAGGTGTCTGTTCAGATCTTTTGCCCATTTGTCATTGAGTTATTTGTTTATTAGTTGAGTTATATCAGTTCTTTTTTAAAAGATTTTATTTTATTTTATTCTGTTATGTTAGTCACCATACAATCCATCACTAGTTTTTGATGTAGCGATCCACGATTCATTGTTTGTGCATAACACCCAGTGCCCCATGCAGTACGTGCCCTCCTTATTACCCATCACTGGGCTAACCCAACCCCCACCCCCCTCCCCTCTAGAACCCTCAGTTTGTTTCTCAGAGTCCATAGTCTCTCATGGTTCATCTCTCCCTCCGATTTCCCCGCCTTCATTTTCCCCTTCCTTCTCCTAATGTCCTCCATGCTATTCCTTATGTTCCACAAAGAAGTGAAACCATGTGATAATTGACTTTCTCTGCTTGACTTATTTCACTTAGCATAATCTCCTCCAGTCCCATCCATGTTGATGCACAAGTTGGGTATTCATCCTTTCTGATGGCTGAGTAATATTCCATTGTCTATATGGACCACATCTTCTTTATCCGTTCATCTGTTGAAGGGCATCTCAGCTCTTTCCACAGTTTGGCTATTGTGGACATTGCTGCTCTGAACATTGGGTGCATATGGTCCTTCTTTTCACTACATCTGTGTCTTTGGGGTCAATACCCAGGAGTGCAATTGCTGGGTCATAGGGTAGCTCTATTTTTAAATTTTTGAGACACCTCCACACTGTTTTCCAAAGTGGCTGTACCAACTTGCATTCCCACCAACAGTGTAAGAGGGATCCCCTTTCTCCACAGCCTCTCTAACATTTGTTGTTTCTTGCCTTGTCAATTTTTGCCATTCTAACTGGTGGAAGGTGGTATCTTAGTGGGGTTTCGATTTGAATTTCCCTGATGGCTAATGACGATGAACATTTTTTCATGTGTCTGGTAGCCATTTGTATGTCTTCTTTGGAGAAGTGTCTGTTCGTGTCTTCTGCCCATTTTTTTGACTGGATTATTTGTTTTTTGGGTGTCGAGTTTGAGAAGTTCTTTATAGATCTTGGAAATCAGCCCTTTGTCTGTGGTGTCATTTGCAAATATCTTCTCCCATTCTGGGGGTTGCCTCTTTGTTTTGTTGACTGTTTCCTTTGCTGTGCAGAAGGTTTTTATCTTGATGAAGTCCCAAAAGTTCATTTTTTGCTTTTGTTTCGCTAGACTTTGGAGATGTTGGGTACAATTCCCTTTATCAGATATGAGTTGTAGCAAATATTTTTCTTCCAGTCTCTATTTGCCTTTCATTTCTTAACAGCCTCTCTTGCAGAGTGCAAGTTTTTTATTTTTAATAAAGTCCAACTCAGCTTTCTTTTTTTTCTTTTTCATGGATGCTACTTCTGGTGTTCTGTATAAAAGCTCAGCAGCAAACACAAAGTCATGTTGATTTTCTCCTACGTTTCCTCCCAGATGCTTTATATTTTGAACTTTAAATATAGACCCTTGGTCCATTTTGAGTTAATTTGTGTAAAAGTGTCAGGTCTGGGGCTCGGTTAAACTTTCTTGTCCTAGGACTCCAATTTTTTCCAGCACCATTTATTGAAAAGACTATTCTTTCTCCATCAAATGGTGCTTGTATCTTTGTCACGTTCAACTGAGTCGTATTTGTGCAGGTCTGTTACAGGTTTGCTGTTCTGATGCACTGAACTCTGTGTCTGTTCTTTGCCAATACCACACTGTCTTAATTATTACAGCTTTATAATAAGTCTTGAAATCAGATAATATGAGCCCTGGACCTTTGTTCTCCTTTTTCAGAGTTGTGAATTCTTCTTTTTCAGAGTTTTTCAGAATTATCTATTCTAGAGCCTTTGGTTTCCAATATAAGTTTTAGATCAGTATGTCAGTATTGTCACAGAGCTTGCTGCAATTTTGATGGGTATTCTGTTGTTTCTATGGATAAGTCTGGGAAGAATTGAAATTTTAACAAGTGCGAGTTTTCCAGTCCACGTATATGAAATATCTCTCTTTTTAGCTAGATTTTCTTTGATTTCTACATCATTGTTTGTGGTTTTCCACAAACAGATCCTGTATATATTTGTTATATTTATACCTAAGTACTTCATATATAGGGTTGCTATTGTAAAAGGTAGTTTGGGGGTGGGGGATGTTAGTTGGATACTAACCCTTTATCCAATTAAAAACTGTGCAGTAGACATGAACCCACATTTCTTCAAAGAAGACATACAGATGACCAACTGACACATGAAAAGATGCACAACATCACTCATCATCAGGGAAATGCAAATCAAAACCAAAATGAGCTATCACCTGTCAGAATGGCTAAAGCCCAAAACATAAACAACAAGTGTTGGTGAGGATGTAGAGGAAAAAGAACCCTCGTGCACTGTTGGTGGGCATGCAAACTGGGGCAGCCACTGAGGAAGGACAGTATGGAGGGTCCTCAAAAAATTAAAAATAGAACTATCATATGATCCGGTAATTGCACTACTGGGTATTTACCCAAAGAATACAAAAACACTAGGTCGAAGGGATATATGTACCCCTATGTTTATTGCAGCAGTATTTACCATAGCTAAATTATGGAAGCAGCCCAAATGTTCACTGATAGATGAATGGATAAAGATGTGTGTGTGTGTGTGTGTGTCTGTGTGTCTGTGTGTCTGTGCATGTGTATGTGTGTTTTATATAGAACACCAGAAGTAGAATCCCTGTATACACACACACGCGTGTGCGCACACACACACACACAAATATGTATACACACACAATGCAATATTGTTGAGCCCAAATGTTCAATAGACGAATGGATAAAGATGTGGTACACACACACACGCACACACACACACGAATATTATTCAGCCATATAAAAGAATGAAATCTTGCCATTTGCAACGACATGGATGGATCTAGAGAGTATAAGGCTAAGCAAAATAAGACAGTCAGAGAGAGACAAATACCATATGATTTCACTCATATGTGGAATCTAAGAAACAAAAGTGAACGGAAAACAAAAGAGACAAACCAAGAAACAGACTCTTAACTATAGAGAATAAGCAGATGGTTACCAGAAGAAGGGAGGTCAGGTGAAATAGGTGAAAGGGATTAAGAGTACACTTATTTTGATGAGCACTGAGTAATATATGGAATTGTTGAATCACTATCTTGTACCCTGAAACTAATATAACACTGTTTTTTGACTACACTGGAACTAGAAACACAAACAAACAAACAAACAAACAGTAACTGTGAGAGAAGACTCAGAAATGGACATGGTTGAAGACCTGATGCGAGTTAATCACTTTTTTAAAAAAGGTAATTTTAAAAAATATATCAAATTCTGATTGTTCAGTGTTCATATATAGATAGGTAAGCAATTGCCATGTGTATATTGTACCTTCTATTGTGGAGGCTGTACTAAACTCCCTTATTAATGCAGCAGTGTTTTGTAGATGCTTTGGTGTTCTCTACATAAATAACCGTGTCCTCTGCAAATAAAAATTGTTGTATTTCAACATTTCCAATCTGTACACCTTTTAATTCCTCTTTCCTTTCTTATGTAACAAGCTGGGATTCCATTACATGTTGAATAGGAGTGATGACAGCGGACATGTCTGGGGGGTGGGGAGCGTCTGACTGTCTTCCTTCAGCATGACGTTACCTGTAGGTTTTTCATAGATCTTTTTCATCAGGTTGGGAATGTTCCCCTCTATTCCTGGTTTACTGAGAGTTTTTAACATGAAGCCTGTTGAATTATCAATTGCTGTCTGCATCGCTAGATATGACCGTATGATTTTTGTTCTTTAGCCTGTTGATGAGGTGAACTATATCCGTTGATTTTCAAATGTTGAACTGGTCTTGTGTGCCTGAAAGATATCCCGTTTGGTCATGATATACAGTTCTTTTTATGCATTGTTGGATTCAATTTGCTGATATGTTGTTGAGGAATTTTATGACAGTGTTCATGAGAGATCATGGTGTGTAGTTTTCCTTTCTTGCAATGTCTTTGTCTGTCTTGCTATTAGGGGAAATGCAGACCTCAGAGAATGAGTTAGGAAGTGTTCCCCGGCTTCTGTTTTCTGGAAGAGATGGTGGCAAATTGGAATCATTTTTTTCTTTCTTTAAATGTTTGTTTGGAATTCACCAAGGAAAGAGTCTGGGCCCAGGGCATAAATATATAACTGTTCAGGTTATCTATTTTTCTGCGTGAGATTTGGTGGTTAATGTCTTTCAAGGAATCTGGCCATCTCCTCTAATGGATCAAATTTGCAGGCATAGGATTGCCGACGGCATTTCTTTATTATCCCTTTAGTGCCCACGGGATCAGTAGTGATGTCCATTCTTTCCACTCAGATATTGGTAAGTTGTGTCTTCTCTTTTTTTTCTTGGCCAGAAAGAGGTTTGCTTCTTTTATTGGCCTTTGCAAAGAACCAGCTTTTGGTGTCACTGATCTTTGCTACATTTTTCCTGCTTTCGATTTCATGGTTTTCTGCTCTGATTTTTATGATGGATTTCCTTCTGTTTACTTTAGGCTTAAATAGGTCTCTTTTCCTACTTTCTTAAGGTTATTGATTTTAGATCGTTCTTCTTCTCCAGTATGTGAATGTATGCTCTAAATTTCATCTCCCTCTGAAGTATTGCTGTTTCACAATAATTTTAATAAGTTTTATTTCATTTTAATTTAGTTCAAAATGTCCTTAAGTGTTTCTGGAGCCTCCTTCTTTCGTCCATGTGTCGATTAGAAATGTTTTGTTTCATTTCCAAACATAGGCAGCTTATCCATCTACTTTTCTTTTTTTCTTTTTTTAAAGATTTTATTTGTTTATCTGACAGAGAGCTAGAGAGAGAGAGCACAAGTAGGCAGAGCGGCAGGCAGAGGGAGAGGGAGAAGCAGGCTTCCGACTGAGCAGGGAGCCCGATGCGGGACTCGATCCAGGACCCTGGGATCATGACCTGAGCCGAAGGCAGATGCTTAACCGACTGAGCCACCCAGGCGCCCCTCCATCTACTTTTCTGTTGTTGATTTCTAGCTTGATTCCACCGTGGTGTGAGAACCTACTTTGTATGAGTCCTATTCCTTTATATGTGTAAAGGTGTGTTTTCTGTCCCCACATATTGTCTATCTTTGTCAGTGTTCCCCGTGAGCTTGAGAGGCTATGGATTCCGCTCTTGTTGAGTGATGGAGTGTTCTATACAAGTCAAGTAGATTGAGTTGATGGATAATGCTGTTCAGGTTATCTGTATCTTTTCGGTATCTGCTTGTCTGCCCGCTTGATTTACCAATTAGTGACAGAGGGGTGTTGAAATCTCTCACTACCATCAGGGATTTATGTATCTCTCCTTGACCTTTTATCAGGTTTTGCCTCATATATTTTGACACCGTTTAACATTGTTAGTAGGGGCTTATACAATTAGGATTGTTAATGTCCTCTTGGAGAATCGACTCCTTAATCATTATGTGATGCCCCTCTTTATACTTGGCAATTTTCCTTGTTCCGATGTCTGCTTTATCTGAAATTAATGGAGCTCCTGCACCTTGCTTAGGCTCGGTGTTAGCATGGTAAACTTTTCCCTGTCCCTTTACTTTTAAGCTATCTGCGCCTTTGTGTTGAGCGTGAGGTTCTTGTAGGCAACTTATACTTGGTACACTTGGGTCTTCCTTGTGTCCACTCAGAAAATCTCTCTTTAGCGGGTGTACCTAGGCCATTCTCATTTAAAGTCATTATTGATATAATTGGATTGATATTTGCACCTGTTTTCCCCTCTTTTGGTTTATTGCTTATACTGCTTCTCAAACTGTTTCCAGTGGTTGCCCTAGAGTTTACAATATACACTTTTACTAAGCTGAGTCCACCTTCAAAAAACACTGTATGGGTTCACGTGTAGTGCTGCAGGTGCCTCATCACAGAGTATTCCTAATTCCTCCCTCCCATTGCTTGGGATACTTCTGTCTTCCCTTTCATCTATCTGTGTGCTGTGATGACTCAGTACATTGTGCTATCCTGTTTTAGAGAAGAGTCATCTTTCAGATGACACAGGAATAAGAAACATGAAAGATGTTTTTTTTTTTTTTTTACCTCCATTTTACTTCACGAGTCTCTTCCTTTCGTTAGGTAGACCCATGTTTCCAACCCATATTATTTTCCTTCTGCCTGAAGGACGTCTCTTAACATTTCCTGCGAGGCAGATTTCCTGGAGATGAATTTGCTCAACTTTTCTTTGAGAGAATTTTTACTTTTTGTTCATATTTTACTGGAAATAGATTTCTAGGTAGATGGTTTTCCTTTTCAGTCAGCACCTTAAATATTTCATTTCACTCTACTCCTTCTTTGCATGGGTCGTGATGAGAAGTCAGTTGTAATTTTTATTCACATTCCTCAATAGGTAAGATGATTTTCTCTTCTAGTTTGTTCTTTCAACATTTTCTCGTTGTTTTTAATTTTATACAGTTCGAATATAACAACTCTAGGGGTGTGTGTGTGTGTGTGTGTGTGTGTGTGTGTGTGTGTGTACTTAGTGTATATGCTGCTTGGTATTCACTGAGATTCCTGAATCTATGATTTGGTGTCTGTCACTTATTTTGGCAGTTCTTGGCCCTTATGGCTTCCAATTTTCCTTCTTCTCTGTTATCTCTACTTCTTTCCTTTTTTGGAATTTGGATTAATACGTGAAACGTTTTCCAATTTCACATGACAGGAAGTCCAGTTATGGTTTTTTTTTTTTTTTTCTTTTTCTGTTACTATTTCTTAGCATTTCTGTTTGGAAAGTTTTATTGACCTATGACTTATCTTCAAGCTCACCAATTCTTTCCTCCATTGTGCTGAGTCTACTGACAAACCCTCCTTTCTGTTACTGTGTTTTAGTTTTCTAGTATTTCCTTTTAATTCTCGCTCAGAATTTCCATCTCTCTGCTTACATTACCCATCAGCTTTTGCATGTTGCCTATTCTTCCATTAGAGCCCTTAACAAATTAATCATAGTTATGTTAAATCCCCTATTTGACAATTCCAAAATGGGTGTCATATCAGAGGCTGGCTCTGATGCTTGCTTTGTCTCTTCATTCTCTTAATTTTCGTCCCGCTTTGTAATTTTTTTGTTGAAAGCCAGACATGTTTGGGTAATAGGACCTGAGGTAACTAGGCATTTAGTGTGAATATTTATATTAATCTGGCTTGGAATCTGGGCTGTGTGTTATGTTTGCTGTAGCTATAAGTGCCAGAAGCTTCCAGTTCTTCGAGTGTCCTTATTTTGGTCCCCTCTCTTGAATTTGAGCTTCCCAAATCACTCCTGTTCACAGGGAATCTGCGGTTTTGCAGTGCTTTCAGCTATAATCCACAGTTATTTCTCTGGAACCCCATTGATGTGGTAAGGTGTGGGGAGAGGGAGGTAATTCTGTAGCTTCATGGTTAAATCTCTTGTCTTTTAGTGGGGGCCGGGTCTCTGGGCTACAGCCTTCACAGGTGTATCTCTAGTGGCGTTGCCTTCTCCCATGCCCTCTCTCCTTTCCCTGGCTGCAGTATTCTCAAATTAGTTCCTGGAAGGCTTGACCCCTATTGCCTACCCCCATTCCCTCAGGTGGGACAGGAAGTCTAGAGGGGGCCTGTGTGGGAGGAATACCCTTCCTCCACCTAGGGTAAAGCTCTAGCCAATTGTTTTCCCTGGAGAGTAGGCCTCTGTCATGGGGAAGGCTCTGGGGGTTATTTTGACAATGATTACTCTTCCTCTCTCCCAGCCAGAAGAACTAAGGCACCTTTCTCAGAACTTCACCATGAAAATCCATTTCCTGGAGTGAAAGACCATGAACATGTGGCTGCCCCCTAAGACCTCAGGGGATGGAAGGGGGGGCAGGGTGGAGATGTGGTAGGGGAAGCAGATTCTCACTCTCCTGTTAGTCCAGACTCAGCTTCAAGCAATTCAACTTATTTACCATTTGAGTGCTCTTACCAGTTTATGATTACAGAGGATTCTGATGCAGGAAAGCAGATCTCAGTTTCGACGGCCTGAATTCAACACTCTCTCGAGATTTTATGTGGTGGTTTGCCCTGCCACCCCAGCACTCTGATGAGTCAAAAAAAAAAAAAAAATAGGTTGCTTCAGCTTTTGCACTGTTTTCTTGTTTTAAGGAGGGATTGCTGATTTCCACCTTGTTTCATATGTTGGAGCTGAAACCAGAAGTCTCATTTGTGACCATTTTTGAAACCCAGCACAGTCATTATAAACCGATGATTTGCAAATATCACGGTAAGTACCAAGAGAAGCAGATGCAAGTTGAAAGTATTTGTCTGAGTGAGCCAGTAGGAAGTGTGTGGTGTTTGTGGTGGGAAGAGTGTGTGTGTGGAGGGGGTTGTGGAGGGGTTGGATTTAGAATCAAGTGTTTCCTACTTTCATTCAATGCTAGTATCATTTAACCTTTAAAATCTCCCCACACACACACACACGTGTGTGTGTGTGTGTGTGTGTGTGTGTGTGTGTGTGTTTTGAGAAAATTAGGAAATAGGTGATGCATTTTATGTAGAAATAGTCTGCAGAGATTTTATGTAGAAGAATACAAAGCAATTCTAAGCATGATTTCAAGGAGCTTGAATAAACACCCCCAAATACATACAACTCCTGAAACAGTCTCTCTCGGTTGTGGATGTCAGCCGTCACTGTTTGTTAACTATTTGTTTGTGGATGTCAGCTGTCACTAATATGCATGTACTACTTACGATCGTGGCAGGTTTGCACACTAATTGGCTAGGGTAATAATGTGAAAATTGCCCTGTCCTAAGTCTTGGGGAAGCAATGAGAGAGGGGACTAGAATCTCATTTCACGAGTGAAGAAACTAAGGCTAAAAGAGATTAAGTAACTTGCTGAAAAGTCATGCACAAGTAAGGTCTTGGACAGTGTCCCAAGTCTATCTGATATCAGCACCGATGTCCTGTGTGGAATAGTTCTCTGCCTATCCTGGAATGTACATTTTTGAAGAGTTGCAGCTTTATCAGAAAACGGTGTTATTTTTTTCAACTAGGTTTGGGAACCAAACTTACTGAGACAAGTACAAGGAGAGATGAATACCATCATCCAGTTCTTTTCAGAAATCACAGATTCCTAAGCCTTATTAAATTGATTTAGAAGTTAGAAACCAAGATAGAAATCTTCCAAGTTTATTTAATAAAGATAGCCTAAACCCTGATTCCCAGACCCGGAAAAGACGGTACGTGGACGCAAGCCCACAGGTCCACATATACGCACAATGCACAAGCCCACGTGCACACTCCCACATGTGCCCTCAAGCACAGAAATATGGATCTATCTCACTTAGGAGCGTAGATTTAATGTTTTATCCATCAATTTGGAGTATGTAGTGTTTAACGATGTATAGAAAATCTACCACATCCTGGTAGTTTTTCTTGAGAGGATATTGTAATATTGAGAAATATTTTAGTATTTTAATAATCCATTTTATCAATAGGGCCAAGGAGGAGAAAAACATATCATTTGAAATGCTGGGGAAGAAACTCAAGAAATTCAGTCCATCTCTGACAAACAGTCTGTGGTCCTTCTTAGTTCTTGCCTTCAGCTGAAAAAATTGCATTAAAACCCTTTACTACTACCCATCCACCATCCCTTATCTGAAACCCTTGGGACCAGATGTTGCAGATTCATATACCATACTTTCCATAAGAGCCATAAGCAGGGTCTGGAATAGCACTGCTGAATCTAATAAGACAATATTTCCATAGAGAAACACAAATATCCATGCTGAGAAGGATAAATAAAGACTTAAAAACAGCCTCCTGTCAGTTCGGGTCACGTTTTACGTGCATATGAGACAGGAAAAATAACGCTGGTTTTCATAGCTTTTGAGATTTCAGACTTAGAGTAAGGGATTTAGATTCTGAAGTGTGTTTCTGTCAGTTCTTTTTGCATTTTTTTTAAAAAGGATTTATTTACTTGCCAGAGAGAGAGAGAGAGAGAGAGAGAAGGAACACAAGCGGGGGGGGTGGGAGAGGGAGAAGCAGCCTCCCCGTGGAGCAGGGAACCCGATGTGGGACTGGATCCCAGGACCCCGGGATCATGACCTGAGCCGAAGGCAGACGCTTAACGACTGAGCCACCCAGGCACCCCACTTTGCATTTTATATGTGTTTTTCCCCGCTATTTTTGGTAGATTTTCTTTTTATTGGAGTATAACATACAAAGAGGAGAGAGCACTAGTCATAAATGACAGCAATTTGATGACATTTCACAAAGTGAACACATGCATGTAACCACCACCGAGATCAAGACATACGACATAACTGGTGTCCCAGAAGCCTAAACTGTGTCCTTCTCTAATGATTACACCTGACAGTTAACCACTCTTCTGACCTATGTCACCGTAAGGGTTTTTTTGGGCTGTTTTTAAACTCTCTACAAATAGAATTATCAATCATGTGCCTTTTTATGCCTGCCTTCTTTTGCTCAATGTTCTGATATTGAGATCTGCCCATGTTGTTGCACGCAGGGATATATTTGCCTGTTTCATGTCTGTACGGTAGTCTCTACTATGAGTATACCACACTGTGTGTATTCACTCAGCTGTTGATAGATGTTCGGATTGTTTCCAGTTCCTGACTATCACCGATAATGATGCCGTGAACGTTTTTATTCATGTGTTTTGGAGAACATGTTTGCACTTCTGTTTGATTATGTACATGGATTGTGTGGTAGCCAGAATTCCATGATGATGCCCAGTGACCCTTGTCTTGGCACAATCTCCACCCATTGGGTGTGGATGGAACCTGTGGACATGAGGAGATAGCACTCTGATGATGATGTGAAATTATATAGCAAAAAGGATTTTGCAGATGTAATTAAGGCCACAGATCAGCTGACCTTAAGCTAGGGAGATTGTTCGGGGGTGGGCCAGACCTAATCAGGGGAACACTCACAAGGGCCTAGGCCCCCTTCCGAAAGAGAGATTTGAGGCACGAGAGAGCATGTTCAGGGGGCCACATGGTGAGGAGCTGAAGGCAGCCTCTAGGAGAGGAGTGCTGTCCCTGGCTGACAGCCAGCGAGAGAAAGGGGCCTCAGTCCTCCAGCAGCCTGGAACTGAATTCGGCCAACAACACGGATGTGTTTGGAAGGGACTATTCCCGAAAGCCTCCAGAAAGGGGTGCAGCAAGTCCACTGCCCTCTCACCCTGTGAGACCCGGAGCAGGGAAGCCAGTCACACTGGGCACAGACTTCTGACCTGCACAACTGTGAGCTAATAAAATGGGGGTTGTTTTAGGCTGTTAGGAGTGTGGTCATTTATTCCACACCAATAGGAAGCTAATACAGATTTTGGTACCTGAATGTGGGGTGCCGCCACTGCAAACAGCTAAAGATGTAGGCCTGGCTTTGGCACTGGGTAGTGGGCGAGGGCTGGAGGAATTTTGATGTGCACGCTAAAGAAAGCCCAGGTGGCCTGAGAGAAAGCCCTGATTGCCTCAGACAGACTGTTAGTAGAAATCTGAACTTTAAGGACATCGCTGGTGAGGGTTCAGAAGGAAGCAAGGGACACGTTATTGGAAACTGGAGGAAGGGGATCCCTGCTACGTAGTGGCAGAAAGTTTAACAAGATTGTTGCCTGCGGTTACGTGGAAAGAAGAAAATATAAATGACAAACTTGGCTATATGGCTAAGGGAGAAGTTGGAGGTAGCAGAATTTGGATAGTATAATAGGAAAAACCTAGATTGCCTTGAGCAGAGTGTTAGTGCCGATCTGGAATTGAAAAACCAAGGATTATTCTAGGCTTTGAAACTTTATCAAAGAATTCTGGCTGTTGTTCTCCCAGCTGGATTTCCAAACTGCTTTGGGACTCTTAACTCCTTTCTGCCTTCCTACCCCTGCCCCTCTTTTCCAACCAGAGTGTTCTAGCTGTTATCTCGTGCCCATCCCACCGTTGTGTGTTGGGGAAGATAGCTTGTCTGTCACTTTAGTGTCACCAGTCCTCAGCTGGAGAGGGATTGTGCCCCGGGAGTTGTACTGCATGGATTATACCCAGGAAACCTCATCCATGCCTGATTTGGATGACTAGGATGATGAGATTCTGGACTTTGAGCTGTGCAGTTTTGATGAGCTCTTGGACTTGAGCTGTTGCCATAATACCATGAAAAATTTGGAGACTGTGGGATGGAGTGAATGAGTTTTGTATGTGGGACAGACTGGATCACTGGGGGCCAGAGGGCATACTGTGGTAGGCAAAATTCTAAGAGGACCCCAGGTGACCCTCAACCTTGTATAATCCCCTCCCGTTCAGTGTAAGAGGAGCCCATGAATATGGTCAGATATCACTCCTGTGATGATTATGTTACATTACATGGGAGAAGAGATTTCGCAGCTGTATTAAGGTCCCAAGTCAGTATATATAGCTGGTGTTGCATGAAGGAGATCTAATGCCACGGTCAGTGGCCTTTTTTTCTCCTATGTATTTTAAAATTCATTTTCAATATTTTCCTGGTATAGAGTTAATTTTTGTACTTTAGGAAGTGTTCTGGATCCTGGATTGGTATAAGTCAGCAGCAAGGCCTGGTAGGCAGACACGAAAACAGACATTGCATGAAAGGGATTAATATGAAGAATTAGCAGTCTTTTGGGAGTATCATGAGAATGCAAAGGAGAGACATGAAGAAGCTGCAAACAGATGTACTGGAGATGAGTGACCACAGAGGAAACAGGATACCCAAAAATGCCATTTCATTGTGTGTGTGAAGGAGCTTATCTGTATTTAACAATTCCATTAATCTTGGGGTTCAAATTTTTTTTTGTGCGAATATTTTTTTATTTATATGATAGCATATAAAACATTGTTCTGCATCTTGCTTTTTCCTATGAGTTCAGATCGGTCTGTGTAACAATGAACATCAGTTTATTTCACTGAGAAAATAAGAACAGGGGCTCTAGGGACATAGACAAAAACTATTTAGCCACAGCTAGAAGAATTAGCAGGATTAGAAAAGTCTCTCAGAGGAAGTGATTGTGAAGTAGATACTATTATCTCTAATTTACAGAGGAGAGATTATGTAACTTGCTCAAGGTTACCTAGCAAGGTAGGGATGGGGCCAGTTTTCAACCCCCAATTTATCTGGCCCTGGTGCCAATGCAGTTTGCAGTACTTTGAGCTCGTTCTTAGGACAATGTCCTGGTTTTATTCCGTTACCAGCTACAGTTTGCAGGGCTCTGCTTCCTGGAATTTTTTTTTAATCTCCTAAATACAGTATCAGGGTAAGCTACATATTTTGTGAAGTACAGTGAAAAATGAAAATGTGATACCCCTTGTTGACAAATCATTAAGAATATCAAGGTGGCAACAGCGCATCATTAAACCAAGCAGGGGCCTTTGCAACTGCACTAGTCACATGCCATGAAGCCAGCCCTATACAGCATAGTAGTTGATCTGCAACTACTGGAAACCTGAGGGAAAAGCTCAGCCCAGCTGTGAGTAATGCAAGACCCTGAGATGAGTCTTTCACTTCTCCTTCCCAGTTCAGTTTCTGGGAGGAAGACAACAGACACAGGGACACAAGGGGAAGCTACATCTTTCCATGATACTACAGAGGGCACAGAAATTCCCAAGAAGAGACCTGTAATGTTGCTGTTATTTTCTAAATGCTCTGCTCTTGAGTCCATGAGGATTAACCTTCCCTGCACAATAAATTGTAACCTCTTGCTATGATCATTTTCACATGTGCCTTTGAGTTAATTTTGCTGAGCCAGTTTTGCACCTTACAAAGTTTGAGTGGTTAGACTATTTTTACACAATACAAAAAAAACTTTCCTCATAACAAACAGATCAATGTGTTGAAACCAACACCTTTACACTTGGCAGAACAGTAGTACTCTTTGCAGGTGCAGATCATGCAGTTATACCTTGCAAAAGTTTATAACCCTGCAAAGAGCTGTGACAGTCTACAACTATGTGTTTTTCCTTTATATGTGTTCTCTTTTACACAATTTCCTCATCTGTAAAATGGGCACAAAATGAACACCTGCTTACTGATGTTCTACAGAGGTCTAACTCATACAACAGTACTTAGCACACATAAGCATAATTTTTACATGTTATCCTATCTGCATGCCATGTAATGCATAAAGGCAACTTGGAGTTGATTAATTTGTATATTGGGACCCACAAAATAGAGCCTGCCCCAGTGGCCTGATATCACAAATCTAAACCTAAGCCTGTGCTTATGGGAAACATCTATCGAGGAATCACAAATCCTCCAACTCAGTTCTAGCTAGCTTACCTTATCCTAGACAATAGGACCTGCTCATCTTTTTTTTTTTTTTTTTTTTTTTTTTTTAAGTAAGTGGGCTCTATGGAGCCCAACACAGGGCTTGAACTCAGGGTCCTGAGATAGACCTGAGTAAGCTGAGATCAAGAGCCAGATGCTTGGGGCACCTGGGTGGCTCAGTTGGCTAAACGCTGCCTTCGGCTCAGGTTATGATCCCAGGGTCCTAGGATCGAGTCCCGCAAGGTGCTCCCTGCTCAGCAGGGACCCTGCTTCTCCCTCTCCCATTCCCCCTACTTGTGCGTTCTCTCTCCATCTCTGTCAAATAAAATATTTAAAACAAAGTCGGATGCTTAACTGACTAAGCCACCCAGGTGCCCTGGACCTACTAATCTTACGGGGAAACCCCTTACCTCCTAGCCAATCATGCTGTTTTTATAATGCCTGTTCTAACACTATAAAACCTGCTTTAGCTCAAAAACCCTCAGGATGAGTGTTCTATTGCTTATGAGGTACTGTACTCCCCCAACCTATGGATTGTTTTCCCTTGAATAAAGGACATCAAACTCATTACTAAATTTAGTTTTGTTATTTGACAGTCGTGTTAATACTAGCCTTTTTATTTCCATGACTTTCTAAATAAACTAAATTACATGTGTAACTAGCATTGTATTTCTAATGAACAGCACTCATGACAAGTTTGAAATGCGTTAGACACCTCAAGTGAAGTCAACAGTTGGATATATGTGGCTGGTGTACAAAGATGGTAACAGATACACAAATTTGGGATTCACAAGCTTAAGGTGATATTTGAAGACATGAGACTATATAGGATCCCCTGCAAAGTGAAATGTGTACAAAAAAAAAAAAAGACACCAAAACTTATCTTCTGGGACAGACCCTGTGGGAAATATGGGAAAGGAGGGAGAGAGGGTTCCTTTTGTTATTTTGGTTTATATGTATTTTTTACTCCATTCCTTTTAATGTGGTATCCTACCATGCTTCCAAAACAACATTTTAAAGGAGCTGAGTCCCATCACAGTAGTCATAGGGTCAAGGTGGAAAACAGAATATAGAAGATAAGACCACATCATGTTACTCAGAGAACCAGATATACACCCGGTTCATAGGGTGGTGTATGTCCATCTAGTTCTTGCGCCTACACACACACGTTCAACTTCAAAGACCTGCTCACAAACTAGGTAACATTTTTTATAATAGAATTATTCATTAACACAATGTTCACCCAACATTGGACTATTCCCCTATCAGTCATTAATGTTAAATCACCAACTAAGTCCACCCCCTTCCTGACCCACCTTCAGGAGCCCCAGTTCCCAACACAATGAATTTCTTCCTCTAGAAAGGAAGAACTGCTCCCTCTTCCTGTTTGTGGGTCTTGATTTCAGCAATGCCTTCTATCCTCCTCCTACATACCTGACCATGCACTGCCTCTTTCCTGACTCAGAATATCGCCACCACCTGTCCATTTCTCTAGCCAACTTGGGTTAAAGTGCCCCCTATTCTTTTTAAGTTTTCATTCAAATTCCAGTTAGTTAACATACAGTATAATACTAGTTTCAGGTGGACAATTTAGTGATTCAACAGTTACATACAACACCCAGAGCTCATCACAACAACTACACTTCTTAATCCCCATCAAGGTGCTCCCTAGGCTTACCCCAGTACTAATACTTATGCTAAGCATACACAGTACCTAGTGAAAACGTCTTGGACAGACCCCCACTTCAAAGTTTGGCAAAATGACTCAGAATATTTTACTCCACTTATCATTCAAAAGGAATGCTACTATGCTGATTACATTTTTCTAATTCTCCAACTGTAACACAAAATTAAAAACCTTTGTACCTCGATCAAAACCCACAGTACATTAAAAAATAAAACACAATGAAGTCAACATTTTAATTTTATTCATCAAAAATTAATTGTATAAGTGGCAACACTGGAAAAGGGGAATCTCAACTCAGGGGCAAAGGCAGGCTAGCCCTTTTGAGGGAGAAGGGGCCCTGGAATCAAGGGCCAACAGCAGGTAAGTGTTGGGTGGTGGAGTCTTGGGGAGAGGAAGTTTCAAAACTCAGGACATTGGTTGCTGGCTCACAAAACTTGGAAACCTCACACCTAACTGCAGGGCAGGCAGCCCATTTAGGACAGTGGGTGGATGCGGGTTCCTTTTTTGGGTCTTATGAGGAGGGTCACAGCATAGGAGGTATAGGTGGGTACAGTGTGCTCCCTATTTCAGCCTGTTCTCCTGGAGAGAGAGGGCTCAGGGCATCAAGTGCTGGCAGCAAGGCACGCCTAATGCTAGCAGGGCTAGGGGTGGAGATGGAGCCCAGACCACAAAACCAAGGGGAGGACGAAGAGGAGGTCAGGACAGAACACCCAGCAGGGGAGGGGCAGGGGTTCAGGCCAGGAGACCCAGGGGATGAGGAGGAGAAGCTCTCACTATATCGCCTAGGTAAGAGAGAAGAGAACGCGCCAAGAGAGGATGGTGAGGAGGAACTCGCGCGGATGGCAGGACCAGGCTGGGAGGCAAAGAACAGGACCGCAGGATCAGGTGAATCTGAGCTGCTCCAGAAGACCAGCCTTCTTAAGGCAAACCCAGGGGGAGAAGGGCTCTGGGCGGCCAGCCCTGGTGGAGAAGGAAGGCTGTGAGCTGCTGATCTTTGCTGGGTAACATGGCTCCGGAGGACAGGGCCCAGTGTGGAGGCGTGGCTCCGGAGAACAGGGCCTGGACTGGCTGCGAGGCTGCTGCGGAGAGTAGGGCCGGGAGGGGAGGCGTGGATTTCGAGAGCAACGCTTGGCCCAGTAGCGCCGTCGTGGAGAACAGGGCCTCGACAGGGTGCACCGCTGCGGCGAAGAGAAGCTGGGTGGGACGCAGGACTGCTGAGAGCCCGACCCGGTGGGGTGGCGGGGCGGCGGAGGGCCTGGCCAGGCCTAGTTGTGGAATTACGAAGAGCAGGACCTGGTGGGGTGGTACGACGGCGGCGGCGGCGCGCAGGGCCTTGTGCGGATGCACTGCTGCGAAGTGTTGGGCCCGACTCGGACGCTTGGCTGCGGAGAGCAGGGCCCGGCACGGCCACTTGCCTGCGGAGAGGGCGTGGCAGGGTGGTGTAGCTAGAAGGGGCCGGGCCTGGCGGAGTGGTGCAGCTTCGCGGGGCAGGGCCTGGCTCAGATGAGCGGTGGCCGCGGCCGCGGGCGCCGCGGGCGCCGCGGCGGCGGCGGCGGCGTCGTCGGCGGCGGCGTCGGCGGCGGCGACGACGAACAGGACCTGGTTCAGGTGCATGGCGGCGGCGGCGAGCAGAGCCTGGCTCAGATTCACGGCTGAGGTCATCAATGCCTGGCGGGGTGGCGTGCCCATTAAGGGCAGGGCCTGGCCTGGCCGCTTGACTGCGGAGTCCTGGGCCTGGTGCCCGGGCCTGACTGCGGAGGACTGGGCCTGGTGCACGGGCCTGACTGCGGAGGACTGGGCCTGGTGCCCGGGCCTGACTGCGGAGTCCTGGGCCTGGTGCCCGGGCCTGACTGCGGAGGACTGGGCCTGGTGCACGGGCCTGACTGCGGAGGACTGGGCCTGGTGCCCGGGCCTGACTGCGGAGTCCTGGGCCTGGTGCCCGGGCCTGACTGCGGAGGACTGGGCCTGGTGCACGGGCCTGACTGCGGAGTCCTGGGCCTGGTGCCCGGGCCTGACTGCGGAGGACTGGGCCTGGTGCCCGGGCCTGACTGCGGAGGACTGGGCCTGGCTGGGATGCGTGACCCGACCGAGAAGCCCGAGAACGGCGGCGGCCGCTGGGCTGAGACCCCGGAGAAGATGGCGGCAAGGGCACGGGGCACTGAGCTGTAGGAAGCGCAGGAAACGGATAGCGCCGCCCTGGGGGCTTCTGAGCCTGGGCAGCCTCCTCGCGGCCGGGCTTCTTCCTCCCACGGCCCTTCCCCGGTCTCGCGGTCAGGGTCGGAAGCCCGCTGGCCTGACCAACTCCCCTCATGGCTTGCACCATGGCGGCCACGCCGCCCGCGTGTGAGGCCTGGAGACCTAGGCCCGCCCCGGGCACCAGCCATCTCAGCTCGGCGTGGGGACTGCAGCCGCCCTGGAGGTCAGCACGCTCTCTCTCCGGCACACAGCCCATGGAGGGCAGCTCCGGGCCCTCGCCATTGATCGAAATGGCGCCGGCGGCAGCCAGGGCAAAGACAGAGGAACCTGCCGTGCCACTGTGTGGGGCGCCACCACCCGAGGGAGAAAGGCCGCTCGAGACCGAGGGGACCAAGGCACTGGGATCGGGGTTCCCGGCCCCACGGGCGTTGCCGGGGGCAGGGGCAACCTCGTTCTTCGGCCCTGTGGGCACCTCACCCTGCTCTTGCATCTGCGCCTTCTGGTCGGACGACGGAGTGGACATAACTCCAGATTCTCTCTCCGAGACGCGAGAGCGTGGCCAAAGACGCCGCCTGGGTAGAGCTCCGAGGGGGAGGAGTGAGGATGGGCGTGTCCTGGTCGGATCTTCACCTGATTGGTCGGGTGGTTGCCACGTGACTCGCGTCTTAAAGGGAGCGAGCCAACCTAATTCCGTCTGGCGCCAAACCAAACCGTGTGCTCCACCATTCTGGGGGCCGCTGCTGCCGGGTCCACGATGTGAATTTCCGATCCATACCTGGGCCCCTATGAGAGCGAGTGAGAGAGAGAGTGTGTGTGTGTTTCGAGGGCGAGGGCAGCGATACTGTCTGTATAAACAGTTTGAGTCACCCCAAATCAGTTTAGCTTGTCAGCACCACTCTGGTGGTGAAACTTTCAAGCAGTGGCTTGAAAGAAATACCACACTGGCCAAGAGGAGATACCGCTGAGCTGGGCATCCCTCCTGGAATCCCGTCAGGACGCAGGGCCCATGTGTGACTCCAGAAGAGACTGTCCCAGAACTCCTCTAGTGGGCTGTAGGGTTGGAGAACGGCCTGAAAGTAACAAAAGGGATGGGGCCCACACTGCCTGGGCTCGGGATGTTCAGCACTGCTGCCACGCACCCAGAGGTTGGATTTAGAATTTTCCAGTAGGATGCTTCTCCTTGCCTTGCCCCCTGAACACAGACTGGGGTTGCCTGGGATTAAGGATGATACTGTCCTTAAATATGCATCAACATTTGTATGGGCTGCATAGCAATCCACTGATGAATGTACATTCATTTGTGTGATCTACTCTCTAGTTTTTGTTAATACAAATATGCTGTGATGCACACGCTTGAAGTCCAATATTTAGACCAGATTTTTAGTCATTATTACAGAAGGGCTGCCATTTCAGTACCCAAAACAGAAAAGCAAATGTAAGAAAGCCAGCACCTAAATTGACACACCTATAAGGCAAGTTACACATAGTTTATTTTATGAAATGGGATCACTTATCCATATTGTTTGGTCACCTGCTTTTTTGGGTCCAGAAAACTCTCTCCATGTCAATAAGTAAATTTCCACAAGGCAATTTTTAAGTAGAAAATATTCCATTTATACCAGAAGCTTACATCTTCAAACATTCCAATATCAACCAACGTCTCACCATCTATAACACATCACTGTGAAGCACATCCTTCTTACTAAAAATCGTTCATATCCTCAATTGTGTCCTTGCTATCGATAAACTCCCAGATGAAGAAATTCTTGGCACAGGCCATGCACATTTGTAACTCTTTGATTAAAATATCAGCAAGATGTTCTGAAAGTCACCATTATGACAATTTCGGCCGAATGGAATGGGAGCCTTACTGGACCGGAAGAGCAACTGGAGCAAAACACAATGCAAAGTAGAATGGAATGGAATTTGGAGTGTTAAATAATATGGAAGGGAAAATGGATTTGAAATGGAATGCCAAACGGGATGAAGTGGAGACTAACTGCAGTGGGAATTGGAATGAAATGGGGGATGGAATACGGACTTAAACAGGATATGGAATGGAAAATTGAACAGGATGAAAATTGAATAGAATATAATGGGAAAATGGAATGGAAAGGAGGATGGAAATAAATATCTGATGGCATGTGGAATAAAAAAATAACTTCTTTATATGAGAAAAAGAATGGAGTGGAATATACAGTGAAGTAAAATATTAAAGAAAATGGGAGGAAACCGTTGGAATAGAATTTGCAAGGTCATGAAATCAATGGACTATGAAATTTGCACTATAGATTTAAAAGTACCAGGATGGAATAGCAACAAATGGAATGAAACCTGGAATGAAATATAGAATACAAAGTTATGAAGGGTGGAATAGACAATGAATATAAATAAAATGGAATATGGAAAATGAAATACTGATGAAATAGAGGATGTGTTTAAATGAAGAGAATGTGTTCTCATCTACCGCTCCATAACTTAGTGTCATGGAACAATGACCATTTGATCATGCTCAGGCATCCTGTAGAGCTAGAATTCAGACAGGGCAGACGGCAGATGGCTCATCTCTGCTCTACGATATCGTCTGAGGCCTCAGCTGGGAAAACATGAATGTCTGTGGGATCATGAGTGAAGGACAGCAATCAGGACTCTTAGATTTTGGCCATAGTATCTGGGTGGATGGTGGTGCCACTTCCTGGAATTGGGAAGACTTGCAGATTGGGGACACAGTAGGAATCTAGTGATTCTCAATTCTCAAAAAAAAAAATCTGCAAGAGTAGGGTTTTTTGTTTATTATTTGTCAGAGAGAGAGAGAGAAAGAGAGAGCACAAGCAGGGGGAGTAGCAGGCAGAGGGAGAAGCAGACTCCCTGCTGAGCAAGGAGCCTGATGCAGGACTCAATCCCAGGACCCTGGGATCATGACCTGAGCCGAAGGCAGAGCTTAACCGACTGAGCCACCCAGGCATCCCTGGGAAAGTAAGTTTTGTTTGCCTCATACTTTATATTCTAAATGTTCTCAACGAGCATAGATTACTCTTGCATTCAGAAAAATACAGATATTTGCATTATGGAAAGCAACTAATTTTTAGTGTTTAATTATGATTTAAGCTGTTGTAAGAAACCAGGCTCTCACATATGTTACCGGATTGGGGTTCTACATTCAGAGCACCCTGCCAGATGGAAATCTGACAAAACATATATAAACATGAAATCCATTTGGTGCTACAATTTCTCTTCTAGGCATTGATTCGGAAGAAATATACATATATTAAACCACAATGTTATTTGATCGGAAGTGATTATTTTGGTGTCATTTGTTTAAAAAAAAAAATTGAAACCACCTAAATTTCTGGCAGGATACTGGATGGTCCACAGAATAAACTTATGTAGAGTTTATGGGATGTTTCTGAAGAACTTTTAATGCTATTGGAAAATGGCTATGTTATGCAAATAAAAATTATATACTGAATATACTGAATATATGTATACTATCTATACATATACCTAGAATTCGATGTATATTAAAATCTCATTTACTATCTATATATCTAGAATTGGATATATATTAAAATCTCATTTACTATATTGTAATGATGCTCATCCAGCTGCATGGTGCCCTCCAGGGGGCACTTGACAATGTTGGGAGACATTTTTGTTTGTGACAATTTGGGGAAAGGGGAGATGCTACTGCCATCCAGTGGATCAAAACTAGGGATGCTGCTTCAAAAATCCCTGAATGCACAAGCTAGCCTCTTACAACAAACAATTATCCGGTCCAAATGTCAGTAGTGTCCAGGTTGACAAACCCTGTGGTGGGGTATTTAGATAATTTGGAAAAGTTTAAAACAAAATTTAAATCATAGTCAATCTTGTCAGTGATCAGTAACTATTGTTAAAAGTTTGGTATGTGTAGGTGTTAAATTTTCTGTGATAACTTTGTATTTTATAATCACCAGAAGGGTATGTAAGAAGTAAACTAGTTCATCTTAATTGTTCCTTCGCAATGCACAGAACGGTTTTCAAATATTAACCATACTAATCTTTGCTTAAGAAATGATGTACCTTAAGAACTGTAATTTCAGCTCATTTATGGGGAGGGACATTCCACCACTATCAATCCATCATCATCAATCTCCTGATTTTTACCTTTCTGATCAAGGTTTCATTTCCAAGTATTTACATATTTGGTTAAAATAAAGAGAAACCATGGCCCACAATGCAACGTATCTGATTATACCGGACAGTGTGGTTGACTAACCAGGTCATAGTAATCTCATTACCCTTCCAGTGACTGGTTTAGGAATGGGCATTCTCCCGTCGATATTCCCCCATATCAATGAGATGCACGTCTGCTTGCAGTCTTTGGGATAAGTTTTCTCAGCGCTTAAAGAAATAAAAGAGACACAACAGATGGTTTACATTAAAAATGTCAAAAAGCATATGTATCTGATACTATAATTAATAAATGATTTAGCATGGTTGCTGGATATATGGTCAATTTTACAAAATACAATTGGATTTCTATATACTGACATTAGAATTATAAGGAGAAAAAATTTTTAAATGCCATCTATGACAGCATCAGAAGAGAACAAACACCTAGGAACAAATCTAACAAAGGAGTCCCAAGACCTCTGCCCACAGATAGCACTTCTGAGAGAAATTAAAGACAGCCTACATAAATCAGACATATGTCATGTTTATGTATTGGAAGACAACAGTATGAAAGTGAATGGAAGAGAGAATTCTTGTGAAACTGATCTATGGATTCAATGCAGTCCCAATGAAATTCCCAGGAGTTTTTTCTTTTGAAAACGGAAATTGTCAAGCTGCTTCTAAATTATATATGGATAACAAAGATCCGAGAACAGCCAAAGCCATCTAAAACAAAAAACAAGACTTTTCAGGACTTTCACAGCCAGATAACAAGACCAACTATGACGCTATAATTAAGATAGTGTGGTATGAGCACAAGAATAGACAAATAGGCCAAAAGACACAAAGAGAAGGGTCCACGAATAGACTCACACAAGCACAGTCACCACACCACATTTACAACAACTGTGCCACTTAGAGTGCTCTGGGGAAAGGATGGTCTTTTAAATAAGTGGAGCTAGACTAACTGGATATCCATCCACTTGGAAAAAAATAACTTTGGCCCCTAACTTATGCCGTACACAAAAATTAATTCCAGAAGTTAAAGCTTATTGAAAATAACGTTATGAACAAATATTTATGACCTTGGGATTGGCAAAGAGAGTGGAAACAGCACACAGAAAGCACTAATGAGAAAGGGAAACACTGGTAATTTGGACTTCATCAAAATAAGGACTTCCGTTCATCAAAAGACACATTTAGAGAGTGAAAAGATAAACCTCGGAATAGGAGAAAGGTATTTGCAACATGTATATTTCATGGACGTCTCGTGTACAGGCTATAATACCTCCTAAAATCAAGAAGGAAAAAAAGGCAATGCAATGAAAACTGGCACAGTATTTGAACAGGACCTTCACAAAACAGGACATCCCACTAACTAACCGATGAGCAAACAAAAAGCTACTCAACCTCGGTCACCAGGGATATGTACATTAAAATCCCAGTGAGCTGGGGCGCCTGGGTGGCACAGTCTGTTACGCCTCGGACTCTTGGTTTTGGCTAAGGTCGAGATCTCAGGGTTGTGAGATTGAGCCCCAAGCACTGGGCTGCGCGCTCAGCACAGAGTCTGCTTAAGACTCTCTCTCCCCTCCCTCTGCCCCTCCCTTCTCTTCGCACGTGCCCTCTAACTAACTAACTAAATAAATAAAAATCCCTGACGAAACATCTATTAGAATAGCCAAGACAACTAACAATATCAAGATTAGGTGAGGATATGGAGGAACTCTCTAATGCTGGTGCAAGTGTAAATTGGTACCACCTCTTTGGAAAACTGGCACTATCTATCAAAGCTGATCATGTACATTCTCTATACCAGAATTGCCATCTGTATTAATGATCGATTCCTGCATAACAAAGTACCATAAATTCAGCTACTTAAAAACAATGTCTGCTTATTAGCTCACAGTTCTGTGTGTGAGAAGTCCATGTGTGACATGCCTTTGTTCTATGCTCAGTGTATCACAGGGGGAAATCAAGTGTTGGGCAGACTGTGTTTCTTAGTGGAGGCTCTGAGAAGTCCACTGCCAAGCTCATTTGGGTTATTGGCAGAATTCAGTCCCACTCTCAGCTCCTAGAGGCTGCCCACAGTTCCCTGCCACATGGACCCCTCCAGACACCCTGTCATGCTTGAGTCTCTCAGGAGGGGCCCATTATAAGGGCTCACCTGATTAGGGCTGGCCCATCCAGGATGACGTCCTTATTTGAAGGTCTACTGACTTAGAAGCTTAATACAGCTGTGAAATCTCCTCTCCCATGTAATGTAACATAATCATCACAGGAGTGATATCTGACCATATTCATGGGCTCCTCTTACACTGAACGGGAGGGGATTATACAAGGTTGAGGGTCACCTGGGGTCCTCTTAGAATTTTGCCTACCACAGTATGCCCTCTGGCCCCCAGTGATCCAGTCTGTCCCACATACAAAACTCATTCACTCCATCCCACAGTCTCCAAATTTTTCATGGTATTATGGCAACAGCTCAAGTCCAAGAGCTCATCAAAACTGCACAGCTCAAAGTCCAGAATCTCATCATCCTAGTCATCCAAATCAGGCATGGATGAGGTTTCCTGGGTATAATCCATGCAGTACAACTCCCGGGGCACAATCCCTCTCCAGCTGAGGACTGGTGACACTAAAGTGACAGACAAGCTATCTTCCCCAACACACAACGGTGGGATGGGCACGAGATAACAGCTAGAACACTCTGGTTGGAAAAGAGGGGCAGGGGTAGGAAGGCAGAAAGGAGTTAAGAGTCCCAAAGCAGTTTGGAAATCCAGCTGGGAGAACAACAGCCAGAATTCTTTGATAAAGTTTCAAAGCCTAGAATAATCCTTGGTTTTTCAATTCCAGATCGGCACTAACACTCTGCTCAAGGCAATCTAGGTTTTTCCTATTATACTATCCAAATTCTGCTACCTCCAACTTCTCCCTTAGCCATATAGCCAAGTTTGTCATTTATATTTTCTTCTTTCCACGTAACCGCAGGCAACAATCTTGTTAAACTTTCTGCCACTACGTAGCAGGGATCCCCTTCCTCCAGTTTCCAATAACGTGTCCCTTGCTTCCTTCTGAACCCTCACCAGCGATGTCCTTAAAGTTCAGATTTCTACTAACAGTCTGTCTGAGGCAATCAGGGCTTTCTCTCAGGCCACCTGGGCTTTCTTTAGCGTGCACATCAAAATTCCTCCAGCCCTCGCCCACTACCCAGTGCCAAAGCCAGGCCTACATCTTTAGCTGTTTGCAGTGGCGGCACCCCACATTCAGGTACCAAAATCTGTATTAGCTTCCTATTGGTGTGGAATAAATGACCACACTCCTAACAGCCTAAAACAACCCCCATTTTATTAGCTCACAGTTGTGCAGGTCAGAAGTCTGTGCCCAGTGTGACTGGCTTCCCTGCTCCGGGTCTCACAGGGTGAGAGGGCAGTGGACTTGCTGCACCCCTTTCTGGAGGCTTTCGGGAATAGTCCCTTCCAAACACATCCGTGTTGTTGGCCGAATTCAGTTCCAGGCTGCTGGAGGACTGAGGCCCCTTTCTCTCGCTGGCTGTCAGCCAGGGACAGCACTCCTCTCCTAGAGGCTGCCTTCAGCTCCTCACCATGTGGCCCCCTGAACATGCTCTCTCGTGCCTCAAATCTCTCTTTCGGAAGGGGGCCTAGGCCCTTGTGAGTGTTCCCCTGATTAGGTCTGGCCCACCCCCGAACAATCTCCCTAGCTTAAGGTCAGCTGATCTGTGGCCTTAATTACATCTGCAAAATCCTTTTTGCTATATAATTTCACATCATCATCAGAGTGCTATCTCCTCATGTCCACAGGTTCCATCCACACCCAATGGGTGGAGATTGTGCCAAGACAAGGGTCACTGGGCATCATCATGGAATTCTGGCTACCACACAATCCATGTACATAATCAAACAGAAGTGCAAACATGTTCTCCAAAACACATGAATAAAAACGTTCACGGCATCATTATCGGTGATAGTCAGGAACTGGAAACAATCCGAACATCTATCAACAGCTGAGTGAATACACACAGTGTGGTATACTCATAGTAGAGACTACCGTACAGACATGAAACAGGCAAATATATCCCTGCGTGCAACAACATGGGCAGATCTCAATATCAGAACATTGAGCAAAAGAAGGCAGGCATAAAAAGGCACATGATTGATAATTCTATTTGTAGAGAGTTTAAAAACAGCCCAAAAAAACCCTTACGGTGACATAGGTCAGAAGAGTGGTTAACTGTCAGGTGTAATCATTAGAGAAGGACACAGTTTAGGCTTCTGGGACACCAGTTATGTCGTATGTCTTGATCTCGGTGGTGGTTACATGCATGTGTTCACTTTGTGAAATGTCATCAAATTGCTGTCATTTATGACTAGTGCTCTCTCCTCTTTGTATGTTATACTCCAATAAAAAGAAAATCTACCAAAAATAGCGGGGAAAAACACATATAAAATGCAAAGTGGGGTGCCTGGGTGGCTCAGTCGTTAAGCGTCTGCCTTCGGCTCAGGTCATGATCCCGGGGTCCTGGGATCCAGTCCCACATCGGGTTCCCTGCTCCACGGGGAGGCTGCTTCTCCCTCTCCCACCCCCCCCGCTTGTGTTCCTTCTCTCTCTCTCTCTCTCTCTCTCTGGCAAGTAAATAAATCCTTTTTAAAAAAAATGCAAAAAGAACTGACAGAAACACACTTCAGAATCTAAATCCCTTACTCTAAGTCTGAAATCTCAAAAGCTATGAAAACCAGCGTTATTTTTCCTGTCTCATATGCACGTAAAACGTGACCCGAACTGACAGGAGGCTGTTTTTAAGTCTTTATTTATCCTTCTCAGCATGGATATTTGTGTTTCTCTATGGAAATATTGTCTTATTAGATTCAGCAGTGCTATTCCAGACCCTGCTTATGGCTCTTATGGAAAGTATGGTATATGAATCTGCAACATCTGGTCCCAAGGGTTTCAGATAAGGGATGGTGGATGGGTAGTAGTAAAGGGTTTTAATGCAATTTTTTCAGCTGAAGGCAAGAACTAAGAAGGACCACAGACTGTTTGTCAGAGATGGACTGAATTTCTTGAGTTTCTTCCCCAGCATTTCAAATGATATGTTTTTCTCCTCCTTGGCCCTATTGATAAAATGGATTATTAAAATACTAAAATATTTCTCAATATTACAATATCCTCTCAAGAAAAACTACCAGGATGTGGTAGATTTTCTATACATCGTTAAACACTACATACTCCAAATTGATGGATAAAACATTAAATCTACGCTCCTAAGTGAGATAGATCCATATTTCTGTGCTTGAGGGCACATGTGGGAGTGTGCACGTGGGCTTGTGCATTGTGCGTATATGTGGACCTGTGGGCTTGCGTCCACGTACCGTCTTTTCCGGGTCTGGGAATCAGGGTTTAGGCTATCTTTATTAAATAAACTTGGAAGATTTCTATCTTGGTTTCTAACTTCTAAATCAATTTAATAAGGCTTAGGAATCTGTGATTTCTGAAAAGAACTGGATGATGGTATTCATCTCTCCTTGTACTTGTCTCAGTAAGTTTGGTTCCCAAACCTAGTTGAAAAAAATAACACCGTTTTCTGATAAAGCTGCAACTCTTCAAAAATGTACATTCCAGGATAGGCAGAGAACTATTCCACACAGGACATCGGTGCTGATATCAGATAGACTTGGGACACTGTCCAAGACCTTACTTGTGCATGACTTTTCAGCAAGTTACTTAATCTCTTTTAGCCTTAGTTTCTTCACTCGTGAAATGAGATTCTAGTCCCCTCTCTCATTGCTTCCCCAAGACTTAGGACAGGGCAATTTTCACATTATTACCCTAGCCAATTAGTGTGCAAACCTGCCACGATCGTAAGTAGTACATGCATATTAGTGACAGCTGACATCCACAAACAAATAGTTAACAAACAGTGACGGCTGACATCCACAACCGAGAGAGACTGTTTCAGGAGTTGTATGTATTTGGGGGTGTTTATTCAAGCTCCTTGAAATCATGCTTAGAATTGCTTTGTATTCTTCTACATAAAATCTCTGCAGACTATTTCTACATAAAATGCATCACCTATTTCCTAATTTTCTCAAAACACACACACACACACACACACACACACACACACACACACGTGTGTGTGTGTGTGGGGAGATTTTAAAGGTTAAATGATACTAGCATTGAATGAAAGTAGGAAACACTTGATTCTAAATCCAACCCCTCCACAACCCCCTCCACACACACACTCTTCCCACCACAAACACCACACACTTCCTACTGGCTCACTCAGACAAATACTTTCAACTTGCATCTGCTTCTCTTGGTACTTACCGTGATATTTGCAAATCATCGGTTTATAATGACTGTGCTGGGTTTCAAAAATGGTCACAAATGAGACTTCTGGTTTCAGCTCCAACATATGAAACAAGGTGGAAATCAGCAATCCCTCCTTAAAACAAGAAAACAGTGCAAAAGCTGAAGCAACCTATTTTTTTTTTTTTTTTGACTCATCAGAGTGCTGGGGTGGCAGGGCAAACCACCACATAAAATCTCGAGAGAGTGTTGAATTCAGGCCGTCGAAACTGAGATCTGCTTTCCTGCATCAGAATCCTCTGTAATCATAAACTGGTAAGAGCACTCAAATGGTAAATAAGTTGAATTGCTTGAAGCTGAGTCTGGACTAACAGGAGAGTGAGAATCTGCTTCCCCTACCACATCTCCACCCTGCCCCCCCTTCCATCCCCTGAGGTCTTAGGGGGCAGCCACATGTTCATGGTCTTTCACTCCAGGAAATGGATTTTCATGGTGAAGTTCTGAGAAAGGTGCCTTAGTTCTTCTGGCTGGGAGAGAGGAAGAGTAATCATTGTCAAAATAACCCCCAGAGCCTTCCCCATGACAGAGGCCTACTCTCCAGGGAAAACAATTGGCTAGAGCTTTACCCTAGGTGGAGGAAGGGTATTCCTCCCACACAGGCCCCCTCTAGACTTCCTGTCCCACCTGAGGGAATGGGGGTAGGCAATAGGGGTCAAGCCTTCCAGGAACTAATTTGAGAATACTGCAGCCAGGGAAAGGAGAGAGGGCATGGGAGAAGGCAACGCCACTAGAGATACACCTGTGAAGGCTGTAGCCCAGAGACCCGGCCCCCACTAAAAGACAAGAGATTTAACCATGAAGCTACAGAATTACCTCCCTCTCCCCACACCTTACCACATCAATGGGGTTCCAGAGAAATAACTGTGGATTATAGCTGAAAGCACTGCAAAACCGCAGATTCCCTGTGAACAGGAGTGATTTGGGAAGCTCAAATTCAAGAGAGGGGACCAAAATAAGGACACTCGAAGAACTGGAAGCTTCTGGCACTTATAGCTACAGCAAACATAACACACAGCCCAGATTCCAAGCCAGATTAATATAAATATTCACACTAAATGCCTAGTTACCTCAGGTCCTATTACCCAAACATGTCTGGCTTTCAACAAAAAAATTACAAAGCGGGACGAAAATTAAGAGAATGAAGAGACAAAGCAAGCATCAGAGCCAGCCTCTGATATGACACCCATTTTGGAATTGTCAAATAGGGGATTTAACATAACTATGATTAATTTGTTAAGGGCTCTAATGGAAGAATAGGCAACATGCAAAAGCTGATGGGTAATGTAAGCAGAGAGATGGAAATTCTGAGCGAGAATTAAAAGGAAATACTAGAAAACTAAAACACAGTAACAGAAAGGAGGGTTTGTCAGTAGACTCAGCACAATGGAGGAAAGAATTGGTGAGCTTGAAGATAAGTCATAGGTCAATAAAACTTTCCAAACAGAAATGCTAAGAAATAGTAACAGAAAAAGAAAAAAAAAAAAAAAAACCATAACTGGACTTCCTGTCATGTGAAATTGGAAAACGTTTCACGTATTAATCCAAATTCCAAAAAAGGAAAGAAGTAGAGATAACAGAGAAGAAGGAAAATTGGAAGCCATAAGGGCCAAGAACTGCCAAAATAAGTGACAGACACCAAATCATAGATTCAGGAATCTCAGTGAATACCAAGCAGCATATACACTAAGTACACACACACACACACACACACACACACACACACACACACCCCTAGAGTTGTTATATTCGAACTGTATAAAATTAAAAACAACGAGAAAATGTTGAAAGAACAAACTAGAAGAGAAAATCATCTTACCTATTGAGGAATGTGAATAAAAATTACAACTGACTTCTCATCACGACCCATGCAAAGAAGGAGTAGAGTGAAATGAAATATTTAAGGTGCTGACTGAAAAGGAAAACCATCTACCTAGAAATCTATTTCCAGTAAAATATGAACAAAAAGTAAAAATTCTCTCAAAGAAAAGTTGAGCAAATTCATCTCCAGGAAATCTGCCTCGCAGGAAATGTTAAGAGACGTCCTTCAGGCAGAAGGAAAATAATATGGGTTGGAAACATGGGTCTACCTAACGAAAGGAAGAGACTCGTGAAGTAAAATGGAGGTAAAAAAAAAAAAAAAACATCTTTCATGTTTCTTATTCCTGTGTCATCTGAAAGATGACTCTTCTCTAAAACAGGATAGCACAATGTACTGAGTCATCACAGCACACAGATAGATGAAAGGGAAGACAGAAGTATCCCAAGCAATGGGAGGGAGGAATTAGGAATACTCTGTGATGAGGCACCTGCAGCACTACACGTGAACCCATACAGTGTTTTTTGAAGGTGGACTCAGCTTAGTAAAAGTGTATATTGTAAACTCTAGGGCAACCACTGGAAACAGTTTGAGAAGCAGTATAAGCAATAAACCAAAAGAGGGGAAAACAGGTGCAAATATCAATCCAATTATATCAATAATGACTTTAAATGAGAATGGCCTAGGTACACCCGCTAAAGAGAGATTTTCTGAGTGGACACAAGGAAGACCCAAGTGTACCAAGTATAAGTTGCCTACAAGAACCTCACGCTCAACACAAAGGCGCAGATAGCTTAAAAGTAAAGGGACAGGGAAAAGTTTACCATGCTAACACCGAGCCTAAGCAAGGTGCAGGAGCTCCATTAATTTCAGATAAAGCAGACATCGGAACAAGGAAAATTGCCAAGTATAAAGAGGGGCATCACATAATGATTAAGGAGTCGATTCTCCAAGAGGACATTAACAATCCTAATTGTATAAGCCCCTACTAACAATGTTAAACGGTGTCAAAATATATGAGGCAAAACCTGATAAAAGGTCAAGGAGAGATACATAAATCCCTGATGGTAGTGAGAGATTTCAACACCCCTCTGTCACTAATTGGTAAATCAAGCGGGCAGACAAGCAGATACCGAAAAGATACAGATAACCTGAACAGCATTATCCATCAACTCAATCTACTTGACTTGTATAGAACACTCCATCACTCAACAAGAGCGGAATCCATAGCCTCTCAAGCTCACGGGGAACACTGACAAAGATAGACAATATGTGGGGACAGAAAACACACCTTTACACATATAAAGGAATAGGACTCATACAAAGTAGGTTCTCACACCACGGTGGAATCAAGCTAGAAATCAACAACAGAAAAGTAGATGGAGGGGCGCCTGGGTGGCTCAGTCGGTTAAGCATCTGCCTTCGGCTCAGGTCATGATCCCAGGGTCCTGGATCGAGTCCCGCATCGGGCTCCCTGCTCAGTCGGAAGCCTGCTTCTCCCTCTCCCTCTGCCTGCCGCTCTGCCTACTTGTGCTCTCTCTCTCTAGCTCTCTGTCAGATAAACAAATAAAATCTTTAAAAAAAGAAAAAAAGAAAAGTAGATGGATAAGCTGCCTATGTTTGGAAATGAAACAAAACATTTCTAATCGACACATGGACGAAAGAAGGAGGCTCCAGAAACACTTAAGGACATTTTGAACTAAATTAAAATGAAATAAAACTTATTAAAATTATTGTGAAACAGCAATACTTCAGAGGGAGATGAAATTTAGAGCATACATTCACATACTGGAGAAGAAGAACGATCTAAAATCAATAACCTTAAGAAAGTAGGAAAAGAGACCTATTTAAGCCTAAAGTAAACAGAAGGAAATCCATCATAAAAATCAGAGCAGAAAACCATGAAATCGAAAGCAGGAAAAATGTAGCAAAGATCAGTGACACCAAAAGCTGGTTCTTTGCAAAGGCCAATAAAAGAAGCAAACCTCTTTCTGGCCAAGAAAAAAAAGAGAAGACACAACTTACCAATATCTGAGTGGAAAGAATGGACATCACTACTGATCCCGTGGGCACTAAAGGGATAATAAAGAAATGCCGTCGGCAATCCTATGCCTGCAAATTTGATCCATTAGAGGAGATGGCCAGATTCCTTGAAAGACATTAACCACCAAATCTCACGCAGAAAAATAGATAACCTGAACAGTTATATATTTATGCCCTGGGCCCAGACTCTTTCCTTGGTGAATTCCAAACAAACATTTAAAGAAAGAAAAAAATGATTCCAATTTGCCACCATCTCTTCCAGAAAACAGAAGCCGGGGAACACTTCCTAACTCATTCTCTGAGGTCTGCATTTCCCCTAATAGCAAGACAGACAAAGACATTGCAAGAAAGGAAAACTACACACCATGATCTCTCATGAACACTGTCATAAAATTCCTCAACAACATATCAGCAAATTGAATCCAACAATGCATAAAAAGAACTGTATATCATGACCAAACGGGATATCTTTCAGGCACACAAGACCAGTTCAACATTTGAAAATCAACGGATATAGTTCACCTCATCAACAGGCTAAAGAACAAAAATCATACGGTCATATCTAGCGATGCAGACAGCAATTGATAATTCAACAGGCTTCATGTTAAAAACTCTCAGTAAACCAGGAATAGAGGGGAACATTCCCAACCTGATGAAAAAGATCTATGAAAAACCTACAGGTAACGTCATGCTGAAGGAAGACAGTCAGACGCTCCCCACCCCCCAGACATGTCCGCTGTCATCACTCCTATTCAACATGTAATGGAATCCCAGCTTGTTACATAAGAAAGGAAAGAGGAATTAAAAGGTGTACAGATTGGAAATGTTGAAATACAACAATTTTTATTTGCAGAGGACACGGTTATTTATGTAGAGAACACCAAAGCATCTACAAAACACTGCTGCATTAATAAGGGAGTTTAGTACAGCCTCCACAATAGAAGGTACAATATACACATGGCAATTGCTTACCTATCTATATATGAACACTGAACAATCAGAATTTGATATATTTTTTAAAATTACCTTTTTTAAAAAAGTGATTAACTCGCATCAGGTCTTCAACCATGTCCATTTCTGAGTCTTCTCTCACAGTTACTGTTTGTTTGTTTGTTTGTTTGTGTTTCTAGTTCCAGTGTAGTCAAAAAACAGTGTTATATTAGTTTCAGGGTACAAGATAGTGATTCAACAATTCCATATATTACTCAGTGCTCATCAAAATAAGTGTACTCTTAATCCCTTTCACCTATTTCACCTGACCTCCCTTCTTCTGGTAACCATCTGCTTATTCTCTATAGTTAAGAGTCTGTTTCTTGGTTTGTCTCTTTTGTTTTCCGTTCACTTTTGTTTCTTAGATTCCACATATGAGTGAAATCATATGGTATTTGTCTCTCTCTGACTGTCTTATTTTGCTTAGCCTTATACTCTCTAGATCCATCCATGTCGTTGCAAATGGCAAGATTTCATTCTTTTATATGGCTGAATAATATTCGTGTGTGTGTGTGCGTGTGTGTGTGTACCACATCTTTATCCATTCGTCTATTGAACATTTGGGCTCAACAATATTGCATTGTGTGTGTATACATATTTGTGTGTGTGTGTGTGCGCGCACGCGTGTGTGTGTATACAGGGATTCTACTTCTGGTGTTCTATATAAAACACACATACACATGCACAGACACACAGACACACAGACACACACACACACACACACATCTTTATCCATTCATCTATCAGTGAACATTTGGGCTGCTTCCATAATTTAGCTATGGTAAATACTGCTGCAATAAACATAGGGGTACATATATCCCTTCGACCTAGTGTTTTTGTATTCTTTGGGTAAATACCCAGTAGTGCAATTACCGGATCATATGATAGTTCTATTTTTAATTTTTTGAGGACCCTCCATACTGTCCTTCCTCAGTGGCTGCCCCAGTTTGCATGCCCACCAACAGTGCACGAGGGTTCTTTTTCCTCTACATCCTCACCAACACTTGTTGTTTATGTTTTGGGCTTTAGCCATTCTGACAGGTGATAGCTCATTTTGGTTTTGATTTGCATTTCCCTGATGATGAGTGATGTTGTGCATCTTTTCATGTGTCAGTTGGTCATCTGTATGTCTTCTTTGAAGAAATGTGGGTTCATGTCTACTGCACAGTTTTTAATTGGATAAAGGGTTAGTATCCAACTAACATCCCCCACCCCCAAACTACCTTTTACAATAGCAACCCTATATATGAAGTACTTAGGTATAAATATAACAAATATATACAGGATCTGTTTGTGGAAAACCACAAACAATGATGTAGAAATCAAAGAAAATCTAGCTAAAAAGAGAGATATTTCATATACGTGGACTGGAAAACTCGCACTTGTTAAAATTTCAATTCTTCCCAGACTTATCCATAGAAACAACAGAATACCCATCAAAATTGCAGCAAGCTCTGTGACAATACTGACATACTGATCTAAAACTTATATTGGAAACCAAAGGCTCTAGAATAGATAATTCTGAAAAACTCTGAAAAAGAAGAATTCACAACTCTGAAAAAGGAGAACAAAGGTCCAGGGCTCATATTATCTGATTTCAAGACTTATTATAAAGCTGTAATAATTAAGACAGTGTGGTATTGGCAAAGAACAGACACAGAGTTCAGTGCATCAGAACAGCAAACCTGTAACAGACCTGCACAAATACGACTCAGTTGAACGTGACAAAGATACAAGCACCATTTGATGGAGAAAGAATAGTCTTTTCAATAAATGGTGCTGGAAAAAATTGGAGTCCTAGGACAAGAAAGTTTAACCGAGCCCCAGACCTGACACTTTTACACAAATTAACTCAAAATGGACCAAGGGTCTATATTTAAAGTTCAAAATATAAAGCATCTGGGAGGAAACGTAGGAGAAAATCAACATGACTTTGTGTTTGCTGCTGAGCTTTTATACAGAACACCAGAAGTAGCATCCATGAAAAAGAAAAAAAAGAAAGCTGAGTTGGACTTTATTAAAAATAAAAAACTTGCACTCTGCAAGAGAGGCTGTTAAGAAATGAAAGGCAAATAGAGACTGGAAGAAAAATATTTGCTACAACTCATATCTGATAAAGGGAATTGTACCCAACATCTCCAAAGTCTAGCGAAACAAAAGCAAAAAATGAACTTTTGGGACTTCATCAAGATAAAAACCTTCTGCACAGCAAAGGAAACAGTCAACAAAACAAAGAGGCAACCCCCAGAATGGGAGAAGATATTTGCAAATGACACCACAGACAAAGGGCTGATTTCCAAGATCTATAAAGAACTTCTCAAACTCGACACCCAAAAAACAAATAATCCAGTCAAAAAAATGGGCAGAAGACACGAACAGACACTTCTCCAAAGAAGACATACAAATGGCTACCAGACACATGAAAAAATGTTCATCGTCATTAGCCATCAGGGAAATTCAAATCGAAACCCCACTAAGATACCACCTTCCACCAGTTAGAATGGCAAAAATTGACAAGGCAAGAAACAACAAATGTTAGAGAGGCTGTGGAGAAAGGGGATCCCTCTTACACTGTTGGTGGGAATGCAAGTTGGTACAGCCACTTTGGAAAACAGTGTGGAGGTGTCTCAAAAATTTAAAAATAGAGCTACCCTATGACCCAGCAATTGCACTCCTGGGTATTGACCCCAAAGACACAGATGTAGTGAAAAGAAGGACCATATGCACCCAATGTTCAGAGCAGCAATGTCCACAATAGCCAAACTGTGGAAAGAGCTGAGATGCCCTTCAACAGATGAACGGATAAAGAAGATGTGGTCCATATAGACAATGGAATATTACTCAGCCATCAGAAAGGATGAATACCCAACTTGTGCATCAACATGGATGGGACTGGAGGAGATTATGCTAAGTGAAATAAGTCAAGCAGAGAAAGTCAATTATCACATGGTTTCACTTCTTTGTGGAACATAAGGAATAGCATGGAGGACATTAGGAGAAGGAAGGGGAAAATGAAGGCGGGGAAATCGGAGGGAGAGATGAACCATGAGAGACTATGGACTCTGAGAAACAAACTGAGGGTTCTAGAGGGGAGGGGGGTGGGGGTTGGGTTAGCCCAGTGATGGGTAATAAGGAGGGCACGTACTGCATGGGGCACTGGGTGTTATGCACAAACAATGAATCGTGGATCGCTACATCAAAAACTAGTGATGGATTGTATGGTGACTAACATAACAGAATAAAATAAAATAAAATCTTTTAAAAAAGAACTGATATAACTCAACTAATAAACAAATAACTCAATGACAAATGGGCAAAAGATCTGAACAGACACCTCACCAATTAAAATATCCAAATGGCAAGTGAGCATATGAAAAGATGATCAAGATCATTTGGGATGTGGGGAATGCAAATTACGGTAATAATGAGAGAACACTACACATTACTCAGACGGCTAATACCCGGAAAACTGACAAAACCAACTGCTGGTGAGCATGCAGAACAAGAGGAGCAGTCGTTCATTTACGGTTGGAGCTCTAAATCGCACAGCAACTTAAGAAGACAGTTTGATAGGTTCTTACCAAAGTCAAAGAGAGTCTTACAGTAACAGGAGCCAATAATCAAACCCTTAAGTATTTGCCCAACTGATTTAAAAACTTATCTCCTGTCAAATAAAAATCAGCCTCCAGAACTAATCCAGAATTAATAAGGAGAACACTCTTCAAGGGATGGTGGTAAGGAAAAGGGATGGGGAGAGGCACTCTTATAACAGAGAGAATACTCTGACCATAAGATCAGCAAGCATCCCAAGAGTTAGGCCGAAAGGCTCTTTCCTTTATAGAGAGGACACAGAGAACCCAGGGTGGAGGAATGGAATGAAAGGGTGGTGTGAACAGGCAGCGAATCAAGGAATGCTTCACCCTGAAGCCAGCCTACTCTCAGAAGGGCTGTGCGCTGGCTCCGACTGCTGGGGGGTCAAAGTTCAGGAACCCAGGGAAAGGACAGAACCTTAAGCAGAGTCTGATTAACAAGTATTTTGCTCCAGGTGTTCAGTAAACACAAGTAGCTCAGCTGATCATTTATGAGCTGAGGAATGGGAGTTCGGAGGGACCGTGTCTGGTTTTGTCACAGCAAACAAGGGGGCGCCTGTGAATCTCACCTGAGTCATATGGCAAAGGAAGACTCCTTGCAGTAAGCACTTTCCTAGAACACAGACTGGGGAGATCTCTTAACCTTCATTGTTTTCCAGGATCACAGGGTGGCAGCAAAGCTCAACATTGTCAGTCCGCACACAATCCTACACACCAATGTCTATAGCACCTTTATTCATAATTGCGAAACAGGGAGCAACCAAGATGTGCATCAACAGATGGATGAATAAATGATCTTGGTGCTGGGGTAGTCCGGTGAAGGGTATTAAGGAGGGTACGTGTTGTAATGAGCACTGGGTGTTATACACAAATAATGAATCATTGAACACTACATCAAAAAAATATGATCTTGGTGCATCCACACGATGGAATACTATTTGGCAAAAGAAAGGAATGATCTTTCAAGCCACTGACAGACATGGATGAATCCTAAATTCCTATTGATAACTGAAAGAAGCCAGTCTCAAATGGCTACGTGTGTGTGTGTGTGTGTGTGTGTGTGTGTGTGTGTGTGTGTGTGTGTGTGTGTGTATTCTCTGTGTGATCCAATTACAAGGAATTGTGGAACAGGCAAAACTAGAGATAGTGAAGTGGTCAGTGCTTGGCAAGAGTTGTGGGAGGGGAACTTGAACAGGTAAAGGAGCTTTGAAAGTACTATAGAGGTGTGTTATGGACTGAACCTGTGTGACCCCGGCCTTCAGAAGTCATATGTGAATTCTAACCTCCAATGTGATGGTATTTGGACGTGGCCATTAACTAGGTTTGGATGTGAGTATGGCCATGATGATGAGAGTAGTACTGTCTTTGTAAGAAAAGGAAATGCCCAAAGCTCTCTCTCACTCTGTCAAGTGAGGACACAACTAGAAGGAGGCCATCTTCAAGCCAGAAAGACTGTACTCATGCAGAACACTCTGGTGTTCTGGTATCCTGATCTTTGCCTTCTAAGCCTCCAGAACTGTGAGAAATAAATATCTGTTGTTTGAGCCACCGAGTATATGGTATTTTGTTATAGGAACCTGAGCAGACAAAGACTGTGTGATGTTTGATTGGTGTTTACATAACACTATGCAGTTGTCACAATCCATAGAGACTTAGAGCACACAGGATGAAATTTAATGTATCCAAAATTTTAGAACATCATTAAAGAATTTCAGGAATATCAGAACGGAATGCAGAAAGTGACAAAAAGTTCTGACCGTATTTCAAATGCATGGAAAAAAAAAAAAAAAAACTTCACTGAAGGTTGTGAGGGAAACAGTGTTAACCTAAGCAACTTTGGAAATGAAAGAACGTGCTAAAAGATGAAATGACTACCTACATCCTTGGAGAAAATATTTTCAAACCACACATCTTAAAAAGGATTAGTACTGGAATTTACAAAAACTCTAAACTTGACAACAACAATAGCATCGAAAGAATAAAATACTTACAAATAAACTGAACCCACGAGGTGAAAGTTTTATACGCTGAAAACTACAAAAAACTGGGGGGCGCCTGCCTGGGTGGCTCAGTCGGATAAGCGTCTGCCTTCGGCTCAGGTCATGGACCCGGGGTCCTGGGGTCCTGGTGTCGAGCCACCCGTCAGGCTCCTTGCTCAGCGGGCAGTTTGCTTCTCCCTCTGCCTCTCTCCCCGCCGCCCACCCCCCCAACCAGCCCGTGCTCTCTCTCGCTCTCTCGCTCGCTCACTCACTCTCTCTCAAATAAATAAAAATAAAATCTTAAAAAAAGAAAACTACAAGAAAATGCTGAAAGGAATTTTAAAAGGACATCAATTAATGGAAAGACACACAATGTTCATTTATTGGAAGACTTGATGCTGTTAAGATGTCAATAGTACCCAAAGCATTCTATAGATTTAATGCAGTACCTGTCAGAATACCAATGACATTTTTTTGCAGATATAGAAAAATCCATCTTACAGTTCATATGGACTCTCAAGGGACCCCCAACAGTTTGGGAAAGAATGAACAAAGGTGGAGGATTCACACTTCCTAATATCCAAACTTACTGCAAAGGTACAGTAATCAAAAGAGGGTGGCTCTGGCATAAAGACAGACACACAGACCAATGGAATAGAATAGTCAGAAGTAAACCTTTGTGCGTGGGGTCAGTTGATTTTGAGCAAGGGTGCCAAGGTCATTCGATGGGAAAAGGACAGTCTCCTCAACAAATGGTGTTGGAAAACCTGGAAGTCCACATGCAAAAGAATAAAGGTAGGCCATGAAGGTAGGCCACGTGGTGTATACGTACAGTGGATTACTTTTCAGCCTTAAAAATGAAGCAACTTCTGCAACATGTGACAATATGCATGAACCCTGAGGATAGTATGCTAAGTGAAATAAGCCAGACCAAAAAAAGACAAGTACTGCGTGATCCCGCTTCTAAGAGGTAGCTAAGATAGTTAAATTCATAAAATCAAATTGGAATGGTAATTAACAGGGAAGGACTCAGGGGGAGGGGAAACTAGGCAGTTATTAATTATTAGGCAGTTATTAATCCACGGGCGTAAAGTTTCAGTTAAGTAAAGTGAATAAACTGTAGAGATCTTCCATACAACATTGCACCTAAAGTCACCAATAACGTACAGTTAAAATTTGTTAAGAGGCTAGATCTCATGGTAAGTGTCCTTATGACAAGCAAAGCTTTTGTCTAAAACTTGCACTTCATCAAACAGTCTTACTTGCATTGGCAATAAATGCTGGATAAGCATTTATTCAGCACTACTGTGTTCCAGGCACTGTGGATTTCAAAATCTGGTCCCCTCAAGGAGCTCAGACAGATGGAAGAGATAGCTGAGTAAACAGATTATTCCAAGAGAACATTGAGAGCATTAGGATGGCAATACAACACTTTGAGTACTAGGAAAGCACAGAGATGGAACATTTAACCCAGCCAGCTCATCAGGAGGCTTACAGAAGTCTTCTTGAGCAGATGGCTTCTGACCTGTATGGAAAGATAAACAGAAACTAGTACAGTGAAAATCATTTAAAGTATAGGGAAGAACATTTTTTTAAAGTGCCCAGAAATGAGAGAAAGTATGACGCTTTCAGACAACTGGGATATTCCGTAGGATTCATGGATCATAGGGCGCAACGACTGGGAAGGGTAGGGGTTGAAGACAGATAAGGCTGAAATCGTAGGAAGGGAGTATATCCTAGAGGACTTTATATTCATGCTAAGAAGTCTGGGCCATCCTGACAGCAAGGGGAGTCATGGACTATTATAGAGCAAAGGAGTGCTTTTGTCCAGTTCTGTGATGATAAAAAATGATTTAATATTCATTTCTTCCATTTTTAGATGTTCCCGTAATGTGAATTTTGTGGTTGTGGAATGAGAGAATTTGGGATATCATATTTTGTTCTACTTGAACATCTACTATGTTGCCATGCGTTATAGAAGCAATTTTTCAGGTACAGGACCTTATCTAATCTTCCCGATGTTGACAAGGTGTTGTTATTCCTGTTTGACAGATCAGGAAACTGATGTTCAGAGAGGTCAGCAGACGTATCCACAGTTTTAGAGGTGGAAAGTGAAAGGTACGCGATGGAGGCCATCATTCCAGGTAATGTGCTCAGTCTTTCCTTCAACCTTTGCCTCTGCTATCTTCTAGTTCGCCACAACTCTTGTATTCACAAGAGGGGCAATTTGGTGGGAAGCCATGGGAAATAAGGTTGAGGGATACTTTGGTATAAGATAATAGCACTGACACCAATTCAGAAAACAGTGGCTACAAAGAAATAAAAGGTATTCAAATTGGCAAAGAAGAAGTCGAACTCTCTCTTTTCACAGATGACATGATACTTTATGTGGAAAACCCAAAAGACTCTACCCCCAAATTACTAGAACTCATACAGCAATTCAGTAATGGGGCAGGATACAAAATCAATGCACAGAAATCAGTGGCTTTCTTATACACTAACAACGCAACTGTAGAAAGAGAAATTAGAGAAATGATTCCATTTACAATAGCACCAAAAACCGTAAGATACATCAGAATAAACCTAACCAAAGAGGTAAGGATCTATACTCTAGGAACTACAGAACAGTCATGAAAGAAATTGAAGAAGACACACAAAGATGGAAAAATATTCCATGCTCATGGATCGGAAGAATAAACATTGTTAAAATGTCTATGCCACCCAGAGTAATCTATACCTTCAATGCCATCCCAATCAAAATTCCAATGACATTTTTCAAAGTGCTGGAACAAACAATCCTAAAATTTGTAGGGAATCAGAAAAGACCCCGAATTGCCAAGGAAATACTGAAAAAGAAAAACAAAGCTGGGGGCTTCACGTTGCCCGATTTCAAGCTATATTACAAAGCAGTGATCACCAAGACAGCAGGGTACTGGCACAAAAACAGACAGATAGACCAATGGAACAGAATAGAGAGCCCAGATATGGACCCTCAACTCTATGGTCAAATAATCTTCGACAAAGCAGGAAAAAACATGCAATGGAAAAAAGACAGTCTCTTCAATAAATGGTGCTGGGAAAATTGGACAGCCACATGCAGAAGAATGAAACTGGACCACTCTCCAACCCCATACACAAAGATAAACTCAAAATGGATGAAAGACCTCAATGTGAGACAGGAATCCATCAAAATCCTAGAGAAGAACATAGGCAGTAACCTCTTTGATATCGGCCACAGCAACTTCTTTCAAGATACATCTCCAAAAGCTAGTGAAACAAAAGCAAAAATGAACTTTTGGGACTTCATCAAGATAAAAAGCTTCTGCACAGCAAAGGAAACAGTCAACAAAACAAAGAGGCAACCCACAGAATGGGAGAAGATAATTTGCAAATGACACTACAGATAAAGGGCTGGTATCCAAGATCTAAAAAGAACTTCTCCATCTCAACACCCAAAAAACAAATAATCAAGTCAAAAAATGGGCAGAAGATATGAAAAGACACTTCTCCGAAGAAGACATACAAATGGCTACCAGACACATGAAAAAATATTTATCATCATTAGCCATCAGGAAAATTCAAATCAAAACCACATTGAGATACCACCTTACACCAGTTAGAATGGCAAAAATGGACAGGGCAAGAAACAACACATGTTGGAGAGGTTGTGGAGAAAGGCGAACCCTCTTACACTGTTGGTGGGAATGCAAGTTGGTAGAGCCACTTTGGAAAACAGTGTGGAGGTGCCTCAAAAAAATAAAAAATAGAGCTACCCTATGACCCAGCAATTGCACTCCTGGGTATTGACCCCAAGGACAAAGATGTAGTGCAAAGAAGGGCCATATGCACCCCAATGTTCATAGCAGCAATGTCCGCAATAGCCAAAATCTGGAAAGAGCCGAGATGCCCTTCAACAGACGAATGGATAAAGAAGATGTGGCCCATATAGACAATGGGATATTACTCAGCCATCAGAAAGGATGAATGTCCCAGTTTTACATCAACATGGATGGGACTGGAGGAGATTATGCTAAGTGAAATAACTCCAGCAGAGAAAGTCAATTATCACATGGTTTCACTTATTTGTGGAACATAAGGAATAGCGTGGAGGACCTTAGGAGAAGGAAGGGAAAAATGAAGGGGGGGGCAATCGGAGGGAGATGAACCATGAGAGACTATGGACTCTGAGAAACAAACAGGGTTTTGTCGGGGGAGGGGGGACTGGTTAGCCCGGTGACGGGTATTAAGGAGGGCACGTACTGCATGGAGCACTGGGTGTTATATGAAAACAATGGATCGTGGATCACCACATAAAAAACTAATGATGTATTGTATGGTGACTAACATAACCTAATAAAATTAAAAAAAAAAAAAGAAAGAAAGAAAATAGTGGCTACTAATCCTGGGCTGCAGGGGTGGTTTCAATATCCACAAATCAGTCAACTTGATACCCCACATTAATAAAAGAAAGGATAAGAACCACATGACAGATGCAGGAAAAGCATTTGACAAAGTACAGCATCCTTTCTTGATAAAAACCCTCAACAAAGTACGGATAGAAAGAACATACCTCGGGACGCCTGGGTGGCTCAGTCAGTTAAGCGTCTGCCTTCGGCTCAGGTCGTGATCCCAGGGTCCTGGGATCGAGTCCCGCATCGGGCTCCCTGCTCAGCAGAGAGCAGGTTTCTCCCTCTGCCTGCCGCTTTCCCTGCTTGTGCTGGCTCTCTCTCTGACAAATAAATAAAACTTAAAAAAGAAAGGAAGAAAGAAAGAACATACCTCAATATTGTAAAGACCGTATACAAAAAGACCCACAGCTAATACCATCCTCAATGGGGACAAACTGAGACCATTTCCCCTAAGGTCAGGAACATGACAGGGATGTCACCTCTCACCACTGTTGTCCAACATAGTACTGAAAGTCCTAGCCTCAGCAATCAGACAACAAAAAGAAATGAAAGGCATCCAAATTGGCAAGGAAGAAGTCAAACTGTAAGTCTTCGCAGACCACATGAAACTCTAATGTAGGCACGTGATGCGATGAGCACTGGGTGTCATATGCTACTGATGAATTCTTGAACACTACATCTGAAACTAATGATGTACTATGTGTTGGCTAGTTGAATTTAAGTTAAGAGTCTCCTCAAGAAAAAAAAAAGAAGAAGAAGAAAGAAAAAAGCCTCCACCAACACATGCTAGAACTGATACAGGAATTCAGCAAAGTCACAGGATATGAAATCAATACACAGAAGTCAGTTGCATTTCTATACACCAACAATGAAGCACAAAGAGAAATCAAGGAATCGATCCCATTTACAATTGCACCAAAAACCATAAGATACCTAGGTTTAAACCTAACCAACGAGGTAAAAAATCTGTACTCTGAGAACTATAGAACACTTATGAAAGAAATTGAAAAAGACACAAAGAAATGGAAAAACATGCCATGCTCATGGATCATAAGAACAGATATTGTTAAAAAGTAAAAGTCTATACTACCCAAAGCAATCTACACATTCAATGCAATCCCTAATAGAATAACACCAACAGTTTTCAGAGCCAGAACAATCAATTCTAAAAATTGTATGGAGGGTGCCTGGGTGGCTCAGTTGGTTAAGCGACTGCCTTCGGCTCAGGTCATGATCCTGGGGTCCCTGGATCGAGTCCCACATCGGGCTCCCTGCTCAGCAGGGAGTCTGCTTCTCCCTCTGACCTTCCTCCCCCTCATGCTCTCTCTCTACCATTCTCTCTCTCTCAATAAATAAATAAAAATCTTTAAAGAAAGATAAATAAATAAATAAAAATTGTATGGAGCCAGAAAAGACCCCGAATAGCCAAAGGAATGTTGAAAAAGAAAGCCAAAGCTGGAGGCATCACAAGTCCAGATTTCAAGCTGTATTACAAAGCTGTAATCATCAAGACAGTATGGTACTGGCATGGAAACAGACACACAGATCAACGGAACAGAACAGAGAACCCAGAAATGGACCCTCAACTCTATGGTCAACTAATCTGCCACAAAGCAGGAAGGAATATCCAATGGAAAAATAAGACAGTCTCTTCAACAAATGGTGTTGGGAAAACTGGACAGCGACACGCTGAAGAAAGAAACTGTACCACTTTCTTACACCCATACACAATAATAAACTCAAAATGGATGAAAGACCTCAATGTGAGACAGGAAGCCATCAAAACCCTTGAGGAGAACACAGGCAGCAACCTCTTTGACCGTGGCGACAGTAACTTCTTGCTAGACATGTCTCTGGAGGCAGGGGAAACAAAAACAAAAATGAACTCTTGGGGTTTCATCAGGATTAAAAGCTTCTGCACAGCGAAGGAAATAATCAACAAAACTAAAAGGTGGCCTACTGAATGGGAGAAGATATTAGCCAATGACATACTGGATAAAGGGCTGCTATCCAAGATCTATAAAGATCTTATCAAACTCAATACACAAAAAGTAAAAAAAAAAAAAATCCATTTAAGAAATGGGCAGAAGATATGAACAGACATTTCTCCAAAGAAGAGAAAAAAAAAAAAAGGCTAACAGACACATGAAAAAAATGCTCAAAATCACTCGTCATACAAATCAAAACCTCAATGAGATACCACCTCACACCTGTCAGAATGTCTAAAAGTAACAACTCAGGAAACGGCAGATGTCGGCGAGGATGTGGAGAAAGGGAAACCCTCTTGTACTGTTGGTGGGAATGCAAACTGGTTCAGTCACTCTGGAAAACAGTATGGAGGTTCCTCAAAAAGATAAAAATAGAACTACCCTATGACCCAGTAATTTCACTACTAGGTATTTATCCAAAGGTACAAAAATAGTGATTTGTAGGGGCACAGGCACCCCAATGTGGATAGTGCTGCTATAAACAATAGCCAAAATATGGAAAGAGCCCAGGGATGTCCATCAACTGAAGAATGGATGAAGAAGATGTGATGCGCCCCAGGTACTTTTTGGTTAAAAAGAAGATTCTATTATGTCCATTGGGGTTTGTCAACTGAAATGATAAAAATAAAATTAAAAAGTATCAACTGTTTTCTATATTGAGAATAAATCAATTGCCAGTCTGAAATCCTGGAGAAAGGATTACCAAATTCAAACAAATGCCCATTTGCCATCATATTAAAGGACAGGATGAGCAAACTGAAAAACAGGATTCTGCCCCTGCCACCACACTGGGCGTGTGCGTGCACACAGACACAGACAGACACAGACACACAGACACACAGACACACAGACACACAGATACACACACACACACACACACACACACACACACACACACACACTCTCACACTGGAATATTATTCAGCCATCAAAAAGGATGAAATCTTGCCATTTGCAACAACGTGGATGGAACTAGAGGGTATTATGCTAAGCAAAATACATCAGTCAGAGAAAGACAAATACCATATGACTTGACTCATATGTGGAACTTAAGAAACAAAACAGATGAACACAGGGGAAGGGAAGGGAAAATAAGATAAAAACAGAGAGGGAGGCAAAGCATAAGAGACTCAACTACAGGGAACAAACTGAGGGTTGCCGGAAGGGAGGTAGGTGGGGGGGCGGAATAAATGGGTGATGGGCACTTGTTGTAATGAGCACTGGGTGTTATATGCAGGTGATGGATCACTAAATTCTACCCCTGAAAGTAATACTACACTCTGTGTTAACTAACTTGACTCTAAATAAAATCTTGAAAGAAAAAAATACAGAAAATAGTGGCTCCAAATCCCAGTTCTGTTGCTTAGTCACTGTGTCATCTTAGGGCAGTTACTTCACCCTCTCTGAACCTCAGTTGTCCCCTTTTTAAAGTGCAAACAAATTTACACAAACTTACTTCTGGGAAGCAAATACAATAATTTATGTAAAGAATCTACCACAGTGCCTGGCATGCAATAAGCCCTCAATAAATGATAGCACTTATTATTACAATACCGACTGTGTAACTATGGGGAAATGGCCCTCTGTGAGCCTCAATTATCTCATTTCTAAAAATCCAATATGATTCATGTGTGTCTTATTAGCACAGTGCTGGGGGCACAGCAGGCATTCAATAAAATAAATGGCTACCAGTGTAGTATGGTATAATTACCATAGCCCTTGGTGACAGTCAAAGTTGGGTTCAAACGCTGGCTTCAAGTGCCTGAGAAAGTTATTTAACCTCTCGGAGCCTCAGTATTCTTATTGGTCAAATGGAGATAATAGTCCTCAATTTGCCCAAGAGGCGGAGTTGTGAGAGCTGCAGATAATCTATGTCAATGGCCTGGCACATAGGAGATACTCTATACAGGAAGGTGGAATCCAGATTGCAGAGCCCTGAATCCCAGTCTTCACAAGCTTGCTATAAAGCCTACTTGTAGGATACGTTCTCTTTTCTTGAGTGAGAATGAGATATAAGAAAGTCACCAGTTTAAGTGAGAGCTAGAATCAGTTTCACAGCTGTAAAGAATTTATTCTAAAGGAGAAAGACCTGTAGTAGAGAATGATGATGGGTATGATTTATGACATGCCTACTGTGTGCCAAGTACTCCCTAAGTAGTAATTCTAATCATCCCTCTGATTCTGCAAGGCAGTCATTACCATCACCATTTTTACAGTTAAGAACTGTAAAGCTCAGAGAGATTAAGTATCTTGCCAAGGTCACGGAGCTAGAAAGCAGCAGGTATGTCTGACTGCATAAGCCCAGGCTCTCTCAACTGTACAAGAGGTCTATAAGGTAAGCACTCCCACAATAAAGATAAAGAAAACAGGCTGTGCTGGTTCTAATGGAACTGGAATGGCAAGCACAAATCAGAGAAGCTAGATAATTAGTAATAATTTACGGCACCTGTAGTATGTGCCACACATTATACCAGAAATTTTTCATATACAGAATCTTCGCTAACCTTCCCAAGGTTGATAGGTGTTGTTATTCCTGTTTGACAGATAAGGAAACTGATGCTCAGAGAGTCAGCAGATATACCCATGGTTTCAGTGGTGGTAAGTGAAAGATATGTGATGGAGGCCACGCTGCCTCCAAATTAAGGGATAATCAGAATGGCATTGGAATTGTTAACAAATCTATAAATCAGCATATTAGAATTTTACAGTCTATTGTGGGCCTGGCTCAGCTTCGGGTTATCTGAAACCTAATAAACCTGTAAATCAGACTCAAGTTTTATCTCCATTTGTCTACACTTGAACACTAAGTAATGATTACTCTTATAGTCTTTTCTTCTTTATGATCAGTGTTAGTTTAAGTACTGTATTTTTCTAATTCCGCCCACAGCAACACGTTTCTAGAGACCAAAAACTGCTTAACCCACAGAACCTGGGTTCTGATTGGAACCTATTCCCTGTCCCAGTCACAGAATTTTTTCCATTGTGGCTTTTCTGATGTCAAACAAGATGAGATTTCCAACTGAAGGCCTTTTCACACTCACTGCATTCATAGGAGTTCTCTTCACTGTGAATTTGACGAAGGTGAACAAGGTGAGATAGCCGCACAAAGGCTTCATCACATGTGGTTGCGTTCATAGGACTTTTCCCCATTATGGATATTCTAATGGTCATTAAGAGCAGATCTCCACCTTAGTTTTCTTTTTCCACTTGGGCTACACAAATAGGGTTTTTCACCACTATAAATTCTGTTTTGTTCGATAAGGTATGAACTCTGGCCAAAAGCTTTTCCATATTCATTACACTCATATGGTATTTCTCTACTATGACTTTCCTGATGCTGAATAAGATGTGAGCTCCAAATAAATGCTATTCCACATATATTACACTTATAAGGCTTTCCTCACTATGAATTTCCCATTAAGAGATGACCTCTGACTGAAGGCTTTCTCATATTCATTACACTATAAGGTCTCTCCCCATATGAGAGCTCTGATGTCGAATAAGATGTGAACTACTGCTGAAAGTTTACCACGTTCATTGCATTCAGAGGGTTTCTCTGTATGCAGACCTTTCATGTGTCTTATACATTCTGCATTGGGCTCAAAACTAGGATTGTATGAGTCATAAAATGGGGCTTTATCACAAATAAGGATTTTCCTCTGATGACACCGAGTTTGCCCTCACATCAGAGCTCCTGCCACATTCAAACAATTCATAGTTCATTTCCCTTGTGGGGCTCAGTCCATCGGCCATTATTCTGAAACTGTAATCTCTGGAAGGAATGGGTGCCAGTCTTTCCCACGCCGAGTTTCCCTGGGATATCTCTGAACCGACTCACTTCTTCAAAGGCAGGGTCCTGAAGAAGGGCCCATGGAATTCCGGCCAACAAAATCCACTTGGGTTTAGCCTCTTCAGGTACTTTTTGGTTATTTTTCTTTTAAGATTTTTATTTATTTATCTGAGAGAGAGTGAGAGCAAGAGGGATCACAGAGGGAGAGGGAGAAGCAGACTCACCGCCGAGGAGGGAGCCTGATGCGGGGCTCGATCCCAGGACCCTGAGATCATGACCTGAGCTGAAGGCAGACGCTTAACCTACTGAGCCACCCAGGCGCCCCAGGTACTTTTTGGTTAAAAAGAAGATTCTATTATGTCCATTGGGGTTTGTCAACTGAAATGATAAAAATAAAATTAAAAAGTATCAACTGTTTTCTATATTGAGAATAAATCAATTGCCAGTCTGAAATCCTGGAGAAAGGATTACCAAATTCAAACAAATGCCCATTTGCCATCATATTAAAGGACAGGATGAGCAAACTGAAAAACAGGATTCCGCCCCTGCCACCACACTGGGCGTGTGTGCGTGTGCGGGCACACAGACACACACACACACACACACACGATATGCTGTTTTAAAATTCCCCATTTACTATCATATATTTCACAGTGAGCCAAGAAGGAGGATTCCGTTTCATAAATCAGGAATCAGAGACTAAAAACAGAACGTCACACTCACATGGCTAGTAATAACAAATCTTGGAATAGATATCAAAGTTTGAGAACTGTTACTTTTTTGCACAACACGCACACCAATTTGTATTTCAATTTGTATAGAATTTCCTACTATAGCTATAATACTTGGGAAACTATGTAAAAGATTTGAAACCTGCGAGAATTTTAAAAAGAGGGAGAGAAGACAATAAAGCAAGACTATTTGTGTTTCTGCAGTGCAGCAAGAATAAAGAAGCAAAACTGAATCCTACTCAGCCTTGGGAGTGCATTCCGGTCTGCTAGAGAGAAGGGAGTTAATACCATAGGTGAAAGAAATGATGGAGCCTGGGCAGTGTCCTGTACGGTCTAGACAACAGAATTTTCCTAGGTAAGCTTAACAGCCTTACAGTCTTGGTTTAGAAAGGAGATTTAGACAAACATCTCAGATCTTGCTTAGTATGTTTCCTCTTAGACATCTCAAACTACGTATTGAAGTTCACCCAAAAGCTTTTATCCATCTAGTGCATCTAAGTTACTCTGAGTCTCCAGAGTTAGACTGCCCTAGGAGGAAGGAGGAACTAATACACGGAGTTACAAGTATGTATCAGTCAGGGTCACAGCAGGAAACAGATAACACTCAAATTGGGTAACTTCAGGAGAGTTTAATAAAGGAACTAATGAGGTGCGGGCAGGGGTATAAGAAAAACAAAAAGGATAATCAGCCTCCCCAGGCTAGTAACTGCAGGGTGATTTTGCAACTCCAGGCCCGAAGGAGTGAGGGGAAAGAACTTTAACATATATCCCAAGCTCAAGAGACCTAAGTATAGAGGGACACCATCCAGAAGCTGACACCTTCATCTGAGGGATGTAGCCAGCCAATGATGAGCCTACAGAGAGGGAGCTCAGTGGCATAAATGTCACAACATCACTCTCCTACCCTTTGACCTGACAGGGCTTCCCACTGGACAGGCTCATCCAGAAGCCAGAGGGCAAAGTCAACTCCTGGGGCAAACAGCAGGGTGCAGAAGATTACGAAATGGAACTGGAGACACAAAGGAAAGACATACAGCAGAGGATGTTTAGATAGTTGGATAAACTTACCTAGTTTCCCCCAGGTAAGAACTGGACCATATCATCGAGTGATTTAACCTTTTTCACCATCTCCGAAATCAATCCACTTGTGGGAACCTTTGACAATATTTAAAACAAGATGCTCCGAGTAGAGCTTAAATACCAGAAGTTAAGGAGGAAGGAAGCAGGAACTGGGAAAACATTCCATTTACTAGAGTGAAACAACACAAAATATTCAGAAATAAACTTGACAAGTAAAGCAGAATTATATGAAGAAAACCATAAAATCTCTTGGAAAGGCAGAAAACAAAATCTGAGCAATTAGAAAGACCAACTACGTTCTTGGATGAGAAGATTTCATTGATATCATAAAACTAGAATATAATTAATTCAATATTAACTAGAATGCACAGGATTTCTTATTTTGGAATTGCATAAAATAATCTAAAGTTTATTTGGAAAAATAAATGACCAAGAGTAGGCAAGGTTATTATGAAAAGGAATAGTGAGGGGAACCTGCCTTAGTGGATACCAATATGCTATAATGCCAATATAATTACGTATGTGTACATATAATTTAATTTAAAATGAAGGTGGTAATTAAATTTACATATAATTGACTGTTAATAACATTGAACTGCTATCTTATAGCACGTACACTACAGTACATCACAGAATCCAGATGAATTAGAGTTAACTATAGGAAAAACAATATGAATGTTGCAAGAAAAGCTAGGAAGCTAGATGTACCATAGAGGAGTCAGAGAAAATCACCTACACTGGAAACTCTGAAGGTTCAAAAAAATTAAAGACTAACATATACAAATTAAAATTTTTTGAATGACAAAACATATCATTGATACACAAACAAACTACAAATCAGGAAATATATTTTAATAAAGATGATGAGGCTTTAATATCCAAACTATATAGAAAGCAGTCTGACAAACTGACTAGAAGAAAGACAACCTAACTTAAAGAAAATGGGAAAAGGATAAGAATCAGGAATTCCCAGAGTAGCCAATCTAAATTGCCAATAAATTAATAAATATGGGCAGAGGGAGCTAAAATTCTATGAGAGTGAGATAAATGCAAATTAGAGAAATAATGAGATTTTTAGTTTGCATACATGAGATTGTTAAACATTAAGCGTTATAATTCTATTTATTGGTAAGGATGCAGGGAAAATGTTATTCATATACATTGGGGGGGAAATCTCAAGTCTTAAGACTTTTGGAACTTAAGAGCCCAAACTCGTAAAAACGTGTATTAAAACTACACACACACACACACACACACACACACACACACACACACACACACACCCCTTGTACTCAGTAACCCAACTCCTGGATATCTATTCCATAGAAATATAAGCACAAGTATATAAAGTCATATGTCTGAGGATGTTTATAGTAATACTGGAAACAAAATGAAAGGCTCATCAAAACAAGAAGGGTAAATAAACTATAATATACCCACACCACAAATATTATACAACCATTTAAAACAATGAATTAGAACAATACAGGTTGACTCGGAGACATTTACACAAGGTTATCGTTACATATAACATACAAGATACAGAAAAGCATGATGAATATGCTACTATTTTGGTAGCAGCGACAAAAAAAACGTGTATTTGTTTACATACGCATACATGTGTATTTCTATTGTAATGGATTATAAGAATGCAGAAAAATATAGAAGGATACACATTAGATTGTTAAAATGAGTTAATGAGGGGCTTCTTTTGAGAAACGAAGGAGGTGGAAATTCAAGCCCAAAGTAAGGAAAGTAGTAGACTGCCCTAAAAAAGGGGAGCATGTATATATAACCACATTTATGTTGTCGTGTGTGGATATGTGGCTATATTACAAATAATAAAAAAATTAAAGCAGACACATGACATGGTGCAGCCACTCTGGAAAACAGTACGGAGGTTCCTCAAAAAGTTGAAAATAGAGCTGCCATACGACCCAGCAATTGCACTACTGGGTATTTACCCCAAAGATACAAATGTAGGGATCCGAAGGGGTATGTGCACCCCGATGTTTCCAGCAGCAATGTCCACAATAGCCAAACTATGGAAAGAGCCAAGATGGCCATCGACAGATGAATGGATAAAAGAAGATGTGGTGTATCTATATACAATGGAATATTACGCAGCCATCAAAAGGAATGAGATCTTGCCAATTGCAACGATGTGGATGGAACTGGAGGGTATTATGCTGAGCGAAATAAGTCAATCAGAGAAAGACATGTATCATGTGATCTCACTGATATGAGGAATTCTTAATCTCAGGAAACAGAGTGTTGCTGGAGTGGTGGGGGGTGGGAGGGATGGGGTGGCTGGGTGATAGACATTGGGGAGGGTATGTGCTACGGTGAGCGCTGTGGATTGTGTGAGACTGTTGAATCGCAGACCTGTACCTCTGAAACAAATAATACATTATATGTTAAAAAAAAATAGCAGGAAGGGAAAAATGAAGGCGGGAAATCGGAGGGGGAGACGAACCATGAGAGACTATGGACTCTGAGAAACAAACTGAGGGTTCTAGAGGGGGGTGGGGGGGTTGGGTTAGCCTGATGATGGGTATTAAAGGGGGCACGTACTGAACGGAGCACTGGGTGTTATATGCAAACAATGCATCATGGAACACTACATCGAAAACTAATGATGTAATGTATGGTGATTTACATGACACAATAAAATAAAATTTTTAAAAAAGCAGAAATCTGACAGCATGATTTCAAAATAAAATATTCAGCAATCTTGAAAAATGAAAGGAATGATTCTGCACATTAAAAACTCAATAGATGGGGTGCCTATAGGTGGCTCAGTGGGTTAAGCATCCGACTCTCGGTTCCGGCTCAGGTTCATGATTTCATGGGTCCTGACACCGAGCCCCACATCGGGCACTGTGCTCAGCGGGGAGTCGGCTTAAAATTCTCTCTCTCCTTCTCCCTCTGCCCCTTACCACTCCCACCCCCGGCTCTCGCGTGCACACATGCTCTCTCTCTCTCTCTCTCTCTCTCTCAGATAAATAAATCTTAATTTAAAAAACTCAATAGATGGAACAGAGGGAACACTTCCTAACTCCTTCTATGAGGCCAGCATTACCCTAAGATCAAATTAGATAAAGACACTACAAGAATGGAAAATTACAGACCGATATATCTCGTGACATAGATGCAAAAGTATCTGACAGATTTTTACCAAATCCAATGATGTATGAAAAGAATTATGTACCACAGCCAAGTGGGATTTATTCCAGGTATATAAATCTGATTCAACATGCAAAAATCAATTAAGGTAATCCATCCCATCAGTATATGATCATACGGTCATATCGTTCAATGCATAAAAAACATTTGACAAAAATGCAAAAGCCATTCAAGATAAAAGCTCTCAGCAAAGTAGGAATATTGGGGAAATTCCTCAGCTTAATAAAGAGCATCTATAAAAATGTACATATAGGGGCGCCTGGGTGGCTCAGTCGGTTAAGCGGCTGCCTTCGGCTCAGGTCATGATCCCAGGGTCCTGGGAGGGAGCCTCACGTCGGGCTCCTTCCTGAGCAGGGAGCCTGCTTCTCCCTCTCCCTCTGCCTGCCGCTCCCCCTGCTTGTGCTCTCTCTCTCTACCTCTGTCAAATAAAAACAAATAAAATCTTTAAAAAAAAATGTACATATAACATCACACTTCTTAGTGATTAACTAGATGCTTTTCTACTAACGTCAGGAACAAGGACAGGATGTCCCTTCTCACCAATCCTCCTCAACAGCAACGTCCTAGCTAATGTAAGAAGACAACACAAGACAAGAAAAGGTATACAGATTGGGGCACCTCTGGTGTCCTTTCTCCTATGAGGACCTTGGGCCCTGGATCCACATGTGAAGGGTGCAATCTCTAAACTGGAGTGGGGTAGAGGCAGGCCGGCACCCCCTTCTCACCTTTGGGGTCACTGGCCTCAGGATCAGACGTGGCCCAGAGCTTGAGAGACATAGAGGGACACGGGCAAGGTGCTGAAGTTGCTGCTTGGGGCCGGCGCCATGGCCTACGGCATCCATGAGTCTGTTTCACCATAGAAGGTGGGCACAGAGCCAATTTCTCTAATCGGATGAGGGCCTTCACCTTAGGATCCCCTGATTTCCAGTACCCCATCACCTAGGACATTCCGGCCAGACCCTAAAAAATTTCCTCTCCCACAGGCACCAAAGACCTGCAGATGGTAAGCATCTGTGAGTGCTGTCTCAACCCAATGCCATGCAGCGTCCCAGCATGTACCAGTGCCCAGGGCTAGACTAGGAGGAGTGAGGACTGCCATCAACTGTCAAGGAGGTGCTCAAGGGAGGTGTGGCCAAGTTCAACACCTTGCAGCTGATTACCCAGCGGGCCCAGATATCCTTGTTGATCTCATGGGAGCTGACAGTGAGGGCCAAGGAATTCAGCCTTATCCTGGATGATGCAGTCATGACAGAGCTGAGCTTTAGCCAAGGGAGTACACAGCTGCTATGGGAGGCAAACAAGTAGCTCAGCAGGAGGCCCAGGGAGCCCAGTTTCAGGTGGAAAAAGCAAAGCAGGAACAGCAGCAGAAGACTGTGTAGGCTAAAGGTGAGGCCAAGGCCACCAGGATGCTTGGAGAAGCCCTGAGCAAGAACCCTGGCTACATCAAACTGGGCAAGATCCAGGCAGCCCGGAACATCTCCAAGACGACTGCCACATCACAGAATTGTGTCTGTCTCACTGCTGAAAACCTTGTGCTCAATGTACAGGATGAAATTTTCACTTTGAAAACTGACAGCCTTAGCAAGGGTAAGAAATGGGCCTAGTGATGAAGAACTCCCCTCCCCCAGAGAAAAAGTGAATCTGCTTCTCCCTTGGCTTTTGAGGAGCCAGTGTGGGGTCCAACAGACCCCCATCCTGCCCCTGGTATCATGTCATAGTCCCCTCTGTGTCTGTTCTCCCAGCCCTTCCTGGATGAACACAGACTGGCCAATTTTCAAGGGAATGGCTTTCCTCTTCTCGGTGTTGGCCAGGGGTGTTGGGACAGTACGATTTCTGAGTGATTTTGTATAGTATTGGTTCCTCCTTCCAGGTTGGGGGTGATAACCACCATCCCAGGAATTCTCAATAAAAAGAAATAATAAAAGGTATACAGATTGGGAAGGAAGAAATAAAACTGTCATTGTTTGCAGATGACATGATTCTCTTATGTAGAAAATTCCAAAGGGTTCTGCCCCAAGAAGGCAATGTAGGAAGAGCCTGAACTTAACCTCCTGCATGGACATAGCAAATCCATACCTACTTATACAGCAATTCCTCCCAAAGAAGAACAGAGAGCTGACTGAACAACTTCTGCACAACAAAAGATAGAGAGACCACATAGAGAACATTGAGTTGGAGACACAGTAAGGGAATCCCACCCCCGATGCTGCAAACTACAGTGGGGAGAGACAGTACCAAGGGACCGTGAGCAGATTCATCTGCCCTGGGGCACAGGAAAAAAGCTGTGGCTTAAAAGAACAACTAGAATATAAAGGATCCTGCCTCAGAACTCCACCAAATGGCAGGGGAGCTACTAGAACTCTCTCTGGGTCGCAGGGCCTGGCAAGTGCCATGGTTTACATTGCCCCACCACCTTGATAGCCTGGATGGGAGCAGGGGCCAGGCACCATAGCTGGCCTACCACCTCAGTGAGCCCCAGGCCCTAGCCCAAGCCCAAGCCCATACAAGCCCAAGAAGTCCCATCAAGGCAGCCCCAGCACACTGCACAGTGGAACACCCCTGCTCAACACTCACTACAACTCCGGCTGACATAGGGGCAAAGCAACCCAGAACTCACCAGGCCCACACCACTTCAGCCCCAGATGACTTGCTAGGGCACTCCTGGCACAGAGCACTGTGGGACCTCCTGGCTCATGTCTGCTTTGGCTCTAGTGACACCACCAGGACACACCAGCTCATGCCCCACCTCAGTTCCCGCCATGCAGTGAGGGCATCCACTGTGCTGAGCACCGGCAGACCACCACCTGCTCCCACTTCAGCTGCAACTGTCCTGCCCCAGGGCCACCTAGCCCATGCCCATTTCAGCTCGAGCAATCCCACCAGGACAGCCCCAGCACAGACTGCCCCCGGATCCCAGCCCACACCAGCCACAGCTCCAGCTATCCAGCCAAAGTCACCAGGCACACACAGTCTACACAGGGGATGACCGTACACAAGGCCATTCTTGCAAGGTTAGGAGAAGTGGCTGTTCTACCTAATTCATAGAAACAAACACAGAAAGTCAAGCCAAATGAGGAGACAAAGGAACAGGATCCAAAAGAAAGAACAAAACAAAACCTCAGAAAAAGAACTAAATGAAACAGAGATAACCAATCTACCTGGTAACGAGTTCAAAGTCATGGCCATAAAGATGTTCACCAGGCTGCAGAGAAGAGTGGATGAACTTAGTGAGACCTTCAACAAAGAGACAGAAAATATATCGGGGCGCCTGGGTGGCTCAGTCGGTTAAGTGTCTACCTTCGGCTCAGGTCATGATCCCAGCGTCCTGGGCTGGGGCCCCGCACCAGGCTCCCTGCTCGGCGGGGAGACTGCTTCTTGCTCTCCCCCTCCCGCTGCTGCTCCCTCTGCTTGTGCTCTCTCACTCTCTCTCTGTCAAATAAATAAATAAAATCTTTTAAAAAAAGAGATAGAAAATTAAAAAAAGAACCAATCAGGGTTGAAAAAGACAATAACCAAAATGAAAAATGCACTAGAGAGAATCAACAGTAGATCAGAGGATGCAGAAGAACAGATCAGCAGTCTGGAAGTGGAATGGAAAGCACCCAAGCTGAACAGCAAAGGAAAAAAAAGAACTTAAAAAAATGAGGATAGGTAAGGGATCTTTCAGACAACATCAAATGAACAAATATTTGCATTTTAGGAATCCCAGAAGGAGAAGAGAGATAGAAAGGGATAAAAAACCAATTTGAAGAAAGAACAGGTGAAAAATTCCCTACCCTGGGGAAGGAAACAGACATCCAGCTTCAAGAGGCACGGAGAGTTCCAAACAAGATGACCCCAAGGAGGTCCACACCAAAAAACATAATAATTAAAATGCCAAGGATTAAAGATGAAGAGACAATTTTCAAAACAGCAAGAGAGGGGTGCCTGGGTGGCTCAGTCGGTTAAGTATCCAACTCTTGATTTCAGCTCAGGTCATGATCTCAGGGTTGTGAGACTTGAGCCCCGTGTTGGGCTCCGGGCTGGGCATGGAGCCTGCTTAAGATTCTCTCTCTCCCTCTCCTCCTTCTCCTCCCCCCTCTCTCCCCTCTTCTCTAAAACAAAACCAAAACCAAACAAACAAAAAACACCCAAACCAAAAACCAAAAAAGAGCAAGAGAGAAAAAAACTAGTAATGGACAAGGGAAATTCCATAAGGCTCCCAGTTGATTTTTTAGCAGAAATTCTGCAGTCCAAAGAAAAGTGGCATAATATATTCAGAGTGCTGAATCAAAAAACCTACAACCAACAATACTCTAGCCGGCAAGGTTATCATTCAGAAATCAAGTAACTATAAAGAGTCTCCTAGGCAATTAAAAGTTAAAGGAGTTCATCACCACTAAATTGGCCTTAGAAGAAATATGGAAGGGGGTCTTGAAGGAGAAAAGAAAGGGCCATACTTAGAAGTAAGAAAATTATGAAATGAATAAATTACATGAGTAAAAGTAAACGTACAGTAAAGGTAGTAGAACACTCACTTAGAAAGTTACCTAGGGCACCTGGGTGGCTCAGTCAGTTAAGCGTCTGCCTTGGGTTTGCGTCATGATCCCAGGGTCGTGGGATCGAGCCCCGTGTCGGGCACTCTGCTCAGTGGGGAACCTGCCTCTCCCTTTCCCTCTGCCTGCCATTCCGCCTACTTGTGTTCTCTCTCTCTCTCTGTCAAATAAATAAATAAAATCTTTACAAAAATAAAAAGGACAGTGTCCAAACTCATGTGACCATCAATGTAATATAGACTGCTATATACTTAGGATGTTCCATATGAACCTCAGGATAAACAAACACCAAAAACCTATAATAGGTACACCAAATATAAAGAGAAAGAAAGCCAAGCAGAACACTGAAAAAAGTCATCAGTCAAATGCAAGTGAGCAAGAGAAAAAGAAAGGAACAGGGAAGAGCTATGAAAACCAGAAAACAATTAATAAAACGGCAGTAAATACATACCTATCAAGAATTACTTTAAATACAAATGGTCTAATTGCTCCAATCAAAAGACAGAGGATGGAGGAATGGATAAAAAAAAGCAAGACCCGCTATACGCTGCCTACAAGAGACTCACTTCAGACCTAAAGACACATACAGACTGAAAGTGAAGGGATAGAAAAGATATTCTATACAAATGGAAGTGAAAAAAAAAAAAAGCCAAGGTAGCAACACTTACATCAGACAAAACAGACTATGACACAACGACTATAACAAGACACAAAGTAGGGCATTACATAATGATAAAGGGAACAATCCAACAAGACGATGTAACAATTCTAAGTGTCTACACTCCCAACACTGGAGCACCTAAATACATAAAGAGCATACTAAGCATTAACAGATATAAAAACATTAACAGATATGAAGGGAGAAATTGGCAGGAATTCAACAATAATAGGGGATTTTAACACCCTACTTACATCAATGGATAGATCAACCAGGCATAAAATCCATAAGGAAACAGTGTCTTTGAACGACCCAACAGGCCAGGTGGACTCAAAAGATATCTACAGAACACGCCATCCACAAACGACAGAATACACATTCAAGAGCCCATGCATCATTTTCCAGAACAGGTCACACGTTAGGCCACAAAATATGTCTCAAATAAATCTAAGAAGATTGAAATTCTATCATGCATCTTTTCCAACCACAACAGTATGAAACTAGAGATCAATTTTAAGAAAGTATTGGGAAAAACACAAACATGTGGAAGCTAAACAACATGTTACTAAACAACCAATGGGTCAACAAAGACATCAAAGAGGAAATGAAAGAAATACATGGGTACAAATGAAAATGAAAACACAATCACTAGGACACGGCGACCGCATTTCCAAGAGGGAAATTTAGAGTGATGCAGGCCGGCCTCAAGACACAAGAAAAGTCTCAAATAAACAATCAAACTTTACACCTAAAGGAACTAGAAAAAGAAGAACAAACAAACCCAAAGTGAAGAGAAGAAAGGAAATAATAAGATCAGAGGAGCAATCGAGACTAAAAAGAAACAAACAAACAAACAAACAAACTCAGTAAAAAGATCAAAGAAACCAAGAGCTGGTTCTTTGAAGAGATAACCAAAACTGATAGGCCTTTAGCCAAACTCATCAAGAAAAAAAGAGAACACCCAGGTAAGTAAACAGACACATAGATCAATGGAACAGAACAGAGAGACCCAGAAATGGACCCACAACTCTATGGTCAACTAATCGGCCACAAAGCAGGAAAGAATATCCAATAGAATACAGTCTCTTCAACAAATGGTGTTGGGAAACCGGGACAGCGACATGCTGGAGAAAGAAACTGGACCACTTTCTTACACCACACACAAAAATAAATTCAATATGGATGACACACCTAAATGTAAGACAGGAAACCATCAAAATCCTAGAGGAGAACACAGGAAGCAACCTCCTCGACCTCAGCCGCAGTAACTTCCTACTAGACACGTCTCTGGAGGCAAGGGAAACAAAAGCAAAAATGAACTAATGGGACCCCTTCAGGACAAAAAGCTTCTGCACAGCAAAGGAAATAATCAACAAAACCAAAAGGCAACTGGCGGAATGGGAGAAGATATTTTCAAATGCCATATCAGATAAAGGGCTAGTATCCAGAATCTATAAAGATCAACACCCAAAAAACAAATAATGCGCTTAAGAAATGGGCAGAAGACATGAACAGACATTTCTCCAAAGAACACATGCAAATGGCTAACAGACACGTGAAAAAGTACTGAACATCACTCATCATCAGGAAAATACAACTCAAAAGCACAAGGAGATTCCACCTCACACCTGTCAGAATGGCTAAAATAAACAACTCAGGAAACGACAGATGTTGGCGAGGATGTGGAGAAAAGGGAACCCTCTTGCACTGTTGGTGAGAATGCAAACTGGTATAACCACTCTGGAAAACAGTATGGAGTTTCCTCAAAAAGTTAAAAATAGAACTACCCTATAACCCAGCAAATTGCACTACAAGGTATTTATCCAAGGGATACAAAAGTGCTGATTTGAAGGGGCTCGTGCACCCCAATGTTTATAGCAGCACTATCAACAATAGCCAAATTATGGGAAAAGCCCAAGTGTTTATCGCATGATGAATGGATAAAGAAGATATAGATAGATAGATGATATAGATATAGATATGTACATACACACACACACACACACACACACACACACACATACACACACACACACACTCGAATATTACTCAGACATCAAAAAGAATGAAATCTTGCCATTTGCAATGTCGTGGATGGAATTACAAGGTAGTATGCTAAGCAAAATAAGTCCATCAGAGAAAGACAAATATCATATGATTTGACTCATATGTGGAATTTAAGAAACAAAATAGATGAACATACGCAAAGGGAAGGCAAAGTAAAAAGAGATAGAAGCAGAGATGGAGGCAAACCATAAGACACTCTATAGTTAAGAGAACAAAGTAAGGGTTGCGGGAGGGGAGGTAGGTGGGGGGATGGGCTAAATGGGTGATGGGTATTAAGGAGGGCACTTGCTGGAATGAGCACTGGGTGTATATGTAAGTGATGAGTCACTTAATTCTACTCCCAAAACTACACTATATGTTAACTAACCCAAATTTAACTAAAATTTTTAAAAATGAAAGAGGAGAAGTAACAACTGATGTAGCACGGAAATACAAGGGATTTTAACAGACTACTGTGAAAATTTACATGCCAACAAATTGGACAGCCTAAAACAAATGGATAAATTCCTAGAAACATATCATCTTCCAAAACTGAATGAAGAAGAAATAGAAAATCTGTACAGATGAATTACTAGTAGAGAAATTGAATTGGTAATCAAAAGACTCTCAAAAACAAAAACAAAAAAACAATTAAAAACCTCTCAACAACCAAAAGTCCAGGACCAAATGGATTCACAGGTAAATTCTGCCAAAGAGATAAAGAAGAGTTGATACCTATTCTTCTCATACTCTTCCAAAAAATAGAAGAGGAAGGACAGCTTTCAAATACATCCTATAAGGCCAATACCACCCTCATACTAAACTGGACAAAGACACTCCAGGAAAACAAAAACTAAAACAAACAACAGGCCAATACCCTTGAAGAACATAGATGCAAATTCCTCAAGCATATATTAACAAACTGCTCTCAACAATACATTAAATAATAATTTACCATAAACAAGGGGGATTTATTCCAGGGATGCAAGGGGGGGGCTCGATATGCACAAATCAATCAATATGATACACCCACATTAACAAAATGAAGGCTAGAAATCATACGATCATCTCAATAGATGCAGAAAAAGCATTTGGCAAAATTCAAAATCTGTTTCTGATAAAAACCCTCAACAAAGCAGGTTTAGAGGGAACATACCTCACCACGATAAAGGCTGTATGTGACAAACCCACAGCTAACATCATACTCAATGGCGAAAAACTGAGAGCTTCTCCTCTAAGATCAGGAACAAGACAAGGATGTCCACTCTCACCACTTTTACACAACATAATACTGGAAGTCCTGGCCACAGCAATCAGACAACAAAAAGAAATAGAAGGCATCCAAAGTGGTAATGAAGAAGAAAACTGACACTATTTGCAGATGACACGATGCTAAGCAAACTCTAAAGACGTCACCAAAAAACTGTTAGAAGTAATAGATGAATTCAGTAAAGTCGCAGGATACAAAATTCATACACTGAAGTCTGTTGCATTTCTACACACTAATAATGAAGTAGCAGGAAGAGAAATTAAGCAAACAATCCCATTTACAACCGAACCAAAAAATAAAATACCTAGGCATAAACTCAACCAAGGGTGTAAAAGATCAGTAGCCTGAAAACTAAAAAACACCGATGAAAGAAATTGAAGACAACACAAACAATTGGAAATGTATACCATGCTTATGGACTGGAAGAATTAATATTGTTAAAATGTCCATACTACCCAGGCGATCTAGAGATTCAGTGCAATGCCTATCAGAATACCAACAGCATTTTTCACAGAACGACAACAAATAATCCTAAGACTTGTATGGAACCACAAAGGACCCCAAATAGCAAAGGCCATCTTGATAAAGAAGAACAAAGCTGGAGGTATCACAACCCTAGATTGCAAGACGTGCTACAAAGCTGTAGTAATCAAAACAGCATGGTACTGGCACAAAAAGAGACACACAGATCAAGAGAACAGAACAGAGAACCCAGAAATAAACCCACACTTATATGGTCCATTAATCTCTGACAAAGGAGGCAAGGATATACAACGGGGGAAAAGATAGTTTCTTTAATAAATGGTGTCGGGAGAACAAGACAGCTATTTGCAGAAGAATGAAACTGGACCACTTACACTGTCCACAAAAATAAAGTCAGAATGGATTGAAGACCTAAACGTGAGACCTGAAACCATAAAACTCCTAGAAGAAAACACAGGCAGTAATCTCTTTGACATCAGCCTTACCAACATTTTTCTAAGTATGTCCCCTCGGGCAGGGGAAACAAAAGCAAAAATAAACTATTGGCATTCTATCAAAATTAAGAGCTTTTGCACAACAAAGAAAACCATCAATAAAAGGAAAAGGCAACCTACCAAATGGGAGAAGATATTTGCAAAGGGTATATGCCATAACAGGTTAATATCCAAATATATAAAGGATTTCTACAACTCAACAGCAAAAAAACACAAATAATCCAATTAAAAAATGGGCAGAGGACCTGAATAAACATTTTTCCAAAGAAGACATACAGATGGCCAACAGACACATGAAAAGATGCTCAATATCACTAATCATCAGGAAAACGCAAATCAAAACCACAAAACTGTCAGAATGGCTAGAACCAAAAGACAAGAGCTAACAAGTGCTGGCGAGGATGTGGAGAAAAAGGAACCCCCATGCACTGCTGGTGGGAATGTAAATTGGTGCAGCCACTGTGAAAAACAGTATGAAGGTTCCACAAAAACTTAAAAATAGAGCCAGAGGGGAGGGCAGGTGTGGAAATGGGCAAAATTTTGTAAAGGGGTATGGCAGACACAGACGTCCATTTATGGAATGAGTAAGTCATGGGAATAAGAGGCACAGCATAAGGAATGTAGTCAATGATATTGTAATATCCTTGTACGGTAATAGATGATAGGTATGCTTGTTGTGAGCACAGCATAATGCATAAACTTGTTGAATCACTAGGTTGTACACCTGAAACTAATACAACATCGTATGGCAACTATACCAGAAAGAAGGAAGGAAGGAAGGAAGGAAGGAAGGAAGGAAGGAAGGAAGGAAGGAAGGAAAGGAAGGAAGGAATGAAGGAAAGAAGGAAGGCAGGAAGGAAGGAAAGCAGTAAGGGAGGAAGGGAGGAAGGGAGGAAGTGAGGAAGGGAGAAAGGGAGGGAAGGAGGAAGGGAGGGAGGGAGGGAGGCCATATGATCCAATAATTCTACTCCTGGGTATTTATCCAACGAAAACGAAAATACCAAATTGAAAAGATATAAGCACCCCTATATGTAGTGCAGTGTTACTTATCATAGCTAAGCTATGGAAGCAACCTAAATGTCCACAGATTGATAAATGGATAAAGAAGATGTGGTGTAGATAGGTAGATAGATGAAAATACATACAGGATGGAATGTTACTCAGCCATAAAAAGGATCAGATCTTGCCATCTGTGACCACATGGATGAACCTAGAGGGTATTATGCTAAGTGAAATAAGTCAGACAGAGAAAGACAAATATGATATTATTTCACTTACGTGTGGAATCTAAAAAACAAAACAGATGAACAAAGAAACAAAAAAGCAGAAACATACCCATAAATACAGAGAAAACACTGATGGTTGCTGTGTGGTGAGACAGGGAGGATGCACAAAATGGGTACAGGGGAGTGGAAGGTACAGGCATCCAGTTATGGAGTGAATAAGTCACAGGGATGAAAGGTACAGCATAGGGGATATAGTCACTGGTATTGTAATAGTGTTATCACTTGTGGTAAGCATAGAATAACATATAGAGTTGTCAGATCACTATGTTCTACACCTGAATCTAATGCAACACTGTATGTCGACCCTTCTTCAATAAAGAAGGAAAATTCCAAAGAATGGACAAAAAAATAAATAAACTCCTGGAACTGATCAGCAACTACAGCAAGGTTGTAGAATATAAGGGTAATACACAAAAGTCAATTTTTTTCTTATAAACCAGCAATTAACAATTGGAATTGGAATTAAAAACACAATGCCATTTACATTAGCAGTCCACCCCCCAAAGACATACTTATCTAATAAAATATGTACAGGATATATAGGGAAAAGTACAAAGGTCTGACAGAGAAAAATAAATAAGTAAATCTTTATTGAGGGATCTTCCGTGTTCATGGATTGGAAGACTCAATATTGTTAAGATATCATTTCTTCCCAACTTGATCTACAGATTTAATGCAATCCCAATTAAAATTGTAGCAAATTATTTTATGGATATTGAAAATCTGATTCTAAAGTTTATAGGGAGGGGCACCTGGGTGGCTCGGTCGGTTAGCCGTCCGACTCCGGATTTCGCCTCAGGTCATGATCTCAGGGTCATGAGAGCGAGCCCCACATTGGACTCCATGCTCAGTGGGGAGTCGGCTTGAGATTCTTGCTCTCCCTCTCCTTACGCTCCTCCCCCAACTCGCTCGCGCTCTCTCTCTGTCTCAAATAAATAAATAAATCTTTAAAAAAAATAAACTTTGTAAGGAAAGGCAAAAGATCCAGAATAAGCAACATAATAGTAAAAAAGAACCAAGTCGAGGACTGATACTATATGACTTCAGGATTTCCTATAAAGCCACACTAATCAAGATTGTGGTTTTAGCAAAAGAAGAGATAAACAGATCAATGGAACAGAAGAGAGCCTAGAAACAGACCCACCCATTTAAAGTCAAATGACTGTCGAACAATACTTATGCGAGAGTGGGCATCCTTGATGTGTCCCTGATCTTAAGGGAAAGGCTCTCAGCTTTTCCCCATTGAGGACGATATTCGCTGTGGGTTTTTCATAGATGGATTTTATGAACATGAGGAATGTTCCCTCTATCCCTATACCCTGAAGAGTTTTAATCAGGAAAGGATGCTGTATTTTGTCCAATGCTTTTTCTGCATCAATTGAGAGGATCATAGGGCTCTTCTCTCTCCTCTTATTAATGTGTTCTATCACACTGATGGATTTGCGAATGTTGAACCACCCTTGCATCCCGGGGCTAAATCCCACTTGGTCGGGGTGGATGATCCTTTTAATGTATTGTTGGATCCTATTACCTAGGATTCTGTTGAGGAGTTTGGAATCCACATTCATCAGAGATATCGGTCTGAAATTCTCCTTTTTGCTGGGGTCCTTGCCTGCTTTGGGGATTAAGGTAATGCTGCCCTCATAGAATGAGTCTGGAAGCTTCCCTTCTGTTTCTAGTTTTTGAAACAGCTTCAGGAGAATAGGTGTTATTTCTTCTTTGAATGTTCGGTAGAATTCCCCAGGGACTCCATCAGGCCCTGGACTCTAGTTTTTTTGGGAAGTTTTTGATCACTGCTTCAATCTCGTTACTGGTTATTGGCCTATTCAGGTTGTCAATTTCTTCCTGTTTCAGTCTTGGCAGTTTATAGGTTCCCAGGAAGGCATCCATTTCATCCAGGTTGCTCAGTTTATTGGCATACGGTTGTTGATAATAGTTTCTAATAATTGACTCTATTTCCTTGGTGTTAGTCGTGATCTCTCCCCTTTCATTCATAATTTTATTAATTTGGGTCCTTTCTCTTTTCTTTTGGTCACGTCTGGCCAGTGGGTTATCGAACGTATTAATTCTTTCAAAGAACCGGATTCTAGTTTTCGTTGCTCTGATCTACTGTGTCTCTCGCCACCTTTGTTCAACATAGTACTAGAAGTCCTAGCAACAGCAATCAGACAACAAAAAGAAATAAAAGGTATGCAAATTGGCAAAGAAGAAGTCAAACCCTCTCTCTTCGCAAATGACATGATACTTTATGTGGAAAATCCCAAAAGACTCCACCCCCAAATTGCTAGAACTCATACAGCAATTCAGTAATGAGGCAGGATACAAAATCAATGCACAGAAATCAGTTGCTTTCTTATACACTAACAACGCAACTGTAGAAAGAGAAATTAGAGAAACGATTCCATTTACAATAGCACCAAAAACCATAAGATACACCTCGGCATAAACCTAACCAAAGTGGTAAAGGATCTCTACTCTAGGAACTACAGAACACTCATGAAAGTAATTGAAGAAGACACCAAGGGATGGAAAAACATTCCACGCTCATGGATCAGAAGAATAAACATTGTTAAAATGTCTATGCTACCCAGAGCAATCTATACCTTCGATGGCGTCCCGATCAAAACTCCTATGACATTATTCAAAGTACTGGAACAAACAATCCTAAAATTTGTATGGACTCAGAAAAGACCCCGAATCGCCAAGGAAGTGTTGAAAAAGAAAAACAAAGTTGGGGGCATCACGCTGCCCAATTTCAAGCTATATTACAAAGCAGTGATCACCAACACAGCATGGTACTGACACAATAAACAGACATGTAGACCGATGGAACAGAACAGAGAGCCCAGATATGGAAACTCAACTCTACGGTCAAATAATCTTCGGCAAAGCAGGAAAAAACATGCAATGGAAAAAAGACAGTCTCTTCAATAAATGGTGCTGGGAAAATCGGACAGCCACATGCACAAGAATGAAACCCGACCATTCTCAAACACCATACACAAAGATAAACTCAAAATGGATGAAAGACCTCAATGTGAGACAGAAATCCATCAAAATCCTAGAGGAGAACATAGGCAGTATCCTCTTTGACATCGGCCACAGCAACTTCTCTCAAGATACATCTCCAAAGGTTAGTGAAACCAAAGCAAAAATGAACTTTTGGGACTTCATCAAGATCAAAAGCTTCTGCACAGCAGGGGAAACAGTCAACAAAACAGAGAGGCAGGGGCGCGTGGGTAGCTTAGTCGTTAAGCGTCTGCCTTCGGCTCAGGTCATGATCCCAGGGTCCTGGGATAGAGCCCCGCCTCGGGCTCCCTGCTCTACGGGAAGCCTGCTTCTCCCTCTCCCACTCCCCCTGCTTGTGTTCCCTCTCTCGCTGTGTCACTCTCTGTCAAATAAATAAAAAATAAAATCTTAAAAAGAAAAACCCCACACAAAACAAAGAGGGACCCCACAGAATGGGAGAAGATATTTGCAAATGACAGTACAGATAAAGGGCTGGTATCCAAGATCAATAAAGAACTTCTCAAACTCAGCACCCAAAAAGCAAATAATCAAGTCAAGAAATGGGCAGAAGACATGAACAGACACTTCTCCAAAGAAGACATACAAATGGCTACCAGACACATGAAAAAATGTTCATCATCATTAGCCATCAGGAAAATTCAAATCAAAACCACATTGAGATACCACCTTACACCAGTTAGAATGGCAAAAATGGACAGGGCAAGAAACAACAAATGCTGGAGAGGCTGTGGAGAAAGGGGGACCCTCTTACACTGTTGGTGGGAATGCACGTTGGTACAGCCACTTTGGAAAACAGTGTGGAGGTGCCTCAAAAAATTAAATATAGAGCTACCCTATGGCCCAGCAATTGCACTCCTGGGTATTTGCACCCCAAAACACAGATGTAGTGCAAAGAAGGGCCATATGCACCCCAACGTTCATAGCAGCAATGTCCGCAATAGCCAAACTGGGGAAAGAGCCCCGGTGTCCTTCAACAGATGAATGGATAAAGAAGATGTGGTCCACATATACAGTGGAATATTACTCAGCCATCAGAAAGATGAATACCCAACGTTTGCATCAACATGGATTCGGACTGGAGGAGATTATGCTAAGTGAAATAAGTCAAGCAGAGAAAGTCGATTATCATCTGGTTTCACTTATTTGGGGAACATAAGGTATAGCATGGAGGACCTTAGGAGAACGAAGGGAAAAATGAAGGTGGGGGGGGCGGAATCAGAGGGAGAGATGAACCATGAGGGACTATGGAGTCTGAGAAATAAACAGGGATTTGGAGGGGAGGGGGAGGGGGGATTGGTTAGCCCAGTGATGGCTATTAAGGAAGGCACGTACTGCATGGAGCACTGGGTGTTATATGAAAACAATGAATCCTGGATCACTACATCAAAAACTAATGATGTATTGTATGGTGACTAACATAATATAATAAAATAAAATTAAAAAAAATAAAGTCAAATGACAATTCAGTGGAAAAAGAACAGTCTTTCAACAAATGGCACTGTAGGAACTGGATGTCCATAGGCAAAAAAAAAAAAAAAAAAAAGAAGAAGAAAGAAAAGGAAAAAAAAAGGATCTAGACACAGACCTTGTATCTTTCATAAAAATTAACCCAGTATGGATCATAGACCTATATGTAGAACCAAAACTGGAAAACTTATAAAAGATAGCACAGGAGAAAATCTAGAAATCCCTGGGTTTGGTGATGACACTTGAGTATGACACAATGAAATAAAAATTTGAGAAGTTGGACTTTAGTAAAATTAAAAAGTTCTGTTTTGTGAAGGACCCTGTTAAGACAACATAAAGACAAGCCACAGAATGGTAAAACATCCTTACAAAACATATGTGACAAAGGACCTTATTTCCAAATACACAAAGGCCTTTCAAAACTAAACATTAAGAAAAAAAGAATGCAATTTAAAAATGGGGAAAAGAGCTGAAAATATACGTCACCAAAGAAGATACAGAAAAGGCAAACAAGCATATGAATAGGCAACATCATCTATGTCGTAAGGGGACTGAAATTTAAAACAATGACATACCCCTATACATCTACTAGAGTGACTAAAATAAAAAAACAAAACAAAACACAAAAACAAACCTGATGTACAAAATGCTGATAGGGGTGCGGAGCAACAGGAACCCTCATTCATTGCGGGAAGACGTGCAAAATGGCACAGCCACTTTGGAAGTCATTTTGGCATTTCCTTACAAATTTAAACACAGTTTTATCATACGATACAGAAATCACATTCCTAGGTATATGCCAAACTGATTGAAAACTTGTGTCAATAAAATCTTGCCATTTGCAGCGATGTGGATGGAGCTAGAGTGTATTATGCTCAGCAAAATAAGGCAGTCACAGAAAGACAAATACCATGTGATTTCACTCACATGTGGAATTTAAGAAACAAAACAGAGGAACATATGGGATGGGGGAAACAGGAGGTGGACGGGTGGGGACAAGCCATAAGAGACTCCTAAGGATTGAGAAAAGAACTGCGGGTTGGTGAACGGAGGTGGGAGGGGGATGGGTGAAATAGGTGATGGGGATTAAGGAGGGCACTTGTTGTGATGAGCACTGGGTGTTGTATGTAAGTGATGAATCACTGAATTCCACTCCTGAAACCATATTACAGTGTATGTTCACTAACTAGAATTTAAATAAAAATTTAAAAAGAAAAAAGAAAAAGAATTCAACCTTTGGAGTCAAACCTGGGTTCCAGGGGCAAGAGGAAATTTTTGAAGGTGATGGATGATTTTATGGCACTGACTGTAATAATGGTTTCAGAGGTGTATACTTACCTCCAAACACATCAAGTTGTATGCATTAAGTAGCACAGCTTTCTGTATGTCAGTCATAACCTCAACAAAGCAGTTAAAAAAAAAAAGAAAACCTATGTCAACACAAAAACCTACACACAAATGTGCAGCTTTCTGTCAAAACTGGTCAGCGATTAAGATGCCCTTCTCTAGATGAGTGGATAAACGAAGTGTGCTATTCCATGCAATGGAATATTATTCAGGGATAAAAAGTCATGAGCTATCAAGACATGAAAAGACACGAAGGAAGCATTAATGCATTTTGGTAAGGAAAGGAAGCCAGTCTGAAAAGGCTACAACTGCCTGATTCCACCTATATGCTATTCTGGAAAAGGCAAAACTAGCAGTGGCTAGCAGTGGTCCAATGTAGCGGGAGTTGGAAGCGGAGGGTGAATAAGTGAAGCACAGAGGAATTTTAGGATGATGAAACTATTCTGTTTGATACTGCAATGGTGGCTACATGACTTTTTGCATTTTCAAAACCCACTGAATGTACAACACAAAGACTGAATGTCAATGTAAACTACGGACTTCGTTAATAATTATGTGTTAGTACTGGTTTATTAATTATAACAAATGTATCACACTAACGCAAGATCTTAATAACAGGGGGAACTGTGATGGGGGCTATGAGAATCCTCTATGCTATCTGCTCAATATTTCTGTAAATTTAAAACTATTCTAAAAAACAAAGTCTCTTAATTAAAAGAACACTGAGCTGTTTGTCATATTGACATAATACTCACTTCCATCCCAGAGTGTGCTGGCATGTCCCACCTCACAAGGAAGTAAGCCCAAACACAAAAAGGCCTAGAAAAAGAAAGGGAATGTAAGATGAATGGAGATTTTCGGTAATACGTTCCCAGAAATCCCTTCAGTTTGGCAGCATCTTTGAAGCGTCAGCCTCCCCATTCCTACTTAGCCTGATCTAGGACTTGGCCCGGAATGCTTCTCCCAGTCATAGATCTAGTCAACACTGTAGATATCCCCCCCTGGCTCCGCCACCTCATGCCCCCATGCCTCACTGCTTGGTCACAGGGCCACAGCTTATGCAGTTGCTGTCATGTGTCATGCTCTTCCTCTCCCACCTTCATCTGCGGAAATCCGACTCATTGCTAAGACCCAGTCGATATACCATATTCCCTGAAGCTTTAAACCATTTCTTGACACAGCACCTGCCACCTTCCTCTGCCTTTCCTTGACATTCCAAACCTGGGCGATAGCATTTGACACATCAGTTGCTCTTCTCCACATAACCTTTGTTCATCTCTTTCTCCTCCCATTAAGTCATCCAGCCTCCCTTTTTTTTTTCTCTCTCTCTCTCTCTGCAGAAAAAGAAACCTCAATAGATGGAATGGATAGCAGTCAGGAAGTAGCTGAGGCTCATGATGTTGAACCGAAGGGTCTCACAACATACAGCTGAGGAAGAAAATAAAATGAGAAACATAAAGGCAAGAAATTTTAAGATGGTTCAGAAGAACAGGAGAGAAAAAATGAAGATGAGACATTTATGATATAAGCAATATTTCCAAAACTGAAGAAATACTTCAGCTTTTGTAAAACCACCACCACCACCACCACCACAACAACAAAACCAAAAGGAGTCCCCCAGATAAGCACCAGGGTTAATAAAAAGGGATCCACACCAAAAACTACCCTGGAAAATGTCCTGTTTCATAATTTGTTCACTCACTCGGTCAAGTGCTTTGGTCTTCTTCATCCTGAATTTCCCTTAAATCTGGAACCCATGGCATTTCCCCTCTTCCTTGCAGGCAGATCAGCTGAGGGTTAGAAATGGGAAATCCTGTAAGGAGAAAGAAAATATATAGTTGGTTAGGCTGGGAACAAAGTACTGCCAGATTAGTCCCACCCAGTGGGTAAGCAGAAACAAGATAGGAAGAAGAGAAAATATTCAACGAGAAAGACCAAAGGAAAGGCAGACACCATGTGAGAACGTTTAGGTTCCTACTATGTCTCCAGGCAAGAAGCTTGTCAGAATAATACTGGAAATACAACGTAGTAAACAGATATAATCGAGTGTTACAAGTGCTATAATCTAAGCCAGAGACAACACACAGACTGGCAAAAATGAGAAAAAAGTCCAGTGGTTCTCAAATGCAAGCCCTTGGACAAGCTGCGTTAGGACTCATGTGGAGCTTCTAAAAACACTTTTCTGGGCCCATCAGCAGAAATCCTATTTCATAGGTCAAGAGTGGGGGCTGGGAATCTTTATCGGCATTCACAAGTTCACCAGGGCCACGCAAAACAAAGACATCTTTCCATTTATTTGTGTCTTCTTCAAGTTTTTCATCAATGTTTCATATTTTTCAGCATACAGCTCTTTCACCTCCTTGGTTACATTTATTCCGAAGGATATAATTGTATATAATTTGGTGATATTGTAAATGGGACTGTTTTCTTAAATTCTTGCTCTCATACTTCATTGTTAGTGTATAGAAACATAACTGATTTTTGCATATTGATTTCTGTATCCTACAAACTTTGCTGAATTTATTAGTTCTAACAGAGTTTTGTCTCTTCAGATGCCTAATGCAGGCTAACTGGAAGACTTGACCTTAAGGGTACAGCCGGGAAAGTTAGGATGTTAGATACACAGTCCGGCCCTTAACAGGGAAAAACTGAGAGCTGGGTGTTTGTGCCTACTCACTCTACTGAGCCAGAGGGACCAGTCACTGGGAGTGCCTTTCTGCCCATGTATAATCATTACTTATATAATTTTATGACTTTAAAAAAAAAGATTTTTTAAAAAAAGATTATGTGACATGATAGCCAACAGGTATTAACTAACACTACAGGTATTAACTAACACTACAATGGCAATCATATGGCTAGATATAAATGTATAAAATCCACATGTTGTCCACCGTAAACTTACATCATGTTATATGTCAAATATATTTCAATAAACTTAAATAAATGTACTTTTTAAAAGCTGAGAGAAGGAGCGTGAGTCTATGTTTATAGAGTTTGTTTTATTTTCCATTTCTGGTTCTCTTTGCTCGCTCCTCTGGATTCAGGTTAACATCTGGTGTTATTATCTTACTCCCATATAGCTTTGCTCTCACCCGCCTCCTTCGTGTTTTTATTGTCAATTACATATCTGTATGCTATTAGCCTACAAATAAAATTTTATATAGATTCTTTCATGCAATTCTTTTTAAAAGTCTTTACAGAGCAGGAAGATATATTTAATTTATACTATCATTTATTATTGCCTACGCCATTACCTTTACCGACACTTCTCGTCACGCAAATTCAAGTTACTCTCTAGCGTCACTTGCTTTCCACCTGAAGGACTTCCTTTAGCATTTTTTGTAAGGTGGCTCGGCTAGCAACAAATTCTCTCAATTTTTATTTATCTGGAATATACTTAAGCTTCATTCGCAAAAAGTAGCCCTCGCTCTCTCTCTCTTTATAAATATATATATTTGTGTATATATAAAATATATATGTATGTTTCTTGGTTCAAGATTGGTTTTTCCTTTCAGCACTTTGAATATATCAGCACAACGCCTTCTGCCCTCCACTATTTCTGATGAGGAATATTCTGCTAATCGGCTAATCTTATTGCAGGTCCTGTGTAGGACCTGCAATTTTTGTCTTGCTGCTTTCAAGAGTTTGTGTTTGGTTTTCAAAAACGTTACTCTGATGTGGTACATAATCTGGGTATGAATCCCTTATTGAATACATTTACCTTCTTAGATGCCCATGTTAGTTTTCACCAAATTTAGGCAATTTTCAGCCACGCGTTCTTTGAATATTTTTTATGCTCCTTTATTGGTCTACTCTCTTCTAGTATACCCCATTGCATGTATGTTCATATGTTTGATGGACATGTAATGTTGAATGCGCATTTCCCTAAGGCTCTATTAATTTTTCTTTATACTTGTTTTTCTCTGATTTTAGGATTGCCTGATCTCTACCAATCTCTCTTCAAGTTCACTTTCTTACTTCTGCCAAAACAAATTTACTCTTGAGGCCCTCTGGCGACTTTTTCATTTCAGTCATTATCCTTTTCAAATCCAGAAGTTCCCCCATTTGGTTTCATTTTATCATTTATCTTTCTGGATAGTCTCTATTTGGCGACATTGTCATCACGCCTTCCTTTATTCCTTTCAGCATAGTTTCCCTTAGTTATTGGGCCAAATTTGTTATACGTGCTTTGAGGTCCCTTTCTGCTAGATCCATTTCTGGGTCCTCCCACAAGCAGTTTTTGTTGCCTGATTTGTCTTTTGCCCAGTGCATAGGTCACACTTCCCTATTTCTTTCTGGGTCTTACAATTTTTGTTGAAAACTGGGGGATTTGGGTACTATATTGTAGCAGCTCTGGTGTTGCTACAATATAGTAGTTGCTCTGGACCTGCTGTTTTGCCCATTTATTTGTGTAGTGATGTGGCTGGACCAGATTAGTGAAGTCTATTTCCCTGCAACGTGCAGCTTCCGATGTCACCACTGAAAGGGCACGACCTTGGGCAGGCACACAGTCTCCCTGACTCCCCTTCTCCCTCATGGGTAACTGTGGTTTGGGCCAGGAGGCTTTTCACAGTCTCTTTTCCTGATAGTTTCATTAAGCTTCTGGATAGACTGCCTCGACTGGTCTCAATTCCAGCTCTTAGCCTCCATTAATTTCCAGCTGATTGCTTTCCTTTTATTGACAATGCCCTCCCTGGGCAATGAACGGATCCACAGTCAGTTCCTCTTAACTTTGGGACCCTTTGCAGGGGTAATCTTTCAGGTCACTCTTTGATGCCTGCTCCAACTCTAGGAAGACTCTTCTTAGGTATCTCTTTCCCTCCTTCGCTCTGTCAAAATTCCAAATGCCCTACCGTTTGGCTTGTTACATTCAGAGCTACCAGCCCCCTCTTAAAAAGCTCACTACCAAGATCTCCATTCTTATCAACAGTACCCTTAGGCCTGCACTTTCCCATGCTTTTCCAAATAAACTCAGTTCCCTTCAGGACAGTCTCCCTTAGAGAGAGCTACGGAGGTCTCTGGAGTTACAGCCTGCCTTTCCCCTTGGGCAGCCCTGCCTGCTGCTCCAGAACTAGTAGTGGGGACGGTGGCTCTCTTCCCTCAGAGTGATACCCCTGCTGTACAAACAACACTCTGGGCCAGTCTAGTAGCTCTCGATCTTGTCAGCTTTACTTTCCTGGTGTGGCAATTGTCTTATAAGCGAGCTGGGGCAAGGGTGATTAGGGCCCCGTAGTCTCAGCCTGTCACACCTGGAGTCTATCTTTGTCCTATGAATCGGGCCAGGTGGGGTAAGGGGGCAGCAGATCTCTCACCCGCGCTTGCCTGGAATAGAATTTCTGAAACGTAGCGCTGAGAATGAGGAGAAGAAATTCTGGCAGCCGGCCTCTCCCTCAGAGAAGCGGTAGCTCTGGAGTTGGGGGGCGGGGCACGGGAGGGGGTGGGCAGGAGAAGGAGCTCCACCTTCTGAGCTGTAGCTACCCAGAGTAGAGCTTCCATCATACTGAGCCAGGGGGAGGAGGTGAAGAGACAATGTGTGGCTCAAATGCCACAGTCTCTCATGGTTCTTACCGAGATTTAGTACATTTGCATGAACTAATGTTTCTCCACTTGCTATATACTCTTTGAACAGTTGCTAGAGACTTTAAATGATTGTTTTATAATGTTCGCAAGTTTGATATTTTTTTCCCTCTGGCAAATCATCTGTGGAGTTCCTCACATCATTCAGGAATTGCTTCTCTTTTCCATTACTTTTTAAATATTATTTTTATTATTACATTATATTACATTATTATCATATATATTATTATGTTATTCTTATAAACATGCATTGTTTTAAAAGAATTCAAATAGAGTGCTTTTATATAAAAGGAAGCAAAGGTCGTCCCCCAGCCCTACTTATCAGGGGTAGCAATCTGCTAGTATGTTTTCATAGGTATATGTGTATCGTATTACATTCAATACAAGCTGTCAGAAGTAGAATCATAAAAGGAATTTGGAAAATTACCTCTCTCACGCTACCACTGAATACATTTCTCCCATTTCCCGAAGCCAAATACTTCCAACTGTCAGATTAAAAAAAAAAAAATCAATCAATCGACATGCATCTGCACATAAAATTTAGTCAGCTGAGAGATGAATTCGATCCACTCTCCCAGTGGAACCTTTAACAGAGGTCTCAGAAAGTGACAGGTCAGGCAGAAACAAAATTCAAATGCAGGAAATTTGAATAAGAAAATTAATATGCTTCTTATTCAAATAGAGAAGAAAATACAAACTAAATATGTATCAGACCATAAAAGAAATCTTAATGGATGTCAAAAAGCAGGCATTCCATACATTACAGTACAATAAAAAACCAACAACAAAAGATAGATTTAATTGCAAGAAGAAGGGCTATCTACCTGAACAGATGCAAATGCCTTTCCAAGAAAATTCTCAGGTCAGGAGAAATCCAAAGCAGCAGTTACACACTAAAAATACACCACAGGCTTCCAGTTATGGAATGCATAAGTCACGGGAATAAAAGATACAGCATTGGGAATCTCGTCAATGATATCGCAATAGCGTTGTATGGTGACAGGTGGGAGCTACACGTGTGGCGAGCACAACATGAGGTTTAAACTTGTTGAGTCGCTATGTTGTACACCTGAAACTAATGTAATATCTGTGTCTCGATTATACTCAAATTTTTTTAAATATAAAAGTACATAAACCATAGTAAAACACAACCAACAAATCCTGTGCAAGTTAATACCAAGACGACTCAGAGTAAACTTTGCAGCCTGAAACACATTCACTCCAAAGAAAGACTGAATATACGTGAAAACATTCCAATTAGGAAGCTCGACGGATACCAACAAAATAACTACAGAGGGCATTAAGACACATAAAGCAGAAATTAATAAAAATAAAATAGCAATCTATTCAACCAGTATCTGGTTCCTTGAAAAGACAACCAAATAGAAACACGTCTGGCAAACGTGATGAAAAATAAGAGCAGAGATATAACTGAACCACTATCAGGAATTAGAAGGGAGATTTTGCAGTTCCTTAAAAAATTTTAAGAACGTTTGTACAAATTGATACCAGTAAATTCTAGTAACATAATTATTGCAATTGGCCTAAGGAAAAGAAACCCGAATACAGCAGTAATCAATAGACTGAAATTAGTAAAGAAAACAAAGACTCCTAAAAAGAAACTATACTAGATATTACCAGCTAACTATAGTACAGCTGATTATTATACAGATAATTACCACATTATATAAATTGTCTCATTGCACTAAAAAATGTGAAGGCCACCTAAATTATTTTCCTAGTTTAGCATAACCCTGATGCCAAAACCTGACAAGAGTAAGTCTCAATTTAGAAAATGGATGGCACAGTCATTAAAACAGGGGGATACTGATGCAGAAATAGACCAATAGGTCAATGTAACCGAATCTTCCATGCGTATATGAGAATTTAATTCATAATAAGGCTGCCATTTCAAGTCCATGGAGACAGGCTGCAATTGAGACATCTGTGGCTATCCATTGGGAAAAATATAAACGTTCTTTATATTTCTATCAGTTGGTTAAGCGTCCAACTCTAGATTTCAGCTCAGGTCATGATAACAGGGTTGTGAGATCAAGCCCCATGTCGGGTTCCACGCTGGGTGTGGAGCCTGCTTAAGATTCTCTCTCCCTGCCCCACCCCACCCCACCCCACCCTCCCTCTCTAAAAGAAAAAACAAATCTATCTATCTATCTATCTATCTATCTATCTTGTAACAAAACATTCACGCACAGACAAAAACATCCCAATTGATTAAATGTGCTTACCATGAAAAAGAAAACCTTAAGGGCGTTAGAAGGAAAATTCAGGTTGTTTTTATAATACTGGGTAGGAAAGGCCTTCTTCAAACAATACAAAATGTGGAACATGTAAAACTATTCAGGCTGGACTATCTGTATGATAAAAGAAACCATGATCAAAGGTAATAGGAAACAGAGTTCCACCTAGAAGATGACAGCTTAAGAAACTTCACAGACACACTCGCCAGAGAAACAAGCGAAAGGTAAGAACTATCTTAAAAACAACTATTAAATGTCTCTGCAAATTGTCCTAAGAACATACGGCAAATAAGGAAACACTTCCTCAAAAAACCAAAATCTACTAACCTAGGTAAAAACAGTGAGAGCCTGGCATTCGAACCATGATCTGTTCCCGCCCTCCTACCTCTCCAGCTCAGTTTGATGTTAGACCCCTCCAGATAGGTATCGCCAGGAAGGCGGGGCTCCCTCTCCCCTCAGCTCCCAACTATTAGTTACCCATAGCTCACCAGTAAGGGCAGGCCACCAGTATTTGCCATCCTCCCATTCCAAACTGAAGAGGTTAAATTCTTAATGAGTGAGGCCGAGAGGTCAGGGGCTTTCTTTCTCCAATCAGTCCCCACTCAGACGATTGAGAGGTTACACCAGCCACAGCAGGCTGAGAATACTGCAGTCCTGGTTGCCCTTGCCCCAGTCTGACCACAGGACAGAGGTTCCAAATATAAGCAGTAAGCCTAGAAGACCCCCCCCCACCCGCTACTGCCTCACCCAGAGGCCAGAAGAGTGGCTCAAAAATCTTTCCCAAGGAGGAGAAGCAGCCCAGAAGAAAGAGAGCTCCTAAGCTCTCCCCCCAAGCTCTCTGTTTATTTGAAACAGAGTGTGGGAAAATTGAAGCCTAAGAGAGTTCTTGAAAATAACGGCTCCTCCAAATGAAGAACAAGGAACAAAACCATAGGCCAACTATTTCACCAGAGACAACCAGGGATAGAGGCAGCTAAGAAGAGGCCTCTCGGAGGCGCCTGGGTGGCTCAGTTGGTTAAGCGACTGCCTTCGGCTCAGGTTATGACATGACCCTGGAATCCCAGGATCAAGTCCCATATCGGGCTCCCTGCTCAGCAGGGAGTCTGCTTCTCCCTCTGACCCTCTTCCCTCTCGTGCTCTCTATCTCTCATTCTCTCTCTCCCTCTCAAATAAATAAAATCTTAAAAGAAAACAACTCAGAGGCAGCTAAAGGATATTCCCACCTGAAGTGAATCAGATCAGAGTGTGGCACAATTTATGCCACCAGGGCATTGTTGAAAACAATTAAAAAATAAATTGGCAATTAGTGGAGCCTAACAGGTGAGTGTCACAACAAATGAGGTAGACAGCTTAGCAGAGAGATCAGAGGAGGAGACAAAGAGAGCCCTGCGAAAACTCCCGTCATTGCGAGTGACTGTGTGTACACCCAAGTCTGCACTGACTGGGGAGTAACAACGAAGGCTTCATACTTTGGGGTAAACAGACTTAACTAAAATAGCCACATCACTAGACAATTAAATAAGCAAATAACAACAAAGTCAAACCCCTGGGAAGTGGGGGGGGGGGGGTGGAAACTCGACCTGAATCCAGAGTGCTACAATATACTACCTAACTGCCCAATTAAAAAAAAAAAATGGGGCTACTCAGAGAAGCAGGAACGTGTGACTCATTTACAGAAACTAAGACAAGCAATAGAAACTGCCTGCGAAAGGGCAGGTATGCTGGATTTAATAGAAAAAAGTCTTCAAATCTGCCAATATTAATATGTTCTGAGAATTAAAGGAAATCATGCTTCAAGAAGTAAAAGAAGCTACCATGACATTTCTCATGAAACAGAGACCAGCCATTAAAGAGATACAAGTTATAAAAAGAACCCAGTGGATAATTTGGAGTTAAAAATGACATTGACCAAACGAAAGGTTTACTACAGGGGCTCAATTATAGATGGGAGTTGGCAGAAGAAAACACAAAATGGAAAACAGAGATTACACAATGCTAAGAACAGAGAGGAAAAAAGAATGAAGTAAAAGGAACAGAGTGCCCAAAAATGTGAGATACCTTTAAAGGCAGCAACCTACAAGTAATAAGATTACCAAAAGAGGCCAAAAAAAGGAGTAGAAAAAAATGAATCACAGACCTAGTACCTCTGAAACAAATAATACATTATACATTAAAAAAAAAAAGAAGATAGTAGGAAGGGAATAATGAAGGGGAGGGAATCGGAAGGGGAGATGAACCATGAGAGACTATGGACTCTGAGAAAAAACTGAGGGTTCTAGAGGGGAGGGGGTGGGGGGATGGGTTAGCCCAGTGATGGGTATTAAAGAGGGCACGTACTGCATGGAGCACTGGGTGTTATAGGCAAACAATGAATCATGGAACACTATATCAAAAACTAATGGTGTAATGTATGGTGATTAACATAACATAATAAAATAAAAAATAAAAAATAAGTGATAACTAAAAAATAAGCTAAGAGGGTATTTGTGAGGATCAAGTCATGCATACGGAAGTGCTTCGACATCCGTAAAGCTCTGTGCAAATGTAATTATCCTACAGGCAGAGTGGGGTTCCAGTTCATCAGGCCAAAAAACAAAAAAAAAGAAATAATGACGAAAATTTTCTAAAAATGTTAATCTACACAGGCAGGAAGGTCAGAGAATTCCACGTACTATACATATGAAGAGATCCATGCCCTGACACATCATAGTAACAATGCTGAGGGCCAAAGTCAAAGAGAAAACCTTGAGAGCAGCAAGGGAAATGATCACTTACACGGTAAACCCATTAAGATTAACAGCAGATGTCTTATTAGGAAAAAAAATTAAAATGGAGTCCAGAAACAGGGGGGTGATATATTCAAAGTGCTGAACGGGAGAGAAAAAAAAAAAGTCAACTAAAAGTCTTCTATCCTGCAAAACTACCTGTCAAAAACAACAGCAAAATAACAACTCCCAGATAAACAAAAGCTGAGAGAATTCAACTGCTGGAGACCTATTTGTAAGGAATAGGAAAAGAATTTCTTCAGGCCAAAAGGAAGCAAACCTAGATGTAAATTTAAATACCCATTTTAAAAAAACAAAAAACACTGTTAAAGGTAATTATGTACTTTTTAAACAAAGTATAAATGCACATGTTTCCCTCTCTGTTTTAAAAAGCGGTTTTAGGGGCGCCGGGGTGGCTCAGCGGGTTAAGTGTCTGTGTTCAGCCCAGGTCATGATCCTGGACTCCTGGGATCCAGCCCTGTGTAGGGCTCCCTGCTCAGCAGGGAGACTGCTTCTCCCTCTCGCCAATCATGCGTGCTCTCTCTCTCTCTCTCTCTCTCGCAAATAAATAAATAAAATCCTTAAAAAATATTTTAATTAAAAAAATATAAAAAAGCGGTTTTATAAGTCAATATGTATATAATCGGCTGGCTGGGCATCTAATATCAGAAATGTGATACATTTGACAATAACAGCACAAAGGAGGTCAGTGGGAGCAGAGCTGTATTTGTAAAGAAATGACATGAGATGGTAGTTCAAACCCACAGGAAGAAATGAACAGAACTACACAGGGTTTAATAACTGTAAATATGTACTTGCTCTCTGTTCTCAACTTCTTTTAGTAGACATACATTCATACATTGCCTATATAAATTACTATAACAATAAATGGTTGGGTTTGTAACAAGCATGTATTAAATATGTGCAACAATAATATCACGAAAAGGTGAAGGAGGGAATAGAGCTTCATAAAAGTAACATTTCAATATATCCCAGGAATTAATATAAACCTGGAGTAGATTCTGATAAGTTAAAACGCTATGGTATGGCCTAAAGAGAGCACTGATAAATAACTTTAAAAATAAGGAAATAACACTAGAAAATATTTGCTTAAGGAAAAACCAAGCAGGAATAAAGAAACAGGAATTAAGCAGCAATATTAAAGCAGGAATAAAGAAACAAAAAGGTCTTGAGACATACAGGAAACCAAAGGCAAAATGCAGACGTTCGTCCACATCAATAATAACATCAGATGTGAGTGGACTAAACAATCCAAGCAAGCCTCAGAGATTGTCAGATTGGATTAAAAAAAAGAGAGATCCAGCCATATGCTATCTACAAGAGACAGTTTAGATTTGATGGTACAAACAGGTTAAAAGAAAAAGGATGGAAAAAACCTATATCATGCAAGCAGCAATCCTAAAAAGCTATGGTGGCTATGCTAATACCAGGAAAAAAGACTTTTTTCTTTTAATAGATTTTATCTATTTATTTGACAGAGAAAGAGAGAGAGAGAGAGCACAAGCAGGGGGAGCACAGGCAGAGGGAGAGGGAGAAGCAGGCTCCCCGCTGAGCAGACAAGCCCAATGTGGGGCTCGATCCCAGAGCCCTGGGATCATGAGCCGAGCCGAAGGCAGAAGCTTAAGGGACTCAGCCACCCAGGCGCCCCAGGAAAAAGGACTTTTAAACAAAAAAATAATACCACAAATAAAGGAAAATGTTTTATAATGAAGAAAGGTCAGTCATAGGGAAGTTACAGCAATTATAAACTTCTATGCAGCTAAAAACAGAACCTGAGAGGGGCGCCTGGGTGGCTCAGTTAGTTAAGCTCCAGACGCTTGATTTCAGCTCAGGTCATGATCCCAGGATCCTGGGATCCAGCCCCGCATCAGGCTCCCTGCTCAGCGGGGAGTCTGCTTCTCCCTTGCCCTCTGCCCCTCCTCCCTGCCTGTGCTCTTCCTCTCTCTCTCTCCCTCTCTCTCTCTCTCTCTCTCTCTCTCTCTCTGCTCTCTCTCAAATACATACCATCTTTAATTTAAAATATAAAGGAGCACCACTCAATGGGGAGTCTGCTTCTCCCCTGTTCCCTCTCTCTCTGCCCCTCCCCCTGCTGGCTGGCTCCTGCTCTCTCTCTCTGAAATAAATAAATAAATATTTTTAGAAACTTAAAAAAACCAGAGTGTGCAAGACTGTTGAATCACGGATCCATACCTCTGAAACAAATAATACATTATATGTTTAAAAAAAAGGAAGAAGAAGAAGAAGAAGATAGCAGGAGGGGAAGAATGAAGGGGGGGAAATCGGAGGGGGAGACAAACCGTGAGAGACGATGGACTCTGAAAAACAAACTGAGGGTTCTGGAGGGGAGGGGTTAGCCTGGTGATGGGTATTAAAGAGGGCACGTTCTGCATGGAGCACTGGGTGTTATACGCAAACAATGAATCATGGAACACTACATGATGTAGTGTATGGTGATTAACATAACATAATAAAAAAAGATGTTACCAAGTAAAAAAAATAAAATAAAAAAAACAGAGCCCCAGAACGTGTAAAGCAAAGGCCGACAGCTAAGGCCAGCCAGGCAAGCAGAAGCAGCATCTGGAGGTGGTGAAAACGCTGTTCGAATGTTGGAGGCCAAATGTGGCAGAAGATAGGGAGAGCCCATACAGTTTGACCACACGGTGGAGATCTGAAAGGACAGGAATGAGAAGAGGAGCCCAACTCCTGTACGTATATTGAAGTGGCAAACATGGTCAAAAGCTTGAGGGACACACGTTATGACCGCTTGTGTAAGTTAGCCTGACCTTCATACGTCACCATTTGGGGCTTTTGCAAAGGAAGTCTTTTTGCGACTGATGACAAATGGGCCTGAGCAGCATCCCCTTCATCTTTTTTCCCCCCTAAACCCACTATCCGTTGATTTGATTGTGATTAGTGAGCCTTGGACATTTTGTCCTAAAGAATCCTTTCCTCCCTTCCCTTCCTGACCCTACTTGCACTGCTGTGGGGTTCTTTTTTTAAGGAAAGCAAAAGCAAATATAAACTCCTGTCCCTGGCCCTCCAAACACATATTCTGCGAGATAACTGTGCATGCAACAAAGTGTTAATCCTGGGGTCTTATTTTATATAGTAGTCACATATTTGTTGCTTTAATTGGTGTCAGATGACATAATTAATAAAAAAAGGCAAGATATTTTCAGAATTGGAAAATATAAATGGAAACTTATCTCCAGTCAAATAAAGTACAAATCCAGAATTAGTAAGGAGAACACTCTTCAAGGGATGGTGGTAAGGAAAAGGGGTGGGGAGAGGCACTCTTATAACAGAGAGAATACTCTGACCATAAGATCAGCAAGCATCCCAAGAGTTAGGCCGAAAGGCTCTTTCCTTTATAGAGAGGACACAGAGAACCCAGGGTGGAGGAATGGAATGAAAGGGTGGTGTGAACAGGCAGCGAATCAAGGAATGCTTCACCCTGAAGCCAGCCTACTCTCAGAAGGGCTGTGCGCTGGCTCCGACTGCTGGGGGGTCAAAGTTCAGGAACCCAGGGAAAGGACAGAACCTTAAGCAGAGTCTGATTAACAAGTATTTTGCTCCAGGTGTTCAGTAAACGCAAGTAGTTCAGCCGATCATTTATGAGCTGAGGAATGGGAGTTCGGAGGTACCGTGTCTGGTTTTGTCACAGCAAACAAGGGGGCGCCTGTGAATCTCACCTGAGTCATATGGCGAAGGAAGACTCCTCGCGGTAAGCACTTTCCTAGAACACAGACGGGGGAGATCTCTTAACCTTCATTGTTTTCCAGGATCACGGGGCGGCAGCAAAGTCCAACATCGTCAGTCCGCACACAGTCCTACACACCAATGTCTATAGCACCTTTATTCATAATTGCAAAACAGGGAGCAACCAAGATGTGCATCAACAGATGGATGAATAAATGACCTTGGTGCATCCATACCATGGAATACTATTTGACAAAAGAAAGGAATGATCTTTCAAGCCACGGAGAGATATGGATGAATCCTAAATTCCTATTGCTAAGTTTAAGAAGCCAGTCCGGAATGGCTATATATATATCCAAATCTATATAGATATAGATATAGATACACACACACACATATATATACACACACATACACACGTGTGTGTGTGTATTCTCTGTGTGATCCAATTACTAAAAAAAAATTGCGGAAAAGGCAAAAGTAGAGAGAGTGAAGTGGTAAATAGGTAAATACCTTGAATAGGTAAAGGACAGGTGCTATTTTAGCGCCGTGCGATAATGTAATGGTGCTTACTTGACACTATGCGTTTGTCATTATCCACAGTAATTTACTGCACAAAAACTGAGACTTCATGTATGCACAATCGACACATATTATTAAGGATGTCAGGGGATATCAGGACGAAATGCAGAATGTAATTAGGGAATCTCACCACAATCACGTATAGAAAAACTACACTAAGACAGGGAGGGAAACGGGGCTGACCTAAGTACCTTTGGAAATGAAGGAAGTCTATAATGCTAAAAAGAAAAAAATTACACATGCAATGCACTCTAGTGGAGAAATTTGTTGCCTATGGATGTACAGCGTAAGAAAACTGATACCATTATGCATGTGTACCGGAACCGGACAATTCATTGAATGGATGGTGGATAATGGGGGCCAGATTTCTCCCTACTAGAGTGGGAGTTTGCAGATAATGAGGGACAGAGGCGAAAATGATCCACGCAATAACAAATTAGAGTTGGAGGCATCAGCATGTATTCATATTAGGGTTAATATCGAGATGGATGCTTACGTATAGACATTTGTATAGAAGTGTGCACATACATATGAGTTAATATGCACACATATATTTCTTTGTTTTGTCAGCTGAGAGGGCCTAGCAGCCACTTCATCCAAACAGCAACGTGGACACCTGGTACACAGATACTGGTTTCTAATACCTTCTCCTAACAAAAGGAAACAGTGTTCCTTGGAGAATTGGCCGCTTCTAGGATTAGAAGTGGACATAGGCAAGATGAGGCTGGAATACATGCAACATGGAAATGTGCAAGATGAGCCTGAAAGCAGGAATTGTTAAAAGAGCAAATCCCATACAATGGGAGTAAACCAAAGGGACCTGGGCGCCAACTGACAGTGCTCCCAAAGGCCAAAACTGGAACAATTTAAGAAAAAAAGAAGAAGAAAGAAAGAAAATATTGGCTTCTCATCCAAATATTATTTAGAAATCCAGGAGAACATGATGAGATAGATGATAGATAGATAGATAGACAGACAGATAGATAGGAGCATAAATAGATGTTCCATGCTGACGAATTCCAAACAATTTTTACATATACTCTCCCCTCATGGAAAGTATGCATACCTCTCCATCAGTTAAGAGTGATCTGTTCCTAATGACTTCCAGAGCTCAGAGTGTGGAAAGGGGTAAAAAGAATAATTTTACGCTTGGAGAAACCCAAGAAACACGACTACAACCAGGAGATTACGGCCTGCTTCACCGATCATAACTTAACGTTCATATTATGTACTCTTGATTTGACTTGATAAAAATGGCATTCTGTGGTTTTCTGCCGTAACTCACAACACCAGTTTAATCATGAGGGAAACATCAGACAAACCCCAACTGAAGGATAGTCTACGCCAATATCTTACCTGTAATCCTCTCAATTGTCAAGGTCATCCAAACCAAGGGAAGTCTGAGAAACTGTCACAGCCAAGAGAGGCCTAAAGTGACATGACAACAAAATGTCATATGATAGGGCTGGATGAGCTCTCATCACAGAGAAAGAACATGAGACAAAACTTAAGAATAAAACAGAGACTTCAGCTTTTCTGCCTCTCAGGTACCACCAGCAAGGGGGCCCCAGGGGCACCAGATAAACCAAGCAGACAAAAGTAGCACCACAAAGGCGCTGAGAATTATATTTTCATAGGAACTAGAGCCTCAGAGTGGAGGTCAGAAGCTGCTACACCCAAACAGCCTGGCTCCCTTCTAAAATAAAATATTTACATAGGCTCCAGAGACTCCTATGGTAAAGGCCAAAGGATCAAAGATACAATAGAAAGTAACCCATTATAGCGATAAAGGAAATTTTCAACTTTTAATGCTTGTGGGCCCTGCTCCTGGGCCCCCAGGAGAGGTATACTTTAACTTTTACGAGGTCGGAATGACTTCAAAGCACGGGCTCTATTTCTGCCCCCAGCACACACCGTACATCGGCTTCATTTACAAATAACCTAAAAGAAACATTTCAAACCACAGATAAAAGATCTTCTTTGTGGAGACTGTATATCCCAGGCAGCTGTCCTCAACTTGGTCTCCAAAACAACAACAACAACAACAACAACAACAAAATTCTCTTCCTCTATCGCTTTTCAAAGAAATTCTACAAGGTTTGTTCATTTTTTGTTGACAGTTCTTGGTATAGTCCACAGGATAGCAGAGCAACTTGCCTGAGAACACCGGGGGATCCTCAGAAACTCAGCCCTCCATACCAGCGTGGGCGCTTTGGGCCCGTCTGACTTCTCAGCACCTCACAGGTGCATCTGGTGAGTTCTCCTGCTATCGGGACCTCCTCCGTTTAAGTTGACAGTCCTGACTCGTATTCAAGACGTTAAAGGTCACCAGTGGGAATAACCTAGAGGGGGCAGTTGATGGGACGGTTGTTTTAATTTGGCATTATACTAGTTGAAGTTATTAATATAAGGCTTGAATAAATTTCCTGGCTAGAATTATGAGAGGCTGAATCGCTCAGCTCCAAAGAGAAGGGACCCTCGCTCCTTCTGGCCAAACGGCTCTCAGGTGACTGAAAGGCTAGCGGAAGTGTGTGACCACTATTCCTCAAGCCCTGTAGCGGTCCCAGAGGAATTTCCCATCTCATGAGGTAATTAACAACTGGCTCCTCCCGGGACGCACACATAAGCACTGATCATCCCTGCGAGTGCTCCGAGCCCCCTCGGTGCTCTGAGACCCCACTGGGAGAAACCAAGACACATAAGAGACTTTATCACGGCCATTTGGCAGGGACACTCACAAGCAGCACCCTCTCGATCCACCAAAATTTACATCCTAGGATCTTATTCAAGCCTTACTCTAAAAATAAAACTGAAACCGAATCAGTTTTCAGGTTTTCAGGTCCCCCATGCGCTTCAAAGGATGGAACAACCCCTGGAACACCAACAACCACCCACAGGAAACCCTGCGAGGCTGTGTGCAGAGTACATCGGAGCCTAGACTTGCAAGTGCCTACTGAGATGGGAAAATTTCAGGATAGCCTGAGTCTCAGATGGCCCAAATGGATTCTTCTGACATGTCCGAATTCGTTTCTCGGGCACACAATTAGAGAAATCCAGCTACAAGACAGTAGCCAGAAACTAGCAAGCCATTTGGTTCAGTCAGTGAAGGCCCTGGCTTTTGGCGAGGAACCTACGATCACAGAGCTACTCGGGCTTCCTCTAGTTTGTTTGTTGCTGCAGCTTTTGGTATCTTTGCCCAAAACCGGCCGTGTTCTAACTGGAAATGGACAACCACCAATTAATGGATCCATGAATTATAATGCTGTCTTACAATTAGATTTGTGTCAGTAGAGGGGGGATATTTGGAAATTGGGTCTTCAACGTCCTCTCCACAAATATTAATGAAACATAGACTCAATTTTGTTTGCATCCTGACCGTGTATGTGTGTCCATCCGTGTCATAAACATGAGATATTTTCTCTACCTCCAGATGGCATTGCTAAAATTAATTTGTAAAAGAGCTCTATTTAATCGGTTTAAAGGCAAGTGCTTGTAAAAACTGGGCGTTCTAAGACTCAAGAGGATAAAAGCTAGTCCAAGTGTTTTTCAAGTTCCCACGATCTGAGATAACCTTCCCTACATTCAGACTTCTATGTTACTCCACACTAAAGATGCATCACAGGAAGGGACCGCTTGAGGTCCCCAAGAGATGAAGACGAACAAAATTTAAGGCACTGGGTCCACTTCCCAGTGGTCAGAACAATGAGGAAGAGGAGGAGTCAGGCAGGCAGAGACTAGAAGTCCTAAAACCATCCCCGCTCCCCAAGCACAAGCACCAGAACTGAGGCCCAACCCACTGCCTGCTCCCCTGCCTCTTCCAGGGGGCACAGAAAGCCAACCAGACAGGAGACGGAGATTTGAAAAATTGTGAGTCCATAATTCTAAATCTGCCTCCAGCCTTGCCAGGGGGGCACCCCTGCCGCCTTTGCCTCTGCCTCCCCCTGTTCCTGCACCACCACCTGAGCTGCTCACACAGCCAGCTCATGTATCACTTTTGGTGCTTTTGGGCCCCCTCCTTATGAGGTCAAACTGAAGCACCTCCCATGTCAACATGAAGGAGCCCAAGGGCGCCCCTGGACTTCAACCACTCTCTTCAGACCTCCCCACGGGAGCCCCAAATAAAATGGACCAGTTGGGAACAGGTTGATTTTTTTAGTGGATACAGGTACAACATAGTCGATATTAAAGCTAATTTAAGGTTGTTGATTTGATTAAAATCAACTTCTCTTTAGTGTTATCAACTTCAAATATAATACAGATAACCAACTTTTGTTCTACCCGAATTTATTAGTTAAATTCATGTTATCTCTGTTGCAACTTGTCAGCAGAGGGGACTTAAAATAATGGTTGCGGGGCACCTGGGCACAGTTGGTTAAGCACCCAACTCTTGATTTTGGGTCACATCATGATTTCAGGGTGAGACTGAACCCTGTGTCTGGCTCCACACTGGGCATAGAACCTTCTTAAGATTCTCTCTCCCTCTCCCTCTGCCTCCCCTACCTCCCTCTCTAAAAATAAATAAATAAATAAATTTTAAAAATAATGATTTTGTCTGTCCCATGAAATTTGTACGGGTAATTGTTAAGAACAAATAAGTTAAATAAGTAAAAAGGTTTATAGATGTACATTTAAATAGCTTCCAAAAATCACTGGTAACCTAAAACTTCAAGTTAAATCATTGGCTATCGAAGTCCTTTTCAAATAAAAAAAAAATACTGAAGTTTTTATTTAAATTCCAGTTAACGTGCAATTAGTATTAGTCTCAGGTATACAATATAGTGATTCAACACTTCCATATAACACCCAGTGCTCATCACAAGTGTACTCCTTAATCCCCATCATGTATTTAACCTTCTCCCCCGCCCCAACCTCCCCTCTGGTAACCATCAGTTTGTTCTCTATAGTTAGGAGTCTGTTTCTTGGTTTGTCTCTCTCTCTCTTTTTTAACTTTGCTCATTTGTTTTGTTTCTCAAAATTCCACATATGAGTGAAATCATATGGTATTTGTCTTTCTCTGACTGACTGATTCTGCTTTTGTCTTCTTATTGCAGAGAAATTAAAGATACTTGGGTCTGTTGGCAAACATGCTTTGTGCCTTACTGGAGGATTGTTCTATGAAAATAAAGAGATTTTGAGATATTATGAAATACATTCATAAATTTTCCAATCTAAAGAATTCTAGTGTACTAATTCACAATTTGTTACTAGTTATTTTTCACCAGAGAGTAAGAATCCTAAGAATAAAAATCCTGATTAATATGACTGAAACGTCTGGAAAATGATAAAGAAAGCAACTTGGTATGTAAGAAGGAAGGAGACATGTAAGAAAGGGATAAGGAATGAGAATATATTTTGTTGACAGGAAGGAAAATAATTTTGTCCTACAATGAGACTGGTTATTTAGAGCGGGAAAATTTAGGACAAAATCTAAAAGAAAACTATAGAAGTTTTGTGAAGGGGAATCCAAAAGAAAAGAGAAAGGACCCAAATTAATAAAATTATGAATGAAAGGGGAGAGATCATGACTAACACCAAGGAAATAGAAACAATTACTAGAAATTCTTATCAACAACTATATGCCAATAAACTGAGCAACTTGGATGAAATGGATGCCTTCTGGGAAAACTATAAACTGCTAAGACTGAAACAGGAAGAAATTGACAGCCTGGATAGGCCAATAACCAGTAACGAGATTGAAGCAGTGATCAAAAACCTCCCAAAAAACAAGAGTCCAGGGCTGATGGATTCCCTGGGGAATTCTACCAAACATTCAAAGAAGAAATAATACCTATTCTCCTGAAGCTGTTTGAAAAAATAGAAAGGGAAGCTTCCAGACTCATTCTATGAGGCCAGCATTACCTTAATCCCCAAACCAGGCAAAGACCCCATCAAAAAGGAGAATTTCAGACTGATATCCCTGATGAATATGGATTCCAAAATCCTCAACAAAATCCTAGCTAATTGGATACAACAATACATTAAAAGGATCATCCACCATGACCAAATGGGATTTATCCCCGGAATGCAAGGGTGGTTCAACATTTGCAAATCCATCAATGTGATAGAACACATTAATAAGAGGAGAGAGAAGAACCATATGGTCCTCTCAATTGATGCAGAAAAAACATTGGACAAAATACAGCATCCTTTCCTGATTAAAACTCTTCAGAGTATAGGGATAGAGGGAACATTCCTCAAGTTCATAAAATCCATCTATGGAAAACCCACAGTGAATATCATCCTCAATGGGGAAAAGCTGAGAGCCTTTCCCTTAAGATCAGGAACACGACAAGGATGTCCACTCTCACCACTATTGTTCAACATAGTACTAGTAGTCCTAGCAAAAGCAGTCAGACAACAAAAAGAAATAAAAGGTATGCAATTTGGCAAAGAAGTCAAACTCTCTCTCTTTGCAGAGGACATGATACTTTATGTGGAAAATCCAAAAGATTCCACCCCCAAATTGCTAGAACTCATACAGCAATTCAGTAATAGGGCAGGATACAAAATCAATGCACAGAAACAAGTTGCTTTCTTATACACTAACAATGCAAGTGTAGAAAGAGAAATTAGAGAAACGATTCCATTTACAATAGCACCAAAAACCATAAGATACCTCGGAATAAACCTAACCAAAGAGGTAAAGGATCTATACTCTCAGATCTACAGAACACTCATGAAAGAAATTGAAGAAGACACAAAAATATGGAAAATATTACATGCTCATGGATTGGAAGAATAAACACTGTTAAAATGTCTATGCTACCCAGAGCAGTCTATACCTTCAATGCCATCCTGATCAAAATTCCAGTGACATTTTTCAAAGTGCTGGAACAAACAATCCTAAAATTTTTATGGAATCAGAAAAGACCCTGAATCACCAAGGAAATGTTGAAAAAGAAAACAAAGCTGGGAGCATCATGTTGCCTGATTTCAAGCTATATTACAAAGCCATGATCACCAAGACAGCATGGTACTGGCACAAAAACAGACATATAGACCAATGGAACAGAATAGGGGGCCCAGATATGGACCCTCAACTCTATGGTCAAATAATCTTCGACAACGCAGGGAAAAAATATGCAATGGAAAAAAGACAGTCTCTTCAATGGATGGTGCTGGGAAAATTGGACAGCTATATATCCTAAAACAAAAACCTCCTAATGTCAGGGACTGAATTTTACCTCCTTCTGATCTTAAGTTTCCACCCCAAAGAAACATTGGAATATACATTATGTTTGCTCAATGCACAAACTCCATCTTTCCTCATAAATAATCATAAATTTCTCTACCCTTTTAACAAGATATATGTAAAAGATTCTTTGGATTTACTTCTTCTGTCTGAGTTTATTCAACATCCCATTGGTTCCTTCAAATTGTACTTATTGGAATTCTTTTACTGTCAATATATCTTTTTATAAATGTTTATATCAAATGTAAATGTATATATATTCACATCTAACAAAAGGGACTTGATGGACCCAGGGCAAACAGCCTAGTCACCTTGGCACCAAGGTACATAAAATAAGGTTGATCACCAATGATTTCAGAGGAAAAATTATTGATCTAATGTGGGAAATGACAAAGGAAATTTTTAACTTTTTTTTTTTTGGAAAATTTCAACTTTTAATGTTTGTGGGCACTGCTCCTGGGCTCCCTGAGAAACTCTACTTTTACCAAGGTCAGAATGACTTCACCAAACTTCAAAGCATGGGCTCTATTTCTGCCCCCAGAACACACTGTATATCTGTTTCATTATCAAAGAACCTAAAAGAAACCTAAAAGAACTAAAGATAGGAGTAAAACCCTCCCTACATTCCATTCCCATAGCTCTGAAGCCTACAACCTTGCACACACCAAAAGGATAAGATAAAGTTTGTAATTTTCTGAATGTCCTTCATCATGATTTGTAACACTTGATGTAATAAAAAACCATATAACTCCATATTAAACATTCCTTATCAGGATCACTGCCTTCTTTGTGAAGATTATGTATCCTGGGTCACAGTCCTCACTTGGGCTCAAATAAAACTCTCTCTCTCTCTTTTTTTTTAAATATTCTAAGAGGTTTGTTCATTTTACATCAACAGGGTGTATGGCTGCTACTGTGCTTAATAGCCAGTCACCACACTGCACCAAGCCATGTGGCCCCAGCCACTAGCATGTGCTGGTCCCAACTGCAACCAGTCATGGTAGTAACTCATGCCCCCAGCTGCCCTAGCACACAGCTCCCAGCCAGTACAATGCTTCAGGGTATCTGGCATAGGACTAATGGCCCAATGCAAATTTAGCTAACACCACTGCCCTGCTCCCAAGTTCCCTGGAAGGCATGCCCCCTCAGAGCTGGCCTGTCTGGGTCCCACTAGCACTACAGAGAGTAAGCCCAGCCGACAACAGGCAGAGAGTCAGTTCACATGACTGCACTGAAAGGAAAAGTGACTCAGACACAAGACATAAACAACATACTCTCCTGATGCATCAGGTTCTGTTGAACAGGGGACACTGCACTGCTGGGCAGTCCAGGACCTCCTCTTCATAAAGTCATTACTTTCAAGAACAGAAGACATAGCTGACTTTCTCAGCACACAGAAACAGAAACAGAGGGACAAACAAAATGAGGAGACAGAGAAATATATGCCAAATGAAACAATAGGACTAGGCCACAAACAGAGATTTAAGTGAAACAGATATAATTAATATGCCTGATGAGAATTTAAAGCAATGATTATAAAGATACTCACTGGCCTTGAGAAAAGAGTGGAAGACATGAATAAGACCCTTAAGATAGAAAAAGAGAATAACATAGCAGAGATGAAGGGCACAACAGACAAAATGCAAAACACATTTGATGGAATGAACAACAGGCTGGAAGAAGCAGAGGAACATTTTAGTGATCTAGAAGACAGAGGAATGGAAAGTAACTAACCTGAACAAAAGAGAGAGAAGAATTATGATAAATGAGAATAGACTCAGGGAACTCAGTGACTCCAGCAAACATAATAACATTTGCATTATAGAAGTTCAGGAAGAAGAGAGAAAGGAGGCAGAAAATTTATTTGAAGAAATAATAGCTGAAAACTTCCCTAATCTGGAGAAGGAAACAGATGTCCAGATCCTGGAGGAACAAGGAACCCCTATCAAAATCAACAAAATCAGGTAAACACCAAGAAATATTGTAATTGAATTTGAAAAATACAGTAAAAAGAAAAAAATACTAAATGCAGCAAGACAAAAGAATTTAGTAATTTAACAAGGGAAAACCCATAAGACTAGCAGATTTTTCAAAGGAAATTTGGCAAGCCAGAAGGGGTGGCATAATGTATTCAAAGTACTGAATGGGAAAAATCTGCAGCCAAGAATACTCTGTCCAGCAAGGCTATCATTCAGAATAGCAGGAGAGATAGTTTCCCAGACAAAAACTAAGAGTTAGTGACGACTAAACCAGCTCTGCAAGAAATGTTAAAGGGGACTCTCTTTTTTTAAAGATTTTATTTTTTAAAGTAATCTCTACACCCACTGTAGGGTTCGATCTCATGACCCTGAGATCAAGAGTTGCATGCTTTACTGACTGAACCAGCTAGGCACCCCTAAAGGGGACTCTTTGAGTGGAAAGGAGAGGCCAAAAGTGAAGGTATAAAGGTAGAAAACACAAAAAGAGTAAGAATGAATATTTCTGTAAAAACTCAGTGAAACAACTCAAAAAATACAAAGGATATGAAATATAATAACATACCTAAAACAAGCAGAGGAGAGGAGAGGAGGAAAGAATGGGTTCAAACTTCAATGACCACCAACTTAATTGACTGCTATATGCAGAAGAGGTTATATATAAACATAATGGATCAAAAAATAATAAACAGGCAAAGAATAGAGAGAAAGAAATCCAAATATATCACTAGTAAAATCAGCAAAACAGGAAAGAGAGAAACACAGGAAAGGATCAGAGAAAATCTTTAGAAACCACCACAAAACAACTAATAAAATGACAATTAGTACATATCTATCAATAATTACTTTGAATGTAAATGGACTAAATACTCCAATCAAAAGACATAGGGTGACAATGGATTTAAAAAAAAAAAACAAGACCCATCTATATGCTGCCTTTAAAAGATTCATTTTAGATCTAAAGACACTTACAGATTGAAAGTAAGGGGATGGAGAAACATCTATTATGCAAATTGATGTCAAAAGAAAGCCAGAGTAACAATACTTAGATCAGAAAAAAATAGACTTTAAAACAAAGACTGTAATAAGACACAAAGAAGGACAATATATAATAATAAAGGGGACAAACAGGAAGATATAACTATTTTAAATATTTATGCCACCAACATCAGAGCACCCAAATACATAAGACAGTTAACAACAAACATAAAGGAGCAAATTGACAATACTACAATAATAGTAGGGGACTTTAACACCCCACTTACGAGAATGGACAGATATCTAAACAGAAAATAAAAAAGGAAACAATGGCTTTGAATGACATACTGGACTAGATGGATTTCACAGATATTCAGAACATCCCATCTGAAAGCAAAAGAATACACATTCTTTTTTGAGTTCACATGGGACATTCTCCAGAATAGATCACATATCAGCCCACAAAACCACCCTCAACAAATTCCAGAACATCAAAGTCTTACATCTTTTCTGACCATGCTATGAACTATATAAGTCAACCACAAGAAAAAATCTGGAAAGACCACAAATACATGGAGGCTATATAAGATGCTAATAATCAATGAATGTGTCAACCAGGAAATCAAAGAAGAAATAAAAACACATGGAAAGAAATTAAAAGGAAAACAAAACAATCCAAAACCTTTGGGATGCATCAAAAGTAGTTCTAAGAGAGAAGTTTATAGCAATACAGGCCTACTTCAAGAAGTAAAAAAAAAAAAAAAACTCAAATAAATAACTCAACCTTCCATCTAAAGGAGCTAGAGAAAAGAACAAACAAAACCTAAAACCAGCAGAAGGAAGGAAATAATAAAGATTGGAGCAGAAAAAAATGATATAGAAACTAAAAAACAATAGAACAGATCAATGAAACCAGGAGCTGGTTCTTTAAAAAAAATCATAAAATTGATAAAGCTCTACCTAGACTTATCAAAAAAAAAGAATGACTCATATAAATAAAGTCATTAATGAGGGAGGAGAAATCACAGCCAACACCACAGAAATACAAACAATCATAAGAGAATATTATGAAAAAAGTATATGCCAACAAATTGGACAATGTGGAAGAAATTGATAAACTACCAAAACTGAAACAAGAAGAAATAGAAAATTTGAACAGACATATATCCAGCAGGGAAATTGAATCAGTAATAAACAAAACAAAACAAAACAAAAAACTCCCAACAAACAAAAGTCTGTGGCCAGATGGCTTCACAGTATTGTGAATTCTACCAAACACTTAAAGAAGAGTTAATACCTATTCTTCTCAAAAAAATTCCAAAAAATAGAAAATTAAGGAAAACTTCCAAATTCATTCTATGAGGCAAGCATTATCCTGATATCAAAACCAAATAAAGACACCACTAAAAAAGAAAAATAGAGAAGTACAGGCCAGTATCCCTGGTAAACATAAATGCAAAAATCCTCAATCAAATTCTAGCAAATCAAATCCAATGATACATTAAAAGAATCATTCACCATGATCAAGTGTGATTTATTCCTGGGTTGCAAGGGTGGTTTGATAGTTGCAAATCAATCAACACGATATATCACATTAATAAAAGATAAGAACCATATGATTAGTTCAATAGATGCAGAAAAAGCATTTGACAAAGTACAACATCCATTCATGATAAAAACCCTCAACAAAATAGGTTGAGAGGGAACATACATCAAAGTAATAAAGGTCATATATGAAAATCTCACAGCTAACATCATCCTCAATGGGGAAAAACTGAGAGATTTTCCTCTATGGTCAGGAACAAGACAGGGATGTCCACTCTCACCATTATTTAACATAGTACTGGAAGTTCTAGCTTCAGCAATCAGACAGCAAAAAGAAATAAAAGGTATCCAAATCAGCAAGGAAGAAATAAAACTTTCACTATTTGCAAATGACATGATACTATATATAGAAAACCTGAAAGATCACCAAAAACTGCTAGAACTGATAAATGATTCAGTAAAGTCACAAGATACAAAATCAATGTACAGAAATATTTTGCATTTGTATATACTAATGAAGCAGTAGAAGGAGAAAGTAGGAAAAAAATCCCGTTTACATTACACCAAAAATAATAAGATACCTAGGAATAAACCTAACCAAAGAGGTAAATGACCTGTACTCTGAAAACTATGAAACATTGATGAAAGAAATTGAAGATGACATAAAGAAACAGAAAGACATTTCATGCTTATGGATTGGAAGAATAAATATTGTTAAAATAGCTACACTACTCAAAGCAATCTACACATTTAAAGCAATCCCATCAAAATACCAACACTATTTTTCACAGAAGTAGATCAATTCTAAAATATATATGGAACCACAAAAGACCCTGAATAGCCAAACCAATCTTGAAAAAGAAAAGCAAAGCTGGAGGTATCACAAACCTGGACTTCAAGTTAATTTACAAAGCTGTACTGATCAAAACAGTATGGTATTGGCACAAAAATAGACACATAGATCATAAAGCAGAATAGAAAACCCAGAAGTAAATGGTCAATTAATCTTTGGCAATGCAGGGAAGAATATAGAATGGGAATGAAAAAAGGACAGTCTCTTCAACAAATGGTGTAGGGAAAACTGGACAATTACATGCAAAAGAACCAATTTAAAGTGATACATGCACCTCTATGTTTATAGCAACATTATTTACAATAGCCAAATTATGGAAGCAACCCAAATGTCCATCGATTGATGAATGGATAAAGAAGTGGTAATATATATACAATGGAATATTATTCAGTCATAGAAAAAGAATGAAATCTTGCCATTTGCAAGGATGTGGATGGAGCTATAGAGTATTATGCTAAGCAAAATAAGTAAGTCAGAGAAAGACAAATACCATGTGATTTCATTAATATGTGGAATTTAAGAAACAAATGAACCAAGGGAAAAAAGAGAGAAACAAGCCAAGAAACAGACTCTTAACTATAGAGAACAAACTGATGGTTACCAGAGGGGAGGTGAGTGGGGGGATGGGTAAAATAGGTGATGGAGATTAAGTAGTGTACTTGTTGTGATGAGCACAGGGTGATGTATGGAATTGTTGAATCACTATATTGTACACCTGAAACTAATATAACATAACATTGTTGTTAATTACACTGGAATTAAAATTTAAGAAAAGAAAATGCAAATTGAAACCACAAAAATAAATAAAATATAAAATAAAATAAATTGAGAAAATGAACTGCTTTTGCTGCATCCTGTATATTTTAATATGTTCTGTTTCCATTTTTGTTTGTCTTAAGATACTTTCTAATTTCCTTTTTAATTTCCAATTTGACACATTCATTATTCAGCAGTGTGTTGTTTGATTTTCATGTATTTGTGTATTTTTCAGTTTTCCTCCTGTTATTGATTTCTAATTTCATACTATCGTGGTTAGAAAAGATACTAGATATGATTTCAATATTCTTAAATTTCTTGTCTTGCTTTGTGACCCAACATATGATCTATCCTAGAGAATGTTCTATATCATTATTTACTCTAATTCTCAAATTGTACAGGTTTAGACAGTTTGAGCCCCATTCAAGCTGTTTCTTATGTTCTTTTGACAAGACCCTATCATTTTTTGAGCACTTCCTTCCTTTTTGTTTGTTTGTTTTTGTTAGAGAGAAAGAGAGTGGCAGCGGCAAAGGAGCAGAGGGAGAGGGAGAGAGAGAATCAGAGAATCCCAAGCAGGATCCATGCTCAGTGGGGAGCCCAATGCAGGGCTCGATTTCACGACCCTGAGATCATGACCTGAGCTGAAATCAAGAGTCAACGCTTAACTGACTGAGCCTCCCAGGTGCCCCAGCACTTCTTCATTTTCTATTCCATTAAGATGTTCCACACTAATCTTAGACTTTCTTTATTCCATCTCTGAAATCAGTGATTTGTCCCAAGAGTCCTGACTCCTTTCATTAAGAAATGGTATTTAAAAACAATGATCTGGGTGCTAGATGTTCTCATTGCAACTGGGATAGAACCATTTTAATTACATTCTGTGCTTCCAGCCTTACTGTGTCATGAAGCTACAAGTGTTTTAATAAAAATGGACTAGCTCTAGTATTATACTTGGAGAACTAGTTGAATCTTGGTTTTCCATTTCACTGGAGTAAAACAGACCCTGAATAATGGAACTAAAATATTTTTAGATGTTTGTTGTATGACTTACTACTGATTTCCACTTGCATTCCAGGAGCAATTACTCTTTGGAATTGAGAGTTTATTTTGTCTATAAAACAAGTTTTCATAACCCTTTTTAGCTGGAGCCAGAAATGTAACCAAGTAAAGAACAAATATATTTAGATTGTAATATGTCAAAAATTAGTCATTATAGTCTGGTTTTTGGACTATGGCATGGGCTCACATTCCCTGAACTGCCTCTATAAGTACAACTAAATACCCTGGAAATAATTCAACAGACTTTGAAAGATAGAAAAAAGAAGGTAGACTGAATAAGGACCTCAGGACTTGAATAATGACACCACAGGGAGTTCCCTAAGGTTTCTTTCTATTCACCTACATATCCTAGACTGGGTGCCTAAGCAGTCTATAATCCTGACACTGCCAACAGGCATTGACGGAAAAAAAAAAAAGGAAAATAAAAGCCTTCTCTCCCTATACAAAGATCTGGGAAAGGGAAAACTTAGCAGGGAGATCCATACCTAGTGGCAGCAGCTGTCATCTGCCTGCTGTAGCTTCACCAGAAGAGCTGGGGAAGGGGATGAAACTACTCATCGTCCATGCTCCACAGCAGCCAGAATCAACAGCAGGATCAGATCTTCCCTAAGCAGTAACAGCAGAACCCAGGGAAGGCCAACACACTCCTTGCCCCACATTGGGAGGCTGCAGATGAGCTCTTCCATCTGTAATGGTAATGCCAGCTGGCTTAGTGTCTCCCAGTTCTCTACACTACTGCATAAGACAGTCCAAGGCCAATGTTTCCTTATCTTCTACTCACTGGCAGACAACCACCTAGTTCTAGTGGGTCCTGGCCCTTCACCTAATGGCTGAAGGCACCCATGCTGGGTACATCTCGCTGGCTATATATCCAGTTGCAGATGGTGAACTAGATCAGGGCTTCCTGACCTTCCACCTAGACCCCTGGCCCTCCACACAATGGTAGAAGGCAGCCCATCTTTGACAACGCCAGAAGAAGTCAAGTGGGAAGCCCACTGGCACTAAATAGCTGGAGAACAGGTTAGGCGAAATGTTTTCTGTCTCATGAGTCCAGATTCCCCACAACTCACTTAACTACAATGGGAGATGAAGGAGGCATCTTCTTTCTCTGCATGCAGTACCAATAGGAGCTCAAGCAAAGCCAGAGGAATGAAGCAGATCAAAATAGCATTGCAGGGGCACCTGGGTGGCTCATTTGGTTAAGCATCCAACTCTTGGTTTTGGCTCAGGTCATGATCTCGCTGTTGTGGGATCGAGCCCTGCGTTGGGCTCTATACTCAATACAGAGTCTGTTTCAGATTCTTTCTCCCTCTCCCTCTGCCCCTTCTTTGTCTCTCTCTCTCCCTCCCCCTCCTTCCCTCCCTCAAATGAATAAATAAAATCTAAAAAAAAAATAGCATTGCAAAGTCTCAGGAAATTAAATTGTCATTGAAACTACAGTTCACAAAAGTAGGCCAGAACCTATACACTACATATGGTGATTGCCTGAGAAAATAAAAGCTATAAATAGGATAAAGTATCTCTTAACCTAATGTTCAAAATGTTCAAAATACAATTGAAAATCATTTGTTTTACCAAGAATCAGGAAGATAAAAACTTGAATAAGAAAAAACAATCAAATGACACCAAATACTGAGATGAATTAGATGTTGGAATAATCTCATAAAGATTTTAAAGCAGCCACTCTAAAACTGCTTCAAAAAGTAATTATAAATTTGCTTAAAATAAAAGAAAAAGAAACAAAAACCTCAGCAAAGAAATACAAGTTATATAAAAGAATCAAAAAATATACAACTGAAAAACATAATGGAACAAAAAATTCATTGGATAGGTTCAATAGTAGAGATGACAGAAAATATCAGTGAGCTTGTGGGGAGATCAATACAATTTACTCAATCTAGTGAACAGAAAGAACATTACTGCGAAAAAAGAAATGAGCAGAGTATTAGAGACTTGTGGGAGAATAACAAAAGATCTAATAATTCATAACTTTGGAGTTCCAGAAGGAGTGGAAAACAGACTATGGAACTCACAAAGTATTTATATCAGGGTTCTCCAGAGAAACAGAACCAAGAGGATGTGTGTATATATAGACTTATAAGGAATTGGCTGATGTGATTATGGAGGCCAGTAAATCCAAAATATGCCATGTGGGCTGGAAGGCTGGAGACATGGGAGAGCCCATGGTGCAGTTCCATTCTGAAGGCCAGCAGGTGGAGACCCAGGTAAGCCAATGGTGCATAAGAAGTCCAAAGGCAAGCTGCTGAAAGATTTCCTCTTGTTCTGGGCTGCCAGTCTTTTTGTTCTATTCAAGCCTTCACCTGATTAGATTAGGGCAACCCACATTATGGAAGGAAATCTGCTTACTCAAAGTTCACTGATTTAAATGTTAAATGTCTCATTCAAAAACACCCTTCAAGTTGACACATAAATTAAGCATTATAAGTCCACCTCTTGCAAACTTGGCACATGCATACATCGCCTTAAACCATACTTGATCTCCAAATAAAGACAGTAACAAAGTTATCCTTCTACTTAACATGATAAAGCAATGCTGCATACAACTGCAAATGCACTTTTTCACCAGAAAAGGATGCAAATTCCTTGTGTGATATATATTCTTCTCCTTGATTATTCATAATTTAAATACTATGATGTAAAATTTAAAATACTTAAATAGTACCATATAAAGTCAATACATCTTAAGTTATTTGTTAAGAGGGTAAGAGAAGGAAGAAAACAAAGATATTTTAAATACACATGCACGAACATATTCATAACAAAGAGGAAACACTCATGAAAATTATAGTCCTCCTTTCCGTAGCTGGTCATATAATCATAGTTGGTATTTGTAACTTCCTTCTTCTACTACCCATTCCATATTCCATGTGCCTTCAGCAAGCACCTCAGATGGTCATGGTTCTTTATCTGGTGGGGTGACCCAAACCTTCATTCCTGAAGGGTTTGGACCATTAGTAGTCTACCTGGACTGGGTTGCTGTAATTTTCCATTGACCTTAACCACAGGGCATGGTAATACTAAGATATGCCCTGTATTCCAGACATACTTTTCCTTATCTGTATTGTGGAATAGTAGACCAATTTCCTTTAATAGTCAGGATCAATCACCCCAACCAGCACAGTAACTCCTTTCTTTACCCTTTGAGTCAGAGATTTGAGAAGCTCACAATGGCCAGGTGGCAGTCTTAACTTCCAGTTCAGTTGAATCATAGTTGTGTATCTCCTGGTGAAAGCATCCCTCCCTTTGTAACTAAGGTCTGTAGGCAAGTGGAGCATATGATGATCGGAACAGGAAGCAAACATTTTGCTAGTGGGTCACTAAGGGTAATTGTGTTGCTACTCCCATTTCTATCTCTTGATTACTGGACCCATGAATCCTGGCTATGGGAGAACCAGTGTCACATGTTGGACACTGAATCAGAGTATATACAGCCTTCTGGAGAACCTTGTTCCAGCACTACAAGGTTTTGCTGCCTACCTAGAGCTGTAATTGAGTCTTCAAAAGGCCATTCCACCATTCAAAGACCACCACTTCAGCATGGTAGGGACCAATAAATTCCAAGAACATGGACCCACTTCATTTTCTGTGAAGCGAGTAATTGCATTGCTATGTGGTATACCACGAGAGTGGATAAGGAATTCTTTAAGTCCACAGATGGTAGTTTTGGGAGAAGCATAGCAGGGACCATAAATCAGTATCCAGAGTAAGCATATATTCTCGTAAGGACAAAATGCTGCTCCTCCCTTGATGTAAGTGGTCCAATATAATCAACCTGCCACCAGGTAGCTGACTGATCACCCTGGGGAATGGTCCCATATTGGGGGCTCAGTATTGATCTCTGCTGCCGGAAAATTGGGCACTCAGAAGTGGCTCTAGCCAGGTCATCCCTGGTGAGTAGAAGTCCATGTTGCTGAGCCAAGGCATAACCTCTATCACTGACATAATGGCCGCTTGGTTCATGAATCCAGTGAGCAATGACAGAGATGACAGGGTGGCTGGTGAAAGAAGCTGACTGGTATCCACAAAATGTGTCATTCTATCCATTTGATTATTAAAGTTATTATTTTCTGAGGTCACCCTCAAGAGGACATTAACAGGAGACACAAATATTTTTGCATTTTCACCCATTCAGAAACGTTTATCCATATGGATCTTCCCCAGATTTCCTTGTCAACAGTTTTCCAAGTTCCTTCTAAATCCCTGACCATCCAGCCAAACTTTTGGCCATAGCCCATGAAGTGACCATTTCTCCTTCCAAGCAAAATGACAAACAGGGGCATTGCTCAAAGTTCTGTTCACTGGAGTTTCTTCATAAAATTAAAAAAATAGAACTACCACATCATCCAGCAATTCCATTTCTGGGTATATCCCCAAGGAAATGAAAAGAAGATATCAAATAGATATATGCACTCCCGTTTTTTACAGCATTATTCACTCACAATAGCTAAGACACTAAAACAACCTAAATGCCCATAAATTGTTGAATGGATCAAGATATATAGACATAGATATAGTGAAATATTAGTCAGCTATGAGAAAGAAGGAACTCATGCCATTTTTAACAACATGGATGGACCCTGAGGACATTATGCTAAATGAGATAAATCAGGCATAAAAAGACAAATGCTGTATGGTATCACTTATATGTGGACTCTAAAAGGGCCAAACATAAAAAAGAGAATAATATGGTGGTAACCAGGGGCTTGGTGTGGGAGAATAGAAAGATGTTGTTTAAGGGTACAAACATACAACTAGTATCTAAATAAGTCCTGGAGATCAAAAGCGAAGTATAGTGAATGTAGACAACAATATTATATTATAGTCATCAAACCTGCTAAGAGACTAGATCTAAATTATTCCCACCATGAAAAAAGAAATGACAATGATGGACATGATAGAGGTGCTTACTATTGCTACAATGGCAATCATATTATAATATATAAATGTATCAAGTCAACATGTTGAACACCTAAAATTTACATAATGTTATATGTCAAATATATTTTTTTAAAATGTAAAACTTCAAAACAAACAAAAAAAGACTTTCAGCAAGTAATAGCATTACCTGAAATTGGTAAAGAGCATCTATCAAAAACTTTTCCAACGTAATACTTAATAATGAAAGACTTTTCCCCTAGGATTGGGAAGGGGGCAAGGATTTATGTCCTTACCAATTTTACTCAACATAATACTGAAATTCTAACCAGGGCAATAAAGCAAGATAAAGAAAAAAAATAAAAAATTAGATGGAAAAATAAGACTGCCTCTATTTGCGTATGACATGATTGTCTATACATAAAATTCCAAGGAATCTACCAAAAAGTCTTAGTATTTAATGCAAAAGAAAAATCCTAGTATTTAGTGTGAGTTCAGCCATGTCACAGGTTAAAAGATCAACACATTAAAATATATCCCATTTCTATATACTATCAATGAATAAGTGGAAACCAACTTAAAAATGCAATTACATTTAGAATTACTTTATTTATTTATTTTTAATTTTTTAAAAGTAGGATCCTCACCCAGCATGGAGCCCAATACAGGGCTTGAACTTACGACCCTGAGATCAAGACCTGAGCTGAAATCAAGAGTCTGACACTTAACTGACAGAGCCTCCCAGGTGCCCCAATTTTCAATTACTTTAAAGAAAATGTATTACTTAATGCTATGGATTCAGTTGTGCAAACCACCCCCTCCCAAAATTCATATGTTGAAGCCCTAACCCCCAATGTGATTTTATCTGGAGATAAGGCTTTTAGGAAGTAATTAAGGTTAAATGATGTCATAAAGGTAGAGTCCTAATTCAACAGGATTGGTGGCCTTAAAAGAAGAGGAAGATCTCTCTCTCTCTCCTCATGCATGCACTGAGGAAATGCCATGTGAGCACTTGAAGAGAGCTCTTACTAGAACCCAACCATGCTGGCACTCTGATCTCAGATTTCTAGGCTTCAGAACTGTGAGAAAATAAATTTCCACTCTTTAAGCCACACAGTTTATGGTAGTTTGTTATGAAAGCCCAAGCAGACTAAGATACTTAGGTATGCACTTAAAACATATACAGTATTTGTACGTATACATATACATACATATGTATACTGATGAAAATAATCAAAGAATTAAATAAATGGAGAAGCAAACTATATTCAGAGATACAAAGATTCAACATAGTAAAGACGTCAATTTTCTCCAAATTCATCTATAGGTTTAATGCAATTTAATATCCAAATTCCAGCAGGATTTTTGTAGACATAGACAAGCTTATTCTAAAATTTATATGGAAAGTCACAGTCCCTGGAATAGCTTAAATAATCTTGAAAAGGAATAAAGTGTCAGGAATGATTTTATGTGATATGAAGTCTTACTATATAGCTACACTACTTAAGACTGTGTGGAATTAGTGCAGGTATAGACACATAGATCAGTGGAGCAGAATAGAGAGCCCAGAAATAGAACCACACAAATATGTTCATCTTGTTTTGTACAGTGGTATAAGAACAATTCAGTGGAGGAAGGATGCCCTTTTCAACAAATGGCGCTGAAGTAATTGGACATCCATAGGCAAAAATATCTTGATCTAAACCTAATGCCTTATATGAAAATTAACTCAAAGTAAATCACAGACTTAAATATAAAACTTTAAAACCTTAAGGAGAAAAAACACAAGAAAATCTTTGGGGGTTAGGGCCAAAGAGTTCTTAGGCCTAACAATAAAAGCATGATCAATAAAGAAGAAATTGATAAATTGGATGTCATAAAATTAAAAACTTTTCCTCTGCAAAACCCATTGTAAAGAGGACAGAAAGTAAGTGCAGACTAGAGAAAAATATTCGCAAACCAAATCTCCAACAAGGAACTACCATCAAGAGTATATAATTGTTCTCAAAACTCAACAGTAAAAATACAAAACAAAAAAAAACCAACAAAAATCCAATTAGGAAATGGGCAAAGACATGAGGATATAGAGACATATTGCATATAAGCACATGAAAAGATGTCCAATATCATTAACCATGAGGGAAACTCAAATTAAAACCACAGAAGTGACAACATTGTATGCTGGGGAGGATATGGAGACATTGGATCACTCTGAGTTGCAGGTGAGAATGTAAGATGGCACAGCCACTCTGGAAAATAGTTTAGCAGTTTCTTATAAAACTAAATATGCAATTACTATATGCCCCAGCAAATGCACTCTTTATCATAAATAAAAACTTATGGTCACACAGACACCTGTACACAAATGTCCATAGTAGAATTACTTGTCACAGCTAAAAATTAGAAACATTCTAGATGTCCTTCAATAGCTAAATGTTTAAACAAACTGTACTATATGCACATCATGAAATACTACTCAGGAATAAAAAAAAATTAACTATTGATACACCAAACAAATTTGATGATACAGAGTATTATGTTGAGTGAATAAAAGCCCATCTTAAACAGCTACATACTGTTTGATTTCATTTATATAAAGTTTTGGAAATGACAGCATATTAGAAATGTTGAACAGATTTGTGGTACCAGTGGTTAGTGGCTGCAATGATGGGACATGAATTTATATATGTGATCTAGTTGCATAGAACTTGTTTTGTTGTGGCTGGACTGGCCCTTGTGGTTCTTATCATGATTGCAAGGAACAACCATCAGGAAACTGTGAAAATAAAGGTTTGTTACTTACACATTGTGGAAATTACATAGGACACCTGGAGTGTCACAGCAAGGTCATGGGGAGGCAGGGGAGAGTAAGGAAGGGCCTAGGATTCTGTTTTTATTGGGGTGTAGGTGGGGGCCTTGGGTTTCGAAGGCCAACTCATTATTGATGAATTTTAAACAAAATAGCAGGAATTTAAAGTGTGAGAAGAGAGGGCGCCTGGGTGGCTCAGTTGGTTAGGCGACTGCCTTCGGCTCAGGTCATGATCCTGGAGTCCCGGGATCGAGTCCCACATCGGGCTCCCTGCTCAGCAGGGAGTCTGCTTCTCCCTCTGACCCTCCCCCCTCTCATGTGCTCTCTCTCTCTCTCTCGTTCTCGCTCTCTCAAATAAATAAATAAAATCTTTAAAAAAAATAAAGTGTGGGAAGAGAAAAAACAAGAGGTCCAAATGACTTTTAAAACAAAGGAGTCTGGGGGTGGTGTGGGAACAGCCTGGCTCTTTATCTAGACTTAGATGGTACTGTATTTGAAGTGGATGCCCCTGTGAAGTAGATGCCTTGGCAATCAAACCTTAAGTCAAGGCACTTGCATTACAAAAGAAAAGCCAACTGTCAGAGCTTACACTACAGAACTAAATATACACACAGATGAGTACACATAAAACTTGGGAAATTTGAATAAGATTGGTGAATTTTATCAATAAAAATATCTTAGTTGTCATACTACAGTTTTGCAAAATACTACCATTGGGGGAAACTGGGTAAAGGGCACAAAGGATTTTTCCATATTATATATTACATCTGTATGCATATCTACATTTATCTCAATAAAAATTCAATAATAAATCTGTCATGATATGCCTAGGCATTGTTCTAAATACCATGCTCCACTAAAAGGAACCAGAGCTCCTTGTAGAAATGTGTGATTCCACGGCTGGGAGTGTAAAAATCTAAGGAGAGCTTGGGACATCTGGTTGTTCCAGAAAACAAGGAAGTTGTCAAAGAATAATGGAGATATGCAAAAGGACACAGGATCCAGTTTGAAAAGGCTCCTGTGGGCCAAAGTTGGAATACTTTGTACTTAAAAAAATTAGTTCACTATAAATTATTGAATTCAAGATTACTATTACTCTTACTCTTTACTCTGCAAACTGATAATTAAAGGTAAAGAATTAAATATATACCCTGCCTTTAAGGGAGAAACAGTAGTCCATCCACACTTGATCAGAGAAAGGTCATGTTTATGGGTGAAAGTCAGCTAATAAAAGTAGAAGGAAAATTAAAATGAGAAAAATCACCATTTGGGGGCACCTGGATGGTTCAGTTGGTTAAGTGTCTGCCTTTGGCTCTGGTCATGGTCTCAGGGTCCTGGGATTGGACCCCATGTCAGGCTCCCTGCTCAGCGGGGAGCCTGCTTCTCCCCCTCCCTCTGCTACTCTCCCCCCGACTCAAATAAATAAATAAAATCTTTTTTAAAAATTACCATTTTGTAATCAAACAATTGAAATAATTGGTTCAATCAAAGGTTATCTATGGATTCTTAAACCATTAGGCAAAAGTTGGAAAGGAACAAGATATTCACACAGTGTCAAAATAACACCCCTCAGATTACTTGCTTATTGCAAAAGGAAAACTCTACCTCCACAAAGGAGAAATCTGGCAATGATTATCTTAATGAAGATAGAGCATTTAGTATCATTACTAATGGAATAACTTGACATCATGAACCTCTGATGTGATGTGATATGAAGTATACAACATCTGCCAAAACAACATACTTGCCAAAAATGTGTAACTTGAATCTAATTAAGCCTTTGGATTTGATTTTTAGCTGTAGAGGGCAAATATTGGGTAGATCAATCTAAAGGACACTACAAGGAAAGAATCGGGCAAAATCAGCAATTGACTGGCCTGGTTGATTATTTTTTTTAACTTCAAGTTTTTATTTAAGTCCCCGTTAGTTAACATACAGTGTAATATTAGTTTCAGGAGTAGAATTTAATGATTCATCACTTACATACAATACCCAGTGCTCATCACAAGTGCCCTCCTTAATACCCATCATCCATTTAACCCCCCACCTCCCCTCTAGTAGCCTTCAGGTTGTTTTCTATAGTTAAGAGTCTGTTTTCTGGTTTGCCTTTCTTTCTCTTCCCCCTATGTTCATCTGCTTTGTTTCTTAAATTCCACATATGAGTGAAATCATATGGTATTTGTCTTTCTCCGACTGACTTATTTTGCTTAGCATAATACTCTCTAGCTCCCTCCACATTGTTGCAAATGGTAAGATTTCATTCTTTTTTATGGTTGAGTAATATTCCGTTGTATATATATACCATATCTTCTTTATCCGTTCATCAGTTGTTGGACATTTGGGCTCTTTCCATAATTTGTCTATTGTTGATAATGCTGCTATAAATATTGTGGGTGCATGTATCCCTTCAAATGGGTATTTTTGTATCCTTTGGGTAAATACCTAGTAGTGCAATTGCTGGGTCATAGGGTAGTTCTATTTTTAACTTTTGGAGGAATCTCCACACTCTTTTCCAGAATGGCTGCACCAGCTTGCATTCCCACCAACAGTTCCCCTTTCTCCACATCCTTGCCAACATCTGTTGTTTCCTGTGTTGTTAATTTTAGCCATTCTGACAGGTGTGAGGTGGTATCTCATCATGGTTTTGGTTTGTATTTTCCTGATGATGAGTGATGTTGAGCATCTTTCATGTGTCTCTTAGCCATCTGTACATCTTCTTTGGGAAAATGTCTATTCATATCTTCTATCCATTTCCTTTTTTAAAAGATTTATTTATTTCTTTGAGAGATAGAGATAGACAGAGCATGAGCAGGTGGAGGGGCAGAGGGGGGAGGGAAACAAGCCGACACCCTGCAGGGCTCGATCCCAAGATCCTGAGATCATGACCTCAGCCAAAATCAAGAGTAGGATGCTTAATGGACTGAGCCACCCAGGTGCCCCATCTTCTGCCCATTTCTTTACTGGATTACTTGTTTTTTGGGTGTTGAGTTTGATAAGTTCCTTATATATTTTGGATACTAAACCTTTATGGGATATGTCATTTGCAAATATCTTCTCCCATTCTGAAGGCTGACTTTAATTTTTGTTAATCATTTCCTGCACTGTGCAGAAGCTTTTTACTTGATGAAGTCCCAATAGTTCATTTTTGATTTTGTTTCCCTTGCCTCCAGATCTCTGGGAGGCAAGATCTAAAAAGAATTAACCAAAGTTAATGTGTGAATTTTCATTAGATCATGTTGAGGGGGAAAATCTTTTTATAAAACACATTTAGGAAACAATTTAGGAAATTTAAATATATACTGGGAGTTAGATGAAATTGGAAAATTATATTGATTTGTAGATGTGATGATACTGTGGCTATACAAGAAATTAGGTCTTGTTAGCCTTAAAAATAAAGCTGCCAGTAATTTTACCAGCAAAAATGGGTTTATGTGGAAATAGCAGAGAATTGCAATCCAGGACAAGCAAGCTATGGCAAAACCACAGGCAAATCCAACAAAGGAGAGGAATGTTATTTTATGGGAAAGAAGGAGGCATTTGGGAGATGTTGTTTTGAACAAAAGTCCATTGGAGAAAAGAAAGAGCTCAGGGTGATGAACATTTCTCATTGGCTGAGTTGCAGGGGTAGTGGATTTCTTGTAGGAGATGCAATATACATCTTTCCCTGTTAAGACAGGCCTATAATTGATCATTCTTTCCTGTTGAGATTCTTCTGATAGGGGTCTGTAATTGACAATTCTTCAGGAAGTTTCCCTACCAGCCTCCCCTTCTAGCATCCCCAGTCCACTTTAGTGAGATTTTCCTTTATTTATTGTCACAGTCTCTATTCCTAGGACATGAGTGCTGAAATATTGAGAGATTAAGTGGCATTGATGTATCTTACTTAAAAGTATTTTTCAAAAAGTATACACACATACGCATGGATATATATGACAAAATATTAAGAATTATTAAATCTGTGTGTGGATCTCTGCTTGCACCCAGTGTGTGTAGATGTCACTACTTAATTCAGAAAGCACATTTTGGAAGATTCCTCACTGTTTTCCCAGGTACTGATTATACTGCCAGAAGGAGGATCCATGCTCATTTTATGGTGTCTCTCCTCTGGCCATGCCCAATGATCACATCAATTTCCAAAGTTTCAGCTTCATATTTATGATTCTCATAGCTGTTAATTTTTCTCGGTATAGATGGACAAATTAATGCATTGTTTCTTCTTTTACCTCTTATTCTTTGAAGACAAATTTACACAAGTAAACTTCTTGTCCTGTATTGAAGTTAACACCCAGTTTCTCTCTTTGGGTCCACTGGTGTGTTGTAACATAGTATCGTGGGCCATCATTTTTATTAGCCCCGACTATAGTACAATTACACACTACACATTTTGTGTATGTTTCAGTTTGTCTCTTCTACACTAGATGAACAGTGCTTATTTTAAACTGTTTTGTCTGCTGCTGCATGCAAGCTAGATAAAAGGTCTGCCGCATTCTCAGTGTTTCAATATTCTAAGGGTGGGCTTCTAATTTGAATGAACAATAGAAAATAGTATTTAGGAGAAGGGACAGCTGATAGGCTTAGCCAGAATTTCAGGCCAGTAAAAGCTATTTTGATAGGGTCAAAGAAAGGGTCTCTACATCACATTCAACAAGTGGCCAATCAGGCTGACGCAATGAGGTTGCTCAGCAACTTACTAGGAAACCAGCGGCGGTGGGCACGCGCTTGGAAGGCGGCAGGCGCCATGGGCAGAGTGAGGAACGGCGCCGGCACCCAGCCGCGGGGGCGGAAGCGGCCCGGGGATCCCGCCGCCGCTTGCACAGCCATCGCGGTGATGGGCGTGCGGCGCCCCCCTTTCCAAGTCCGCGTGGGGAGCCACGCGGCGGGAAGGAAGCCGGTGGCGGCCAGGCGGGATCCCGCAAGGTTGCGGCGGAAGCGCTGGTGGCGGCGGGCCCGGGAGGCAGGCTCCAAAGGGCCGCTGCGATCCCCGAAGCCGCCGGCGCCCGCTGTGTCCCCCGGCGAGATGGACCTGGGCGCGCAGCGGGAGCGCTGGGAGACGTTCAGGAAGCGGCGGGGCCTCAGCTGCGAGGGCGCCGCCAAGTTCCTGCTGGACACCTTCGAGTACCCAGGCCTGGTGTATCACACGGGAGGCTGCCACTGCGGCGCGGTCCGCTTCGCCGTCTGGGCCCCCGCAGACCTGCGCGTGGTGGATTGCAGCTGCAGGCTGTGCAGGAAGAAGCAGCACCGACACTTCCTGGTGCCGGCCTCGCGCTTCACTCTCCTGCTGGGCGCCGAGAGCATCGTCACCTATAGATCCCACGCGCACCCGGCGCTGCACAGCTTCTGCAGCAGGTGCGGGGTGCAGAGTTTCCACGCCTCTGTCTCTGACCCCGGCGTGTATGGCGTCGCCCCGCACTGCCTGGACGCCGGCACGGTGCGCAGTGTGGTCATCGAGGAGGTCGACGGGGGCGACTTGGGGGAGGAGGCCGTGAAGGAGCCCAAGGCCATCCAGCACGCGTCCCCCGAGTGAGCCCCTGCCTCTCCTCCCGAAGAGGAGCGGTGACTGGGGCCGAAACACGCCTGAAACATGCCCGGTTCCCCCCTCCATCCTCACCCCTCCCCTCGAGGATTGCTGTATGAAAGAGGTCGGTTTCTGGACTGGTGAACCCGTGATGTCTCTCCAGCCCCCCACCCCTTCCCTTTCAGTGTTTTGTGACGGACTTGGACTTGCTTATGATTAAAAAACTGAGCACACATTTGTCTGTCCACAGCCCGAATCTTCCAATCCAATAAGTAGCGTCTCTACTTTTTCAAGTCGCCTTGTGTAACACTCCCTTGTATTCTTTATTCTTCATAGAGTTCTCATAGGTCATTTTCAGATCATTCATACGTACTGTACCGTTATGGTGCTATTGTGAACAAGATTGTTTTTAACGGCCGCACCTGGTATGTAGGACCACTCACTATATCCAAACACTTCTGTGAACACTTATTAGGACGCTTCCTATTGATTATCTGTGTGCATGTGTGTGTGTTAGGTTAAGCACTCACGTTTTCGCTACTTAGAGATATGCATTGGTTTCAGCCACATTGCTTATTTAATGTGTTTTTGTGTAATATGTTTAAGGCTCATTAGTGTGACATACCTCATTGCACTTACGTTTTCAAATGCTGCCATTTTGCTTGGTTTTGTTTTAGAAACTGCCTGTGGGTAGGGTGATGGGGGGAGAGAAGAATGAGAAAGATGTCTGTGCACTGTATGTACGCCTTCTTTGATGTTTTGAAATTCCTATCTTGAACATGTGTTAAGTATTCAGATAAAAAGTGTTCCAGAAATAAATACTTAGTAACTAGAAAACTATGCATTTCTATGTTGTACATTATAAATCAGCATCAATTTATATGTAATTTCTTGATACCTGAGATTTTTATCAAACAATAGGTGTCTTTTCCAATCAAATGATATGTATAAAGACCATCATTTAATAGCTTCGTAGAATTAAAAAATGTGGATCTTCCATAACCTATTTAACCAACCTCTTCTCATGGATAGTTGCCTTTTTTCCCAGCTTTTCACTATAATGGTAATATTTTGAAGGAGAAAAGTATGAATAAAGACTCTCAGTGTTCTCTCCCTTGGATAAAAGGGCCTGGAACTCTTTCCATCTCTTTTTCTTGCTGTCTGTCTCTCTTCTGTACATATATTTCATTAGATGTGCATACAGTATACATTGAATTAACGACATATCTATCAATAACCTAAAAATGAACTAAATAGGTATGTGTTTCCATGTATTGCAAATAACACGACAGCCATCACACAGAGACGCTATCATCCTTCAATCCTTACCTCTCATTTTCCATCATCCCCCCCACCCCATCCTAGAGGAAGGAAATTTATGACTTGGTTTCCCTAACATGACCCTCTACTCCTCAAGCTTCCTCCTTTATTATTTGGAATAGCTTGGCCTATCCCTTTACCATCTAGAGGTTGGGTTGAGGTAGAAAAGGCAGAGAGAGAGGGAGAGAACATGAACATGCACATATGCCCCTACGAGATTCAGTCATCCTGGTGGTCAGAAAAGACCAAATTACACCTAGAGTTACACCTCTATGACATTCCATGGTCCATTGCATGGATGGGATCCAGAGAGAAATAAAAGAAGATGGCTCAAGACTTCATGCTTCTACCACGTCAGTGTTTCTGTACCAATAAATGTGTGTATGTATAATTTCTCTGTTTCTGAGTGACTTTTCTTTCAAAGTGAATATTGATGTTTCTTCTTCTCTGTGCCATGTGCAAATCATTCATGAATTCATTTTGTTAAAAACTCACATTCAAGAGTTTCAGAGAGCATTGTTAACCTGCATACTAGTTATGGGTCCTAGGCTGCTTTCCACGTGTGAGAATGCAGGTAGGAGACAGTTGTGTGGTGAAAAGGGATGGGAGACAGTGCTAGAACCTGAGGATGGACAAGCTGTTGGGAAAGGGAATGATCTCCCAGATATCTGAGGATGGAGATTTGGAGAGAAAGAGAAGCAATAAGCAGCTCAGAACCAATGAGGAATGCTGGGGAAAGGACAGAGGGGTTTAAGGGAGTCTTTGGGAGTTTGGGCACGGGTTGTGTGGTGTCAGTGTTTTTTTCCCCTTCTGCATTAGTTTTTTTTTTCTGTTGCACAAAAAATATCATTTAAAAACTACATAATAAAGGTTTGTCCATGCACCATTAAAGTCATCATGGACACTGATAGTGGTCTGTGTGCCATGCTTTTTAGGCATCTCTTATTTCAAAGAAAGTGCAAGGACTTGGCTTGTGGGTCTGGGCTGAAATGCCAACTCTTCTACCTACTACTATAGGTATAAAATCTGTAAAACCCACACTCTCCCTCACTGTGAGGACTAAATGAAGTCATACATACAGTCTTCTGGCCCAGTGACTGATAACACACCAGGAATTTGCTGTGGTTATTGCTCTTATTAGATCAGGACATTGATAAACAGAATCAATGGTCATAATTGTATTCAGCTCTAGGATTAAGACACCTCCATATACATTCTCTCAGGTGCCATTTTTTGAGCAACTTAAAGTGAGAGTCAGAGCAGTCCAGTGATGGGGTAAAAAAGGAGCAGTAAGCCACAAGTCTACAGGATGCTAAATGCTCCATCCCCTTTTAATGGATTCATCAAACTATATCCACTGTTTCCTCTCTGTCCTCATAGACATGTTCCTGTCCTCATCCATCCAAGCTGTTAAGAGGGGAATCACCCTAGACGGAACGTCATCCTACCCCACCTCATACCTTATTTTCTCTCCACTTTACCCCTATTTTATCCCTACTGGTTGTCCAGCCCTGCTCTCCATGCTAGGATAGAGCAATGAACAATATGCAGTGCCTAGGCCCCTATCATTTCTGCCTGCTGGATGAGAGAGACAAATAACCATGAGCTTACCACAGAGTGTGGCTAGGACAAGAACAGGGTGCTGGGGGAGCACAGAAAAAAAGTCCCTACTCTTGAATCAGTTAATAAACTTCTCTGGGCTTCAGTTTCAGGGTCCTCATCTCTAAAATGGTTACAATAATAATACTCCTTTCCTAATCTTGTCCTTTCTCCAGGGTGAGATATGAAGGAACCTAAAGAGACCAGCTATATTCCAGGAGAAACCACAAACTCTGTGCCGTTAGTCACATATCAGGTTGGAGGCAAAGCATTCTAAGACCCCGGGAATCTAGTCTATTCTGCGGAATGGGGGCAAGATTTGTGCCATTCCCATCTTTTCTTTATGTCTTCACATCTACCGAAAGGGCTTCTTTTATTTATAATGTATTCTTAAAATTATAGATTGTAAGTAACTAAATTTAGTCCTCACAGGTCATGCTATAAAAGGGGATACCCGCAGTGGCATATCACCCTCTGGTGGACATTGTAAGTAATGTCACATTATTGGATGATTTTACTGTTGAACCCTTGAGAAATTCAAAGGGGATGGGTGATGCTTTCTTCCCCAGAGTCTCTGGGAAAGAAGCCCAGTAGTTGGGTTGCTTTTCCCTACAATAAGTGTTCCAGGAATTACAACCAACAAGAACAGTTTCAAGTAGAAAAAGACTTGTCTCTTTCTGTGGGGCTCTTTTCATGAAGGAGATCTTTCATAAAATCATTGCCCCCGGATACTATTTCCAGTTTCCCTTTTCTCACTGAATGAAATCTTGCACTAGTTAGTATATTAAGAAAAGAACCTCTATCAGTAAATTTCAAGTCTTTAGCCTGTCTATTCATCCAGCTTTATTGGTGACATATGAATAGGAAATTGATGTGGACGCATTTTTTTTCTGCTTTTTATCCTTATACTATGAACTGAGACTTCCAGGTATCATAGTGCATTCCCTTACATTAGTATGCCAAATCCTGAAGTAGGCTGTGGGATACGTACCTGGTCTCAGTCTTTGTGGAGCTCACAGAATGTTGAAGGAGACAGACAACAAAACAAGAAACTTCAAAAAATTGTAGTAGGTTCTCACAGTGATGGGGGAATTCGAGATGTCCTGATAATACATATCCAGATGAGGGCAAGCCACAGCATTTCAAAGGAGGAGAATTTCCATATGAGACATAACAAATAAATAGGGGTTGGTCAGGTGGAAAGGGAAGTAGAATTCCCCAGAGAAAGGGAATAATATATATGAGGTCTTGGAAGTCAGAGAGTATGATGCACATGAGGAACAGACTTCTATTCTGACCTCTTTATCAAATCATAAATCGTATTTGCTTGTTGTTTACTGTAAGCATTTTGAGGGTAAGGATCCCATCCAATTCTTTATGAACTCCAAGTGCTTAGTACAGTATCTGACATATCAGTATTCAATAAATATCTATGTATGTATAAACTAAGAGTACCCACTATGTGCCAGGCACTGAAAAAGAGCTACTACTGTATTTTGATAAAATTCAGACTTATTTAGAAAGTATATAAATTAAAACATAGCTATTTCTTGCCAATGGTAAAAAAAAATTTCAGAAAAATGTATGTATCATTTGAGTAAAAAGGAGTGGGGAAACAACTAACCAATGTTTCGCTTTTGTTTTTGTTTTTACACAGAGAAAGTACATTTTTTAAATTTTATTATGTTAATCACCATACATTACATCATTTTTTTTTAGCTTTGAGCAACCAATTTATTAAAAAAAACAAAAACTAATTAACACAAGAGTTATTTTTTTACCACCCATTCCAGAAATTCCTATAGGAATCTCTGCTTTTGCTTGATCTTTAGCCCAGTGCCCTAGAATCATCTGGGGCGATTGATAAAAACCAGGATTTCCAGGTCCCATACAAAGGATTCTGATTCAGCAGGTCTGGGGTAGGGTTCAAGAATTTGCCTTTTTACTGAGTTCCTCAATTCTTTTTATTATTATTATTATTATGTTATGTTAATCACCATACATTACATCATCAGTTTTTGATGTAGTGTTCCATGATTCATTGTTTGCGTCTAACACCCAGTGCTCCATTCAGTACGTGTCCTCTTTAATACCCATCACCAGGCTAACCCATTCCCCCACCCCCCTCCCCTCTAGAACCTTCAGTTTGTTTCTCAGAGTCCATAGTCTCTCAGGGTTGGTCTCCCCCTCCGATTCCCCCCTTTCATTTTTCCCTTCCTGCTATCTTTTTTTTTAAACATATTTATTTCGGATTTCAAAAACAACAAATGTACAGTGTAAGGAAAAACAGAAAAGTATAAAATTGCAAAGAAAAAAATTATTATACTATTACCACAAAACAGCCAAGTATAAACATCTCCATATACTTTATCTTAAAGAAAAAAAAAAAGCTTTGGGGCACCTGGGTGGGTCAGTCAGTTAAGCGGCCAACTCTTGATTTTGGCTCAGGTCTCAGGGTCCTGGGATCGAGTTCTGCATCTGGCTCCATGCTCAGTGGGGAGTCTGCTGGAGGATTCTTTCTCCCTCTGCCCCTCCCCTTGCTCACTCTTTCAAATAAATTCAAAAATAAAATAAAATTTCTTCTTTAAAAAAAGCTTTATTAAGGGATAATTGATAGACAAAACCTGCACATATTTAATGTATACAATTTGGACATACGCACACAACCATAAAACCTTGACCACAATCAAGGTAATAGATATATTCATTACTTCCAAAAGTTTCCTTGTTGCGTACTTTTTTAAAATTTTTTATTTGAGTATAGTTGACACACAATGTCACATTAGTTTCAGGTGTACAACATAGTGATTTAACAGGTTTATATATTATGCTATGCTCACCACAATGCTATTACAGTATCACTGACTATATTCCTTATGCTGTGCCTTTTATTTCTGTGACTTATTCATTCCATAACTGGAAGCCTGTATCTCCCAATCCCCACCCCCTCTCCTCTAGCAACCATCAGTTTGTTCTCTGTATTTATAGGTCTGATTCTGCTTTTTGTTTGTTTATTCATTTGGTTTTTTAGATTCGATATATAAGTGAAATCATGAGAGACTATGGACTCTGAGAAACAAACAGGGTTCTAGAGGGGAGAGGGTGGGGGGATGGGTTAGCCTGTTGATGGGTATTAAAGAGGGCATGTACTGCATGGAGCACTGGGTGTTATGCACAAACAACGAATCATGGAACACTACATCAAAAACTAATGATGTAATGTATGGTGATTAACATAATAAAAAATTTAAAAATTTAAAAAAAATTTTAAAAAGTGAAATCATATGATATTTGTCTTTCTCAGTCTGACTTATTTCACTTAGCATAATACCTTCTAGGTCCATCCATGTTGTTACAAATGGCACAACCTCATCCTTTTTGTGGCTGTGTAATATTCCATTGTATATGTACACGACATCTCCCTTATACATTTGTCTCTTGATGGACACTTAGGTTGCTTCCATATCTAGTCTATTGTAAATAGTGCTGCAATAAACATAGTGGTGCATATACCTCTTTGAATTACTGTTTCTGTTTTATTGTGTTTTCTAATAACCACTAGTGGAATTATTGGATTATATGGTATTTCTATTTTTAATTTTTTGAGGAACCTCTATACTGTTTTCCACAGTGGCTTTACCAATTTACATTTCCACCAACAGTGTATGAGAGTTCCTTTTTTTCCACATCCTCACAAACATTTCTTATTTCTTGCCTTTTTGATTTTAGCCATTCTGACAGGTATAAGTTAATATCTCATTGTGGTTTTCATTTGCTTTTCTCTGATGAACTAACCAGTGTTTTTGAGAATTCTTGAACATTTACTGTACATGCTATTATGTCCATGCATTAACCTGTTTAAACATGAATAAATAAAATCCATTAAATTTATCATATTTATATGCTTGAATATCTATGTGTGTACATGTGTATACACGTATATTCTTGGATGTGCATAAAATATGCATTAAAATTTGTAAATAAACAAATCCAAAGTAAACAATATATATTTTCACACATGTGTACTCACAGAAATGGCTTAACCATCCCCCCTCATCACCTCTACCTCCTTCTTCCTTTTGTCCTTCACTCCTATACCTTGCTTCAAGGTCTTATGACCCATTTTATCTAACCAGCTCTTCAGATGTCACCTGCACTGCTCTGGAACCACTAGTCAGCACTGGGAGGCCAGGTCATTTGATGTGTGTGTGGAGAGTGGGAAGTTGAGGTATTAACTTGATATATACTGATAAATGCTTAACATGTTTTTCTAAGTATAATTCTGGCATGAATTTTGGTTTTTAACTTGTTTAAGTTAATGAGTAAGACAAAACTCAGATATAGGTAAAGACCTATATCAGAATTTCACTAATTCATCAGTGACTTCAGGATTCTCTTTGTTGAGTTGGACAATAGCTATCAAATACTAAAAGACTAATTCTTCAATTTTGTGTCCTATTCACCCTCTAATGGCCACAGACACAAAATACATTTCAGTTTAATCTGCATTATTAATATATTTTACTTCACTTTCTTAATTTTAGACAATCAACATAACCATAAATTGAACCCTGATTTCCTGATCTCCACTGTGTGGTGTAAATACCCACACCATGGCCTATTTCAAGTTACCAATGTGAAGTCATTGAATACATACCTAAGAAGAGATGTGCAGACAAATAACATATAATTTCACTCATATGTGGAAATTAAGAAACAAAACAAATGAAGAAACAAAGAAAAAAAGAGACAAACAAAAAAAAGATTCTTAAATAGACAGAAAAAACTGGTGGTTGCCAGAGGTTAAGTGGTTGGGGGGAAGGGTGAAATAGATAAATGAGATCAAGAGTATTTATTGTGATGAGTGCTAAGAAATGTATGAAATTGTTGAATCATTATATTGTACACCTGAAACTAATATAACACTGCATGTTAATTATACTTCAATCAAAAAAAAGAGATGTGCTGTTGTATACCATTATATAACATTTCCAAAACACACATACGAAACACAAAAATAACTTCAAGAACATATAGACGATAGTAAAATGTAATAATTAGGAAACAATAAATTTTGAGTATTTTTTCTTTTTTAATATAATTAAATTTATTCTAAGTTCATATAATTTAATTTTCAATCATCACCTATAACAAGTTGGTATGTATCACTGGTCTTGAGCCCCTTCTCTCCACAGATTCATGTAACTTTGAGGCAGACCCTAACCAATCCATCACAAGAGAACTCCATCTTCTACGCTCCTGGTCCAGCTGAACTCCAGGACTAAAATTAGGACAGTATTTCCCTAAAAGTACCTTTCTTTTAAACCTCAAGGACCTTAATCTAAACTTAGTCTTTAGTCTCCAGAAATCACTGGCTCTAGGCAGTCACCATCATCTTTGGATTTGTCAGACCTATGCAGAAACTTCACTATGCTCAACGCTTTGTTCTTATGGTCTTAACGCCAGTCTTTCCTGGGGCAATCCTTCACTTTGTGGCAAAAGAATATTAAAGAACTCTTAGTGGCATTCTCTTTCTTAAATTTTATTTTAACTCCAGTGTAGTTAACATGAAGTTTTATATTATTTTCAGGTGTATAACAGAGTGATTGGGGACGGAGCAAGATGGCGGAGGAGTAGGAGACCTGGATTTCATCTGGTCTCAGGAATTCAGCTGAATAGGGATCAAACTATTCTGAACACCTACGAACTCAACAGGAGATCGAAGAGAGAATAGCAACAACTCTCTGAACAGAAAAGTGACCACTTACTGGAAGGTAGGACGTGCGGAGAAGTGAATCCGAGGCGATATTCAGGAGGATAGATGGCGGGGGAGGGGGCCTCCGTCGGCCGCTTCTGGCAAGTGAGAGAGCCGCGGAGCACAAAATCGGACCTTTTAGAAGTCGGTTCCGCTGAGGGACGTCGCTCCAGTGGCTAAGCGAGGGGTGGAACCCTCGTGGGAGAGTGTGGTCTCAGGACCCTCGTGGTCACAGAAAGACCGGGGGTGCCTGAGTGCGGCAGAGCTCCCAGGTATTGGAGCAGGGAAGCCGGCTGCAGAGACAGAGCCGAAGAGCGGGCTCTCAGCTTGGGGTTGCCATAAACTGTGATCTGCGGCCCAGTTGGGCCACTGCTCCTCCAGCAGGGACCCAACAAGCGGCAGATCCGGGGAGACTCCCCTTCCTCCCCCGGGGAGGAGCGGCGCGGGAGTGCACCGCAGGGATCTGCTGGGTTTGGAGACTGCACACGGGGTCAGGAGCCAGAGATAGAAACGCTCGGTCACAGGCCAGGTGATCACAGAGTGCGGCCGGAGACTGGGGAGACGGGAGTGACTGCTTTTCTCTGGGGGTGCACTGAGGAGTGGGGCCCCGAGTTCTCGGCTCCTCTGGGTGGAGATTGGGAGGCCACCATTTTCGCCCTGGTCCTCCAAAGCTGTACCGAGAGCATGCAGCGAACAAAAGCTCCTGAGAGCAAACCTGAGCAGCTTGCTTAGCCCGGACCGACAAGGGCGGGGCAATTCCACCTCCGGCAAAGACATTTGGGAACCACAGCAACAGGCCACTCCCCCAGAAGATCAGCACGAACAGCCAGCCAAGCCCAAGTTTACCGATCAAGGAGAATGGGAGAACTCCAGCACTAGGGGAATACTGCACGTAGAATTCATGGCTTTTTTACCATGATTCTTTACTTTTTCAAAGTTAATTTTTTAACTGTTTTTTTTTTTTGAATTTTTCTTTTTCCCTTTTTCAACCAACATCTTATCAATCCCTTTTTGAAAAAAAATTTTTTTATTTTTCATTTTTAGAGTCATATCCTATCCCTTCATAGTAGATACCCTTATTTTTGGCATATATATATAAGTTGTTCTCTATTTAAAATTTTGAGATAGTTTCTTCTAACAAATCAAAATATACCCTAAATCACTAGTGTATGGCTTTGTTCTAGTCTCCTGCCTGATCATATTCTCTCCCTTTCTTTTTTAAATCTTCTTTCTTTTTTCAAACAACTTCTTATCAATTCCTTTTATAAAATCTTTTATACTTTTCATCTTTAGAGTCATCTTCCATCCCTTCATTGTATCAACCCTTATTTTGTATATATATAAGTCTTTCTTTAAAATTTTAGGAGGCACTTTCTTCTATCAGACCAAAATACACCCAAAATCTAGTGTGTGGCACTGATCTATGCACTAGCCTGATCATAGTTGATCATATTGTTTTTCTTTTGTTTTCTGTTTTTGTTTGTTTTTATCTTTTTCTTTTGTTTTTCTTTCCTTTTTCTTTCTTTCCCTTTCTTTTCCCCTGGTTTCAGGTCTTTTCTGATTTGTTTAGAGTATATTTGCTGGGGACGTTGTTAACCTGTTAGCATTTTGTTCTCTCATTCTTCTATTCTCCTCTGGACAAAATGACAAGACGAAAAAAATCACCTCAGCAAAAGAACAAGAGATAGTACCATCTGCCAGGGACCTAATCAATACGGACATTAGTATGATGTCGGACCTAGAGTTCAGAATCATGATTTTAAAGATACTAGCTGGGCTTGAAAAAAGCATGGAAGTTATTAGAGAAACCCTTCCTGGAGAAATAAAACAACTAAAATCTAACCAGATTGAAATCAAAAAGGCTATTAATGAAATGCAATACAAAATGGGGGCACTAACTGCTAGGATAAATGAGGCAGAAGAGAGAATCAGCGATATAGAAGACCAAATGATGGAAAATAAAGAAGCTGAGAAAAAGAGAGATAAACAACCACTGGATCACGAGGGCAGAATTCGAGAGATAAGCGATACGATAAGATGAAACAATATTAGAATAATTGGGATCCCAGAAGAAGAAGAAAGAGAGAGAGGGGCAGAAGGTATATTGGAGCAAATTATAGCAGAGAACTCCCCTAATTTGGGGAAGGAAACAGGCATCAAAATCCAGGAGGCACAGAGAACCCCTCTCAAAATCAATAAAAATAGGTCAACACCCCGACATCTAATAGTAAAACTTACGAGTCTCAGAGAGAAAGAAAATCTTGAAAGCAGCTCGGGAGAAGAGATATGTAACCTACAATGGTAGAAATATTAGATTGGCAACAGACCTATCCACAGAGACCTGGCAGGCCAGAAAGGACTGGCATGATATCTTCAGAGCACTAAACGAGAAAAATATGCAGCCAAGAATACTATATCCAGCTAGGCTGTCATTGAAAATTGAAGGAGAGATAAAAATCTTCCAGGACAAACAAAAACTAAAGGAATTTGCAAACATGAAACCAGCCCTACAAGAAATATTGAAAGGGGTCCTCTAAGCAAAGAGAGAGCCTAAAAGCAGCATAGACCAGAAAGGAACACAGACAATATACAGTAACAGTCACCTTACAGGCAATACAATGGCACTAAATTCATATCTTTCAATATTTACCCTGAATGTAAATGGGCTAAATGCCCCAATCAAAAGACACAGGCTAACAGAATGGATTAAAAAACAAGACCCATCAATATGCTGTCTGCAAGAGACTCATTTTAGACCCAAAGACACCCCCAGATTGAAAGTGAGGGGGTGGAAAACCATTTACCATGCTAATGGACACCAAAAGAGAGCTGGGGTGGCAATCCTTATATCAGACAAATTAGATTTTAAACCAAAGACTGTAATAAGAGATGAGGAAGGACCCTATATCCTACTTAAAGGGTCTATCCAACAAGAAGATCTAACAATTGTAAATATCTATGCCCCTAACATGGGAGCAGCCAATTATATAAGCCAATTAATAACAATAGCGAAGAAACACATCGACAACAATACAATAATAGTGGGGGACTTTAACACCCCCCCGACTGAAATGGACAGATCATCTAAGCAAAAGATCAACAAGGAAATGAAGACTTTAAATGACACACTGTACCAACTGGACTTCACAGACATATTCAGAACATTCCATCCCAAAGCAATGGAATACACATTCTTCCCTAGTGCCCATGGAACATTCTCCAGAACTGATCACATCCTAGGTCACAAATCAGGTCTCAACCGGTACCAAAAGATGGGGATTATTCCCTGCATATTTTCAGACCACAATGCTTTGAAACTAGAACTCAATCACAAGAGGAAAGTCGGAAAGAACTCAAATACATGGAGGCTAAAGAGCATCCTACTAAAGAATGAATGGGTCAACCAGGAAATTAAAGAAGAATTACAAAAATTCATGGAAACAAATGAAAATGAAAACACAACCATTCAAAATCTTTGGGATACAGCAAAGGCAGTCCTGAGAGGAAAGTATATAGCAATACAAGCCTTTCTCAAGAAACAAGAAAGGTCTCAAATACACAACCTAACCCTACACCTAAAGGAGCTGGAGAAAAAATAGCAAATAAAGCCTAAACCCAGCAGGACAAGAGAAATAATAAAGATCAGAGCAGAAATCAATGAAATAGAAACCAAAAGAACAGTAGAACAGATCAACGAAACTAGGAGCTGGTTCTTTGAAAGAATTAACAAGATTGATAAACCCCTGGCCAGACTTATCAAAAAGAAAAGAGAAATGACCCAAATCAACAAAATCATGAATGAAAGAGGAGAAATCACAACCAACACCAAAGACATACAATGATAAGAACATATTATGAGCAACTATATGCCAGCAAATTAGATAACCTGGAAGAAATGGATGGACTCCTAGAGATGTACCAACTACCAAAACTGAACCAGGAAGAAATAGAAAACCTGAACAGACCCATAACCACTAAGGATATTGAAGCAGTCATCAAAAATCTTCCAACAAACAAAAGCCCAGGGCCAGATGGCTTCCCAGGGGAATTCTACCAGACATTTAAAGAAGAATTAATATCTATTCTCCTGAAACTGTTCCAAAATATAGAAATGGAAGGAAAACTTCCAAACTCATTTTATGAGGCCACCATTACCTTGATCCCAAAACCAGACAAAGACCCCATCAAAAAGGAGAATTAGAGACCAATATCCTTGATGAACATGGATGCAAAAATTCTCACCAAAATACTAGCCAATAGGATCCAACAGTACATTAAAAGGATTATTCACCACGACCCAATGGGATTTATCCCTGGGCTGCAAGGCTGGTTCAACATCCGCAAATCAATCAACATGATACAATACATTAACAAAAGAAAGAACAAGAATCATATGATCCTCTCAATAGATGCAGAAAAAGCATTTGACAAAGTACAGCATCCTTTCTTGATCAAAACTCTTCAGAGTAGAGGGATAGAGGATACATACCTCAATATCATAAAATCCATCTGTGAAAAATCTACAGCGAATATCATTCTCAATGGGGAAAAGCTGAGAGCTTTCCCCCTAAGGTCAGGAACGCGGCAGGGATGTCCACTATCACCACTGTTACTAGAAGTCTTAGCCTCAGCAATCAGACAACAAAAAGAAATAAAAGGCATCCAAATTGGCAAAGAAGAAGTGAAACTCTCACTCTTTGCAGATGATATGATACTTTATGTGGAAAACCCAAAAGACTCCACCCCAAAACTGCTAGAACTCATACAGGAATTCAGTACAGTGGCAGGATATAAAAGCAATGCACAGAAATCAGTTGCATTTCTATACACCAACAACAAGATAGAAGGAAGAGAAATTAAGGAGTTGATCCCATTTACAACTGTACCCAAAACTGTAAGATACCTAGCAATTAATCTAACCAAAGAGGCAAAGAATCTGTACTCAGAAAACTATAGAATACTCATGAAAGAAATTGAGGAAGACACAAAGAAATGCAAAAACGTTCTAGGCTCATGGATTGGGAGAACAAATATTGTGAAACTGTCTATGCTACCTAGAGCAATCTACACATTTAATGCAATCCCTATCAAAATACCATTAACTTTTTTCAAAGAAATGGAACAAATAATCCTAAAATTTATATGTAACGAGAAAAGACCCCAAATAGCCAGAGGAATGTTGAAAAACAAAAGCAAAGCTTGCGGCATCAAATTCTGGACTTAAAGCTCTATTACAAAGCTGTAGTCATCAAGACAGTATGGTACTGGCACAGAAAACAGACACACAGATCAATGGAACAGAATAGAGAGTCCAGAAATGGACTCTCAACTCTATGGTCAACTAATCTTTGACAAAGCAGGAAAGAATGTCCAATGGAAACAAGACAGTCTCTTCAACAAATGCTGTTGGGAAAATTGGACAGCCACATGCAGAAAAATGAAACTGGACCATTTCCTTACACCACACACAAAAATAGACTCCAAATGGATAAAAGAGCTAAATGTGAGACAGGAATCCATCAAAATCCTAGAGGAGAACACAGGCAGCAACCTCTTCAACCTCAGCCACAGCAACTTCTTCCTAGACACATCGCCAAAGGCAAGAGAAGCAAGGGCAAAAATGAACTATTGGGACTTCATCAAGATAAAAAGCTTCTGCACAGTAAAGGAAACAGTCAACAAAACCAAAAGACAGCCGACAAAATGGGAGGAGATATTGCAAATGACATCAGATAAAGTGCTAGTATCCAAAATCTATACAGAACTTATCAAACTCAACAACCAAGGAACAAATAATCCAATCAAGAAATGGGCAGAAGACATGAACAGACAATTTTTGCCAAGAAGACATCCAAATGGCCGACAGACACATGAAAAAGTGCTCAACATCACTCGGCATCAGGGAAATACAAATCAAAACCTCAATGAGATACCACATCACACCAGTCAGAATGGCTAAAGTGAAGTCAGGAAACAACAGATGTTGGTGAGGATGCGGAGGAAGGGGAACCCTCCTACACTGTTGGTGGGAATGCAAGCTGGTGCAGCCACTCTGGAAAACAGTATGGAGGTTCCTCAAAAAGTTGAAAATAGAGCTACCCTACGACCCAGCAATTGCACTACTGGGTATTTACCACAAAGATACAAATGTAGTGATCTGAAGGGGCACATGCACTCCAATGTTTATAGCAGCAATGTCCACAGTAGCCAAACCATGGAAAGAGCCTAGATGTCCATCAACAGATGAATGGATAAAGAAGATGTGGTATATATATATACATATATATACAATGGAATATCATGCAGCCATCAAAAAATGAAATCTTGCCATTTGCAACGATGTGGATGGAACTAGAGGGTATTATGCTAAGCGAAATAAGTCAATCAGAGAAAGACAAGTATCATATGATCTCACTGATATGAGGAATTTGAGAAACAAGACAGAGGATCATAGGGGAAGGAAGGGAAAAATGAAACAAGACAAAACCAGAGAGGGAGACAAACCATAAGAGACTCTCAATCTCAGGAAACAAACAGGGTTGCTGGAGTGGAGGGAAGTGGGAGGGATGGAGTGCCTGGGTGATGGACATTGGGGAGGGTATCTGCTATGGTGAGCGCTATGAATTGTGTAAGACTAATGAATCACAGACCTGTACCCCTGAAACAAATAATACATTATATGTTAATAAAAAATTTTTAAAAAGAAAAATAAATAAATTGGTCATCTATTTACAGGGATGAGTGAAAAATCCTGAAGATGTAATGGGCATGGGGAAAAAATTGAAGCTATCAGTGGATGAGATTTAATATGTGGAATTAGAGGAGTGAAGTTGATGGGGAGGACATCTCTAGTTTTTATGTCCTTTGTCTCAGAATTCAGAGAACAGTAGGAGTTTCTGCTATCTCCCAGAGATCAGAAAATTGTAGCAAACTCCATGAATCGTTTGCATCTCTGAGGCAGATGACTGGCAAGTGAAAACAGAAGAACCTAGTATCTGGCTTGTTTTAATATGGGCACTTTAAAAGAAGTTTATTGCATTGGATATTTAAAATAAGCAGATTTTTCCAAATTTTTGGACATTTGGGGTATGCTGGCTAACATGAGCACAGGTTTTGAAGTGTGAAAGGACCAAATTAAACTCTAGTTTGGCACCTTTCTAGCTGTGTGATTGGGGGCAAGTTACCTATCATTTTCTGAACTTTAATTTCTTCATCAGTGAAATTGTAATAAAGATACTTTTGTCACAGGATCTTTGTGATGATTAGCAGTTAGATTGCCTCTTATTCACTACATTGTTGATAGAGGTATTCCTGCCCTTGGTTTATGGGGATGGCCAAGCACATGACACCCAATACTGAACAGATGATATTCATAATGGTTTATTAGTCACATACATTCACAACTTGGAGGAGAAGGACACTGCATGCCATACAGGGCCACACGGGGCTTGCACTTGGTAACAGAGTGGACAACCTGGGCCATGGGAAGAAGGCTTTACAGTATTAAGAACATGGGAGCCCCCTGTTTCCCATGGGAAGATTTGATTGCTTGTTCAAATAATTCCATGGGCAGTCAGGGACGTGAAACCTGCTATTCAGGGATAAGCAGGAACTGTGCCTGGTTACTCTGATAGGGAAGATGGTTTGGCTAGGGGATCTTATTCATGGGATAAGTGGGGAGGAAAACTCCTGGTTAGACCATTCAAGGACTTCCCAATTTTACCAGATGTCAAAGCAGTACATAATGTTGAGCCTTAATTTTTGGTCTTACACCACGAATCCATAAAGTGTCTGACACATGGTTGGTAACTGCAAAACAGACAAGTAAATCTAAAAAAAAAAAAGTCAAGGATGATTCTTTCTGAGGTGTATGTTGATTTTGAAAGCTATCAGATTTAAGCTAAAGAGAAGCTCCTAAACTAAACATCTAGTTGATATCCTCCTAGAGAACATTCTTGTAATTTGAGAAAATTCTAAACACAGCTATTCATTAGGAAAAAAATGGTCCTGAAATACATAACCTGAAATAAAATAAAATGAAAGGAAAAAGCCATTTTCCTTCCAAACAGTTTCCAAAAAAATAACGCCTGAATCAAAGCCTGTGGTCAGAACCACTCTACCATTGATTCTTGTTAATGAAGCATCTCTCCAGAATAGGCTGATCAGACAGAAAGGTAATTGAAGCTTTTAAAAATGAAAAGAAAATGTAAGCCATTTTATGTACTGACCATACATTCTGAGACCAAAAGTGTACTTGTGAGTTTTTTGTTTTGTTTTGTTTTTTGTTTTTTTTTTTAAGTCTCAGGAATATGTGAGATTTCTGAAGCTGCTTGGTTACCCTGGGAAGCATGTATACCCTTTGTGGGGACTAGTGTCCCAGAGCCTCTGCCTGTCAACATACATTATCCTACTGGTAAGTAAATGATCTTCTCTACTAGTCTTGTTTGGTATCACTACTTTCTAATGCTTTGGGGAAAGTTTCAGGGGGTGAATTATATCAGACTGCAGCTACAGCTGTTATGTTTGCATTATGTACCAGACTCTGTGCTAGATGTGCCACCAAATTCTGCCACTATCCTAACAGACTTGGAATGTAGCTCATAGGATGCCTATTCAATAAGAGCTATGACTCAGAAAGGTCAGATAACTATGAATTAAAGTGTGCCACTCAGAACCTGGTCAGCCTATGGTTTTCTGGGCTACATGTTATAAATCATTGCTCGAACGTTAATTTTTAAATTTGTCTTCAGGAAAGGTCCACACAGGAATATTCTGGTAAGAATGGTAGTTACTGCTCATATAGAGTAGATTCAATTAAGAAGTTAAAGACAGTAGTAATGATCTTGTTTTATTATTACACAGAAAAGTTATTTTTGTCATTATCATTACTCTAAACAAACATTTTTTGAGCACCTGTGAGCCAAGCACACTGTTAGGCAGTTTCCCATTTTGTTATCCCTGTAAGTCTTCAGAGCATTTATTCAGTGCAGTTATTCTCATTCCCCGTTGACAATGAGGGAATTTTAATGCTGAGTGTTTAATGGCTTGCCCCATTTTAGTAGTATGCTGAAACTGGCTCACACTGGCTCTTAAGAGGCTAAAAAGAGGCTCTAAGATCCTATGCATCTCTTCCTTGAAATTGGTGATGGTGAGTATTTTCACCACACAAATCAGAGAACTCTACAAAGCATGCACTCCCAGATCTCGCCTTCCTCTCTTGATTTTCAAACATTTACCAGCATACAACTGATCAAGTAAAATTCCAAGTCTAGTTTCTCCAGCTGCTAACTATATGACCCTGGGTTAGTTGCTTATCCTCTCTGAGCTTCACTTTCCTAATATTTAAAATCAATAATTCTCTGTATTGCCTATGTTATTTTGTGGATTTAAATTTTTATTCTCTTGGATTTGGGGTGATTCAAGCCAGTTCCTGAAATACAGTTAACACCCCTATAAATCATAGCTATTTTTCAATCTGCTCTAGAAAAATCTATTCTAAAATAGACATTGTGCATTCAGAGGGTATGGAATAGTAAAATCACAGTAAGAGACTATTGTAGAGGAGGAGCTCTTGAAGCACTCATTTGACAAGTATTTGTCAGAACCATTTTCTTTAAAATGCATATTAATGGCTTTCCACCCCCTGTGGAAACAGGGGGTTGCTATTCAATAAATATAAAATTTCACTTAATACAAGATGAATAAGTTCTGGAGATTTGCTATAAAATGTGGTACCTACAGTTAACAATACTGTACAGTATATTTGAATATTGTTAATGGGGTAAATCTCATCCTAAGTGTTCCTACCACAATAGAAAAAGGAAAAAAAGAAAGAAATGTGGATTATAGTCATGTCTGCATAACTCTGTAAATTTAAATTGATTAAAATTCATTGCATTTTATGGTATGTAAATGATACCTCGATAAAGCTGTTTTAAAAAAATGCATATTAATGGTATGCCACTTGCTAACCTCCTCCTTCCTGAGTTGGTCCAGGAATAGCCAAAGAAGTCCCCTTTTTCATAAAATTTTAGAAAGACTGCAGAGCTGTCTGATTGTTCTGAATTAGAACATAATAAAAATCAATTCTTATTTTCTTACAAAAATGATAAATAATTGCAGACAAAATATTCCTGAAAGTAGAGATTACAGTTTTATTTACCATAGTATTTTGAACTGTTTTCAATGAGAGAGTTGGTCTGACCAATATGGTTTTCTATAATTCTAGAAATGTAACTCTGTGATCTAAATTTTATTTTTTTAAGATTTTACTTACTAGAGAGAGAGAGAGCACAAGCAGGTGGAGAGGCAGAGGGAGAGAGAAAGGGAGAAGCAGACCCCTGCTGATCAGGGAGCCTGACATGGAACTTGATCCCAGGACTCTGGGATCATGACCTGAGCCAAAGACAGATGCTTAACCGACTAAGCCACCCAGACACCCCAGTGATCTAAATTTTAATTACTGTGTCACATACTACAGGTTGTTTAAAACAGCAAAAATTTGATAATTTTTCTTTTCTTTTGAAATTTCTCTTATTTTATATAAGTCTTATGTATTCATTTTAGGATTAGAAAATAAATGTTTTATTTTTTATTTTATTTTTCTTTGCTTAAGTTTTTATTTTAATTCCAGTTAGTTAACATACAGTGATATATTAGTTTCAGGAGTGCACATGTCTGTGATGAGCAAAGGTGATGTATGGAACTGCTGAATCATTATAAATGTTCTTTTTTAAATAAATAAATTCGTAAGTATTTATTAAGTATCTCTGATGTATGTAGATATGTTTAAACAGAGTAAGTAGATTGTATACACACACTGACATATACACACATATACACTGACACAAACTGAATTCTATTAGATGTTTTGCTGTCAAAGGAGTTTTATTAAAATCTTTGTAGTGAAGGATCTTACTGCAGCATTCATGAGAACTATAAAAATTGAAAACAAAAAATGCCTAAGAATTGGAGACCTTTATATTTCTTGACCTGGGTGGTTACATTTGTATTTATTTGCATTAATTCATTTTTTGTACACTTCTTATGATGTAGGAAAGATGTTGGAGTTCAGAGCCAACAGCCAAGAAAGAATTCTTGAGACGTCTTTGGTGCAAAAAAAGTGGTTTTATGAGGACAAGACCCTGGGCAGAAAGAGCTACACTGGGGTCATGAGGAGTAGCTGATTATATACTTTCAAGTTGGGAGGGGGTTAGGGACTGCGTTAAGTCTCTAAGGTATTTTGGAAGCCAGGTTTCCAGGACCTTGAGGGGGTTAGTTATTGTCAGGAAAAGGTCATTCATTACTGTCTAATAAAACCTTAGTCATGAGACCCTTCAGATGTATATCAGTGGGTCATATGCTTGGGGAATGATTGCCAACATATATCTTGGGGGGTAGAGATAAAGGAAGTTTCCAAAGGAATTTTTATATGTTAAAACAGACTTGCAGGATCCTGGGTGGGGATAATATTAAGCTAAGATTGCCTTTTGCCCTTAGCAAAGCATTAACATCGAGGCAGCTGAATTCCTAGAGGAATGTCACTCTGCCTGTTTCAAGGACTTGTCAGTGGGCTGTATGTAGTAAGGAAATTTAATTTTTCTTTTTGCCTTTGTTTCCCACATCACTTATGTGTGTTATCCCCCACTACAAAGAAGAAAGAAAACCAGGAAGAACTAAATTAAATTAACATTGTTCATATCTGGAGGTGGAAAGAGGGAGACTTTGTCCTTTTTTAATTTATTTTGAAGTTTTTCTCTAATTTCATGTGTTTATTTCATAAGGTGAACTTAATTCTCTCTGTGTGAAGAATGAATTGATCTCTCATCTAGAGGGAGAAGAGTTCTGTCTTGTTTGTTTGCCTTCCTGAAAAAAACTTTGACCATAGCAAGAGCATTACTGACAATATAAAAAGCCACACTGAGTGGGCGCCTGGGTGGCTCAGTTGGTTAAGCGACTGCCTTCGGCTCAGGTCATGATCCTGGAGTCTCGGGATCGAGTCCCACATCGGGCTCCCTGCTCAGCGGGGAGTCTGCTTCTCCCTCTGACCCTCTTCCCTCTCATGCTCTCTATCTCTCATTCTCTCTCTCTCAAATAAATAAATAAAATCTTTAAAAAAAAAAAAAAAAGCCACACTGAGAAAAGCTGGATGTTCATCTTCGTTTTGTCTTCCAATTTTGTCCCGAGTGGTACCATTATGAACTATACTTTGCCCACCACAATCTGTTCCATGAAAGTTCTGATTACATAATTTTTAAGTATTTTTTAACTTTTTATTTAAATTCCAGTTAGCTTACAATGTAATATTAATTTCAGGTGTACAATATAGTGATTCAACACTTCCATACAACACCCAGTGCTCATCACAAGTACACTCCTTAATCCAGTTCACCCATTTAACCCACCCTCCCCCACCCACCTCCCCTCTGGTAACCATCAGTTTGTTCTCTCAAGTTAAGAGTCTGTTTCTTGGTTTGAAATATATAAACTAACAAAACTGAAAAGGGAAGAAATAGAAAACTTGAACAGACAGATAAATAGCAAAGAAACTGAATCATTAATAAAAAAACTCCCAACAAACAAAAGCCCAGGATCACATAGCTTCACAGGGGAATTCTACCAAATATTTAAAGAAGAGTTAATATCTATTCTTTTCAAACTATTCCAAAAAATAGAAATGGAAGGAAAACTTCCAAAATCATTCTATGAGGCCAGTATGACCCTGATACCAAAACCAGATAAAGACCCTACTAAAAAAGAGAACTACAGGTCAATATCCCTGATGAACATGGATGCAAAAATTCTCAATAAAATGCTAACAAACCAAATCCAACAATACATTTAAAAAATCATTCACAATCAAGTGGGATTTATTCCTGGGCTGCAAGAGTATTTCAATATTCACACATTAATCAACATGATACACTACATAATAAAAGAAAAGATAAGGACCATATGATCTTTTCTGATACAGAAAAAGCATTTGACAAAGTACAATATTCATTCATGATAAAAACCCTCAACAAAATTGGTTTAGAGGGAACATATCTCAACATAATAAAGGCCATATATGAAAAACCCACAGCTAATACCAACCTCAGTGGGGGGTGGGAAATGAAAGCTTTTCCTTTATGGTCAGGAACAAGACAGAAATGACCACTCTCACCACTATTACTTAATATAGTATTGGAAGTTGCAGCCTCAGCAATCAGACAACAACAACAACAACAACAACAACAACAACAAAATAAAAGGCATCCAAATCAGCAAAGAAATAACTTTCACTATTTGCAGATGACATGATACTCTGTATAGAAAACCTGAAAGACTCCACCAAAAACTGCTGTAACTAATACATGAATTCAGTAAAGTCACAGGATATAAAATCAATGTACAGAAATCTGTTGCGTTTCTATATGCCAATAATGAAGCAGAAAGAGAGATGAAGTAATCAATCCCATTTACAATTGCAGCAAAAACCATAAGATACTTAGGAATAAACCTACTCTGAAAACTATAAAGTATTTTTAAAATTTGATTTTATCATAAGAACACTTAATGAGATCTACCCTCTGAACAAAATTTTAAGGGTACAATGCCTTATTGTTGATTATAAGTAGAATGTTGCACATCAAATCTTTAGTTTATTCATCTTACTTAACTGAAACTTTATGCCTGTTAATAACTCCCCTGTTTTCCTTCCCCTTAGCCCCAGCAACCATCATTCCAGTCTTTGATTCTATGAATTTGACTACTTTAGATATTTCATGTAAGTGGAATCTTGCAGTATTTGTCTTTCTATGACTGGCTTATTTCACTTAGCATAAAGTCCTCAAGTTTTCTCCATGTTGTCACATATTGCAGAATTTTCTTTTGAGATCTACCTATATCATATTTTCTTTATTCATTTATCTGTGGATGGACATGTATGTTGTTTTCATACTTGGCCATTGTGAAAAGTGCTGCAATGAACAGAAGAGTGCTAATATGTCTTTGAGATCCGGTTTTAATACTTTTGGATAAATAATCATAAGTAGGATTACTGGATCATATGATAGTTTTATTTTTAATTTTTTGTGGAGTCTCCACATTATTTTCCAAAGTGGCTTTTTCTTCTTTTCTACAAATAATTTTATGTTCTTTTTTTATGCCTCTAAAATATTGATTTGTCTTTTTAATAACTAAGAGTAAGAAAGTACAGCAAAAGCAAAAATTTTAGAAATAAAACAATGTGTGTGGCTTCCCATATTCATATATTTTATAGATCACACATAAGGTTTAGCCTTAAAGGGGGACTTACTCAAGCATAATAGTGAGTATTGTTATAAGTTTAAAGTAGTATAGAAGAATCTTTGATTAAATTGTTGGTGGTAGGCAATGATGATGTTGTATTTCTCTCAAATCCTATAGTGGTACCCAAGGAATATGTTTCCCTGATAAAACCTTCTGACTTTGCACTCTGTGGATTTCAAAAAATAGTGTGTTACCAAGACAAAGAACATTATTTGTGCACATGTAAGCACACTTGGATGTGTGTTAAATATGTTTTATATATGCAAACACACATAGAGTTATCTACAAAGTGTATTAGAATTTTTAAAAAGGTAACAGAAACTAGAGCTGCTAATATTATAAGCTTAATTAGCTGTGGCAAACTCTTGGCTAATATATCTGTTCTCCACAAGATCCTGGCAGTAGATAAGAGCTTCCACATTTTATAGCCCTGAGACTCAGTGATGTAAAGTGACTTGTCCTCAATTACATACCATAATCTCATTAAATCCAAAGACTGTCCTGGCTCTGACACATGTTCCTATCTCTAGTCAGCCTTTTCCTAGGATCTCTGACTCCTCCAGAATATTCTAGTACAAAGATAATTATGGAAAGTGACCATTTACTGGCCTTAAACGTCACTCTGCTCTGAGTTTGACTGAAGAATATTTGCAGGGACACAGGCTCTTTCTGTGGCCCACCCACTCATATAGATTGCTTCAGCTTCATTGGGTTTGGGATCTGCAGCCTAGACTATCTAAGGAACTTGGATATGTCCCGGATCAGTTCTGTGGGTGCTCTAGGGTCTGTTCCAGGGAACCATATTTCTGTCTGCCAAGGAGGTAGAAAGGCCTTCATCAAATACACATGTCTACTCTAAAATTCAAAACATTTTTCTTTGAGGCACAAATGATCAGGGGTAAATTCCTGTGCCCTGCTATTTGCAATCTGTGTGAACCTAAGCAAGACATTTCGCTGTTGGGAGGAAAATTTTTTCCTCTAATTTAGGTTCAAATGGTCAAGGCCTGTAAATTAACTGACAATAAATAGATTAACAAGAGAAAATATATGCATAAGTGGGAGCACCCAATAATGAGTAACTCAATGAATAGCCAGAAAGAAAGGTATATATACCAACTTAAAAGGGAGAGAGGTTAGGACTTTAATGGGAAAATTATGGAAGGCTCTATCGGGTTTTTTGATGCTAATGATAATGGTAATCTATCTCCTTCTAGGCTCAAAATTTCCGTGTGTGTGTGTTGTGTATTTGGAGAGGGGGTTATGAAAGTTGAATTCACACTTTCTGGTACTAAGGGTCAGTGTTCTTTTAATCAGGAAACTTCCTGGGAGGGACAGGTCAATGGCAGTTGTAATTTTGGTAGGTTCTGCTTAAATTTAAGTAACGTTTCTTTATATGGCTGCTATCTGTTCAGATGTTTTCAATTTAAAATCATCTTTATACCACTTTGGTGGGCTGCTAATTCCTTCATAGCCATTCTGAACCTATTTCCTCATCTGTCATGTGGGTGGGGGGGACATTGCTTTGCAGATTGGATCTGAAAATTTCATGGTATACCTAAAATACCTGACATGGTGGAGGGAGGGTGCCAATAAATGATATAGTTCCTTTCCCTCTTCTTCTTACTGCATATTCTATCCCTTGGCTTTGATTACCAGCCCCAGACCCATTATTCCTTGAATCCTGTCTGGCCTTAAATCACTGCTGCCTCGTCTCTTTGATCTAGCTACTCAGCTTCTGAAAACACAAGGAAGATTTTTGTGAACTCACTGGCAAACTTCCTGCTCACAGCTTCAACTTGGAAAGCAATTTCCTCCTTACACATTTCACCATAATTTACCACATCTTTCTAGTTAAGACCCAAGGACATTTAGTGGGTGCCTATCATTAGCTGAGCTTTGTACCCTCCTTTATCTCCTACAGTTCCTGCAGCCAATATCTTACTGTCCCTGCCTCCCTCCACAGAAGCTTCTAGATCTTCCAGGCTCCATCTCCTCCCCCAGTCCTTTGTACAAGGAGGACAATTTCCTTCTCTCCCTCCGCCCTTTATCTGCATTCTCACACCCAGAAACTAGATCACAAAGAGCCCTCCTTGGATGGTCACTCCTTAATAGTTCTCAGGAAGGTGTAAATAACAATTGCTTTATGTTCTCAGAAAGACTTAAAAATATCCATTTTCCTCTGTTCTAGCAGGCCTCAGTGTTAGATGTACAGGCAGTGAGCCAGAGGATCTGGGGAGTGGCCTGTGGGATGAGAAACTGTTGAAAGTATGAAGAAGAGATGGCCTGAAAACCAGAGGGCTGGATCAGTGAGAAAAGAGGGAAAGGAATCAGGAGGAAGCACTTAGGAATAATTTGGAACTGCCTACAGTCCACTCCAACTGGGCTTTAGCAACCAAAAAACTTGAGTCAGAATTTTTGTTCTCTCCTATGTGTCTTTTTTGTCTTCGTGTGACCCTGGACTATTTCCTAACTTCCCTGGGTCTTAATCTCATCTGTGGTAAATGGAAGAATATTTTTTAGAAGAGCTATTATGATGACTGAAAGAGAGAAGATATATAAAGTAGTTAGCATAATGCATATCACCAGCTTACTATTACTTGTACCGAATCTTAATTTCATTTAAAAATATTTCATAACATTATATTGTGTTCTTAGTTTTTAATCTTAGAGCTATGATTCATTTTAAAAGATAATTTTTCTTTCAAAAAATAAAAACATGTTAAGTTTCAGATTGTGCACAGATAAAGCAAAAACCAAAAGAGTGACACTAGAATGATTGAGATCAAGGAAAAGCTGCAGTAAATTCTTACATGTACTATAAATACTAGTTACTGCGTGGAATGCCAAAAATAATGAGTCAGATATTTTTGCTTTCAAAAACTCACATCTTATTAAAAGGGTTTGCTTGGCATCTATACACAAAAGCAAAATATGTGGTGCCTACATCAATAATATCTTTGGTACTATGTCCACATTGGGCAAATGATTTTCTTATCAATGTTACACAATAATTAATTCAAAATTTAGTGGTGCTTAACAGGATTTAGACAGTGAACTGGATGCTGAATTTACAAAAAAAACCAAACAAACAATGAAATAGGGTCCTTCCTTTCAAGGGTCTCACAGTCCAGGTGGGGAAACACATTCATTCAGTGAATATTGACTGAGTGAATACTATGTGTCAGGGACTGTTCTATACTTAATACCACCCAGCTAGCTAGTAGTAGAGTCAGTCTTCAATTCTGGGTCTCTTGACTCCAACCTGCAATATGTTTTCATTTCTGCCTACCAAAACATGTCCCATAGCTCTTTTGGCTCTACTTAAAATCTGTTAAAGTCTCTAAAAAACCTTTTTCTGGTACTTCCTCACAGGGGAAACCTGGAGGTGAAAGCTCTGTCTAGCTGTGAGTGGTTCAAGGCTCTGAGCCATTTCATCTTCCCTTTCCCAGATGACAACTGTTTCTGAGGAACTGATCTCTTTAGCACTGGACCCCACTGAAATGGCAGAAACACAGGTAACTTCAGCTTCATAACCCTTTATACTGGGTAAAACATCTGTTCCACAAAAGGGCCCAATATTGTGGCTCTCACTTCCCAAGTTCTCTGCTCCTTCTTAACACACACAAAAGTCAGGATATGTACAAATGACCTGTTGGTTTTAGCACATTACTTATCTGAGTTTTGACTGAGAGTGACTTGGACCTTTATGGGGATGCTAAGGCTTGCTGTGTGTCTGGATTTTCAAAATGTGAATCCTTTTGAGGATAACTGTCTCACTGGGAATTACACATGCCACTACAAATGAAGTAAAGTGTTGCCATAATAAGCAGAAAAATGATCAGCTTAGTGTCAAGCATACTTAAGTGTAAAGTCCCATCTCCAGCACTCACTAGCTATTTACCCTCTCAGTAACATGGATACCTACACAAAACCCCATTGAGAAAAAAGTTATATATATTATACATAATATATATTATATATAGTGAAATATAATATATAATAAAATTATATATATAATAGTATAATACACATCATTGGCTTACTATTACTTATACTGAAACTTAATTTCATTTAAAAGTATTTTATAACATTATTTTGTATTCTCAGTTTTTAACCTTAGAGTTATATTTCATCTTAAAAGGTAAATTTTATTTCAAAGGATGAAAACATATATATATATGTTTTCCTATATATATATATTTATGTGTAAATTTGCATGGCACAGAATAATCAAGAAAGGTTATGATTTGTTTATATTTCTCCCCACTCTCCTCTGAACATCTTGAAGACAGGATTTCTATATGATTCATCTCTGTGTCCTCCATACCTAGCACAGTACCTAACATATACTTGGTGTCAGTGTACTCTAGTTGATCAAATACATTCTTGTTCTCTTCCTCTGCAAGGTGATGTGATTCCATTTAGAAGTTCTTTTCACAGTTTATACCCAACAGATCTATGGAAACTACTAGCATGCCTACAGAGAATTCATGTTTTCCTATATTACAATTTTTCATTTGCTTATTTTTATTTGAGGCTTTGATTTGAATGTGGCTAGATGTGGGCCAGATTTGTTTCTTCACATTCTACACTAGGCTGGGTGATAAATACACCTAACGTTGCACAATAGAGGAAATACAACAATATTATCATTACCCAAAATGTTACTGAATCCTTTGTGAAAGTGTAGATTTTATCAAAATGGTTGCATGGAGTCATGACAAAACAAAATATCCTCTTTTCTGAGTTACTTTATGAAGTTTTATGCATGCCAAGGGAATTGAGTTTCCAACTATTTAAACAGTTGGTCCAAGGTTACACCGCTATTAACTGGTAGAAATGCGATTAGAATGCAGATCTATACTAGGATAAAGTTCTAGATTATTCACTATATAATGAAGAATAAAAAACAAACAACACAGCAAACAGTTTGGGGAACATAGCGTTTTCAAGCAGGTGAGGATCTTATCTAAGCTGTAAATTCTGTATGCCACCAAAAATGCCATAACAAAAAACCAGCAGTCAATGAAATAATTCTTTAGATAAGTCATGGTAATAGTGTGAGAGCATAGGCTAGGGAACCAGAAAATGAACTCAAATCCCAACTCCACTCTAATTTTTGGTTTCCTTTCATATAACTGACATTAAAAGCAAGATGTTATGAGAATTAAAAGATGAAATGCTTAACCTGGGGCCTGGTGCATAGACTTGTTCTCTATCAATGTTGGATGACCCACCCCTTTTTTTGATCCTAGGCAATGTTAAACATTAACCCCCCTGACCATAGATAAAATTTCTGTTACAAAAACTAGTTTGATGATTGTTCTTGTCTCTCTCCTTGTCGGTGAAGGTAAAAGATGGGAGTTAAAGTTCAAACAATTAGGAAATAATACTTAAGCAACATTAGTGAAATATTTAATAATAATTGCAAATCCAAACATTGGAATGCTGTACTCTTAGAAATGATTTTACTATTCTTAAACTATATATTCTTTCAATGTAATTCTAATAGGGGCATATTAACATGGTTATGTTGAGTTCAATTGAGATCGTATTAAATCTGTAAGTGAAATGTATAAATCTAGCAAGATATGTACAGGATCTACATGTGGAAAACTACCAAACTCTGATGAAAAATCAAAGAAATAAATAAATGGAGAAATAGTCCATATACACATATAGGAAAACTCAGTATTGTCAAGACATCTGTTCTTCCCAATTTGATTTATAGATTCAGTGTAATCCCAAAGTAACAGCAAGTTGTTTTGTAGACATTGAAAAAATGATTTTATATTTATGTGCAAAGACAAAAGACAAGAGTTCTCAACACAAATTAGAAGAAGAAAGAAGCTGGAGGACTGACACTATCTAACTTCAAGGCTTACCATAAACCTACAGTAATCAAGGTAGCATAGCACTGGCAAAATAATAAACAAATAGATAAATGGAACAGAAGAGAGTCCAGAAACACATCCATACAAATATACAAAAATAATCTTTGATTAAGGAACAAAGGCAATTTAATGAAGAAAGTATAGACTTCTCAACAAATGGTGTTGGAACAACAGGACATCTACATGCAAAGTAAATAAATGTAGACACAGACTTTACATTAACCTAAACTGGACCATAGATCTAAATGTAAAACACAAACTATAAAACTCCTAGAAGATAACATATGAAAAAATCTAGGTGACCTTGGGTTTGGCAATCATAATTTAGATACAATACCAAATGTGCAACCCATGAAAGAAAGAACTGATTCTTAAACTCAATTAAAATTAAACACTTGTGCTCTGCAAAACACACTCTTTTTCCTTTTTTTAAAGTTTTTATTTAAATTCCAGTTAGTTATCATACAGTGTAATATTAGTTTCAGGTGTACAATTTAGTGATTCAATACTTACATACATCACCCAGTGCTCATCACAAGTGCACTCCTTAAACCCTATCACCTATTTAATCCACTCCCCCATCTAACCCCTGACTCTGGTAATAATAATTTTGTTCTCTGTAGTTAGGAGTCTGTTTCTTGGTTTGCCTCTCTCTCTTTTTTCCCTATGATGGCTTGTTTTGTTTCTTAAATGCCATACATAAGTGAAATCATATGGTATTTGTCTTTCTCTGACTGACTTATTTTGCTTAGCATAATACTCTCTAGCTCCATCCATGCCATTAAAAATGGCAAGATTTCATTCTTTTTGATGGCTGAGTAATAGTCCATTGTGTGTGTGTGTGTGTGTGTGTGCTGATGTGAATGTTATATATATATGTGTGTGTGATATATATATATATCACATCTTCTTTATCCATTCATTAGTCAATTAGTCAATGGACACTTGGGCTGTTTCCATAATTTGGCCATTGTAGATAATGCTACTATAAACATTGGGGTGCATATATCCTTTTGAATTAGCATTTTTGTATTCTTTGGGTAAATACTTAGTAGTATAATTGCTGGATTGTAGCATAGTTCTATTTGCAAAACACATTTTTAAGAGAATTAAAAGACAAACCAGATCTGTAAAATACGTATCTAATTAAGGACTGGCATCTAAAATATACAAAGGAAAAACTCAACAATAACAAAACAAACAACATAATTAAATATGGGCAAAAGATATGAACAAATAATCTCACAAAATGAGATAAACAGATGAGAAGTAAGCATGTGAAAAGATGCTCAACATCATAATTATTTAGTGAATTGTAAATTAAAATAGTAATAGGAAACCACTACAAACCTATTAGAATGTCTAAAATCCAAAACACTGCCAAATGCTGGCAAGGATGAGGAACAAAAGGAATGAATTCTCATTCATTTCTAGTGGAAATGCAAAATAGTACAGCCAATTTGGAAGACAGTTGGCAATTTCTCACAAAACTACACATAACCATAGAATATGATCCATCAATCAAACACCTTGGCATTTGCCCAAATGAGTTGAAAATAATATCCATACAGGAGAGAGGCTAGGAAGATGGTGGAGTAGGAAGATCCTAAGCTCGCCTCATCCCACAGATACAACTAGGTAACACTCACATCAGCATAAATAAACCAGAAAATGATCTGAAGACTGACAGAACAAACTCCACAACTAAAAGTACAGAAGAGGTCACATCAGAGAAGGTGGGAAGGGTGAAGACATGGTTTGGGAGAAAAATGGACCTTGGCTGTCCATGGTGGGGAGGAAGCCAGTGGTGCAGAGAAGGGCAAGAAACACACTATCACATTGGGAATCCTGCATGGGGCAGACAAATCCCCATAATATTTAGCTTTGAAAGTGAGAGGGGCTGAATTTCATGAGTTCTTACAACCAGCGGAACTTAAAGCCTGGAATTTTAAAAATCTGCAGGATCTGCTCTAGGAGAGCCCGGAGGACAACAGGAAGCTGAGTCCCCACCCTTGAAAAGACAGTAGGACAAACAGTCCACAGAGATACAGACTGGAAGCAGCAATTTGAAAAACGACGGGGGCAGACAAGAGGGAGAATGATTTACTCATCTCAGAGTGTGGTCCAGAGAGGCAGGGATCATGGGGAGATACCTCCAGGAACAAAGTAGCTGGCACATGCCATTTTCCTCCCCAACACACCCAGCATAAACACAAAGCCACCTGTGGGAACCTGCATGGTGTCCACACTCACTACCTAACTTACACCAAAACCTGCCCCTTGTGCTTCTGTGGATGCACCCTTCCCAGCCACACTTGTCTCAGTTCCAGCACTATGGACCCCTCCCCGAGAAGAACTGCACAAACCCAACTAACACCTCATCTCCTGACCCATACGTTTTATGGGAATTCAGTTCTGGTGGTGGTGGTAGCAGGTCTCACTCAGCAAACAGACTGGTGCATACCTTGTTAAAACACATGCCACCCTCACCAGGAACCAAACACAGCTCACAGCAGGCAAAGAGAGCCACTGTAGACAACCGGACTGAAGGAAAAAGCAGCCAGAACTCTACAGAAGGGCACATACAACACACAGAAGACACTCCCTGAAGTGCCAGGTCCTGGGGAGGAGGGGATTCTGAACTGCTGGGCATTACAGGACCTCTTCTTCATAAAGCCATTACCTTCAAGAGCAAGAGACGTAGCTGACTTTTCTAAAATACAGAAACAGAAGAGTTAGATAAAATAAGGAGACAGAGGAATATTTCCCAAATGAAAGAACAGGACAAAATCACAGCAAGAGACCCAACCAAGACAGCTATAAGTAATATGCCTGATATAGAATTTAAAGTAATGATCATAAAAATACTCACTGGACTTGAGAAAAGAGTAGAAGATATCAGTGAGAACTTAACAAAGAGATTAAAAAGAGGCAAGCAGAGATGAAGAACACAAAAACACTTGATAGAATAGAGGGGATGCTAGATGAAGCAAATGAATTAATTAATGACCTGGAAGAGAGAGTAATTAAAAGTAATCAAGCTGAGCAAATAAAAGGAAAAAATATGCAAATGAAGAATAGTCCTAGGGGACTCAGTGGTCAATCAAGCGTAATAACATTCACATTATAGGGATCCCAGAAGGAGAAGAGAGAGAAAACGGGGAAGCAAATTTATTTGAAGAAATAATGACTGAAAACTTCCCTAATCCATGGAAGGAAACAGATATCCAGATTCAGGAGGCAGAGAGATTCCCCAAAAAATCAACACAAAAAGGTCTACACCAAGACACATAGTAATCAAAATGGCAAAAAGTAGTACTAAAGAAAAAATTTTAAAGCAGCCAGAGAAAAGAAGACAGTTACACACAAAGGAAGGCCAATAAAGCTATCAGATCTTTCACCACAAACTTTGCAGGCCAGAAAGGAGTGGATATATATTCAAAGTGCCAAAAGGGACAAATCTGCAGCCAAAAATTCTCTATCCAGCAAGGTTATCATTCACAATAGAAGGAGAGATAAAGAGTTTCTCAAACAAAAACTAAAGGAGATCATGACCACTAAACCAGCTCTACAAGAATTATTAAAGAGGACTCTTTGAGTGGATGAGGTGCCTGGGTGGCTCAGTTGGTTAAGCGTCTGCCTTCAGCTCAGATCATGATCCCGGGGTCCTCGGATCGAGTCCCACATTGGGCTCTCTGCTCAGCAAGGAGTCTGATTCTCTTTCTCCCTCTGCTCCTCCCCTCACACACTCATGTACTTTCTCTCTCTCTCTAATAAATAAATAAATTCTTTTAAAAAGAGGATTCTGGGGCTCCTGGGTGGCTTAGTCGTTAAGCGTCTACCTTTGGGATCGAGCCCTGCATTGGGCTCCCTGCTCTGTGGGAAGCCTGCTTCTCCCTCTCCCACTCCCCCTGCTTGTGTTCCCTCTCTCACTGTGTCTCTCTCTGCAAATAAATAAATAAAATCTTAAAAAAAAGATTCTGAGTAGAAAGGAAAGACCATAAGTGAGAGTATGAAAAGTAAAAAACACAAAAGCAGTAACTATTTCTGTAAAAATCAGTCAAGGTATTCATAAAATAAAACAATGAAAATATGACACCATATACCTAAAATGTGGGGAGGAGAGGAGTAAAGAATGGATTCAAACTTAAGTGACCATCAACTTAATATATACTGCTATATGCAGAAGATGTTATACACAAACCCAACAGTAACTACAAATCAAAAACCAGGAATAGATATGTAAAGAATAAAGAGAAAGGAATCCAGGTATATCACTAAAGAAAGTAAAAAAAAAAAACAAACATGAAAGCAAGAGAAGAAAGGATCAGAAAAAAAAAAAAAAACAGGGATGCCTGGGTGGCTCAGATGGTTAAGTGTCTGCCTTCAGCTCAGGTCATGATCCCAGGGTCCTGGGATCGAGCCCTGCATCGGGCTCCCTGCTCAGTGGGGAGCCTGCTTCTCCGTCTCCCTCTGCCTCTCTCCCTGCTCATGCTCTCTCTCTCTCTCTATCTCTGTGTCTCAAATGAATAAATAAAATCTTAAAAAAAAAAACTACAAAAACAGCAGCCAAGCAAGTAACAGAATGGAAATAAATACATATCTATCTGTAAGTAATTTGAATGTAAATGGAGTAGATGTTCCAATCAAAAGACAAAGGGTAACAGAATGGATTAAAAAAAAAAAAAAAACCAAGACTAATCTCTATGTTGCCTACAGGAAATTCATTTTAGACCTAAAGACATCTGCAGATTGAAAGTGAGAGGATGGAGAAACATCTATCATGCAAATGGATGTCAAAAGAAAACAGGAGTAGCAATACTTATGCTAGACAAAATAGACTTAAAACAAAGATTGTAACAAGGAGCTAAGGGCACTGTATAATAATAATGTGGACAATCCAACAAGAAGATATAACAATTGTAAATATTTATACACCCAACATGGGAGCACCCAAATACATAAAACCATTCATAATAAACATAAAGGAAACAATTGATTATAATACAGTAATAATAATAGGGGACTTTAACACCACACATACATTGAAGGATAGATCATCCAAACAGAAAATCAGCTAGGAAACAGTAGCTTTGGGTGACACACTGGACCATATAGATTTAACAGAAATATTCAGAACATTCCATCCTAAAACAGAATACACATTTTTTTTCAAGTACACATGGAACATCCTCCAGAATAGATCACATATTAGCCCACAAAACAAATCTAAACAAAGTAGAAGATTGAAGTCATATCATGCATTGTTTTTTACCACAATGCTTTGAAACTAGAAATCAACCACAAGAAAAAATCTGGAAAGACGACAAATACATGGAGGTTAAATGAGATGCAACTATGTCAAAAACTAATGATGTAATGTATGGTGATTAACATAACATAATAAAAAAATAAATAAAATAAAATCAATGAGAAAATGAAAAAAAATGAGATGCAACTAAATGATGAATGGGTCAAAGAAGAAAACAAAGAAGAAATAAAAAATTACATGGAAACAAGTAAAAATGAAAACATAACAGTTCAAAATTTTTAAGATGCAGCAAAAGCAGTTCTAAGAGGAAAGTTTATAGCAATACAGGCCTACCTCAAGAAGCAATTAAGATTTCAAGTAAACAACCTTACTTTACACCTAAAGGAGCTAGAAAAAGAACAACAAACAAAACCCAAAACAAACAGAAGGAAGGAAATAAAAAAACTAGAGTAGAAATAAATGATATAGAAACTAAAAAAGCAATAGAACAGATCAATGAAACCTGGAGCTGGTTCTTTGAAAAAAAATTAATAAAATTGATAAATTTCTAGCCAGACTTATCAAAAAGAAAAGAGAAAGGACCCAAATAAATAAAATCACAAATGAGAGAGGAGAAATAACAACCAACACCACAGAAATAGAATCTAAGAGAATATTATGGAAAAACTATATGTTAACACATTGGATAACCCAGAAGAAATGGATAAATTTCTAGAAACATATAAATTACTGAAACTGAAACAGGAAGAAATAAAACACTTGAACAGACTGATAACCAGCAAAGAAATTGTATCAGTAATCAAAAAATTCCCAACAATCAAAGACCAGGACCAGATGGCTTTCCAGGCAAATGCTACCAAACATTTAAAGAAAAGTTAACACCTATTCTTCTTAAACTATTCCAAAAAATAGAAAAGGAAGGAAAATTTCCAAATTTATTCTATGAGGCCAGCATTACCCTGATACCAAAACCAGATAAAGACTCCATTAAAAAAGAGAACTATAGGCTAATAGCCTGATTAACATAGATGCAAAGTTTCTCAATAAAAAACTAGCAACCTGAATCCAACAATACATTTAAAAAATCATTCACCATAATCATGTGGGATTTATTCTTGGGATGCAAGGGTGGCTCAATATTTGCAAGTCAATCAAAATGATACATCACATCAATAAGAGAAAAGATAACCATATGATCATTTCAATGGATGCAGAAAAAGCATTTGACAAAGTACAGCATCCATTCATGATAAAAACCCTCAAATAAAGTAGGTTTAGAGGGAACATACCTCAAAATAATAAAAGCCATATATGAAAAACCCACAGCTAATATCATCCTTAAAGGGGGAAAAACTGAGACCATTTCCCCTAAGGTCAGGAACAAGATAAGGATGCCCACTCTTACCACTTTTATTCAAATAGTACTGGAAGTTTTAGCTACTGCAATTAGACAACAAAAAGAAATAAAAGGCACTTAAATTTGTTAGGAAGTAGTAAAATTTTCACTATTTACAGATGATATGATACTCTATCTAGAAAACCCAAAAGACTACTAGAACTGATAAACAAATTCAATAAAGTTGCAGGATACAAGATCAATGTACAAAAATCTGTTGCATTTCTATACAGTAATAATGAAGCAGCAGAAAGAGAAATTAAAAAAACAATCTCATTTACAATTGCACTAAAATAATAAAATATCTAAGGATAAACTTAACCAAAGAGGTGAAAGACCTGTACTCTGAAAACTATAAAACATTGATGAAAGAAATTCAAGATTACACAAAGAAACGGAAAGACATTCCATGTTCATGGATTTGAGGTATAAATATTGTTAAAATGTCCATACTACCCAAAGCTATCTACAGATTTAATGCAATCCATATCAAAATACCAAAAGCATTTTTCACAGAACTAGAACAAACAATCCTAAAATTTGTATGGAACTATAAAAGACCCTGAATAGCCAAAGCAATCTTGAAAACGAAAAACAAAACCGCAGATACCATAATTGCAGACTTCAAGTTATATTAGAAAGTGGTAGTAATCAAAACCATATGGTACTGGCATAATAATAGATACACAGATCAATGGAACAGAATAGAAAGCCCATAAATAAACCCACAACTTTATGGTCAATTAATCTTCAACAAAGGAGACAAGAATATGCAATAGGAAAAAATCTCTTCAACAAATGGTGCTGGGAGAACTGGACAGCTCCATGTGAAAGAATGAAACTGAATCACTTTCTTACACCACACACAAAAATAAACTCAGAATGGATTAAAGCCCTAAATGTGAGATGTGAAACATAACAATCCTAGAAGAGAACACGGACAATAATGACTCTGACATCAGTAGTGGCAATATTTTTCTAGATATGTCTCCTCGCAAGGGAAATAAAAGCAAAAATAAACTATTAGGACTACATCAAAACAAAAAGCTTCTGCAGAGTGAAACAATAAAACTAAAAGATAACCTACTGAATGGGAAAAGATATTTGCAAATGATACATATGGTAAAGGGTCTGTTTCCAAAATATATAAGGAACTTATACAAATCAACACCCAAAAAAACAACTAATCTAACTTAAATATTGGCCAAAGATATGAACAGACACTTCTCCAAGGAAGACATCCAGATGGCAAACAGACACATGAAAAGATGCTCAGTATCATTCATCACCAGGGAAATGCAAATCAAAACTACACTGACATACTACCTCACACCTGTCAGAATCGCTAAAATGAAAAACACAAGAAACAACTGTTGGTGAGGATGTGGAGAAAAAGGAACACTTACACTGTTTGGTGGGAATGCAAACTGTGTAAAAAAGTGCCGCCACTGTGTAAAACAGTATGGAGGTTCATCAAAAATGCAAAAAATAAAACTACCCTACAATCTAGTAATTGCACTACTATTTACCCCCAAAATGCAAAAACACTAACTCAGATGAATAGATGCATCCCTATATTTATTGTAGCATTATTTACAAAAGCCACTTTATGGAAGCAGAGCAAGTGTCCATGGATAGGTGAATTGATAAAGAAGAAGTGGTGTATATACATATATATGTACAATGGAATATTAGTCAGTCATAAATAAGAACGAAATCTTGTCATTTGCAATGACATGAATGGAACTGGACAGTATTATAGTTAATGGGATAAATCAGCCAGAGAAAGACAAATACCATGTGATTTCACTCATATGTGGAATTTAAGAAACAAAGGAGCAAAAGAAAAAAGGCGAGAGGGAGAGACAAATCAAGAAATAGACTCTTATAGAGAACAAACTGATAGTTATCAGAGGGGAGATGGGTTGGGAGATGGGTGAAATAGGTGATGAGAAGTAAGGAGGGCACTTGTCATGATGAGCACTGGGTGATGTATGGAATTGTTGAATCACAATATTTTACACCTGAAACTAATATAACACTGTATGTTAATTATACTGGAATTTAAAAAACACACACACACAAAGTGATATCACCACACACCTGTCACAATGGCTAAAATCAAAAATACAAGAAACAAGTGTTGGTGAGGATGTGGAGAAAAAGGAACCCTCATGCACTGTTGGTGGGAATGCAAACTGGTACAGCCACTGTGCAAAACAGTATGGAAGTTCCTCAAAAAGTTAAAAAACAGAACTACCCTACAATTCAGTAATTGCACTATTGGGTATTTACCAAAAAAAATACAAAAACGTTAATTCCAAAGGATACATGCACCCCCATGTTTATTGCAGGATTATTTACAATAGCCAAATTATGGAATCAGCCCAAGTGTCTATCAAGTAACTAATGAATCATTGAACAGTATATCAAAAACTAATGATGTTCTATATGTTGGCTAATGGAATTTAAAAAATAGATAAATGCATAAAGAAGATGTGGTATATGTAAACAAAATGATTAGCTTTTAACATATCTCCTTAAGTAGTTTTTACTTGTTTTGCTGTAGAACGAGTTGAACAAATATGTGTCTAATAATTACATTATTTTAAACTGCAAAGATAGATTTTATCAAGTTTATACTGACAAAACCAAGAATGTGAATTCAAAGATGAAAGTAATGGTCATGTACAAATGAATACTTCAGCCTTAGCAAGGAACGGACAGCTCTCTTCCTATTCTACATTTTGAGCTACCCCTGCTCTGTCCATTTCTCTGGCCCACTTCCCCTGTGCCCCTCCTTAGCATTCCCACTATAGTCTGTACCCATTTATATTTCAGAGTCGACAGTTTGTTTGTTTTTATTTGTCTGCTTCCAACATAAGGTTATGAAATCCATGATTATGACAATGTTTCATTGGTCTTTGAATATCCAGGGCAAAGAACACTTATGTAAATATGGTGGACAGAACTATCTGCTATCATAATAAATTAATATTTTATAGACAACACAGATAGGAAAAATGCACACTTGTAATAGGGACTTGATATAGTGGATGCTATTTTTGTAGGTATAATTTCTATGACTTTTGAAATTAGCTTTCAAGCAAACTTTTTGGGTACTGTGAGGATTTCTGGGATAATCTCATTAACAAAAAAATTTTAGCAGCCCCACCAGCTATCTAGCAAAATTCTCATTATAAAGCCTAACTTAGCACAGTGTTTTTAACAGCACCTCAGTCATGCATGTGATAGAACTTTAAGATTTACAAAATATGCTCAAAATTCAGATTAGTATTTCTTAATGTTTTCATTTATATTGTATCATCTTTTACTCAAACTCAATTTAAAGGAAATTTTATATCAGTACTGAAAATATAAAACATGCATTACATGCTATGGTAAATATTTTTAAAAATTAATTCCATGAGTGACAGGGGCCAAACCATGGTGGAGAAGGCTCAAAAGAGTGTAAAGATTGCTCCTGAAGCAGCTGTGTATGTAGAAAGTGAAATCTGGGGTGATGTAACTGTAAGATCTAGGACAGCGATCCACTCTAAAGCACAAATTATTACAGAAGCCAAGCCAATAGTGACTGGTGAAGGTAACCTAATAGAAGAACAGGTGCTTATCATAAATGCTCAACCTGATATCACCCCTAATGCTAAAGATCCATAACTGAAACCTATGATCGTTGGCACCAATAATGTGTTTGAAATTGGCTATTATTCCCAAGCCATGAAAATGGGAGATAATAATGTTATTGTATCAAAAGCATATGTGGACAGAAATCTAATATTGACAAGTGGTTGCATCATTGCAGCTTGTTGCAACCTGAATATGTTTTGAGGTCATCCCTGAGAATAGAGTGATCGATGGTGCAGACTGCCTTTGTGGTATGCAGACTGAGCAATCACAGCCCCAGATACTACAAATAGATTTCCTGATAAAAATCTTGCCAAACTACCACCACCTAAAGAAGACTATGAAAGGGAGCTCAACTCCAGTAATGTGTGAAGACAACAGTGAGATACCTCCTAAGGACTTGGTAATAAGATACCCCCAAGAGTAAAACTAATCAAATCAACATGTGGTGAGGAAGTATCAGTTTATCAAGACTTGCAGTGGTTTGGGAAGAACATACCTTGAGATTCACCACTTTGGGCACTAATTGCAAGCTTAACTGAACCATCTTTTGATTTGCTAATATGGCCTCTACACTAAAATTCAGGGATAAAAGGAACTCTGGATGAGAGCACCAGAATTCCATTCTGCACACAGTAAATTTAGAGAAGCTTTCTGATTTATACATTAGTCTTGTATGAATTTACTTTGTATAGCTCAGCCCCCAAGTCTGTCAATTTAGTCTATGAATTCTAGATATTCTGATAAAATAGTTTCTGACCCTTTAGGACAAAGAACAAATCAAACCTAGACTGTATTGTGCAAACTTCACTCTGTGGGGCTTCTCCATAGAGAGGCTACCAGCCTTCTCTTATTAACAATCTCTATCTTACTGAGACTGAACTCAAACTTCATCACAGACATTCTAGGGAGTTATGCTAAGTGGTAAGACAAACCCTGACATGCTTGTGACATAAAAAGTAGCAACTGGCAGGAAGAAGAAAGAAACCATTTTATCATAGCATCTTACTGCAATGTGGTGATAGCTCTTGGGTCAAGATGATAGATTTTCACCAGTTGAATAGTATCAAGTTTAGAAAAGTTACTTTACACTGCTCTCTTATTCATCAATGAACACACACTATAGTAATTATCTATGCTGCATAGAAAATTGCATCCAAAATGTAGCAACTTAATACAGTGAACATTTATCTTACACAGTTTTGGAAGGTCAAATCTAGGAATGGTGTAGCTGGTGGTTCTCACTCAGTGTGTCTCATGAAGTTCCTCTCAAGAAGTCAGTCAGACCTGCAGTTATCTGACGACTTGACCGGGGCTGGATAGTCCACTGGCAGGAGGCCTCGGTTCCATACCACGTGAGCCTCTCCACTGGGCTGTTGGGTATCCTCATGACATGGCAGCTGGCTTCCCTCAGCTTCCTTCAGATCCAAGAAAGGAAGGACCTTGTCTCTAAAGTTGCACAAGATCAGTTCCACTTCATTTTATTTCTTAGAAGCAAGTCACTAAGTCCATCTCACACTCAAGGGGGAGGGGATTAAGCTCCACCTTTTAAATGGAGGAGCATCCAAGAATTCATGTTCATATTCTAAAACCACCAGCACATACACACACATCCATTTATACCTGGATTTCTAACTAGTACACTGTCCACATCTCTCAAGGGTCTCCATATTGGGGAAGCTGGGTTCAGGAAGGACTCTCTTTATTAATGGGAATGGCACATGACATCATCAGAGGTCTTATAACCTATAAACACTGTCTTCTTAGAAATTTAGACTACTTGTCCCTAAATATATCATATATTTCATTAAGCACAAGTTTAACTTCTCTCGGTTGAGTAGAAATTATTATAAATAAAAATTCTGAAGGATAAAAATTTTAATTCAATGAAGAAAACTATAAAAGTTTAAAAATTAAGAATGAAATATAAATGATAAACTTAATTGATTTCCCTTTTACTAAACACTCTGGAAATGCTTAGTTATTTAATCTTCAAAACTGTCATTTAATTTTTTTTTCAAAGATTTATTTATTTACTTTAGAGAGAGAGAGTATGGGGGGGAGGGGCAAAGGGTGAGGGACCGAGAATCTTAAGCAGACGCTGTGCTGAGTGCAGAGCCAGAGGTGGGGCTCCATCTCAGGACCCTGAGATCATGGCCTGAGCCCAAACCAAGAATCAAATGCTTAACTGACTGCACCACCCAGCTGCCCCCATTTTACACTTAGTGTACCACTCAATTCATCTTGGTTGCTGCCCCTTACCTGAGTGCCACTTTTAGAAAAAAGAAAAGAGAATATTTAGACAAAAGAACAAGCACTTTGAAATTAGACAGATTTGGGATTTAATCCTAATACTTGCCCTCTACTGCTACCCAACATTGTAAACTATAAAAATCCCCACTACTCTTCATTATAGGGAAATAAACAAACACGTAAAGCAATTAGCACAGTGCCTAATAAATAGCAAACTCAAAAACACCAGCTATAATTTTTGTCATTGTTCAATAACAGAAAAGAACATTAATGTTTCTAGATTTGAGCTTTAGACATTTGCCACACATTTTCTCAGATGTTTACATCCCTCTTTTCTTGTCAAAAACATTTAGTCCCAGAGAAGTTACATGACTCATCTTCTTGTGGATCCTACTTTCTAATTTCCCATTTGAACCCCAGCCTATATTCCACTCAACTTCCAGCATAACAAACTACTCCAAGTTCCCTGAACCCAGCAAGCTCTCTTTCACCTCCACATTCATTCTTCCTTCTGTACGCACACATGCTGGATGATTCTCCATTTGTTAATCAAGCTTTGATTTCCCCACCATTTAAAATTTTATGAGTCCCTTTGTTCATTGTATAGCTCTACACACTAGAACGAAATATTAATGGGAGCAGGGAATCTGACTGTTGTGCTCTCAGCTGTATCCCCAAAGCCTGAAAGACCTATAGTAAGTGATCCATAAATACTCATTGAAATAATTAACTGACCCTTGAACCAGTCTAGGATACACAGTCTGGTCCATACAGGGCTTCCACTTGAACTCTGGGAAACATGGAAACTGGGCAGACTTAGGGAAGGCCCATCATCCAAGGAGACAATACAACTAAGGCTTCAGTCTTCTAGAATCAGAACAGGATGGAATTCTACCTCTATCTCTTAAAAGTGTATGACTTTGGGGATGCTTCTCTACTTTTGTCAGTCTTAATTTCCTCCTCTTGTTAGTTATGCTAATTGGCTATTTGAAACTGCTCAACACTTTCATTCATTCATTCATTCAGCACACACTTATTGAATGTCTCCTATACTGACCAGCACTGCTTTGGGTGTCAAGGGTAAGTCATAAACAAGTTACATCTGTCAGTTCACAGTCTAATGAATGAGCAGACAAATAACTGTCTGTTTATAGCATAGTGGTATTAGGGCCATGATAAGGAAAGTACTGGGTTCTAGTAGTAGGGGTTGTAGGAGTGGTTGATGTTCTTCACTTCATGTTGTTTGTCTCTAATATTGAAGTCTGTCAGTCAACAAGTCCTGAAGTCTGCTTCTGGAATTATTCTTCATGTTTCTATTCTTGCAGGCTCTGCAATGCTTGAGCAGGCCTTGACTTGAAAAGACAAATATTGTAATCCTGAGGTTTTCCCCAGAGGTGGATCTTATCGACACCCAGAAGTATTTGATAGTAAAAAAAAGATAAAAATAGCTACCACTTGTTTTCAAATGTACTTATAGATTCTTATTTTATTCATTGGGTCATAATCCATTATTATTATTATTATTTTCTCATTATGATGCTCAAATTGTCCCATCTTAAAACATTACCTGTGTGCCAAGCACTACACTAAATGCTTTCTTTACTGTTTAAACCTTGCCACATACCTACGACAAATATCCTATTTTTATGCCAATTTTACATATTAGGTAATGAGTTAAAGGAAATGTAGAGGACTGTCAAGTCATAGTGCCAATAAAGAATGATGCTTAAAAACACAGACTCCATTCAAAATACCATCCTATACTATAAGAAACCAGGGCTCCTTGGGAAAATGCCTGATTCCAGGGCTGGAACAGCCAAAGTACAAAAAGAGTCTGAAACATCTTGCTGCACCAAAAAAGGTTTCAAAGAAAAATGTACACATGTAAAAGGACAAGGGAACAGGAGTCAAGGGGCTTCCAGTGACCAAATCTGGGCAAATTCAAGCCTCAAAATAAATCATGATGGTAATGGGTCATTACAAAGTGAATAAAATACATATTCATGAACCCATACTGAAACAAATGAAGACATGAATAATTAATAAATGAGGGTGAGAGAAAAGCTCTTCATTGCAGAAGAATCCTTACTAGTAAATGGGGGGAAATGATAAAGTTGGAAACATAATTTTTCAAACGTCATGTGTTAATAGATTCAGTGAAGAATCATCAATGGATGATAGAATGGAATATTTCCATACCCTCCAAGTATCTCCACACAAAATATTTAAGTGCACAAAGGGAAAATATTAACTTTATGTTGGAATAATCTGATGATACAGCTTTAACCAAGAGATAAAATTTAGTATCACCAATGATGGAATAAATGGATATCATGTGCTAACTGATACAATGCAATGAAAAGGATATAGTACCAATTTGCGGTCTTCCTTGCAGAAATGCATAAACTGAATCTAATCATGAGAATAGAAAATCATGTAAACCCAAATTGAGGGACACTCTAGTAAATGGTTCATACGTCTCAAAACTGCGATGGCTGTGTAAGACAATAAGTTTGAGAACTTGTCCCAGAGTGAAGAAAAAGAAGTGAAATAACAACTAAATACAATGTGATACTAGACTGGAAAGAAGAATGGACAAACTATAAAATTTATAAAATTTTCTATAAATGACATTGGGTTTTTTTCAAAGTTTTACTTAAATTCTAGTTAGTTAACATATAGTGTAATATTGGTTTCAGGAGTACAATTTAGTGATTCATCACTTACATATGACACCTAGTGCTCATCGTAACAAGTGCCCTCCTTAATACTCATCATTCATTTAGCCCATCCCGCATCCATCTCTCTCCATCAGCCCTCAGTTTGTTCTCTATTGTTAAGAGACTCATGGTTTGCTTCCATCTTTTATTTCCTTCTTATATGTTTATCTGTTTGTTTCTTAAATTCCCCAATGTTTATAGCAGTATTATCAACAATAGCCAAACTATGGAATGAGCCCAAATGTCTACCAACTGATGAATGGATAAAGATGTGTTTATATATATATTTTATTCATGTTATATTTTATGATTTTTTATTCATGTTATGTATGTTTTATTCATATTATGCTTATTCACATTATACATATAACACCAATGTTATATATACAACATTCTATTATATATATTATGGAATATTACCCATCAAAAAGAATGAACTCTTGCCATTTGTAATGATGTAGATGGAGCTACAGTGTATTATGCTAAGTGAAATAAGTCAGAGAAAGATAAATACTATACCATTTCACTCATATAAATGACATTGTTGAGATAATTAGCCACATTTGAATAAGGTCTGTAATGAAATATATAATAATATGGTATCAATGTTAATTTATTGATTTTGGTAATTGTAGTGTTTTTTAAGATTTTATTTATTTATTTGCAAGAGAGAGAGCACAAACAGAGGAGAGGAGCAGAGGGAGAAGCAGACTCCCTGCTCAGCAGGGAGCCCTATACGGGACTCAATTCCAGGACCCTGGGATCATGACATTGGATATAGGTCATGCCTATATCTGAATGCCGAAGTCAAACATTTAACCGACTGAGCCACCCAGGTGCCTGATAATTGTAGTGTGTTTATGCAAAAGGATGTCCTTGTTCTTATGAAGGTACTCTAAGGTATTTGGGGGTAGAAAGACTTATCTACAGCTAACTCTCAAATATTTTGGAAAAAATTTGTATGGATGTGTATCTGTATGTAGTGTGTGTAAGGAAAAGAAAAAGAGGGAAGGGAAAGAGAGAGTCAGAGAGAGAGGGAGAGAAAATAAGAGAGACAAAATATGCAAAATATAAACAATTGAAATATTTGGGTCAAGTATAAAGAGTTTTCTGTCCTTGGGCATACCCTTAAGGGTATAGATGGCATATAAAGCCACAAAATTGGATGTGATTACCAAGGGAATGAGTGTAGGCAGAGAAGAGAAAGGAAGCAAGGACTGAGTTCTGAGGAAGGTCAATGTCAAAAGGTCACAAGGAAAGGAGGAGAGCCAGCCAAGGAGATTGAGGAGGTCAGAGAACAACCAGGAAAGTATTGTCCCGGAACCCAGGTGTGTATGTGTCAACTTGGTTTGTTTCTCTAGAGAACCCTGAAAAACACACCAGGAAAGAAAGTACTTCCAGGAGGAGTGAGTGATCAACTCTATCCAAAATTATTGATAAGTCAAATGAGGAGAGGCCATTTGATTTAGAAATACTGATGACAACGATATCTTGACCAGAAGAGTTTTAGTTTAGTAGAAGGTGTATAAGCTTGATTGGTATGTGATTAAGACAGAATGGGAGAAGAACTGGAGACAGTACGTGTAGAAAACTCTCTCTGGGAGGTTTGCTATCAAGGAGAGGATAAATGGTCTTGCAGGTGGTAGAAGGAGTGAGATAAAAAGAAGGTTTTTTGCTTGTTTTGTTTTGGGTTTTGTTTTTAAGATGAAAACAATAGGGGCGCCTGAGTGGCTCAGTCTGTTAAGCATCTGCCTTCGGCTCAGGTTGTGATTCTGGGATAGAGCCCCTTGTCCGGCTCCCTGCTCAGGGGGGAGGCTGCTTCTCCCTCTACTCCTCGCTCCTGCTCTCTATCTCTGTCTCTCTCTCTCTCAAATAAATATAATCTTAAAAAAAAAGATGAAAACAAATAACACCAGTTTGTAGGCTGAAAGGAATAATCTAGCAGAGGGAGGAAAAGTAATGATGATCTTACAAATGCCCTGAGATCATGGATTTCTTTTTTGGTTTAGCCAATCTAGGTGAGAATTCCGATACTTGCAACAAAAAGAATTTTCATGAACAGAGTGAGCAATGTCTACGCATATCTACAAATTTGCTGTTTTATGCCTATTGAGCAGGTATAATTTATAAAAATACTCTCATTCTGGCTCAGATAATAAATTTTATGTACTAGGTTAGATGATAAATTATATAGGCACATGAATTAGTTAGGAACATCAGTTCTGAAGCCATAGATTCCAACTCTGGGCCTGTCACAAGCTGTCATGAGGGAAAGATTACTTAATTTGTGTTCAAGTTCTTCACATAAAAATGGGGTTATTAATGACACATATGTCATGGTATTGTGCTGACCAAATGAGGTAAAGCACCTACAGAGCTTACAAAAGGACTTGCCAAATATGGTAAATATTTCATAAATGTTAGGTAGTGTTAAATTTGCATGCAACTTGATGCAAATTTCCCCTTTACAGTAAAGAATGTAAACTGCTTGCACATCTGTTTTCCCTATCACACATATAACCTTAAAGCTAATTAGTTAACATGCGACTGAAAGTGCAATCATTCACAGATGCATTTTAGTTAGGAAACATGGAAATAGAGTATTTAACTGAGATACAAAGGAAATTTAAAAATCAATGTTAATCGATGGACTGTGTCAAGAGGCTTGGTGTTATGTGTAAATTTATGTGTCAACTTGACCAAGCCAAAGGATGGCCAGATATTAGGTCAAACATTATTCTGAGTGTGTCTGTGAAGATGTTTACAGATGAGACTAACATTTGCATAGGTAGACCGAGTAAAAAGACTGCCCTCTCTAATGTGGGTGCCCTGTATCCAATCAGTTGAAGGCTACATGGATCAAAAAGACTGACTGCTTGAGGGAATTCCCCTCTTGCCTGACTGCTTGAGATGGGACATTGCTCTTGTCCTGCCTTTACACTCGAACTGAAAGATCAGAACTTCTTGAGACCTGATCTCAGCAGCTGTTGGACTGCAACTTATACCATCGCCTCTCTTGGTTCTCAGGCCTTTTGACTTGGACTGAACTACACCAGAGCTCTCCTGGCTCTCCACCTTGCTGGCATAGATGTTGGTCTTCCTAGACCACATAATCATGTGAGCCAATTCATTGTAATAACTCTCTCTCTAAATATATATATATATACATATCAAGGTTTTATATATATAATATATAACTATATATGTATAACACAGTGTTTTATATATATTTATAAAACAGTGAGGACATTCAGTGGTATATATAACTATATATATATACACATAAAACAATATATTTTATATGTAAACAATACATATTTAATATATTATGTAAATAGAAATATATTTATTATATTTTTATATATTATATAAAATAAATATATTTTAATATATTTATATATATAAACAACACATAGAGAACAAGTTTATATATATTTATATATATACAAAACAATGGGGACATTTCCTGGTAAGATGTATGCCATACTTAGTGTGAAGGAGTTGCAAGCTGGAGCTGCCCATTCAGTCCCTGGCCTTTAGATAAGGCAGAACATTCAGTTCCAAGGATAACTTACAGGGCAACAATAGACATGCACAGTCAGGGGAATTGCAGATAAGGGCTCTGAGTTAAATTGAAAAAAATTATTATGAAAAAGGGTCTGGGGGAAGCTGGGTGGCTCAGTTGGTTAAGCAGTTGACTCTTGGTTTTGGCCCAGGTCATGATCTCAGGGTCCTGGGATCGAGCCCCATGACAGGTGCCACAATCAGTGGAGAGTCTGCTTTAGGATTCTCCCTCTCCCTCTGGCCCTCCCTCCTCTCTCTCTCTCTCTCTAAAATAAATAAATCTTTAAAAAAGAAAAAGGGTCTGATGTCATAGACATTCTTTGAGGCTTTAGAGTCAGACAGGTTCCAACATTCTGTGATCCTAGCTCAGTTCCAGAATTCTAGTTTATTAAATGTGTGTGTGTGTGTCTGTGTGTGTGTGCGTGTGTGTGTAAAACACTTCCTTGATGAGCAATCTTGACACATCTTTACAGACCACTGGGGTTAAGATCTGCCTGTATGATTTTCTGTCCTGAGAGCTAAATATATATATATATCCTATTGATTCTGTTCATCTGGAAAACTCTAATACACTTGGGAAGGCACAAGCACTTGTTGAAGTACAACTACAGGATGACATGATATAACTCAGTAAAGAGTGGGCACTATGTTCACAGGATTCAAACAATCAGGGTCACAAAAAAAGGTTTTCATAAATAATTAAGTGATGGTTATTAAAGGTTGTGGTTGGTAGAATTCTAAAACTGGTCTCCCAAGATTTCCCACCATAATCTCAGATACCATGAATAAGATGAATTATCTTGTGCATATTTGTGTTCAGTTACATGGCTAAAGGGATTTTACAGGTATAATGAAGGTTACTAAACAACTGACCTTAAATAGAGAGATTATCCAAAAGAGCCTAGTCTAATCACAGGAGCCCTTTAAAGGCAGACAGTTTTCTCTGGCTAGCAGCAGAAGGGGAAGCAAGAGAGATCGGAAGCACAAGAAGGGTTTGACACACCACTGCTTGCTTGAAGATGGAGAGAACCACATGAGGAGAAATACAGGCAGCCTCTAGAATCTGAGAGCAGCCCTGACAACATCCTGCACCATGGGTGCTAAATTCCTCCAACCGCCTGAATGAGCTGGGAAATAGCTTCCTCTCCAGAGCCTCCTGGTATGATCCCAGCCTAAGCAGCTCTTTGAGACCCTAAGCAGGGAACTCACTATATCCATGCCACACATCTGACTCACAGAAACTGAAATAATAAATATGGGTTGTTTAAGATGCTAAATTTGTGGCAATTTGTTGTGCAACAATAGAAAACTGGTATCAGGTATTTATGCTATTAGCACATTGAATCTGTTGTGGTTAAGGTAACTCTCTGTATTATCCAACTTACTGGAGAGAAGGGGACATAATTTCTGCCCCAGCCATAACCACACGTAGCTCTAAGGTGCAAATTAAAATAAGCACAGCCAAAGTCACAATGCAGAGAACTCTAATTCTCACGTAGTGAAGATTAATTGCACTACAGAGGCAAGAACGGACAGCTTGAATTGCGACAGTAACCGTGAGGACATTTCCCGGTAAGATGCGTGCCATACTTAGTGTGAAGGAGTTGCAAGCTGAAGCTGCCCATTCAGTCCCTGCCCTTTAGATAAAGCAGAGCATTCAGTTCTGAGGATATCTTACAGGGCAACAACAGAAATACACAGTCAGGGGAATTGCAGATAAGGGCTCTGAGTTAAATTGAAAAAAATTATTATGAAAAAGGGTCTGGGGGAAGCTGGGTGGCTCAGTTGGTTAAACCGCTGACTCCTGGTTTTGGCTCAGGTCATGATCTCAAGGTCCTGTGATTGAAAACCCACAACGGGCACCACGATCAGTGGGGAGCCTGCTTCAGGATTCGCTCTCTCCCTCTGCCCCTCCCCTCTCTCTCTCTTTCTAAAATCAATAAATCTTTAAATAAGAAAAAGGGTCAGGTGTCATAGACATTCTTGGAGGCATTAGAGTCAGACTGGCTCCAACACTCTATGATCCTAGCTGAATTCCAGAATTCTAATTTATTAAGTGTGTGTGTGTGTGTGTGTGTGTGTGTGTGTGTGTGTGTGTGTAAAACACTTCCTTGATGAGCAATCTTGACAAATCTTTACAGACCACTGGAGTTAAGATCTGCCTCTATGATTTTCGCTACTAAGACAGCTGGATCAGCTTGAATGATCTCCCCTCTAATCCCAGAGCCTACTAAAGTGTGTGGTACAAACGGATTTTCTGACTTTCATCCCATTGCCTATGTTCAATAGCTTCTAGTATCAGTGTATTGCTGACCTCCTGCCTCCTAAGCCGTGTTGGCCTTTCTAATAATCTTTCAGTTTCCCAAATGTCCTCTCAGTGGGAGAAGTTTTGAAAGTCTCCTAGGCTTTATAAATACGAAGTGATTAATATACAGAAATCACACCTGCAAAACAACTGAACTGGAGAAATTAATAAATAGAAGACTGCAATGTGATTATTGTTTTGGTGAAAATTATAAATTTCAGGAACAGGAATCACGTCTGTGAGTGCCCAAAGTCTAGAATTTTCAGGTACAGGCATACACGTTCATAGTCACGAGGACTCAGTTCCCCTGACCTGACTCCTGTTCCTATTGCCTCTGTTCTTCCTCAGTCCAATTCTTTGTGTCCTCTGCCCCTTTCCCTCTCCTGCACTGCAAATGTATCCTGTGGAGACTTCTAATTCACAAATTATATTCCGCTTTTTCCTCGTTTTCCTGTGAGGTACTTAAGTGCCGGGACCATGATTTGTTCCTGGCATATCCTGTATGAAGCAGACTACATGACACACGGGAGGCATTGCTGAAGGTTTGTTGAAGTCATCTATTTCATAAAGAAACACTGACAGCAAGAACACCCACTTCCAATGTGCAGGTAGTCCACTAGATGTTTCCTATATCACTACCATAGCTGTGGCTTTTGAGGATCAGGTGCCATGTAAGCCCTTCTAGAAGCTAGGAGGTGTTGGAGGAATAGAAATCTGGTCCATTTGTCCATGTGCCTCTACATAGCACATGGCATACTTTTCAGCACACAATACGGCTTCACAGCAACAATTCCTAGGATTCGGTCATGTATATGCGTTTCCATATCCACCACCCTGACTACAGTGTTATAAACTTAGTATTTCATGTAAAGGAAAAGCATTAACAGCGAGAGCAAAACTCTAAAAGTAAATAGAGCGATAACAAAGCAATGGTAGAGAATATTTTAATTTACGTTGGGTGACTTTCAAAAACACAGGCATTTTTAAAAAAGATTTTATTTATTTATTTGAGAGAGAGAAAGAGCGAGCGAACGAGCACACAGGGGGAGAGAGAGAGGGAGAAGCAGACCCTGCTGAGCAGGGAACCCGACGTGGGGCTCGATCCCAGGACTCTGCGATCACGACCTGAGCCGAAGGCAGACGCTTAACCGACTGAACCACCAAGGCGCCCCTCATTTTTTTTTTTAATGTCAGTATACGCTGGCCAATGCAGGCAATGGACTGTGACAGCAGTCCTAAATCTCAGCTCTGTCACTTTCTAGCCATGGGTCAGGGCCAACGTATCTATCCTTCTGGGCCTGAATGTCCTCATTTGTGAAATTGGAATAATGGTACTTATGTCATAGGAATTTTATGAAAGTGATCAGCAAAATATGCAAAATGCCTGAAACGTGGTAGGCCCTCAAAGAGCTTTTATGATCTCTTCTGATACAGTAGTTAAAAAACAAACAAAAAACCACGTAGGACTCCTCTATGAGGATTTTGGGAATTACATACATCAGGAAGTCCATCCAGAGCAACAAATCTTGGATACTTCTTTTGAGATGTAGGCTGCTAGAAAAAGCTATTTGATCAAAGTTAAAGTGAAGTTTAGAAACTAAGAGTCTCATTGGTATCCTCTACTAGGAGATATACTACCGGATTTTGAGAGGACTTCTGAGAAAAACACTAATTTTCAAACTTGCCTTGAAATAGGTAACCCAAAAGAAGATGGAAAACAAGAAAAGGAAAAGCTGCCTTCCTACCAATCTCAAATTCCAGAGAATAATGCCTGGCTCAGAACCTTTGGTCATAGCTACTCTACCATGGTGCTCACTAATGGTGCATCTTTCCAGAACAGGCTGATGTTACTGGGGGTACTCGAAGCTTTTACCGTGAAAGAAGGAAGGCAGCCATTTTCCTTTTCCCAAATTGATACCAAACATCGGTTGTACGCGCCTTGTTGTCTTTATCTAAGCAGCCTGTGAAATGTGTGGAACAGCCTGGTGGCCCTGAGAAACCTCTTTTGCCTCTGAGGGAACTGGTCTCATGGTGCCTGGGCCCGTGGGTGCGCAGCATCATTGACAAGTAAGCGATCTTCCCTCCTGGGCAGGTTTGATGCCTTAGTGGAAGGGAAGGGCATCCTGCCAAAAACAGGATTCTCATACAAGGAAACCAGCTCTGCAACGAAGGACCCTCCTCAGGATCCACAATCATCAAAAGTCATGAAGGACTGGTAAATAACAATTACTCTTTTCCTTCACAAGCACTCGAAACAGTCATCTTTCCTCTGCCGAAGCCAGAATCAGTGTTGAATATATCAACATTGGGCCAAAGGAACAGGGGAAAGATCTCTGGGATGAAGAGCTTCTGAAACGGTGGGAGACAGGATGAGACAGTGGAGAGCTGTGTCAGTGGAAAATGGAAGGGGAAGCAGACAGGACTGCTGCGGGCAGGTTAAGCGGGGCCGGCCTACACTGCAGACTTTCTGGGGCGTTGCCATCAATGAGCCCCGAGTTTCCACTTCATGTACCTACCTACCAGCTTTCAGATCCTGGGCAATTTCCACTATGTCCTTGATCTCAATATCCTCCTCCCTTGTGAAATGGGAATGACAGTATTTCCTTGAAGCACTTTTATTAGGACTAAATGAAACATCGATGAAGAGCCTAGTGTAGGGCCTGTCATTTTGTGCACTATTACTTCACATGAGCCTCAACATTTATTTCAACTCTGTCAGTAAACTGTTTTCATTTGATCTGTTTGATTATATAACTATGATTTATCCCCAAAGATACAGCTTTATTTTAATATATACTATGTAAATTATAGTACAAGTCCTGCACAGATCAAGTCATCAGGTGATGAATGGCTATCCGAAACACCACTCTAAATCCTGTTGTGCAGGAAGAACAGTGCCAGCCCTAGGACGGATCCACAAAAGTGAGTCAGACTTCAACCCTCAAATATCTCCCAGCTGACTAGCAGAGTTCGCATGGCAGCTGACACACACATAGTGCTGACACCGATGGCACCTCCCAGAACAAGCGCAGTCTGGAAACAGAATGTTTTCCCAATCAGTGTCACTTTCAAACGATTAACTGACCGATTCAACAGATATTCAGCAACGTCTTTCCACTTGTATCAGAAACTGACCTGGATGGTGGATTGACAAAGACCAAGGAAACATGGTCCTTGCCCTCAAGGGTGTCACAACGCAGCAAAGGAGACAGACGTGTCCATTACATCAACAGATATGGTCTGGATGACTACAGTGTGTGCTCAGCAATGTTCTGGGCTGCTTCACATATACCAGTGGGCAAGAGACAAAGATCCCTAAGATCAAGGAGCTTCTATTCAAGCGGGAGGTATGATGGGGGGGGGCAATAAGCACAATAAAGAAGTAAATAACACAGTCTGGTAGGTGATAATTCAGGCCAAGGTAAAGGGGATCAGGAACATGGGGTGGGGTGGAAAAGGGGAGTGCACTTAGCAATATATAATAGGGGGTGGTGGGGGCCTGTAGACCTTCCTGAGGCTTTAGCATTGGACTCTGACACATGAACAGAGGAGCACTAGAAAGAAATGGTTTAGGTGCTGAATGAGATGTATGTACCGGGACAATGTCAGTGGAAAGGAGAGACACAGCAGTCAGGGAACTAGAGGGAGTGACCAAAGAAGCAGGACAAATCAAGGAGTGCTGCCTCTTGGAGAGAACGGAAGCACTCACCTGGACTTGAGATCCACTGAGCTTTGTGTTCACACCCTGGGTTGCACAGTTGTGCCGTGACTCACAAAATCACAAAAGTAAAAGGCCTGTAGTCACCCTGTGACTCACTCATTACTCAAAGGGAAAAATTGGAGACGTACTCTTTGCTCCGATCACTTTGTATTGGGGAAGATTTTACTGAATTATCTAGTGTAGATGCCCTACGGAGCCACTTCTATGATGGAGGGAAAAACAGAGTATCCATGATACACAAAGAAGCAACGAATTGGGGGACAGGTGCAGAGTGATTTGAAAGACACGACCCACCCCACTTCCGCCAGTGAAAAGATATATGGCGACGCCTCTGTTCACCCATCTTTCATTTTATATCACTAATAAACCATTAACAGGTACAATAATCACTGGCCGTTGATCCATGGAGCTTCCGTCATACTCTTACACTCAAGCAATATACTCTGAATCCTTCCTGGACACCAAGTTCCGGGCACTGGGCTGACTCAGGGGGAATAAGTATGTTTCAGGCTGGCTCCCAGCCTCCGACTTGCTTACAAACATGCTGGCCAATCATTACAGAGCTCCTTGATTCGAGCGACGACAGAACTAGTGTCAAGGGATCCCGGAAAAGAAAAAATGAGGGGGGTAACTGAATCCTAGTGTACGGGGAGGGTGAGCACCCATGGTCAGGAAAGCCCTTTCAGGCGAGGGGAGGTTAATGAGGTAGGTACTTTTAGAAGCCCCATTTTACAGAGGAGAAATAACACAGTCAGAGATATTCCCTTGCTTCAGGCTGCATAACTACTCGAGAGAGCCAGATTGAAATCCTAGGTCATTTGGTTTGCAAAACACCGTATTTTCTCTCACTGACTACTACTAAAAATCACTTCACCTGACTGTTTCCCTTTACTAGATCCTGAAATCCTCTCAGGTATGTTGTGGTCACTCTCCCGCAAGCTGGTTCCAGCTGTGAGTGCTAAAAGGCTCTGGGAAGTCCTGTAACAGTCTCTATCCCAGGTAACAGCTGTTCTGGAGAGCTCCTCTCTCTTAGAATTGTCATCCACCATCTCACCTAAGTCAGGTGCTCGGCGTCCCACAAAGACGCTTCTAGTGTCACTGCGCTGTCACTTTCCAATCTGCCTGTTCCTTCCTACTCTAGAAAAAAGGCAGAAACATGTATCAGACTTGCTGGTCTCACAGCAGTTCCCCTCAGCATTAGAACATTCCACAGAAGCTATGTTCTCCCGGGTGCCTGGGTCTTCCTGGTAGTAAAAAAAAAAAAAAAAAAAAAAAAAGGAAGATGTCCGTACCACAGGAATGGCATGTACTGTGCATGTCAGCCACTGTCAACATACAACGACACGTCTCAGAGAGAAAGGAAGAGGATTACCTTTGGAGTCACACAGACCAAAGGTGTGAACCTCAGCTCCCTCACTGTCTTAAGCACATCTCAGCCTGTTTCTTAATCTGTTGACGGGGATTCTGATACTCATTGTTCAGGTTTGTTGGTAGATAAATATTAAGTGTGTAAAGCCAACCAGACCATCTATAGCTCAAAATCAATGCCTAGAGTGATGACAAAACAAAATAACTTCTCTACTGCATCACTTAATTCCATCTTATGTGTGCAGAAGATAGTGAACTTCGCGTTGTCAAGTAACATGCCCAGGTGACACACTTGACTGATGGCCGTGAGGTAGGCACTCAGGTGTTCTTTTCACTTGATTGTGAGGAGAAGAACATCCAGATGGAAAATACTTTTCTTTGAACCCAGTGACTCTTAGCAAATGAATACCTTACGTAACAAGTCAACTCTGAACATCATTTAAAAAAAACTGACACAACAAACCATAGCTCTTGATAAAAAATAATCCTTTTGACGAGACATGGCGATGTTGGGAGAGCACAGGCTATAGAGACATGAAGATGTGAATTCAAATACAAACTCCACTCTAAGTCTTCTCTTGGATGAACTGCAAAGAGTAACCTCCTCGTTAAGACTTAATGGGCTGTTAAATAGGATGCAGGGATCAACACAGGCCTTGGCACACAGACTCTACGGGCCAGATTCCTCACATCTTTTTTTTTTTTTAAAGATTTTATTTATTTGAGAGATAGAATGAGGTAGAGAGAGAGCATGAGAGGGGGGAGGGTCAGAAGGAGAAGCAGATTCCCCGTTGAGCAGGGAGCCCGATGTGGGACTCGATCCCGGGACTCCAGGATCATGACCTGAGCCGAAGGCAGTCGCCTAACCAACTGAGCCACCCAGGCGCCCCAAATACCTCATGTGTTAACCTCACCCCTTCCGTTAAGACTCCAGGGGAGTTCACGGTCAACCTTTGCAAGCAGAGGTTACATTTCCACCATGAAAAGTTATTTTCTCTCTCTCTCTCATTTTTGGTTGGATTTTAATGGGTTGGCAGTTACCGGTTGTGCCAGCCAGTTTTTGACGCACAACAAACCATCCAACATGTAGTGACTTTAAACAACCAATTCTTTTGCTCACAATTCTGCAGGACAATAACTTCAGCTGGGCTTAGCTGAGAGATCCTTTTGCTGTTCTCAGAAGGCTTGCTTATGCATCTGTGGTCAGTGCCCCTGGCTCTGCTCTGGGGGCTGGATGGTCCATGACGGTCTCACCCACGACGGTCTCACCACATTTCTGGCAATTGGTTCACTGTCAGCTGTGGTGGAGGGGATGCACGGGCCCTGGGTCTCTCATCATCCACCTAACCCACGCTTCTTCACATGGTTGTTCTCTTATGTCAAGAGCAGCAAGAGAGGGCAAACCCTGGTGTGCAAGCACTTTTCAATTCTCCGCTTGCTTCACACTTGCTAGTGTTCCAGTGAACAAAGCAAATTCCATCGCCAAGGCCAAGGGCAATGTGGGAGGAGATATGGGCAGGCACGTACAAAATACAGTTGTTACTGTAACAGTCTACTGTTACAGTAGTTTGTGAAATGACCCTGTTCATCATTAGAGAAATACTTAACTATGGGTGCACCAGACAGGGGAATGAATGCTAGCCTCTCAAAAATGACTTTTACTCTTCTGTAGAAAAAGTCATAGCTATCTTGCCCTGTTATCAGTCTACTAGGTGGACAATAAAATTATTTTATGAAATTCTGCCAAAAAAGACCAGTTTGAAATTTTCCTGGCATTGTACCATACCTATAAATTGTGGATCCCCTTATCCAGAAATGTGCTCTGACTCTGCCAGTAGGAATGCAGCCTGCCCCTCTTTCCGTATCATAATGCTGCTATTCCTCTCCCTTCCAAAAAACACGCCCCCAGCAGAGACCTACTGCATAGGCATCATCTGATGGGGAAGTGATGGACTAGACTAGGAAGCGGCCCCTCTGGTAAGACGAGGAGAAGCTACGTGCTAACTAACCCTAACACTTGTGATGTGGCTGGGGCCTGGTTGGGCCACTTGTCCCCGCAGTCACCAGCCCCACCTCCCAGCTTTGCTAGAGTTCCTCTTGATTCATTCAAGCCATCTTTCCAAGCTGAGTCCGAGCTCTATCGTTTTCTACTACAGCGTCCTAACTATATTGTTCAGGATCCCTTGGTATTTGATTTACTGTGTGGTGGTTGATATTGCTACCGTGAAGGCCATCATTTCCCCATTATATTTTCTATGTGATTACTGCTGGCATACACGAAAGTATTGCTGCTTTAAATATTAATCCTTCATTCTACCATCGAAGGGAATTCATTTTTACTCATTTCTTAAGCTTTTCCCAAGAAGATATTCATATCATTTGGTAATAATGAAAATTCTGTCTTCTTCACTAAAACAATGCTTTTTTTTTCCTCTTTACAATCTCCTTACACTGGAAAGACCATCTAAAGCAAAAGTTAATAATACTGGTGATAATAGGTATAGTATATTTGCCTAGATCCTGATTGTAATGGAATTTTTTCTAGTTGTTTAACATCATTTGTGTATTTGTATATTAGACACACTGAGGAATACAGCCTGCAAGTATCTACGTTCCTACTTTGTTTTTAATTGCAGGCTGTCACATTCCATCAAATGTTCTTTGATCATCCATATACTATTAAGATATGGTCAACACTAGTAGTATCTCTAGTGGTTGAAGTCATTCTCTTTATGTCTCCACTTTATCGTTTTCTTCTTATGCAACCCACACATTTTTGTCCTATTATCCTCTAGATATTGCAGGTGTCCGTTGCCACTGGGAACAGGATCGTTTTTAGGAGCTATTCTGAGTATACGTGGAGGACAGCAGACCCTGGGAAGCTGATCTCACTTGTTATTTAAGAATTGGGCTGTTGGGGCGCCTGGGTGCCTCTAGTCGGTTAAGTGTCCGACTCTTGATTTTGGCTCAGGTCATGATCTCAGGGTCTCATGGGGCTCTGCACTGGGCATGGATGGAACCTGCTTAAGATTCTCTCCCTCTCCCTCTGCCCCTCCCCTTCCCGCTCACATGCTCTCCTTCTCCCTCCTTCCCTCTCTCCCTCTCTCTCTCTCTAAAAAAAAAAGTCCTTCGCACTTACATTTCAGATTCTACTTCCCTTTGATGAGGGATTATTTCACTGGAAAAGGGAGTTTTCATGATCCTGGTTGCTTGACGCCAGCCGAGGGTCTGTGGGTAAGACAGAGACAAAGATGCCTAAGCTGCAGTATGGCAAAAGTTAGGGGACATCAGAGGTCTTCTCCATAAGGCTACTGTTAGAGCAGAGAAACAGTAAGAAAAACTGAAAAGGTGAGGGAAGGCTTTTGCTTGTTAACTTTTTGGCTGTGATGGGCCACGTCTTGGCCAAGAGGTCAGCATGACCAAACAGAGAGGTGGTGAGAGAGCACCAAGGGGCCTTGTTGGAGTCCCACACCGGGAGCCTCGTTAAGCATCAGACTGAGAATGAAGGGATTTCTATAGGCATGTTTTCCAAAACCCGAAGCAGTACCTATCAGTGAGAAAGACAGAGAAGGGTGGAAGTGTGTGGAGGGTGAAGATTGCTGGGACTTCATAAAAGGCGACTTGGGTAGGTTCTGCAGCTGTTGGGTGACTAGGACTCCAAGTACCAAGGGCTGAAAGAAGTAGGCGAGAAGTTTACTCTAGGAAACTGAGGAACAGAGGTCAGGTAAGAGGTCAATAGGAGTTCGAGGAAAGTGTTAAGTTATGGGCTGTGCCAACATGCCCAGCAAGGCCAAGAACCTGCCACCCGGAATCAAGGAAACCTCATTTAAAATGGAGGCGGGTGGCTAGCAGGGGGACCTCTCATGCCCTACCACTGCAGTTCACTGCAGACCCCAACAAGTCAAAGGGTGCCTGGCATTCCCAGCAGGAAGCAGCTTACTTTCCTACTCCAGCAGCAGGAAGGAAGAATTTCTCCTCACCCAGCAACAAGCTCAGCCAACAGGAAAATACCACAACGGGGCCCATGAGAAAAACGCCAGCACCTGGAACTGTCGCTCTCCTCCAGCGGCCTTTTCCTTCACAGCAATCTCTCCCAGCTGCCTCCTTTTCCCTAGAGAAAGTTCCTCTGGTCTGATCTCCAGACTGGCCTATGGGGTGCCATAGTTTGCCTGCCCCAAACTGCAATTCCTCTGCTACACCCAAATCAACCCATTTTGCTGATAAACTACAACCGGCTGTTTTACCTTTTAGGTGGACAAACCTGTTCAAGAACTAAAAGGGTATGATATGACTCAGCAAAGATTAGGTACCATTTTGCCAAGAATACTGAGGATCATTTTGACACCCCCGGGCCCTCCTAAACATAAGGCGGTAGCATTCATTATGGGCAAGGATGATGCCCTTGACCTTACCGCCTGTAAAATAAGGGTATGTGTTTCATACAACCTGCCGGCGAGGATGAGGAGAAAGGTCCGGCCACGCCACAGCCAAGTGCAACTCAAAGGGCCACGTGGAAGCGATCTTGGCCCCGGTCACAATGCGGGAATTGAACCTCGCGTGGAAAGAGATTTCCAGCCTGGGAGGTGCGGGGCGCCTGCGCAGTGGGCCCAAGGCGCCGCGCGCGCTGCGGGAGCCGCGAGACCCCCGCCCCCGCCCCTCGCCCTGCAACGTGAACGCGCACGTGAATCGGGAGGCGGACGCGGACGCGCACGCGAATGCGCCTCACCTCGCTCAACCCCCGGCCGGCGGCTGAGGGAGGGAGGCGCGCGCGGGAGCCGCGGGTGGGCGGTGTGCGGAGTGGCGGACCCGCTGGCTGCGGCGGCACGGGGGCGGCGGCGGCGGCGGCGGCGGCGGCGGCGGCACGGGGGCGGTGGCACGGGGGCGGGGGCGGTGGCGCCTCGTCCACTCAGGCGGCTGCGTTCGGGACCCTCCGGCCCGCACGAGGGACGAACTGACTGACGTACCTCGCCCGCCCCTGCCCCCGCCCCCGCCCCCGCCTCATCTACCCCTGGGCTTCCTGGGCTCCCGGGGCTCACTCCTGGAGCGCCTTCTCTCCTTACACCTCTCCTCGGCCCTTTCTCTCCCAGGCACCTCAGGCGGTGGCGGCGGCGGCGGCGGCGGCGGCGGCAGCTACCGCGACTCCAGCAGCAGCAGCAGCGAGCGGCGGGAGCGGGCGGCCTCTGAGACGATGAAGTGCAAGCCAAACCAGACGCGCACCTACGACCCGGAGGGGTTCAAGAAGCGGGCGGCGTGCCTTTGCTTCCGGAGCGAGCGCGAGGACGAGGTGCTGTTAGTGAGTAGCAGTCGGTACCCGGACCGCTGGATCGTGCCGGGCGGGGGCATGGAGCCCGAGGAGGAGCCGGGCGGTGCGGCAGTCCGAGAGGTGTACGAAGAGGCGGGAGTCAAGGGGAAGTTAGGCCGGCTCCTGGGCATTTTCGAACAGAACCAAGACCGCAAGCACAGAACCTACGTGTACGTACTGACTGTCACTGAGATTCTGGAGAATTGGGAAGATTCGGTTAGCATTGGGAGGAAGCGAGAGTGGTTCAAAATCGAAGATGCGATCAAGGTTCTCCAGTGCCACAAGCCTATGCATGCCGAATATCTGGAAAAACTAAAGCTGGGCGGTTCCCCAACCAGTGGAAACTCCGTGGCCCCGTCCCTGCCACAGAGCGATCCCTAGTATGTACCTACCGCTCCTGCACAGACTTCTGCGTTCCGCCTACCTTAGAATAAATAGTACCCGGAGCACCTCTCACTCCTTGTGCGGTCTCACGGGGAGGAGGGGGGGCTTCTTTTGTTTCCTTGGCCGACCTCTGAATCACGCTTGCAAACTGTCTCAGTTGCCAGGCACAGTTTTCAGACAACTTGCACGTTTTTCAGATGCTTTGAAAATCGCTGCTTGGTAGCACTGTAACAGATTTCGGTAATCCTAAACCACATGGGTTTTTGGGTTTTTTTTAAGGTGCCTTAACTGCTTGCCCAGCCTTTAGCGTGTGTGTACGTACACGTTGTGGTTTGTTTTATTACATTGCACACACGTGTGTGTGTGCACGTGTGCGTTTTTGGTACCAGTCATGTGCTTTGTTTTGTAGTTGAACACCTTTAAAATTGAACATCTTGGTTGTGTGGCATCTTTAATTCTCTTAACTTGCAAGCCCTTCTGTGATGGGAATTGGTTTAAAAATCAGTGTTTTTTATATATATACACATATATATATATATAAATTTTACATCTTGTGGTCTTTCCGCACCGGGCAATAATTTTGTGTTCAGTAATGTGATCTAATTTGCCCTTTTCAAAAGTTTCATTACTCTTGTACATGATTTGATTTTCAAAAGAATTTTCACTAGTGGTATTTTGTTTTTGCCTATTTGAAATGGTCATTTCCCATATAGCCCAAATGTCGTTTAACAAAATATTACTTTACACAGAGAATATCTTCTTGGGAAAGTATTGTTAACCAAACACATCCCAATATGTACATACTATCATGAAAACTGTATTCACAGAGTGCGATTTAGTATGTTCCACTTCCAACTCCATTGCCCCTTTCTTAATACCCTAGAACAACCATGGTTCTCTCAATATAAACTAGTTTTTGAAAGTTATTTCACATATTTGAATGTAGTGACATTCCAGTTAACATTCCTGACTACCAGTAACCATAGGAATGGAATTTATATGGTGATAAGATCCCAATCCAGTGAGGTACCTTTCTTGATACTCAGCTTTTACAGACTTCTTAAACTGCCAGGACACCTGAATAATCTCTCTTAAAGATTTAGGATAAATATTTTGTGTCAGAAGATAAACTCCTTTTGGTGCCAAACTAAAAATTCTTGCATTTGCCTTGCTAACTTGCAAGTATTTTAGAATACCATCTAAAATACCTAAATCTGTCTTGAAACTTCCTGTGTTCCACCCCAGCCATGTTAAATAGTAGGTAAAAATACAGTCGACTTCACGAAGTCGGTATTGGGGGGTGGAAAAATCATTCCTAATTTTTAGGGCAACTGAGAATATGTCATATCTTTAATCGTTACTGATAGGTGTTTTTTTGTGTCACTCAGCTAACTTTGAGGGTCACATTTTTTGCACTCTATTAAGAAATTTTGGAAGTCTCGATTCCTCTTGGAACTCCTTATCTTCTTTCAGGAAGGTTGAGGAAAAGCCTGTTTTGTGAAGAGAGTATAGATGGGTAATATCACCTTACCTATAACATTTAAGATCTAGAAAATATTCTACAAACTAGTAATAAATATAAGTGGATAATATCTACATACTTTGTTATTCTGCATATTAACGTTTAAAAAGAACACAGTCCCTAGTAGAATTGACTTGTTAACCTTTTTTTTTTTTAACTTTGGTGCAACCGTTTGTTTTTTTTTAATATTTGCCATATATAAATATGTCTGAATAAAGTACATATTTTAGTTAACAAAAATTATTGTTAAAGGAATGAGTAGAAAATCAACAGCTTTTAAAAGCCAATTATAAATTTCATATTGTAAATTATGCAGAATCATCTAATGTTTTTCAAAAATGTTTCTTTGTACAGAAAGACATGTCTTATTTTTTTAAACTTTCTAAATTCTACACGTTGACCTTTCCTGTTAAAATAATCCAAATAGACTGATAGATATTCTCTGTAACCTGAGATTTTTCAAAATACAAACTAACAGTAAAGGAACTGGATTATTGCTTTACGATTATTTCATATATAAAACTACCCTCATCTAAAATGCTGCCACAAATACCTGGGAGGTTTAACCTACACATGGAATTTTTGGAGATAATAATGCACAATCTTATGTTATGCCTTTTGAGCTATGTATTTGACGAATGTGAACAGTACAGTGTTGTTGTTAACTCTTAAGAATTGGTAGCCTATATTTACTGTATTTTATTCAGAAACATTTGGATTGAGTTCTGTCACTTGCTAGAACTTTCTTCAGTGCTCAGATATCTTTATGCAATTTGTAAAACTTTCACGGCTTGAATTTCTAAGTTGCAACAGAACATTTTACAGTTATCACACTTAAGCTTTCAAAGTCACACGGGAAGTTATTATATATGCTTTTGGAGTTCAGTCTAGAAAAAAATTAAGAAAGAACCTCAAAACAATAGCCTTTCATTTTAAAAGAGAAATCCAAAAAATTCCGGCTAAAACAGTTGGCACAGAGCTAACGAACCTAACCATGTCTATAACTTACATCCTCTAAGAGTTTGATGCACAGTTGGAATTTTCTCCTTGCAGAGTCAGTATATAGCATCCATGAATTATTTATGTGATGATTGCACAAAAAATGAACAGATGAATCTTTCAGCTCATAGCACCCCAAAAAAGGCATTGATCAAAGATAAATAAGACTTTCAAATATGAGGTAGAAATTTGTTTTCAGCATGATTTTGTAAAGGCTGTTGTTTTTTTTTTTTCTTTTCCCAACTGGATAAGTGCCTATTCTTATCTTTAAAAAGTTTTAAAAAGACATGTTGGAATAAAGGTGATACTGATATGCTTGGTACATAATTTCCCTCGGTCTAATGTATTATTTTCTAAGAAACCTGTGTTTTGTTTTATCAAATCACTGTTGAACGAATTAACTCTGAAAGGGATGGAGGGTGGCTATAAATATTTTGAATTCCTTTGTATGGTTTCATTTGAAAGAATTGTAAAGATTTCAACATTTTTATATTATGAAACATCAAATAAGTGTGTGTGTGTGTGTAAGAGTGTAAGAGCAGGAACAAGCAGTTTGTGAGGTTGCAGCAACGTTCGAGGGCCTTTCTGGGACAGATGATTTAAAGGGCTCTGAAGCTGGAGCTGCTCCTCTCACTTCCCCTTTAAATGGAGTCCAGTTAGAAGAAAGACAATCCCTTTATCCAAAGTTGTTAACTGGGAGAAGGAAGGTGAAAAATCTGTGTTAGAGCCTAAGTACTAACAGCTGGCTAGAGTTTTCTTTTTCAGTGTCCCTTTGGTGGAAGCACCAAGAAAAACAGGAAATATTTTCAGCATCATTCTAGTATTGTAATCATCCTTCTGAATGATTGTTGGCTTGCTAGACTATGAACTCTTTTGAGGAGTAGGACCCAGCCTGAATCCTGCCCCTATTGTCAGAGCCTAGAAGAATGGCTAAAATTTGGAGACATTTGTTGTTGATCCACAGATTAGAAATGTCGACTACTAGTATATTCTTGATTTCTTAGCTTCATATTTTACCTGGAACAATCTTATTTTCACGTGGCCTCAGAGTGGAACTGAATTGGGTAATTCACTGAAGGCTGTTCCAATACAGAGTGGTTGATGAACATTAGTAGGCTCTCAATATTTGTACCTAGAGGAATTGATGAACCAATAAAACAATAAGATTTTTTTAGGTAAATGGCATAGATGTTACTCAGGTTTACTTTGAAAGAATCAAGTATGTGAACCCAATGATTGGAATTGTGAAGCACAGGTGAGCTCTGTCACACTCCCGAGGACAAGCTCATCCTATGGTTTTGGACACTTTCCTGTTTATTACAATGACTATTCTCCAGGTTGTTACACTACCACTGTATCTGTAGACTTCTAATTTGGCACATAGGGCCTTTTTTGTATTTTTATGACTATGTGTATTTCCCACCAGGTTGGTTATATGACCTTGAGTGTAAGGACCTAGTTTCCTTAGTCTTTTTATGTATCTACAAGACATCACTTGAAATATGGTAGACATTACTGAAGATTCGTCTAACATATTTTGTAATGACACTGAGTGGGAAAGCATTCACCACCTAATCTGGTGTTAGGACACTAAACTGCTGTCTAGCACATATGTGTTTTTGTATACCAGGTGTCATACACTGTTTCAAGGCAACCGTGAGATATTAGCAAAAATTCTTACTCATATGTCTCTATCATCCCAGACATGTGCCTCCTGATGGCAGTATCCTACACTACCTATTAAATATATTTGCCACAAGTTTGAACCTAAATCAGTCTATGTCTTTAGACATTGCTAATCTAAAGGGAATAGAGAAACATTACACCACAGAGTTGATGTCAGCAGAATCCAGACTGTAGGAAATTATAGGACAAATGATCCAGTTTCTTCAGTAAATGAATTGCCAGGATGAAAGAAAGAAATGGAGGATGAACCTATAGATTAAAAGATACTTAGAGACACACCAACCAACTGTAATATATGGATCTTTTTGGGATCCTGATTTGACTAAACAGTAAAATAAATACAATTATGAGAATCCAGATAATTATAAAATTGACTTGATATTTGATATTCATTGGAATAATGTTATTGTGGTTATGTTGAAAACAAGAGTCCTTAACTTTTAGAGACACATTCTTAAATATGGTTGAAATGATATCTGGAATTTGCTTCATAGTAAGTGGATGTTAAGTGCATTAGAGATAAAACAAGGTTGGCCTTGTGTTGATAATTGTTAAAGCTGGGTGATGGTTATCTGATGGTTCATCTATATTCCTATATATATTTCTATATATACCTATATTCCTCTCTACTTTTTTTAAAAAGATTTTATTTATTTGAGAAAGAGAGACACAGCGAGAGAGGAAACACAAGCAGGGGGAGTGGGAGAGGGAGAAGCAGGCTTCCCGCGGAGCAGGGAGCCTGATGTGGGGGCTCGATCCCAGGACCCTGAGATCATGACCTGAGCTGGAGGCGACGCTTAACAACTGAGCCACCTAGGTGCCCCTCCTCTCTACTTTTGTATGTTTGACATTTTCCATAAGAAAAAGTTAATATAGTTATCAGAGTTCTTAATAAAGCTAATATATAAGGCACAGAGAGAGGAGGAAGGAAAATTTTAGATTGTTTAGAATATGTTGGCTCCAAGTTGCCTCTTCTAGCCCAGGAGGTCAAATGCCCAAAAAGAGAGGGCTGACAAACTCTGGAGTGGCAAGTGTTTCTCTTGATACAGGCCAGTGTTAGCATTTTTTCCCTCTTAATTCAGCTCATTGAAACAGAAAGAGTTAAATTCTTATTGATTGGAAAATGGGAATGGATTCTCATGTTCTGTTGAACAGGATATTTGATACAGTCTAGTTCATATTCAATGTGAAAGAGCAAAGAGATGGAGTCTCCAGGGAACAAATTTACGGAATTTTATAAAAATCAATAATGCCATTTTTGAATAGTTTTTAAAAAAAAATAGTGGCTGTAGACTTGTTAATTGTATATTCATTAACTTTTTAAAAAATATTTTATATATTTATTTGACAGACAGCAAGAGCAGGAACACAAGCAGGGGGAGTGGAAGAGGGAGAAGCAGGCTTCCCACAGAGCAGGGAGCCCGATGTGGGACTTGATCCCAGGACTCCGGGATCATGACCTGAGCTGAAGGCAGCCGCTTAACGACTGAGCCACCCAGGCGCCCCGCATATTCATTAACTTTAAAGTTATAGTCAAAGGTAGGTGAAACAGAAGAGTAAGTAGTTAACATCCCAGATTGTAGATATTCCTTCTGTTTTTTTTTTAAAGATTTTATTTATTTATTTGAGAGAGAGAGAATGAGAGATAGAGAGCACAAGAGGGAAGAGGGTCAGAGGGAGAAGCAGACTCCCTGCCGAGCAGGGAGCCCGATGCGGGACTCGATCCTGGGACTCCAGGATCATAACCTGAGCCGAAGGCAGTTGCTTAACCAACTGAGCCACCCAGGCGCCCCTCCTTCTGTTTTTGACTGTGCTTAGAATTCTGTAAAGGCAGAAGTAGTGAAGCTGTGCTGAAATCAACAGACTTGGGGTCTGCCCCAACTTTCGTGAGTAAAGAAGGAGCAGGCGGAAAGAACAACATTGGAGGCCCCTTCCAGGAAAGATGAACACCTTTGTAAGTGCGAAGTACTGTGAAGCTGAAGCTGCCCATTCTACTCCTGCTCTCTAAGTGTGTTTCAATACAAGAGCAAGCAGTTCTCCAGAAACAGCGGTTTCTTGGAAAAGGCCAAGTGAAAGGTTTACCTAAGAGTGTCCCTTACTAGCCCCAGCTGGGCAGAGCTTTCCCTTCCAAGGTTTCTGTTAGAAGAAACAGAAAAATTCCACAAAATTTCTCTTTTTTTGGAAGTCATTTCCTAACTTGAGTTTGCTCTAATTTTAGCAGGTTTTTAAAATTTCAAGGCAGGGGGCGCCTGGGTGGCTCAGTCGGTTAAGTGTCTGCCTTTGGCTCAGGTCATGATCCCAGGGTCTTGGGATCAATCCCCGCATCGGGATCCCTGCTTGATGGGGAGTCTGCTGCTTCCTCTCCCTCTGCCTGCCTCTCCCCCTGCTTGTGCTCTTTCTGAACTCTGTCAAATAAATAAATAAAATTAAAAAAAATAAAATTTCAAGAAAAAAAGAATCAGGGGAATGGAACTGTAGGTGGTGGTTGTAAATTAAAACAGTGGTTTGGAGTCCCAACAGGCCATGGATCAAAACTGAATGTGGCCTCTGCCAAGTTACTTTACCTCTCTAATCTTTGGTTTTCTCTTCTGTAAAATGGGGATAATCATATCCCCTACCTTTATAAATAGCACTACTTCTGAGAAGCCCTTTTGATCTCTTGGGGTAGAGTATACTCTTATGTTCCCAAGTACCCCACTGCGTTGTTATTTCATAGTTCTTATCAAAATTATATTTTTATTTATTATATTTATTAGCCTGAATGTTTCTATCTTCTGAAGTCTCCTGGCTCTGGGACCGAGACTAAATGATTGTCTTTGTGTCCCCAGAGTCTGGCATGGGGCCTGGAACATGGTGCCCCACAGGTGCTCATAACATGTTTATTATATAAATGATTGTCATGCCTCCCACTTATCAAAAATATATTGCTGTTATTTTACCAAGTATTTTTTTGCTGGAAAATGTGAAAATTGATATATCATAAGATTGTATATACTCAAATTTCTTTTTATTGGGAAAAAATTTGTCTATCAATCATGTTTACATTTTTTCAGAATCTTCTAGTAACAGCTATTCCTAACCTTAATACTATGGGACATTCCCTCAGATGCTGAACTGGCCCCACCACTGCATTTGATAATTCACTGAACTTTCCCAAATACAAGTGATTGAAAGATATGGTAGGCCCTTGGTATTTATTCAGTTTAAGAAATGTTGAATGAATACAAGTATGCCAATTATATCATTCTATTTTATGGATAAAAGATAGCAATCGGGGGGGGGGGTGCCTGGATGGCTCAGTCAGTTAGGCGTCTGCCTTTGGCTTGGGTCATGATCCCAGGGTCCTGGGATTGAGCCCCATGTTGGGCTCCCTGCTCAGTGTGGAGTCTGCATCTCCCTCCCCCTGCTTGTGCTCTCGTTCACTCTTGTTCACACACTCTCTCTCTCCCTCTCAAATAAATAAATAAAAATCTTTTAAAAAAAAAAAGATAGCAATCAGAATTATATGGTAACAAATTCACACATAAAAGACAAGGCAGGGCCAAGACCTGACTGATTCAACTGGTAAAGATACAATGAGCTACTTTTAGATTTTGACAGTTTATATACACAGTGCAAAGAAGAATGAGCTAATGGTGCCAGCTCCCCAGGTCCTTGTCCCACATACCCTAATGAACAAAGAAACAAAAGGGGCTGTATGTGAATAAACATTTTTCCAAAGAAAACATACAGATGGCTAATAGCCACATAAAAAGATGCTCAACATCACTCATCATCAGGGAAATACAAATCAAAACCATGATGAGATACCACCTCACACCTGTCAGAATGGCTAAAATTAACACAGGAAGCAACAGGTGTTGGCAAGGATGCAGAGAAAGGGGAACCCTCTTACACTGCTGGTGGGGGAATGCAAACTGTTTTCCAGGGCAGCCACTCTGGAAAACAGTATGGAGGTTCCTTAAAAAGTTAAAAATAGAACTACCCTATGATCCAGCAATTGCAATACTAGGTATTTACCCAAAGAATACAAAAACACAAATTCAAAGAGAGATATGCACCCCAATGTTTATACCAGCATTATCTACAATAGCCAAATTATGGAAAGAGCCCAAGTGTCCATCAACTGATGAGTGGATAAGGATGATGTAGTATAAATATACACAGTGGAATATTAGCCATGAAAAAGAATGAAATCTTGCCATTTGCAATGACATAGATGAAGCTAGAGAGTATATTGCTAAGTGAAATAAATCAGAGAAAGACAAATACCATGTGATTTCACTCATGTGGAATTTAAGAAATAAAGCAAATGAACATGAGGGAAAAAGAGGCAAACCAAGAAAGAGACTCTTAACTATAGAGGACAAATTGATGATTACTAGAGGGGAGGGGAGAAGGCAGAGAGGTTAAATGGGTGATGGGTATTGTGATGAGCATCAGGTATTGTATATAAGTGATGAATCACTAAATTCTACACCTGAAACTAATTGCACTGTATGTTAACGACCTGGAATTTAAATAAAAATGGGAAGAAAGGGGGGCTGTATGACTGTGTTCTGGGAAGTCATGGGGCATTTAACCCAGACTCAGATTAGCTGCAGTTCAAACCTATATGACTATATGCAAGGATGCATGGTCACCATAGATGAGCCATTCCCTACAATTCCACTTTCATATATCCTGCTTGGAATTCTGTCTATAAACAGGCCACTGGTTGTGGCTACTCTGAAAATACAGAATGGACCCATCCCCATCCAAAATTTGTTTCAGATGTTGGGATTGGTGATGCCACTTACATACCAAGAGGATACTAAAAGGTTTATTACTCACATAATGAGGCTTTATGAGGAAAGGAAAACAGGCTTCCAAAGCTGGCCTGAAAATGTCTTGAGAGAACAAGGAAAGGAGACTGGCTTTGATGATTGTTGCGGCTAGAGGGTGGGGCTGAGGTGAAGGATGTAATGCACAGCCAGGGGCTTGAATGGTTTGAAACTCTCAATTGCACCAAAGGAGAGAGCACCCGGGGTTTTTATTAGCTTGTCCAGATGTGCAGCTGAAGGGGAAGAGTGAGGGGTGAAGTTTCAGAGCTGTCAATAAACATCAAAACAAAATGGACACAGACTTTATTACAATTCATCCCTGATGTTTGATGACTAAAATGTACCATGTTTCTTTTTTTTCAAGTTTTTATTGAAATTCTAGTTAACATATAGTGTAATGGTGATTCATTACTTACATATAAAACCCAATGCTCATCACAAGTGCCTTCCTTAATACCTATCATCCACTTAGCCCATCCCCTGGCCACCTCCCCTCCATCAACCCTCAGTTTGTTTTCTGTAGTTAAGAGTCTTTTACGGTTTGCCTCCCTCTCTTTTTTTCCTTTCCCCTATGTTCATCTGTTTTGTTTCCTAAATTCCATATATGAGTGAAATCATATAGTATTTGTCTTTCTCTGACTGACTTATTTCGCTTAGCATAATACACTCTAGCTTTATCCATGTCATTGCAAATGGCAAGATTTCCTTCTTTTTGATGGCTGAGTAATATTTCATTATATATATGTAGGAATATATATATATTCCATGATACATATATATATTCCATTGTGATATTCCATGTGAGATATATATATATGTATTTATGTGTATATATATATATATATATATATATATATATCACATCATCTTTATCCATTCGTCAGTCGATGGACTCTGGGGCTCTTTCCGTAATTTGACTATTGTCGATAATGCTGCTATAAACATCGGAGTCCATGTGCCCCTTTGAATCAGTGTTTTTGTGTCCTTTGGGTAAATACCTAGTAGTGCAATTAGTTTCAGGTGTAGAATTTAGTGATTCATCACTTATATACATTTCCTGATTCACATCACAATACCCATCACCTATTTAACCTTATTCCCCCTGCTCACCTACCCTCCAGTAATCATTAGTTTGTCCTCTATAGTTAAGAGTCTCTTTCTTGGTTTCCCGCTCTAGTTTTTGAGGAACCCCCATACTGTTTTCCAGAGTGTCTGCAACAGTTTGCCTTCTCACCAGCAGTGTAAGATTGTTCCCCTTTCTCTGCATCCTTGCCAACACCTGTTGTTTCCTATGTTAATTTTAGCCATTCTGACAGGTGTGAGGTGGTATCTCATCAAGGTTTTGATTTGTATTTCCCTGATGATGAGTGATGCTGAGCATCTTTTCATGTACCATGCTTCTTCAATTGAATTTGTACAGGTTTAATAAGCCATTAAGGTTTTCTGTGAAGTCTGTAGCCTGAGGCCTGTAAGGAAGATGAAACTTCCATCAAATGTCTTCCTCAGCATTGTGTATTCTGTGAAATGAAATGAATACCTTGGTCACAGTCAACAATGCCTAGAACTCTGAAAGGAATAAGGACTCTCTTGATGAAGACTTGCATCATAGCTTCAGTATACATAGAGGTATGTGTGATGTTGATTTATATTTTCTTATCTGTGAAGCGAGAGATTCCCAGAGTCTTTACCCCAAAAGGGACAATCGAATAAAGAATTTATGTTGCTGCCATTGGCCAAACCAGATAACCAGGCCATAGACAATGGCCTAGAAGTCTAAAAATTTGCAGAAGGGGCCAATTGTTGCCCAGAGTATCCAGTGCTAAAATGACCGCCTGAAGTTTGGCAAATTGTGCTGATCCTTGGGTCTAGTACTTTGTCAGCGATTTATGGATTAAGGGATGAAAAACAGCAACAATCCACTTAGATCCATCATGTGTGATTATGGCAATGTATCCATAAAGTGTACAAACTCCCATTGCTATCCACTAAATTAATCCCAAGATGATCCTCAAGTAGCCAAGGGGTGACATTTTCCAGCCCCATGACATCTGGCAAGAGACTGGGGACATGGAGGACTATTCCTACCTGCAAGTGTGATATGCTAGAGGACCCAGGTTTGGCTCCATACTGTAGCAAAGAGGTTTGGTGACTGATGAGTTTGTGGGGTGCTTTTTCCAAGGCCCAAGACACAATTAGCTGGATATGGAGGGTCATAAACTCAGGGCCTGTGAAAGCCTCTATTTCCAGAAGATCCCAGTGTGTAGCCAGCAATTGCACTCTAATGATACATAGCACAGGACCTAATAGTGCAGTTTCTTGTGTCAAAATGCCACAGGCAATTTATGGTCATCATGGGTGGTCCAGAGACTCCAAGATGCATCAGAGTAGGTTGCTAAGCCCCTACAATGAAAGAGTTTCTGGAGGACACTAACAGGAATACCTATAGTATTGCTTTTTGGGGGGGGTTGTGCCATTCAAGTTGAGCCAATTTGCAAGTAACAGTGTAAATAGGCTAAAATAAAATTCGTAAGTGAGGAATATGTTGCCTCCAGAATGAAAAAAGGGCTAAAAAGTGTTGGACTTGTTTTAATGTGGGTGTTGAGAGGGTAAGTTGTGCTTTTTTGACAGTGTGAAGAATTGGCAGCTCTCAGATTACTAATTTTCAGGACCTTATCTGAAATGGTGAGACTTTGTACTTAAGTGTGGGTCAATAACCCACACCCTTTTTGTGAGCTCCTTTTTGAATATTTGGATATCCTGAATTAGTGTTTTCAAGGAATCCCCTTGGAAAAGAATGGTATCAGTGTAAATGTCATATTTGTGTTCCTCAAGAAAGTTGAATTCAGTTAAGGTCTTGCCGGCAAAGATTGTGTGAGATAGAAGAGCTGTTGAGACCCTATGGATAGCCAGGTAAAAGTGTATCATTTCCCTTTGAAGGGAAAGGAAAACAGGCCGAGAAGCATTTGAAATAGGAACTAAGCAGAACATATTGGCCAAATCTATAATAGAAAAATATTTATCAGTCGTTGGTTGGATGAAGTCAGTAAGTTCCATAATATTAATTATGGGGGCCATAATGGCATTAAGATTATAGTAATCCATTATGAAGACCCATTTATTCTTTCCAAGTGAAGAACAGGCCAAATGAGGCTGTGAAATGAAGAAGTAGTGAGGATCACCCCTTTTCTAAATAGGTCTTGTATAATGGGTTTCACTCCTTGAAAGCTCTGTTTTAATTTACATTGGGCCATATTAACTAGATAAAGGTGGAGAAGATGTCCACGACATTCCATTTCTTTAAACCAGTTCCTGTTCCTGCAAATCCTTAATTTAATTTTGATTTATTACCTAATGGGTCAAAGTGTCCATGCCCACTATTGGATATTTAAGGGCAATGGGTGCTTTTACCATGGGGAATTTAGTCAAGGCAGCAATTATGATGGTTAAAATAAGGTATACCTGTTTGTCCTCTATTTAATATTCAGTAACTACCCTAAGATTATAGGGGTTACCATGTTTACTGGTCAAGGTTCTCCAAGAAACAGCCAATAGGGTGTATACACACACACACACACACACACATACACACACACACACATGCACACACATAGAAGGAGACTTATTATAAGGAATTAGTTTACATGATTATGGAGACTAGTGAATCCAAGCTCTGCAGTGTGGGATGACAGCTCAGAGATGAAGGAGAGGTAATGGTGCAGTTTCGGTCTGAAGGCTGGTATTACATTATGACGTTTGATGGTCGTCTGTTGGAGAATTCCCTCTTGCTCAAGGAAGTCAGTCATTTTGTCATATTCGGGCTTCAGCTGATTGAACAAGGCCCACTCACATCATCGAGGGCAATCTTACACAAAGTTCACTGATTTAAGTGTTAATCTCATCCAAAAACAACCTCTAAGTTGACACATAAAATTAACCATCACAAGTTTACCTCTTGCCAATTTGATACCCATATACATCTCCTTAAGCCATACTTAATTTCCAAATGAGGTCAATAGGAAGGTCATCCTTCCACCTAACATGATACAACTATACTGTGTATAACCAAAACACATTAGTCTCTTCCCTAGAAGATGAGGTAAAGTCCTTGAGTGATGTTTACTCTTCTCCTTGATATCCCATAGCTTAGATACAATAAATTAAATCCCATAAATTAAATTCAATAGTTAAATAGTAAGATATAAAGTCTAATATATCTTATCTTACATGATAAAGGGTTAACAGAGGGAAGAAAGAAAGGTATTAAATACACATACACACAAACTCAAAAAAAAACCATTCAAACAAGGAAGAAATACTCATGATAATTAAGTTCTCATTTTTGTAATAGGCCACATGATCATAAATGGTATTTATAAATATCTTCTTTCTCTAACCATCCCATATTCCCTTTGCCTTCAACAAACACCTCAGCTGGTTGTGGTTCTTTACTTAGGGTGGAAGGGTGGTGAACCAAACCTTCATTCCCACTACTAGTGACCCTGCCTGGATTGGGTTGTTGTAGTTTTCCATTGACTTTAATCACAGAGCATAGTAATACTAAGAGATGCCCTAAAGGATCTCCTGTATTCCAGACATGCTCTTCCTTACCTCTGTTGTGGAGTAGCAGTCCAATTTCCCCTTGGTAGTTAGGATCAATCACCCCAGCCAGAAGAGTAACTCCCTTCTTCTCCTATTGATTCAGTGGGATGATGAGTCCAAAAGGGACAGGTTGCAGTCTTAACTTAGAGTTCAATGGAATTATTGTTGTATCTCCTAGAGGAAGAAGCAATCCTCCCTTTGGAACTAAGACCTCTAAGCCAGGAGAGAATAAAGTTGCAGGAACAGGAAACTAAAATTTTGCTAGTGGGTCACCAGGGGTATAGTGAGTAGTGCCACTACCATTCTACCCCTTGATTTCTGGACCTATGAATCCTGGCTATGGGAGAATCAGCATCATATATTAGATGCTGATTCAGAGCATATACTGCCTGCTGGAGAATCTTTCCTAGCCTTTCAATGTATTACCACCTAGCTGGTGCTATAATGAGTGTTCACAATCCATTCTGCAGTTTTATCAAGACAGCTGCTTTAAGATGGTGCGGACCATTGTAAACCAGTGAATTCCACGAGGTGGGCCCATTGGTGCACCTCATTTGTGGTGACGTGAGTTACTTGATCAGACATAATACTATATGGAATACAATTCTGTAAATGGTGGTTTTGACAGAAACACTGCATGCAGAGAAGGCAAATCTATATCCAGAGTAAGTGTCTATTCCAATAAGAACAAAAATACTGCCTCTTCCATAATGGAAGCTCTCCAATTTAATCAACCTGCCTTGAAGTAGCTGGCCGATTGATCACCCTAGGGAATGTTGCCATTCAGGAGCTCAGGGTTGGTCTCTGCTGTTGGCAGGTTGGGTACTCAGCAGTGGTCATAGCCAGGTTAGGCTTCATAAATGGAACTTCATGTTGCAGATCCCATACATAACCTCCATTCTTGCAATCTTGGCTACTTTGTTCATGAGCCCCTTGTTCATGAAACAGGGGTTGGCTGGGGAAAGAGGCTGACTGATATCTACAGAATGGGTCATCCTGTCCACTTGATTATTAAATTCTCTGCTGAGGTCACCCTTTGGTAAGAATTCACATAAGACACAAATATCTTCACATTTTTTGCCCATTTGAGGGGATATCTCAACATTCCCCATACTACTGGACCCTAGAAATTTCTCTGGTGTAAAAGGCCTCTTAATTTTTGCCAGATTTATTTCCCACCCCATGGCATGTAAATGTCTTACCAATAAACTTAGGGTAGTTGCTACTTCTTGCTTACTGAATCCATTCAATACAATGTCATCAATATAAAGGACTAGTGTGATATTTAGTGGAAGAGAAAGGTGAATAAGATTCCAGCTAACTAAATTATGACATACAGCTGAAGAATTGATATAGTCCTGAGTAGAACAGTGAAGGTGTACTGCTGGCCTTTCCAACTGAAAGCAAACTGATTCTGGTGAACCTTAGGAATAGAGAAAAAGGCATTGCCAGATTAATAGCTGGGTACCAGATACCAAGGGATGTGTTAATTTGTTCAAACAACAAAACCATATGAGGTATAGCAGCTGCTATTGGAAGCACCACCTGGTTAAGCTTATGATAATCAACTGTTATTCTCTAAGATACATCTGTCCTATGCATAGACCAAATGGTACAGTTGAATAGGGATGTGGGGAGAATCACCACCCCTGCAACTTTCAAGTCCCTGATGGTGGCACTAATCTCTGCAATCCCTCAGGAATGCCGTATTGCTTTTGGTTTACTATTATCCTAGGTAGAGGTAGTTCTAGAGTCTTACACTAGGCCCTTCTCACTATAATAGCCCTCACTCCACAGGTCAGGGAACCGATGTAGGGATTCTTCCAATTATTCATTCCAAAACTGGCAAAATAACCACAGGATGCTTTTGGAGGCCAACTAGGCTCACTGTGAGACAAACCTGAGCTAAAACTCCATTGGTCACCTAACCTCTATAAGCCCCTACTCTCAGGGGAGCCAAAGTGACATTTCAGGTCTCCTGGAATCAGGGTCAGTTCAGAGCCAATGTCCAGGAATTCCTGAAAAGGTCTAACTATTTTCCTTTCTCCAATGTACAGTTACCCTGAAAAAGGGCTTCAGGTGTCTTTGGGAGGGTGGGGAGAAAGAGTAACAGTATACTTATCAGTAGTGTACCAGGGTCCTTACTCAAGGAGTTCTAGTCTCCCCTTCATTCAAGGAATTCTAGGCCTATAAACTGGAAATTGATTGAGTAGTCATGAGTCTTTCTCTTATGATCCAGATTAAACTTTTGTTCATTTTACCTAAAACTTTTCGGTTTATACAGATCAAGTAAAAATTTAGTAGTCTTCCTATCTCTTTCACTGGTAGGAACACAATGATCCACTAGCCAATGGCATGTCTGAATGAGTCAGGCTATTCAGATTGTTGCTTTGTCTCTGCTGTCCACTACAGTAACCACACCCACTTTGCCTTTGGTGGATGAGTGGTACAACTTGGCTCCTGACACCATTGGACCCAATTATTCCCATTGCTTTAGGTTGCCCAATTCAGTGACTGCAGTTTCTACTATGAGATCTGACCTAAAGATAGGTGCTCTTCAAGGATGCTAGGGCATTTCTCACAAATTTATTTCTCATGGTATGTCTTCAGGACTCTCCTGGTGTGGGTGAGTAGGTCTTAAATGATTCTAACATTCCAATTTCCCTAAGCCTTTGAACACTTTCCTCTACATTATACCAAGGCAGGTCAGGAATTTCTATTTTATTCACTGTGGGCCACCTAAATTCCATGCTTCAGCCAACAGACCAAACAAATTGCTAGAATCCTTTCTAACTCCTTGAGCTGTAACATTGAATGTGAAATCTTTGCTTAGTGGCCCATATCAATAAATTCAGCCTGAGCCAACTTTATGTTCATTTCACCATTATTCTATGTTCCATGCATATTCTTAGTATCCATTCCCACACATGTTCTCCAGATTTCTGTCTGTATAAATTAAAAACTCAAATAGTTCTTTTGCAGTGTAGCACACCTCCTCATGGGTCACATAGCACCTCACCTTTAGGGACCTACTGGGATGTGAGTTTAGTTACAGGTCTAAAAGTAAAGAAGAGCCATGGCAAGTGGGTCCTGAGGAGAATAAGCATTGTTATGCATGAAAACTACCTCATGGGAGGCTCTTATCATTTGCTTAGGCAATGCAAGTTTAATACCCTCAGACACAGGTGAAAAGGCCATACTACTGTGGGTGGGGAGGCTACCACTGGGAATGGGGAGACCAATTCCACTGGCCATGGGAAGACACCATCTACTGGCAAATTAGACTCATCAGAATTTACGGGCTCAATGTACCCAGCTTCATCAAGGCCTTCCCACACATTCCTATTCCAGTTTACAGGATCCCCTTCTTTCCCAGTCAATTGCCCTACTTCAACAGTAGACACCCTGCAAGGCTTCCATTGTAATTCAGCCAATTTAAATGATAAGATTATGCATTTGATTTTCAGCAATTTCAACCCTGTGGCTATAGGAGATAAGGCTCTCCTTCAGGGCACAACTAGAAAAGCCTAAGTCATTCATTACTCAGAATTCAAATCCTTCAGCTCATCTTTTTCTTTACTACTTTGTCCAGGGACATTTGGAGAAACCAACCAATGCCATTATATTTCTTAGTTTTCAAAAATGTTCTAAATATCATATACAGAGTCACTTAGCTCCTTCCTTTTTATATGTCACTGATTAGGAGTATCCAATGCAGATATTTTGCAAATCTCTATAAACAGTTCATGGACTATCTCTCTTTACTACTGAAAATAGAGTCATTAACTTCTTTAAATCTAATAATACTAAACAGTCAATTCCAGAAACTCAAGATTCAATTCAGAAACTCATCCTTAACATTCAGTTCCTCTAGGACCACTCTCAGTACCAAAATGTGCATTAGTTGGTGTTCTCCAGAGAAATAGAACCAATAAGATATAGATATAGGTAAATATGAAAGTATTATAGTAATTGGTTCATGTGATTGTGAGGCTGAGAAATCTCACCATTTGCTGTATGCAGGCTGGAGAAAAAGGAAAGTCAGAGCGGTGATTCAGTATGAGTCTGAAGGCTTGAGAATCATGGGACCAATGGCCTAAGTCACAGTCTGAGTCCAAAAGCCTAAGAACCAGGAACACTGATGTCTGAGGGCAAAAGAGGGATGTCTCAGCTGAAGCAGAGAGCAAATTCTAACTTACTTTACCTTTTTGTTCTATTTAGGAGCACAACAAATTAGATGATGCCCATCTACATTGATGAGGGCAATCTTCTTTACTCGGCCTACTGATTTAAATGCTAATCTCTTCTGGAAACATTGTCAAAGACACACCCAAAAATAATATTTAACAAGCTACCTGGGCATCCTTTAGCCCAGTCAAGTTGACACATAAAATGAACCATTACACCAGTGAAGCCATAAGAGCCTTGGATTTTACTTGAAGAAAAGCCTTTGGATTTGTTGTTTTATTTCTTTGTTGTTTTTTAAAGAAAATTCCTTTAATGCATATAAGGTATTCATGTTACCTGTTTCTTCTTCTTAAGTGTCAGCAGGTGCCTATAGCCTCTTGTTCTCTTGGTGTCACGAATACTGTGCTTCGGCTGGGGCATAGCTAAATGTTGTGCATTGCTGGGCTGTATCAAAAGGACCCCATATCCTACTGTGCCTATCCTGTGTGTACCTTATGAGGCAAGTGTGAGAGCTGCATTTCACATGATAAGTAATACATAATTTGACCTCAGCCACCAAGCAGTCTGAGCTTGGATTCCAGCTTTTTATGGTACTCTGGAAAATGGCGGCTGCCCTGAATCTGTAGAACTTGCTCCATCCCCCACTCTCACCCTTGGTCCTGTTAAAACTTAATTTTTTTCCTAGATTCTCCTACTTGAAAGAAAGGACGCTCTTGTCATGTGGGAAATTGCAGCCCTCCCACAGGTAGAGCGGCTGCTGGCAGTCCCAGATCCTAACTCCTTGCTTAGCAGCCCAGAGAGTGTTCCTAGAGTCATGCATCAGGCAATTCTTCTTGTCTTTACAGTGTCTTTCATATTTTCTGCTGTTTCCTGTGTGTCACCAGAGCTGCTTCACAACTAGCTTTCATCAAAGTCTAATCATTGCCCTATAACAAGTTGGGCAGCAGTTATCTCCCACAGGAATGGTGAGAGAAAGCTGAAGATTGGCAAACCTCTGCCCCTTGAAGCGGACTGAACAATTTAGGAATAATCAAAGCCCAGGTCCTCATGAACCATTGCTGTCTAGCCATTTGATGGCATGAATTTGACCATTTGCTGGTTATGTGCTCACAGAAAGTCTAAATCCAGAAATCACTATCTTCCATTCTTTGAGCATTTGATTGCACTACATTAATAACTGGGATTAACAGGGGAAAAAAGCAAGTTAAATTTGGTAATGATAGTGTCCTTGCTGAGAAGATCAAAAAAGATAAAAGATAAACTAAATGAAAGATCAAGGATTATGATTAGTCTCACTCTTAAAAAATTTTTCTGAAGAAAAATAATTCCTATTCCATCTGCTTGTTATGGGGACAGAGACTGAGAAACTTCCCTTATCCCCACTCATGGTATTTCTTTAAAAGAAGCCTAACTGGGTGGGATACATAAGAGTTCACCAACACATCCTAATTTCTTTTCAAAATGCTATTTTCTGATTAGGGCCCCCCTCCTGTCCTTTCCTTCCATATACTACTTCCCACAGAAAGCTGGTAAGTTATATAAAAGTAATAAGAAAGGAAATCTGCACACAGCTCCTTGTTTATGTTAACAAGAGTTCATACTCCACTGGGTTCCTCAACATAACTTTACTAATCCAGGAATCTCTTGCCTAAGAAGATAAAAATGGGAAATAACTCTTATTCATTCCAGGAACTACCTACAAGACCCATCAACTCTTCAATAAAAAGTACCAAGTGACATTTTTCAACCTCATGTCTCTTTGAACCATTTGTCTTAAAATTCTTGCCTCACCACATTCACTAAACCCAAACTGTTCTATTATGACTGTTAATCCTAACTACACCCTCCCCTGACATTTGTAGACCTGCTCTACACCAACTTCAAAATCTGAATAAGTATCTCTCCTGCCCTGCCACGTGCAAGACTCTACTAAGGCTCAGTCCAGGTAGTGCTCTCCCTTACAGTGTTATGCAATAAAGTCACCTTCACTCAGCAAATTGGTTGATATTTGGGAAGTACGGTATATGAAGAGCATAGTCACCATTGCTGTACACCATCTGAGAGTGGACTGAGAGTGACAGAAGTCCCAGAAACATAGAAGGAAATGATTAATCAAACCATGTATAAAAATAATAAATACTTAATATCCATTTCTGTCACATTGTTCTGAGAAACAGTCTTCCCAAATGTAAACTGGGTCTGTCTTTCTCTGAAGTTTCTGGATGCATAGGAAAGACTGGGTGGGAGGAAAACAAAACAAAACAAAACAAAACAAAAACCTCTTCAAGCCCCTTTTGTCATCCTCGGGAGACCCTGTGGTTCTGAGTCTCAGTGGCAACCTATCACAAACCTCAATGCACATTTCACGTGCCTCAATCAGTGCGCATGCCCGTTGCTGTGCACGTCAGTTGCTGCACATGCGCTCTGCTGTCTGTGTTCTGTGAGCAGAGCTGAGGTAGAGGTTGTTGCGTTCCTTCCATCTTCTTTCTGTCTGAGACGCTACTGGTAGGTCCACAAATCAGTCTTTCCAGGAATCTAAGTGTGAGTGACTGTAAAGAGGGTGCTATTGGGCCTCAGGCAAATTCAGGTGGCACACTTGGTGGCGTCCAAGAAGGAAGGTTCTGGAGGTCGTCCTTCTTCTCACAGGCGTTGTGACCATCATGGCCCGTGTTATTGGGCGAGGCGGTGGGGGACAGGGGAGACAACGGAGAAACGTGGGCCAAGGAGGGAACGGGTCAGATAAAGATGGGGGTGTGCCTTGGGGTTATTATTTGAGGTGTCTGAGTCCTGGAAGTACCTGGAACTGCCGGCAGAGCGCGGAAGCTGGATTCCTCATGGGGGCCATGGGCAGGGGGCCTCCCATGTGGGCAATAAAAAAGGGTCTAGAAACGGGGAATGTTGTCAGGTTGTAACTGCCTCTCCGAGACTTGTGGTGCATCGTGCAAAGTGCAAGGGAGGATCAGACCCTTTAGTTGGTATTGGAACTAAACATCTCTGCCTAGTGTAAAAACAGCCATATATTCTGGGACTTATTTTAAGAATTTGGGGGCGCCTGGGTGGCTCAGTCGGTTAAGTGTCTGCCTTCAGCTCAGGTCATGATCCCAGGTCCTGGGAGGGAGCCCCGCATGGGGCTCCCTGCTGGGTGGGGAGCCTGCTTCTCCCTCTGTTGCTCCCCCTGCTTGTGCTTGGCTCACGCTCTCTCAAATAAGCCCCACATGGGGCTCCCTGCTGGGTGGGGGAGCCTGCTTCTCCAATCCCCCTGCTTGTGCTTGGTGCGCACTCTCTCTGTGAAATAAATAAATCTTTTTTTTTAAATAAAGTATTTTTGAAGTTAAAAAAATTAAAAGAAAACGTTTAGCCATGGTAGTGGTATAGCTATTCTTTTAAATACATTTTCCAAATACCAATGTTCTACTTTCAGGGTGAAATATGAGTGGGCATGTACAATCAAGATCCCAATCTAAACAAAGAAGAAATGATCAAAAGTCTTCCCAGGGAATTGATATTGTGGTTGTGAGTACTTTAATATTTGATGTTTTCTATTACCAGAAATTTATTTTTCTGAAAATTTTGTTGAACTAGTATGGATACAGTGGTAAGTTTTCTCTGGTGATAATGGGAAGGAAACACTGATCCAGGAGAATTCCATTCTGGTGTTGCCTGTGGAAATACATCCTGGGACTTCTTTCCCATTTTTTTTTAACAGCAAATTGCACACATCTATCCCAGTATAATTTAAAATAGCCTCCAAAGTCCTTGTTGGTATTTCTTCTTGAGTCGTCAGTGTATGGGAAGAGTAACTTCATTAAGAATAAGTTTATAGAATCTGATTTTTAAAATGCCTTTATACTTATTTATGACTAGATATATCTATGTATTGTATGATTCATATTGTTGGCAACTATTAACAACAAAACTTTTTATTTGCACACGTGTGTGTGCACACACACACCCCTAGGCCCAGCGGCGCAGTGATGGGCAACTGAAACAAAAGAAGGCACCATTTGAGAGTCAGGATATTATACCTGATCAAGGGAAAGAAGATAAAGGAGCATCTGGGTTTGAAGGTGAAAGGGAAGAATGCTTAAGGGGGAAGGGGGAAGGGGGCATAATGCATTATGACATACCATAACAGGAGGAAGGAAAACACAGATTATCTCAAACCTTTCCTGAAAATAGGCTGAAAGTGTGAAGACTATACTTTGCAACTTTGTGCAGTCCTTCACTATAATGAATTTGCTCTTTTCCTACAAGATTGATTTTTTTCTTTTGCTTGAAAATACCTTGCCAAAGCAGAGGAAACTGTGTTTAGCTATAATTACAAAAATTGCACATTATTTCAGTAGTTTAATTTGTTTTCCTCAGAACGTTGTTGTGTGACCTTCTTAGTCATTGCATTGAAAGTGTAAGTGACTTAAAAAAAGTGTAAGCAACTTTTAACAGCATGGGCTGAGTGCCAAGTCAACATATCTTATAACACCTGGAATAAAAGTCTGTTTGCATAGGGATGGTAGTCTCATTTTATGAGAAAACAGGCTTAGGGATCATGGTTTGCACTTCACTCATGGAAGCATAATTCATATTTCATTCCAAGGCTTATGTTCTTCTTACCATCTATACTGTATGGAAAGTGAATGAAATCTTGCCATTTGCAATGACGTGGATGGAGCTAGAGTATATTATGCTAAGGGAAATAAGTCAGTCAGAGAAAGACAAATACCATATGATTTCACTCATGTGGAATTTAAGAAACAAAAAGATGAACAGAGAGAGAAAAAAAGAGAGGAAACCAAGAAACAGACTCTTAACTATAGAGAACAAACTGTGGGTTACTGGAGGGGAGCTGGGCTGGGGGTGGGGAGGATGGGATGGGTTAAACCGGTGATGGGTCTTAAGGAGGGCATTTGTTGTGATGAGCACTGGATGTTGTATGTAAGTGATGAATCACTAAATTCTACACCTGAAACTAATATTACACTGTATGTAAACTAACTGGAATTTAAATATAAACTTTAAGAAAAAAAATAAAAACAAAAGTGAATGGTTTTATATAAAATGCTTAATACTCAAATGTGTCTGTACCGTAAAGTAGCTCAGTCCTGGCCCAGGAATAAATGCAGTTCAGTGGAGCAGGAGAGAGGCTCCAGAAAAGAGCTCAATAAGTGATAGCCACTATTTCCTTTTACTGATAGTTTGATCTGGTAAGCTTGGTAATAGCTGGATAATTTAGAATACTGGCATATAGCTAAATATATTAGTATGATTTTTAAAGTGGCTTTAAAAGGTGTTTAAATACTTCTATGATTTGGAAAATCAGAAGTACCTTAAAATTACCATACAACCAAAAACTGTTTCTTCTAAATATAATATTTTTACCAAAAAGTTATAGTCAATTTACATAATTTAGGCCATGGATTATTTTAGCAATTCATTGTTAAGAGGTTTCCACAACATGACTGACAACAAAGCCCATTAATTTCCTTCCAACCTACTTCCTTTATTCTCATTTGGGACAGAAATTTTGCTAATAATTTGTTGGTATTTTTGATACTTTGTTCTAAATAGGACTTATTTATGGAAAATTACATAAAGGGCCTTTGTACCTTAATATAGCTAGTTACTTTTAACAAAATAAGTTTCAGGCTACCCCAAAAGGGGATGTGGGTCACTACTATAAGATTTGTCATAAGCCCAAAAATGCACTCAGTTAATCCTTCAGAAAATTATTTTATTGTAATTAAAATCCTATCCATGGTGTAGACTTCAGATTTCTTAGATAGCTGATGCTCTCTACTTTTGGTGCCCTATGGTAATATAATGGAAATGTAGATGTAGTGTGGTTTATCTTTTTGTGTGTGTGGTTTATCTTTAGGTTGTCATTTAAAATAGTTTCATAATACAGGAAAACAAAGATGTGAAGTCCATCCTTCCATCATAGTTATTATCATAGTAGCCGACAGGATTTTATTTCATATAACTGAAGGAATAAATATTTTTTCCTTATTTATATTTCATGTTCATTGCTTAAATTGTTAACTTTTTTTTAAGGGCCTGGTCTGAAAGCTGATCTCTGGGAACTGGCTGAGTCAAATATTTGGGGTAAGTGTAGAGATGGTCTGAATGTCAAGGGGGCAAGTTTATCAAATGTAGAGTTCATTAAAACGCCAAAAGCAGGTATTCTACCCTTTAAGAATGCAAAGTATGTGGTTTTAGTTTTCAGAATATTGTATCATTAATAATACAGATATAACATTATTGTTACTTTAATAAAAACAGTTGCATTTTAAATCCTTTCCCCAAACAAGCCTCAAATGACTAAATAATAAAATGACAAGACATAGTCAAATTTATTATTGTTCACATAATAAAGATTATTTGGCAGGTAATTTGGACCCTAAGTGCCTGACTGCCTTATTTATAGACTAACAGATCTAGAAACAAATTGGGTCAGAGCCATATTGAACTATGAAATATAAAACATCTTCTTACTTTTGAATATAAGTACTTTAGCCAAGAGCTAATAATTTTCAGATTCTTTCATAATGTCTATGTTTACAAATACATAATGCATTTATAGCAAATATCAGCTTGTATGAAATATGCTGAGGTACTAAAGTAGATTCTACTACCAGCTCTAACGTAATTTGTGTGATTTTTTTTAAAGATTTTATTTATTTATTTGGCAGAGAGAACAAGTAGGCAGAGAGGCAGGCAGAGGGAGAGGGAGAAGCAGGCTCCCCGCCGAGCAGGGAGCCCGATGCAGGACTCCATGCGGGGCTCTATCCCAGGACCCTGGGATCATGACCGGAGCCGAAGGCAGCCGCTTAACCAACTGAGCCACCCAGGCACCCCCGTAATTTGTGTGATTCTAGGAGAATCCCTTAACTTCTAAACCCACCTTTACTCCTGTATAATTAGTGAATTCAAATCAGATATATTAAAGTAACTTTTGATGCTGATTTTTGCATTCTCTGGTTCTGTTGGATAGCATGAATAGAATACAAAGATTTGCTATTTTGCATGACTCAATTATTGTAAAATATCCTCTGGGGTCAAATTTTAACATCTGAATTGAGATTTCATTGCTACTAAGACAATGACTAAATACTGCCTGATGTTTGTTTTTCTTTATGGAGACCCAAATAGGTGTAAGTACATTCTGTCAAATTCTGAATTCTTCTGGCTTTTAAAAAACAATTGCATTTTAAATCCTTTTTCCCAAGAAGCCTCAAATGACTACATAAGAAAATGGCAAGAGGGAGTCAAGTTTCTAGTACCTGTGGCTGATACATGCATGTAGAAAATGCATGTAGTCACTGATAGTCAAGATGGGTGTAAGATATCTGTGCTAAGCATGCTCACTATCCCCGTCAGTCTTCTTGAGCTACTGTCCCCAATAAAAATGTGAACGCTATGATAAATTACCTATAACAATAGCAAAAGTGACAATAAGTTTCTGCCTTGAGACATAAATTGGTAAGATTTGAAGTTTAAAGTCTATAACTTTAATAATTCCTAAGTAATCAACTTAGATTTTACATACGTGTTTTTCAAATTGATGACCATTAATTATAAGAGCTTCTGAATTTAAAGGACACACTTGATATTTAGGAAGGAAATTACCTTTCATTGGCCTAAACGTTTTTAGTCTACATTGCTGAACCATTCCATTAGACTATTTACATAAAGAGATATTTTTCAGACTACTTCCAGGAGCCTATTGAACATGGCTAAAATGTACTCATACGAAGATCATAGCTTTTAAAATGCATGTTATTCCATAGATAATACGTTACATGAGCATCCAATATAAAAGGTAAGAAAAAAAAGCAACAGAATAAACCTAACAAAAAGGAAAGAGGTACTGAATAAAAGGTATGAAATAGTAGTAAAAGGAAAAGTAATACAACTAATAATTGAGGAAGATTGCTCTTTTAAAAAATATTTATGGAGAATATCCACTAGTTTACATAATCTTGAAGAAACTAAAAAAATGAAGTACACACAATAAGGAATATGAACAAGACACTAACAAATAGTATTTTATATAACTGAAAGTGAATACATTCTTGAACTCTTAATATTTTTAAAATATGGATGAAATAGTTGATATATTAGGAAAACTTACATAATATATTCCAGAAGTATCTGAACATTGCAGATACTATGAGAAAACTTCCGAAATTTGTCAGAGTTGTCCCTCAGAAGCACTTACTTTTAGTGAATAATATGATATTGATTGTATATTTGAAAGGTGGAGAGAGTAGATCTTAAGCATTCTCACACACAAAAGGTTAACTATATGCGGTGATGGATGTGTTAATTCCTTATGTTTATTTGGTAATCACGGTGTACACATAGGAGCAAATCATCATGTACACTTGAAATATATACAAGTATGTTTGTCAGTTATTCCTTAATAAAAGTTTTAAAAAAGCACTTTTAGAAACAAATGTTTGACTTTTCTAGGTATCTTTCCCTCTCTCCATTCATTTCCTTTTTCACTTCCTCAATTCATTCCTTCCATTTTTGTATCATACTGTAAGACACAGTATATATGTGCTTCACATTTTGATGTCAGAAGTGATGGTGATAACTTAAAATCAGTATGACCATGTAATTTATTATACAAACTGTCAAGTGTGAAAAAGGGCATTATTCATAATCATAGTAGGATTACAGGTGGAAATGGGAACAAATGGTTACCAATCACATAAAGGCTAAACTAGCTCAAAAAAAATTTTTGCACTTCTGCACAATAGAGCCAAAACAAATGTAGTACTGGCCTTTTTATTCACTTAAGCAGCAAAAATGTGACATTGTTTTAGATATCTTATATTCAGAATGTTATTTCAAGTGGAAGCTTTTATTTATTTTTAAAGTTTTATTTTTATTTACTTGAGAGAGAGAGCGTGAGCACACAAGCAGGGGAGGGGCAAAGGGAGAGAGAATATCCAACAGACTCCCTGCTGAGCCCTACATGGCCTCGATCTCATGACCCTGAGATCCTGACCTGAGTTCCATTCATTTAGTGTGTTCTAAACTTGAACTGCCTTTTTGTTTCCTTGTACCCATAGAAAGAGTGATGTGTTTAAAAATACTGATTAAATATTTGCCTAAAATCTATCTTATAAAACCAAAACTATAGTGTTTGTTGTATACCTTTAATGTACTATAAATAAAATTCTGCTAAGTAATGTTTCCAACTGTTTTGTTTACCTTACAGGTGAAGGGCAATCACAGGATTAAATGAAGACAAGCTGAAACCATGCAAACTGTTCTTATGCTGGATATTTCACTGTTAAAATTCTCTCAATAAAGTTTTACAACTTTCTCCAAAGAATCATGCAAATGTTTTGTTAAACTTATTTCTAAGCATTTGATGCTATTGAAAATCATATCACTTCATTTATTTATTATTTCCCTGGGAGAGAACATTTATTGAGCATCTACTTTGTAATTTTCATGTCATTTTTTTATTCAAGTATAATTAATATTCAGTGTTATATTAGTTTCAGGTGTGCAAAATAATGATTCAACAATTCCATACATCACCTGATGCTCATCAAGATAAATGTACTGTTAACACCCCTTTACCTATTTGACCCATCCCCCCACCCACCTCTGCTCTGGCAACGATCACTTTGTTCTTTGTATTTAAGAGTCTGTTTTTTATTTGTCTCCTTTTTTTTTAAGATTTTATTTATTTGAGAGAGAGAGAGCACATGAGAGGGGATAGGGTCAGAGGGAGAAGCAGACTCCTTGCTGAGCAGGGAGCCCGATGCGGGACTCGATCCTGGGACTCCAGGATCATGACCCGAGCCGAAGGCAGTCGCTTAACCAACGGAGCCACCCAGGCACCCCTCTCCTTTTTTCTTTATTCATTTGTTTTGTTCATTATTTTAAATTTTGTATTGTGATTTACCTGGTATATACAGATATATATTGATGTTCTCTCCAACTTTGCTAAATATGCTTTTTAATTTTGAAAGTTTATGTCTGGCTTCCATTTGGTTTTCAACATACACAACCATATAATCTTTGAATACTAACAGTTTGCTTCTTCTGTTTTAAACATTATAACTTTTGCTTCTCTCATAACATTGGACAGACCCACCCAGTACAAATGTTGAATAGAACTGGTAATATTGGACATTCTTGTCTTATTCCTGATAGGAAGTGGAAAATTTTAAATTTCACCATGTTTATTATGTAGTAAAGAAAGTTCTATATTTATCTTGGATATATGTTGACTTTCATCAAACACTTGTAGTGCATTTATTGAGATGATTGTAGGATTTTTTTCTCCTTTAATCTGTTAATGTGGTGAAATGCATAGGTAACTTCCTCTGTTTTTAACCAACCATTCATTACTAGGGGGGAAAATGGTCATGATATATTATTCTTCTGAATAATCTAAGTCTTAATAATTTGTTTAGAATTTTTGTGTATATCCTCAAGAGTGACATTAACCTGTATTTTTATTTCATGTACTCTCTTTTTTGGACTTTGGTATCAAGGTAACACTAGCTTCATAAAATGAATTGGTATGTAAAACCCTTTTCTACTCCCTGGAACTGAAGACTCTGACAGGCTGTGAGTAATGCAGGGCTAGACTTTCCCATGTTTAGCTGTTTCTGAAATGCATCTCCTTTTTAGCATTGGACCCTACTTAAAGTACAATGACTATTTTTTTCAAGCCTTGTGAGTTGCCCATCTTTCCTACAAGATACCCCTAATGATGCTGCCATTATGCAAGCTACCTGCTCCTGTTTCTATGCTTCTATTACTCTTCTATACCCAGAAAAATAAACATCATGGCTCTATTAACTTGCCTAGATAATGGTTGTGAATGGCTGACCAACCAGAGCTGTGTACAGTTAGGACAGTAACTCCATTTATTGTGTTCTTTAATAATAACAGGAGTTATTATAAAAACTTGTATTTGTAAGGTGAGTACTAAGTTAGCCACTCCTTTGTCCTAAGTTTCATACATTTATGACCTCATTTTATACATTTTATGACCTCACAAAAAAGGTCAGATTGTACCCAAAACTTATATCTGACTCCAGTAAGCAGCAGACTTGGAGATTCAAGTTCTAAGTTAGAAGCCTTGTTCTTTCTCAAAGTAAATATTTCTGAAAATGCTGAATCTAGGAAAACTCACAGTGTACATTATAACTATCATGGTAATCTGATATTTTCATAAAAATTTATAGTAATTTTTTCACCATTTGACATAAAAGGTTTTGTTCTTCTCTTGAAGGAAAGTTTTCCCAAAATGTGGCCCACAGATCATATAGTGAGTGTCCCAGATGAAATCATTGATAACAAAAACATTAAAAATATTTTGATAACATAAATTACTGTGCTATAGAAAAACATAACTAGCATACTAAAGCCATTTGGAATGGTTTGTATGAAGAAAGAGAAAGGAACTGGTGACACAAGGCGCCATGGCAAAAGACCACAACATCTGCAGAATTTCTGACCTCTCTTCAAAAGTTATTTAAAGGCAGGGAGGGAAAAGCCGCAGATCTCTTTTTCCCTCTACATACATCTCTATCAGCCTAACAATCACCACATCACAGAAGCACCTCCAGAGGCTAGTTCTAGCCTTACACCCCTATTAGTCTGCACAATACAAGAATTACTTGTATCACTGAGCCCCGCCCCCATTTGCATCCTCACACTCCAAAAAAGTACTTCTGCAACTAAGGGCACTACTCAAAATTCACCCCATTTAGGGAATGGCAAGGGATTACAAGCAGCAATTGTTTCCCCACTTTACAGAGGATGAAAAATACTCCTTAGTCCAAAAGTACTGAAAATCTAAGGTTCAAATTAAGAGTGAGACTAAAGGTAGGGTGTCACACTGTGCCACAAAACATATGAGAGGTCCCTAGGTTGTGGAGTTGGATTAAAAAAAAAAATGAGGGCCTAAGTAAAACAAACAAACAAAAAAAAAAAAAAGAGAAAGGGGGTATGGCTAAAGCAAATTAACTTGGTTCTTACCTATTCTGCCTCCTTTTGGCTATGGCATGAAATAGCCATGGGTTTCAGTCCTGACTCTGACACTGTCTGATGACAGGAAAGGCATTTAGATCCATTGGGTCTGTTTCATTTCCAAAATAGAAATAACAGGGATGCCTGGGTGGCTCAGTCATTAAACCTCTGCCTTCGGCCAGGTCATGATCCCAGGGTCTGGGATCAAGCCCCACATCGGGCTCCCTGCTCAGCGGGAAGCCTGCTTCTCCCTCTCCCACTCCCCCTGCTTGTGTTCCTTCTCTTGCTGTGTCTCTGTCTGTCAAATAAATAAATAAAATCTTTAAAAATAAAATAAAATAGAAATTATAATATTTATACTAAATGATTGCTATGAAGAATAAATGAAATAACATGAAGTTAGGCATTACATTGTGAATGGGTTTGGCTTGTTCCTTTATTTTTCATTTAAACTTTCAAATTGTTTTTGTTTCATTTACTATCACAATTCCATCTCTAGCAAGTAATACTGATTTTGAATTTCAAGTAGGCATAGATGTCTTTTTAGCTAACTTTTTAAATGATTTGAGTTTAGAAACTGATTTCAATACATTTATTGATTGAATAACAATGTAGCTGGTGTTAGACATGGCATCCATTCTAAAGTGGGTCTGTAAATATCTGAGGTCTGACAAGGCTGCTCTAAGTCATGGTATGTGCTGAGAACTGTGTTCCTTGCTGTGTGTGATGCCAAAGAAAATAAGTCAATATTCTGGTCATGCAACCCACACAAGTCAACACCAGAGTCTGTCAAGTGGTCCTTAAGTAACACTGCAGAAGCCAACAGGACCACATGCTTAACCACAGCAGCTGTTATTTTGGCTTATTACACTTCTGTAGATTTGACCGGTCAGGAAATGGTAAGCCCAAATGGATTCAAACCGTTTATTACTTACAGACACAGCAAAAGCAGTATCAGCTTGGTGTCAGTTCCCTGCACCGGTAGCCATACAGGGACTGACACTGAATGGGAGTTGTTCAGTGACAGACAACACAGGCTGGTGGGTCTCTCTGCCAGTGTGAAGTTCACAGCAGTACCCTAAGGCAGGGAGCATTTTTGTAGTCCACAGCTGTACTCTCAGGTGGAGCAAGGAGGAATGTCCTGTAACAAACTGAAACCAGAGATGGATGCATATTTGACCTTGTGTCAGCTTCCAGCTAGATAGGGAGGCAGGTGAGAAACTACTCTGTAGCAGCTTCTCATCAGGCGGCTTACCCCCGCCCCCCCCAAGAGGAATCACAAGGTGTTCTACCAAGAGTCACGTGCCTGCAGTCTAACTTTGCCTACAGGGCCTAAGTAGGAACATGCAAATTCACCAGGGCAACAAAGCAGAGCCAGTTCTCTGCAGTGTTTGGCACCAAACAAAAGGTCATATGTATGGTGCCTACAAATATAAAATCTATAATGCTGACTTCTAAATGGAGGAGGTGCTTTTCCTGTTGGGAGTTGTTACAAAAGATCAATTTAGTGCACATGCACTGAATTTTAGCTTGTTTCAGAAAATATCTGGGATTCCAGAAATGAAAAGACCAAGGACATGTGGTGCTTGCTAGAAGAGATATCACTCTGGTGAGGTAGATAGATACATAAACAGAAAAGCTGTTGAAATGCAGAGGAGAAACACAGGAAGGGACCCAGAAAACAAAACAAAAGAAACAAAAGATAACAAAACACAGTGAGTTGAGTGGCCAGGAAGCAGGAGGAAAACCAGGAGAAGGAGACTCATCCTCAGAGTAAAAAAGGCCACCTGGATTCCCACATCCACTGGTCACTGATTTTGTATATGTGATCCTGCTGATATGAGGCTAGGTGACATCTAGGCCTCACATTTAAATCTAAAATAACCTACCAACTTCACACTTAACAACTAAATACGGTTGACCCTTGAACAACATGGGGGTTAGGTGAGCTGACCCCCTACATGCTCAAAAATCCGTGTATTATTTTGACTCCAAAAATAACTACTAATAGCCTACTTTTGATTGGAGTAGATTAATACATATTTGTCTGTTGTACATATTATATACTGTATTCTTACAATAAGATAAGCTAGAGAAAGGATGTTGTTAAGAAAATCATAAGAGAAAATACATTTACAGTATTCTACTGTATTTATTGAAAAAAAATCTAGACATAAGTGGACCTGCACAGTTCAAACCTGCATTGTTCAAGGGTTAACTGTAATCAGAGTGGCCAGTTTTCATAAAAAAATATATCTGCTCAGTTATCTCCATTTTATTAAGGAAATAACTGAAGATAAAAAAGATAAATATCTTATTCAAGGTCACCACATTAGTCCTTTTAATTTCTTTGATTAGTATTTTATGGTGTTCACTGTAAAGTCTTTTGCCCCTTTGGTTAAATGTATTCCTAAGAATTTTATTCTTTTTGATGCTATTGTGAATAGAATTTTAAAAATTCCCTGATCAATGTTTCATTATTAGTGTATAAAATAAAACTGGTTTCTGTATGTTTAGTTTATATCCTGCAATTTTACCAAAATTATTGATTAGTTCCAAAATATTTTTGGTTGAGTCTTTGGGGTTTTCTATATGCAAAATCATATATTCTCCAAATAGCAACAGTTTTACTTCTTCCTCTCTGATCTTGATATTGTTTGTTTGTTTGTCTTCGTCTCCTCATTGCTCCAGCTAGGACTTAAAGTGCTATATTGAATAACACTGGTAAAGAGGGGCATCCTTGTCTTGTTCCTGATCTTGGAGGAAAAGTTTCAATTTTTCTCCTTTGAGGATAATGTTGCAGATTTGTTGTATATGGTCTTTATTATGTTGTGGTATGTTTCTTCTATTCACAGTGTGTTGAAGGATTTTATTGTGAAAAGATGTTGAATATTGTCAAATGGTTTTTCTGCATCTATTGTGATGATCATTTGATTTTTAAAAATTTTAATTCCAGTGTAATTAATGTATAGTGTTATATAAGTTTCAGGTGTACGATATAGTGATTCACTAATTCCATATATTACTCAGTGTTCACCAAGATAAATGTATTCTTAATCCCCTTCACTTATTTTACACATCCCCCCACCCTCCCCTCTAGTAACCACCAGTTTGTTCTCTAGAGGTAAGAGACTGTTCTTTTGTTTTGTCTCTTTTTTCCCCCTTTGTTCATTTGTTTTGTTTCAGAAATTCCATGTATGAATGAAATCATATGGCATTTGTCTTTCACTGACTGGCTTATTTCACTTAGCATTATACTCTCTAGCTCCATCTATGTTGTTGCAAATCACAAGATTTCATTCTTTTTATGGCTGAATAATATTCCATTGCATATATATATATATATCTCACATCTTCTTTATTCATCTGTCAAAGGATACTTGGGCAACTTCCATTATTTGACTATTGTAGATAATACTGCAATAAACACATGGGTGCATATATAGCTTTGAATTAGTGTTTTCATATTCTGTGGGTAAATACCCAGTAGTGTGATTACTGGATCATACGGTAATTCTGTTTTTAAATTTTTGAGAAACTTGCATACTGTATTCTACAGTGGCTGCACCAGTTTGCATTCCCACCAAGAGTACATGAGGTTTTCTTCTTTCTCCACATCCTCACCAACACTTTTTGTTTCTTGTGTTTTTGATTTTAGCCATTCTGATAGGTGTGAGGTGATATCTCACTGTGGTTTTGATTTGCATTTCCCTGATGATGAGTGATCTTGAGCATCTTTTCATGTGTCTGCTGTGTATGTCTTCTTTGGAGAAATGTCTGTTAATGTCTTCTGTCCATTTTTAATTGGATTATTTGTTTTTTGGTTGTTGGGTTGTATACATTCTTTATATATTTTTGATACTAATCCTTTATCAGATATGTCATTTGCAAATATCTTCTCCCATTCAGTAGGTTGTCATTTTTTTAAAAGACTGATTTATTTATTTGAGGGAGAGACAGATATCGAGTAGGGGGACAGGCAGAGGGAGAAAATCTTCAAGCAGACTCCCCACTGAGCATGGAGCCCAACATGGGGCTCCACCCCACAACCCATGAGATCATGACTTGAGCTGAAACCAAGAGTCAGATGCTTAACCAACTGAGCCACCCAGGCACCCCAGTAGGTTATCATTTAGTTTTGTTGGTTGTTTCCTTTGTTGTACAGAAGCTTTTTATTTTGATGTAATTCCAATAGTTTATTTTTGCTTTTTGTTTCCCTTGCCTCAGGAGACATATCTAGAAAGAAGTTGTTTTGGTTGATGGCAGAGAAATTATTGCTTATGTTCTCTTCTAGGATTTTTATGGTTTTAGGTCTCACATTTAGGTCCTTAATCGATTTTGAGTTTATTTTTGTGTATGGTGGTAAGAAAGTGGTCCAGTTTCATTCTTTTGCATATAGCTGTCCAGTTTTCCCAGCACCATTTGTTGAAGAGACTCTTTTTCCCATTGCGTATTCTTAACTCCTTTTTCAAAGATTAATTGACCATATAATCATGGGTTTATATCTGGACTTTCTATTCTGTTCCATTGAGTTAATCATGTGATTTTTATCTTTTACTCTGTAATTGTGATGTATTACATTTATTGATTTGCATATGTCTGAACCATCCTTGCATCCCAGGAATAAATCCTACTTGCTCATGGTGTATAATCCTTCTAGTTTGTTCTTGAATTTGGTTTGATAATATTTTGTTGAGAATTTTTACATTTATATTCATCAGAGATATTGGTCTATAGTTTTCTTTTCTTGTAGTATCTTTATCTAGCTTTGGTATTGGGATAGTGTTGGCCCCATTCAATGAGCTTGGAAGTGTTCCCTCCTCTTCAAAATGTTCACTAAGTGTGAGGATTGGCATTAATTCTTCTTCAAATATTTGGTAGAATTCACCAGTGAAGCCATTTGGTCATGGGCTTTTCTTTGGGGGATGTTTTTTATCTCTATTCAACCTCTTAACTTATTTATTGGTGTGTTTATAATTTCTATTTCTTTGTGATTCAGTCTTGGTAGATTGTATGTTTTGAGGAATTTATCCATTTATTCTAAGTTATCCAATTTGTTGGAGTATAAATATTCATAGTATTTGCCTTTGATCCTTTATATTTCTGTAGTATCCATTGTAATATCTCCTCTTTTGTCTCTAACTTGATTTCAGTCTTCTTTTCTGACTTAGTCTAGCTAAAGATTTATCAATGTTATCTTTTCACAAAGCCAACTCTTAGTTTCATTGATCTTTTCTATTGTTTTTCTACTCTATTGCTTTAAATTTATGCTCTGTTCTTATTATTTCCTTCCTTCTGCTATTTTTGGGCTTAGTTTATTCTACTTTTTTGCTTCCTTGAGATATAAAATTAAGTTGTTTATATGAGATCTTTCTTCTATATCCTGTGTTCATGTATTGGAAGTTAATATTGTTAAAATGTTCATACTATCCAAAGTGTTCATAGATTCAATGCAATCTTTATCAAAATCCCAATGGTATTTTTTAAGGAAATAAAAAAAATCCTAAAATTCATATGGACTCACAAAAGAATAGCCAAAGTGATCTTGCTAAAGAAGAACAAAGCTGGAGGCATCAAAATATATTACAAGCCTACAGTAATTAAAACAGTATGGCACTGGCATAAAAACAGACATAGACCAATGGACTAGAATAGACAATCCAGAAATAAATCTGTGTATATGTAGTCAACTGATCTTCAACAAGGGTGCCAAAAATTCAAATGGGCAAAGGATACTCTCTTTGACAAATGGTGCAGTGAAAACTGGATATCCACCTGTAAAAAGATAAAATTGGTCCTCTATCTTACACCATACACAAAAATCAATTCAAGATGGATTGGAGACTCAAATATAAGACCTAAAATTGTAAAACTCCTTGAGGAAAACATAAGGGGACAATTTCTTGACATTGGTCTGGGCAATGATTTCTTTGCTGTGATAGGCAAAAAGCAAAAATAGACAAGTGGGACTACATCAAACTAAGAAGCTTCTGTACAGGAATGGAAGCAATCAACAGAGTGAAAGGCAACCTTCAAAATGGAAGAAAATATTTGCAAACTATTTATCTGCTGGGGGTTAATAACCAAAATATATAATAATATCTTACAACTCAATAGCAGTAAAACCAAATAACTCAATTTAAAAATATGCAAAGGATCTGAATAAGACATTTTTCCAAAGACGACATAGGAATGGCCACCATGTATATAAAAACATCACTAACCCTCAGGGAAATACATATCAAAACCACAATGAGATAACACCTCACACCTATTAGGATGGTTATTTCTGAAAATAGAAGAAAAGATAATAAGCAATGGTGAGGATGTGGAGAAATTGGAACCCTTACACACTTTTGGTTGGAACATATAATGGTGTAGCCACTATGGAAAACAGTGTAAAGTTCTAAAAAACTAAACTAAAAAAACTAAAAATGGAACTACCATATGAGCTCTCAATCCCACTTCTGAGTATATATCCAAAAGAATTGAAATCAGATCCCAAAGAGATATTTAAACTACCATATTAATCACAACATTTTTCACAATAGCCAAGGTATGGAAATAACCCAGATGTCCATTGACAGATAAATGGATAAAGAAAATGTGGTATATACATGCAGTGGAATATTATTCAGCCTTAAAAAAGAAGGAAATTCTGGCATTTGTGACAACATGAATGAACCTGGAGGACATAATGCTAAGTGAAATAATCCAAGTGCAGAAGGACAAATACTGCATTATTGCACTTATATGGCTATCAAAAAATAGTCACTCATAGAAGTGGAGAATAGAATGGTAGTTGGCAGGGGCTAGGGAAGGGCAAAATAGAGAACTGGTTTTCAGTGGGTATAAAGCTTCTGTTATGCTAAGTGAATATATTCTAGAAATCAAGCACCTATAGTTAACAATGGGGTATTTTGTACTTTAAAATATGTTTGATTATAGATCTCATGTAAAATGTTCTTAACAAAACAACAAACATACAAACAAAAACAAAAGACACGAGGAAATTTTTGGAGGTGATGGATATGTTTAATACCTTGGTCATGGTGATGGTATAACAGGTGTATGCATATGTCCAAATTCTTCAAGATGTATACAATAAATATATGCAGTTTAAAAGTATCAATTATACCTCAATAAAGCTAAAAACAAAAAGACAAAGAAAATCTATCCACCAGCAACAGGTGATATTAGAGAAGCTTGTCTGTTCATGCAGGGCAGTTGGTCATAAAATAATAAAACAAAACAAAACAAAATATAAATAAAATAAAATCAGATATATTGACAATCAAAAAGAAAGATAAAAACAAACAAAACCCCCCAAAACAAAAATACTAGTCCTTGGTGCAGCCAGTTTTGGACCTAAGATTTTTAGAACCCCATGTGTACTTTTCATTATAACCATCATTTTTGCTTAGAACCATCTGTTTTAATTCAAATTCACCAGAAATACTTTTCCTTGCTCTGCTTGTCCCATAAAGTTCTTTTTAAAAATTCATCTGAAGTTCTTTTTTACACCCTTATTGCCAAACTGTCAAAATATTTTTCAAAGTGGGCTGTATCACTTTGCAATTCCACAGGCAGTATATGAGGGTTCTATTTGTTCTACATTCTCTGCTCCACATCCTCACCAACACTTGGTATGATCAGTTTTTTAATTTTAAAAAGGTGTGTAGTGTTATTTCTTTGGGATTTTAATTTGCATTTCAACATGTTGAGTGTATTTTCACGTGCTCATTTGCCATCTACATATAGTCTTGTCTGATCAGTTGTCTTGTGCATGTTTTATTGGATTGTTTGTCCTCTTGTTGTTTTGAGAATTTACTATTTATTTTTATTTATTTTTGGTATTCTGAAAGTTTACAGTAATACCCCTTTATCTAAGTCTTTATACATTTTTGCTGGATACTCATGATATTTATTTTTAAAGAGGTTTCTTGCAATATATCTTTGATAAGTTTCTCTGATTTTTTCTCTGTTCTCAGTAACTGGAAATTTTCTTGATCTAACTCTAGATCACATTTATTAAGACTTTATTTTTTATTGTTTCACTTCTTTTATCTTTTTATTCAGCTTTCTAAAGATTCGTTGAACTGATGATTTCAAGTCTTCCACTGAATACTTGTCTTTAGCTCCTGATTTCCAGTAGATTTCTATAAGTCTACTTAATTACCTTAATTAACAGACGCCTAAAACAAATATACAGCTTAACCAGTTAAGTCTCCTTCTTGAGTTTTGATACCAATATTATGCCAACTTCCTACAAAGTATTGGAAGCTCATTCTTTCCCTCCCCAATGGAAGGGTTTACACAGCACCAGGCTTATATGTTTCCCATGGATTTATAAGCCCTGACATCCCTGAACCTGACAATAACCTAATGTTCTTTGAAAAGGACAAAAAGTAGACTGTGGGGAACAGGAATTCTTAAGTTGTACTGACTTTGGTTGAAGTGTTTTCACTGAGCCAATCTCAACTTGGAGCAAGCTAAAACCAGGGATACATGCTGATTTCTGTTATTTTCCCCAAGTCACCTGATGACTAACTTTGATTAAGAAATTTAGGTGAGGAGACACTCAAGGAGAAGACAGAAAATGCAGTCAATAAAGAAAGAAGGGGAGATTTTTTTTTTTCTTGTAGAAGTAGATAAATCCCTGTGTTTTGTTCTGCTTAGACTCAAGTCTATCCATAAAATGTGTGTGGAAGTCTCCTTATATCCTTCAGCTTTGGATCATAGACCAGTGTCAGGATCTATCTTTGGGTTAGTAGCATGCTGAAGATGGATCCTAGCTGCCTTAGCTGGGGACCCTGAGGAAAAGATATATAGGCTTTCTGTTGTTGATGTCATATAAATGAAACCCTAGACTGTGTAACCTTTTGAGTGAGGTTATTTTCACTTTGTATAATGCATTTGAGATTCAGCCATGTGGTTGTATATAGCAGTATTTCTTTCCTTTTTATCCTTAATAGTATTTCCCTAATAGATATAACACAGTTTTTTTTTATATATATATATATACATTCACCAACTGAAGGACATTTGAGTTGTTTTCAGTTCTTGGTAATTATGAATAAAGCCACCATAAATTTCTATCTATAGGTTTTGAATTAACATAACTTTTTTCTCTTAGATAATAATCTAGGAGTGGGATTGCTGGGTCATGTAGTAAGTATATGTTTCAAACTATAGGAAACTGCCAAGCTCTATTCCAAATTGGCTGTATCATTTTGCATTCCCATCAGCAATATGTAAGAGTTCCAGTTGCACTGCAAACCCTAGTGAGCTTTTTATTTTTATTTTTTTTAAGATTTTATTTATTTATTTGACAGAGACACAGCGAGAGAGTGAACACAAGCAGGGGGAGTGGCAGAGGGAGAAGCAGGCTTCCCGCAGAGCAGGGAGCCTGATGTGGGGCTCGATCCCAGAACCCTGGGATCATGACCTGATCCGAAGGCAGACACTTAACGACTGAGCCACCCAGGCGCACCCCCCTAGTGAGCTTTTTAGTACTGTTGTTATTTCTCTCTCTGTTATGAAGTAAGTACTTCATCAGATATGTGCTTTGCAAACATTTTGTACCCATATGTGACTTGGCTTTTCTTTCTCTTAACCGTGTCTTTTGAAGAGCATAATTTGTTAATTTTGAAGGGCACTGTATCAAGTTTTCAATACATTGTGTTTATGGTGTCTTATTTAAGAAAACTTTGCCTATCTAAGGGTCACAAATATCTTCTTCTTTGTTTCCTTCTATAAGTTTCATTGTTTTAAGTGTTCCATTTAGCTCTATGATCCATATTAGGTTAATTTTTGTATTTGGACTAAAGTCAAGGTAAAGGGTCATTTTTTTTTCTTATGGAGTCCAATTATTCCAACATTATTTCTTGAAAAATTTATCTTTCTCCATTGAATTGACTTTGCACCTTTGTTGAAATTAATTGATCATATGTATGAGTCTATTTCTGGACTCCTCTGGTATGTCACTTTCTTCTCAATACCGCACTGTCTTGATTACTATAAGATTGTATTTAGTCTTGATATTAGATAGTGTGAGTTCTCCAACTTGTCCTTCCTCAGAATTGTTTTGGCTATTCTAGTTCCTTTGTCTTTCTTTTTTTTTTAAATTTTATTATGTTGTGTTAATCACCATACATTACATCATTAGTTTTTGACATAGTATTCCATGATTCATTGTTTGCGTATAACACACAGTGTTCCTTTGCCTTTCTATATAATTTTTAGAATCAGCTCTGATGAAGTGCGTTGAGGAATGAATGGTTTTAGGATAAATTGAAGCAGTTTTCTTTGACGGACACAGATAAATGTGCAAGTAGCTACAGAAGGATGTATGGGATGGGGCTTAGTATTTTCTCCCCTTAACTTGGGAACAAATCAATGTAGAGAAGGTAATTTATGGTTCAGGAGAGAAAAGCAATAATTGCAGGAGCAAAGTCACTGAGATGTGGAAGACATGGGATCCTGAGCAGAGCTGAGGGGCTGGTTGCAGTTAGGAACATGTATGCAGAGAGGTGGCAGAGAATTTGAGGGTAGAAACAGGTAGACTGGGTTTGGGAAGCTCTGAGAAGTTCCACCTTATTACTTCTATTATCTCAATGAATTATTCAGGGAGGTCATTAGAAAGAAAGGGAGCTGCTAGCAATTGAGGAGTACTGTGGTATAGGTAAAATGAGAGTGAAAGTAAGAAACCATTCATTCATGGTCATGCATTTAAGATAAAATAATGGTTTTAAGGTTTGAGATAAAATGTAGTTTTGAGGTTTTCTCATCATCACTTGGTTGCTCAGACACAGGAATTATTATATTATTATGTGGTCATTATATTATTAGTAGTAGTAGGAGGAGTTGTAGCATAGTCAGAGGCACTAAAAGTATGTGTATTAGTTTGCTCAGGCTTCCATAACAAAGTACCACAGACTGGGTGGCCTAAAAACAGAATTTTTTTTTTCTTATAATTCTGGAGTCTACAAGTCTGAGATCAAAGTGTCAGCGGAGTTGGTTTCTGCTAAGTCCTCTCTCTTGGCTTGGAGATGGCTATTTTCTCCTTGTGCCTTTACATGGTCTTCCCTCTATATATGTCTGTGTCCTAAATCCCTCTTTTTATGAGGACTCCAGTCATATTGGGTGAAGGTCCACCCTAATCACCTCAGTTTAACTTATTGATCTCTTTGGAAAGATACTATTTCCAAATATAGTCATATTCTGAGTTGCCAGTTGTTAGGACTCCAACATAGGAATTTTGAGGGAACACAACTCAGCCCACAACAGGACTATTATTTGTTCTATTTTAATATTATCTTTACTTCTATTACTAATCCAATTAATTTTATTCTGATAATGATCTTGCAAGGTAGGAAGTAGTCACTGAAGCTCAGGTATTATATCTCTTGCCAAACCTCCCTAGGAATGGAAGTCAAACTGATATAACTTGTGTGTTTTTTGAGTGGGGTGTAGCTGACATAGAAAGTCAATCTATTTGTTATCACTACTTCATTTGTAGTGAAACTAGAAATATTCAGCATCACAAAAGAAAATAATAATCAAGGATAATCAAGTTTTATGAATCTATAGAGATAGTGGAAATCATACTGGATGTAGAATCCAATGAAATGCAGACAGTCAGGCATCTGGAAGAAACCACTACCAAAAGTCCCCGCCCCCTGCACTCCTGAGGCAAATGATTAGCAAAGGAATCCTCAGGCCACTGCAAACATTCACACCTTCACACCTGCCAAAGCCATACATCTGTGATCACTTCTGAGAGAAATAAAAATGGCCTCTACTTCCCTTAGAGAAAGGCATATCATTAGCAATACCTAAGAGGTTGTGGAGCACCACCTAGAATACCAAGAATCTAGCACTAGCGGTACAGAGGAGAGCAGAGAAGGAGGTGGAAAAGAGGAGTGGTGGGAGTTAGTCTTGAAGAGAATCAGCATTGTTTTGTATGGCAACTGCCTCCGGGGAGGCTATTACAGTTTTCCTTATGCAAGGTAGGATTAATCCCCTCAGACAAAGCTACTTCAACTGGCAAAGAAGACTCTTCAGAATTTAGGAGTTCAATGTCCCCAGCTTTGTCAGGGTCTTCTAACATGTTCCCTTTCCAACTTTCAGGATTCCATTGTTTTCCAATCAATGCCTTCACTTTAGCAGTAGACACCTTGCAAGCCTCGGAGTTCAACTTGTGTTGTAATTCAGCCACTCACAGGATGAGATTGTGCAATCTGAGTCCTGTGACTCTAGGAAATAAAGTCTCTTTCAGGGCAGACACAGAATGTTTCAGATCATTTATGTGGTGTTTGAGCTGGGAATTTGAACTCTTGGGTTCATTCTTTTCTTTCCCTACTTTGTCCAGCAACACTAGGAACAACCAGCCAATATCATTATACCTGTTAATTTGATAAACATTTGAAAGCATCATATGCATGATCACCTAGTTCCTTGCTTCTTATAAGTATCTTATTAGGAGTATCTAATGTTGATATTTTGCTTATTTCTATCGCCAGATTGTGTCATGGCTATCAAGGCTCTCTTTACTCCTGGAAATAGAGTCATTAGTGCCATTAAATCTAACCAGATTAGAGAGACAATACCAGAAACTCCAGAACTAATTAAAAAGATTTTTCCTTAAGATTCTGTTCTTCTGGGGACACCTGGGTGGTTCAGTTGGTTAAGTGCCTACCTTCAGCTCAGGTCATGATCCCAGGGTCCTGGGATCGAGTCCTCCATTGGGTTCCCTGCTCGTTGGGCAGCCTGCTTCTCCCTCTGCCTACCTCTCCCCCTGCTTGTGCTCTCTCTCTCTCTCTCTGACAAATAAATAAAATCTTAAAAAAAAGATTCTGGGGTGCCTGGGTGGCTCAGATGGCTAAGAATCTGCCTTCAGCTCAGGTCATGATCCCAGCGTCCTGGGATCGGGTCCCGCATCAGGCTCCCTGCTCCTTGGGAGCCTGCTTTCCCCTCTGCTTCTCTCTCTCTCTCTCTCGCTCTCTCTCTCTCCCCCTCTGTCTCTCATGAATAAATAAATAAAATCTTTAAAAAAAAAGATTCTGTTCTTCTGGAAACATTTGGTACCATAATCTATATTAGTAAGGTTCTCCAGAGAAACAAAACCAGTAAGTAGGATGTTTATAAACATGAGACGATTTACTACAAGGAATTGACTTATGAGATTATAGAGGCTGATAAATCCAAAATTTTTAGTGTGGGCCAGCAGCCTGGAGACCCAGGAGAACCAATGGTGCAGATAAAGTCCAATATCAATCTGCTGGAGAATTCCCTCTGGCTCACAGAAGATGGTTTCTTTGTTCCAATTAGGCCTTCAACTGATTGGATGAGGCCCACTCATACTATGAAGAGCAGTCGGCTTGCTCAAGTTCACTAATGTAATTTTTTTTAAAAGTTTTAAAAGATTTTATTTATTTATTTGACAGAGAGAGACACAGCGAGAGAGGGAACACAAGCGGGGGAGTGGGTGAGGGAGAAGCAGGCTTCCTGCCGAGCAGGGAGCCTGATGTGGGGCTCGATCCCAGGACCCTGGGACCATGACCTGAGCCAAAGGCAGACGCTCAATAACTGAGCCACCCAGGTGCCCTCACTGATGTAATTTTTTTTAATAAAATTTAATTTTATTCTAGTACATTAATACCAATGTATGCCTGGTAACCCAGTGATAATTCAAAGGTTTAGTAGTTCACAACATTTTTAGAAAGCACATAATATTAACATTCAAATAAGGCATTATAGAAAGTTTTGTAAAGAATTAAATGTTTATTATAATCCTTTTTAAAAGCCTTGGTCCATTTTGAAAGATCAACATTGAATTTTTAAAAATCAAAAGAAAAAGAAAATGAGTTTTTCCCCCACAACATACATAAAGAACTACTTGCTTGCTGACATTTGTATTTTAAGTGCCTAGAACAAAATGGGTCAAATGTTCAAAGGCAGTTAATAACAGCTTGTACAAGGACTTGTTTCATTTGATTTAGCACCAAGTAAAGTAAGAGTAAATATGCCATTGAAGATGTAGTTGTGTTTCTCCTCAACCTCTCATTGCCTCATTCTTCCTACCAGGTCATGGGACATAAGTATGTATCCTTGTTGCCCCACTAAGAAGTCAAATCATCTTCATTTTTAATTGGCTACTCACACATACAGGCAGAGTTCTTTCCCTGCCAGATGATAGAAGGGCAGTGAAAGCCAGCAGGTGTCAACTTCTTTGATTAGAAATAAAGAATTCCTTCAGCAAACTCAATTACTTTCCTGGTCTTTTTTAACCTGTCATGTAAATCCTTCTAATTGCTACACCTGTTTACTAATTATAATTGCTTTATATGTAGGGAATTTTCCCCAGGCATACCTGATCTATTTCTATTTCCTAAGGACAAAGTATGCTTCCTTTACTTAGGGCCATGGGTTTTTTCTTTTCTTTTTGTACTTTAATTTGTTACTCATCAAGGCAGATCATCCATAGCAATCAAAAAAAGAAACTGGCAAGTAGACTCTAAAGCACATATTTCTTAGCCTGAGTAACATCTGAAAACATAAGACTATAATTACATTTTCCATTGAAACCTCGACTTCGGTGCTTTTGCAAGAACTTCTAAAGTCAATTTCTAACATAAATCATTTTCCTCAATGCACATGTATTCTCAAAAGAAAATATGTCATAGGAAAGTAATATTTTCCTATATGCTAATTTAGTACAATTTTATAGCAGGCTGAAACTTCTGAGTAAACTGAAGGTACGTTTAATAACAAAATAAATATAGCATATATGGCTAAGCTTATAAGTTTCTTAGTGTAAAAGCAGCAGTAAATTTGCATCCTGAAACTAATCTGCATATTCCTTGCTTTTTTTCTTAAATTTGATGGACATGGTGTCTCACAAAACCATGTACCACACTGCTAATGATGCCAGTTTTTTGGCATCAGTATATGCAAATTTCTGTGATGAGATACTTTCCCAAATGGCATGGAATTTTTTTAACTTTTCCAGAAAAATAAGAAAATTTTTATCAACCATTTACTCTTCCAAACAAAAGTTATATTACAACCAATTGCTCTTTTAATTAGGCTTTGGAAGATTTTTAAAAAGTTATGACATACCTGATGTTTTTGATTTGCACACCGATAGAAGATAACTGGATAAAACACACTAGATGAAAAGATGAATCTTAGTATCTGACTTATTTGGCACATCCTTAATTTCCAGAATAAAATCAGTAGAAGTAAAACTAATAATTTTCAAAGAATTCATACATGTAAGTCTCAGGACAAGGAACTTCTAAATGCAGAGATGAGGAGCCTCTGCTTATCTTACTAGTTATATGCATCTTTCCTCAGAGTAACTGATATTTTCTGGTTTATTTGTGGAACTTTTGTTCATAGGAAAGCAGAGACATAGGGTCAGATCTTGTCAGTTTCTGTTCAGGAGAATGGTTCCAACATCCCAACACCACCTTTTTCTGGTAATATTCCAGGACTGACCCTGTTTGGATTTCATAAGCCTTCAGTCTCTTGACAACTGTCTCCGGCTTATCATCCTCACACTGAATGAGAGGCTCTCCAGTCAGGCCATCAACACCCACAGTTTTGGGAGGGTTGAATTCCATGTTGTTGACTTGGCCACTGGCTAGATGAACCCAGCAAGCAGTAAGACACTGCTTAATAACTTCAAAAGGCACTTTCGGATTAATTACTGTGTCTATTTGATAAGCTCTATCCAGGGCTTTGCCTGTGGAAGTGTCCTTGGAAAACCATCCAATAGCCAGCTATAGTGGGTGAGGTTTTTCAGCTCACGAAGGGCCAGTTGAATCAGGACATCATCTGGGATGAGCTTCCCTTGGTCAGTGAAAATCTCGGCTAACATACCAGTTTCTGTGCCTCGAGGCATGTTGTCTTGGAGCAGGCCCCGCTGGAGAGGTGCTTCAGTGCAAAGTGGTTGCTGATACAGGACAACATCGTACCCCCATGATCACTGCACTCAGCAACCTCACCAAGGACCCCATCGCCCAAAGGAGAGGCCCAGACAGAGCCTACAGGGGGCTCCGGCCTGGCTGTGCGCTCCTTTTGCTTCATGGCCCAGCCCCGGAAGGCCAGCTGCAGAATGTTAATCTCATTCAAAAACACCCTCTAATTTGAAACATAAAATTATCCATCACGCCAAGTATAAATTGAATGAGATCAGAGATATAACTGCAATTTGATCCCCAGAATTAAGACCATGAAATTTTGCCAATTTTGCATTTCAGCAGTTGTTAAAATTAATTCAGTACCTATACTATAGAAGCACAAATGGCAATTAGTGACCCTTTATCTTTTTCTTGTATGAATTCATTTAGGAATGGTTGGATTTCCAGTTGGGTCAGAATCTGGACCTTTGTTTCATTTTTTTCTTCTCCCTATACCCACTTTTCTTCTTTTTCTTCTCCTTTTTCTCCTCCTTCTTCTTTGTCTCCTCTTCCTTCTTCCTCTCCTCTTTTCTCCTTTTTAAGTTTTTATTCTAATTCCAGTATAGTTAACATACAGGTGTATTATTAGTTTCAGGTGTACAATAGAGTGATTCAACACTTCCATACATCAGCTGGTGCTCATCACAACGAGGGCACTCCTTAATCCTCATCTCTCGCTTTCTCTCTCTCCCTCCCTTTTTCTCTCTTTCCATATACTTGGAGGCGTTATCCCTACCCCATTTATTTATAAATTTCTTTTTCCAGAGAGCCTCAAATTGGTATCATGAGGATTAGGGACCTCCCGCATTGCAATATTTGTTTTTTTAGAGTTTAAGAACCCTGGGCTTAAGTCAGTTTTGAATTAATCTCTTGGTATGCTACAGAAGTATCATTGGCATTTTTCCATAATTAATCCTCAGGATTGGGATCTTTTTTGGTTACAGGCATAGGTAGCACCAGAAACTAAAGTATTTTGTGGAGTCCTAGTGAGCCATCTGCCTTTAGGGTTGTGGACCTCAAAAATTCAAATCTTCAAATAGCAACTACTCTCCAAATAGTGATTATTCTTCCTCCACACAAGTGACCACCTGACCAGTTCACATATTGCATATATTTCACAGGGTATAGTCTTTCCCATGAGTGCTGTATAGACTGGGGGACCAATGCCTGGTTGAGATTAATTGGTGACAATTAATTGGTCACAGGGTAAAAGTTATTCCCCTGAGCCTAGTGTCAGTAATAGTTTGTTCTAATTTTTGAAACACATCATTCATTCTAAGACACATAGATGGGTCTGGGCCATGACAAATGTCCCAGGGCTACTTTAAAGAGAACTTCAACCCTATACTCCAGTCCACAAATGCTCATTATTTATCAAAACTTCCAACTTAGGCTGGTCAAATCTATAACAGAAACTTGGTAGAACTTAGCAAATGCAACACAAAGGAGGACACTCAAAAGACAAGCCAGCCAGTAGGTAACAGCTCAAATTACATACTTTCTATCGGACAGCAGAGCCAGTTATCAAGCCAAGGCAAGAAAAAAAAGACCCCCTGTAGTAGTGGTCATCACCTAGGCTATACTGCTCACATTGCCAATAGTTGTGTCCACTCTGAAGACACAGGATGTGCCCCTCACCCCAAATTAGGTTCAGATAATGCCACCTACACACCAAGAGCATATTCAAAGTTTTAACATTCACATAAGGAGGATTTTGAGGGAGAGCAGAGTGGACTTCCCAAACGAGTCTGAAAATATCTTGAGAGAGCAAGAAAAGGAAACTGGCTTGGAGTTCCTATTGTGTTTGGGGGGCACCATGGTGAGTGTCCCTATGCATAAGTAGGATCTTGCATTATTTAAAACTCCCATCAGCACTAATGAAGGGTGCACTTTATCAGCTTGCCCAAATGTGGGTAGATGAACAAGAGGGAGAGGCATGGCTTAGAAGCTTTCAGTAGTCCACAAAAACCCAAAAATGGAGTCAGACTGTTTATTGCACCACCCAAATAAGTCAATCAACTGTACTGATAGCGGATTGTATCAAATCTGTTCTGTTTGACTTAAGCAACACTGGATAAGATTGACAACTGTAACTCCTAGTAGGATGATTGGAACCATCTGGAGAAGAGACCTTAGCCAGTTGCAGTCAAGCCAGTTCAATATGTAAAAGCATAAAGAGTCCAGCAATAACAACATAAGGCTAAAGAGAATCATATCAGTGTCTAGAATGTTAAACTTATTCTTTGTTTCAAGGCTGTTCTTTCTGGAGTCAGCAGATATTAAGAGGTTTCTGAGAGTTTTTAAACTAAGATTTGTTTTGGTCAGCAATTAAGTTATGGGTGATGGTGTCACTTGGTGTTAAATTGACCAGATGTACTATGGATAAGAACTGAGAGAAGGAAACAGAAATTAATAGTCTCTTTCTCTACCCTTGACCACCCAAGGTCAAAGATTTTCTCTCTCCACCAGCCAGGGTTGTTATTCTCTTTCCATAGCCACTTGATTGGTATGATTGGTTCCTGCAGCAATCACTTCACCGTTTTTTCCAATCCTCCCAATGTGTTACCCAAACCATATCCTTGATTTTGTACCTGTGTGGTTCAGAAATTTCTTCTTTGTATTTCTTGTACATTTGAGATGATCTTGCAACCCCTGACATGTGGGCCATGCCCAGACCACCTTAGGGCTTATTACCTCACATTAATGATTATTATTATCTATGTCCACAATTGCCCAAATCCATCAAGCATAGCCAGACAACTAAAGATGCATCAGATTAGAGTTTCCCATCCCCACAATCTTGTTTCTTGCAAGTTCTAGTAGCCTGATTTCCCAGGAGCAGGTATGGAAGTAACAAATGATAGAGTGAGAAGAGTGAATTATATGGTTTGGATTTTCTTACAGCCCGTCTGGGCTTCCTCCCGCATCCCACCTCCAACCTCATAATCAGGCATTTTATTTGAAGGGAAGGTAACCTTCTGTGGAATTACCATTTTAAAGCCCAAACTGCCTATCGTAAGTATGTGTTCCACTGGGAGCTGAGCCTTTATTATCCAATTATCTTTTTCATTTTCTTAATAGTTTATCTTTCAATCCATCTACTGCCTGGGGATGATATGGGGCATAAAATGTCCATAGAATGCCTATGTAACTTCCCACTATTTGTTATTTTTTGCTATAAAGACAGTACCAATGTCTAATCACATGTTTAGAGAATCAAAATATACTACACAGTTCACCTAAGAGGCATTGAATAGTATGGTCTCCATTTGCTAAGTGGACAGGGATGGCAATACCATATCCTGAAAAGGTGTCTATGAAGCCAATGCCCAGGGGTACTCTCAAGAGGAAAATAGGGGGGCTATTATAGTCTGCTTGCCAGGATTGGCCAGATCTAGTACCTCAGGATATGTGCCCCAAAGCTCCCTTTGCCACTTGATTGTGTAGCTAGCAGTTTGGGCACATTTTCCAGGCTTCTTAGCCTCATGTACTAAGTCTTGCTTTTGGAGTTCAGCGCTGGAATCAGTACATCTTGCTTTTGGGGTTCAGTCTACAATCCTGGATTGTAGATGAATTACCATACCTGTGCAATGCTGTATTCAGATGGATGCTGTATCCAGGTGTCCTTTTCTGGATACTGCAGATTTGATCAGTATGATGGTTGCTTTTATGTGTCAACTAGACTGGATCACAGGGTGTTCAGATATTTGACTAAATATTATTTCTGGGTATGCTTTCTTTAGGATTTTATTTATTTATTTGACAGAGAGAGAGAGAGAGAGAGAGAGCAAGCAAAATAGGCAGAGAGGCAGGCAGAGGGAGAGGGAGAAGCAGGCTCCCCGCTGAGCAGAGAGCCTGATGTGGGGCTCCATCCCGAGAGCCTGGGATCATGACCTGAGCCGAAGGCAGACACTTAACAGACTGAGCCACCTAGGTACCCCTATTTCTGGGTATGTTTATGATGATATTTCTGAATAAGATTAACAATTGAATGGGTAGACTGAGTAAAGCAGATTGCCATTCCCAATGTGGGTGGTCATCATCCAATCTGTTGAGGGCCTGAATAGAACAAAAAAGCAGATGGGGGAAGAATTTGTCCCCTCTCTGCCTTACTGTTTAGGCTGGAACACCAGTCTTCTGCCCTGAGACTGAGACTTATACCATCAGCTCCTCCTGGTTGTCAGGCCTTCAGAGCTTTCCTGGGGCTCCTTCTTACAGTGTGAGGTCCTGGGACTTCTTAGCCTCCATAATCACTTGAGCCAATTTTTCATGATAAATAAATAAGTTAATTAATATCCAATTGGTTTTGTTTTTCTGGAGAACGCTGATTAATACAGATTTTGATGCTGACAGTGGTTCTAGAGGAATAGATGTTAAGAATGAGTTTTCTGAACTGTTTCAGAGTTTCTGGAATTGACTCTCCATACTTACTAGATTTAAAGATGCTAATGACTATTTCCAGTAGTAAAGAGAGCAATGATAGAACATGGCAGGATCTGGCAATATAGATAAACAAGATATCTGTATTGTATATTCCTAATAAGCCACTTATAAGAAGCAAGGAGCTGGGTGACTGCATATATGATAGTTTTGAATATTTTTTGGAAAATTGGTGAATATAATGAGATTGGCTCATTAGGAGTTTGTTCCTAATGTCACTAGACAAAGTAGTGAAGTAAAAAGGATAGGCTCAGGGATTTGAATTCCCAGCTCAAGCACCACATACATTTTCTAAGAGCTTCTATGTGTGCCCTGAAGGAGACCCTTATCTCCTGCAGCAGCAGGGCTGAGATTGCTGAAAATCAAACACAGAATTTCATCCAGCAATTAGCTGAATTATAACACAAGTTGAACTCCCAATCTCACAGGGTGTCTACTGTTAAAGTAAGGTCATTGATTAGGAAAGAATGGGATATTATAAGTTGGGATGGGAACATATGGGAAGATCTTGATGGAGTTCAGGACATGAAGCCTCTAAATTCTGATGAGTCTGCTTTGCCAGTGAAAATGCCCTCCCCAACCCCAGTGGTAGCAGCTTTCCCAGTCCCAGTTAGCAGCCCTTCCACTGCCATCTGAGATGAGCCCTGCATTCCTTGAGGAAACTGTAATGTCTTCACCCAGGCAGCTGCCATGCAAGACAATGCTGATTCTCCTCAAGACTCACTCCCACCACCCATTTGCTTCTATACCTGTAATTAGATTCAAGTCTCAGCAGACCCCTAAAGGTGAGGTACAAAGCATGACCCATGAAGAGATGTGCTACACTCCAAAAGAACTGAGCTGCAACTGGAGGCACTACCTGGTTAAGCTTATGATGATCCACTGTCATTCTCCAAGATCCATCTGTCTTCCACATAGGCCAAATAGTCAAGTTGATATACATCTATGTATGTGTGTGTGTGTGTGTGTGTAGGTCACCAGCAGGGGTTGTGAGTCTTGTGTGATTTGCTGCCATTTAATGTCTCTACAGAGGCTGAGAATTATCTAGTCATCCTCCTGCCAGGCACCACACTGTCAGCCTTTTGGCTTTTGCCCATAAGTCAGTGACCATGTAACAGGGTACATTCTGGGAAGTGTTTTCCAGGGCAAACACCATGGAAATATCCTTTTGAACAAAGTTCCCTTTTTCATGCACTGCTGTAGTACAGTTTTCTTTGGGGTTGCACAGAAGCAGGGACCCAGCACACCTCACTGGCTTTGAATTCAGCTGATCTAACTGTGAATCAGGCCCAGGTATCCTCAGGAACCTCAAGTGTACTAAAGCCCCCAAGAAGCCCAAGGTGCTGGCACAGACCCCATATCTGAGACAACCTCATCTGGAGGGTGACCAGACACTTTTTTATGTACTGTGAGATGCCATAATGCCTATCTTACCTTTTCCCCTGAATATACCACTTCCAGTTAATAATGGATGCTTTTGTACAATATCTATTTTGTTGGTGTTCTGATTTCTGACCCATCCCAGGGTAGGGATATCAGGGTATAACAACATTGCTGTTGCTTTGTCAGTCTTTCAGAATCTACCAACACCCAATAACAAGCCACTAACAGTCTCTCAAATGAGGTACACCATGTGGTTACCGGCTGCCTGGTGGGAGGCTGTCCAAAACCCCAGGGAGCACCATTGCCTAGTGATCAGATCTCTCTGTCACAAGCTCCAGTCTGCATAATTGTCAATTACTGACACTTGTATCTGAAAGGGCTCCTTAGAGCTGAGTGGCCCAAGTGGAAGTCTATACAGCTTGCTAGATAATTTCTAAGGCCTGTTGCTGGTCAGGGCCACATTCAAAGATGGTTACTTTTGCCTCATATGAGGTATGATGAACTTCAAATATTGAACAAGTCTATCAGACATCCCCTTTTGTTTGCTGGAGTTTTTAGGGTAATCAGTTTTTCTATAATAAGTTTAGGGATTGTTCCCTGGGCATCAGCCCACATGGTTACCAAGAGAATTAGTTGCATTGCTGGCCACTGATTTTTGTCAGAGTTAATCCTTCAGCCCTGGTTACTCACATATTGTACTATTTAACTAAGGCAGTCTGTATGCTGTCTTTAGCCCTTCCAGCCAAGAATAATGTCATCCATGTAATGTTATTAGAAAACCTGTGGTGAGGTTTCAGTCTTTTCTATGTCTCAGCCTATTCAATGATGAAAAATCATGAGAGAGTTCAGATCGCCTTGAGGCAGCACAGTAAACATATATTTTAATCTGACCCACATGAAGGCAAATTAGCTTTGATCATGTAGATCCAGGGGGATGCTGAGAAGAGATCAGCAGTGCTCAACACTGCACATCAGAATCCTTCAGTCTGCACAAAATGCTCAGTAATTGTTATGCTATCTGGAATTGCAGGGATGAGGGAGACTACTGCACTGAGTTTACAACAGTTCAAAGTGTCAAATACCATCAGCCTTTTTCACCAGACACACAGAAATACTATAAGATTATATGGTTTCTTTAAGCATTTCTGCCTCCACTAGTCCTTGATTACCACCCTGGTATCTTTATTGCTTTATAGTAACTACATGAATAGACTTGGGAAGTCAGGCAGACTCCTGGTTTTGCATTCACATTACCACCACTGTTCTAATTGTGGTATTTCTCTATAGGGAATATCCCTTAAAGTCAAGAAAAGTATGTTACAACCACTTTAGTGGGTATTGGCCCCCAAAGGCCCACATATATGGTTTTATAAGTCAATTGTCCAATCTGAGATTTATTTCCAAATCTAGTTAATTTGAGGCTGTATAATTTTCCTATTGCTGCTATAACAAATTATCACAAACTTAGTGGCTCAAAGCAACACAATTTTATTCTGTTACAGTTCTGAAAGTCACAATTCTAAAATTAAAGAATTAGCAGGCCTGCATTCCTTTTGGAGACTTCAGGGAAGAATCTGTTTCCTTGCCTTTGTCCATATTCTAGAGGCTACCTGAATTCATTGGTTCATGGCCCCTTCCTCTATTTTCAATACCAGCAGCATAGAATCTTCTCTCCTCTGACCTTCTGCTTCCCTCTGATAAGGACTATAATGGTTCTTGTTATCACATTGGGCCCACCTGGATAATCCAGCATAAGCTCCCCATCTCAAGATTCTTACCTTAATCACACCTGCTTATTTCCCTTTGCCATGTAACATAGTCACCAATTGTGGGGATTAGGAAGTGAACATTTTGGGGGGAAGGCATCATTTAGCATACCATCCTGGCCATACTCATGAGTGCTGCTCAGCACCGTAGTGCTTGTGTCCCTATGTCCAAAGAGTTGAAAAGGTTTTGCAACCTTCATTTTCATCATGTCCCCAACACACCCTGACCAGTGTACAAGGCCTTCAGACCCTCTTAGAGAAGGAAGGACCCTGGCCTTTGTCCTAATCTTGTTTGTCTTGAAGGTTGGTAAGGTCTGGATAAAGAAGTGATATTGAAGGTGTTGGATCAACACTAATTCGAACAACACAAACTTCAGCAAGGTCCTCTTGGTTCTCCTCCTGTTTGTCCACAGTAAAGGCCAAAGCTGACCAGTGATCGTAGCCTACTACAGCCAAGATCTTTAAGTTCTGTAGTCCTCTTATGGTCTGATAGTGAGTTTCCTTCATGGGTGAAATGAACTGAGTGTTTATGTCCCCCCAGAATTCATGTTAAAATCCTAATCCCCAATGTATTTGGAAGTGCAGATTTCAGGACGTGATTAACTCATGAAAATGGAGCCCTCATGAATGGGACTAGTGTGTTTATAAGAGAGACTCCAGAGAGCTCTCTTGACCTTTCTGCCATGTGAGGCCATAGCAAGAAGATGGCTGTCTGTAAACCAAGAGACAGGCTCTCACACCAGACACTAAATATGCTCGCACCTTGATCTTGGATTTCCCAGGCTCTAGAACTCTGAGAAATAAGTGTCTGTTGTTTAAGCCACTCACTCTATAGTATTTTGTTAAGCAGCGTGAATAGACTAAGACAATGGGCAAATTATCACTCTCCTCTTTGGAGCTCTCCTGGCATAATAGCTTGGTCAACAAGGTTCTATGGTCTAGAACTTCAGTTTTTTTTTTTCTCTTCATTATCCTAAACGACATTTTCTTGGTCTTTTGTCCAGGCTTCCATTCTGACAGTTTGTTGGACAGAATCTGGAAGCGATCTCTGGGGTGCAAGAGAAGATGTAATTGCTCCTGACAGCCTGGTACTACCAGACTGAAACCAGTCAGTCTATCCCTGGATAAATATCTCATCTGAGCACTCATGTTCTCCATTATAAATCCAGCTTGGGTTACAGTGACCATAAGGGAAGTGATAGCTTTCCCTGTTCTCATTCATGTGTGTTTATCAGATGACAGAAACTCATCTCAGGTAGACTACCATTTTCTTATAAATGTAAAGACCCAATGCAACAAGCCATGATTGGTCTTTACTTGTTTTTCCATGCTCATGTCATCCATCAGCCAAGGTGCATGTGGCCATGCTGGCTTTGAGCATGGGTCTGTCTTTAGATAACCGAATGATTTCCATCCCCTCTCACCCATCAAAACTAGTATGGCTCCTTCACCTGCTAGTCAAAGGGGCCAAGCCTCTGTAGTTTCATTAGGCTTTTGCTCAAACCTATTTCTAATTTCCCACATTTCCTAGTCATTGTAAGAGTAGACCTTAGCACTTCTCTGAGTATCTGACAACTCTTGATTACCAGGGAGTACTTTATCTGTGACTATAGCTAATGATCCGGAGGAAATAGTTTTGCTTTCCCAATAGCAAGGAGAGTGAATAACAACCATGGAATACTTTGTTTAGCTTTAAAAGGTCCCTAACTCTTATCTCTAACTGTAACTACTGATGCAACTCATTAGGGTTCTCATCATCATGATAGTTAAGCACTAGTTCTCTACCTTGCACGGAACACTTCAGTAACTAGGTCTACTACTACCCACCAAGGTCCCATTCCATACCTGGCTACTCAACCTGAGGGGTCTCACCTACCTTTTTTTTCTAACGGCATTTAAACCTTATAGGCCTCTAAGAGGAGGGGGTTACAAATCTGAATGGAGTCAGTCTGCCAGAAACAGGTGGGGCCAAAGTCCCCTGTCGTATCACTTCTCTTACTGTAAGATAAATGGCCAACTTTTGTAGGAGTTACAAATTTTCTATCAGGAACATACTGTTTTTTAGTTTGCAAAAGACAGCAGTTTTTCTTTGACTTCCAGAGGGATTTAATGTTGTGAAGTTGCTATTATTTGAAGAAACTTTTCTTGGCAAGCAGGCCTTGAATTTTGTTGGGACTTATTAGGCACTCCTGCTAGTGGGCAGCCAAGGCCACTGAGAATGAGATCTTTAATTTGCCAACCAACAAAACATCATTATACAGTGAAAACTTTGGATATCAAAGGAATTTTCTAATACTTTATAAACATTCAAATTTAAAACATGTATCACATTTCAAACCAATTACACATCTTTACAACTGTACATGCAATGAATCATCCTGAACCTCACTCACAAGTTACTTTAACTTTTTTTTTCAAAACAATAATGATTTTATTATCTCTCATGGTTTTGAGGGTTAACTGGGTTCAACTGGGCAGTTCTGCTGGTCTTCCTTGGGATCCTTCCTATAGTTGTAGTTAGGTGATAGCCAGGACTGAAGAAATCTGGATATCTGTCTTGAGCGCTGAGACAACTGGAACTTTCTATTCCTTATATAGTTTCAGGGTCTTTTGTGGCCTCTCCATGTGATCTCTCAAGTAGGGTCACTTAATTCCTTGCCTGGTGCCTCAGGCCTCTCCACAGTGAATGTTCCCAGAGAGAGTAAGTGGAAGCGAGCAGTCTCCTTATGACTAAGTCCAGAATTGCCAAAGCATCACCTATGCCACATTCCCTTGGTTAACCCAAGTCAAGAGGCCAGGCCAGAATCACTGTGGGAGGGGACTACACAAGGGTATGAACACTGGGCAGCCTGGTTCAGTTGCTTGAAGGCCATCCTTGGAAACTTCCTGCAGCCATCGTTGGAGACTACATACAGCTGAAAAGTCAAGACGTCCCCATGGTGGTGACATTGTTTATTACGATAAGTCAGCAAGACAGGGCAGATTCTCCTGCTTGCTGGCTCATGTTCCTCTGAAGTTTTTGGAGAAAACATAATTTTAATAAAATTTAAATTTAAAATAACTGTGATTCTGAAGAAATAGGGTTTTCAATATAATGGCTTTCCCTGGACACATAAGTCATTTGTAGGCATTTGGGTTCCGTTCCTTCAAAAAACTAATAATAGGGGCACCTGGGTGGCTCAGTCGCCAAGCATCTGCCTTCAGCTCAGGTCATGATCCCAGGGTCCTGGGATCGAGCCCTGCATCGGGCTCCCTGCTCAGCGGGAAGCCTGCCTCTCCCTCTCCCACTCCCCCTGCTGGTGTTCCCTCTCTCGCTGTCTTGAGATGTTGCATCCCTAACCATGTAGCCCTTCTGCAAAGGAGCCCTCACATAAAATCTGTTGAATAGGAGTTGTAAATCTTTCCTGGCCCTGAATAGGTACAGCTAAAGGCCCATTCTCCCAGTGCTTTTGTATTCCTAAAACCTAGAACCAGCTACATAATTTGTGGGGTCCAATGCATAAGGGAAATGTGGGACCCATTATTTAAAAATTAAGAATTTCAAGACCGTGACAGCAGGGTATTTAACCAAACCCAGGCAGGCCCTATGCAGTTACCCAAAGTCACTGCCCCTCAGGCCAGCCCCGTTCAGACTCTTGAACCTGTGTGCAAATGTTGGGGTCAAGTATATTTTTCCAATAGAGGGTTATCGGCTCTAATCAAATTCTCAGTTGATGTTGACACCCCAGGAAGTTTCAGAAGCACTGCTCAGCCAAATCAGAAAAGGTAGAAGCTTTGTGTTGGAACAGTTCTCTTTCCCAAGCAGACAGTACACCTTCTGGCCACAGCAACTGGTGTTGGCAGGCCTTAGACAGAGCTTTCTGCCAGTCAGTCTTCCTGAATCCCAGTGACACCAGTGCAGCAGGGACATTACATGTTGTTTAGTGTTTGACAGGTTGTCTCCTGCATGTCTTTTCTCTCTTTTTACTGAGCTCTCTTTCCGAAGCATACAGAATAGATTGCCTGGTTCATCTATGGGCATGTCAGTGCATTTGGAACAGACACTAGCACAGTTCATTATGTGAGGGGCCTGGGGGTACGGGGGGGTCAACATCTCTGGAAGGTAGTCGGTGGACTGTAGACAGGGCTGCCACATGGCATTTCTTGTCTCCCGGTTCTGGAGGTTTGTAAGTCCAAGATCAAGGTGTGAGATGGGGGCTGGGCCATGCTCCCTCTGTCAGTGCTAGGGAGAGATCGGTTCTAGGCCTCTTTCCTGTCTTCCGGTAGTTCTTAGCATGTGGTAGCATCACTCCAAGTCTTCGCATGACGTCTGTTTGCATGTGTATCTGTGTCCCGATTTCCCCATTTTATAAGGACGTCAGTCATATTCACTTGGGGCTCACTCTCTTCCAACGTGACTTCATCTTAACAGATTATATCTGCAACGACCCAGTTTCCATATAAGGTCACATTCTGAGGTATTGGTGGTTGGGACTTCATCATATGAATTTGGGGGCACATAATTCAACCCCTAGTAGAAGCATCTTCTGATGACAGCCTGGGAAGGGCAGCCCCTGGCATTGTGCCATGCACAACCAAAGTGGCCATGCCCTATAAGAATCTCTGTCTACTCTAACCATTTAAAGAAGAGGTGTTTGTGCAGCTGAGTTTTTATAATACACGAGCCACTTTGATTTACTTGTTTGGGTCCCTGACTTGTAGCATCATAAGCTCTTATGTTGTTTTTTGTTTTTTGTTGTTTTTTTGTTCTAATCTTCCCTATCAGTGGATGCCAAGGTCAATTTACCCGCACACCCACACTTTAACTTTTTAAAAAAATTCTCCATGGCAAGTTTCCCCATACTCTATTAGGTACTTTTCTCTCTCTCTCTTTCTCTTTTTTTTACAGAAACACAGAACAAAAAGTTTTAACTTAGGCACTTCTAGATTACATTGTAGATGAAAGCTCAAAGAGTGGGGGGAAAGTGTGGCACACAGAAAGCAACTCGCATGATAAAAATTATCTTCGCATTTACTTTTGGTTTTAAATGGCTATTCACAGGTCTCAACAATGCACTTTTAATAAAAACAAAACATCAATTGAGCAGCTCATTTTGATCTTACTTGTAGCCACTTGATCTCCAAACATTTATTAATGGGTAACACTAGTGGATCCCTGGGAGTCCTATCCCCTAACCTGGTTCACACAGCTCCTGTGGGAAGACCCTGATTCCTCTCCCCTTGCCTACCTCCTAGGCCAAGGGCTGCACTACCTGATCATGAGGAGTCTTACCCTTCCTAACAGGTCTCATTATAATCCCTTACTAGGAGGACCCTACTTTCTCTTTTGTGTACCACATAGGTGAGAGCAGGTGCTACCAGATGCCAGGAAATCTATCTTATCTCCTAACGTGGCCTATGCAGTCCCATGTTTTCTAAAAGGATATTTTAAATTTACAGCCCCACACTGGATACAAAATTTGTTAAGCTTACTAATAAAAACAAGGCAAGGCCAAGTCAAGGCCTGAGTACTTTGACCTGAAAAGATGCAATGAGACACTTTTTAGATTTAGACAGTTTATTACTTACAAAGATAGTAAAGGAAGATTAGCCAAAGGTACCAGCAACCTGTGATCTTTGTCTTACACAACACAAATTGTGAGGTACTTTGTTGTTAGGAGCCAAATCTAGACAACAGCTAAGTGACTTTATATTCCCCAGCTCTATTTTGAGGAACACAGGACAGAAAATTTTCTATCTCCTCAGAATCAGGGAGGAGATGAGAAATTGTCTCCTGACATCCTCCTAGAGGAGATAGGAATGTGAGTAAATGGCCCTGTAGCAGTTCCCATGGCCTCCCATGCTCTTGTATTCTGAGAAGATCACAAGGTGTTCTTATAGGACTCAGATTAGCTGTGGCTTAGGCCTTGGACTATAAGGATACATGAAAGGGCACCAGGACACCATGATAGAGCCATTTTCCTATGGGTAAGAATCAAAGATGTGAACCCAGTGATTGATAAAATTACTAAGTATGTTTAGAGCTTTCACATTCATAATGAAACATATTTCCTCATTTTCCTTCTTTGCCTATTCATTCAATTTATTTCACTGTTTCCTCTTTCCCTTTTTCCTCCCTTCTCACCACTCTATACAGACTTCAAATTCAGTAGCTGTAGTCCTTTGTTATGCTATTTGGTTAGTGTTTGCCCCCTCACTAGTTTGTGATACCTTTGAGAGGAAGGACCCCATTTCATTGGCCTTTTCATATCTAGTAGATATCACACTGCATGAAATATGGTAGACATATTTGTTGAATTAAAATTAATTTTGGCATTAACACTGATAGGAAAAATACCCCTTCCAATCTGAAATTAGTATAGATTTTTTTTCTTTGTAGATGTCTTGCTTGTGTATCCAGTGCCTTAGTGTAACAGATGTTATAGAAATTCTCTTGGGCAGCTCTGAGGTGTTTGAGGACTAGAAATTGGACTCATTTTTCTGGGCCTAGCCACACAGTGCCAGCTCAGTTCTCAACACATAATATGACATTAAGCAGCATTTCTACCATTTTAATAACCCATGCCATCTTCATGGTTTTTGTCTCATCTACATATGACCTGTACTTAATATTTTAATTAAATCAAGGTAACTCTAAAAATGAATAGTCTGGGAAATAAATAATATTATGACATAAAAATTAAAAAGTTAATATATCTACACCTACATCAGCCCCAGAATCCTCTCAAAGAATATACCCTCCAACCTCATGGATTCTTCAAGTGTTCACCCACCGGTCCCAGGCTCTCTTAGGGATTGGTACTCCCAGTCCTAGGAAATGCTCCTGATAGGGCCACCAGAGAAATCAGAAAGACCTGCTCCTGAAGCTAAGAGCTTAGCAATTCCCCTTCCTTGATCTCAGAATTTTTCTGAGTCTGGTGAAGTAGAGCAGATGGAGGACAAGGAAGAGAACAAGTTCATCTTGGCTTACGCCCCTTGAGGGTGAAGATATTCAGCTGTATGCCTCTAAGTTTCTAGGAAAGATCAGCCTCATAGCTTCTTTTTTTTTTTTTTTAAAGAGTCATTTACAAGTCACAGCTCTGAAGAGAACCTGTCAAATTCCAAGCTCCCCTCTACACACTTTCCCCGGAGAAATTACCCTGCCAAATTCCAAGCTCCCCTCTACACACCTTCCCCAGAGAAATTACCCAACCAGGTCCTGAAGGATAGAGTGGTGACACCAAGAGGCTATATACGATAGAAGGAAGATCCAAGATTCCTTTCTAGACTCTAAGACAGGATAGTCTCTAAAAACCTAGTATTAACAGAAAGAAGAACAGAAGACTTATGAGAGAGAAGAAAGCTTGAAGGTAGAAAATGATTTAGTCAATAAAGACTTGGTCTTTGTTTTTTGTATTTTCTCTTCCTTATGATTTTCTTTTTTTTATTATGTTATGTTAATCACCATACATTACATCATTAGTTTTTGATGTAGTGTTCCATGATTCATTGTTTGTGCAGAACACCCAGTGCTCCATTCAGTATGTGCCCTCCTTAATACCCATCACCGGGCTAACCCATCCCCCCACCCCCTCCTCTCTAGAACCCTCAGTTTGTTTCTCAGAGTCAAACCAGAGTCATGGTTCGTCTCCTCCTCTGATTTCTTTTTAAAATACAAAACTATGGCTTTAATGACTTCAAAAGTAGAAGCATCTGTAGACAAATTACATAGACACTTGCACACATATATACACACCACCTCACACATTCAAAGAATATATAGAAAATCTGTATTAACATACAACCAATTTTGTGATATTTAAAGAGAAAGGAACACATTTTTCTCTTTGGCTAAAATAGATATATATAACGAATTCATATAATGATTTCCAATATATTAAGCACTTAATGTATATTCTCTCTTTTATCCCTCACAAAAAAGCTTTAAATATTGTTATCCCATTTTATAAATGAGAAACTGAGACCAATAAATCTTTAATGACTTGCCCCAGTCAAATCCATAGCTATTTAACAGTCACAAGAATACAGTCTCTCATTTAATTATGGTTCACTAATTCTCCCGGGTTTCTTTCCTTTTTAAAACTGATATAGCAGGAAATCCTTTTCATCCTCTCTCCTATGCTTTTCAGCCACTTCTTCCCAGATCTACCCTAAGATCTCTGCAAATATACCAGTGAGTCTCAGAAAAATAATAAATATTTTAAAGTATTTTTAACAGAAAAGATATTTTAATGTCATGATGCATTTTAACTAAAGTACAGATTAAAGAGGGAACTTTGCTAACAATTGCTGCAGCTAAGACTACAAAAAATGGGCTGTCAGCTAAAGTGTTAGAATTTTTTCTATTACTTCCTCAATATAATTTCTAATCCAATTACTCGAATGGATACTACTTCTTTACTTCTCAACAGTCCCCCACGCCTGCATAATCCATCCTTCATCTGGTCATACTAAACATTTCTATATTCTTTGAAACCGTATGCTTTAACTTCTACACTCCCATACCCACACCTCATCACTCTCCTTCCCTTTGACTCTTTTTCTTTCAGCCTTATTGAGGTATAATTGACATTAAAAACTGTAAGAAATTCGAAGTGTACAACATGATAATTTGATATATGTATACATTGTAAAAGGGTTCTCCCCATCAAGTTAATAAACACCTCACATAAATCCATCAGCTCACACATTTACTCCCTTTTTTTTTTTGGAGAGAACATTTAAGTTCTACTGTCTTAGAAATTTCAATTATACAATACAGTGTTATCAACTCTAGTCATCATGCTATACATTAGATCTTTAGACCTTATTAATCTTATAACTGAAAGTGTTTACTTTTTTAAGTTGGCTCCACCCCCAGTGTGGAGCCCGTCTCAGGGCTTGAACTCATGACCCTGAGATCAAGACCTGAGCTGAAATTAAGAGTCAGTCACTCAACTGCCTGAGCCACCCAGGTGCCCAAGAAAGTGTGTACTCTTACCAAACTCTCCTTATTTCCTCTACCTAAAGCCCATTTTTCTATTCTGTTTCTATGTGTTCTATTTTTTTTTCCTTTTCTTTTCTATTTTTAAAAAGTCCACCTATAAGTAATACCATGCAGTATTTGTTTTTCTCTGTCTGGATTATTTCACTTAGCATAATGCCCTCCAGAGTCAACCATGTTGTCATAAATAGCAAGATTTCCTTCTTTTTAAGGCTGAATAATACTCCATTGTATATACACATAATCCTACATTTTCTTGATCTATTCATCCACTGACAGACACTTAGGTTGTATCTATACCTTGGCTATGGCTGCAAGGAACATGGGAGTAGAGATACCTCTTTAAGATCTTTGGTTGTGTCCTATGGATATGTACCCAGGAGTAGGATTGCTGGATCACAGGGTAGTTCTATGTAATTTCTTAAGAAATCTCCATGCTGTTTTCCACAATGACTGTACCAGTTTAAATTCCCAAGAACAGTGTGCAAGATTTCCCTTTTACCTACATTCTCACTAGAGTTTATCTCTTGTCTTTTTGATAATAGCCATCCTAACAGGTCTGAGGTTATATCACATCGTGGTTTTGACCTGTATTTCCCCGATGATTCGTGATGTTGGGCACCTTTTCATATACATGCTGGCCATTTGTATGTCTTTTTCTTTTTTTGAAAAAAAAATGCCCATTTCAGTCCTTTCCCCAATTTTTATTTGGGATATTTGCTTGATTTCTACTGAGTTGTATGAGTTCCTTGTATATTTTAGATATTAACCCCTTATCAGATAGTTTGCAAATATTATTTCCCATTCCATAGGTTGCCCTTTCATTTTATTGACGGTTTCCTTTGCTAAGGAAAGTTTTTTAGTTTGATGTACCCCCACTTATTTTTGCATTTGTGGCCTTTGCTTTTGGTGTAAAAAAAAAAATCATTGCCAAGATCAATGTCGAAGAACTGACCCCATATGTTTTCTTCTAAGTGTTATACAATTTCAGGTCTTACATTTAAATCTTCAATTCATTTGAGATTATTTTTATGGTGTAAAATAGGGGTCTAGTTTCATTTTTCTGCATGTTATTATATAGTTTACTAATACCACTTATTAAAGAGATTATCCTTTCCCATTGTATATTCTTGGATCCTGTCATAAATTAATTGACCACAGATGTATGGGTTTATTTCTGAGTTGTCTACTCCACTCCATTAATCTATGGGTCTGTTTTTATGCTAATACCATACTGTTTTGAGTACTACAGTTTTGTAAAATAATTTGAAATCAGGAATTGTGATGCCTGCAGCTTTGTTATTCATTCTCAAGATTGCTTTGGCTACTCAGGGTCTTTTGTGGTTCCATAAAAATTTTAGAACTTTTTCTTCTATTTCTGTGGAATTTTGATAGGGATTGCATTGAATCTGGAGATTGCTTGGTTGAATCAATTCCCAAGTATTTTACTCTTTCCTATTGTTTGTTACTGTATCGAAATGCAACTGATTTTTGCATATTGAGTTTGTATCCTACAACATTGCTGAATTCACTGATTAGTTATAACAAAGTTTTGGTAGAGTCTCTAGGGTTTTCTATATATAATATCATGTCATCTGCAAAAAGAGACAGTTTTACTTCTTCCTTTCTGATTTGGATGCCTTATTTATTTTCTTTTATCTATTTATTTGTCTAATTATTCTGGCTAGGACTTTTAATACTATGTTGAAAATATTGGTGAGAATGGGCACTCATTCTTGTTCCTGATCTTAGAGGAAAAGCTTTTAGCTTTCCACCAATGAATATGATGTCACATGTGGCCTTGTCATATATGGCCTTTATCATGCTGAAGTACATTTCTACCATATCTAATTTGTTGAGAGTTCTCATTACAAAAGGATGTTGGATTTTGTCAAATGATCTTTCTGAATCTACTGAAATTATATTTTTATCCTTTATTTTGTTAATGTGGTGTATCACACTTACTGATTTGTAGATGTTGAAACATCTTTGCATTCCATGGATAAACTCCACTTGATCATGGTGTACAATCTTTTTCATGTGCTGTTGAATTCAATTTAATATTTGTTGAGGATTTTTGCATTTGTGTTCAACAGGGATACTGGCCTCTAATTTTATTTTCTTATAGTATCCTTGCATGGCTTTGGTATCCGGGTAATGCTTACTTCATAAAATGAGTTTGGAAGTGTTCCTTCCTCTTCAAATTTTTGGAAGAGTTTGAGAAGAATTGGAATGATGTCGTATGGTCCTAGATATTTCTTTCTTGGGACATTTTTGATTACTGATTTTATCTCCTTACTAATAATTGGTCTGCTCAGATTATCTATTTCTTCATGATTGGTAGATTATTTCTAGTAATTTATCCATTTCTTCTATGTTGTCCAATTTGTTGGCATATAATTACTCATAGTAGTCTCTTGTGATCCTTTGTATGGTATGCATTATAATGTCTTTTCTTTCATTTATAATTTATTTGAATCATCTCTTTTTTCTTTTATCTAAAGTTTTGTCAATTTTGTTTATCTTTTTAAATAAACAGCTCTTAATCTTTTGTGGGGTTTTTTTTTGTCTCTATTTCACTTATTTTTGCTTTGATGTTTGTTATCATCTTCCTTCTACTAACTTTGGGCTTAGTTTGTTCTTTTTCTAGTTACCTGAGGTATAAAGTTAGGTTGTTTATTTGTGATCTTTTTCTTAATGTAGGCATTTATCATTATAAACTTCCCTCTTAGAACAGCTTTTGCTACTTCCCATAAGTTTTAGTGCTTCCTTTCTTTGAATATATTTTTTGATTTCTCTTTTTATTCCTTCTCTGCCCTATTAGTTTTTCTGTAGGATGTTGTTTAGTTTCCACATATTTCTGTGTTTTCCTGTTTTCTTCCTGTAATTGATTTCTAGTTTCATACCATTGTGATCAGAAAATATGCTTGATATGATTACAATCTTCTTAAGTTTATTAAGACTTGTTTCATGGCCCAACATATGATCTATCCCGGGAATATTCCATGTGCACTTGAAGAGAATAGGTATTCTGCTGCTTTTGGATACAATGTTCTGTAAAATGTCTGTTAGGTACATCTGATCTATTGTGTAGTTTAAGTCCAATGTTTCCTTACTGATTTTCTGAGTGGACAATCTATCCATTGTTGAGAAAGTTATATTAAAGTCCCCAACTAGAGTTGCATCAGTATCATGGCAACATTATTTTTTTCTCTCCCCACTTTTTAAATAAATAGACATCTATAACTGAACAAAAGTGCACCTTTACATCCAGTGACCCAGGAAGATTTGCTCCCAGCTGTACATCCAAAAATAAACAAACAATGGCACACCTAGGTGGCTCAGTCAGTTAAGTGTCTGCCTTCAGCTCACGTCATGATCCCAGGGTCCTGGGATTGAGTCTCACATCGGGCTCCTTGCTCAGTGGGGAGCCTGCTTCTCCTTCTGCCTGCCGCTCCCCCTGCTTGTGCTCATTCTCTCTCTCTCTGTCAAATAAATAAACAAAATATTAAAAAAATAAAATAAACAAACAAGACTTCTATAAGGGCTGTGAAGCCAAAGAAGTTGTGAACCCACCCTACCCCCAACTGCTGTGGTCAGAAAGAAAACCTGGAGAGTGGCACACCTGGGCAGGTACCCACACATGAGAAAACTATTAGAGTCCAGCCTGCCTGAAGGAGAGTCCAGCATACCTTTGGAGTGAGACAGAGATGAATTTGGACATACATTAGAGGGAGGGATCACCAGAGCCACCTCCTTCCCCAGGATGACGCTGCAAGGATCTGAGCTGTTTGGCAGCAGCAGTGGTGACCTTCCTATAGAGGAGTTGGAAAGTGGCAACCTCTTCCACGGAGGAGTGGAGAGCAAAATCAGTGAGTGACTGGCTATCTCAGTGCAGCTGTAGCCAGAGAAGCCTATTTCTCTCCAGTAGCACCCTGCTTTCTGTAGAAGGACCTCCATCACTGGAGGGAGGGAGGAGAAAAGGAAGGAAGCAGGTGTGAATATCAAAAGGCATTAAAGGAATGCAGTTCCCAGGTGTTTCTTCAGGACTTCAGTGGGAATCTGCCCACAAGCCTTTGGGAGTACCCCAATGAAGCATATTGCCTCACCAGGCACGTGGGTATCCCCAAAGCTCCCGCCTACCCACCTACCCTACCTTGTGCGCAGCTCCTTGTATGTACTTCCTAGTGTGGCAGTGAGAGCAGGTCAGATAATCTGAGCACTCTTAGAAAAATGGTTCAAAATCTGTGGGCAAGGGAGAAAACACAAACTGGAGCTGCAGTGCCACCTTTTGTAAAACAAAAGAGAGAGAGGCTTTCTGCAGGCAGCTTGGCAAATTATAACAAGAGAAAACACAAAGGTTAAAAAATCTGCCATAAGACGGAACAAGAGTAAAACAGGTCTATCCCTCATAAATCTGGTATTCCCCAGAGAAACAACACCAATAAACAGCACACCATCTGAAGATAATAAGTAAAAAAACCTAAAATGAGAAAGTAGCAACTCAGGAACAAGGAACTCAAAAAATGAAGGAAATACGTCATTGTGAAAGGGTATCAAAAACTGTCCAGCAACTGAACCCAAAGACACAGAATAATGCAATCAACTGATAAAGAATTCAAAATAGCTGTATTAGAGAAACTCAACAAGCTATAATCAGAAAGACAGATCAATGAGGGGTGTCCGAGTGACTCAGTTGGTTAAGCGTCTGCCTTCAGCACAGGTCATGACCCCAGGGTCCTGGGATCGAGCTCTGCATCAGGCTCCCTGCTCAGTGGGAAGCCTGCTTCTCCCTCTCCCTCTGCCTGCTGCTCCCCCTGCTTGTGCTCTCTCTCTCTGTCAAATAAATAAATAAAATCTTTTAAAAAAAGACAGATCAATGAGATTAGGAAAAAAAATACATGAGAAAAATCTCTTATAATGTCTTATAAAACAGGGCCCTTGGGTGGCTCAGTCAGTTAAGCGCCTGCCTTCAGCTCAGGTCATGATCTTGGGGTCCTGGGATCAAGCCCCACATCGGGCTCCCTGCTCCGTGGAGAGTCTGCTTCTGCCTCTTCCCCTGCTTGTGCTCTCTCGCTCGCTCGTTTGCTCACTTTCTCTCTCTCAACTAAATAAATATGATCCTTAAAAAAATCTCTTATAAAACAGATTGAAACTATAAAAAAGAACCAAACAGAAATTCAGGAGCTGAAGAATTCAATGAATGAAATGAAGAATGCAACAGAAAGCATCTGTAGTAGAGTACAGCAGATGGAAGACGGAATAATGACTGGCAGAATAGGAATTTTGAAACAACACATTTACAACAGAAAAAAAAGGGAAAAGAATACAGAGCAAAGAAAGCCTACATGATCTATGGGATTCAATTAAAAGGGAAAACATTTAAATAATCAGGATTCAGGAAAGAATAGAGAGGGAGAAGGGGGGAAGAAATTTTAGTTAAGGAAACAGTAGCTAAAAACTTCCCAAGCTTGGGGAAAAGAAGCTAACAGAATGACCCTATCATCTCAATGCCAAAAGGCCTTCTCCAAGACACATTATAATGAAACCATCAAAAATCAAAGGTAAAAAAAAGAATTCTAAAAACCACTAGGGAGGAAAGAAAGAGTACAACCCACAAAGGAACACCCAATGGGCTATCAGCAAATTTCACAGCATAAACAATATAGGTCAAGAAAGAATAAACTAACATATTCAAAGTGATGGAAGATAAAAATTGCCAGCTAAGAATATTCTATCCAGAAAAATTATCCTTCATATGAAGGAGAAATAAAGGCTTTCACAGACAAAAGCTGAGAAGGTATATCACTACTAGATTTGCCTTGGAAGAAATGTTGAAAGGAATTCTTCATGCTGAAATAAAAAGACAATAATCAGAGACATGAAAACATATAAAAGTATATAACATACTGATAAAATGAAAAATATATAGCCAGATTTAGAAGACTCCAATTCTATAATAGAATGGTATATTAATTACTTAACAACAGTATAAAAGTTAAAGGAAAAGAGTATTAAACATAACTATAGCTACTTGGATTTGTTAACAAATACACAGCATAAAAAGAGGTAAATTGTGACATCAAAAAAAAAAGGGAAGAATAAAAGAACAAAGCCTTCAAAAATGATTGTAGATAAGCTGCTGTCAGCAAGAAATGGAAGGTTTTATTTATAAGATGTTTTATGTAAGCCTCATGAAACTGCAAAGGAAAAATCTAAAGTAAACTTACAAAACATAAAAAAGGGAAAACAGAGTAAATAACTGTGGAAAACCACCAATTTACAAAGGTAGGCAGAAAGAAGGGCAAAAATTAAAAAATGGAAATATAAAACAACCAGAAAACAATCAATAAGAGGGTGACAGTAAGTCCTTACATATCAGTAATCACTGTAAGTGTAAATGAATTGAATTTACCAATAAAAGGTATGAAGTGGCTAGATGGATTAAAAAAACAAAAACAAAAACAAAACAAGACCCAACTATATGCTGCCTACAGGAGGCTCATTTCAGCTTTAAAGACAAACAGCCTCAAAGTGAAGGGATGAAAAAAGATACTCCACACAAGTGAAAACCAAAAGAAAGTGGAGATAGCCATACTTATATCAGACAAAACAGACTGTAAGCCAGGGGCGCCTGGGTGGCTCAGTCATTATGGGTCTGCCTTCGGCTCAGGTCATGATCCCCCGGTCCAGGGATCGAGCCCTGCGTCAGGCTCCCTGCTCTGTGGGAAGCCTGCTTCTCCCTCTCCCACTCCCCCTGCTTGTGTTCCCTCTCTCACTGTATCTCTCTGTCAAATAAATAAAATCTTTTTAAAAAAAATAGACCGTAAGCCAGAAATGGTAACAAGAGACAAAGAAGGTCATTACATAATGATTAAGTGGTCAAAACATCAAGAAAATATAAGAATCATAAATACATGTGCCCAATATTGGAGCACCCAAATATATCAAAGGAAATACTAATAGATCTGAAGGGAGAAATATACAATGATATAATAATAGGAGGAGACTTCAATACCTCACTTTCAGCAATGGATGGATCATCCAGACAGAAAATCAAGAAAACACTGGACTTAAAACATGCTGTAGACCAAATGGATATAACAGACATATATAGAATATTCCATCCAACAGCAGCAGTATACACATTCTACTCAAGTGTACTGGAACATTCTCCAGGACAGATCATAGGACACAAAGCAAATCTTAGCAAATTTAAGAAAACTGAAATCATATAACTGTATTTTCTGATCACAATGGTATGACACTAGAAATTAACAAACAGAAAGCCGAAAAACCTTCAAATATGTGGAATCTAAATAACATACTTCTTTTTTCTTAAAAGATATTTATTTATTTATTTATTTAAGAGAGAGAAAGAGAGAGTGTGCACCCACAGAAGCAGGGGGAGGGGCAGAGGGAGAGAGAATTCCCAGTAGACTGAGTGCCGAGCCCAAGGCGGGGCTCAATCTCACAACCCTGAGATCATGACCTGAACTGAAACCAAGAGTCTGACGCTTAACTGACTGAGCCACCTGGGCGCCCCTAAATAACACACTCTGAAAAATCGATGAGTGAAAGAAGAAATCAATAGGGAAATAAAATATATCTCAAAACAAATGAAAATGGAAACCCAATATACCAAAACCTATGGGATGCTGCAAAAGCAGTTCTGTGAGGGAAGTTTATAGAGATAAATGCATATATTGAGAAATTAGAAAGATTTCAAATAAACTAACTCTCCACATCAAGGAAGATCAAATTAAGCCCAAAGTTAGCAGAAGAAAGTAAAGAATAAAGATCATAGCAAAAATAAATTAGAGATCAGAAAAACAACAGAAAGGATTAACAAAAGTCAGCTGCTTTTTAAAAGATAAACAAAACTGACAAATCCTTAGCTAGACTAAGAAAGAGAGAAAACTCAAATAAATAAAATTAGAAATGAAAGAGGAGACATTACAACTGATAAAACAGAAATACATAGGATAATAAGAAACTACTGTCTACAGGTAGATGCCAACAAATCAGATAACCTAGAAGAAATGGATATACATTTCTACAAACACACAACCTACCAAAACTGAATCAGTAAGAAATAAAAAAATCAGAACAGGCCAATAGTGAGTAAAAAGACTGAATCAGTAATTAAAACCTCCCAACACAGAAAACCCCAATATGAGATGGCTTCACTGGTGAATTCTACCAAATATTTAAAGAAAAATTGTTGCCAATCCTTCTCAAACTCTTCTAAAAATCTGAAGAAGAGGGAACATTCAAACTGATTCTATGAGGCTCACATTACCATAATGCCAAAGCCAGATAAGGGCACTAAACGAAAAAAACCCCTAGAGGTCAACATCCCTGATGAATATAGATGCAAAAATTCTCAACAAAATATCAGCAAACCAAATTCAAGAATATATTAAAAGGATTATATAGAGCAATCTATACTTTCAACACCATCCTGATGAAAATACCAATGGCACTTTTCAAAGGGCTGGAACAAACAAGCCTAATATTTGTATGGAACCAGAAAAGACCCCGAATCACCAAGGAAATGTTGAAAAAGAAAAACAAAGCTGGGGGCATCACGCTGCCTGATTTCAAGCTATATTACAAAGCTGTGATCACCAAGACAGCATGGTACTGGCACAAAAACAAACACATATATCAAAGGAACAGGATAGAGAGCCCAGATATGGACCCTCAACTCTATGGTCAACTAATCTTCGACAAAGCAGGAAAAAATATCCATTGGAAAAAAGACAGTCTCTTCAATAAATGGTGCTGGGAAAATTGGACACCTATATACAGAAGAATGAAACTTGACCATTCTCTTACACCATACACAAAGATAAACTCTAAATGGATGAAAGACCTCAATGTGAGACAGGAATCCATCAAAATCCTAGAGGAGAACATAGGCAGTAACCTCTTCAACATCAGCCACGGCAACTTCTTTCAAGACATGTCTCCAGAGGCAAGGGAAACGAAAGTGAAAATGAACTTTTGGGACTTCATCAAGATAAAAAGCTTCTGCACAGCAAAGGAAACAGTCAACAAAACAAAGAGGCAACCCACGGAAGGGGAGAAGATATTTGCAAATGACACTACAGATAAAGGGCTGATATCCAAGATCTATAAAGAACTTCTCAAAATTAACACCCCAAAAAACAAATAAGTCAAAAAATGCGAAGACATGAACAGACACTTCTCCAAAGAAGACATACAAATGGCTAACAGACACATGAAAAAATGCTCAACATCATTAGCCATCAAGGAAATTCAAATCAAAACCACACTGAGATACCAACCTTACACCAGTTAGAATGGCAAAAATTAACAAGGCAGGGAACTACAATAGTTGGAGAGGATGAGGAGAAAGGGAAACCCTCTTACAGTGTTGGTGGGAATACAAGTTGGTACAGCCACTTTAGAAAACAGTATGGAGGCTCCTCAAAAAGTTAAAAATAGAGCTACCAGATGACCCAGCAATTGCACCACTGGGTATTTATTTATTTATTTTTACTTTTTAAAAAACTTTTTAAAATGTTATTGTTATGTTAGTCACCATACAATACATCATTAGTTTCGGATGTGGTGATCCATGATCCATTGTTTTCGTATAACACACAGTGCTCCATGCAGTATGTGCCCTCCTTAATACCCATCACCGGGCTAACCAGTCCCCCGTCCCCCCTCCCCTCTAAGACCCTGTTTGTTTCTCAGAGTCCATAGTCTCTCATGGTTCATCTCTCCCTCTGATTCCCCCCCTTCATTTTTCCCTTCCTTCTCCTAAGGTCCTCCACGTTATTCCTTATGTTCCACAAATAAGTGAAACCATGTGATAATTGACTTTCTCTGCTGGAGTTATTTCACTTAGCATAATCTCCTCCAGTCCCATCCATGCTGATGTAAAAGTTGGGTATTCATCCTTTCTGATGACTGAGTCATATTCCATTGTATATATGGACCACATCTTCTTTATCCATTCATCTGTGGAAGGGCATCTTGGCTCTTTCCACAGTTTGGCTATTGCAGACATTGCTGCTATGAACATTGGGGTGCATATGGCCCTTCTTTTCATTACATCTGTGTCTTTGGGGTAAATACCCAGGAGTGCAAATGCTGGGTCACAGGGTAGCTCTATTTTAATTTTTGGAGGCACCTCCACACTGTTTTCCAAAGTGGCTGTACCAACTTGCATTCCCACCAAAAGTGTAAGAGGGTTCCCCTTTCTCCACAACATCTCCAACATTTGTTGTTTCTTTCCTTGTCCATTTTTGCCATTCAAATTGGTCTAAGGTTGTATCTCAATGTGGTTTTGATTTGAATTTTCCTGATGGCTAATGATGATGAATATTTTTTCATGTGTCTGTTAGCCATTTGTATGTCTGATTCAGAGAAGTGTCTTTTCATGTCTTCTGCCCATTTTTTGACTTGATTATTTGTTTTTTGGGTGTTGAGTTTGAGAAGTTCTTTATAGATCTTGGATACCAGTCCTTTATCTGCAGTGTCATTTGCAAATATCTTCTCCCATTCTGTGGGTTGCGTCTTTGTTTTGTTGACTGTTTCCTTTGCTGTGCAGAAGTTTTTTATCTTGGTGAAGTCCCCAAAGATCATTTTTGCTTTTGTTTCACTAGCTTTTGGAGATGTATCCTGAAAGAAGTTGCTGTGGCCGATGTAAAAGAGGTTACTGCCTATGTTCTCCTCTAGGATTTTGATGGATTCCTGTCTCACATTGAGGTCTTTCATCCATTTAGAGTTTATCTTAGTGTATGGTGCTAGAGAATGGTCCAGTTTCATTCTTCTGCATGTGGCTGTCCAATTTTCCCAGCACCATTTATTGAAGAGACTGTCTTTATTCCATTGCATGTTTTTTCCTGCTTTGTCGAAGATTATTTGACCATAGAGTTGAGGGTCCATATCTGGGCTCTCTATTCTCTTCCATTGGTCTATATATCTGTTTTTGTGCCAGTACCATGCTGTCTTGGTGATCACAGCTTTGTAATATAGCTTGAAATCAGGCAGCGTGATGCCCCCAGCTTTGTTTTTCTTTTTCAACATTTCCTTGGCAATTCGGGGTCTTATCTGATTCCATACAAATTTTAGGATTGTTTGTTCCAGCACTTTGAAAAATGTCATTGGTATTTTGATCAGGATGGCATTGAAGGTATAGATTACTCTGGGCGGCATAGACATTTTAACAATGTTTATTCTTCCGATCCATGAGCATGGAATGTTTTTCCATCTTTTTGTGTCTTCTTCAATTTCTTTCATGACTGTTCTGTAGTTCCTAGAGTAGAGATCCTTTACCTCCTTGGTTAGGTTTATTCCGAGGTATCTTATGGTTTTTGGTGCTATTGTAAATGGGAGCGTTTCTCTAATTTCTCTTTCTACAGTTGCATTGTTAGTGTAAAGAAAACAGCTGATTTCTGTGCTTTGATTTTGTATCCTGCCACATTACTGAATTGCTGTATGAGTTCTAGTAATTGGGGATGGAGTCTTTTGGGTTTTCCACATAAAGTATCATGTCATCTGCAAAGGGAGAGAGTTTGACTTCTTCTTTGCCAATTTGAATACCATTTATTTCTTTTTGTTGTCTGATTGCTGTTGCTAGGACTTCTAGTACTATGTTGAACAATAGTGGCGAGACTGGGCATCCTTGACATGTTCCTGATCTTAACGGAAAGGCTCTCAGCTTTTTCCCATTGAGGATCATATTCGCTGTGGGTTTTTCATAGATGGATTTTATGAACTTGAGGAATGTTCCCTCTATCCCTATACTCTGAAGAGTTTTAATCAGGAAAGGATGCTGTATTTTGTCCAGTGCTTTTTCTGCATCAATTGAGAGGACCATATGGTTCTTCTCTCTCCTCTTATTAATGTGTTCTATCACATTGATGGATTTGCAAATGTTGAACCACCCTTGCATCCCAGGGATAAATCCCATTTGGTCGTGGTGGATGATCCTTTTAATGTATTGTTGGATCCTATTAGCTAGGATTTTGTGGAGGATTTTGGAATCCATATTCATCAGGGATATCGGTCTGAAATTCTTTTTGATGGGGTCTTTGCCTGGTTTGGGGATCAAGGTAATGCTGGCCTCATAGAATGAGTCCGGAAGCTTTCCCTCTGTTTCTATCTTTTGAAACAGCTTCAAGAAAATAGGTATTATTTCTTCTTTGAATGTTTGGTAGAATTCCCCATGGAATCCATCAGGCCCTGGACTCTTGTTTTTTGGGATGTTTTTGATCACTGTTTCAATCTCGTTACTGGTTACTGGTCTATTCAGGTTGTCAATTTCTTCCTGTTTCAGTCTTGGCAGCTTATAGGTTTCCAGGAAGGCATCCATTTCATCCAGATTGCTCAGTTTATTGGCATATAGTTGTTGATAATAATTTCTAATAATTGTTTCTATTTCCTTGGTGTTAGTCGTGATCTCTCCCCTTTCATTCATAATTTTATTAATTTGGGTCCTTTCTCTTTTCTTTTGGATAAGTCTGGCCAGTGGTTTGTCGATCTTCTAATTCTTTCACAGAACCAACTTCTAGTTTTGTTGATCTGATATACTGTGTTTCTGGTTTCTAATTCATTGATCTCTGCTCTAATCTTAATTATTTCTCTTCTACTGTGTGGCTTAGGCATCATTTGTTGCTTTTTCTCTAGTTCTTTAAGGTGTAGAGTTAGTTGGTGAATTTGGGATTTTTCTTTTTTTTTTTTTTGAGTGAGGCATGGATGGCTATGTATTTCCCCCTTAGGACCGCTTTGCAGTATCCCATCGGTTTTGGACCGATGTGTTTTCGTTCTCATTGGTTTCCATGAATTGTATAGGTTCTTCTTTGATTTCCTGGTTGACCCAAACATTCTTGAGCAGAGTGGTCTTTAGCTTCCAAGTGTTTGAATTTCTGCCAATTTTTTTCTTGTGATTGCATTCCAATTTTAAAGCATTGTGGTCTGAGAATATGCAGGGAATAATCTCAGTCTTTTGGTATCGGTTGAGACCTGATTTGTGACCCAGTATGTGGTCTATTCTGGAGAAAATTCCATGTGCGCTGGAGAAGAATGAGTATTCTGTTATTTAGGGTGCAATGTTGTGTATATATCTATGAGGTCCATCTGGTCCAGTGTGTCATTCAAAGCTCTTGTTTCTTTGTTGATTTTCTGCTTAGATGATCTGTCCATTGCTGAGAGTGGAGTATTGAGGTCTCCTACAATTAATGTATTATTATCAATATGACTCTTTATTTTGTTTACAGTTGGCTTAACCAGATGGCTGCTCCCATGTTGGGGGCATAGATATTTACAATTGTAAGATCTCCTTGTTGGATAGACCCTTTAAGAATGATATAGTGTCCTTCTGTGTCTCTAACTACAGACTTTAGTTTAAAATCTAATTTTTTTGATATAAGAATTGCTACCCCAGCTTTCTTTTGAGGTCCACTGGCACGGAAGATAGATCTCCATCCCTTCAGTTTCAGTCTGGATATATCTTTAGTTTCAAAATAAGTCTCTTGTAAACAACACATGGGTGGGTCCTGTCTTTTTATCCAATCTGCAACCCTGTGGCGTTTTATGGGAGCATTTAGGCCATTCACGTTGACAGTGATTATTGAAAGATATGAATTAACTGTATTCATGTTGCCTGTGAAGACGTTGTTTTTATAGATTGTCCCTGTAAATTTCTGTTGTATAGCACTCTTGGGGTCTTTCTCCTTTTATAGGAGAAAGACCTTTCTCTCTTTCTTCCCTTAATATTTCTTGCAGGGCCAGCTTAGTGGTCACATATTCTTTCAGTTTCTGCCAGTCTTGGAAGCTCTGCATCTCTCCATCCATTCTAAATGACAGCCTTGCCAGATAAAGTATTCTTGGCTGCATGTTCTTCTCGTTTAGTACCCTGAATATGTCTTGCCAGGCCTTTCTGGCTTGCCAGGTTTCTGTGGATAGGTCTGACGTTATTCAGATGTTCCTCCCTCTGTACATAAGGAATCTCTTCCCCCTAACTGCCCTTAAGATGGTTTCCTTGGTTCTAAGATTTGCAAGTTTTACTATTACATGCCGGGGTGTTGGCCTGTTTTCCTTAATCTTGGGAGGGGTCCTCTCTGCCTCTAGGACACGAATGTTTGTTTCATTCCCCAGATTAGGGAAGTTCTCAGTTACAATTTGCTCAAATATATCTTCTAGTCCTCTGTCTCTCTCCACTCCCTCCGGGATTCCAATTATTCTGACATTGGAACACTTCATGGTGTCCCTTATTTCTCTGATTTTTTTTCATGGATTCTGAGTTGTTTTTCCCTTGACTCCTCTTTTCCCTTTGTATCTATTAAATTGCCTTCCAGGTCACTAATTCGTTCTTATGCCTCACTTATCCTAGCTTCTAGATTATCTAGATTAGATTGGATCTCATTGATAGCATTTTTAAGTTCTGCCAATTCAGCTTTCATTTCTGCCCTTAGAGACTCTGTGTTGCCATTAATTGATTTCTCCATTCTAGCTATTATCTTAATTGCTAGCCTGAATTCCATCTCTGACATCTTGGTTATATCTGCATCCATTTGTAAATCTGTGGTGTAGGTCATAATCTCTGAGTCTTTCCTATGTTGGGGGTTCCTCCTCCTAGTCGTTCTGTTGATGGGTGGTTGAGGGAATGTAGAGATTCCAAATTATTGACCACAACCCAAGCAAGATGCACCTGTTTTCTAGGGACCTTAGGGTAGCTGGCCTCTTCTTTTCCTAGCCTGTCTTCTGGGGGAGGGGCCTGCCACGCTGTTACTCAGGCAACCCTGTTTGGGCAGAGTTGCCCTGCCCCCCTGTGTCAGGGGATGGGCTCAGCGGGAACCAGTTTTTGGGGCTTTTGTTCTCTGGCGGCTTTCCCTGGCGGCTTTCCGCATCTCTTCCAAGAGTCAGAGCAGAAGAGACCATTTCCAACCCTCTGCCTCAGAGCAGACAGATCAGTCTGTTCTTCAGTGAGCTCTTCAGGCCACACTGTCTCCATTTCTGTCTGTGCTGATATAAACTGCAGCGTCCTGGGTTGTGCGCCCCTCTGCAGTGCTCCCAGTCCTGCCTACAGGTCGGGGCATGTCTCTGCCCTTTGTGCTTCTAAAACCGCCAGCTGCTCCCAGTTTGCACAGGCGACCCCGCAGCTCCGGGGTTTCTGTCCCAGGGGGCCACTCTAAAGTCCTTTCCCCGCTGCTACTGGTCCATGAGTCTGTGGCCTGTCCCCAGTGCTGGAGGCTGTCATTCACCAGCGGTGTAGGATCCCCATGGCCAGGCTCCCTCCTGCTGCCATTTATCCTCTGATATCTGCCCAGGGAACTATGGCTCCCCACTTCATACCTCGAAACCAACCGCCTGGGATAGTCTGTTTGTAGAGATCCAGTTCTTCTTACATCTCAGGCTGATTTCCTGGGTGCTCAGAGTGGTCTGGTAGATATCCAGCTCAATTCCGGGGACCAGTTGGAATAGGGTCCCCTACTCCTCTGCCATCTTTTCCCACACTACTGGGTATTTACCCCAAAGATACAGATGTAGTGAAAAGAAGGAGCACCTGCACCCCAGTGTTCATAGCAGCAATGTCCACAATAGGCAAACTGTGGAAGGAGCCAAGATGCCCTTCAACAGATGAATGGAAAGGAAGATGTGGTTCATATATACAATGGAATATTATTCATTTGAATACCCACCATTTGCAACAACATGGATGGAACTGGAGGGGATTATGCTAAGTGAAATAAGCAAGCAGAGAAAGATAATTATCATATGGTTTCACTCATATGTGGAACATAGGAATAGCATGGAGGACATTAGGGGAAGGAAGGGAAAACTGAAGGGGGGGAAATCAGAGGGCAAGATGAACCATGAGAGACTATGGACTCCAGGAAACAAATGGAGGGTTTCATTGGGGAGGGGCGTGGGGCGATGGGTGAGCCCAGTTATGGGTATTAAGGAGGGCACATATTGCATGGAGCACTGCGTGTTATACACAAACAATGAATCATGGAACACTACATCAAAAACTAATGATGTACTGTATGGTGATTAACATAACATAATTAAATAAATAAATAAAAATAAAAGGATTATACACCATGACCAAGTAGGACTTATCCCTGGGATGGAAGGATGGTTCAACATACATGAATCAATAAATGTAATACACCAAATTACAAGAATAAAAGAAAAATCACATGATTATTTCAATAGATGCAGAAAAAGCATCTGACAAAATACAAAATCCCTTCATGATAAAAATTCTCAACAGACTGGGTATAGAAAGAACATACCTCAACATAATAAAGGCCTTATATGACAAATCCACAGCTAACATTATACTCAATGGTAAACAAGACAAGAATGCCCACTCTCATCACTCTTATTCAATATAGTACTGAAAGTCCTAGCTAAAGCAATTAGGAAGACAAAGAAATAAAAGGCATCTGAATCAGAGAGGAATAAGTAAATTTTTCATTATCTGCAAATGATATGATTTTGTATGTAAAAAAAAAATATCCCAAAGACACAATCAAAAACTGCTGGAATTAATCAATAAATTCAGTAAGTTACAGGATGTAAAATCAACACACATAAATCAGTTGCATTTCTATACACTAAAAATGAAACATCTGAAAAAGAAGTAAAGAAAACTATCCCATTCACAAGAGCATCAAAGACAATAAAATATTTAGGAATAAATTTAACCAAGGAAGTGTAAGATCTGTATAATGAAAACTACTAGACTTTGTTGAGAGAAATCAAAGAAGACACAAACAAATGGAAAGACATCCCATGTTCATGAGTCAGAAATACAATGTCCATACCACCCAAAGCCATTTATAGACTCAATGCAATTCCTATTAAAATTCCAATGGCATTCTTCACAGAAATAAAAATAAAACAATTCTAAAATGTGTATGCAACCGCAAAAGGCCCCAAATAGTTAAAGCAACCCTGAGAAAGAAGAACAAAGCTGGAGGCATCAGACTTCTGATTTCATACTATACTCCAAAGCTACAGTAATGAAAACAGTAAGGTACTGGCATAAAAATAAACACACAGACCAATGGAACACAATAGAGAGCCCAGAATTAAACCCTCAGATATTATGTCAACTAATATTCAACAAGGGAGCCCAGAACACCTAATGAAGAAAGGGTAACCCCTTCAACAAATGGTGTTGGGAGGGATGCATGGGTGGCTCAGTCAGTTAAGCGTCTGCCTTTGGCTCAGGTCATGATCCCAGAGTCCTGGGATGGAGTCCCATATTGGGCTCCTTGCTCAGCGGGGAGCCTGATTCTCCCTCTGCCTGCTGCTTCCCCTGCTTGTGCTTACACGCGCTCTCTGTCTCCCTCTCTCTCTGACAAATAAATAAATAAAATCTAAAAACAAAAACCAAAAAAAGGAAATTTAAAAAAATGGTATTGGGAAAACTGAATAAACACATGCAGAAAAATGAAACTGGACCTCTATCTTACACCATTCACAAAAATTAATTTGAAATGGATCAAAAACTTAAACATAAGACCTTATGATATAAAACTCCTAGAAGAAAATGTAGGGAAGAAGCTTCTCGACATTGGTCTTGGTAATGATTTCTTGGATATAGCACCAAAAGCACAAACAGCAAAAGCAAAGATCAACAAATGGGACTATATCAAACTAAAAAGATTCTGTAAATAACAACAACAAAAAAACAATCCCAACAAAATGAAAAGGCAACCTAAAGAATGGGAGAAAATTTTTGCAAATCATATATTGGATGAGAGGTTAATATCCAAAATATAAAGAACTCACACAACTCAATAACAATGAAAACAAAAATCTAATTCACAAATGGGCAGAGGAATCAAATAGATATTATTCTGAAAAAGACATCCAAATGGCCAACAGGTACATGAAAAGATGCTCAACATCAATAATCATCAGGGAAATGCAAATCAAGAGACTCCAAATAGCCCCCAAAAATCTTGAAAAAGAACAAAACTGGAGAATTCACACATCCTGATTTCAAAACATATTACAAAGCTACATTAATCAAGAGTATGGAAAAAATAAGAGTGTGGTACTGGCATGAAGACAAACATATAGACCAAGGGTGCTAATAACTATCAATGAAGAAGGAGAGTCTTCTCAACAAATGGTGTTGAGATAACTGGAAATCCACATGCAAAAGAATGAAGGTGGACTCTTAACTTATACCATATAAAAAATTAAGTCAAAATGAATCAAAGACCTAAACATAAGAGCAAAACTTATAAAACTCTTAGAAGAAAACAGGGGGAAACCTTCATAACATTAAATTCGTAATCATTTCTTGGATATGACACCTAAAGCATAGGCAAAAGAAAAATAGATAAATTGAACATTAAAATTAAAAACTGTGTATCAGAGGACACAATGCACAGAGTGAAAAAAGCATCCTATGGAATGGGAGAAAACATTTGCAAATCCTATATCTGATAAGAGGTTAATATCCTGAATATATAAAGAACCGCTACAATTCAGTAACAACAATATTAATCTTACTTTAAAAATGGGCAAAGGACTTAAATAGACATTTCTACAAAAATTATATACATATTGGCAACAAGCATATGAAAAGATGCTTAAAATTGCTAATCATTAGAGAAATGCAAATCAAAATTGTAATATCACCACTCACCCATAGGATGGCTGCTCTTTAAAAAAATGAATGGAAAACAACAAGTGTTGTCAAGGATGTGAAGAAATTGTAAATTCTGTGCACTGTTGGTGGGAATGTAAAACGGTGCAGTCACTGTGGAAAACAGTAAGTTCGTTCATTAAAAAATTTAAAATTAGAGTTACTGTATGATCTTGCAATTCCATTTCTGGGTGTATATCCAAAAATGTTAAAAGAAAGGTCTTGAAGAGATATTTGCACACCTATGGTCATAGCAGCACTATTCACAATAGCTAACAGGTGGAAGCAATCCAAGTGTCCATCAGTGGATAAGTGTGTAAAGATAATGTAGTATGCACATACAGTGGAATATTATTCAGCCTTAAAAAGGACAGAAATCTTGACTTATGGTACAACATGGATGAACCCTGAAGACATTATCCTAAGTGACATGAGCCAGTCACAAAAAGACAAATACTTTATGATTCCACTTATATGTCTAAGGCAGTCAAACTCATAAGCAGAAAGTATAAAACATTTGTCAAGTGCTGGAGTGGGGGGAAATGGGATGTTGTTATTTTATGGTTATAGAGATTCCATTTTGCAAGACAAAAAAGTTTTATGGCTTTGTTGTACAACAGTATGAGTATATTTAATACTACTGATTTAAAATTTTGAGATAATAAAATTAAAAATTTTTTAAATTTTAAATTTTTTAAGATGATAAAATTAAAATTGTTTAGATTTAAATTTTTTTACATAATAAATTTTATATGTATTTTATCACAGTTAAAAAAATTTTAAGCAACTATTGAGTGCCTGTTGTATGTCAGCCATTAAGCTCTGTCCTTTAATAACATATTTTAAAAACAGCTTTCTGGGACAAGTGAGTGGCTCAGTCAGTTAAGCTCCTGCCTTAGGCTCAGGTTAGGATCCCAGGGTCCTGGGACTGAGTCCCACGTCAGGCTCCTTGCTCAGTGGGGAGCCTGCTTCTCCCTCTGCTTGCCACTCCCCCTGCTTGTGCTTTCTCTCTGACAAATAAATAAATATAATCTTTTAAAAAAATACATAATAAAAACAGCTTTCCTATGTGGAAACTCCTATGTTTCTTCCCATTTTATGGACGTTGAAATTGAGGCTCTAAGCAACTTTGTGATTTTCATGATCTCCTAACATGTTGAGCTTAGCTTCAGAGTCAGACATCCTGGGTTTCAATTCCAGTTTTACCATTGACTTGCTGTGTGGTTCCAGACAAATTAGTGAACGGGGGATCCTGTTTTCACATCTGTCAGTTGGGCACAGTAATAGCACATGCCTTCTAGATTTTTGTAAGGATCAAAATAGATGATACATGTTAAGAGCTCAAAACAGTATCTGGCACAGTAAAGAGGGATTTTAGTATTATTATCATGTGCCCAGATATTTCTGACCCTAATAGCTAGACTCAACATCCCACATGATGCCAGATTCTGTGTATTCCTTAGGGCTAGATCATCATATCCTCAGATAAAGATCAAATCCGTATCAAGAACACCGGAATTCTGTATATTGTCTGCAATTATAGCATTTATTATTCCACATTTTCCTTATGAATAGCAAAATGTGCATAAATGATAATTCTTTCCATTTATTGACGGATGCTGTATACCTGGACCATTCTAATCCCTAATGCTCAAATGATGTATGATAGAAGTGGTAGCTAACATTTACTGAAAGCTTCCTGTCAAACAAGCTGACAGTTTTCGTAAGTAACAACAAGCCCAGATAAAGTCAGTTTATTTCTTACATAGACAGAAAAAGAAACATACACATGGTGTCACCTCCCACTTCCCCTGTTCCACAGGATGACATCAAAGCAAAATTAGCCAGACGAAAGGCATCATCAGTGGTGTGGAACTCTGTTGCTTAAGAGTCATTTCCATATTATAGACAGGCATTGGGCTATTCTATAGCTTTCACCTGTACCCTGAGGTCAGGGGGAAGGGAGGAATCAAGATGAAAAGTATTGGAACCAGAGAGGTGATAAGGGGGATGGTGAGAAATGATTGTGTAGCAGCATCTCAGACACCAGCCCATCTTTCCATGTTCCTGGAGGACAAGAGGGCATTCTACCCAGCTCCAGGTCAAACTTTTCAAAGTTTACATGGCCCATATACAAGTCTGTCAGTGTGCTGACACAGAACAGTTTCCTTACCTATACTCTATGTGCCAGAAATAATCTGATGCTCGTGACATCCTACACCAAACTGCCTTCCAGTTTTACCAGAGTACAAGATAGATATGCACCGCCATTCCAACCGGACTGTAGGATCTTTGAATATAGAGAGCAAGATTTAACATACTCTTACACTAAAGAAAGCTGGGGTGGCAATCCTTATATCAGACAAACTAGATTTTAAAACAAAGACTGTAATAAGAGATGAGGAAGGACACTATATCCTACTTAAAGGGTCTATCCAACAGGAAGATCTAACAATTGTAAATATCTATGCCCCGAACATGGGAGCAGCCAATTATATAAGGCAATTAATAACAAAAGCAAAGAAACACATTGACAACAATACAATAATAGTGGGGGACTTTAACACCCCCCTGACTGAAATGGACAGATCATCTAAGCAAAAGATCAACAAGGAAATAAAGACTTTAAATGACACACTGGACCAAATGGACTTCACAGACATATTCAGAACATTCCATCCCAAAGCAACGGAATACACATTCTTCTCTAGTGCCCATGGAACATTCTCCAGAATTGATCACATCCTAGGTCACAAATCAGGTCTCAATCGGTACCAAAAGATTGGGATCATTCCCTGCATATTTTCAGACCACAATGCTTTGAAACTAGAACTCAACCACAAGAGGAAAGTCGGAAAGAACTCAAATACATGGAGGCTAAAGAGCATCCTACTAAAGAATGAATGGGTCAACCAAGAAATTAAAGAAGAATTAAAAAAATTCATGGAAACCAATGAAAATGAAAACACAACTGTTCAAAATCTTTGGGATACAGCAAAGGCAGTCATGAGAGGAAAGTATATAGCAATACAAGCCTTTCTCAAGAAACAAGAAAGGTCTCAAATACACAACCTAACCCTACACCTAAAGGAGCTGGAGAAAGAACAGCAAAGAAAGCCTAAACCTAGCAGGAGAAGAGAAATCATAAAGATCAGAGCAGAAATCAATGAACTAGAAACCAAAAGAACAGTAGAACAGATCAACGAAACTAGGAGCTGGTTCTTTGAAAGAATTAACAAGATTGATAAACCCCTGGCCAGACTGATCAAAAAGAAAAGAGAAATGACCCAAATCAACAAAATCATGAATGAAAGAGGAGAGATCACAAGCAACACCAAAGAAATACAAACAATTATAAGAACATATTATGAGCAACTCTATGCCAGCAAATTAGATAACCTGGAAGAAATGGGTGCATTCCTAGAGATGTATCAACTACCAAAATTGAACCAGGAAGAAATAGAAAACCTGAACAGACCTATAACCACTAAGGAAATTGAAACAGTCATCAAAAATCTCCCAAGAAACAAAAGCCCAGGGCCAGATGGCTTCCCAGGGGAATTCTATCAGACATTTCAAGAAGAATTAATACCTATTCTCCTGAAACTGTTCCAAAAAATAGAAATGGAAGGGAAACTTCCAAACTCATTTTATGAGGCCAGCATTACCTTGATCCCAAAACCAGACAAAGACCCCATCAAAAAAGAGAATTACAGACCAATATCCTTGATGAACATGGATGCAAAAATTCTCACCAAAATACTAGCCAATAGGATCCAACAGTACATTAAAAGGATTATTCACCACGACCAAGTGGGATTTATTCCTGGGCTGCAAGGCTGGTTCAACATCCACAAATCAATCAACGTGATACAATACATTAACAAAAGAAAGAACAAGAATCATATGATCCTCTCAATAGATGCAGAAAAAGCATTTGACAAAGTACAACATCCTTTCTTGATCAAAACTCTTCAGAGTATAGGGATAGAGGGTACATACCTCAATATCATAAAAGCCATCTATGAAAAACCTACAGCGAATATCATTCTCAATGGGGAAAGGCTGAGAGCTTTTCCCCTAAGGTCAGGAACGCGGCAGGGATGTCCACTCTCACCACTGCTATTCAACATAGTATTAGAAGTCCTAGCCACAGCAATCAGACAACAAAAAGAAATCAAAGGCATCCAAATCGGCAAAGAGGAAGTCAAACTCTCACTCTTTGCAGATGATATGATACTGTATGTGGAAAACCCAAAAGACTCCACCCCAAAACTGCTAGAAATCATACAGGAATTCAGTAAAGTAGCAGGATATAAAATCAATGCACAGAAATCAGTGGCATTCCTATACACCAACAACAAGACAGAAGAGAGACAAATCAAGGAGTCGATCCCATTTACAATTGCACCCAAAACCATTAGATACCTAGGAATAAATCTAACCAAAGAGGCAAAGGATCTGTACTCAGAAAACTATAAAATACTCAGGAAAGAAATTGAAGAAGACACAAAGATATGGAAAAACGTTCCATGCTCATGGATTGGGAGAATCAACATTGTGAAGATGTCAATGCTACCTAGAGCAATCTACACATTCAATGCAATCCCCATCAAAATACCATCCACTTTTTTCAAAGAAATGGAACAAATAATCCTAAAATTTGTATGGAACCAGAAGAGACCCAGAATAGCCAGAGGAATACTGAAAAAGAAAAGCAAAGCTGGCGGCATCACAATTCCGGACTTCCAGCTCTATTACAAAGCTGTCATCATCAAGACAGTATGGTACTGGCACAAAAACAGACACATAGATCAATGGAACAGAATTGAGAGCCCAGAAATGGACCCTCAACTCTATGGTCAACTTATTTTTGACAAAGCAGGAAAGAATGTCCAATGGCAAAAAGACAGTCTCTTCAACAAATGGTGTTGGGAAAATTGGACAGCCACATGCAGAGGAATGAAACTGGACCATTTCCTTACACCACACACAAAAATAGACTCCAAATGGTTGAAAGACCTAAACGTGAGACAGGAGTCCATCCAAATCCTAAAGGAGAACACAGGTAGCAACCTTTTCGACCTTAGCCGCAGCAACTTCTTCCTAGAAACATCGCCAAAGGCACGGGAAGCCAGGGCAAAAATGAACTATTGGGATTTCATCAAGATAAAAAGCTTCTGCACAGCAAAAGAAACAGTCCACAAAACCAAAAGACAACCGACAGAATGGGAGAAAATATTTGCAAATGACATATCAGATAAAGGGCTAGTATCCAAAATCTATAAAGAACTTATCAAACTCAACACCCAAAGAACAAATAATCCAATCAAGAAATGGGCAGAAGACATGAACAGACATTTCTCCAAAGAAGACATCCAAATGGCCAACAGGCACATGAAAAAGTGCTCAACATCGCTTGGCATCAGGGAAATCCAAATCAAAACCTCAGTGAGATACCACCTCACACCCGTCAGAATGGCTAAAATTAACAAGTCAGGGAACAACAGATGTTGGCGGGGATGTGGAGAAAGGGGAACCCTCCTACACTGTTGGTGGGAATGCAAGCTGGTGCAACCCCTCTGGAAAACAGTATGGAGGTTCCTCAAACAGTTGAAATTAGAGCTACCGTTCGATCCAGCAATTGCACTACTGGGTATTTACCACAAGGATACAAACGTAGGGACCTGAAGGGGTACGTGTACCCCAATGTTTATAGCAGCAATGTCCACCATAGCCAAACTGTGGAAAGAGCCAAGATGCCCATCGACAGATGAATGGATAAAGAAGATGTGGTATATATACACAATGGAATATTATGCAGCCATCAAAAGGAATGAGATCTTGCCATTTGCAACGACGTGGATGGAACTGGAGGGTGTTATGCTGAGTGAAATAAGTCAATCAGAGAAAGACATGTATCACATGACCTCACTGATATGAGGAATTCTTAATCTCAGGAAAGAAACTGAGTGTTACTGGAGTGGTTGGGGGTGGGAGGGATGGGGTGGCTGGGTGATAGATATTGGGGAGGGTATGTGCTACGGTGAGCGCTGTGAATTGTGCAAGACTGTTGAATCACAGATCTGTACTTCTGAAACAAATAATGCAACATATTTTAAGAAAAAAGAAAAAGAAGAAGGTAACAGGAGAGGAAGAAAAGGGGAGTATGTCAGAGGGGGAGACGAACCATGAGAGATGATGGACTCTGAAAAACAAACTGAGGGTTCTAGAGGGGAGGGGGGTAGGGGGATGGGTTAGCCTGGTGATGGGTATTGAGGAGGGCACGTTCTGCATGGAGCACTGGGTGTTATGAACAAACAATGAATCATGGAACACTGCACCAAAAACTAATGATGTAATATATGGTGATTAACATAACAATAAAAAAAAAAAAACATACTCTTACACTGCTAATACCTAACTCAGTGCAAACAAACACTCATAGAATAATTGTTGACTTATTCAAAGGAATTCATTTTGTACTTATGTGGCCTACTTGATAGAGTTGAATTGCTTATAATGACAATTTGTTACACAATCTCTGTAACACATGGGTTTTTTTACTTAAATGAAGCAATAGGAGAATAACTGTGTGACTTGATAATAATAATGGCATTCCTTGTTCCTAAGAGAGAGACAGAGACAGAGACAGACAGGGACAGAAAAAGAGATTTATTTTTTCCATCATAAGGAAAGTAACCTAGTGAAATATTTGACTGTGGATTCAGAATATCATATAGGTTCGATTCTAGGTTCTGTTATTTTTTGCTAAATAACCTCAGGTAATTTGACTAAACTTCCCTATAGCTATGATTCTTCATCTCTAAAATGTGAATAAGACCAGTACTTAATGGTCTTGGATGTACTGTTTTGAGTATTAAATTATACATACATGTAGGGACGCCTGGGTGGCTCAGTCGGTTAAACTTCTGCCTTTGGCTCAGGTCATGATCCCAGTGTCCTGGGATCAAGTCCCACATCGGGCTCCCTGCTCAGCGGGGAACCTGCTTCTCCCTCTGCCTGCCTCTCCCCCTGATTTTGTATGCTTTGTCTCTGACAATAAAAAACCTTGTATTCCTGGGCCACAGGTTATTGTGTCACAAAACTGTTTTGAAATCACCCAAAATTGTAACAGCCTCTTCAGAATTCCTGAGATGTGTTTTCCAAATTTCTGTTCCTTATTTCATCCTATTTGAAGGCCTGAAGTCAACCTGACCTTAAGGGAAAGAGGTTATTTTAAAAAACTCTATGTTACATTTTCTATGGGCTGAATCTTGTCACCCCCAAATTCATATGTTGAAGCCTTGGTACCTCAGAATGCAACTGTATTCAAGTAAGAGCCTTTAAAGAAGTGACTAAGTTAAAATAAGGCCCTCAAGGTGGGCCCTAATCCAATTTGATTAGTGTCCATATAAGAGAATTTGGACACACAGGGAGACACCAGGAATGTACACACACACACACACACACACACACACACACACACACACACACACACACACACACAGGAAAGATGTGTGAGAACAGTGAAAAGACACCCAGGTGCAATCCAAGAAGAGAGGCCTCAGAAAAAAAACTTGCCAACACATTGATCTTGGACTTCTAGCCTCCAGAACTGTGGGGGAAAAAAAATCTTCTGTTGTCTAAGCCCCCCAGGCTGTGGTATTTTGTTATGGCAACCCAAGCAGACAAATATAATACAATGTGTTTCTGTCTCTTTTTCTAGACTAAAGTCAAGAAGTATGCCTGATTCTTCTCTCTCACCCCAGTGCACACAGACTGACATACAGTAGGTGCAAAATAAAGAACTGCTCACTGGACAGTGCCAATAGAGTAGACTAGGTTACTGTTTACTGAGCATCTAATGTGGCAAGAATAATAGGGTAGGGATAGGTTAAGAGTGGAGAGATTTGAGGTCCTACAGACATGGACTTGGATCTCCACCCCCAACTTTATAACTGAGGAGCCTGGCCAAGTTCTCTGTCCTCCTCCATGTAGTGAACTGACTCAGAGCATGCTCTTGGGTCAGGCAGCCGGGTTCATATCAGCTTCGTTGCTAAATTTCAGTGTGACCGTGGGATATTCTTTGAACATTTCTGTAACTCATTCTCTTCATCCATAAGTTAGATAATAATGGTTGCCATATCTTGGAGCTGCCTTGAGGATTAAATGAAATGATGATATATGATGAAGTGTTTAGAACTATGCCTGACTCAGTATAAGCAGTCAATAAAGTTTAGCCCTGAAAATGTATATACCTTAGAACAAGCAATTATATAAACTCAGTGAGTGTTGGTACTTAATATTAATTTATGGCAATTGATACTAACATTATTTCATTTAGTTCTTCTAACAGTTATGCAGTGTAGGTAATAATATCTGCCTCCTATAGAAATTGAGTTGCAGGGGCGCCTGGGTGTCTCAGTCATTAAGCAGCTGCCTTCAGCTCGGGTCATGATCTCAGGGTCCTGGGATCGAGTCCTGAATCGGGCTCCCTGCTCAGCGGAGAGCCTGCTTCTCCCTCTCCCACTCCCCCTGCTTGTGCTCCCTCTCTCGCTGTGTCTCTCTCTGTCAAATAAATAAATAAAATAAAATAAAAAAAGAAATTGAGTTTCAGTGGCTAGTAATCCTAACCAAATGCCCCCTGAGAGAAAGTATTGATCAAACAGAAAAAAGTTACATGTGTTTACAGATAGTGTTACTAAAACATTAATACAGTTTTCATCCAAATTTTGTCTTTCATTCTAAAATTTTATCTCAGGTAGACTGACTCCAGTTTTGCTGACTTTTCAGCTTCACTGAAAAGAAACAAATGTGAAGGAGGAATGACTATCCTGCATCATATATGTATAAAGTGGAATTTATAGTGGTCTTATCATCTGATAGGACACTACTGGGTTTTAGTCTTGGTCTTAAGGACTCACTTTCCTCATTTGTAAAATGAAGGTGACCATACCTATTTTGAAGGTATGTTGGGAGGTTTAAATTGAATAAGGTACATAAACCTAACTTACAGTATGTACTACATAGTAGGTTTTTATAAATGGTTAGAGGTATCTTTGTATTCCCCTCATATGTTACAGAACCTGTTACATGGTCAATGATGTGCGTTCAATACTTTTTTTTTTAATGAATGAAATAGAGCAATGAATCTCAAATATTTTGGTCTCAGAAACCCTTTACACTCTTAAAAATGTTTGAGGATGTTGAAATGCTTTAGCTTATGTGAGTCATGTCAGTTGATGTTTACTGTATTAGAAATTAAAAATGAGAAAATTTTCAAATATAAGAATATACAAACACACATTCCATTAAATGTCAGAGTGAGGATGTCGTCACAGTTCCTGTCATCTCTGGAAAAAATCTGCTATTTATTAGAGAGTGAACAAGAGTGAAAAAGGCAACTAACTTTTAATATTATTACAAAAGTAATTTTGACTTTTCTAACCCCATGAAATGGCCTTATAAACCCCTGACCTAGAGGGAAATATTGCAAACTGTGAGGAACTATAAATTCAGGGCAATCTATCGGCAGACTAAAGCTCTGACTTATAACCTGCCTTTTGGTTTCATTGATCTCCACTAAAGCTTTACCCTGTCTTCAGAAGCTGCATGAATTGATGAAGAAAACTTATGTTGTGGTAATTGAGGTATTTGGTCCAAGGAATCATAAATATTTATCAAACTAGTATAACTCAAGAAAAGAAATAAAGTGAGGGTGAGGGAATGTGGGAAAAGGAGTAACATTTTTGATCTGGCCTTCACCCAACTAGTGGAAGACCGGTAGTCTTGTTTACCTCCACAACATGGCTATAAGTCATATGTGTGTTCTGAGTATATCATTGTACACAGATTAAGAAGTGAATAATTTTCTAATGCATGGGTTGACCAAACACTAGATGGACAATGAATGTACAAAAATACTCTAGTTATGATTCTGAGATTTCAAGAGACATATGTAAGTCAGTTAGGGGATAACTGTGTAAAAACTATATTCTGAAGTATATTTAATTGTTTTCTTGAGATGATGTCTCCTCCCAAGGGAAAATGATGTACTTATTTATTTAGAGACATTTATTTCCACTATTAAATTATAAATGATTCTTCTTCTAGAGTGAGCATTAATACCTGCATCTGTCCAAGTTGCATACATGAGGTGTTTTTTTTTTTTATGTGTTCTTTGTTTTCTGCCTTGGCATGTGTTGCATCTTTGAGGTTGTTAATAACAATTTACAAGTTTCAATATAATATTTAGAAAATTAGTAGATAATTGGTTTCTATGTTGTTGGATTATAGCTGATGCTAGGCAACTGAACTAAATATCTACCTCCTACTCTGAAGTTTGAAAAATTTCAAACTTACAGAAAATTTGAAAGGACTAAAAGAAGACTAAAATGAGTACCCAAAGGGGCACCTGGCTGACTCAGTCTGTGGAGCATGCAACTCTTGGGATTGTGAGTTCGAGCCCCATGTTGGGTGTAGAAATTATTTAAAAATAAAATCTTTAAAAATAAAAACATAAAATGATTACCTGAAGATGAGTGTTAATAACCTTCCATGTTTGCAAGCACACATTCTTTTTTATATCAATCATCTATCTATAAAATATCTATCTAAACTTTATGCTGTACCATTTGGAAGAAATAATCAGATATTATGACACTTCTAAATATTTCAGTATTCATGTCATAAAAATAAGGACATTTCCTACATGACTGTTAGCAAACTTAAGAAATTAAACATTAATTCAATGATATTATATAAATATATTTTTAATTTTCTCAAATGTTCCTCAAATGTCTTTCATAGACAGGTTTTTCCCTAATACAAGATTCAATCATTTGATCTATTGGATGTATGCCTCTCTTTTTTCTTTTTTTTAAAGATCTAGAACAAATCCCTCAACCTTTTTTTTTTTTTGTTTTTCATGACATTGGACTTTTGAACACTCCAGCCAGTTTTCCTTTAGAATGTCCCACAATCTATATTTTTCAGTTTCCTCATGATTAGATTCTAGTTAAACATTTTTGGCAAAAATACTACAAAAGTGGAATTATATATTTAATACTGTACATCAAAAGACATATAATGTCAGTTTACCTCAATCTTGGTTAAACTGGTGACCAACTACCTCTCCAGTTAAATGAATATTTTCCCTTAGTAATTATTAAGTCATCTGTGGGTTAACTTCAATACCTTATTCTCTAATAATATTTAACTTGATGATTTTATCATTCATTGATTATCCTGGCCTAAATCAATTGTGCATTGTGTACATTTACTAATTAGTATTCTTATATTAAGAATTATTTCCCCAGGGCACCTGGGTGGCTCAGTCGGTTACACGTCTGCTTTCAGCTCAGCTCATGATCCCAGCACCCTGGGATCAAGTCCCATATGGGTCTCCCTGTTCAGCGGGGAGCCTGCTTCTCCCTCTCCTTCTGCCCCTCCCCTGCTCATGCTCTCTCTCTCTCTTAAATAAAATCTTTTTTTTAAAAAAAGAATTATTTCCCCCAATTTTACCTTTCATTCTTCACTCTTTCTACAAATCTTTTGCACTAGGGACACCTAGTTGGCTCAGTCTGTTAAGCATCTGCCTTTGGCTCATGTCATGATCCCAGGGTCCTGGGATCGAGTCCCACATTGGGCTCCCTGCTCAGCGGGGGGAGCCTTCTTCTCCCTCTGCCTGCTGTTCCACCTGCTGTGTGTGCTCTCTCTCTCTGACAAATAAATAAATAAAATCTTTAAAAAATAGTTTAAAATAAATCTTTTGCACTAAGTAGATTATAAATTTTTAAAAGCAGAGGCTCCTTCTATTCTTCCATATTCCTTTGTTAGAGTATCTTGTGTCTTACTATATGTCCTAGATGCACTAAAAAATATTAACTAGATTGAAAGGTACAAACCAGAGAAACTATGATCCTGCTTCATGTTACTAATAACATTTAATAATGAGTGTGTCCACTACTGGGAACTCATCATATGCCACACACTGGCTGAACACTTTATTTTTTTTGGCTGAACACTTTAAATGCATTATATTTTTTAATTATGACAACAATTCTACAAAGTAGACATTATTCTTAACTGGTTTACATTGGTTATAACTGAGGCCCAGAGAACTTAATCATCTCAAAGAAAGTTATTTAATAATTAATTGCAGATGATCACAGCCACTCCTGAAATCAGGGATTCCGTGATCTCTGAGCTAAAATCTAGGCAGAAAAAAAATAATTATTCCTAGTACAATAGCATATTTAGGGTTTTGTGAAATTGAATGTTATAACAAACCTATCTGAACAATGTTATAGACTATAGTTGAAGATGTATTAGTCTGCTTTTTTTAAGTAGGCTCTGCACCTAGCGTGGAACCCAGTGCAGGGCCCGAACTCACAACCCCAAGACCAAGACTTGAGCTGAGATCAAGAGTTGGATGCTTAACCGACTGAGCCACCCAGGTGCCCCTACTCTTTTTTAATAGTATCCAGTAAATAATTATATGTCCCATTGATGGATATTCTAAATGTCTACTAGGCATTCTATATACCATATCTCTTTTAATCTCCATGTGATACCTCAAGTAAGTTTTAGTTTAATGTCAACAGAAACAAGGATGTGGATACAAAATCAATAGGTTTGAAAGAACTGCCAGACTGTTTTCCAAAGTGGTCATATAATTTCTCACACTCAACAGCAAGGAATGACAATTCCTGGTTCTCCATATCCTCTTCTGCATTTGGTATTGTCAATGTTTGGGATTTTAGCCATTCTAATAGGTGTGCAGCAGTATCTCACTGTGGTTTTAATTTACAATTTTGGCTTCACTGGTAAATTCTACCAAACATTTAAGAAAGAATTAATACAAATCCTTCTAAAACTCTTCCAAAAAATTGAAGAGGAGAGAAGATTCCCAAACTCATTTGTAAAGGGTCTGTTATCCTTATGACAAAGCAAGACAAGGGCACTACAAGAAAAGAAAATTAAAGGACAATATCGCTGAAGAGTATAGATGCAAAACTCTTCAATAAAATACTAGAAAACGAAATTCGACAGCACATTAAAAGGATTACACAACATGATTAAGTCAGCCATATTCCTGGGATACAAGGATGCTTCTACCTATGTAAATCAATAAATGTGATATGCCACATTACCAAGATGAAAGATAAAAATCATATAATCTTCTCAATAGATGCAGAAAAAGCATTTGACAAAATTCAACATCCTTTCATGATAAAAGCTCTCAGCAAATTAGGTATAGAAGGAATGTACCTCAACAAAATAAAAGCATATATGACATCATACACAGGGAAAAGCTGAAATCTTTTCCTCTAACATCAGGAATAAGACAAGGGGGCCCACTTTCACCACTTCTATTCAATATAGTGCTAGAAATTCTAGCTGGAGCAGTTAGGCAAGATAAAGGGGAAAAAAGCCAACCAAATCCTGAAAGAAGAAGTAAAATTGTCCATATTTGCAGATGACATTATCTTATGGAAAGAAATTTCTAAAGAGTCTACAAAAAACTGTCAAAACTAATAAATGAACTCAAAAATGTTGCAGGGTACAAAATCAACATATAAAATTCACCTGTGTTTCAATATACTAACAATGAACTACCCAAAAATACCTTAAGAAAACAACCCCATCTACAATAGCATCAAAAAGAATAAAATACTTAGAGTAAATTTAACCAGGAAGTTAAAGATCTGTACACTGAAAACTATAAAACATTGATGAAACAAATTGAAGAAGACACAAATAAATGGAAATATATTTGGTGTTCATGGATTAGAGGAATTAATGTTGCTATAATGTCCATTTTACCCAAAGCAATCCACAGATTTAGTGCAATTCCTTTTAAAATTTTAATGGCACATTTCACAGAAATAGAAAAAAATAATCCCCCAAATTTTATAGAACCACAAAAGCTCCCAAGTAGTAAAGCAATCTTGAGCAGGAATAACAAAGCTGAAGGCCTCATACTTACTGACTTAAAACTTATTACAAAGCTATAGTTATCAAAACCATATGGTACTGGCATAAAAACGGATACATAGACCATTGAAACAGAATAAAGAGCCCAAAAGTAAACACACACATATATGGTCAACTAATATTTGACAAGAGAGCCAAGAATACTCAATGGGGAAAAGATAGTCTCTTCAATAAACCCTGCTGAAAAAACTTGATATCCACATACAAAAGAATGAAGTTAGACCCTTATCTTAATCATACACAAAAATAAACTCAAAATGTTTTCAGAATTTAAATATAAAACCTGAAATCATAAAACTTCTAGAAGAAAACATAGGGGTAAGCTCCTTGACATTGGTCTTGACAATGACTTTTTTTTTTTTATTTGACGACAAAAGCACAGGCAACAAAGGCAAAAATAAACAGGTTTGGACTGCATCAAACTAAAATGTTTCTGAATAGCAAAGGAAAAAATTAAAAAATGAAAAGGCAAATTATGGAATGGGAGAAAATATTTGCTAACCATATCTGATAAGAGCTTAGTATCCAAAATATATAATGAATTCATATAACTCAACCATTTAAAAATGAGCAAAGGACCTGAATATACATTTTTACAAAGAAGACATACAAATAGGCATAGGTAAATGAAAAGGTACACAACATCACTAATCTTCAGGGAAATGCTGATGAAAGCCACAATGAGATACCACCTCACACCTTTTAGAATGGCTATTATCAAAAACTCAAAAGGTAAGTATTGGTGAGGAGGTGGAGAAAACCTTGTGCATGGTTGGTGGAAATGTAAATTGGTTCAGCCATTATGGAACACAGTATGGAGGTTCCTTGAAAAATTAAAAATAGGACTACTATACAATTCAGCAATCCCCCTTCTGGGTATATATCCGAAAAAAATAAAATCACTATCTCGAAGAGATAACTGCACTCCCATCTTTATTGTAGCATTATTCACAGTAGCCCAAGTATGGAAACAACCTAAGTGTCCATCAAGAGATAAATGGACAAAAAAATGTGGATACACACATAAAATAGAATATTATTCAGTCTTTAAAAAGAAGGAAATCTTGGGCGCCTGAGTGGCTCAGTTGGTTAAGCAGCTGCCTTCGGCTCAGGTCATGATCCTGGAGTCCCAGGATCCAGTCCCGCATCGGGCTCCCTGCTCGGCGAGGGGCCTGCTTCTCCCTCTAACCCTCCCCGCTCTCATGTACTCTCTCTCTCTCATTCTCACTCTCTCAAAAAAATAAATCTTTAAAAAAAAAAAAAAGAAGGAAATCCTGCACTTGGGGCAACATAGATGAACCTGGAAGACATTATGCTAAGTGAAATTGGTCGGACACAGAAAAATATTCCACATCTCACTTATATGAGAAATCTAGAAGGGGGATTGCTGGATCGAGTAGTAGTTCTATTTTTAATTTTTCAAGGAACCTCCATACGGGGATCAGGCTATCTAGTTCATATCACCTTTATTATTAACTTCTGGTGGGACCATGGGAAATTCTGACCATTTTGTGTCTCAGTTCCCTCATTTGAAAAATAAACTTAGTAATACTTCCAAATGGTCCTCATCTGTGTTCCTAGAGCCCCCTGCTCTTGCTATTTATTTTCCAGGTGAAAGACATAAATGTTGTTCAAGATTACACTGACAGAATCAAGAATGTGAACCCAAAGATAAGTGGAATTGTCAAATACAGATGAGCTCCTTCACACATACAAGGAGATGGCTTTCTTGGGTATCCTGTTTCTTCTTTGGCCACTCATCCCCCAGCCCATCCAAGTATGCAGCCTCTCCCTTTGTGTCTCTCCTTTAAATTCTCATGATACCCCTAAAAGACTGCTAATTCTTCATGGTAAACCCTTTCATGTAATTTGTCTGTTTGCCTACCACACAAGAACATGAGATGCTTAAGGAGAAGGATCAAGTTATGCTGGCTTTTACCCATCCAGCATTCAGAATACTTCCTGAATCTTGACACAGAAGAAAACTAAAAATAAATCTAATGAAATTTTTTAAAACAGGAAATAGCATGGAGGACATTAGGAGAAGGAAGGGAAAAATGAAGGAGGGGAAATTGGAAGGAGAGACGAACCATGAGAGACTATGGACTCTAAGAAACAAACTGAGGGTTTTAGAGGGGAGGGGGTGGGGGGATGGGTTAACCCTGTGATGGGTATTAAGGGGGGCACGTACTGCATGGAGCACTAGGTGTTATAGGAAAACAATGAATCGTGGATCACTACATCAAAAAAAAAAACTTAGGTAATTACTGTAAGATGAATTTAGAAATAATTAATAAATCCAATTCTTTTCTGCTATATTAAATACTTCAAATATGTTCTTGAATTCACTCCCCCCTACACTCGAAATAGAGTGTATTATTACCTTTTTCTCAGACAAGATTACTGGGACCCAGGGAACTGCAGGATCATGTCCATGGTCCCAGGGCAGGTATGTGTAACAAAATGAGCAAGGATATAGGCAATCTCCAAGTGTCTGTGGACGATGTAAAACAAAACAAAACAAAAAACAAAACAAAACAAAAAAACATCTCTTAGGAAAAGGGGCTACAGATACAGCTTGCCAACACATTACACCAGTAAAGTTATTTTCCTATCAGGGGAAGGGTCTTTTGGCCTCGTTTTCAACAAGTGGCCAACCACGGTAGTGCAGACAAAGGCGCAACCCCAAAAGTTCTTAGAACCGAGCATTCCCCTGGATCACAGTCCCACTCTCCACCCAGCACTGCAGGGTGACAACTTAGCCAGATTTACACTAATGGCTGAGGATGCCGCAGTCAGGATAAGGAAAAGGACTGCCGCCCAACCGCAAAACAGAGTGGCCCAGGGACCCCTGCTCCCCGTTCTCCCCGCCATCCACCTCCACCCTCACCCTTACTACCCCTCACCAGCTCAGCCACGGGTCCTGGCGCCAGGCACGCACGGCTGCGTGTTAGTCCAAGCCAGGGTCAGGAGCCTGCTGCGGCAAACAACACTGCTGAAAGAAAGCCGGCAGTCCAGGGAAGCGCTGCAAAGAACACTGCCATATACACGGCCCTAGCGCCCTCCCAAGTCCCTCAATGAGATGGACCTGGGCGCGCAGCGGGAGCGCTGGGAGACGTTCAGGAAGCGGCGGGGCCTCAGCTGCGAGGGCGCCGCCAAGTTCCTGCTGGACACCTTCGAGTACCCAGGCCTGGTGTATCACACGGGAGGCTGCCACTGCGGCGCGGTCCGCTTTGCCGTCTGGGCCCCCGCAGACCTGCGCGTGGTGGATTGCAGCTGCAGGCTGTGCAGGAAGAAGCAGCACCGACACTTCCTGGTGCCGGCCTCGCGCTTCACTCTCCTGCTGGGCGCCGAGAGCATCGTCACCTATCGATCCCACGCGCACCCGGCGCTGCACAGCTTCTGCAGCAGGTGCGGGGTGCAGAGTTTCCACGCCTCTGTCTCTGACCCCGGCGTGTATGGCGTCGCCCCGCACTGGCTGGACAAGGGAACATTTCCCTAGAGGTAAAGCCCACAAACACGTGAAGGCCCCCTTACTGTCCTAGCAGTACACGCTCAGCTTTAAGCAATTAAGCAAGTTTACCATTTAAGTGTTCTATGTTTATGGTTCTAGAGGCATGTGCTCCAAGTAAGCAAATCGTGGTTGTCGAATCTGTTTTTCAGGGTGGTGGCTTGCCCTGCAACCTCAGTTATCCAATGGGTTAAAAAAAAAAAAAAAAAAAGTTAATTCAGTTTGTACAGGGTCTTCTTGTTATAAAAAAGGGGGTGATGATTTCCAACCTCTTCACACAAGGGCGCTGGAACCAGAAGTCCTCATTTGTGGCCATTTTTGCTGTATGCTAAAATGAGTATAAGGCTATGATTTAGAAATACCATGGTAGGGGCGCTTGGGTGGTTCAGTGGTTAAGCCTCTGCCTTTGGCTCAAGTCGTGATCCCAGGGTCCTGTGATAGAGCCCTGAGTCAGGTACCCCGCTGAGCGGGGAGTCTGCTTCTGCCCCTCACCCACCCTCTGCTCTTGAGCGCGGGGGCGTGTGCCCTCTCAAATACATGAATAAAATCTTAAGAAAAAAATATTATGGTAAATTTCAGAGAAACAGAAAAGATGAAAGTCTCAGAGCCAGAGCAGGAGTAAGGGGACGGGGCAGGGTAGGGGTGATTTCATGAAAGACTAGTGTTACTACTTAACTTTAAAGATCTTGTATGTATGTTATTTTCAGAAAACTAAAGACCAGGTGATGCATTTTATATAAAAATAGTCTGTAGAAATTCTATGTAGAAAAATACATAGAAATAATAAGCTTAATTTCAAGAAGATTAAATAAATGCTTATATATACGATTCCTAAAAGTTATTGCCTCCCTTTTTAAAAAAATTTTTGTTTTAATTCCAGTTAGCTAACATTCAGTGTTATATTAGTTTCAGGTGTACATTACAGTGATTCAACAATTCCATATATCACTGTGTGCTCATCACAAGTGTATTCCTTAATCTGCATCTATTTAACTCATCCCCCCACCCTTCTCCTCTCTGGTAACCATCAGTTCTGTATAATTAAGAGTACGTTTCTTGATTTCTCTCTCTCTCTCTCTCTCTTATTTATTCCCTTTGCTTATATGTTTTATTTCTTACGTTCTACATATGAATGAAATCATACAGTATTTCTCCTTCTCTGACTTATTTCACTAAGCATTATACTCTCTAGCTCCATCCATAGCATTGCAAATGGCAAGATTTCATTCTTTTTATAGCTGAAAAATATTCCATTGTAAATATATACTGCATCTCCTTTATCCATGGACACATGGGCTGCTTCCATATCTTAGCTATTGTAAAGTAACGCTTCTATAAACATAGGGGTGCATGTGTCCCTTTGAATTAGTGTTTTTTTTATTCTTTGGGTAAATACCAATAGTGCAATTGCTGGATCATAAGGTAGTTCTATTTTTAACTTTTTGAGGAACCTCCATACTGTTTTCCACAGTGGCTGCACCACTTTATATTCCCATCAACAGTGCAAGAATGTTACTTCTTCTCCACATCCTTGACAACACTGGCTGTTTTTTTGTTGATTTTAGCCATTCTGACAGGTGTGTTTGCCTCCCCCTTGTTGATGTTAATTGTAACTATTTGTAAATTACCACGTTTTACTCTTGATCCCAGCCGGTTTGCAAATTCTTTAACTTCAGTAATAATGAGAAAATTACATTTAGTTAAATTTGGGATAAGCAATGGAAGGGGGAGATTATATTCCTATTTCCCAAATGGAGAAAATCAGGCTCAAAAGATTAAGTAACTTGTTGAAAGTCATACACTAAGTAAGTGGGGGAACTGGGACAGTTGCCCAAGTCCATCTGAGGTCAGCATCTATGTTATCTATAGTATCTCTCTCTCTCCCTTTCCTAGAATGCACATCTTTTAATACCCACCCCTTTATCAGAAAATGGTGTTATTCTTTTACTGGGTTTGGGAACCAAAATTACTGTTGAATGCACAAGGAAAGTTGAATAAAATCATCCCATTCTTTTAAGGGATCACAAATTCCTAAAACAATAAAAATGTTATTTAGAAGCTAGAAGAAAAGAGAAATCTTGCAGATTTATTTAATGGAGTTTATCCCCTGATTCCAAAACCTGGAAGAGATAGTATTCTACACACATAGAGAAATATGGATCTCTTTTACTTATTAACATGGATTAAATTTTTTATCAATAAAGTTTGAATAAAATTCAACAGTATATAAAAATCTACCATGCCCTGGTATTTTCCTAGTCATGAGAGCATGGTGTAATATTAGGAATATTTTAATAATCCATTATATCAATTAGTCAAAGGAGAAAAATCATATCATCTTAAGTGCTGAACAAAGAATTCAATAAATTCAAACTGCAGTTTTTCTTAGTTCTTGCTTAGTTTTTTTTTAAGATTTTATTTATTCGTTTGAGACAGAGAGAGTACATGAGCAGGGGGAGAGGCAGAGGGAGAGGGAGAAGCAGGCTTCCCGCTGAATCAGGAGCCTGATGTGGGACTCGATCCCAGGACCCCGGGACCATGACCTGAGCAGAAGGCAGACGCTCAACCATTTGAGCCACCCAGGTGCTCCCTAGTTCTTGTTTAGTTTTGATCTGTCATCAGCTGACAGAATTATGTAAAAATTCTCCACTACTACACATGTATAATTCCTTATCTAAAAGTCTTGGGACTAAATATTTCAGAATTCCTACATTACATAAGATCCATAGCAGGGTCTGGAGCAATACTACTAAATCGAATACAACAATATTTCTGCAGTGAAAAGTATAATCCCTCCGAGATATATATAGATTGCAAATAGCCTCGTTTCAGTTCAGGTCAAATTTTATGGGCAATGAATCAGGAAAATTAAGTTCAGTTTTCCAAGCATTTTGAATTTTAAAATTGCCTATAAGGGATTTTGAGTCTGAAGTACATGTCAGTTCTTCTTGCCTTTTATAAGGTTTTTTCTTTTATGTTAGCTTTTATTTGTCATTGAAGTAGAACATATAAAAAGAAGAGTGTATAAATTATAAGAGGCAACAACTTGATGACATTTTACAAAGTGAAAACATGGGGATACATGCACCCCAATATTTATAGTAGCATTATGAACAATAGCCAAACTATGGAGAGAGCCCAAATGTCCATCAGCTGATGAATGGATAAAGAAGATGTAGTACATATATACAATAGAATATTACTCAGCCATCAAAAAAATGAAATCTTGCCATTTGCAACGACATGGATGGAGCTAGAATGTATTATGTTAGGTGAAATGAGTCAGTCAGAGAAAGACAAATACCATATGATCTCACTCATATGCGGAATTTAAGAAAGAATACAGTTGAACATATGGGAAGAGGGAAAAGAAAAAAAAGAGAGGGAAACAAACCATAAGAAGCTCTTAATGATAGAGAAGACACTGAGGGTTGATGGAGGGAAGTGGGTAGTGGGTGGGGGGATGGGCTAGATGGGTGATGGGTATTAAGGAGGGCACTTGTTATGATGAGCATTAGCTGTTATATGTAAGTGATGAACCACTGAATTCTCCAGAAACCAAGATTGCATTTTATGTTAACTCCCTAGAATTTAAATTAAAAAATAATAAAATATTATTATAAAAAAACAAAGTGAAAACATGAATCACCAAGATTAAGATATGGAACATTACTGGCACCCCCAGAAACCTATATTATGCCCCCATCTAGTCATTACACCTGACTTAACCATGGTTCTGACCTATGTCACTATATATTCATTTTGCCTGTTTTTTAAACTTGATACAAACAGAATTATTGTGTACCTTTTTATGATTGGTTTCCTTCATTTAATACTCTGATTTGGGGATCTGTTTATATACATTTGCTGTATATAGGGATATTTGCCTGTTTCATGTCTGTATGGTATTCTCTACTATGAGTATACCACACTGTATGTATTCACTCAGCTATTGATAGATGTTTGGATTGTTTCCAGTTCCTGATTATCATCAATAATGATGCTGTGACCGTTTTTATTCATGTGTTTTGGAGAACATGTTTGCACTTCTGTTTGATTATGTACATGGATTGTGTGGTAGCCAGAATTCCATGATGATGCCCAGTGACCCTTGTCTTTGCACAATCTCCTCCCATTGGGTGTGGATGGAACCTGTGGACATGAGGAGATAGCACTCTGATGATGATGTGAAATTATATAGCAAAAAGGATTTTGCAGATGTAATTAAGGCCACAGATCAGTTGACCTTAAGCTAGGGAGATTGTTCGGGGTGGGCCAGACCTAATCAGGGAAACACCTACAAGGGCCTAGGCCCCTTCCGAAAGAGAGATTTGAGGCACGAGAGAGCATGTTCAGGGGGCCACATGGTGAGGAACTGAAGGCAGCCTCTAGGAGAGGAGTGCTGTCCCTGGCTGACAGCCAGCGAGAGAAAGGGGCCTCAGTCCTCCAGCAGCCTGGAACTGAATTCGGCCAACAACACGGATGTGTTTGGAAGGGACTATTCCCGAAAGCCTCCAGAAAGGGGTGCAGCAAGTCCACTGCCCTCTCACCCTGTGAGACCCGGAGCAGGGAAGCCAGTCACACTGGGCACAGACTTCTGACCTGCACAACTGTGAGCTAATAAAATGGGGGTTGTTTTAGGCTGTTAGGAGTGTGGTCATTTATTCCACACCAATAGGAAGCTAATACAGATTTTGGTACCTGAATGTGGGGTGCCGCCACTGCAAACAGCTAAAGATGTAGGCGTGGCTTTGGGGTAGTGGGCGAGGGCTGGAGGAAATTTGAGGTGCATGCTAGAGAAAGCCTAAGTGGCCTTAGAAAAAGCCCCGATTGGGCGCCTGGGTGGCTCAGTGCGTTAAGAGTCTGCCTTCCCTCAGGTCATGAGCTTGGGGTCCTCCCATTTAGTCCCGCAGGGGGCTCCCTGCTCAGCAGGGAATCTGCTTTTCCCTCTCCCTCTGCCCTTCCCCCACCCATGAGCACGCACGTGAGTGCTCTCTCTCTCTCTCTCTCCCCCTCTCAAATAAATAAAATCTAAAAGAAAAGAAAAGAAAAGAAAAAGCCCCGATTGCTTCAGACAGACTGTTAGTAGAAATCTGCTGAATTTCCAAACTGCACTGGGACTCTAACTCCTGTTTCCATTCCCATCCCTCCCACCCCCCCCCCCCATATTAAATCCGAATGTTATAGGTGTTATCCTATGCCTGCCCCAGCATTGTGTATTGGGGTAAGATAGTTTGTCACTTTAATGTCACTGGTGCCAGTTGGAAAGGGATTGTGCCCTGGGAGTTGTACTGCGTGTATTTTACCCAGAAACCTCATCCATGCCTGATTTAGATGCCTGAGATGAGATTCTGGACTGAGCTGATGAGATTTCAGTGAGCATTTGGAATTGAGCTGATGCCATACTACTATGAGAAATTTGGAGACTATGGAATGGGGTGAATTAATTTTGTATATGGGACAGACTGGATCCCTGTGGGCCAGAGGTAGACTGTGGTAGGCAGAATTCTAAGATGTTTCCTAATGACCTTCCACCTTGTGTAATCTCCCCCTGTTGAGTGTGAGTGTGCACTTCCAAAGAAACTCATCTGTGTGTGGGTGTTCGGAGGGATCGATGTGGCAAGGAACTGTGAGAAATCTCTAGGAGATAAAAGTGGAACTAAATTCTGCCAATGCCTTGGATGAGCTAGGAAATGTATTCTTCCAAAGAGTCCACAGAAAGAAACACAGCCTGGGTGTCTTAAATCAGCTTGGGCTGCTATAACAAAATACCACACACTGGGTGGCTTAAATAAGAAGCATTTATTTCTCATGGTTCTAGAGGCTGGCGAGTCCAAAATCAAGGAGCCAGCAATTTAATGTCTGAGGAAGACCCACATCTGGCCACCTTCTTGCTGTACCCTCACAGGCTCTGTTCTTTTCATCTCCTGATAAGGGCACCAGTCCCATCATGGGGTCACACTTTCATGACCTCATCCAAACCCATTTGCCTTCCAAAGGCTTCATCTCCAAATACCATCACAATGGGGATTAGGGTTTAAACTTGCAGATTTTAGGGAGACACAAATATTCAGTCTGTAGCATTGGCCACCTGATTTCTCAGGCTGATTTCACCCTGTGAGACACTGAGCAGAGAGCCCAGCCATACCGTGCATGAACTTCTGAAACTACAGCGCTGTGAGCTAAAAACGGACATTGTTTTAAGCCACTACCTTTGTGGTAATTTAGTATGCAGAAATAGAAAACTAATACAAATGTAATTGCTGGGTTCCAGAAAATGCATAAACTCAGCTTTGAAACTGCCAAGCAGTTTTCCCCACAGTAGTACCAATTGACACTCCCATCAGCAGTTAGAGTTCCAGTTTCTATTTTCTCCAACTCTTGATATTGGTAGTAGATTTGGGGTATTCTGGGAGATGTTTACAGATATTTCGTAATTTCAATTTGCATATCCTTGATGACTGAGTTTGGGCAATCTTTTATTTGTTTATTGGTCAGTTGGATGTCCCATTTTGTGCAGTGCCTGTTAAAATATTGTGCTGATGTTTAGTTGCATTTATTTTTTTTTCTTCTTTACATAAGATATTTTCTTCTTCTTTACATAAGATATTTTCTTCTGTACATCAGGTATTTGTTGGATGTGTGTGGGGAGACTCTGTGTGTGTGTGTGTGTGTGTGTGTGTGTGTAGTCTTCTGGAATTAGTTTTTGTGTATGATGTAAGTTAGGGGCCAAATTAATTTTTTTCATAGGGATGGATATCCAATTAGTCCAGCTCCACTTACTTAAATGACTATCCTTACCCCCAAGCACTGCATTGGTACCTTTGTTGTAAATCACGTGACCATATATAATGTGACCATATATGTGTCTGTGGGCTCTTTGTTCCACCAGTCTATTTGTCTATTTGTGTACACAAATCACATTAATTATTATGCCTTTGTAGTTGGCCATGCAATCTGGCTGTGAAAGTCTTTCAGATTTCTTCCTCTTGATGGCTTTGGCTGTTCTTAGATCTTTTATATCCAAATATATTTTGGAATCAGTTTACCAATTTCCATTTACAAAAAAACAGCTGGGATTTCAACTGGGATTATGTTGAACCCTTAGATAATTTTGATAAGAAATCTCTTTAATTTTCATAATATTGTCTTCTAATCCATAAGCATGATATAGCTCTGATTTACCTAGGTCTTCTTTAATTTCTCTCAGAGGTGTTGTATAGATTTCTGGTTAAGGTTATGATTCTTTTACTAGATTTGTCCCTAAGTATTTGATGTTTTCTGATTCTATAGTAAAAGGCATTTAAAACTTTTTCTTCCTAATTTTTGATACTCATATGTCAAAATACAACTCAATTTGTAATATTGATCTTATATCAAACTAAATTCACTTATTCTAACATGATACCTATATTTGTTTTAAGAAATTATATGTAAACAATTTATCTCTTTTATTTTTTTAAGAGCTGAGAAACCTTTCCCCCGAAGACCCCAAGGCATTTTACATTTATATCTTATAAACTACAACTGGGAAATGTCCATTCACAAACCAGTCATTGGAATGGTAATGAGATTACCATGACCTTGTCAGTCAAACATATTGCCCTTTATATATTAGATACATTACATTAGGATTATGATGCTCACAATTTTTCTTTTTTAACCAAATATATAAATACTTAGAAATTAATGCTTTGATTAGAGGGTCGAGAATCAGGTGATAGAGGATGATGAATTGTTATTTGTGGAATATTCCTCCATGTAAATGGGTTGAAATTAAAATTCTTAAGTTATATAATTTCTTAAGCAATAACTAGAATATTTCATGTGAAAAACATCTATAGATATTGAATTTTTTAAATGAATTAATTTCAAAAAGCATCCCTTTTGCTGTTTAAAAAGCACAAGATCATCATAGAAAATTTAGCACCTACATATATCAAACTTTTAAGAATAGTTATAAATCACTGGAAGGATTGATTGTGATTTAAATTATTTCTTGAACTTTTCTGAGTTATCTAAATGCCCTGCAGCAGACTTTGTCAAATTTGACAGCTTTGGCATTTTGTGTCAGATAATTGCATGTTGTCAGAGGCTTTCCTATACATTGAAGTAATTGAGAGTATCCCTGGCCTCTGCATACTAGATGCCAGTAGCACCTCTCCCTCTCTCCCTCTCCTTGACATTTTCAAAATTCCCCCCAAGGGGCAAAATGCCCCTGGTTGAGAACAACTGCACTATAGTGAATGAAATTCTAATATATGTAGAGAGCTAGAAAGATATAAAAATACACAGATGTAAATATAGATCAGCAGAGTACATCATGTCCTTTTTATACATCATAGATATTTTCCCATGGTATTAAAATTTTTTTGAAAAACATCCTGTAAAAGCTGCATGTTTATTCTATGGACATCCAATATCCTATTGGAAAGTGAGATTGTTTCAGATTATTTACACTATAATAATCATCTCGAGCATATAACATTGTGAGTATATGAGTATTTCTTTAGAATTAATCTGCAGAAGAGAAATTGCAGCATCAAATGGGCATGTTTAAGACTTTTAATTCTTTTTTTAAGTTTTTTTTTGTTTTTTTGGGGGATGTTGTTGTTTTTTCTTTTTTTAGAGAGAGAGAGAGAGAGAGAGAGTGAGTGCAGGGGAGGGGGTGGGCCAGAGGGGATGAGAGAGGATCTCAAGCAAACTCTGCTGAGTGTGGAGCCCAACGTGGGGCTCGATCCCATAACCCTGAGATCATGAACTGAGCTGAAATCAAGACTCAGTCACTTAACCAACTGAGTCATCCAGGCACCCCTAAGACTTTTTATATGTATCATCAACCTTTCCATCAGGCAAAATGCTATGAATTTATAACCCCATCCAGTAGTATAAAAGATAGCCTTTTTAAAAAAAATAATAGCTTAAAACCTAATTAAGCATTAAAATTGTTTTATTTTTTTAAAGATTTTTTTAATTTATTTGACAGAGAGAGACACAGCGAGTGAGGGAACACAAGCAGGAGACTGGGAGAGGGAGAAGCAGGCTTCCCACTGAGCAGGGAGCCCGATGCAGGGCTCGATCCCAGGACCCTGGGATCATGACCTGAGCCGAGGGCAGACGCTTAACGACTGAGCCACCCAGGTGCCCCAACATTAAAACTGTTTTAAAAGTGCAAATAGCTGTACACTTTTCCGAGTATAAGAGTTACGTATGTTCATTGGAAACATTCAGAAGATAAAGTATGAGAGAATAAAACTCATCCTTCCAGATATTTTTTCTATGAGCACATACATATACATACACTATCTCTAAACAGGAGCACAGTGAAAGAAAAAGGAGAAGGAACTGAAGACACACCAGTGAGGTTAAAGAAGGGAACTTAGGAACTTCCTTAGCATAAACTTTGAGCTCTTTAGAGAAGATTATATATGTGTCCATTATATACACATTAATCATATATATATCATATATAATAGAGATATACAGTAGATGTATGTTATGTAAAGTTTATATATTATATATCTAAATGCTATATATATAATACATATCCATTATAGATGTCTGTTATATATGACTCCTTTATATATATTTTTATGTATACTATATATATATATATATATCTCCTTTAAAGAGAACAAGGATAGATGGGAACATTTTAGTTATTACTAAGTTAAGGATCATGACTGGATGCCTGGGTGGCTCAGTCATTAAGAGTCTGCCTTTGGCTCAGGTCCTGATCCTGGGGTCCTGGGATTGAGTCCCACATCGAGATCCCTGCTCAGTGGGGAGTCTGCTTCTCCCTCTCCTGCTCTTTTTCTCTCTCTTTCAAATAAATAAATAGATAGATAGATAGATAGATAGATAGATAGATAGATAAACACTTGAAAAAAAAAACAGTTAAGGATCATGCCTAAGGCCCTGAGATTCCAGAAAGGAGGAAAGGAAATAACTCAGAGAGTAAATTGAAATGACTCCCAAAAGGAAACTGGATCCATGAAACTGGTGAAAGGTGACCTATAGAATTAAGAGAATGGGTTTTTTTAAAAAAATATTTTATTTATTCATCTGACACAGAGAGTGAGAGAGAGAGCACAAGCAGGCAGAGCAGCAGGAGAGGGAGAAGTAAGCTCCTGTGGAGCAGGGAGCCCAATATGGGGCTCGATCCCAGGGTCCTGTGATCATGACCTGAGCCAAAGGCAGATGCTTAACAACTGAGCCACCCAGGTGCCCCAAGAGAATGGCTTTGAGATAAGTTGGGGTTCAAACCCTAATGACTAGGACAAGTACAGAGGGTATAGTGGCCAACCTGGTCAGAACAGGATCACCAGTTCCCACTGTGTCCCCAGTCTGCAAGCCTTCCCTTTTTAGGAAGTAGCACCAATGTCTGCCCAGATACTGTGGCCAAAATCTAGGAGTCATCACTGATTGCTGTCCTTCCCTTATAATCTCAGACATTCAAGTCTTCCCAACTGAGGCCTCAGACAATGACATTGTAGAACAAAAACAAGCCATTCCTGCTCTACCCCTTCTGAATTCCAGCTTTATAAAATCCATGAACATAATTAAATGGATGTTGCTCCACACTATACAATGGTAGATGACCAGAACACATTCATTTATTCTTCATTTAAATCCATCCTGTACTTCATCACTATTTCATTTTCCACATTGTTTTTGTTCAATTCCCATTCCATCCTTCATATTCTTGTATTCTGTACTTCATTTCAAATTTCATTCCGTCTTTCAATGGTATTTTAAAATTTGTAGTGTGTATTTCATAGTCCATTTATTTCAGGCCATTGCATATTTTATTCCATTTTAGTTTTTCCTATTTCAACTTCAATTTCCTTCTATTTACTATTTTATTTCACAGGATACTCCATTCCATTTATCATGTAATGTATTTTTCTTTTATTCCATATGCGATTAGTTATTTCTATTGTACATTCCATTCCTTTTTCCCATTATATTTCATTCAATTTCCATCCCATTCAATTTCCGATTTCACCTCCACTGCAATCAATCTCCACTTCATCCCATTCTGCATTCCCTTTCAAGTCCATTTTCCATTCCATATTATTTAACATTCCAAATACCATTCCATTCTATTTTTGAATTGTGTTTCAGTCCATTTACTCATCCACCCCACTAAGTATCCCATTCCATTCTGCCAAAATTGCTATAACAGCAACTTTCAGAAGAACCAGTTACCAATATTTTTATCAAAGAATCACAGATGTGCATGGCCTGTATCAAGAATTTTCTAGGAATTTATCCACAGTGAGGATATGAATAATTTTTAGCAAAAAGGGTCTCACATTGATGTGTTTATAAAGAGTAAGAAGTTGGAAATGTGTTGATCAATACAGCAATGTTTGAAAATGTAAGCTTCCTCCATAAAAGTAATACTCTGTAGTTATACTGGCCTTGTGGAAACATATTTGATATGGGAAGTGTGTTTTCTAGACCCCAAAAACAGGTTACAAAATAGTATGTATGCATAATTCCATTTTATGAAACAAAAGAACTATGAATTAGTTAAGAATGGCCATTCTACAAAAAATAATTAAGCATTTCTAATATTTGCCCCAGGGGCATGTGGGAATTTAGGTTCTAGTTTTCCTAGGTTAGGTTCTATTTGCTTTTCTGTTTTGGGTTCTGAGAATGCAGTAATAATGACTTTTGTAATAATGACTAAATTAGTGTCAAAATATTAAACTTTATGTCTGTGCATCACAGCATAATAGAGAACTATAGCCAAGAATGGAGACTGGGTCAAATAAATTAATGTACATTCATCGGTGGATTACTATGCAGCCCATACAAATGATGATGTATTTTTAAGGACAGTGTTATCCTAATTCCGGGTAACTCCAGCCCATGCCTCAGGAGATAAGGCAGGGGGAAGGATGTTACTTCAAAATCCCCTCTGATGCATGGCAGTAGTGCTGAACATCCCGAGTCAAGATAGCGAGGGCCCCATCCATTTTCTTGATTTCAGGCTGCTTTCAAGACTCCAGTGTAGGGTCATCCAGATGCAGGGAGGAGTTCTGGGACTGTCGCTTCTGGAGTCAGACATGGGCCCAGTGTCCTGATGGGATTCCAGGAGGGAAGCCCAGTTTAGGGGTATCTCTCTTTTTTTTTTTTTTAAGATTTTATTTATTTATTTGACAGAGAGACACAGCGAGAGAGGGAACACAAGCAGGGGGGTGTGGCAGAGGGAGAAGCAGGCCTCCTGCGGAGCAGGGGGTGTGATGTGGGGCGTGCTGTGGGGCTCGATCCCAGGACCCTGGGATCACGACCTGAGCCGAAAGCAGACGCTTAACGACTGAGCCACCCAGGCGCCCCAGGGGTATCTCTTGTTGGCCAGGGTGGTATTTCTTTCAAGCCACTGCTTGAAAGTTTCACCACCAGAGTGGTGCTGACAAGCTAACCTGATTTGGGGTGACTCAAACTGTTTATACAGACAGTATCACTGCCCCCGCCCCTTCCCTCGAAGCGCGCGCGCGCGCGCGCGCACACACACACACACACACACACACACACACACACACACACATCACTGCCCCCGCCCCTTCCCTGGAAGTGCGTAGACCGGGGGGAGCACACTGCCTGGTTTGGCGCCAGAGCTAGGTTGGCTCGCTCCCTTTAAGACGAGAGTCACGTGACAACAAGCCAACCAATCAGAAGTGATGATCTGACCAGGACACGCCCATCCTCCTCACTCCTCCCGGAGCTCTACCCAGGCGGCGTCTTCGGCCACGCTCTCGCGTCTCGGAGAGAGAATCTGGCGTTATGTCCACTCCGTCGTCCGACCAGAAGGCGCAGATGCAAGAGCAGGGTGAGGTGCCCACAGGGTCGAAGAACGAGGTTGCCCCTGCCCCCGGCGACGCCCGTGGGGACGGCAACCCCGATCCCAGTGCCTTGGTCCCCTCGGTCTCGAGCGGCCTTTCTCCCTCGGGTGGTGGCGCCCCACACAGTGGCACGGCAGGTTCCTCTGCCTTTGCCCTGGCTGCCGCCGGCGCCATTTTGATCAATGGCGAGGGCCCGGAGCTGCCCTCCATGGGCTGTGTGCCGGAGAGAGAGCTTGCTGACCTCCAGGGCGGCTGCAGTCCCCACGCCGAGCTGAGATGGGTGGTGCCCGGGGCGGGCCTAGGTCTCCAGGCCTCACACGCGGGCGGCGTGGCCGCCATGGTGCAAGCCATGAGGGGAGTTGGTCAGGCCAGCGGGCCTCCGACCCTGACCGCGAGACCGGGGAAGGGCCGTGGGAGGAAGCAGCCCGGCCGCGAGGAGGCTTCCCAGGCTCAGAAGCCTCCAGGGCGGCGCTATCCGTTTCTTGCGCTTCCTACAGCTCAGTGCCCCGTGCCCTTGCCGCCATCTTCTCCGGGGTCTCAGCCCAGCAACCGCCGCCGTTCTCGGGCTTCTCCGTCGGGTCACGCATCCCAGCCAGGCCCAGTCCTCCGGAGTCAGGCCCGGGCATCAGGCCCAGTCCTCCGCAGTCAGGCCCGGGCACTAGGCCCAGTCCTCCGCAGTCAAGTGGCCAGGCCAGGCCCTGCCCTTAATGGCCGTGCCACCCCGCCAGGCACCGCCTTCCGTGGCCATGCTTCCGGGTTGGGCTCTGCTCTTTGCAGCCGTGCATCTGCACCAGGCCCTGCTCGTCGCCGTGGTGCACCTGCGCCAGGCCCTGCTCTCCAGCGTCGCCGTGAATCCGCGCCAGGCCCTGCTCTCCGTCGCCGCCATGTGCCTGTGTCGGGCCCAGCTCTCCGCAGCCGCAGCCGCAGCCGCGGCCGGGCTTCCGCTCCGGGCCCGGCTCTTCGCAGCCGCCGCCGTTCTTCCTCGCCGGGCGCAGCTCGCCGCAGCCGCGGCCGTGCTCCTGCGCCGGGCCCAGCTCTCCGCAACCGCCGCCGTTCTTCCTCGCCGGGCGCAGCTCGCCGCAGCGGCGGCCGTGCTCCCGCGCCGGGCCCAGCTCTCCGCAGCCGCCATTCTTCCTCGCGGGGCGCAGCTCGCCGCAGCCGCGACCGTGCTCCCGCGCCGGGCCCGGCTCGCCGCAGCCGCGGCCGTGCTCCCGCGCCGGGCCCGGCTCGCCGCAGCCGCGGCCGTGCTCCCGCGCCGGGCCCGGCTCGCCGCAGCCGCGGCCGTGCTTCCGCGTCGGGCCCAGCTCTCCGCAGCCGCCGCCGTTCTTCCTCCCCGGGCGCAGCTCGCCGCAGCCGCGGCCGTGCTTCCGCGCCGGGCCCAGCTCTCCGCAGCCGCCGTTCTTCCTCGCCGGGCCCAGCTCGCCGCAGCCGTGCATCCGCACCGGGTCCAGCTCACCGCAACCGTGCTTCCAGTAGCCGTGCATCTGGGCCAAGCTCTGCCCTCAGTAATCACGCCAGCCCACCAGGCCCTGCTCTCCGCAACCGTGCATCCGGGTCAGGCCCTGCCCTCCGAAGCCGAGCCACCCCGGTAGGCCCTGCCCTCCGCAACGGCTGCCCGACTCCAGGTTTTGTCTTCCGGGGCCGCACCATCCAGAGGTCATTCCCTAGAAGCCGCGCCTCTCTGCCTGTGCCTACTGGCCCAAGTCCTCCTCCTTCCCCTGGGGTAGCCTTACGAAGGCTGGTGTGGCAGAGCAACTCAAGCTCTCCTAATCCTGAGGTCCCAAGCCTTGGTGCCCAGCCTCGTTGGCATGCAGTCCGTATGCGTGCCTCCTCTCCCTCACCTCCTGGTAGGCTCCTTCCTTTCCCTGTGCTGTATGGTGAGAGCTCCTCCTCTTCCTCTTCTACCTCCTCCTCCGGGTCTCCTGGCCAGAGCCCCTCCTCTTCCTCCTCCTCCTCCTCTTCCTCCTCCTCTTCTTCTTCCTGCTCCTCCTCCACTAATTTTTCTCGCCATAGCACCTCTTCCCCTAAGTTTACTGGCTTGGGCTCCATCTCCACTCCTAGTCCTGCAAGCCTGAGGCGTGCCTTGCTGCCAGAGCTTGATGCCCTGAGCCCTGTTTCTCCAGGAGAGGAGGATGAAACAGGGAGCATGCCTTCCTCCCCTACACCTCCAGTGGTGTGACAACTGCAAAAGGAATTAGTAGGTACCCCCTTCAGTTCAGTGGGGGGGGGGGTGTGAATTAGCATGCACCCACTGACCTTGAAGGGGGTGCCTGCTCTGCAGTTAACCTGTGAGGTTTACAAGTGTTCTAGCTATTAACCAGCATAATGAGAAATTTTGATGCTGTTGTTTGGAAAGACAGTTTTAAAGTCTCTGTTTCCCATAACTGTACCACCTAGCACTTATTTGCTATTGGCCCCTGATTCTAGGCCCACGTTTTCCTGAAAAGGGCCTGCCTTTGCCCCTGAGTTGAGATTTCTCTTTTCCATGTTACCTTTGTATAATGAAATTTTTGAATGAATAAAATAAAAATGTTAACTTCATTTCTAAGATGTAGTGGTTTTTTTATTGTCCAAAAAACTTAATCCTACCTCCGATTTTAGAGGATTAAAGAAAGTTGTTAGTGTGCTAGCTGAGTTCTTTGGAAGAGAGAGGGAATAAAATACTATTCCTTCAATCATTTATTTCTACTATCTAAAATGGAATTTTGTCCAGGAAATTCCCATTTATAATGGTATATACCCTCTTACCATAGGTGATTTGCAAATTTAGACAAGAAAAGGGAGCAGGGTTCAGCCCAAGGAGGGGTGAAGGAGATACTCAGGGTCAGGAAAGAGGACATGACACTGTGTGTGTGTGTGTGTTGGGGGGAATACTTATGTGTGTGTGTGTCTGTGTGTGTGTGTGTGTGTGTGTGTGTGTTGGGGGGAATACTTCCCAGATGGAAGTAGGGAGTGCTGGGAGGAAATCTCAGGAAGGAAGAGAACAGCATGAGTCAGGAGTACCAAGGGAAAAGGTCTCAGTTTCTAGAGGAGGAAAAAATTTGTGTGTTGGGAAAGGGGACTCCTGAGGTCTGTGTGGGGGAAAGGAAGGTCTGGGAGGATGATTCAAGGTTAATGATATGAAAATGGTCAGATATTTATTGAAAAAAATGTGTTAATGGATAATCTCATTTAAAAAAATGTGACTAAATTTGTGAGCAGGTATGAGTGTGTGGGTGTGTACAGACATATTTGGAGAGAACTGGATGGACGTGCACCACCATTCTGTGAACAGTATTCATTTTTGGGAATAATTGATATCTTTTATGTGCTACACTTTACACTTCCATAATGAAACTAAGCTGTTTTTTAGGAAGTTGTGGAAACACAGTGGGAGAACACAGTAAAGGAATGGAACGAAAAAAATAAACCAAACCAGTAAAAGGATCTCCCTCTCCCTACTTTGCCATATTTCTCATCTCTTTGATTTTCTGGTATATGGCCAATTCTGTCATAGACTTGGTCAGGAAGGGCCTTCCTCCTGGGTCCAACATTTTAGAAGTTTCTGCCTAGTCTATATTCAGACTACAGAGCTAGGAGTCCACAGGGACAATGGTACGTGCCCACCAGGTCCCAACACCCTGCAATTTTTGTAGAAAATATTTTTTAAATATTTTATTAGAGAAAGCACAAGCAGGGTGAGGGGCAGGGGGAGAAGCAGGTTCCCAGATGAGCAGGGAGCCTGATGCAGGGCTCTATACCAGGACCCTGGGATCATGAAGGCAGATGCTTAACTGACTGAGCCACCCAGGTGCCCCTGTAGAAAATATTTTAGGTTCCCTCATTCCCCAAGGCTGCTTCTAGATTCTGTAAGGCCCTATTCTCAATGTCCCTCCTAAGGAAGGGAGGTCTGGGCCTGTGGAATACAGACTCTTAGGCCCAAAATATTGCCAGGAGGCCACTTCGTAAAAGCAAAGGATGTACAAAGCTTGATGTTATAGGCCGAGGTGTTCTCAGGTTTGGGTGTAAGACACCTCTTGGCGTAAGAAATAGCTGGCAATGGGAAGAGATTAAGGACATGGGTCAAAGGTCTTAATTTGTACTTCAGCCACTGCAAATGTTAGTGACTGGCTTGTATATATAATTCTCTCTAGACCAGCCCCAGAGAATTAGAGACACCCAAGGATATATATCTAGGAAGCCATACCTTGTCCCTGGTGGTGGCTCTGACCAGAAAACATCCCCTATTTATCTCAGATATTGGAGGTAGCATTAGTTCAGGTACTAGGTCTGATTCCTTCCTACAGTGAGCCAGCATTCAGTGGGCTGAATCAGAGATGCCACTACCATACTGCATGCTAGTGTTTTAGTAGATATCTGGACATTTGATATGCTTGGGAGTGGACCTTAATCCAATGTCCTTAGCCCAAGCCCACCATACAAAATCTGTATAGCCCCTATTGACCACGGACTCTTCTTCCTTCTCTTAACCTTTGGTCCTTATTTATTTATTTATTTTGGATTTTAAATGAACTTTATTTTTATTTTTTTTATTAAGTTCAGTTAGCCAACATATAATACATCATTAGTTTTTGATGTTGTGTTCAATAATTCATTAGTTGGTATAACACCCAGTGCTCATCATAGCACATGCCTTCCTTAATACCCATCACCCGGTTACCCCATCCCCCCACCACTCTCCCTTCTGAAACCTTCAGTTTGTGTCCTGGAGTCTAGAGGTCTTCCTAATAACTCCCTCTTTATGGAAGTACCAAATGCCGTCACACAGTAGACCTCCATACTGCAGAATGTAAAGGATAATTCTTTAAAAGACTTTATTGATTTGCGGGAGAGAGCGCATGCGCACATGGGGGGTATCGGGGGGTGGGGGAGATCAGAGGGACAGGGAGAAGCCTCGGGGATCATCGTGTTGGTGGGGATTGGCACGGGGATTGGTGCGGGGATCGGTGTGGGAATCGATCCCAGGACCCTGAGATCACGATCTGAACCAAAGACGAATGCTTAACCAACTGAGCCACCCAGGGACCTGGTAAAGGATAATTCTTAGATTTCCTATTACTTGACCTTTTGCACCATTTGACACTATTGATCACTCCTTTTTCTTTGATACATGTTCTTCCTTCATCTTTAAAGACTGTTCTCTTTGTGTTTACCCCACTTTCTCCTAGACTTTTCTCATTTTCCACACCTCTAAGTATTAGAATATCCCAAGGCCTCAGTTTCTTGCCTTTTTTTCCTATATACATTTACTTCCTAGGAGATCCCATCTAGTCTCATGTCTTTAAATAATGTTTTAAGCTGGTAAATCAAAATATTGTATATTCCCACCTATTCCCTTGTACTTTAGTCATGTGTATCCAGCTACCTAATTGACTTTTCCATTTGAGATGTGTGAAAGGCATATCAAACTTCAGTAATAGGGAGTTCTGTCGGGTAGAAATAGAATGCTAGCCATACGTGTAATTTACCATTTTCTACTAGCGAAATAAAAAATATATGAAGAAACATATGACAATAATTTACTTAATTCCATCTATCCAAAATATTATTTCAACATGTAATCAATATAAAAATTATTGAGATTTTATTTTCTTACTAAATCTTCAAAAGCTGGTATGTAATTTACACTTCCAGTATATCTCAGTTCTGACTAGCCACATTTCAAGTGCTCAAAATAGCCACAAGTGTGGACATCTGTGTACAGAACAATTTTAAACCTCATTTCCTTAGTCTCTCTTGTTCATTTCCAATTGAATTGTGATTCCATCTCCCATTTCTCATAATTGTGGGTTCCTGTCAAGAGAGTCCTGAGGTGTCAGTTTTGAGAGTTCACATGCTTCTAGCACCTTTAGTGCCTCTTTTTTTTTTTTTTAGAAGATTTTATGTACTTGAGAGCGAGAGATAGGCAGACATAGAGCACAAGCAGGGAAGAGAGGGAGAAGCAGGCTCCCCGCTGGGCAGGGACGCTGACAAGGGATCATGACCTGACCAAAGACAGATGCTTTACTAATTGAGCCACCCAGGCACCCCACCTTTAGTGCATCTTGAGCTGGGCCCCTTGCACTCACGTGATATGAAAAGGGCAAAAACCCTGTGAGTCTCTGCTGCTCTTTCTGGTGAGTTGGTTAGTTTGTGGTTCTATTATCCAGTTACTCAGATGCTATTCCATCACTTCTTTCTCTTCCTGCACAGACACTGGTACCATTAGGTAATAGGAATGTTGGTGACTTGTCCTCATCTACTTGAATTTTGGGGTTTTAAGGGATGTCTTGTAACCTAGATTTTTTTAAAGATTTTATTTATTTGTCAGAGAGAGCGAGAGCACAAGCAGGGGGAGTGGCAGGCAGAGGGAGAAGCAGGCTCTGCGCTGAGCAAGGAGCCTGATGTGGGACTCGATCCCACAACCCTGGGATCATGACCTGAGCCGAATGCAGGAGCTTAACCCACTGAGCCACCCAGGCATCCCTAGTAACCTAGATTTGCTGAAAATCTTACCTACACATTTTGCTTTTGCTCTCTGGTTGCTCTGTTTTTCTGTGTTTGGAGAGATTGAAAAACTATATAGCCACTGCTGCCACCTCTTCCCAGAACCTCTACCACCAAGTGTCCTTACTCCTTGAAAAATATGCCACCTCCTCCTTAGGTGTTGCCCCAGTGTCTGCTGATCACAATGTGTATAGTCAACCTTTTCATAGCTCTCAAAGGAACATAATGGGAACCATCATCTGTACTAAACTGGAATAAAAGGAAAACAGAACTACATTTAGGAATCAGAACAAAACCCTATTGGGCATGCCACTAAAAATCTTTAAAGGAAATATTTTTGGGAACACATTTCAAAAGCTTTTACTTTGTCATATTACTTTGTTGATTCACAAAACTGGCCCTTGTACATAGAAGGTAAGGATAGAGAGGAAGACCTCTCCAGATTGGTAGGTGGCAGTCTTAATAAGCAAGGGAACTTACATATGAGGCTTGTCTTGGACAGCTGCAAGATGAGTAAATCTCCTCACCTGCCCGCAGGAATCTTAAAAGTTTCTATAGAGGCCTGAACTGGGTTCAGTCATGTATACTGACCGATCGTCTCAACAGCACGTTGCTCTCCAAGGCTGCATTCTTGAAAATGGCTCCAGTTGTAGGAATAGTTGGCAAAACATACATTCTAAGGACAGGGGAGGGGGTGAGGAGCCTCTGATTTCCCGGGACCACCTCATGTGTCAGCCAGTGGTCTCTTGATTACCTCATCCAACACACTTATTCTTGAATAATTCTACAGATGACAAAAGACTGGAACAAGAAATAGACAATTTTACTGCAGCAATTCTCACAACCTCCTGGTGTCATAGAACCTACATTTATTCCCACTTTACAGATATGGAAATTGATGCGCAGAGCAATTTTGTGACTCGAGATCTCATCACTAGTAGGGGTTGGCTCTGGAGTCAGAGCTCTTCGGTTTGAATTCTGGTTTTCCTATTGACTCATTGTGTGTTTCTGGACAAGTCAGTCAACTTGGGATCCTAAATTTCCTCATTTGTCAATAAGGAATAATAAAAATACATGCCTCCTAGATTACTGTAAGGATTAAAATGGGTGGTGTGTGTTAAGTGCTTCTAATAGTGTATGGCACACAGTGAGTGATAAAGATGGTTCTTTTTTAAGATTTTATTTATTTGAGAGAGAGCATGAGAGAGAGAGAGAGATCACAAGCGGGGGGTGGGGGAGGAGTAGAGGGAGAAGCAGACTCCCCACTGAGCAGGAAGCCCCAAGTCGGGACTCGATTCCAGGACCCTGGGCTCATGACCTGGGCTGAAGGCAGATGCTTAACCAACTGAGCCACCCAGGCACCCAAGATGGTTCTTATTCTGATTAGGATTATGATCATGTACCCAGATATTTCTGACCTCTCTGTCCACCTGCTCGGGCCCTCTCTCTCTCAAATAAATAAAATCTTTATAAAAATCAAATTAGCTATTTCAGCCTGCCACTCCCCCTGCTGGTATGTGCGCTCTCTTTCTGACAAATAAATAAATAAAATCTTTAAAAAAAAGGGGGGGCGCCCGGGTACCTACCCGGGTCCCGCATTGGGCTCCTTGCTCAGCGAGGAGTCAGCTTCTCCCTCTGCCTGCCACTCCCCCTGCTTGTGCGTGCTCTCTCTTTCTGACAAATAAATAAAATCTTAAAAAAAAAATCAAATTAGCCATTTCAAAAATGGGAAGGACAAATCATTATTGTACTCACTTAATAATATAAACACATTTCCACAGACTATTGAGCAACGTTTTGCCAACACCAGAAGTCACTGCATAGAAATACAAAAAACAAAGTGTTTAGCTTCCAAGGTACAAACTCTAGGAATTTAGCAAATTTGAACTTGAAGTAGTTATATAAATGCTTATGAGGAGAGTAGTTTTCCTCCAGGCATCATTTGCATCTTAATTAATTTAATGGATGAATAGAATACACCTGGGGTTAACATTATTGACTATAAGTTGCTTTTGCACATTACGTGGCATGCAGATATACCAGATAATGATCATCATATATTTATATGTTAAGTACTGTTTTAATATTTATACATATACCCTTAATCCATGGAACAGCCCTAGGAAATAGGTGCTCATGTTGAGCCCATTTTTACAGATTAGGATATTTAGGAACAGAGGCTACATAAGATATAATATGTAGGAAATACTCGTTGAGTTGTGGACTCTGTCGTGGTCCTTTCCAAAGTTACGAACTTTCTTTGTGAAATAAACTGCATGATATGCTCCTATACAGAGTACTACTGTTCTGCCCAGCGTAAAGTGATAGTTTGGACACAGTCATCTGCTGCTGTTTATTATGAGAAATGGTGTTGGTTTTGTATTGTGTAAAATTACTCTCTCCACCCAAACTTCAAATGGAAGGTAAAAAATTCCAGCTCAGACACATTAACTCAAAGATACATTAAAATGATCATAGCAGGAAGTTACTGTGCAGGGAAGATTAATCTCCCTAGAGATCAGGGCAGGAAGTCAGGACAGCAATATTACTGGCCTCAGATTGAGAATTCCTGTGTCCTCTCTAGTATAGTGAAAAGATATGGCTTCCCTTTGTGTCCCTGCATCCAAGTGGCATCCAATCTCCAGAAACCATGAACTGGCAAAGGGAGGTAAAAAGCTTATCTCAGGGTCCTGCGTCGCTCACAGCTGGGCTGACTTTTTACCTCAGGCTTCCATTGTGGGGAGGAACCAGGAAATACCAGAAAGACTTTCTGGAGTCTTTCCCTGAAAGTTGCCTGCTGATCAACTACTATGTTGTATAGGGCTGGCTTTGTGGCATGTGACCAGTGCAGTTCCACAGGCCCCTGCTTGGTTTAATGATGTGCTGCCGCTGTCTTGAAATTCTTAATGCTTTCTGAACAAGGGACCCCATATTTCATTTTGTACTGTGCTCTGCAAAATACATAGCCAGTTCTAATACTATATTGAATAGATTTTTTTAAAAGATTTTATTTATTTGACAGAGAGAGACGCAGCGAGAGAGGGAACACAAGCAGGGGAAGTGGGAGAGGGAGAAGCAGGCTTCCCGCTGAGCAGGGAGCCCGATGCGGGACTCGATCCCAGGACGCTGGGATCGTGACCTGAGCCGAAGGCAGACGCTTAACGACTGAGCCACCCAGGCGCCCCTATATTGAATAGATTTTTAAAGAATTTATGGGCAAGCAGAATCCAGGAAATGTTGCTGGTGGTTGTGAGTTAAAACAGATGATGTCGGGGCACTTGCGTAGCTCAGTCGGTTAAGTGTCTGCCTTCAGATCAGATCATGATCCTGGAGTCCTGGGATTGAGCCCAGCATCCTGGGGCCCCCTGCTCAGCGGGGAGTCTGCTTCTCCCTCTCCCTTTGCCCCTCCCCCTGCTCATGCTCTTGTGCAATCTCTCTCTCAAATGAACAAATAAAAAATTAAAAAAAATAAAACATGATGTCATAACAGTGAGCACAGGGTTGTATTTAAGCATATCTTTTTATTCTGATGCTTTGCCATCCTGGGGCCCTGCTGACACTGAAAGGGACTGCCCTCCCAGGGTTAGCTCATTTTTAGAGAAAATACTTCTTCGATATGCAAACCAGCCAATCCAAACTCGTACCCAAACCACCTCCTTTATCAGGCTTTTACAGGGCTCTCTCACATTTGGGGCACTATTCTTCTGCCCTAATCACCCAGAGGTCAGGTATCAGACAACTGAGGACAGCCTCTATGCCCCACAGCCCACTGAAACCTGCGTACCCTGCCTTACCTGTTCCTTTCTGCAAAACCATAATGGAGGCTCTCGCCTAGGGCTTTGACCTCTCTCCTGATGATTCTGGTGCTTCCCTGTGGCCCTGCCTGGCATGGTGTACCCCCTCATCTTGGGAACTCTGAGTGATAGATTGTCTTTCCAATGACAATCATCTCTTGATCTGCTGGCCTCAGTATCCCTGAATGATAATAAAACCTACATTTTAAAACAAGGGTAATATGAACTGCAGAAGGCACTGCGATTGGGGGCGCCTGGGTGGCTCAGATGGTTAAGCGTCTGCCTTCGGCTCAGGTCATGATCCCAGGGTCATGGGATTGAGCCCCACATCCGGCTCCTGGCTCAGCAAGGAACCTGCTTCTCCCTCTGCCTCTCTCCCTGCTCATGCTTTCTCTCTCTCTATCTCTGTGTCTCAAATGAATAAATAAAATCTTAAAAAAAAAAAAAGAAGGCACTGCGATTACATAGTCCTAGGTTTGAAAAATGGCCACACTCCTGGTTTATTGTGTGACCTTGAGCAAATTACGCAACTTCTTTGACCGTCAGTCACTTCATATGTAAATTGGGTATGATAATGGTATCTACATCTAATCTATCCACCCCTCTGGCTGTGATTTAGAGTCCTTCCTCTGTGTTCCTAGAGCTTCTTGTTCTTAACCTTATCAGAACTTTCCTTTCCCTTTTAGGTTTTATTTCTAATAGTTTAATTGAGGTATAATTGAGATAAAATAAATGAGCATATTTAAATATATTATTTGATAAGATTGGTTATATGTATATTCCCATAAAACCATCACCACAATCAAGTTAAACAAATATATTACCCCCAAAAGTTCCCTCATGTCCTTCCCCATCAGGCGCCATTCATGGGCAATCACTGGCCTGCTTTCTGTTATTAAATACTGGTTTGTGTTTCTGGAGTTTTATATAAATCAAAATATATAATATGTTCTTATTTCTATGTGGTCTCTTTCACTCAGCATTATTATTTTGAGATTCATCCACGTTGTGTATATCAATAGTTAATTCTTTTTATTGATGAGTGGTATTCCATTGTATGGATATACCACAATTTGTTTTTTTTAAGGGTTTTATTTATTTGTCAGAGAGAGAGAGAATGCAAGTAGGCGGTGTGGCAGGCAGAGGGAGAAGCAGGCTCCCCACTGAGCAGAGAGCCGGATGAGGGACTTGATCCTGGGACCCTGGGATCATGACCTGAGCAGAAGGCAGACACTTAACTGACTGAGCCACCCAGGCACCCCTATACCACAATTTGTTTATTCAAACACATGTTGATGAGTATTTAATTTGTTTTCATGTTTTTTGGTATTGCAAATAAAGCTTCTGTGAACATTTATGTACAACCCTTTTCATAGACATGCTTTCTTTTGGGGAAATAGCAAATGGTGAAATGGCTGGGTCATATCTTTAACTTTTTCAGAAACTGTGAAATTGCATTCCAAACTGTTTATACAATTTTACTTTCCCTCTGGCAGCAGGAGTTCAATTCCTCCACATCCTTGCTAACATTTGGTAGAGATAAGACATTTAAATTTTATACATTTTAATAGGTGTGTAGTGGTATTTCATTGTGTTTTTAATATACATTTCCTTAATGACTAATGGTATTGAATATCTTTTCAAGTGCTGATTTGTTAAAACTTTTGGCAAGTATATATTGGACTGTTTGTTTACTTTGAGTTTTGAGAGTTCTTTTTATATTCTGGATATGAATCTTCTGTCAGATATGAGATTGGCAAGTATCTTCTCCCACTCCAAAAGACTCTTCATAATGTCTTTTGAAGAGCAGAAATTCTTAATTTTAGTGTAGTCCAGTTTATCAATTTCTTCTTCTTTTCGTAAAGATTTTATTTATTTATTTGAGAGAGAGAGAGTGAGAGAGAGAGAGAGAGATCACAAGATCACGAGAAGGGGGAGGGGAAGGGGAAGAGGGAGAAGCAGACTCCCTGCTGAACAGGGAGCCCAGTGCAGGACTGGATCCCAGAACCCTGGGATCATGACCCAGGCTGAAGGCAGATGCTTTACTGACTGAGTCACCCAGCCGCCCTATCAATTTCTTCTTTAATGGATCTTGTTTTTGATATCATATCTATGAACTCATTCCCTAACTCATGATCACAAAGATTTTTTCCTGTTTTTTTTCTAGAAATTTTATAACTTTAGCTTTTACATTTGGTTTAATAATCTATTTTGAGTTAATTTGGGGGTATTGTTCAAAGTATAGATCAACATTAATTTTGAATTTTGGGATTTGATAACCACTGGTTCCAGGACCATTTGTTGAAAAGACTAAACTTTTCTGACTGAATTGCCTTTATAGTTTTGTGGGAAACCAAGCAACCATGTATGTGTTTTTCTTGGCTCTCTGTTCTATTCCATTGAATATCCAAGAGCCAATACCACACTATCTTGATTACTATTACTTTACAAAAAGTTTTGAGGATAGTTTCTTTGTCCTCAAAGTTGTTTTGGGTTATTTTAGTTCGTTATAATTTTATATAAATTTTATAGTCAATTTATCAATTTCCATCAAAAGAATACTCCAGCTTTATTAAGTATAATTTGAAATACAATAAACCATACATATTTAAAGTACACAATTTGATATGTTTTGACAGAAGTATACCCATGAACCATCACCACAATCAAATTTTCCTCCTATTTAATTCTGTTCCCTCCCACCTTTCTTTCCCATCCCCATGCCCTGTCCCTAGGCAATCTATTATCTATAGTCTGTCACTTCAGATTAGTTTGCATTTTCTAAAATTTTATATAAATGGAATCATATAGTAGGTACATTTTTTTGGTCTGGCTTCTTTCACTCAGCATAATTATTTTGAGATTAATGGGCACCTGAGTGGCTCAGTCAGTTAAGCATCTGCCTTCTTGCCATTTGCAAGGACTTGGATGGAACTAGAGGGCATTATGCTAAGTGAAATAAGTCAGTAGGAGAAAGACAAATACCATATGATTTCACTCATATGCGGAATTTAAGAAACAAAACAAAGGAACATAGGGGAAAGAAAAAAAAGAAAGGCAAACCGTAAAATAGATTTTTAACTATAGAGAACAAACTGAGGAGTGTGGGAGGGGAGGTGGGAGGAGGGATGGGCTAAATGGGTAGCGGGTTACCCATTTAAGAGGGCACTTGTTGTGATGAGCACTGGGTGTAATATATGTAAGTGATGAATTACTAAATTCTACTCCTGAAACTAATATTATACTATATGTTAACTAACTAGAATTTAAATAAAAACTTGAAACAAAAAAGTAAAAATATGTAAAAAAAAAAGAACATAAAATTACATACACACAACTAAGGAATGAAAGCATTTGGACATAGTTGCATCAGATCATTTTATATTTTTTGATAAATTAATACCAATAAAAAATAATTGTGATTCTAGTTTGCATTTCTGTAATGACTAATGATGTTTATCATTGTTTTCACTGCTGATTTGTCATTAACATATTTTCATTTATGAAGTACCTGCAACACTTTACTCATTTTTGCATGTGATTATTTTCTTAAGATTTGAGTTGTGAAATTTCTCTATATGTTCGGAATAGAAACCCATTATAAAATATGTGATTTTCAAATTTTTTCTTCTAGTTTGTAGTGTTTTTTAATTGTCTTTTTAAAAAGATTTATTTATTGGGGCACCTGGGTGGCTCAGTTTGTTACATGTCTGCCTTCGGCTCAGGTTGTGATCCTAGGGTCCTGAGATCGAGCCCCACGTTGGGCTCCTTGTTCAGCGGGGAGCTTGCTTCTCTCTGTCCCTCTGCCTGCTGCTCCCCCTGCTTGTCTCTCTTTCTCTCAAATGAATAAATAAAATCTTAAAGATTTATTTTATTTATATGAGGGGAAGGGGCAGAGGGAGAGAATCTCAAGCAGACTCCATGCTGAGCCCAGAGCCAGACATAGGGCTTGATCTCACAACCCATGAGATCATGACCTGAGCTGAAACTAAGAGTCAGAAGCTGAACCAACTGAGTTACCCAGGTGCCCCTTTATTGTCTTTATAGTGTCTCTCAAAGAGTAATTTTTAATTTTAATGAAGTGGTTATCAACTTTATTTGGCCATGCTTTTGGTATTGTATTTAATGAATCTTTGCTGCAAAAATCTGACATATTTCTTCTAGATGTTTTATAGTTATAGGTTTTACTTTTACTTTTTAAATTTTTTTTTATTTTGTGCATTTATTTTAGTGTTAACTTTAATTTTTCTTTATTTTAGTTTTTGATGTAGTGTTCAATGATTCAATAGTTGTGTATAACAACAAGTGCTCATCACAACATATGTGCATCACCCGGTTACCCCATCCCCCCCTCCCCTCTGAAACCCTCAGTTTGTTTCCTGCAGTCCATAGTCTCTCATGGTTTGTCTCCCTCTCTGACTCCCCCCACTTCAGTTTTCCCTCCCTTCCCCTATAGTCTTCCGTGCTATTCCTTATAGGTTTTACTTTTAGATCTAAGATCCAATTTTGTATATGCTGTAAGGTAAGAATTAAAATTCTTATTTTTTCTTTTGCATATAGATATCCAATTCTTCCCATGCAATTAGTTGAAGTCTAACCTTTTTCCACTGAATTATCTTTGCACCTTGTTGAGAATCAATTGATCATATACGTGTCAGGGTATTTCTAGACTTTCTGTTGTGTCCTATTGTTTTAGCTTAAAGCTAATACTATGCCTTCTTGATTACTGTAGCTATATAATGAGCCTTGAAGTCAGATAGTATAATTCCCCCAAGTTTGTTCATCTTTTCAAAATTGTTTTGGCTAGTCTAACACATTTTCATATAAATGTAAAGGAATTTTGTTGGAATTATGATTGTAGATCAATTTGGAGAAAATTGACATCTTAACAATATTAAGTCATTCAGTCCATATGTATTTATCCATTTACTTAGGTCTTTAATTATTTTCAGCAATGATTTTTTTAATAGTTTTCACTTTGCAGATATGTCTTACATGTCTTGGTTATACTTTATAGGTATTCCATATTTAAAAAAATTCTACTGTAAATTTAATTTCTCTTTCATTTTTTGGTTTTTCTGTTACTAGAATGTAGAAATACAATTGAATTATGTATATTGACCCTGCATATATCAGCTTATTTTTAAAGATTTTATTTATTTATTTGAGAGAAAAGAGAGAACATGAGCAGGGGAAAGGGCAGAGGGAGAGGGAGAAGCTGACTCCCTGCTGAGCAGGAAGCCTGATGTGGCTCAATTGCAGGCACTGAGATCATAACCTGATCTGAAGAGAGATGCTTAACCAACTGAGCCACCCAGGTGCCCCATATTTCAGCTTATTAATCACTAATTTATTCTGGTAATCTAACTTTGTCAATTCATTAGTATTTTCTGTCTAGATGATAATGCCATCTATGAATAGAGTGTTTTAATTCTGTCTTTCCAATATAGATATCTTTTATTTCTTTTTCCTACCTGCAGACACTGGCTAGAATCTCTATTACAATGTTGAATGGAAGTGGTGAGAGCAGACATCCTTGTACTGTTCCTGATTATAGGAACAAAACATTCAGACTTTCACTATAACCTATGATATTAGCTATTTCTTATTGCATAAGCCCTTTATGAGTTTGAAGATGTCCCTTTTTACCTCTAGTTTTCAGAGAGCTTTTCTTGGGAAAGGATGTTGGTTTTTCTCAAATGCTCGTCTATATTTTTAAGAATATATTGTTTTCTATTTTAATATGTGAATTTGGTAAATTATACTGAACAACTTTCAAATGTTGGTCAAATGTAAAATTAACTTGAGAACCTGGGATAAACTCACCTAGGTCATCATGTGTAATCTTATGTTAAATATTACTTTGTTTTAAAAATTATTACTTTATTTGTTATGTATTTAAAATTTTTTACATCTATGTCATGATGGATTTGTGTCTGTAGTTTTCTTTTTTAATATTTTTGGTCTTGTTTAAGAGAAATGCTGGCATCACATAATGTGTTAAGAAGTATTATTTCTATTGAATTTTCCAGAAGAATTTAGTAGAGTTGGTATTATTTCTTCCTTAAATATTTGGTACAACACAACACTAAACTCTGGTTGGTCCTGGAGTTTTCCTTGTGGGAAGGTTTTTAACTACAAAATCCGTTTTTAAAATAGTACAGGAATGCTCAGATTATGTATTTCTTCTTGAGTAAGCTTTGATAGTTTAAGGCTATCAAAGGAATTTGTAAATTTTATAAGTTGTCTAGTTTATTGGTATTAAGTTGCTTTTATTGGTCCCTTATCATCACTTTAATATCTGTAGAATCTGTGGTGATGTTGCCTCTCATTCCAAATATTTTTTTAAATATTTATTCATTTGAGACAGAAAGATACAGAAAGAGAGAGAGCATGAGCAGGGGAGAGGCAGAGGGAAAGGGAGAAGCAGACTCCCTGCTGAACCGGGAGCCCGACGTGGGGCTCGATCCCAGGACCTGGAGATCATGACCTGAGCTGAAGGCAGACGCTTAACCATCTGAACTACCCAGGCACCCCATGTCATTCCAAATATTAATAATTTGTATTTTCTTTCTATTTTCTAATTCTCACTAGAGATTTATTAATTTTACTGATTTTCTCAAAGAAGCATTTTTATTATTTTATTGAATAATTGTTTTTACTGTAAAAAACTTTTTTTGAGGGTGGGGAAGGGCAGAGGGAGAGAGAATCTTTTTTTAAAAATTTTTTTATTGTTATGTTAATCACCATACATTACATCATTAGTTTTGGATGTAGTGTTCCATGATTCATTGTTTGTGCATAACACACAGTGCTCCACGCAGAACGTGCCCTCCCTAATATCCATCACCAGGCTAACACATCCCCCACCCCCCTCCCCTCCACAACCCTCAGTTTGTTTTTCAGAGTCCATCGTCTCTCATGGTTGGTCTCCCCCTCCGATTTCCCCTCCTTCATTCTTCCCCTCCGGGCAGAGGGAGAGAGAATCTTAAGTAGGCTTCACACCCAGTGCAGTTTATTGAGCCCTGAGATCATGACCTGAGATTATGACCTGAGCTGAAATCAAGAGCCAGATGCTAAACCAACTGAACCACCCAGGCACTCTGGCTGTAAGAAACATTCTACCTCTACTGTTTTACTACATTCTGTTTGATTGGTTTTGCTCAGTTTTTATTCTTTTGTTTCACAGTTTTATTAGGATATAACTGACATAACATTGTGTAAAGTATATAATATAATGATTTAATACACATATATATTGAGAAATGATTACCACAATAAGGGTTCTTAACACATCATCGCCTCAGATAATTACCTTTTTTTTTTTTTTTGCTGTGGTGGTGAGAACATGTAAGATTTACTCTCTTAACAACTTCCAAGTATATAATATAGTATTTTTAGCTAATGCCACCATGCTGTAGATTAGATCCCCAGAACTTATTAATGTTATAACTCAAAGTTTGTACCCATTGATCAAAATATGCTTATTTTCCCCACCCCTAGCCCCTGGTAACCACCATTCTTCTCTACATTTCTATTAGTTCTATATTTTTAGATAACACATATAAGTAATATAATTCAATATTTGTCTTTCTCTGACTTATTTCACTTAGCATAATGCCCTCAGGGTCCATCCATATTGTACAAATGGCAGGATTTCCTTCTCTTTTATGGATGAATAATATTCCTGTGTGTGTGTGTGTGTGTGTGTGTATACGTGTGTGCGCGCGCACGCATATAGTCTATCCATTCATCCATCAGTGGACACTTAGGTTGTTTCCATGTCTTGGCTAATGTGAATAATGCTGCAATGAACATGAGAGTGCAGGTATCTCTTCAAGATAGTGATTGTATTTCCTTCAGATATATACCCAGAGGTGGGATTGATGGATAATATAGTAGTTCTATTTTTAATTTTTTGAGGAACCTCAGTAATAATTTCCATAGTAGCTGTTCCAATTTTCATTCCTTCCAAAAGTGCAATATTCCCCTTTTTCAACTTCCTTGCCACCACTGTTATCTCTTGTCTTTTTGATAACGGACATTCTGACAGGTGTGAGGTAATATCTCATTGTGGTTTTTTTAATTTTTTTAATTAACATGTGATGTATTATTTGTTTCAGGGGTACAGGTCTGTGATTCATTAGTCTTACACAATACACAGTGCTCACCACAACACATACCCTCCCCAGTGTCCATCACCCAGCCCCTCCATCCCTCCCACCCCCCTCCTCTCCAGCAACCCTCAGTTTGTTTCCTGAGATTGAGTCTCTTATGGTTTGTCTCCCTCTCTGGTTTCTTCCTGTTTCATTTTTCCTCTCTTCCCCTATGATCCTCTGCCTTGTTTCTCAAATTCCTCATATCAGTGAGATCATATGATAATTGTCTTTCTCTGATTGACTTATTTCACTTAGCATAATACCCTCTAGTTCCATCCATGTCGTTGCAAATGGTAAGATTTCATTTTTTTGATGGCTGCATAATATTCCATTGTATTTATATACCACATCTTCTTTATCCATTCATCTGTCAATGGACATCTGGGCTCTTTCCATAGTTTGGCTATTGTGGACATTCCTGCTATAAACATTGGGGTGCAGGTGCCCCTTCGGATCACTACATTTGTATCTTTGGGGTAAATACCCAGTAAGGCAATTGCTGGGTCATAGAGTAGCTCTATTTTCAACTTTTTGAGGAACCTCCATACTGTTTTCCAGAGTGGCTGTACCAACTTGCTATCCACCAACAGTGTAGGAGGGTGCCTCATTCTCTGCATCCTCACCAACATCTGTTGTTTCCTGGCTTGTTAATTTTAGCCATTCTGACTGGTATGAGGTGGTATTTCATTGTGGTTTTGATTTGTATTTCCCTGATGCTGAGTGATGTTGAGCAATTTTTCATGTGTCTGTTGGCCATTTGGTTGTCTTCTTTGCAGAAATGTCTGTGTCTTCTGCCCATTTCTTGATTGGATTATTTGTTCCTTGGGTGTTGAGTTTGATAAGTTCTGTATAGATTTTGGATATTAGCCCTTTATCTGATATGTCGTTTGAAAATATCTTCTCCCATTCTGTCAGTTTTCTTTTGGTTTTGTTGACTGTTTCCTTTGCTTGCAAAAGCTTTTTATCTTGATGAAGTCCCAATAATTCATTTTTGCCCCTGCTTCCCTTGCCTTTGGCGATGTGTCTAGGAAGAAGTTGCTATGGCCGAGGTCGAAGAGGTTGCTGCCTGTGTTCTCCTCTAGGATTTTGATGGATTCCTGTCTCACATTTAGGTCTTTCATCCATTTTGAGTCTATTTTTGTGTATGGTGTAAGGAAATGGTCCAGTTTCATTCTTCTGTGTGTGGCTGTCCAATTTTCCCAACACTGTTTGTCTTTTTTCTATTGGATATTCTTTCTTGTTTTGTCGAAGATTAGTTGATCATAGAGTTGAGAGTCCATTTCTGAGTTCTCTATTCTGTTCCATTGATCTATGTGTCTGTTTTCTGTGCCAGTAGCATACTGTCTTGATGATTACAGCTTTGTAATAGAGCTTGAAGTCCGGAATTGTGGTGCCACCAGCTTTGGTTTTCTTTTTCAACATTCCTCTGGCTATTTGGGGTTTTGATTTGCATTTCCCTGATAAGTAGTGATGTTGAGCACTTTTTCATATACCTATTGGTCATTTGTATGTCTTCTTTGGAAAAATGTCTACTGAAGTCCATTGCCCATTTTATAAATTGAGTTATTATTATTATTAATATTATTGCTATTGAGTTGTATGAATTCCTTATATATTGGGATATTAACCCCTTAACAGATATATGGTTTGCAAACACATTCTCCCATTTCATAGATTTCCTTTTCATTTTGTTGATCATTTCTTTGGTTGGGCTGGAGGTTTTAGTTTGATGTAGTCCCACTTGTTGGTGTTTGCTTTTGTTGCCTTTGCTTTTGGTGTCATATCCAAAAGAATCATTGCCAAGACCAATGTCAAGGAGCTTTTTTTTTTTTTTTTACTATGTTTTCTTCTAGGATTCTTATGGTTTCAGGTCTTACATTTATCCTATCCAATTTGGAGTTAATTTTTATGAGTGGTATAAGATAGGGATCCAATTTCATTCTTCTGCATATGATTATTCAGTTTTCCTAACACCATTTGTTGAAGAGTCTATATTTTCACTATTGAGTATTCCTAACTTGCTTGTCAAATATTAGTTGACTGTGTATGTGTGGGTTTATGCCTTGGCATAAACTCAGTTCCATTAGTCAATATGTCTGTTTTTATACCAGTACCATACTGTTTTGGTTACTATAGCTTTGTAATATAGCTTTTTAAAAAAGATTTTATTTATTTATTTGAGAGAGAGAGAGTGAGAGAGAGCATGAGAGGGGAGAGGGTCAGAGGGAGAAGCAGACTCCCCACTGAGCGGGGAGCCTGATGTGGGACTCGATCCTGGGACTCCAGGATCACGACCTGAGCTGAAGGCAGTCGCTTAACCAACTGAACCACCCAGGCGCCCTGTAATATAGCTTTAAATCAAGAAATGCGATGCTTCCACCTTTGTTCATTCTTAAGATGGCTTTGGCTACTTAGGGTCTTTTCTCATTCCATACAAATTTTAGGATTATTTTTTCTATTTCTGTGACAAATGCCATTGGAATTTTGGTGGGGAGATTGCATTGGATTTTGGTATTATTGACATTTTAACAATATTAAATCTTCCAATCCATGAACACAGGACATCTTTCCATTTATTTGTTTTTTCTTCAGTTTCTTTCATCAATGTCTTATATTTTCAGTGTATAGATCTTTCACCTCCTTGGTTAAATTTATTCCTAAATATTTTATTCTGTTTAATGCTATTGTAAGTGGGTTGTTTTAATTATTTCTTTTTTAAAAAGTTCATTGTTAGTGTATTGAAATGCAACTGATTTTACATGTTGATTTTGTAACAAACTTTATTGAAGTTTTTGGTTAGTTCTAACAGTTTTTTGGTGGATTTTTAAGGGCTTCCTATGTATAAAACCATGCCATCTGCAAACAGAGACAATTTTACTTCTTCCTTTCCAATTTGGAGACTTTAATTTCTTTTTCTTGCTTTGTTGCTCTGGGTAAGATCTACGCTATTATATTGAATAGGAGTTTTAAGAGTGGGCATCCTTGTGTTGTTCCTGATCATAGAGGAAAAGCTTTCAAACTTTCACAGTTCAATATGATGTTAGCCATATGTTATGTTGAGATACATTCCTTCTATACCCACTGTGTTAAGAGATTTTATCATGAAAAATTTTTGAATTTTGTCAAATCCTTCTTCGGTATCTACTGAGATAATCATATGATTTTTATCTTGCATTCTATTAATGTGGTGTATTACATTTATTGATTTGCATATGTTGAATCATCCTTGTATCTCAGGAATAAATCTCACATGATTTTACTGTATGAAAATTTTAATCTGCTATTCAATTCAGTTCGCTAGTATTTTGTTGAGAAATTTTGCACCTATAATTGTCAGGGATGTTGATTTGTAGTTTTCTTTCTTGTTGTGTCCATATCTGGATTGGGTGTGCTAGCCTCATAAAAATGAGTTTGGAAGTATTACTTCCTCTTCAGTTTTTTGGAAGAATTTGACAAGGATTGGCATTATTTATTTATTTATTTATTTGGTTTTGATAAAGTTCAAAACTTATTTTTATTTTTTATTTTTTCAAATTAAATTAAATTTAATTTTATTATGTTACGTTAGTCACCATACATCATTAGTTCTTGATGTAGTGATCCACAATTCACTGTGTTTGTATAACACCCAGTGCTCCATGCTGTACCTGCCCTCCTTAATACCCATCACCAAGCTAACCCATTCCTCCAACCTCCTCCCCTCTAAAACCCTCAGTTTGTTTCCCGGAGTCCATGATCTCTCATGGTTCATCTCCCCCTCCTATTTCCCCCGCTTCATTTCTCCCTTCCTTCTCCTAATGTCCTCCATGCTATTCCTTATGTTCCACAAATAAATGAAACCATATGATAATTGACTTTCTCTGCTTGACTTATTTCACTTAGCATAATTTCCTCCAGCCCCATCCATGTTGATGCAAAAGTTGGGTGTTCATCCTTTCTGATGGCTGAGTAATATTTCATTGTATATATGGACCACATCTTGATCCATTCGTCTATTGAAGGCATCTCAGCTCTTTCCACAGTTTGGCTATTGTGGACATTGCTGCTATGAACATTGGGGTGCATGTGGCAATTCTTTTCACTACATCTGGATCTTTGGGGTAAATACCCAGGAGTGCAATTGCTGGGTCATAGGGTAGCTCTATTTTTAACTTTTTGAGGAACCTCCACACTGTTTTCCAAAGTGGCTGTACCAACTTGCATTCCCACCAACAGTGTAAGAGGGTTCCCCTTTCTCCACAACCTCTCCACCATTTCTCGTTTCTTGCCTTGTCAATTTTGCCATTCTAACTGGCATAAGGTGGTATTTCAGTGGGGTTTTGATTTGAATTTCCCTGATGGCTAATGATGATGAACATTTTTTCATGTATCTATTAGGCATTCATATGTTTTCTTTTGATAAGTGTCTGTTCTGTTCATGTCTTCTGCCCATTTTTTGACTTGATTATTTGTTTTTGGGTGTTGAGTTTGAGAAATTCTTTATAGATCTTGGAAATAAGCGCTTTATCTGTAGTGTCATTTGCAAACATCTTCTCCCATTCTGTGGGTTGCCTCTTTGTTTTGTTGACTGTTTCCTTTGCTGTGCAGAAGCTTTTTATCTTGATGAAGTCCCAAAAGTTCATTTTTGCTTTTGTTTCACTAGCCTTTGGAGATGTATCTTGAAAGAAGTTGCTGTGGCCGATGTCAAAGAGGTTACTGCCTATGTTCTCCTCTAGGGTTTTGATGGATTCCTGTCTCACCTTGAGGTCTTTAATCCGTTTTGAGTTTATCTTAGTGTATGGTGCTAGAGAATGGTCGAGTTTCATTCTTCTGCATGTGGCTGTCCAATTTTCTCAGCACCATTTATTGAAGAGACTGTCTTTTTTTCCATTGGATATTTTTTCCTGCTTTGTCGAAGATTATTTGACCATAGAGTTGAGGGTCCATATCTTGGCTCTCTATTCTGTTTCATTGGTCTGTATGTCTGTTTTGTGCCAGTACCATGCTGTCTTGGTGATCACTGCTTTGTAATATAGCTTGAATTCAGGCAACGTGATGCCCCCAGCTCTGTTTTTCTTTTTCAACATTTCCTTGGTAATTTGGGGTCTTTTCTGATTCCATACAGGCACTAATTTTTCTTAAAATTATTAGAATTCACCAGTGAAGCCATCTGGTCCTGGACTTTTCTTTCTTTGGAGGTTTTATATTGCTGATTCAACCTCCTTCTGTTTCACCCACTCTTAAAGACAGTTTTAACTTACTTAATGCCTTCTCAAAATCCAATCAAATAACAATATAATACGGATTTTTATGAAGATCCTAGAATTTCCTCCCCTGAAACACCATCCAGTTGATTATTCACATCAATGAAAACTGGACTTGGAATGTTATAAAAATTCTGCTCAAAAGCTTATGTTAAACCATTATCCTTTTCTAGTAAGTATAAATTTTAAAGGACCAATTAAAAACATGCCTCACATGAGATTCCAGAAAGGTAGCTTCTAGTCACTCTTGAATTATCCCCCCCCCCCCTTTTGGGTATCTGCTATCTGGTAGTAGTATCTTAGAATGAAAAAACTAAAACTAAAACTAAACCCTCTCTTATTTATCTCTATGCAATACACTGGCTTTTGTGAGAATCACTGTGATAACCAAATATGCATGTTTGTGTATCTCTGAATGATATATTTTCAACCATTTATGACCTTTGTCTATAGTGAAATTCCCTATCCTCTCTGATTCTTGGTTTCCCCTTATGCAATATGTTGGGTAAAAAATTACTTCTCAGAAATGATGCGAGGATTAGATGCCATAATATGCATGGGATATTTTGTGAAATAGAAGGGCTATATGTGTGTTTGCCCAGCATTAATGATAGAATTTTTAAAAAATTACAAGACATAATATGGCACAGTGGTTGAGAATAGAGACTCTGGAGTCAGATTGCCTGGGTTTGAAATTCAGTGCTACCTCTTACTTGCTATATCAGAGTAAGAAAATTTTAACCTTCCAGTATTCTCATCTATAAAATGGTATATTAAATAGCAGTGCCAATCTCACAGGGTTCTTATGAAAATTCAGCTACTTAATAGGTTAAATAGTACAGAACAGTGCCTGGTGTATAGCTACTGCTATATGTTTGCTAAAAATATTAAAAATACATAATTAAAAGTTTATTGAAAATCTCATAGGATATGAAAATAATAAATATTGGTTGCTATTATGCCATTATACTCTCATCTGAAATCCTGATTTTTAAAAAGTGGCTTGGCATGTCTTCATAGCTTAGAATTCCTTTAACTTTCAAATGGAGTTCCACTGTGAATCCCGTAATTCACTGAAGTACTTGTCTGACTTACCCACTAAACTATGACTGACAAGACAGTAGCATGGCTTACTCAGGATTACTAATCTGTAGGTATCTGATCTTTCACATGTGGTCCTCAACAAGGGTCAGTTTCCTATGGCCAGAGAAGCTTCACAGCAGCTTTGGTACATTGGCACCATGAGTTGCTCTGCTGAGGATGTGGCCCCCATACTGAGGGTCATGATAAGACCTGAGATCTCCAAGTTTGTTCTTCTCTTTTCCTTCTGATATCTCCCCTAATATTCCCCATCTGACATTTCTCTTCATCTTACTGCCCTTTGGCACCAGGCACATAAATGTCCTATCTTCTGGCAACGTGCTATTAGGACTAGTCGTGAGACAGACTTTGAATATGTGGATTTTGAGCTCCAGAAGTAGGTAAAGTGCAAAGTCTAAATAACAGATAAAATATATTCAAATAGAGGTATTGTTTTTAGAGTGGAAGCAGTGAATGTTTGTTTAGTTTTTTATTTAAAAACAGGGTTACATTAAATAGAGTTTCTATGGGTCTGTAGCCATTTGTCACCACACAGGTGTTTTCTAACCTCACCCGGGACCCTCACTGCTGCCAAGAAATCTTGTTCTGTTTGCTGTCAGTTCTATTTCCTCTTCTCCATAGAGCTACACCAATTCTGCTCCCCTTTCTCCTAACCACTTATCTTATGCATTTTCTCCTCACACTCAGCAGATGACTCTGACTCTTATCTTTCCAAGGAAAACAAATCTCTCAAGTATAACATACCTCAGTTTCATACACAAACATACAACCTTCCTTATGCCCTAATCCTGCCTTTCTTCCTTCCCTCCAGGTGCAATAGAAGAGGTAGCCTTCCCCCACTCTAAGATAAATTCCTTCTCTGTGCTTCACATCACAAATCCTGCATCTCTCTCAGGCTCTTGTTCCATTGGTTACCAGATTTTCCTATGTCTTCAGGATTTCCCTCTCTACTGACTCCTCTCAACAAATAAGGGTGTCCAAGTGTTTGTCACTTTGAAAACAGTAAAACTCTCCTATATGACATCACTTTTGAGCTACCGTTCCACTTCTCTCTTCTCCTTCATAGTCAAAATACTCGAGTGAGTTGTTTAGACTCACTGAATCTATTTCCTTATGTGCCACTCATCCTTCAACTTACTGTCACCTGCCTTCCCACCCTGCCACTCTATTAAGATAGTTCTTGTTAATGATCTTTTCTATGTCACTGTAATTGTAGCACTCCATACGCCTTACAACTTCCTCCTTAAAATGTTGTATATATTTGATTCTCTGACTTGACTTTCTCCAGGTTTCCCTGTTATTTTGATGACCACTCCTTTTTTGAGGATCCCTTTGTGTGCACTCCTCTCTCTGCCTATTCCAAAAATTCGTAACAGTTTTATTAATATATAAATTACATACATAATCTTCACCCATTTAAAGTGTATAATTCAATGGTTGTTAGTGCATTTACAGAGTTGTGCAACTATCATCATAATCTAATTTTAGAATATCTTCATCATGACAAAAAGAAACCCTATACATATTTGAGGTCAATCTCCATTCTCCTTTTTTCAGCCATAGGCAACCATTAATCTACTTTTTGATTACATGGATTTGCCCATACTAGACATTATATATAAAGAAATCATACAATATATAAGGCATTATGTCTGGCTTCTTGTTCATCCATATAATGGCATAATACTCCATTCCCCTTTATTGCTGAATAGTATCACATTGTGTAGATATACTGTTATTATTTATACATTCATCAGCTGTTTTCATTTTTTGGCAATTATGAATAACATTGCTATAAATATTCATGAACAAATCTTTTTGTGGACTCTGTTTTCATTTATCTTGGGACTATATCTAGCAGAATTGTTGGGTCATGTGGTAACTACGTTCAACATTTTAAAGAACTGCCAAACTATTTTCCAAAATGGTAGTGAAATTTTACACATGAATGCTCCAATTTCTCCACATCCTCACCAGCACTTGTTTTTCATCTATTTGATTACAGTCATTCTAGTGGGTGAGATGTGGTTTCTCATTGTGATTTTGATTTGTATTTCCCTAATAACTAATAATGTAGGGCATCTTTTCATGTGCTTATTGTCCACTTGTATATTTCTTTGGAGAAATGTCTTTTCAAATCCTTTGCCAATTTTTAAAATTTTAATTTATTTAATTATTTAATTAAATTATTTATTATTGATTTGTAAATGTTCTTTAATATTCTGGATACAGTACAGATTGTTGATCATTTAATTTTTTAAAGTTTTTATTTAAACTCTAGTAAACACACAATGTAATATTAGTTTCAGTTGTACAATATAGTGGTTCAACAGTTCCCTATAACACCCGGTGCTCATCACAAGTGTACTCCTTAATCCCCATACCTACTTAACCCATTTCCCCACCCACATCCCCAATGGTAACCACCAGTTTGTTCTCTATAGTTAAGAGTCTGTTTATTGATTTGTCTCTCTCTCTTTTTTCCCCATATCATTATTTCAATGGATGCAGGAAAAGCATTTGACAAAGTATAACATCCATTCATGATAAAAACCCTCAACAAAGTAGGTTTTGAGGGAACATACCTCAACATGATGAAGGCCATCTATGAAAAACCCACAGGTAATATCATCCTCAATGGGGAAGAACTGAAAGCTTTTCCTCTATGGTCAGGAACAAGACAGGGATGTCCACTCTCACCACTGTTATTTAACAGAGTCCTGGAAAGCCTAGCCACAGCAATCAGACAACAAAAAGAAATAAAAGGCATCCAGGGGCACCTGGGTGGCTCAGTCAGTTAAGTGGCTGCCTTTGGCTCAGGTCATAATTTCGGGATTCTGGGATCAAGCCCTGCATCTGACTCCCTGCTCAGTGGGGAGTCTGCTTCTCCCTCTCCCCCTGCTTGTGCTCTTTCTATTGCTTGCTCACTCTCTCTCTCAAATAAGTAAATAAAATCTTAAAAAAAATAAAAGGCATCCAAATCAGAAAGAAAGAAGTAAAACTTTCACTCCTTGTAGATGACATGATACTATATATAGAAAACCCCAAAGACTACACCAAAAGATTGCTATAAATCATAACATGAATTCAGTCATAGGATACAAAATCAATGCATAGAAATCTGTTGCATTTCTATACATCAATAATGAAGCAGCAGAAAGAGAAATCAAGGAATCAATCCCATTTACAATTGCACAAAAAAACCGTAAGATACCTAACTAAAGAGGTGAAAGACCTATACTCTTGAGAACTATAAAGCACTTATGAAGAAGTTGAAGATGACACAAGTAAAAAGACATTCCATGCTCATGGATTAGAAGAACAAATACTGTCAAAATGTCTATACTACAAAAAGACATCTACACATTTAATGCAATCCCTATCAATATGCCAACAGCATCTCACAAAGCTAGAACAAACCATCCTAAAGTTTGTATGGAACCATAAGAGCCCAAAGAGCTGAAGCAACCTTGAAAAAGAAAAGCTAAGCTGGAGGAATCAAAATTCTGGACTTTAAGTTATATTACAAAGCTGTAGTGATCAAGATAGTATGGTACCGGCAGAAAAACAAAACAAAACACATAAAAAACCTAGACACATAGATCATTGGAACAGAACAGAAAACCCGGAAGTGAACCCACGACTATATGGCCAATTAATCTTCAACAAAGTAGGAAAAATTGTACAATTAGAAAAGGACAGTCTCTTCAACAAATGGTGTTGGGAAAACTGGATAGCAACATGCAAAAGAATGAAACTGAACCACTTTCTTATACCATACACAAAAATAAATTCAAAATGGAGTAAAGACCTAAATGTGAGACAGGAGTCCATCAAAATACTAGAGGAGAACAGAGGCAGTAACCTCTTTGACATCAGCCATAGCAATTTCTTCCTACATATGTGTCCTGAGGCAAGGGAAACAAAAGCAAAAATGAACATTTGGGATTTCATCAATATAAAAGCTTCTGCACAACAAAGGAAACAACAAAACTAAGAGGCAACCTATGGAGTGGGAGAAGATATTTGCAAAAGACATATTTGATAAAGGATTAGTATCCAAGATATATAAATAACTTAACAAAACTCAACACCCCAAAAATGAATATTCCAATTAAAAAGTGGGCAGAGGACCACTCCCCCTGCTTGTGTTCCCTCTCTCACTGTCTCTCTCTCTCTGTCAAATAAATAAATAAAATCTTTTTTTTAAAAAGTGGGCAGAGGAGATGAATAGATATGTTTCCAGAGCAGATATCCAGATGGCCAACAGACACATGAAAAGATGTTCAACATCACTGATCATCAAGAAACTACAAATCAAAACTACAATGATATATCACCTCACACCTGTCAGAATGGTTAAAATCAACAACATAAGAAACAACAGGTGTTGGCAAGGATGTGGAGAAAGGGAAACCCTCATGCACAGTTGGTGGGAATGCAAAGTGGTGAGTCACAGTTGGTGGGAACGCAAACTGGAAAATGGCATGGAGGTTCCTCATAAACAAAAATAGAACTACCCTATGATCCAGCAATTGCACCACTAGGTATTTACCCAAAGAATACAAAAATACTAATTCGAAGGGATACATGCACCCTGATGTTTATAGGAGCATTATGTACAACAGCCAAATTATGGAAACAACCCAGGTGTCCATCAACTGATGAATGGATAAAGAAGATGTGGTGTATATACACAATGGGATATTACTCAGCCATAAAAAAAATGAAATCTTGTCATTTACAATGGCATGGATGGAGCTAGAGAGTATTACGCTAAGTGAAATAAGTTAGAGAAAGATAAATACCATATGATTTCACTCACGTGTGGAATTTAAGAAACAAAGCAGATTGTTGATCATTTTATTTTATTTTAAAGGTTTTATTTATTTGAGAGAGAGAGCAGGTGGAGGGGCAGAGGGAGAGGGAGAGGCAGAGAAACTCAAGCAGACTCCATGCTGTGTGTGGAGCCTGATGTGGGGCTCGAGTTCACAATCCTGAGGATCATGACCTGAGCCAAAACCAAGAGTCAGATGCTCAACTGACTGAGCCACTCAGGTGCCCCAGATTGTTGATCATTTTAAATAGCCAACTTTTTCTATTATTTTTATAATTTTTCATTTAATTTTCATTCTATTCTTTTGTATTACCTTCTTTTTTTTTTAAGTAATCCCTACACCCAATGTTGGGCTCAAACTCACAACCCTGAGATCAAGTTACATGCTCTACCAGCTGAGCCAGCCAGGCACCCCATATATCACCTTTTTTGCTTGCTTTGTGTTTACTTGGTCTTCTTTTTATAGGAACTTATAATTATGAATTTTCCTTTAGGTTCTGCTTTAGTTGCATCTCAAATTTTGGTGTTTTGATTATATCCATCTCAAAGTTTTTTCTACTTTCCATTGTGGCTTTTTTCTTTGACCCATTATTTAGTATTGCCTAATTTCCACATATTCATGAGTTTCCTACATTTCTATTGTTGATTTCTAATTTAATTCCATTTTGGTCAGAGAACATAATTTCTTTAATTTCAATCTTTTAAAATCCATTGAGGCATGTTTATAGCCTAGCATTATGGTCTCTTTTGGAGAAGGTTCCATCTACTTGACAGGAATGAATATTTTGTTGTTCTTTGGTGGAGTGGTCTTTAGATGTATGTTAGTTTAGTTGTTTTATAGTATTGTTCCCTTGTTGCTACTAGTATCCTGAAACTACCATGCCCCTCCTAATTGCTCACCATTAAGATTCCCATTGTTTTCAACAATGCTCTTAGGCATGAATTTTTCTAGGTTCCTTTCCAAATAAATTCAGTCCCAACAAGCAAAGCTGCTGTGCTTAGTTCTCATGGCCTGCCTCTCCACCTGGGCAGAAACTCCAGACAACTGTACTGGAACAGAGGGTGGGTATTAGAGGCCACTTCTCCTGCAGTAACACCCCACTGGACACTGCGGGGAGAAGGTAGTCCCTGGTTATTTTAGCTTGCCTGTCTCCATGTAGAAACTTTGCCCTACAAAGGTGCTGAGATAGAGGAGAGTGGGATCTCACTATTCTTGGCCTGTCATGCCTAAGGCTGAGACCTCACTCTGTAATTGGGAGTTAGTCCTCTAGCCCAGGCTTGCTTAGAATAGCACTTCTGCAACATGGGGCTGCAGGGGAATAGAGGCACTGGTGGCTTTCTCCTGGGGTGAAGGCATAGCCCTAGACTAGCAACTGGGGGGATAGGGAGCCCCCATCTTCTGGGGCACATCCATATCTTGAGTAGAGCTTGTTACATGGAGCTGGGGGAGATGGCATTGCTCAAATGTCACTGATTCTCACAATTTTTATAGAGATTTAGTATTTTTTCTTGAACAGTTATTTATTCATTTGCTGTGTGCCCTATGACAATTTTCAGGAACTTTAAATGAGAGTGTGTGTGTGTGTGTGTGTGTGTGTGTGTGTGTGTAAAATTGTCACCAATTAAATGGTATTTCACAGGGAGATGGGTCCACCAAGATCCTAACAAACCATTCTGGAAGTCCTGCAACCATCCTTAAATGCTGATACTCCTCAGGGAGATCTTCACAGTCCTCTCTCTACAGTCTCTTCTAGATGACTTTGTGTATACCTACCTCTTCATCTACTGCCCATCTGCTGATGACTCCAAAACCTCCACCTCCTGTTCATTCTTCTTTTCTAAGCTGCATCTGTGTGTATCTCTGGCCTTTTGGGACATCTCCAAGTTAATATCTTTGGTTACCAGAAACTAACAGTTATAAAATTAATCTCATCTTCTCAGCCCCAGGGAATGGTATCATCAACTGTTGCTCCAGCGAGATATATCAAAGATATCCACCTCTCTTTCATTTCCAACATCCAGTTAATCACCTTATGCCATTTTAAACCCTATATATTTCTAAAATGTATTCACTTCTGTCAACATGGTCAACACGTTCGTTCAGGTCACCATCATTTCTCACCTGGACTATCACCACAACCTTCTCTCCCTTTCAAACAATCTTCTACTCTTCAGACAAATTGATGTCATGTCTCCTCTCCTCAAATCCCTGAAAAAGCTGCATCAGACCCTCTATAATCTGGCTTTTCCTTACCCCACTGGCTTCATCTCTAGAAGATCCTTTCTTCTCTGCACCTTCAGGTTATGTTCTAGATATAATGAGCAAGTTCCTATTCCTAAAAGCACCATATTTTTATCTAGTTTCCAGAACCTCATATCTGCTCTTCCCTCTTTCTTGAACACCACCACCCTAACTATTTCTCCTAGCTAAGTCCTATTCATCCTTCAGGTGTCATGTTACATGGCATTTCCTCTGAGAATCTTCCCCCAACCCAACTAAACTAGGTTAGTTTCCCCCACTATGTGCTGGCAGAGCCCACTCAATCTCCACTATCATAAAAACACTTGGCACATTTTGTTGGGATTTCTTGTTTAATATCTGTCTCCCTAATACAGTGAGAGCTCCATGAAGACAGGGGCCATGTCTGATTTGCCCAGTTCATGTACCTCTAGAGGTAACAGAATTCTTGGCCTAAAATTCTAAGAGTTCTGAATAGTTTGGTTTATCACAGCTAAAGCTCGTTTATAAGGATGGAGGTACTAGAAAATGCAAATACTTTCCTATTTATCTACCAGATTAGATGAAAAAACAACTTGAACTAAAAATTTTAGTGGTTGGAACATGATAGAGAATCTTTCTTCCTATATAGAAAACACATTAATATTTAATTCAGGATTAGAAAAAGGTAATTCTAAATAGATTTGGAGAGTGGGGTGTTTTTGGGTAGCAGAGTGTTCCTGGGAAAGGTTTCTTTGCTCTAAATAGAATACGTCCAGGATTGGGCTAATTCCTAAAATGTCCACTAGGGAAACAGATGCCATTGCAGGTACCATATGTTTCCCCCACTATTTGAAGGTAGAGCATTCCTATGAAACCTTTCATAAGCTGGCAGAGAGTGGAGAAGCAATTACCATTAATTTGTATGGAAAAATTTTTGAGTGTTCCCAGACCCAAAAAATAACCACTCTTGGGTTTTTCTGATACCTTAAGTCACATCTTGCTAATAAATGCAATGGAAATAAAGTACAGATGCTCACAGTCACTATTGAACAATAGTTCAAAGCTATTATGGCTTGATGCAGAAATGCTGAGCATAGTGGGGAAAGAACTTGGTGGGGCCACTCTCACTGCTGGGGTGCACACTGCCCTATTAGTGTTGCTGCAAAACAAACATTGAACACTATTTTTGCTTTTTTGGCAAAAGCAAAAATTCTCAAGATTTCTTTCATTTAGCAAAAACAGGTACAGTAATCCCTCCTTATCCACAGGGGATATGTTCCAAGACTCCCAAGTAGATGCCTGAAACCATGCATAGTACCAAACCCTACGTATACTATGTTTTTTCCTATACATACAAATGATAAAGTTTATAAGTTAGGCACAGTAAGAGATGAACAATAACTGATATTAAAATACAAGAATTATACTGTAATAACATGTGAATGTGGTCAAAATATCTTATTGTACTGTACTCACACTTCTTGTGATGATGTGAAATCACGTGTGATAAAATGCCTACATGATGAGATAAAGTGAGGTGACTTATGCAGGCATTGTGATACAGCATTAGGCTACTATTGACCTGATGATGATGGGTCAAAAGGATCTGTTCCTGGAACATGGTTGACTGTGGGTAAATAAAACTTTAGAAAGCAAAACCATGGGTGATGGGGGGACTACTGTACTAGTGAAGAGAAGTGGCTTAATCTGAACTTTTGGAATAATACAGAACTGAATTTCTATCCCCAACCCATCACATTCTAGCCCTTTGATCCATTCCATTAATTTCAGGTTCACATCTTTGATTCTGGAACTATAAATTTGAGATATCTTAAGTACTGTTTGGAGATTGAGTTGCAGGAAAAGCTTTCCCTTCTCCATGGGTATGGGAATCACTTTGTACAAGATTTGAAACTGTACTCTCAGCTCTTGGTAGTGATGGGGAATAGGGGATGGAAGGATGTCCCTAGGACATTTGGAGTCAGCCTGTGCTAGGGAACCAGTCTAGCATTGGAACCTAGAAAATATATGACCTGTGAAATAGTTGTGAATTGTGTTTTTTGTATTACATTTGCCTCACCTAACCTGGTAATCATCAGTAAAATCTTATTAAAAGTTATAGTCTGGTCTCTTGTGTGTTATAGGAAATTAGGGAAACATGAGGGCACATTCTGGAGTAAAAAGGTAGAAGAGGGAGAACAGGATTCCATTCCATGTCCAGAGTAGTGGTGTCCTTGTTTACCAGTTGAAAACTGTGCCCAGGGGAGCAGCAACCTAATGAGGATCAGAGGCTACAGAGAGACAGTGATATGGTAGCTTGCTGAGGATCCAGAGAAGACAGAAGGAACTTTGTGAAAAACAAGAAAGTTAGCAGGCCTCCTTTTAGCCAGTATATTGCAACTGTGTGATTTATTAAAGGGGAACCTCCTCTGAATCGATGGCCCCACTCCCACCAGCTTGGCGAGTAGAAAGTTTGTGTTGGAATTAGAAAACAAAAAAACCAAAACAAAACAGGGTTATTCTGTCCTGCATCTGGAGTTAGTGAGTACAAGGCATGGTCTGGATTTCAGACCCAAGCTTTGTGCCATGTCTGTTGCACTTGTGCAGGACAGAAGTAGCAAAAATTCCGTAATGGCCCTGAGCATTAGCTTAAAAAATTCTGAAGAACAAGGTACCTATGTGGTGTATGCTTAACAATAAAAGGGGTCATTAATTTTTGAAAATATTCTGGTGGAGGGGGGCTCACTTGTGCTATCTGCTTTGGTAATGTATAGTTGCATTTGAAAAGAAAAGGGCTGGAATATATATAATAATCATACATATTTTTCAAATATGGCTATTCTGAGTAGGGGGATCATGTGTGATTTTTTATTCATTTACCTTGGAGGGAATTTTCCAAATTTTCTGAAATTAAGGTAAATTAATTTTCTAATCAGAAAAAAATTTAATTTTTTTAAAGATACATCGTAGAATGGGAGTGCTGTCTTATCTGGAACCTAAGTTTATGTCCACCATTGGGGTTCAAAGTTTTCTGATCATGTCTGGCATGCTGATGAGGCTAAAAGCCCTTTTTGCATGTGGAACTGAGAGACTTTCAAGGAAATAATTCACATTAAGGGAAGAGCAAGTCTGCCAATATGTTTAGCTCAGGAACAAAACCTAGGTTTTTGGAGAGGAGGTTTGAGTGTTTCTGTCTGGGCTGTAGATTTGTCTTCTAACCAGCCTTCCCTACTTAAGTCTTAGGGATAGCAAGGGCCTACAAATAAACAATGAAGAACTATTTTTCAATTTTTATTATGGAAAATTTCAAATACATACAAAAGTATAGAGAATAGTATAACGAACTCCCAAATATCTGTCACATGGCTTCAAAAATTATCAGTTTATCACCAATCTTATTTCATCTATATGCTCACCTACCCCACCCTCAGATTATTTTGAAGCAAATACCAGTAGCATATCATTTCATCTGTAAAATTTACAGTACATTTCTCTAAAAGGATTAAAAAAAAACATATCCACAGTACCATATCACATCTAAAAAAACCCAATAAATTGGGAGACGTGTGATTTCAAATTCTGTAAGGATTGAGTTAACAGTTACTATATTTCACTGGTACCATAAGAAAGGGTATAACACCTAAAGTGGAACTCATGGTGTTTCTGATGTAATTGCTTTTATAAATGCAAAGGAAAGAAAACTACCATATTAAAGCCACTTTGAGGCCTTTGCAGGAAGCTGGGTAAGAGTGCTGACATTACAAACCCCATGGCAAAACTCCATAAAATTATCTCTAAACATCTTTGTCATTTTCTTAAAGTTGCTCTCCTGGAGACAGCTGACCCAAGTCCTCTCTTCCCCACTCACAGAAGTTTTTTTCTTCAATGCCTTTTCTAAGTGACAACAATATAGCTGTTTCTTAGTCCTCCACATTCTCACATGCAGAAACTAGGTGGAATGAGAAGCCAGTTGAGTGTGTTGGAAAAGGGCTTGAAAATTGGCCAACTGAATCAGTAAGAGACACAAAAGAAACATAGGCAAAGTAAGTGGTGTAATTAACTTTAGAAACTGCATGTATTGCAGTTTTTGTTGGCTCTGGCATCAAATAATACAGTATACCGAACCTATAAAATGAGAAAAACAATCTTCTTCAAAGGGATGTTAAGATTACATGAAAGAAGTGCTTAGGGCATTGCAAAAACATTAAATATATCATTTGTATATCATCTTAAAATTTATTTTTATAAAAATTCACATTATCTTGTGTTCATTGTATTTATTTTATAGTTTCATAGCAAGTGATATTTTTTGAATAAAATTTTCAGCAAAGTAACAACAGTACAAAAATACTGAAGTTGTTACACAAAGGACTGATTCTACAAAATATTGCCCTATGTGATGGGATAATCTCAAAATGGTGCTAGCCACTGTGTGGTATGACACAGAAATATGAGTAATAATTCTCATCCTTGAACATCTTACAACTGCCTTGAAAAGTTTCTGAAACACCTGATACAGAAAAACCACATACATGGTGCCTAGACAGCATATATTCTACTAGCACCAGATTAAAAGGGGAATGTTTTGCCACATGGTGATTACAAAATATGACTTGAATCAAAGAACCTTCAGTGATGTCAATCATATTTCAAGTGGTGTTTCAAATACAGAATATGCAAAGAGTAAGGAAAGGTGGTCCTTGCTCTCAAGAATATCACAGTCTAATGGAGAAGGCAGACACATCAAAAAAGCACAACAAAAGGCTATAGGTGTTAAAGTAAGAGTCTGTTCATGTACAACAGTATAACAACCAGGGCAAGAGGAGTCAGTGGAATAGACAGGTAAGGAGTGTCCCAAGATATTGGAGGAAAATCAGATGAGCTGTCTTGCTGGAAACATGGAAACGCTCACCTCCGCTTGAAAATTCCACTGATCAATGGTTCACATCAAAGATTCTTTCAAAGCAATCCTGAAAATCTTTGCTGTTCATCTAGAAAATCAAACCAACATATAATTAGCAGGCTTATATACTAATTTAACAGTTCCTCCAATTGACAAATTTACAAAAGGCCTATCTGCATCATTCACTTGGCATTTGAAAAGCCTTCATGGAATTATCTAATGCAGATGCAATTTAAGAGTGGATCAGAAGCTGAGGGAGTTACAGGTTATATTATGAAACAAAAAAGTCAGGAAAGCAGTGATACTACAAGTTTTGCAAAAAAAGATTGGTCATGTAAGACATAAAAAATTCTAAACACCATGTTCTGGATTCTAGGCTTATGGAAATAATTCAGGCTAGTCCCCACCCATCAAAGAGTCTGTGGTCTAGCCGCACAACCATACAAATAAGTAAATTGTGAGAACCGTGACACACACAGAAGAAAATATCTTAACCCAGTGGTCAGGAAAGACTTCTCATTGGAGTTTATAAAGTATTTTTATCTCAAATTTTATATTAAAAAAAACCCTGAGCATCAGATAGTTAGATAACTTGGCTGAAGTTAGTGTGAGCAAGAACTGGAGCCAGTTTTCAACCCTAAGTCTGTCTGACTTCAAAACCCCACCTATAGTTTCTATCACACCAAACTCTGTCTCATAAAAATGTCATGTTTTACTTCTGTTATCATAGTGACTTTTCCAGTTCTCATAGTGCTGTTTGCCCATGAACATTTAAAATCTGCTAAATACAGTATAACATTTTATCAGGAGACAACTACCAAGAAAATACTGATAAAACCCTGGCAGTGCCTGGTGGCTCTCCCACATGGGATGCCTGGAAGTAAAAGCCCTTGCTCAGCCAAATATATCGTGTGTGTGTGTGTGTGTGTGTGTGTGTATACATCTTTCTTGAAAAAAAAATATAGCTTATAGACACAGCATCAATTATTTAGAGTTTCCCTATGTATCTATATTAACCCCTAATGTTTTCTCTTTATACCTTAACAAGAATAAATTATTGACCAGCTGAAAAGGTAAGCTGTTTATAAAACATGCAGAAAATAAATTTCTGATGCATGTCTGCAAACATTAATTATCTGTGGAGAGTAGTCCTTTCCCTTTTTTATCAAGGAAAGAGCTGAAAAACCAAGTAACGTACAAGTGACTTTTTAACAATCTTAGAAGGAAAAAAAATCCAACTGTGCATCAATCTTTGGAGTGCTGAGGTGATAGAAATTTTCTATATACTGTCTCTGGTTACCTGTTTTGGCCTGAAACTCTTGGTTTTAAAGAGAAAAAAAAAGAATCTCCTTGGAACTTTTAACTATTCTGACAATGCCAGGATCCAGAGAATATTTCAAAAAAACTACTTAAATGAACCTGATAGTCCTGAAAAATATCATGACTTATTCTAAATGTTTCTGTCGGGCGCCTGGGTGGCTCAGTTGGTTAAGCGACTGCCTTCGGCTCAGGTCATGATCCTGGAGTCCCGGGATCGAGTCCCGCATCGGGCTCCCTGCTCAGCAGGGAGTCTGCTTCTCCCTCTGACCCTCTTCCTTCTCGTGCTTTCTATCTCTCATTCTCTCTCTCAAATAAATAAAATCTTTAAAAAAAAATAAAAAAATAAATGTTTCTGTCAAAAAAAGAAGGGAAAAAAGCCCACATTTATAGGTTAATAATTCTTAATAATAGGTTAATATGAATACTGTGCATCTAAGCCTTTGTTAAATACTTAAGAACCAAGTAAAATGATGCGGTATCACCTCCAAGAATAACAAGTACAAATTAAGTCTCCAAAATATTTGTGGCAGCATTTCATGTGTAAGGGATTTTTATCGACAAAACTGTATTTTTTAAGATTATTTTGAGAGAGTGAGAGAGTATATGAAAGGGGGGAGGGTTAGAGGGAGAAGCAGGCTCCTCACTGAGCAGGGAGCCCGATGCGGGGCTCGATCCCGCGACTCCAGGATCATGACCTGAGCCGAAGGCAGTTGCTTAACCAACTGAGCCATCCAGGCGCCCGACAAAAATGTCTTTAAAATAAAAATCCAATATATCTGCTGTTTAGATAGAATTTAAGAATCTTCCTGAATAACTGGGTTATTGGAGAAAGGTATCTTTGGGTCGATGTGAGACTGTTTGGAATTAAATGTGCTCAAACAGATATTCAATACATATCACTTTTTAAGAGAAAAATAGAAAAATATTAAATCAAATGTTTATATTTGATCAAACTATATAATTCAGATGATGAAACTGTCACTGGTTTTAAAAACCCACTCATTTTTTAGTTTACTTTTATAGCATTACTACAGAAAATGTTTCGTGAATTGAAACCTGTACTTTATCTGTGCTTAAATTTGTAACAAAGTTTGTTTCCAAAATAGTGGCACCAAATTTCTTTAGAAAGTGCAACAGAACCCACTTTTTAACAGCAATCATATAAATGTATTAATAATTTGTAGAATTACAATGCAAACCAAATGGAGAAAAATATTTGAGTATTTTGAAGAGTAAAATAAAGAGCACAAGGGGGCAGCACAAAAAAGTATACATTCTAAAAGTCAACCTATAAAGTTCAAAAACAGAACTATTCTATAGTCCTAAAAGACAAAAAGGCAGAGTACTGATTAGGAGGAGAAATGCAATAGCTTTTGAGTTACAGGTATTGTTAATTTCCTGATCTGGATTCTGGTTACATACATATATTCACTATGCAAAAATTGATTAAGCTGTACAGTTAAGATTTGTGCATTGCTCTGTATGTTAAAAAACAGTAAAATAATAACTTCTAAGAAAGGGTAACTTAAATTTTTAGCAGTAATTGTGTTTAAAAACAGGTTACTTTGACTAACAAATGTTTTAAATGACCATTATTTTCTACTTTATACTCATTAATTACTATTGGAATGTTTTAAAAATGTTTAAGTGTTACATATGGCATTAACTTTCCACCCCTAATACCCTCTTCACAAAGGAGGTTTTGCTTCTCCCTAACTGCTGACATGGTTTGGGGAATAAAGGTAGTTTGAAAGGATAGACCTATGCATTTTAGATAAGATTCCTGATTTCAAACAAGTATTGATGCAAATGCAAGAGCCTTTAATAAAAAAAAGTTTGTCCTGTGACATAAAATGATTATCCGAAATCTTTAAGAGACTGTTCAGGTGTTCTGACCGTTTAAAAAGTCTGTAAAAGCTCAGTATCAAGAAAGGTACCTCACTGGATTGGGGTATTATCACCATGTAAATTCCATTCCTGTGATTACTGGTAGTCATGAAGGTTAACTGAAATGTCACTACATTCAAATATATGAAATAACGTTCCTTCAAAAACTAGTTTATACTGAGAGAACCATAGTTCTTCTAGTGTATTAAGAAAGGGGCAATGGAGTTGGAAGTTGAACATGCTAAATCGCACTCTATGAATACAGTTTTCATGATAGTATGTACATATCGGGATGTGTTTGGTTAACAATACTTTCCCAAGAAGATATTCACTGTATAAAGCAATACTGTGTTAAATTACCTCCGGGCTATATGGGAAATGGCCATTTCAAATAAGCAGCAACAAAATACCACTAGTGAAAATTCTTTTGAAAATCCAAAAATGTACATATGAGTAAAGAAACTTCTGAAAAGGGCAAATTAGATCACACTGCTGAACACAAAATTATTGCCCAGTGCAGAAAGACCACAAAATGTAAAATTTCCTTTTAAAAATAAATATATGTAACTATCTTTAAACCAATTCCCATCACAGAAGGGCTTGCTAAGCAAGGGCTAATGCAGTGAAAGAGAAAGTTAAGAAAAAAAATTAAAGATGCCGCACAACCAAGATGTTCAGATTTTAAAGGTGTTCAACTACAAAACAAAGCACATGACTGGTACCAAAAACGCACACGTGCACACACAACACGTGTGTGCAATGTAATAAACCACAACGTGTGCGTACACACACGCTAAAGGCTGGGCAAGCAGTTAAGGCACCTTAAGAAAAACCCCAAAACCCATGTGGTTTAGGATTACCGAAATCTGTTACAGTGCTACCAAGCAGCGATTTTCAAAGCATCTGAAAAACGTGCAAGTTGTCTGAAAACTGTGCCTGGCAACTGAGACAGTTTGCAAGCGTGATTCAGAGGTCGGCCAAGGAAACAAAAGAAGCCCCCCCCCCACTCCCCGTGAGACCGCACAAGGAGTGAGAGGTGCTCCGAGTACTATTTATTCTAAGGTAGGCGGAACGCAGAAGTCTGTGCAGGAGCGGTAGGTACATACTAGGGATCGCTCTGTGGCAGGGACGGGGCCACGGAGTTTCCACTGGTTGGGGAACCGCCCAGCTTTAGTTTTTCCAGATATTCGGCATGCATAGGCTTGTGGCACTGGAGAACCTTGATCGCATCTTCGATTTTGAACCACTCTCGCTTCCTCCCAATGCTAACCGAATCTTCCCAATTCTCCAGAATCTCAGTGACAGTCAGTACGTACACGTAGGTTCTGTGCTTGCGGTCTTGGTTCTGTTCGAAAATGCCCAGGAGCCGGCCTAACTTCCCCTTGACTCCCGCCTCTTCGTACACCTCTCGGACTGCCGCACCGCCCGGCTCCTCCTCGGGCTCCATGCCCCCGCCCGGCACGATCCAGCGGTCCGGGTACCGACTGCTACTCACTAACAGCACCTCGTCCTCGCGCTCGCTCCGGAAGCAAAGGCACGCCGCCCGCTTCTTGAACCCCTCCGGGTCGTAGGTGCGCGTCTGGTTTGGCTTGCACTTCATCGTCTCAGAGGCCGCCCGCTCCCGCCGCTCGCTGCTGCTGCTGCTGGAGTCGCGGTAGCTGCCGCCGCCGCCGCCGCCGCCACCGCCTGAGGTGCCTGGGAGAGAAAGGGCCGAGGAGAGGTGTAAGGAGAGAAGGCGCTCCAGGAGTGAGCCCCGGGAGCCCAGGAAGCCCAGGGGTAGATGAGGCGGGGGCGGGGGCGGGCGAGGTACGTCAGTCAGTTCGTCCCTCGTGCGGGCCGGAGGGTCCCGAACGCAGCCGCCTGAGTGGACGAGGCGCCACCGCCCCCGCGCCCGCCCCTCTGCCGCCGCCCCGCCCCCGTGCCACCGCCCCCGTGCCGCCGCCGACGCCGCCGCCGCCGCCGCCCCCGTGCCGCCGCAGCCAGCGGGTCCGCCACTCCGCACACCGCCCACCCGCGGCTCCCGCGCGCGCCTCCCTCCCTCAGCCGCCGGCCGGGGGTTGAGCGAGGTGAGGCGCATTCGCGTGCGCGTCCGCGTCCGCCTCCCGATTCACGTGCGCGTTCACGTTGCAGGGCGAGGGGCGGGGGCGGGGGTCTCGCGGCTCCCGCAGCGCGCGCGGCGCCTTGGGCCCACTGCGCAGGCGCCCCGCACCTCCCAGGCTGGAAATCTCTTTCCACGCGGGGTTCAATTCCCGCATTGTGACCGGGGCCAAGATCGCTTCCACGTGGCCCTTTGAGTTGCACTTGGCTGTGGCGTGGCCGGACCTTTCTCCTCATCCTCGCCGGCAGGTTGTATGAAACACATACCCTTATTTTACAGGCGGTAAGGTCAAGGGCATCATCCTTGCCCATAATGAATGCTACCGCCTTATGTTTAGGAGGGCCCGGGGGTGTCAAAATGATCCTCAGTATTCTTGGCAAAATGGTACCTAATCTTTGCTGAGTCATATCATACCCTTTTAGTTCTTGAACAGGTTTGTCCACCTAAAAGGTAAAACAGCCGGTTGTAGTTTATCAGCAAAATGGGTTGATTTGGGTGTAGCAGAGGAATTGCAGTTTGGGGCAGGCAAACTATGGCACCCCATAGGCCAGTCTGGAGATCAGACCAGAGGAACTTTCTCTAGGGAAAAGGAGGCAGCTGGGAGAGATTGCTGTGAAGGAAAAGGCCGCTGGAGGAGAGCGACAGTTCCAGGTGCTGGCGTTTTTCTCATGGGCCCCGTTGTGGTATTTTCCTGTTGGCTGAGCTTGTTGCCGGGCGAGGAGAAATTCTTCCTTCCTGCTGCTGGAGTAGGAAAGTAAGCTGCTTCCTGCTGGGAATGCCAGGCACCCTTTGACTTGTTGGGGTCTGCAGTGAACTGCAGTGGTAGGGCATGAGAGGTCCCCCTGCTAGCCACCCGCCTCCATTTTAAATGAGGTTTCCTTGATTCCGGGTGGCAGGTTCTTGGCCTTGCTGGGCATGTTGGCACAGCCCATAACTTAACACTTTCCTCGAACTCCTATTGACCTCTTACCTGACCTCTGTTCCTCAGTTTCCTAGAGTAAACTTCTCGCCTACTTCTTTCAGCCCTTGGTACTTGGAGTCCTAGTCACCCAACAGCTGCAGAACCTACCCAAGTCGCCTTTTATGAAGTCCCAGCAATCTTCACCCTCCACACACTTCCACCCTTCTCTGTCTTTCTCACTGATAGGTACTGCTTCGGGTTTTGGAAAACATGCCTATAGAAATCCCTTCATTCTCAGTCTGATGCTTAACGAGGCTCCCGGTGTGGGACTCCAACAAGGCCCCTTGGTGCTCTCTCACCACCTCTCTGTTTGGTCATGCTGACCTCTTGGCCAAGACGTGGCCCATCACAGCCAAAAAGTTAACAAGCAAAAGCCTTCCCTCACCTTTTCAGTTTTTCTTACTGTTTCTCTGCTCTAACAGTAGCCTTATGGAGAAGACCTCTGATGTCCCCTAACTTTTGCCATACTGCAGCTTAGGCATCTTTGTCTCTGTCTTACCCACAGACCCTCGGCTGGCGTCAAGCAACCAGGATCATGAAAACTCCCTTTTCCAGTGAAATAATCCCTCATCAAAGGGAAGTAGAATCTGAAATGTAAGTGCGAAGGACTTTTTTTTTTAGAGAGAGAGAGAGGGAGAGAGGGAAGGAGGGAGAAGGAGAGCATGTGAGCGGGAAGGGGAGGGGCAGAGGGAGAGGGAGAGAATCTTAAGCAGGTTCCATCCATGCCCAGTGCAGAGCCCCATGAGACCCTGAGATCATGACCTGAGCCAAAATCAAGAGTCGGACACTTAACCGACTAGAGGCACCCAGGCGCCCCAACAGCCCAATTCTTAAATAACAAGTGAGATCAGCTTCCCAGGGTCTGCTGTCCTCCACGTATACTCAGAATAGCTCCTAAAAACGATCCTGTTCCCAGTGGCAACGGACACCTGCAATATCTAGAGGATAATAGGACAAAAATGTGTGGGTTGCATAAGAAGAAAACGATAAAGTGGAGACATAAAGAGAATGACTTCAACCACTAGAGATACTACTAGTGTTGACCATATCTTAATAGTATATGGATGATCAAAGAACATTTGATGGAATGTGACAGCCTGCAATTAAAAACAAAGTAGGAACGTAGATACTTGCAGGCTGTATTCCTCAGTGTGTCTAATATACAAATACACAAATGATGTTAAACAACTAGAAAAAATTCCATTACAATCAGGATCTAGGCAAATATACTATACCTATTATCACCAGTATTATTAACTTTTGCTTTAGATGGTCTTTCCAGTGTAAGGAGATTGTAAAGAGGAAAAAAAAAGCATTGTTTTAGTGAAGAAGACAGAATTTTCATTATTACCAAATGATATGAATATCTTCTTGGGAAAAGCTTAAGAAATGAGTAAAAATGAATTCCCTTCGATGGTAGAATGAAGGATTAATATTTAAAGCAGCAATACTTTCGTGTATGCCAGCAGTAATCACATAGAAAATATAATGGGGAAATGATGGCCTTCACGGTAGCAATATCAACCACCACACAGTAAATCAAATACCAAGGGATCCTGAACAATATAGTTAGGACGCTGTAGTAGAAAACGATAGAGCTCGGACTCAGCTTGGAAAGATGGCTTGAATGAATCAAGAGGAACTCTAGCAAAGCTGGGAGGTGGGGCTGGTGACTGCGGGGACAAGTGGCCCAACCAGGCCCCAGCCACATCACAAGTGTTAGGGTTAGTTAGCACGTAGCTTCTCCTCGTCTTACCAGAGGGGCCGCTTCCTAGTCTAGTCCATCACTTCCCCATCAGATGATGCCTATGCAGTAGGTCTCTGCTGGGGGCGTGTTTTTTGGAAGGGAGAGGAATAGCAGCATTATGATACGGAAAGAGGGGCAGGCTGCATTCCTACTGGCAGAGTCAGAGCACATTTCTGGATAAGGGGATCCACAATTTATAGGTATGGTACAATGCCAGGAAAATTTCAAACTGGTCTTTTTTGGCAGAATTTCATAAAATAATTTTATTGTCCACCTAGTAGACTGATAACAGGGCAAGATAGCTATGACTTTTTCTACAGAAGAGTAAAAGTCATTTTTGAGAGGCTAGCATTCATTCCCCTGTCTGGTGCACCCATAGTTAAGTATTTCTCTAATGATGAACAGGGTCATTTCACAAACTACTGTAACAGTAGACTGTTACAGTAACAACTGTATTTTGTACGTGCCTGCCCATATCTCCTCCCACATTGCCCTTGGCCTTGGCGATGGAATTTGCTTTGTTCACTGGAACACTAGCAAGTGTGAAGCAAGCGGAGAATTGAAAAGTGCTTGCACACCAGGGTTTGCCCTCTCTTGCTGCTCTTGACATAAGAGAACAACCATGTGAAGAAGCGTGGGTTAGGTGGATGATGAGAGACCCAGGGCCCGTGCATCCCCTCCACCACAGCTGACAGTGAACCAATTGCCAGAAATGTGGTGAGACCGTCGTGGGTGAGACCGTCATGGACCATCCAGCCCCCAGAGCAGAGCCAGGGGCACTGACCACAGATGCATAAGCAAGCCTTCTGAGAACAGCAAAAGGATCTCTCAGCTAAGCCCAGCTGAAGTTATTGTCCTGCAGAATTGTGAGCAAAAGAATTGGTTGTTTAAAGTCACTACATGTTGGATGGTTTGTTGTGCGTCAAAAACTGGCTGGCACAACCGGTAACTGCCAACCCATTAAAATCCAACCAAAAATGAGAGAGAGAGAGAAAATAACTTTTCATGGTGGAAATGTAACCTCTGCTTGCAAAGGTTGACCGTGAACTCCCCTGGAGTCTTAACGGAAGGGGTGAGGTTAACACATGAGGTATTTGGGGCGCCTGGGTGGCTCAGTTGGTTAGGCGACTGCCTTCGGCTCAGGTCATGATCCTGGAGTCCCGGGATCGAGTCCCACATCGGGCTCCCTGCTCAACGGGGAATCTGCTTCTCCTTCTGACCCTCCCCCCTCTCATGCTCTCTCTCTACCTCATTCTATCTCTCAAATAAATAAAATCTTTAAAAAAAAAAAAAGATGTGAGGAATCTGGCCCGTAGAGTCTGTGTGCCAAGGCCTGTGTTGATCCCTGCATCCTATTTAACAGCCCATTAAGTCTTAACGAGGAGGTTACTCTTTGCAGTTCATCCAAGAGAAGACTTAGAGTGGAGTTTGTATTTGAATTCACATCTTCATGTCTCTATAGCCTGTGCTCTCCCAACATCGCCATGTCTCGTCAAAAGGATTATTTTTTATCAAGAGCTATGGTTTGTTGTGTCAGTTTTTTTTAAATGATGTTCAGAGTTGACTTGTTACGTAAGGTATTCATTTGCTAAGAGTCACTGGGTTCAAAGAAAAGTATTTTCCATCTGGATGTTCTTCTCCTCACAATCAAGTGAAAAGAACACCTGAGTGCCTACCTCACGGCCATCAGTCAAGTGTGTCACCTGGGCATGTTACTTGACAACGCGAAGTTCACTATCTTCTGCACACATAAGATGGAATTAAGTGATGCAGTAGAGAAGTTATTTTGTTTTGTCATCACTCTAGGCATTGATTTTGAGCTATAGATGGTCTGGTTGGCTTTACACACTTAATATTTATCTACCAACAAACCTGAACAATGAGTATCAGAATCCCCGTCAACAGATTAAGAAACAGGCTGAGATGTGCTTAAGACAGTGAGGGAGCTGAGGTTCACACCTTTGGTCTGTGTGACTCCAAAGGTAATCCTCTTCCTTTCTCTCTGAGACGTGTCGTTGTATGTTGACAGTGGCTGACATGCACAGTACATGCCATTCCTGTGGTACGGACATCTTCCTTTTTTTTTTTTTTTTTTTTTTTTTACTACCAGGAAGACCCAGGCACCCGGGAGAACATAGCTTCTGTGGAATGTTCTAATGCTGAGGGGAACTGCTGTGAGACCAGCAAGTCTGATACATGTTTCTGCCTTTTTTCTAGAGTAGGAAGGAACAGGCAGATTGGAAAGTGACAGCGCAGTGACACTAGAAGCGTCTTTGTGGGACGCCGAGCACCTGACTTAGGTGAGATGGTGGATGACAATTCTAAGAGAGAGGAGCTCTCCAGAACAGCTGTTACCTGGGATAGAGACTGTTACAGGACTTCCCAGAGCCTTTTAGCACTCACAGCTGGAACCAGCTTGCGGGAGAGTGACCACAACATACCTGAGAGGATTTCAGGATCTAGTAAAGGGAAACAGTCAGGTGAAGTGATTTTTAGTAGTAGTCAGTGAGAGAAAATACGGTGTTTTGCAAACCAAATGACCTAGGATTTCAATCTGGCTCTCTCGAGTAGTTATGCAGCCTGAAGCAAGGGAATATCTCTGACTGTGTTATTTCTCCTCTGTAAAATGGGGCTTCTAAAAGTACCTACCTCATTAACCTCCCCTCGCCTGAAAGGGCTTTCCTGACCATGGGTGCTCACCCTCCCCGTACACTAGGATTCAGTTACCCCCCTCATTTTTTCTTTTCCGGGATCCCTTGACACTAGTTCTGTCGTCGCTCGAATCAAGGAGCTCTGTAATGATTGGCCAGCATGTTTGTAAGCAAGTCGGAGGCTGGGAGCCAGCCTGAAACATACTTATTCCCCCTGAGTCAGCCCAGTGCCCGGAACTTGGTGTCCAGGAAGGATTCAGAGTATATTGCTTGAGTGTAAGAGTATGACGGAAGCTCCATGGATCAACGGCCAGTGATTATTGTACCTGTTAATGGTTTATTAGTGATATAAAATGAAAGATGGGTGAACAGAGGCGTCGCCATATATCTTTTCACTGGCGGAAGTGGGGTGGGTCGTGTCTTTCAAATCACTCTGCACCTGTCCCCCAATTCGTTGCTTCTTTGTGTATCATGGATACTCTGTTTTTCCCTCCATCATAGAAGTGGCTCCGTAGGGCATCTACACTAGATAATTCAGTAAAATCTTCCCCAATACAAAGTGATCGGAGCAAAGAGTACGTCTCCAATTTTTCCCTTTGAGTAATGAGTGAGTCACAGGGTGACTACAGGCCTTTTACTTTTGTGATTTTGTGAGTCACGGCACAACTGTGCAACCCAGGGTGTGAACACAAAGCTCAGTGGATCTCAAGTCCAGGTGAGTGCTTCCGTTCTCTCCAAGAGGCAGCACTCCTTGATTTGTCCTGCTTCTTTGGTCACTCCCTCTAGTTCCCTGACTGCTGTGTCTCTCCTTTCCACTGACATTGTCCCGGTACATACATCTCATTCAGCACCTAAACCATTTCTTTCTAGTGCTCCTCTGTTCATGTGTCAGAGTCCAATGCTAAAGCCTCAGGAAGGTCTACAGGCCCCCACCACCCCCTATTATATATTGCTAAGTGCACTCCCCTTTTCCACCCCACCCCATGTTCCTGATCCCCTTTACCTTGGCCTGAATTATCACCTACCAGACTGTGTTATTTACTTCTTTATTGTGCTTATTGCCCCCCCCCATCATACCTCCCGCTTGAATAGAAGCTCCTTGATCTTAGGGATCTTTGTCTCTTGCCCACTGGTATATGTGAAGCAGCCCAGAACATTGCTGAGCACACACTGTAGTCATCCAGACCATATCTGTTGATGTAATGGACACGTCTGTCTCCTTTGCTGCGTTGTGACACCCTTGAGGGCAAGGACCATGTTTCCTTGGTCTTTGTCAATCCACCATCCAGGTCAGTTTCTGATACAAGTGGAAAGACGTTGCTGAATATCTGTTGAATCGGTCAGTTAATCGTTTGAAAGTGACACTGATTGGGAAAACATTCTGTTTCCAGACTGCGCTTGTTCTGGGAGGTGCCATCGGTGTCAGCACTATGTGTGTGTCAGCTGCCATGCGAACTCTGCTAGTCAGCTGGGAGATATTTGAGGGTTGAAGTCTGACTCACTTTTGTGGATCCGTCCTAGGGCTGGCACTGTTCTTCCTGCACAACAGGATTTAGAGTGGTGTTTCGGATAGCCATTCATCACCTGATGACTTGATCTGTGCAGGACTTGTACTATAATTTACATAGTATATATTAAAATAAAGCTGTATCTTTGGGGATAAATCATAGTTATATAATCAAACAGATCAAATGAAAACAGTTTACTGACAGAGTTGAAATAAATGTTGAGGCTCATGTGAAGTAATAGTGCACAAAATGACAGGCCCTACACTAGGCTCTTCATCGATGTTTCATTTAGTCCTAATAAAAGTGCTTCAAGGAAATACTGTCATTCCCATTTCACAAGGGAGGAGGATATTGAGATCAAGGACATAGTGGAAATTGCCCAGGATCTGAAAGCTGGTAGGTAGGTACATGAAGTGGAAACTCGGGGCTCATTGATGGCAACGCCCCAGAAAGTCTGCAGTGTAGGCCGGCCCCGCTTAACCTGCCCGCAGCAGTCCTGTCTGCTTCCCCTTCCATTTTCCACTGACACAGCTCTCCACTGTCTCATCCTGTCTCCCACCGTTTCAGAAGCTCTTCATCCCAGAGATCTTTCCCCTGTTCCTTTGGCCCAATGTTGATATATTCAACACTGATTCTGGCTTCGGCAGAGGAAAGATGACTGTTTCGAGTGCTTGTGAAGGAAAAGAGTAATTGTTATTTACCAGTCCTTCATGACTTTTATGATTGTGGATCCTGAGGAGGGTCCTTCGTTGCAGAGCTGGTTTCCTTGTATGAGAATCCTGTTTTTGGCAGGATGCCCTTCCCTTCCACTAAGGCATCAAACCTGCCCAGGAGGGAAGATCGCTTACTTGTCAATGATGCTGCGCACCCACGGGCCCAGGCACCATGAGACCAGTTCCCTCAGAGGCAAAAGAGGTTTCTCAGGGCCACCAGGCTGTTCCACACATTTCACAGGCTGCTTAGATAAAGACAACAAGGCGCGTACAACCGATGTTTGGTATCAATTTGGGAAAAGGAAAATGGCTGCCTTCCTTCTTTCACAGTAAAAGCTTCGAGTACCCCCAGTAACATCAGCCTGTTCTGGAAAGATGCACCATTAGTGAGCACCATGGTAGAGTAGCTATGACCAAAGGTTCTGAGCCAGGCATTATTCTCTGGAATTTGAGATTGGTAGGAAGGCAGCTTTTCCTTTTCTTGTTTTCCATCTTCTTTTGGGTTACCTATTTCAAGGCAAGTTTGAAAATTAGTGTTTTTCTCAGAAGTCCTCTCAAAATCCGGTAGTATATCTCCTAGTAGAGGATACCAATGAGACTCTTAGTTTCTAAACTTCACTTTAACTTTGATCAAATAGCTTTTTCTAGCAGCCTACATCTCAAAAGAAGTATCCAAGATTTGTTGCTCTGGATGGACTTCCTGATGTATGTAATTCCCAAAATCCTCATAGAGGAGTCCTACGTGGTCTTTTGTTTGTTTTTTAACTGCTGTATCAGAAGAGATCATAAAAGCTCTTTGAGGGCCTACCACGTTTCAGGCATTTTGCATATTTTGCTGATCACTTTCATAAAATTCCTATGACATAAGTACCATTATTCCAATTTCACAAATGAGGACATTCAGGCCCAGAAGGATAGATACGTTGGCCCTGACCCATGGCTAGAAAGTGACAGAGCTGAGATTTAGGACTGCTGTCACAGTCCATTGCCTGCATTGGCCAGCGTATACTGACATTAAAAAAAAAAATGAGGGGCGCCTTGGTGGTTCAGTCGGTTAAGCGTCTGCCTTCGGCTCAGGTCGTGATCGCAGAGTCCTGGGATCGAGCCCCACGTCGGGTTCCCTGCTCAGCAGGGTCTGCTTCTCCCTCTCTCTCTCCCCCTGTGTGCTCGTTCGCTCGCTCTTTCTCTCTCTCAAATAAATAAATAAAATCTTTTTTAAAAATGCCTGTGTTTTTGAAAGTCACCCAACGTAAATTAAAATATTCTCTACCATTGCTTTGTTATCGCTCTATTTACTTTTAGAGTTTTGCTCTCGCTGTTAATGCTTTTCCTTTACATGAAATACTAAGTTTATAACACTGTAGTCAGGGTGGTGGATATGGAAACGCATATACATGACCGAATCCTAGGAATTGTTGCTGTGAAGCCGTATTGTGTGCTGAAAAGTATGCCATGTGCTATGTAGAGGCACATGGACAAATGGACCAGATTTCTATTCCTCCAACACCTCCTAGCTTCTAGAAGGGCTTACATGGCACCTGATCCTCAAAAGCCACAGCTATGGTAGTGATATAGGAAACATCTAGTGGACTACCTGCACATTGGAAGTGGGTGTTCTTGCTGTCAGTGTTTCTTTATGAAATAGATGACTTCAACAAACCTTCAGCAATGCCTCCCGTGTGTCATGTAGTCTGCTTCATACAGGATATGCCAGGAACAAATCATGGTCCCGGCACTTAAGTACCTCACAGGAAAACGAGGAAAAAGCGGAATATAATTTGTGAATTAGAAGTCTCCACAGGATACATTTGCAGTGCAGGAGAGGGAAAGGGGCAGAGGACACAAAGAATTGGACTGAGGAAGAACAGAGGCAATAGGAACAGGAGTCAGGTCAGGGGAACTGAGTCCTCGTGACTATGAACGTGTATGCCTGTACCTGAAAATTCTAGACTTTGGGCACTCACAGACGTGATTCCTGTTCCTGAAATTTATAATTTTCACCAAAACAATAATCACATTGCAGTCTTCTATTTATTAATTAATTTCTCCAGTTCAGTTGTTTTGCAGGTGTGATTTCTGTATATTAATCACTTCGTATTTATAAAGCCTAGGAGACTTTCAAAACTTCTCCCACTGAGAGGACATTTGGGAAACTGAAAGATTATTAGAAAGGCCAACACGGCTTAGGAGGCAGGAGGTCAGCAATACACTGATACTAGAAGCTATTGAACATAGGCAATGGGATGAAAGTCAGAAAATCCGTTTGTACCACACACTTTAGTAGGCTCTGGGATTAGAGGGGAGATCATTCAAGCTGATCCAGCTGTCTTAGTAGCGAAAATCATAGAGGCAGATCTTAACTCCAGTGGTCTGTAAAGATTTGTCAAGATTGCTCATCAAGGAAGTGTTTTACACACACACACACACACACACACACACACACACTTAATAAATTAGAATTCTGGAATTCAGCTAGGATCATAGAGTGTTGGAGCCAGTCTGACTCTAATGCCTCTAAGAATGTCTATGACACCTGACCCTTTTTCTTATTTAAAGATTTATTGATTTTAGAAAGAGAGAGAGAGGGGAGGGGCAGAGGGAGAGAGCGAATCCTGAAGCAGGCTCCCCACTGATCGTGGTGCCCGTTGTGGGTTTTCAATCACAGGACCTTGAGATCATGACCTGAGCCAAAACCAGGAGTCAGCGGTTTAACCAACTGAGCCACCCAGCTTCCCCCAGACCCTTTTTCATAATAATTTTTTTCAATTTAACTCAGAGCCCTTATCTGCAATTCCCCTGACTGTGTATTTCTGTTGTTGCCCTGTAAGATATCCTCAGAACTGAATGTTCTGCTTTATCTAAAGGGCAGGGACTGAATGGGCAGCTTCAGCTTGCAACTCCTTCACACTAAGTATGGCACGCATCTTACCGGGAAATGTCCTCACGGTTACTGTCGCAATTCAAGCTGTCCGTTCTTGCCTCTGTAGTGCAATTAATCTTCACTACGTGAGAATTAGAGTTCTCTGCATTGTGACTTTGGCTGTGCTTATTTTAATTTGCACCTTAGAGCTACGTGTGGTTATGGCTGGGGCAGAAATTATGTCCCCTTCTCTCCAGTAAGTTGGATAATACAGAGAGTTACCTTAACCACAACAGATTCAATGTGCTAATAGCATAAATACCTGATACCAGTTTTCTATTGTTGCACAACAAATTGCCACAAATTTAGCATCTTAAACAACCCATATTTATTACTTCGGTTTCTGTGAGTCAGATGTGTGGCATGGATATAGTGAGTTCCCTGCTTAGGGTCTCAAAGGGCTGCTTAGGCTGGGATCATACCAGGAGGCTCTGGAGAGGAAGCTATTTCCCAGCTCATTCAGGCGGTTGGAGGAATTTAGCACCCATGGTGCAGGATGTTGTCAGGGCTGCTCTCAGGTTCTAGAGGCTGCCTGTATTTCTCCTCATGTGGTTCTCTCCATCTTCAAGCAAGCAGTGGTGTGTCAAACCCTTCTTGTGCTTCCGATCTCTCTTGCTTCCCCTTCTGCTGCTAGCCAGAGAAAACTGTCTGCCTTTAAAGGGCTCCTGTGATTAGACTAGGCTCTTTTGGATAATCTCTCTATTTAAGGTCAGTTGTTTAGTAACCTTCATTATACCTGTAAAATCCCTTTAGCCATGTAACTGAACACAAATATGCACAAAATAATTCATCTTATTCATGGTATCTGAGATTATGGTGGGAAATCTTGGGAGACCAGTTTTAGAATTCTACCAACCACAACCTTTAATAACCATCACTTAATTATTTATGAAAACCTTTTTTTGTGACCCTGATTGTTTGAATCCTGTGAACATAGTGCCCACTCTTTACTGAGTTATATCATGTCATCCTGTAGTTGTACTTCAACAAGTGCTTGTGCCTTCCCAAGTGTATTAGAGTTTTCCAGATGAACAGAATCAATAGGATATATATATATATTTAGCTCTCAGGACAGAAAATCATACAGGCAGATCTTAACCCCAGTGGTCTGTAAAGATGTGTCAAGATTGCTCATCAAGGAAGTGTTTTACACACACACGCACACACACACAGACACACACACACACATTTAATAAACTAGAATTCTGGAACTGAGCTAGGATCACAGAATGTTGGAACCTGTCTGACTCTAAAGCCTCAAAGAATGTCTATGACATCAGACCCTTTTTCTTTTTTAAAGATTTATTTATTTTAGAGAGAGAGAGAGAGAGGAGGGAGGGCCAGAGGGAGAGGGAGAATCCTAAAGCAGACTCTCCACTGATTGTGGCACCTGTCATGGGGCTCGATCCCAGGACCCTGAGATCATGACCTGGGCCAAAACCAAGAGTCAACTGCTTAACCAACTGAGCCACCCAGCTTCCCCCAGACCATTTTTCATAATAAATTATTTCAATTTAACTCAGAGCCCTTATCTGCAATTCCCCTGACTGTGCATGTCTATTGTTGCCCTGTAAATTATCCTTGGAACTGAATGTTCTGCCTTATCTAAAGGCCAGGGACTGAATGGGCAGCTCCAGCTTGCAACTCCTTCACACTAAGTATGGCATACATCTTACCAGGAAATGTCCCCATTGTTTTGTATATATATAAATATATATAAACTTGTTCTCTATGTGTTGTTTATATATATAAATATATTAAAATATATTTATTTTATATAATATATAATAAATATAATAAATATATTTCTATTTACATAATATATTAAATATGTAGTGTTTACATATAAAATATATTTTATGTGTGTATATATATAGTTATATATACCACTGAATGTCCTCACTGTTTTATAAATATATATAAAACACTGTGTTATACATATATAGTTATATATTATATATATAAAACCTTGATATGTATATATATATATATATTTAGAGAGAGAGTTATTACAATGAATTGGCTCACATGATTATGTGGTCTAGGAAGACCAACATCTATGCCAGCAAGGTGGAGAGCCAGGAGAGCTCTGGTGTAGTTCAGTCCAAGTCAAAAGGCCTGAGAACCAAGAGAGGCGATGGTATAAGTTGCAGTCCAACAGCTGCTGAGATCAGGTCTCAAGAAGTTCTGATCTTTCAGTTCGAGTGTAAAGGCAGGACAAGAGCAATGTCCCATCTCAAGCAGTCAGGCAAGAGGGGAATTCCTTCAAGCAGTCAGTCTTTTTGATCCATGTAGCCTTCAACTGATTGGATACAGGGCACCCACATTAGAGAGGGCAGTCTTTTTACTCGGTCTACCTATGCAAATGTTAGTCTCATCTGTAAACATCTTCACAGACACACTCAGAATAATGTTTGACCTAATATCTGGCCATCCTTTGGCTTGGTCAAGTTGACACATAAATTTACACATAACACCAAGCCTCTTGACACAGTCCATCGATTAACATTGATTTTTAAATTTCCTTTGTATCTCAGTTAAATACTCTATTTCCATGTTTCCTAACTATAAAATGCATCTGTGAATGATTGTACTTTCAGTCGCCTGTTAACTAATTAGCTTTAAGGTTATATGTGTGATAGGGAAAACAGATGTGCAAGCAGTTTACATTCTTTACTGTAAAGGGGAAATTTGCATCAAGTTGCATGCAAATTTAACACTACCTAACATTTATGAAATATTTACCATATTTGGCAAGTCCTTTATAAGCTCTGTAGGTGCTTTACCTCATTTGGTCAGCACAATACCATGACATATGTGTCATTAATAGCCCCATTTTCATGTGAAGAACTTGAACACAGAAATTAAGTAATCTTTCCCTCATGACAGCTTGTGACAGGCCCAGGGTTGGAATCTATGGCTTCAGAACTGATGTTCCTAACTAATTAATGTGCCTATATAATTTATCATCCAACCTAGTACCTAAAATTTATTATACGAGCCAGAATGAGAGTATTTTTATAAATTATACCTGCTCAATAGGCATAAAACAGCAAATTTGTAGATATGCGTAGACGTTGCTCACTCTGTTCGTGAAAATTCTTTTTGTCGCAAGTATCGGAATTCTCACCTAGATTGGCTAAACCAAAAAAGAAATCAATGATCTCAGGGCATTTGTAAGATCATCATCACTTTTCCTCCCTCTGCTAGATTATTCCTTTCAGCCTACAAACTCGTGTTAATTTGTTTTCATCTTAAAAACAAAACAAAACGGATGGCCTCCCTGCAGGGCCCTTCATCCTCCTCCTGATAGCAAACCTCCCTGAGAGAAACTCTCTCCAATTCTTCTCCCATTCTGTCTTAATCACATGCCAATCCAATTTATACACCATCTATTAAATTTAAATTGTTCTGGTCAAGCTAACAATGTCATCAGTATGTCTAAATCAAATGGCTATCTCACAGTCTTTTCCTCAGTTGTCTTATCAGTAATTTTGGGCAGACTTGATCACTCGCTCCTCCTGGAAGTACTTTCTTTCCTGGTGTGTTTTTCACGGTTCTCTAGAGAAACAAACCAGATTGACACAAGTACACCTGGGTTCCAGGACAATACTTTTCTGGTTGTCCTCTGACCTCCTCAATCTCTTTGCCTGGCTCTCCTTTCCTTGTGACCTTTTGACATTGACCTGCCATAGATCCTTGGTCCCTTTCTCTTTTCTGCCTACACTCTTTCCCTTGGTGATCTCATCTAGTATTTTGGCTTTATATGCCATCTATGCCCTCTTCTCTCTTCAATTTATATCTCCAGCTTTAATGCCAGAGTGTATTTCCAACTGTCCACTGGGTATATCTAATATCTAATTTTGATTTAAACAATGAAAAAACAAATTCTTATTTCACCCCCTCACTTCATCTCCTTTAGTTCTTCTTCATCTCAGTTAATGTTAACCTTATCCTTCTAGATGCTCACTTAAAGATACTGGGGTCAATTTTGGCATTAAATCTATCCAGAAATCCTGTTGATTCCATGTTCTAAATATATTGAGAATGTAAACAAGTTTGTCACTTCCTCTGCTTCCACTTGCCTGGAAGCCTTGGATTATTGCAATAACATCCTTATTGGTTTAACTTCCTATAACTTTGTCTCTGATGTATAGTCTCATCACAGCACCAGAGGTATCGTCAAATCATGCCACTCTTCCGTAATTGTTCTCCATCTTACTGAGAGAAAAAACTCAAAGTATTTACATGGACTAGAAGTTTGTACATGACTTGATACTGCGTTACTTCTCTAAAATCCAGCTGCACTTCCACCAGACCCCCCTATCTACCTTAGCTATAATAGTCAGACTTTCACCTGAAGACTGTAGCTTTGGCTATTCTCTGTGCTTGAAATGTTCTTCCTCCACATATTTAATAGCTCATTCCATCAACTCCTTCAAGTCTTTTCTCAAATACTACCTTCTGAGGTTAGCTTATATTAACCACTTTTTATAAATTCCAATTCTGCAGCACTCCAGGTATTTCTTAACTTGCTCTAATGTTTTTCACAGCATTATGAGCTTCTTACATGCAGTATAACTGAATTGGTTATTTTATCTATTGTTTGTACATTTATCCAAAAATATGAGTTCTATGAGGGCAGACACAGTTGTCTTTATTTACTATAGCATTTTCAGGGCCAATAGTAGTGCCTGGAAGTTAGCTATTACTCATTAAATATTTGGTCCGTTTACAAAATAGACTGAAAATCCAAATAGGATGGGTTCTAGACATGGGAGACCTCTAGCTCATCATGTTCAGATTCTTTTCCTCTATTTTCTCTGCCATCCCCAGTGTCCCACCAGACTGGTCCCAAGATGTCTGTAGCAATTCCAAACCTCACATCTAGGCATGGTAATATTTAGACAGGAAGGAAAAATATCTTCCAGTGTCCTTTTTTTGAAGAGACAGGAAGTATGACATAATACTTTCCAGAAGTTTTCCACCCCCATCAACCCCAGTATATGGGACAGAATTTGGTCACATGGCCAATTCAAAACCAGTGTTTGTTAAAATATTAGATTTGTTGTGACTAGTTTAGATGAATACAAGATAAAATGGATGTTGAGGAGTCAACCACAATGTCCCCTGTAACACATCAGGGCATTGGTATAGTAGGATGTACGTGTGTGTGTGTGTGTGTGTGTGTGTGTGTGTGTGTGTACCTGATAGGGAGATGAATTCTGGTACTCAGTTATTGTAGAGTGAAAAGAAACAAGTTATGGTAATTCAGAAGGCAGAAGATGGGGGAAGAGTTGACATCTTACATAGAAACTGTCTGTTAATAGCATGAAACTAACATCATCCAATATGCCAATATGTCCATCTCACACTAAGTAATCCTTTGACAAGGAGACCAGAAATACTCCCAGTCTCTTGGTAGAAATCCTTGCTCAGCAGAGAGCCTGCTTCTCTCTCTCCCTCTGCTGCTCTCCCTGCTTCTGTGCTCATGTTCTCTCTCTCTCTGTCAAATAAATAAAAAAAAGTCTGTTTTATGTGTGTGCCTTTTTTTATGCATACAGTGCTAAGATGGGCATTAAAAGTATTTCCTTTCAAGGATGACCAACCACTCCTCCTGACTAATACATTCTTCATGTAGCCATATTAATACCTTTATTCAATTCTTGGTGTTTTTCTGAGCTGGGATCTTCCTATTCTATTTTTGTTGGTTTTAGTTTTGAAATACCATATACATACATACAAAAAAGTGCATAAGATATATATTCAGTTATCAGTGATGAACAATATAAAGTGAAAATCTATGTAATCAACATTCAAAACAATAAAATCTAGTATTATTAAAACCCCAGAGCCCATGATGCTCTCTTCCCTGACTACAAATCTATATTTCCCAATAGAGATATCTACTATCCTGACAATTGTTTAGTATCTCTTTCTTGGTGCTCACTGTAGCTTTAATACCTATGTAAACAATGCTAAAATATCTAGTTGAGTTCTTTTAAACTTTATGGCATTGAGTTTTTAGTGCACACTTAGAAGACCACCATATTTAACTTATTTTTAGAGGCCACTTAAGTGTTTAAAGGCAACCCCTCTTCCCAGGTTAGAAAGGACAAATCCTCTTCCCAAATAAGTACTTGGGGACCTACTATGTGCTTGGGAGTGAATTGGATGCCAGAGTATACTTGAGGGCTAAATGGCATTCTTTGCCCTCAGTAATATGATAGTCTAGTTGGAAGATGGTAGTTAATGATAACGTACACTGGTAGGACTGAAGACAGCTCAGTTTAGTAGCCAGGCCATGCATATTGCAGTGAGATTTTCCATGGGCCACTTCTTACTGGCTCTGTGTTTGGGGCAAGTCTTTACTTCTCTGAACCTGTGTATTTAATTCTTAAAGACAGAAAGATTTAAAACCTGCTCCTCAGGGTTGTCATGTATGGTACTATGTAGGCTGTCAATAAATGGTAGATTCTGTTACTGTAATACATTGTGCTAGTCAGAAGGAAGGGTAAAAACTAATTCAGTTCTCCCTGAACAATCTGAAAGCATATATACAAGTCTAGCGACTTTAGTACATACTAGATGTTAATATGATTATTTGTTTGGCTGCCAGGTACACATCTGGGCAGCTAAATGGAATGGTTAGAGGCTATACATTAACATAAGTGTTGGGATTAATAATTATAATCATGATGAAAGCTACCTTTTACTGAGCTCTGTATGCCTCCATAAGCACATAGAGTAAGGCTCCTGATGGGCACCTCAGTGACGTGATTAGATCTGAGTACTTGGAACCAGAGATGTCTAGGATAATGATGCACTTTAAAGACTTTTTCAAAAATCAAAAACATTAAAGAGGTTTATCTTTTATTGAGTACTCCCTGGGTGCAAGATATCGCTCAAAGCATATTGTATGTAAAAATTTTGTGCAATTGTTGCAATGGCCCTAAGAGGTAGGTAGGCTTAATGATTATCCCTATATACAGGTCATAAACCTTGCATTCAGAGATTAAGTAACTGTTCTGTAATTACACAGTTAATAAAGGTAGTAGCCAGAAACTTATCCCAACTGGTGTCCAGAACCCACGTTACTTTTTGTGAGGGAGATACTTTTATTTTGAAATAATTTCTTTAGATTTTTTTTTCTTTTCAAGTATAATTAATATGCAGTATTATATTAGTTTCAAGTGTACAATATAAGGACTCAGTAATTCTATATATTTCTCAGAGCTAATCAAGATAATTGTACTCTTAATCCCCTTATCTATTTCCCCATCTCCCACCCACTTCCCCTCTGGCAACCACAATTTGTTTTCTGTATTTAAGAGTCTGTTTTTTGGGGCGCCTTGGTGGCTCAATTGGTTAAGCATCTGCCTCGGCTCAGGTTGTGATCCCGGGGTCCTGGGATCAAGCCCCACATCGAGCTCCTTGCTCAGCAGAGAGCCTGCTTCTCTCTCTCCCTCTGCTGCTCCCCCTGCTTGTGTGCTCATGCTCTCTCTCTCTCTCTCTCTCTGTCAAATAAATTTAAAAAAAGTCTGTTTTTTCTATGTGCCTATTTTTTTTCTTTTTTTTCTTAAATTCCACATGTGAGTGAAATTGTATGGCACTTGTCTTTCTCTGCCATATTTCACTTAGCATTATACCATCTGGTCCATCCATGTTGTTGCAAATGGCAAGATACTATTCTTTTTTTATGGCTGAGTAATATTCCATAGTAAGGATATATCATATTTTCTTTTCCATTCTTCTATCGGTGGACACAGGTTGATTCCATATCTTGGCTATTGTAAATAATGCTGCAATAAACATAGGGGTGCATATATCTTTTTGAATTAGTGTTTTCATTTTCTTTGGGTAAATTTCCAGTGATGGAACTACTGTATCATATGATGTCTATTTTCAATTTTTTGAGGAACTTACATATTGTTTTCCACACTGACTACATCAATTTACATTCCCACCAATCTTTCAGAAGGGTTCCTTTTTTCTCCACATCCTCACTAACACTCGTTCTTTCTTGTCTTTTGATTTTAGCCATTCTAACAAGTATAAAGTGATATTTCACTATGGTTTTTATTTGAATTTCCCTAATGATTAGTGATGTTGAGCATCTTTTCTTGTGTTTATTGGCCATCTGTATGTCTTCCTTGAAAAATGTTTATTGCGGTCCTTTGCCCATTTTTTAATTGGATTATTTGTCTTTGGTTGTTATTGAGTTATATATAAGTTCTTTATATATTTTTGGATATTAACCCCTTATTGGATGTATTATTTGCCAATATCTTCTCCCATCTCATAAGTTACCTTTTTGTTTTGCTGATGGTTTCCTTCAGTGTTCTGAATATTTTTATTTTGGTGTAGTCCCAGTAGTTTAATTTTGCTTTTATTTCTCTTTTCTGAAAAGAGACATATCTAGAAAAATATTTTTACAGCTGCTGTCAAAGAAATTACTGGCTATATTTTCCTTTAGAAATTTTATGGTTGCAGGCCTCACTTTTACATCTTTAGTTCATTTTAAATTTAGTTTGGTGGATGGTGTAAGAAAGTGTTTGGGTATTACGCCAAGCGAAAGAAGTCAGTCAGAGAAAGATAAATACCATATGATTTCACTCATATGTGGAATTTAAGAAACAAATCAAATGATTATAGGGGAAGGGAAGGAAAAATAAAATAAGATAAAAACAGAGAGAGAGGCAAACCATAAGAGACTCTTAACTCTAGGAAACAAACTGAGGATTGCAGGAGGAGAGGTGGTGGTAGGATGGGGTAATTGGGTGATGGGCATTAAGGAGGGCACCTGATACAATGAGCACTGGGTGTTATATGCAACTGATGAATCACTAAATTCTACTCCTGAAACTAATAATACACTATATGTTAACTAAATTGAATTTAAATAAAAAGTTAGAAAAAAAAGAAAGTGTTCCTTCCAGTTTTGTTTTTTGCATGTTGCTGTACAGTTTTCCCAAACCATTTGTTGAAGAGACTGTCTTTTTCCCATTGCACCTTCTTGCCTTCTTTGTCATAGATTAATTAACCTTAAAAGTGTGGATTTATTTCTGGGTTCTCTATTCTATTCCATTGATCTTTGTGTCTATTTTTGTGCCAGTACCATACTGTTTTGATTACTGCAGGTTTGTGATATAACTTAAAATCTGGAATTGTGATGCCTCCAGCTTTGTTTTTATTTTTCAAAATTGCTTTAGCTATTTGGGGTCTTTTGTGATTCCATACAAATTTTAGGATTCTTTGTTCTAGTTCTGTGAAAAATGCTGTTGTTATTTTGATTGGGATTGCTTTAAATCTGTAGATTGTTTTGGGTAGTATGGACATTTTAACAATATTGTTTCTTCCAATCTGTGAGCATCAATATCTTTCCATTTCTTTGTGTTGCCTTCAATTTCTTTCATCAGTGTTTCATAGTTTTCAGAGTACAGATCTTTCACCTCCTTGGTTAAGTTTGCTGCTAGGTATTTTATTATTTTTGGTGCAATTATAAATGGGATTTTTCCCTTAATTTCTCTTTCTGCTCCTATGTAATGCAACAGATTTTTACAAATTAATTTTGTGTGCTGTGGCTTTACTGAATTCATTTATTAGTTCTAGTGTTTTTTTTTTTTTTGTATCTTTCAGGTTTTTTTATTTTTTATTTTATTTTATTTTAAATTCTAGTATAGTTAACATACAGTGTTATATTAGTTTGAGGTATACAATATAGTGATTCAACAATTCCATATATCACCTGGTGCTCATCAGGACAAGTGCACTCCTTAATCCCCATCGCGTATTTTACCCACCTCTCCACCTCCCCTCTGGTAACCAACAGTTTGTTCTCTATAGTTAATGTCTGCTTCTTGGTTTGCCTCTCCCCCCGCCCCCCCGCCGCTCCCTCCCTTTCCTGTGCTCATTTTTGTTTTGTTTTCTTAAATTCCACATAGGAGTGAAATCATATGGTATTTGTCTTTCTCTGGATGACTTATTTCACCTAGCATTATACTCTCTAGCTCCATCCATGTTGTTGGAAATGGCAAGATTTCATTCTTTTCTGTGGCTCAATAATATTCCATTGTGTATCTGTACCACATCTTTATTCATCTATCAGTAGACACTAGGACTGCTTCCATAATTTGGCTATTGTAAATATTGCTGCTATAAATATCAGGGTGCATGTATCACTTTGAAATAGTATTTTGTATTTTTTGGGTAAATACCCAGTAGTGCAATCACTGGATCATAAGGTAGTTCTATTTTTAATTTTTTGAGGAATCTCCATACTGTTTTCCAGAGTGGCTGCACCAGTTTGCATTCCCACCATCAGTGCTTAAGTGTTCCTTTTTCTCCACCTCCTCCCCAGTATGTATAGTTTCTTGTGGTTTTGATTTAAGCCATTCTGACAGTTGTGAGGTGATATTTCATTGTAATTTTGATTTGCATTTCCCTGATGATGAGTGATGTTGAGTATCTTTTCATATGTCTGTTGGCTGTCTGGATGTCTTTGGAGAAATGTCTGTTCATGTCTTCTGTCCGTTTTAAATTAGATTGTGTTTTCATTGTTAAGTTGTGTAAGTTCTTTATATATTTTGGAGACTAACCCTTTATCGGGTATGTCACTTGCAAATATCTTCTCCCATCCCATAGGTTGCCTTGTCATTTTGTTGATTGTTTCCTTTGCTGTGCAGAAGCTTTTTTTCATTTTGATATAGTCCCAATAGTTTAATTTTGATTTTATTTCTCTTGCCTCAGGAGATAAATCTAGAAAAATGTTGCTATAGCCAATATCAGAGAAATTAGTGCCTGTGTTCTATTCTAAGATTTTTATGGTTTCAGGTCTCAATTTAGGTTTTTCTTTATAGAGTTTTTATATATATAGCATCATGTCATCTGCAAATAGTGAAAATTTTACTTCTTCCTTACCCATTTGGGTCCTTTTTATTTCTTTTATTGTCTGATTGCTCCGGCTAGGAATTCTAATGTTATGTTGAATAAAAATGTTGAGAGTGGACATCCTCCTCTTATGCCTGATATTAGAGGAAAAGCTCTCAATTTTCCACTATCGAGTATGATGTTAGTTGTGCATTTCTCATATGTGGACTTTATTATATTAAAGTATGTTTTCTCTAAACTTACTTTGTAGGGAGTTTTGTAATGAATGGATGTTATACTTTGTCAGTGCCTTTTCTGCATTGAGATGATCATATGGTTTTTATCCTTTATCCTGTTAATGTGATGTATCACATTGATTGATTTACAAATATTGAACCACACTTGCATCTCTGGAATAAATCTGACTTGATCATGGTGAATGATTTTTTTAATGTGTTTTTGGATTTGGTTTCCCAATATTTTGTTGAGGAATTTTGCTACTGTGTTCATCAGACATACTGCCCTGTAGTTTTCTTTTCTTTTCTTTTCTTTCTTTCTTTCTTTCTTTTTTTTTTTTTGGTAGTGGCTACTTCTGGTTTTGGTATCAGGATAATGCTGGCATTGTAGAATGAATTTGGAAGCTTTCCTTCCTCTTTTATTTTTTGGAATAGTTTGAGAAGAATAGGTATTGTCTCATATTTAAATGTTTGGTAGAATTCACCTGTGAGGACATCTGGTCCTGAGCTTCCATTTGTTGGGAGTTTTTTGATTACAGATTCAGTTTCATTTCTAGTAATTGTTTTTTCCAATATTCTGTTTATTCCTGATTCAGTTTGGGCAGGTTATATGTTTCTAGGAATTTATCCATTTCTTCTAGGTTGCCCAATTTGTTGGCATATAATTTTTCATAATATTCCCTTTAATACTTTGTATTTCTGTGGTGTTGGTTATTATTTCTCCTCCTTCATTTCTAATTTTATTTATTTCAGTTCTCTCTTCTTTTTTTGATGAGTCTGGCTAAAGGCTTATCAATTTTGTTGATCTTTTCAAAGAGCAAGCTCCTGGTTTCATTTATCTTTTATTTGGTCTCTATTTCATTTATTTTTGTTCTAATCTTTATTATTTCCCTTCTTTGACTGGCTTGGGCTTTGTTTTTCTTCTTTATCTAGCTCCTTTAGGTGTAAGGTTAGGTTATTTATTTGAGATTTTTCTTGCTTCTTGAGGTAGGTCTGCATTGTTATAATCTTCCCTCTTAGAACAGCTTTTGCTGCATTCCAGAGATTTCGGACTGTCATATTTCCATTTTCATTTGTCTCCATGTATTTTTTTATTTCCTCTTTGATTTCTCGGTTTACCCATTAATTGTTATTAGCATGTTATTTAGCCTTCATGTATTTGTGTTCTTTCCAGATATTTTCTTGTGATTGATTTCCAGCTTCATACTGTTGTGGTGAGAAAAGATGCATGAAATTATTTCAATCTTTTTGAATTATTGAGACTTGTTTTGTGGCCTAACATGTAATCTATTATAATGTTCCATATGCACCTAAAAAGAATGTGTATTCTGCTGTTTTTGGATAGAATGTTCTGAATTTATCTGTTAAATTCATCTGATCCAATGTGTCATTCCAAATCTTTCCAAATCTGGGGAAGGAAACAGAGATCCAGATCCAGAAGGCACAGAGAGCCCCCAAAAAATCAACCCAAGGAGGTCCATACCAAGACACATTAAAGACAAAATTAAAATAGCAAAATATAGTGATAAAGAGAAAAAATTAAAATAGTAAGAGAAAAGAAAAGAGTTATATGTAAGGGGAACTCTACAAAGGAGATCCCTGTGGCCACTGTGGGGTTTTAGTTGGGCAGTGTCAGCAGTCAGACAAGATATGTGCCCTCGGTCCATTTGCTGGGGCTACAGTCACACTGAACTACAGAGTGCTCTCCCTGCATTGTCCCCTAAGAGGCTTTTGTTGATGGGCGGGACCTGCAAGGAAACCATATGCCTGCCCCCAGTTCTTCTGCAGGGATTGCAGTAACCCTGAACTGCAGGGCTCTCTCCCTGTGCTGTGCCCAGAGAGGTTCTTGTTGGTGGGTGGGGCTGGCTGTCAGAATAGATGCCTGCCCTTATCTGTCTACTGGGGCTGCAAAAGGCATTGATCAGCAGGCACTCTCTCCACAATGCCAGTTATAAGGTTCAGCTGCTGAGACTGGTGGAAACACATAAAGGTTTCCTTCCACTCTCCTCAGGGCAGGAGTTACTTTAGAGTTGCACCAATCCCTACTGGGACTGAATGTTCACGCTCGTTCCAGAAGTTGTCTGTCTAGGGTGCGGAAAGGAATGGAGAAATGGTGCCTTCCAGCTCTTTTGTTTTTGAAGTCTCCTAAAGATCCCTGCCCCTCCAGCATGTTTTCTGAGGTTAGTAAATAATTCTCCTTTGGTATATCCCAGGCACTTTTCAAACTGCTGCTTCTATGCTGTATCTCTGTGGGGTTGTTTGTTGTGCTGTCTCTTTAAGGGTGGAGACTGTTTCCTATTGCCCTCTGATCTCCCAGAGCCAAGCCTGCTGGATTTTTTAAAAAGATTGTATTTACTTATTGGACACACACACACACACACACACACACACACAGAGCACAAGCAGGGGGAGCAGCAGTCAGAGGGAGAGGGAGAAGTAGGCTCCCCACTGAGCAGAGAGCCCAACACAGGGCTCAATCCCAGGACCCTGGGATCATGACCTGAGCTACAGGCAGACACTTAACCAACTGAGCCACCCAGGCACCCCAAGCCCGCTGATTTTTATTTATTTTTATTTTTTTTAAAGATTTTATTTATTTGAGAGAGAGAGAATGAGAGATAGAGAGCATGAGAGGGAAGAGGGTCAGAGGGAGAAGCAGACTCCCCGCTGAGCAGGGAGCCCGAGGTGGGACTCCATCCCAGGACTCCAGGATCATGACCTGAGCTGAAGGCAGTCGCTCAACCAACTGAGCCACCCAGGCGCCCACCCGCTGATTTTTAAAGTACCCGGAGTTAAGCCCCATTGGTTGTAAAAACTCACGGTTAAGCCCCGCTGGTTTTCAAAGCCAAATGTTATGGGGACTTGTCTTACCAGCACAGGTCCCCTGTGCCTGAGGTGCCTGGTGTGGGATCTGCTCTCCCTTCTCCATGTTTGTTGTGTCCCTCTTGTTTGTAGTTTGCCTCCCAGGGAGTTTGGTTCTTGACTGCATCTCTGCCACACCTACCATGTTTTCAATATGACCTCCTCTCTATGTTTTACTGTGGAAAGTCTGTTCTGCCAGTCTTTGGGTCATTTTCTGGGTTGGGTGCACTGATGTGGCTGTTATCCAGGTGTGCCTTTGGTAGGAGACGAACTTAGGATCCTCCTGCCTCACTATCTTCCTAACCGCCATCTATTTTGAAATAATTTCAAGCTTACAAAAAGGTTGAAAAAACAGTAGTACATGGAACTCTTGTTTATACTTGACCCAAGTAGCTTAATTGTTAACATTTTGCAATTTATTCTCTTTCTTTTCCCCTCTCTCTGTCTCCCGATTTCCTTCTCTCCATCTCTGTTGCTCTCTCTTCCTCCCTTTTTCCTTTTCTGCTTACACCACACACAGATATACATACATACAAATTTTTCTAAACTATTTGAGAGCTGCAGACATGTCCTTTTACCCCTAAGCACTTTATTCTATTTTTTTTTTAAGATTTATTTATTTGACAGAGAGAGACACCGCGAGAGAGGGAACACAAGCAGGGGGAGTGGGAGAGGGAGAAGCAGGCTTCCAGCCAAGCAGGGAGACTGATGCGGGGCTCAATCCCAGGACCCCGGGATCATGACCTGAGCCGAAGGCAGACACTTAACGACTGAGCCACCCAGGCACCCCTCCCCTAATCACTTTAGTGTAACTTTTGCATAAACACACTACAATTACCAAAATCAATGCATTAACATTGATACTATACTATTGTATATCTCATTTATAGACCTTATTCAAATGTGGCCAATTATCTCAATAATGTCATTTATAAAAATTTTTTAAATTTTATAATTGTTCTCTCCAATCTAGTATCACACATTGTATTTAGTTGTTATTTCACTTTATTCATCTTCAGTCTGAAACGAGTCCTCAAACGTATTGTCTTGTACAACCATAATGGTTTTGAGAAGTATGAACCATTTATTAGAGTGTCCCTCAACTTGAGTTTACCTGATTTTCCATTTTTGTGATTAGATTCAGCTTATGCATTTCTGCAAGGAAGACCACAAAGTATTAATATATCCTTCTCAGTGCATTATATCAATTAGCACATGATATCCGTTTATTCCCTCATTGGTGATACTAAATTTGATCTCTTGGGTAAGGTTGTATTCATCAGATTACTGAATGTAAAGTTAATGTTTTCTCTTTGTGCACTTAAATATTTTGTGTGGAGATACCTGGAGGCTATGGAAATACCCTGTTCTAATCATCCATTGATGTTTCTTGACTGAATCCATTAACACATAACGGTTTAAAAATTATGTGTTTCTTTTTTTATTCTTTTACCACATATACAACTTGATTTACTTTTATGGGGGCGATTCACATATTCACAACTTAGTGGCACTAAATACATTCACCGTTTTATGCAACCACGATATCTGTTTAATTCCAAAGCATTTTCATCATGCCAAAATAAAATTCTGTATCCATTAAACAGTTATTTCCCATTCCTCTCTCTCCCCAGTCCCTGGAAACCTTCAATCTGCTTTCTGTTTCTTTGGATTTACCTATACTATATATTTCATGTAAATGAAATCATACAAAATGTGATCTTTTGTCAGGTTCCTTTCACTCAGCAACGTTTCCAAGCTCATCCATATTATGGCATCTATCAGTACTTGTTACAGCTGAATAAGAGTCCATTTTATGGACATACTACAATTTGTATATACATTAATCCCTTGATTACATTTTGATTATTTCTATATTTTGGCTAGTGTGAATAATGTTGCTATAAACATTCATGTATAAGTATCTGTTGAACACCTGTTTTCAATTCTTTTGGTTTTATATCTAGGTGTAGAATCACTCAGTTACATGGTTGTTCTATGTTTAACTTTTGTGTTCATTTTTTAAAATTTTTGTTATGTTAATCACCATACATTACATCATTAGTTTTTGATGTACTGTTCCATGATCATTGTTTGCGTATAACACCCAGTGCTCCATGCAGTACGTGCCCTCTTTAACACCCATCACCAGGCTAACCCATCCCCTCACCCCCCTTCCCTCTACAGCCCTCAGTTTGTTTCTCAGAGTCCATAGTCTCTCATGGTTCATCTCCCCTTCCGATTTCCCCCTCTTCATTTTTCCCTTCCTAATATCTTCTTCTTTTTTTATTTAACATGTAATGTATTATTTGTTTCAGAGGTACAGGTCGGTGATTCAACAGTCTTACACAATTCACAGCATTCACCATGGCACATACCCTCCCCAATGTCTATCACCCAGCCACCCCATCCTTCCTACCCCCCACCACTCCAGCAACTCTCAGTTTGTTTCCTGAGATTAAGAATTCCTCATAGCAGTGAGATCATATGATACATGTCTTTCTCTGATTGACTTATTTCGCTCAGCATAATACCCTCCGGTTCCATCCACATCATTGCAAATGGCAAGATTTCATTAGTTTGGATGGCTGCATAATATTCCATTGTATATATATACCACATCTTCTTTATGCATTCATCTGTTGATGGACATCTTGGCTCTTTCTGTAGTTTGGCTATTGTGGACATTGCTCCTATAAACATCGGGGTGCACGTACCCCTTCAGATCCCAACATTTGTATCTTTGGGGTAAACACCCAGTAGTGCAATTCCTGGGTCATATGGTAGCTCTATTTTCAACTTTTTGAGGAACCTCCATACTGTTTTCCAGAGTGGCTGCACCAGCTTGCATTCCCACCAACAGTGTAGGGAGGGTTCCCCTTTCTCCACATCCCCGCCAACATCTGTCGTTTCCTGACTTGTTAATTTTAGCCATTCTGATTGGTGTGAGGTGGTATCTCATTGAGGTTTTGATTTGGATTTCCCTGATGCCGAGTGATGCTGAGCACTTTTTCATGTGTCTGTTGGCCATTTGGATGTCTTCTTTGGAAAAATGTCTGTTCATGTCTTCTGCCCATTTTTGATTGGATCATTTGTTCTTTGGGTGTTGAGTTTGATAAGTTCTTTATAGATTTTGAATACTAGCCCTTTATCTGATATGTCATTTGCAAATATCTTCTCCCATTCTGTTGGTTGTCTTTTGGTTTTGTTGACTGTTTCTTTTGCTGTGCAAAAGCTTTTTCTCTTGATGAAGTCCCAATAGTTCATTTTTGCCCTTGCTTCCCTTGCCTTTGGTGAAGTTTCTAGGAAGCTGCTGCGGCTGAGATCAAAGAGGTTGTTGCCTGTGTTCTCCTTTAGGAGTTTGATGGACTCCTGTCTCACGTTTAGGTCTTTCACCCATTTTGAGTCTGTTTTTGTGTGTGGTGTAAGGAAATGGTCCAGTTTCCTTCTTTTGCATATGGCTGTCCAATTTTCCCAACACCAATTGTCTTTTTTCCATTGGATATTCTTTCCTGCTTTGTCGAAGATTAGTTGACCGTACAGTTGAGGGTCCTTTTCTGGGCTCTCTATTCTGTCCCATTGATCTATGTGTCTGTTTATGTGCCAGTACCATACTGTCTTGATGATGACAGCTTTGTAATAGAGCTTGAAGTCCAGAATTGTGATACCACCAGCTTTGCTTTTCTTTTTCAACATTCCTCTGGCTATTCGGGGTCTTTTCTGGTTCGATACAAACTTTAGGATTATTTGTTTCATTTCTTTGAAAAAAGTTGATGGTATTTTGATAGGGATTGTATTAAATGTGTAGATTGTTCTAGGTAGCATTGACATCTTCACAGTAATTGTTCTTCCAATCCATGAGCATGGAACGTTTTTCCATTTCTTTGTGTCTTCCTCAATTTCTTTCATGAGTATTTTATAATTTTCTGAGTACAGATTCTTTGCCTCTTTGGTTAGATTTATTCCTAGGTATCTCATGGTTTTGGGTGCAATTGTAAATGGGATCAACTCCTTAATTTCTCTTTCTTCTGTCTTGTTGTTGGTGTATAGGAATGCCACTGATTTCTGTGCATTGATTTTATATCCTGCCACTTTACTGAATTCCTCTATGAGTTCTAGCAGTTTAGGGGTGGAGTCTTTTGGGTTTTCCACATAAAGTATCATATCATCTGCAAAGAGTGAGAGTTTGACTTCTTCTTTGCCGATTCAGATGCCTTTTATTTATTTTTGTTGTCTGATTGCTGTGGCTAGGACTTCTAATACTATGTTGAATAGCAGTGGTGATAGTGGACATCCCTGCCGCGTTCCTGACCTTAGGGGGAAAGCTCTCAGTTTTTCCCCATTGAGAATGATATTCGCTGTGGGCTTTTCATAGATGACTTTTATGATATTGAGGTATGTACCCTCTATCCCTATACTCTGAAGAGTTTTGATCAAGAAAGGATGCTGTACTTTGTCAAATGCTTTTTCTGCATCTATTGAGAGGATCATATGGTCCTTGTTCTTTCTTTTATTAATGTATTGTATCACATGGATTGATTTGCGGATGTTGAACCAACCTTGCAGCCGAGGGATAAATTCCACTTGGTCGTGTGGTGAATAATCCTTTTAATGTACCGTTGAATCCTATTGGCTAGTATTTTGGTGAGAATTTTTGCATCCATGTTCATCACGTATATTGGTCTGTAATTCTCCTTTTTGATGGGGTCTTTGTCTGGTTTTGGAATCAAGGTAATGGTGGCCTCATAAAACTTGTTTAGAAGTTTTCCTTCCATTTCTATTTTTTGGAACAGTTTCAGAAGAATAGGTATTAATTCTTCTTTAAAGATTGGTAGAGGGGTTCCTGGGTGGCTCAGTCATTAAATGTCTGCCTTCAGCTCAGGTCATGATCCCAGGGTCCTCAGATTGAGTCCCACATCAGGCTCCCTGCTCTGCAGGAAGCCTGCTTCTCCCTTTCCCACCCCCCCACCGCTTGTGTTCCCTCTCTCACTGTCTTTCTTTCTATCAAAATAAATAAATAAAATCTTAAAAAATTATAAATGTTTGGTAGAATTCCCCTGGGAAGCCATCTGGCCCTGGGCTTTTGTTTGTTGGGAGATTTTTTATTACTGCTTCAATTTCCTTAGTGGTTATAGGTCTGTTCAGGTTTTCTATTTCTTCCTGGTTCTGTTTTGGTAGTTGATACCTCTCTAGGAATGCATCCATTTCTTCCAGATTATCTAATTTGCTGGCATAGAGTTGCTCATAATATGTTCTTATAATTGTTTGTATTTCTTTGGTGTTGGTTGTGATCTCTCTTCTTTCATTCATGATTTTATTTATTTGGGTCTTTTCTCTTTTCGTTTTGATAAGTCTGGCCAGGGGTTTATCAATCTTGTTAATTCTTTCAAAGAACCAGTTCGTAGTTTTGTTGATGGGTTCTACTGTTCTTTTGGTTTCTATTTCATTGATTTCTGCTCTGATCTTTCTTATTTCTCTTCTCCTGCTGGGTTTAGGCTTTATTTGCTGTTCTTTCTCCAGCTTCTTTAGGTGTAGGGTTAGGTTGTGTATTTGAGACCTTTCTTGTTTCTTGAGAAAGGCTTGTATTGCTATATACTTTCCTCTTAGGACTGCCTTTGCTGCATCGCAAAGATTTTGAACAGTTGTGTTTTCATTTTCATTTGTTTCCATGAATTTTTTTATTTTATTTTAAAGATTTTATTTATTTATATGAGAGAGAGAGAATGAGAGATAGAGAGCACGAGAGGGAAGAGGGTCAGAGGGAGAAGCAGACTCCCTGCTGAGCACAGAGCCTGATGTGGGACTCAATCCCGAGACTCCAGGATCATGACCTGAGCCAAAGGCAGTTGCTTAACCAACTACCCAGGCACCCTCGATGAATTTTTTTAATTCTTCTTTAATTTCCTGGTTGACCCATTCATTCTTTAGTAGGATGCTCTTTATCCTCCATGTATTTGAGTTCTCTCCAACTTTCCTCTTGTGATTGAGTTCTAGTTTCAAAGCATTGTGTCTGAAAATATGCAGGGAATGATCCCAGTCTTTTGGCACTGGTTGAGACCTGATTTGTGACCTAGGATGTGATCTATTCTGGAGAATGTTCCACGGGCACTAGAGAGGAATGTGTATTTTGTTGCTTTGGGATGGAATGTTCTGAATATATCTGTGAAGTCCATGTGGTCCAGTGTGTCATTTAAAGTCTTTGTTTCCTTGCTGATCTTTTGCTTAGATGATCTGTCCATTTCAGTGAGGGGGGTGTTAAAGTCCCCCACTATTATTGTATTGTTGTCAATGTGTTTCTTTGCTTTTGTTATTAATTGGCTTATATAATTGGCTGCTCCCATGTTAGGGGCATAGATATTTACAATTGTTAGATCTTCTTGTTGGATAGACCCTTTAGGTATGATATAGCATCCTTCCTCATCTCTTAGTATAGTCTTGGGTTTAAAATCTAATTTGTCTGATATAAGGATTGCCACCCCAGCTTTTTTTTGATGTCCATTAGGATGGTAAATGGTTTTCCACCCCCTCACTTTCAATCTGGGGTGTCTTTGGGTCTAAAATGAGTCTCTTGCAGACAGCATATCAATGGGTCTTGTTTTTTTATCCAATCTGATAGCCTGTGTCTTTTGATTGGGGCATTTAGCCCATTTACATTCAGGGTAAGTATTGAAAGATATGAATTTAGTGCCATTGTATTGCCTGTAAGGTGACTGTTACTCTATATTGTCTGTGTTCCTTTCTGGTATATGTTACTTTAGGCTCTATTTGCTTAGAGGACCCCTTTCAATATTTTTTGTAGGGCTGGTTTGGTGTTTGCAAATTCTTTTAGTTTTTGCTTGTCCTGGAAGCTTTTTATCTCTCCTTCTATTTTCAGTGACAGCCTAGCTGGATATAGTATTTGGCTCCATATATTTCTCATTTAGTGCTCTGAATCTATCATGCCAGTGCTTTCTGGCCTGCCAGGTCTCTGTGGATAGGTCTGTTGCCAATCTAATGTTTCTACCATTGTAGGTTACAGATCTCTTGTCCCGAGCTGCTTTCAGGATTTTCTCTTTGTCTCTGAGACTTGTCAGTTTTACTATTAGATGGCGGGGTGTTGACCTATTTTTATTGATTTTGAGAGGGGTTCTCTGTGCCTCCTGGATTTTGATGCCTGTTTCCTTCCCCAAATTAGGGACGTTTTCTGCTATAATTTGCTCCAATATACCTTCTGCCCCCTCTCTCTTTCTTCTTCTTCTGGAATCTCAATTGTTCTAATATTGTTTTGTCTTATGGTGTCACTTATCTCTCGCATTCTGCCCTCATGATCCAGTAGTTGTTTATCTCTCTTTTTCTCAGCTTCTTCATTTTCCATCATTTAGTCTTCTATATCACTAATTCTCTCTTCTGTCTCATTTATCATAGCAGTTAGAGCCTCCTTTTTTTATTGCACCTCATTAATAGCCTTTTTGATTTTGACTTGGTTAGATTTTAGTTCTTTTATTTCTCTGGAAAGGGATTCTGTAGTATCTTCCATGTTTTTTTCAAGCCCAGCTAGTATCTTTAAAATCGTCATTCTGAACTCTAGTTCCAACATCTTACTACTGTCCGTATTGATTAGGTCCCTGGCAGTCAGTACTGCCTCTTGTTCTTTTTTTTGAGGTGATTTTTTCCGTCTTGTCATTTTGTCCAGAGGAGAATAGATGAATGAGAGAACAAAATGCTAACAGGGTAACAACGACCCCAGAAAAATATACACTAAACAAATCAGAAGAGACCTGAATCTGGGGAAAAAGAAAGGGAAAGAAGGGAAAAAAAAACATGATCAGGCTGGTGCATAGATCAGTGCCACACCCTAGATTTTGGGCATATTTTGGTCTGTTAGAAGAAAGTGCCTCCCAAAATTTTAAAGAAAGAAAAAATTATTTATGTAGAAAAATAAGGGTAAATACAATGAAGGGATGAAATATGAGTGTAAAGATGAAAATTATAAAAGATTTTATAAAAGGAATTGATAATATAAGACGTTGGTAAAAAAAAAAGAAGAGGAATTAAAAAAGAAAGGGAGAGAATATGATCAGGCAGGAGACTAGAACAAAGCCATACACTAGAGATTTAAGGTATATTGTGATCTGTTAGAAGAAACTGTATCCCAAAATTTTAAAGAGAGAACCATATATATATGTGTATATATATACATATATACACATATATATACACACACACACCAAAAATAAGGTCAACTACTATGAAGGGATAGAATATGACTCGAAAAATAAAAAGATTTTTTAAAAAAGGGATTGATAAGATGTTGGTTGAAAAAGGGAAAAAAATTTAAAAAAAGGAAAAGAAAAACAGAATTTAAAAAAAAATTAACTTTGAAAGACTAAAGAATCAGGGGGAAAAAAGCCATGAATTCTATGTGCAGTATTCCCCTAGCGCTGGTGTTCTGCTGTTCTCATTGATCAGTAAACTTGGTCTTGGTGGGCTGTTCTTGCTGATCTTCTGGGGGAGGGGCCTGTTGCCGTGGTTCCCAAATGTCTTTGCCAGAGGTGGAATTGCCCCGCCCTTGCCAGTCCGGGCTATGTAATCTGCTCGGGTTTGCTCTCGGGAGCTTTTGTTCCCTGCAAGCTTTTGGTTCAGCTTTGGAGGACGAGAGTGAAAATGGCAGCCTCCCATCCTCCGCCCTGGAGGAGTCGAGACCTTGGGGCCCCACTCCTCAGTGAGCCCCCGGAGAAAAGCAGTCAGTCACTCCCGTCTCCCTGGTCTCCGCCACACTCTGTGCTCACTCAGCCTGTGACCAAGCGTTTCTATCTCTGGCCCCCAACCCCGTGTGGAGTCTCTAAACCCAGCAGATCCCTGCGGTGCGCTCCCGCACCTCTCCTCCCGGGGGAGGAAGGGGAGTCTCCCCGGATCTGCCACTTGTTGGATCCCTGCTAGAAGATCGGTGGCCCGACTGTGCCGTGGATCACGGTTTATGGCAACCCCGAGCTGAGAGCCTGCGCCTTGGCTCCGTCTCTGAAGTCGGCTTCCCCACTCCAATACCTGGGAGCTCTGCTGCACTCAGGCACCCCCGGTCTTTCTGTGACCCCGAGGGTCCTGAGACCACACTGTGCCAGTGAGGGTTCCACTCTCCGCTTAGCCACTGGAGCAACGTCTCTCAGCGGAGCCGACTTCTAAAAGTTCCGATTTTGTGCTCCGGGGCTCTATCACTTGCTGGTAGCGGCTGACGGAGGCTCCCTCCACCACCATCTATCCTCCCGAATATTGCCTCGGATTCACTTCTCTGCACGTCCTACCTTCCAGAAAGTGGTCGCTTTTTTGTTCAGAGAGTTGTTGGTATTCTTTTCTTTGATCTCCTTTGAGTTCGTAGGTGTTCAGAATGGTTTGATACCTATCCCCAGCTTAATTTCTGGGACCAGACGAAATTTAGGTCTCCTACTCCTCCACCATCTTGCTCCTCCAATCAAAAATTATGTGTTTCTAATTCCATTATTTTCCCCATTTCCTGGTGAGGATTCTTCTGCAATGAAGAGCTTTTCTCTCACCCTCATTTGTTATTCATGTCTTCATTCGTTTCAGTATGGGTTCATGGATATATAATTTATTCACTAGGTAATAACCCATGACCATCATGATTCATTTTGATGCTTGATTTTGCCCAGACTTGGTCACTGAAACCCCCTTGATTCCTGTTCCTGTGTCTCTTGGATATGTGTCCATTTTTCTTAGAAAACTTTTTTGGTGCAGCAAGATGTTCCAGGCTCTTTTTGTACTTTGGCTGTTCCAGCCCTGGAATCAGCCATTTTCCCAAGGAGCCCTGGTTTCTTACAGTATTGAATGGTATGTAGAATTGAGTCTGCACTTTTAACCACCATTTTCTACTGGCACTATTACTTGACAATTCCCTACATTTCCCTTAATTTCAGTTACCCAATATGTAGAATTGGAACAAAAATAGGACTTTTGTCATAGGTATGTTGCAAGGTTTAGACATAGTAAAGAAAGCATTTAGTACAGTGCTTGGCACACAGGTAATATTTTAAAATGGGATAATTTGAGCATCATAGTAATAATAATAATAATAATAATAATGGATTATGACCCAGTGAACAAAATAAGAATCTATAGGTACATTTGAAAACAAGTGGTAGCTATTTTTATCATTATTTTTTTACTATCAAATACTTCTGGGTGTCGATAAGATCCACCTCTGGGGAAAACCTCAGGATTACAGTATTTGTCTTGTCAAGTCAAGGCCAGCATAAGCATTGCAGAGCCTGCAAGAATAGAAACATGAAGAATGATTCCAGAAGCAGACTTCAGGACTTGTTGACTGACAGACTTCAGTATTAGAGACAAAAAACAAGAAGTGAAGAATATCAACCACCTCTACAACCCCTGCTACTAGAACCCAGTACTTTCCTTATCATGGCCCTAATACCACTATGCTATAAACAGACAGTTATTTGTCTGCTCATTCATTAGACTGTGAACTGACAGATGTAACTTGTTTATGACTTACCCTTGACACTCAAAGCAGTGCTGGTCAGTATAGGAGACATCCATAAGTGTGTGCTGAAGGAAGGAAGGAAGGAAAGTGTTGAGCAGTTTCAAATAGCTCATTAGCATAACTAACAAGAGGAGGAAATTAAGGCTGACAAAAGTAGAGAAGCATCCTCAAAGCCATACACTTTTAAGAGATAGAGGTAGAATTCCATCCTGTTCTGACTCTAGAAGCCTTAAGCCCTAGCTGTATTGCTTCCTTGGGTGATGGGCCTTTCCAGAAAGATAAGTCTGCCCAATTTCCACATTTCCCAGAGTTCAAGTGGAAGCCCTGTATGGACCAGACTGTGTATCCTAGGCTGGTTCAAGGGTCAAGTAATTATTTCAGTAAATATTCATGGATCACTTACTATAGGTCTTTCAGGCTTTGGGGATACAGTTGAGAGCACAACAGTCAGATTCCCTGCTCCTGTTAATATTTCGTTTTAGTATGGAGAGCTATACAATGAACAAAGGGACTCATAAAATTTTAAATGGTGGAGAAATCAAAGCTTGATTAACAAATGAAGAATCATCCAGCATGTGTGTGTTCAGAAGGAAGAGTGAATGTGGAGGTTAAGAGAGCTTGCTGGGTTCAGGGAACTTGGAGTAGTTTATATTAGCTGGAGGTAGAGTGGAATATATGCTGGGGGTTCAGTAGGAAATTAGAAAGTAGGATCCACAAGATGAGTCACGTAACTTCTCTGGGACTAAGTGTTTTTGACAAAAAAAGAGGGATGTAAACATCTGAGAAAATGTGTGGCAAATGTCTAAAGCTCAAATCTAGAAACATTAATGTTCTTTTCTGTTATTGAACAATAATGACAATTATAGCTGGTGTTTTTGAGTTTGCTATTTATTAGGCACTGTGCTAGTTGCTTTACATGTTTATTTATTCCTCTATAATGAAGAGTAGTGGGGATTTTTATAGTTTGCAATGTTGGGTAGCAGTAGATGGCAAGTATTAGGATTAAATCCCAATCTGTCTAATTTCAGAGAGCTTATTTTTTCATCTGTTTGTGCTTTCCAGAGTGACACTCAGGCAAAGGGTGACAACCAAGATGAACTGAATAGCACAAAAAGTTTAAAAGGGCAGTTACAAAGATTAAATGACATAATGTTTTCAGAGTGTTTAGTAAAAGGGAAATCAATTAAGTTTATTATATTTCAGTCTTAGTTTTTAAACTTTTATATTTTCTTGAATTAATTTTTAGAAACACCATAGCAGCATGCCGTATTTTTTCAGTAATTTTACATGATTCCATTTGAAATGACCTTATTTGAGAAAAAGGTGATTAAATTAAATTGTTATGAACTACTAGTATGGATTTTGCATGTGTCATGTCAACCCTATTGTTATATCAGATGAATGACTGAGGTGCTGTTGAAAATGCTGTGCAAAGTCAGGCTTTAAAAAGAGAACTTTGGGGGCGCCTGGGTGGCTCAGTCGTTAAGCGTCTGCCTTCGGCTCAGGTCATGATCCCAGGGTCCTGGGATCGAGCCCCACATTGGGCTCCCTGCTCTGCTAGAAACCTGCTTCTCCCTCTCCTGCTCCCCCTGCTTGTGTTCCCTCTCTCGCTGTGTCTCTGTCAAATAAATAAATAAATAAAATCTTTAAAAAAAATTAAAAAAAGAGAACTTTGTTAGGTACAAGGTAGAGCTGCTAAAAATTTTCTGTTAATGAAATTCTCCCAGAAAGCCTCACAGTTGCATAGGAATTTTCTTGGAATCTGATCTCTAAAGCCATACAAATGGTGCCTACAAAAGTGGGTACTTTTACCATGTGTGGTCTCTATAAACTATTAATTTGTTATAATAGCAAAATTCAGTTATTGCCACCATATTTCCAGAAGTTTTTCCCTGGATATGCAAAACCAATGAGACATGGTCTATTGCAATCATGGATCTCACAATCTTGTGTTGCGGACAGATACATAAATGAAAAAATAAAGGAACTCTAGACTCTGAAATAAAAATCTGTACAGGTTACCATGGGAATCCAAGGCAGGGACATAGATCAGTAAACCATAGAAATGAACAGAGAACTATCCCAAATTGTAGGATAAGTGATACCATACAGTGTTTGTCTTTCTCTGTCTGACTTATTTCACTTAGCATAATGCCCTCCAGCTTCACCTGTGTTGTCATAAACGGCTCTATGTCCTTCTTTTTTATGGCTGAATATAAATATATGTAACATTTTCTTTGTCTATTCATCTATTGATGGCTACTTAAGTTGTTTCCATATCTTGGCATTTGTGAATAATGCTACAATGAACATGGGAGTGCAGATATCTCTTTGAGATAGTGATTTTTTTTCCTTTGGATATATATCCACAAGTGGGATTATTGGATCATGTGGTAGTTCTATTTTTAATTTTTTACAGAATCTTCATATGGTTTTCCATAATAGCAGTACCAATTTACATTCCCACCACCAGTATACAATGATTCCCTTTTCTCCACATCCTTGTTTACATTTGTTATCGCTTGTATTGTTGGTAATAGCTACTCTTACAGGTGTGAAATGATATCTCATTGTGGTTTTGATTTACATTTCCCTGATGATTAGTGATATTGAGCACCTTCTCATGTACCTGTTGGCCATTTGTATTACTTCTCTGGAAAAATGACTGCTTAGGTCCTTTACCCATTTATTTGTTTTTTTTTTTTTATTGAGTAGCATGAATTTCTTATATATTTTGGATATTAAACCCTTATCAGATATATGGTTTGCAAATATCTTCTCCCATTCCATAGGTTGCCTTTTCATTTTGTGGATGGTTTCCTTTTCTGAGCAGAAACTTTTTAGTTTGATGTAGTCACATTTGTTTATTTTTGCTTTTGTGCTTGTGGTTTTGTTCTCAGATTCAAAAAAAAATGTTGTCAAGGCAGATGTCAAAGAGCCTTCTCCTTATGTTTCTTCTAGGAGTTTTATAATTTCTTGTCTTAGATTTAAGTCTTTAATTAATTTTGTTTTAATTTTTGTGAGTGGTATAAGATAGGGGTCCAGTTTCATTCTTTTACATGTGTACATCCAGTTTTCCTATCAGTATTTATTGAAGAGACTGTCCCCATTGTGCATTCTTGGCACCTTTGTCAAAGATCAGTTGATCAAATGTGTGGGGGCTTATTTCTGGGCTCTCTATTCTGTTCCATTGATCTATATGTCTGTTTTTATGCCAGTAACATTCTAGTTTGATAACTCTAGCTTTGTGATACAGTTTCAAATTAAATGTGATGTCTCCTCTCAAGACTGATTTGACTATTCAAGGTCTTTTGTAGTTCCCATGAATTTTAGGACTGGTTTTTCTGTTTCTGTGAAAAAATGCCATTGAAATTTTGATAGAGACTGCATTGAATCTGTAGATCATTTCTCAAAAACTGTTAGAACTAATCAACAAATTCAGTGAAACTGCAGGATGCAAGATCAACATGCAAAAATCGATTGCATTTCTATACACTAACAATAAAATAACTGAAAGAGAAATAAAGAAAATAATGCCTTTTACAGTACCATCAAAAACAATAAAATACTTAGGAATGAATTTAACCAAGCAAGAGAAAGACCTGTAACACACTGATGGAAGAAATTGAAGAAGTTCCAAATAAATGGAAAGATATACCATGTTTTGGGATTGGAGGAATTTATATCATTGAAATATCCAGGGATTGGGATATTTGCTCCCTGCGTGGCTCTGTCACAACCGATGAGTGGGAATTGGATTTACTTCTGTGGGCTGAAATTAGGATGGAATAGATCACCTCCTTCCTTGGCTCCAGTGAAACCACATGGGAGGTGGTGAGTTGGTGAGGTATAGTTTTTTCCTTTAGTGTTTGTCTGTAGTAGGGTGGGAATTGCCAGAAAAATTTTATGCTAGTAGGCCACCCGTTTCCTGGCCTTTTGCCTTGGGGAAACGGGCTTTCCTTAGAGCTTTGTAGCTGTTTGTAGTTTAGGTTGGAGACTTATGCAGCATTCTGTTCTGGATATATGTAAGGCAGTAAGGAAACCCTGAGAACTCATTTCTGTGTTGTTCTTCAAGTTCCAAAGTCCCTCTGATGTCTTCTTTCTTTCCACTTTTCTGAGTCTTTCAATGTCTACTTATTGTTATATCCAGGGTTTTTAGTTGTAAGAGGGAGGACCTAGGAAGAAAAGAGCTACTCTAACTTGGCCAGATTCAACTTAATGTAACTTTAAAAACAGGGAAATCTAATATGCTAGAAGTCAGGATAGTGGCTACCGTTCAGGGAATAATGACTGGAAGGGTAGTGATAAAAGTACTGTTTCTTGATCTGGCCAATAATTATACCTGTCTGTTCAATTTGTGGGAATTTGTTGAAATGTATTATGATTTGCATGCTTTTTCTCATAGATGCCATTTTTTGATGACTTTTTTTAAGATTTTATTTTATTTATTAGAGAGAGAGTGCACAAGAGCAAGGGGAGGGGCAGAGGAAGAAGCAGACGCCCCGCTGAGCAGGGAGCCCGATGCGGGGCTCAATCCCAGGACCCTGAGATCATGACCTGAGAGGAAGGTGGATGCTTAACCGACTGAGCCACCCAGGTGCCCCTCGGTTAAATGTTTTGATGATGATGTAGGCATATTATTTGAAATGAAATTATATGTACTACCTAATGTCAAGCATAAAGAACAATTTACAGAGTATATGGTATTTCTACATATTTTTGTGAAGATATTTGTGAATGTGTCTGTGTGTGTTATACACAGATAAAAGTATGGAAGGCTACACTATAAAATATTGACAGTGGTCACCTCTGAGCAGAGACACTTTAGTTTTTTTCCCCCTCTTTCTAATATATATTGTTATATTCTGAATTTCTTACCATGGGCAGGAGATTCTTATTTTTTCAATTTATCTTATTTCTAATTAAATATATAATTGCATTTATAAAAGCTAACATTGTTTTTACCACACTGGGTGAGCATAGTGTGTATTCAACAGAGATCTGTTGAATGAATTAGTTATGCATTACTCACATATTCAAAGGCATATATTAAATGCTCACTATCTGTCATACATTCTGATTTCAGAAATAAGTGTACTCACTCTTAAGAACATTGCTGCCTCAAAAATTCAACTCCTCTAGCAGTGTTTTTTTTTTCACAGTTCAAGTAGTTAAGAGGGCATTTTTTTATTATGTTAGTCACCATACAGTACTTCATTAGTTTTTGATGTAGTGTTCCATGATTCATTGTTTGTGTATAACACCCAGTGCTCCATGCAGTACGTGCCTTCCTTAATACCCATCACCGGGCTAACCCATCCCCCCACCCCCTCCCCTCTAACACCCTCAGTTTTTTTCTCAGAGTCCATAGTCTCTCATGGTTCATCTCCCCCTCTGGTTCCGCCCTTTCAGTTTTCTCTTCCTTCTCCTCATGTCCTTCCTGCTATTCCTTATGTTCTACATATGAGTGAAACCATATGATAATTGCCTTTCTCTGCTTGACTTATTTCACTTAGCATAATCTCCTACAGTCCCATCCATGTCGATGCAAAAGTTGGGTATTCACCCTTTCTGATGGTTGAGTAATATTCCATTGTATATATGGATACAGATGTAGTAAAAAGAAGGGCCATATGCACCCCAATGTTCATAGCAGCAATGTCCACAATTGCCAAACTGTGGAAGGAGCCGAGATGCCCTTCAATAGATGAATGGATCTAGCAGTGTTTTTATGCATATTTAGCCTATTACCTGAATAAGAATCTAATGTATTGAAAAAAATTTCCCAGTAATTTATAAAATTGAGGCAACATATACATAACACAAAATTTATGTTTTTTTTTTACCATCAGTCAACCTACAAATGCATAATGACATGTATCCATTATTGTAGTATCATACAGAATAGTTTCATTGCCCTAAAAATGCTCTCTGCTCTGCCTATTTATCCCTCCTTCTTTCCCCTGGCAACCACTGATCCTTATACTGTCTCCATAGTTCTACCTTTTCCAGAATGTCATGTAGCTGGAATCATCCAGTATGTAGCCATTTCAGTTTGGCTTATTTCATGAAGTAATATGCATTTAAAGTTATTTCATGTCTTTCCATTGGTTGACAGTTTCTTTCCTTTTAGTGCTGAATAATGTTTCATTGTCTGGATGTACCACAATTTATTTATCCATTCACCCACTGCAGAACATCTTGATTGCTTCTAAGTTTTGGCAATTGTGAATTAAGCTGTTACAAACATTTGTGTGCAGATTTTTATGTGGTTATGTTTTCAGTTTATTTGGGCAAATACCAAGGAGCATGATTACTAGATCATATGGTAAGAAAGTTTTGTAAGTAACTGCCAAACTGTCTTTCAAACTGGGCCATTTTTTATTCTCACCAGTAATGAATGTGAGTTCCTGTTGCTCCACATTCTTGCTAGCATTTGGTGTTGCCTGTGTTTTGGATTTGGCCATTCTAATAGGTGTGGAATTATATCTCATTGTTGTTTAATGTCTTCATATGCTTATTTGCCATCTGTATATCTTCTTTGGTGAGGTGTCTATTCAGACCTTTTCCCCTTTTTAAGTTGGGCTTTGTTTTTTAAGCTTTATTGAGGCATAATTGATATACACAGATTTACATACTTAATTTATACATTTTGATGAGTTTAGGCACATGTGTATACCCACAATATCATTACCACAGTCAAAGTACTAAATATATCCATCATAACCAAAACTATCCTTGCACTCTTTAGTAGGTTTGTCTGTGTGTGTCGGGGGGGAAGTGATAAGAACATTTAACATGAGTGAATTGTGCAAGACTGTTGAATCACAGTTCTGTACTTCTGAAACAAATAACGCAACATATTTTAAGAAAAAAGAAAAAGAAGAAGATAACAGGAGAGGAAGAAAAGGGGAGTATGTCAGAGGGGGAGACGAACCATGAGAGATGATGGACTCTGAAAAACAAACTGAGGGTTCTAGAGGGGAGGGGGGTAGGGGGATGGGTTAGCCTGGTGATGGGTATTGAGGAGGGCACGTTCTGCATGGAGCACTGGGTGTTATGAACAAACAATGAATCATGGAACACTGCACCAAAAACTAATGATGTAATATATGGTGATTAACATAACAATAAAAAAATTTAAAAAAAGAACATTTAACATGAGATGTATCCTCTTATATTTTAAAATGCACAATACTGTATTGTTAACTATACGTAATACATTGTACAATGGATCTCATTGTTGAGTTTTAAAGATTCTTTGTGTGTTTAGGATAACAGTTCTTTAGCAGATGTGTTTTTTGAAAATATTTTCTCCCAGTCTTTGGCTTGTCTTACTCTCTTGGCATTGTCTCTTGAAGAGCAGAAGTTTTTCATTTTTGTTTTAATTAAGTCCAATTATTTATTTTATAGATTATGCCTTTGGTGTTGTATCTAAAAAGTTATCATTATACTCCAGGTCACCTAGATTGTCTCCTATGTTATCTTCTAAGAGTTTTATAGTTTTTTTTTTTTACAGATAGGTCAAGGTCCATTTCTTTGTTTTTATTTAAATTCTAGTAAGTTAACAAACAGTGTGATATTAGTTTCAGGTGTACAATATAGTGATTCAGCACTTCCATACAACACCCGGTGCTCATCACAAGTGAACTCCTTAATGCCCTCACCTATTTAATCCATACCCCCCTCCACTCCCCTATGGTAACCGTCAGTTTGTTCTCTATAGCTAAGAGTCTGTTTCTTGGTTTGTCTCTCTCTCTTTTTTTTCCTTGTGCTCATTTGTTTTGTTTCTTTTTTAATTAATGAATTTTTTAAAAAATTTAAATTTTATTTTATTGTTATGTTAATCACCATACATAATTTTTAAAATTTTTTCTTTAAATTCAATTTAGTTAACATATAGTGTATTATTAGTTTCAGGGGTAGAATTTAGTGATTTATCAGTTGCATATCAGTGCTCATTATATCAAGTGCTCTCCTTAATGCCCATCACTTAATTATCCCTTCCCCCCACCCACCTCTCCTCCAGCAACCCTGTTTATTTCCTAGAGTTCAGCGTCTCTTATGTTTTGCCTTCCTCTCTATTTTCATCTTACTTTATTTTTTCTTCCATTCCCATATATTCATCTGTTTTGTTTCTTAAATTCCACATATGAGTGAAATCATGGTATTTGTCTTTCTCTGACTGGCTTATTTCACTTAGCATAATACCCTCTATTTCCATCCACATCATTGCAAATGGCAATATTTCATTCTTTTTAATGGCTGAGTCATATTCCACTGTGTGTGTGTGTGTGTGTGTGTGTGTGTGTGTGTGTGTGTGTGTGTATACCACATCATCTTTATCCATTCATCTGTTGAGAGACATCTGGGCTCTTTCCATAGTTTAGCTATTGTGGACATTGCTGCTATAAACATTGGGGTGAAGATGTCCCTTCAAATATATATTTTTGTATCCTTTGGATAAATACCTAGTAGTACAATTGCTGGGTTGTAGGGTAGTTCTATTTTTAATTTTCTGAGGAACCTCCATACTGTTTTACCGAGTGGCTGTACCAGTTTGCATTCCCACCAACATTGTAAGAGGGTTCCCCTTTCTCCACATCCTCACCAACATCTGTTGTTTCTTGTATTGTTAAATTTAGTGATTCTGACCAGTGTGAGGTGATATCTCATTGTGGTTTTGATTTGTATTTCCCTGATGCCGAGTGATGTTGAGCATTTTTTCATGTGTCTTTTGGCCATTTTTATGTCTTCTTTGGAGAAAAGTCTGCTCATGTCTTCTGCCCATTTCTTGACTGGATTATTTGTTTCTTGGGTGTTGAGTTTGATATGTTCTTTATAGATTTTTGGATACTAGCCCTTTATCTGATATGTCATTTGTGAATATCTTCTTTCATTCTGTAGGTTGCCTTTTAGTTTTGTTGACTGTTTCCTTTGCTGTGCAAAAGCTTTTTATCTTGATGAAGTCCCAATAGTTCATTTTTGCTTTTGTTTCCCTTGCCTCTGGAGACATGTCTAGCAAGAAATTGCTGCAGCTGAGGTCAAAGAGGTTGCTGCCTGTGTTCTCCTCTAGGATTTTGATGGATTCCTGTCTCACATTTAGGTCTTTCATTCATTTTAAATTTATTTTTGTTTCTTAAATTCCACATAGGAGTGAAACCATATGGCGTTTGTCTTTCTCTGAACTGACTTATTTTGCTTAACATTATATCCTCTAGCTCCATCCATGTTGTTGCAAATGGCAATATTTCACTCTTTTCTATGGCTGAATAATATTCCTATATACATATATATATATGTATATATATATATATATATATATATCACATCTTTATTCATATATGAATGGACATTTGGACTCATTCCATAATTTGGCTATGGATATTTGGATAATGCTGCTATAAATATCAGGATGCATGTATCCCTTTGAATTAGTGTTTTTGTATTCTTTGGGTAAATATCTAGTATTGTAATTGCTGGATCATAGGGTAGCTCTGTTTTTAACTTTTTGGGGAACCTCCATACTGTTTTCCAGAATGACTGAATCAGTTTGCATTGTCATAAACAGTCCCCTTTCTCCACATCCTCACCACACCTGTTGTTTCTTGTGTTGTTGATTTTAGCCATTCTGACTGGTGTGAGGTTATATCTCATTCTGGTTTTAATTTGTATTTCTCATATTATTATTTTTATGTTATTGCTGGATTTAGTTAAAGAACTGTATTGAGCATTTTTTGTGTCTATGTTTATGAGAGATATTGAGCTTCTTGTTTTTTTCAATTGTCTTTGACTGATTTTGGTATCAAAGTAATTTTGGCCTTATAAAATGAGTGAGAAAGTTTTCCTCTGGTTCTATTTTTTATAGGGTACTGTGTGAAACTGGTATTATTTCTTTCTTAAATATTTGGTAGTATTCACCAGTGAAATGATCTGGGCCTGGAAATTAATTTTTTTGAGTAGTTGTAAACTATGAATTTAATGTCTTTTAATTAATTAATTTATTTATTTTATTTTTTATTATGTTCAATTAGTCAACATATAGTACATCATTAGTTGTCTTTCAGAACTATAGGAATATTCTATGTTCTATTAGTCAACATATAGTACATCATTAGTTGTCTTTTAGAACTATAAGAATATTCATTTTATCTTGGTGAGTTTTAGTAGTTTGTGTTTTTCACTAAACTTGTCCATTTTATCTACATTGATTAATTTATGTAGTTAGAATTATTCATAGCATTCCCTTATTATCCTTTTAATGTCTGAAGGGTCTGTAATGAGATCCTCTCTTTAATTTCCTAAAATTGGTAAATTGTGTCTTATTTTCTCTTTGTCACTTTTGCTAGAAGTTTTCAATTCTATTCATATTTCCAAGAAATCTTTTTTGTTTTATTGATCCTATTTCTTTTCTATTATTACTTTCTTTATTTTTTGTCCTTATGTGTATTGTTTTCTTCTTTCTGCTTAATTTGGTTTTGTTTTACTCTTCATTCTTTCACTTCCCAAACTAGAAACGTGGAATATTGATTTGACACTTTTCTTCTTTTAAAGTAGTTATGTGCTGCTATGAATTCTCCCTGTAAGTACTGTTTTAACTGTGTCCCACAAAGTTTGATATTTTGTATCTTTCATTCAGTTAAAAAATTTACTAATTTCCCTTGAGATTTCTCTTTTAACTAATGAATTAATTGGAAATATATTGTTTAATTTCCCATTATATGAGATTTTTACTCTTATCCTTCTGTTTTTGATCTCTAGTTTAATTCTATTATGGTCAAAGAAAATTCTGCATATGATTTCAATTAGTTTTAATTAGTTAAGACTTATTTTATGACCCAGAATATGGTCTATCTTATTTCATGTTCCGTATTCACTTTAAAAGAATGTGTATTCTGTTATTATTAGGTGGATTGTTCAAAGTTGTTAATTAAATCTAGCTGGGTAATGATATTGTTGCTTTCTTCTTATTCTTGTTGATTTTCTCTTTGTTAATTCTGTCTGTTACTGATGGATAAGTGCTGAAATTTCCAACTGTATTTGTGTACTTGTCTATTTCTCTTCTCAATTCTGCCAGTTTTTTCTTCATATATTGTAAAGCTCTGTTGTTCAGTGAATATATATTTAAGATTGTTATGTTCTCTTGGTGAATTGATCATTTTATCATTATCATGATAGTAATGTACCTCATTATTGCTGGTAATTTGCTTAGAAGTCTACTTTGTCTGATATTGATATAATTGCCACAGGTTTCTTCTGGCAATTTTTTTTTTTTGCATGGGATATATTTTTCTATCATATTGCTTCTATCCTACCTATATCATTATATGTGAAATAAGTATTTTGTAGACAGCATATATTTAGATCATACTTTTATTTTTCCTGATGATCTTTGCCTTTTAATTGATATGTGTGGACCATTTGTATTTAAAGAAATTATTGATATGCTTGGATTTAGGTCTAAACTTGTTTTCTCTTTGTTCCCCTGATCTGTATTCCTCTGTTTCTCCTTCCTGCCTTCTTTTGCATTATTTGGACATTTATTAATATTTCATTTTAATTTACCTGTTATGTATTCTACTTTGTCTCTTTGTATTTTAGTGATTGTTCTAGGGATTTTCATGTAAATACCTAACTTTTCACATTCTACTTAGAATCAGTATTTTATGGAGTGGACTATAGAATGGAGTATAGAATTTTTAACACCTTATAAATACATTTACCCCATCCCCATTTTATGTTATATTTATTGCATGTATTACATGTGTCCACACTGAAAATCCCTTAAAACAATGTTAGAATTTTTTCCTTTCAGCCATCAAACATATTTTAAAGAATTAGTAAATGAGAAGATTAGTTTTACTTACCAAGATATTTACCATTTATCTTGTTCTTCACTCATTCTCGATGTTCCAAGTTTCCTTCTGGTTTTATTTCTCTTCAGTCTAAGTGAAAAAAATTCCTTCAATATTTCTTTTAAAGAATGTCTGTTGGCAATTAATCCTCTTAATTTTCCTTCTTTATGGAATATCTTTATCATTCATTTATTGAAGTATTTTTTGGTTATAGAATTCTGAGTTGACAATTCCTTTCTTAAACACTTGAAAAAAATTTAGCTTTCTTTCAGCCACTATGGTTTATGATAAGAAATCCACAGTAACTCAAATTGTTGTTCTGTCATAGGTAATATGTCATTTTTATTGTCTGCTTTAATATTTTTTATGTGTTATTTTTCAGCAGTTTAATTATTGTGAGAATGGGCATGTATTCCTTTGAAGTTACCTTGCCTGGTGTTCCCTGGTCCCCTTAAATTAGTTCATTTTTTATTGTTACCATTTTGGAGAAGCTTTCAGCCATTAGTTGATCTAATAATCTTTCAACACTGTACTCTTTCCTCTATTTCTGAGACTCAGATGACATGAATACTAGGCCTTTGATATGTCTCCAAGTCTCTGTTTACTTTTTTTAAAGATTTATTTATTTATTGTATTTATTGTATTATTATTGTAGAGGGGGGTTAGGGGCAGAGAGAGAGGGAGAGAGAAAATCTCAAGCAGACTCCCCACTGAGCATGGAGTCTGATGCAGATCTCGATTTCACCACCCATGAGATCATGACCTGAGCTGAAATCACGAGTGGAATGCTTAATCAACTGAGCCACCCAGGCATTCCTCCAAATCTCTGTTTACTTTTAAATGACATTCCTCCCTGAGAATCAATTGACTACCTATTAAACAACACTAGGGTGAGAGGATAACTACAATGATAATTATGGATTTTGAAAAAAGATACAGTGAAATTAGTATATATCAGTATCTTTGTCGTACATGAAAAGCGTGGTCAGAGGAAAATTCAAAACTTACTCTTGTATCAATAACAATTAAAGAATAATAAAAAATGAATTAAGTTTAAAGCTCAAAAAGTAAAAAGAAACCCAATAAGGTAAAATTAAAAACTATTAGGAAGAACATAATAAGTATAAAATAAGGAAGTAGAATGTAGTAATGATGTATAAAAGAGAAAAACATTGTTTTTCCTGGTTTCTTGAAAAATACTAATAGGCACACCATAGCTAACACAATCAAGAAAAAAAGGAGAAAGCAAAGACATACAAAATAAGAAATTACAAGGGGGTAAATAACTACTGAATTAGAATGTTAAAAAAATCATGCAATTTACTTTGCAGACTTCTGTGAAAGTACATTTAAAACCGAATGAGATGAATAATTTCCTAGGGAAATACTTGTTACAAAAATTGAAACTATTAGTGAAATAAAGCCTAAACAGACCAATTTTCCTAGAAGATACAGAATTATCAATTATTCCGTCAAAAAGAGCTCAAGGCCAAGATGGCTTCACAGGGGAATTCTACCAAACTTTCTCAATAGAACAATCTGGTCTATTAGTATTTTTCAATAGAATAGCTTTTCAATAGAATAAAATCTTGAAGCACTTCCGCTAATATTAGTAACCAGTTAAGGTTGTTCACTCTCTCCTCTATTATTCATCATTTTACCAGAAGTATTAGCAAATGCAATGAAAAGAGAAATTTATTAATGGCATAGGGATTAGAAAAGATGTTGTAATACTATTTCTATTTGCAGATAATATGAAAGTGTACCTGAAAAAAAATACCTGGAATACTCTAGAGAATCAGTGGTAAAAATAGCTCAAATAAAACATATTTAATTAGAGAAGCAGACTATAAAATTCCCATATATAAGTCAATAGCCTTAATTTACACAAATAATCAATTAGAAGATATACCATGGTAGAGAAAACCTCATTAACAATAGTAAGAAAGAAGATAAAATACTTACGAATACATTTAACAAAGAAATGTGCAAAACTTATATGAGATTAGCTTTCAAACCCTCCCAATAGGCACACACGGAGACTCTAACAAATGGAAAGACAGCCCTTGTTTTTGATAGGAACACTCATCATAAAGATGTCAGTTCTCCCTAAATTAATTTTTAAATTTAATGCCATCTCAATAAAAATACCAACATTCTTTATGGAATTAGACAAATTGATCCTAAAGTTCATATGGAAAAATAAACATTCAAGAATCTCCAAGAAAACACTAAAAAAGGAAAGCTACGGTGAGGGGGCAGCCGTACCATACATTTAAACACACTATAGACCCTCTATAATTAAAACAATGTGATACTGGCTTATGAAAAGGCACACCAGTGGAATAGAATAGAATATCCTGAGATAGGCCTAGATAAAAATGGAATAGAATTTGGAATATGATAAAGGTGGGATCTCAATACACTGGGACAAAAGTGACTTTTTAAAATAAATCGTGCTTGCACGTTCTGCATGGAGCACTGGGTGTTATACGCAAACAATGAATCATGGAACACTACATCAAAAACAAATGATGTAATGTATGGTGATTAACATAACATAATAATAAAAAAATGAATCATGGAACACTACATCAAAAACTAATGATGTATGGTGACTAACATAACATAATAAAAAAATGAATAAGGAATTATGAATAAACTGGAAGCAAACCATTCAAAAAATAAATAAATAAATGGTGCTTGGACAACTGGAGAGCCATGTGGGGAAAAAAGATAAAATTAGATACTTCACACCATATAGAAGAATAAACTTCAAATAGATTAGCAGTCTAAATGTAAAAAATACCATGCTGTACTAGAGGCAAATATAGGCGAATTCCTCTTTAACGTGGATATAGGGAAAAGTTTTTAAGCTATGGCTCAAAATCTGGATGCAATGGAAGAAAAGATTGAAAAATGTAACTACATAAAAAATTTAAAACCTAATTTCTGCATGGCTAAAAATAACTCATAAATAAAATTTAATTGGCAAATTGGGAGAACTTATTTGCAACACAAATAATAGACAAAAGGTCAAAATCCCCAATATATACATATAACTCTTAAAAATTTAGGGGCAGAAGATGAATGTTTTTCCTTCAGAAATTACACTTATGATTCTGTAGTTTGATTTTGTTTTCTCAACAGTAAAGTTTGGGGCTTTATTACTCTCAAATACAAATAGAACTACCTCATTCTGTTTACTCCCTGTATAGTAGAGCATTCCATAGTGTGCCATAGTTAACAAACCACTTTGCTTTTGGGGTATTCATTGATTCAGCACGTATCTATTAAGCACCTACTATGTGTCAGTCACCACATGATACCTTAGAAAATAAGGAAAAAGTAACTTCTCTGCTCATGGAGCTGATTTTCAAAAATTTTTTAAAGTTTTTAATTTAATTCCAGGTAGTTAACACATAGTGTTATATTAGTTTGTGGTGTACAATGTAGTGATTCATAATTCCATACATCATCCAGTGCTCATCATGACAGGTGCACTCCTTAATCCCCATCACCTATTTTACCCACCCACCCCCACCTCCCCTCTAGTAACCATCAGTTTGTTCTCTATAGTTAAGGGTCCGTTTCTTGGTTTGAATCTCTCTCATTTTTCTCCCTTTGCTTGTTTATTCTGTTTCTCAAATTCCACAAGTGAAATCATATGGTATTTGTCTTTGTCTGACTTATTTTACTTAACATAATACTTTCTAGCTCCATCCATGTCACTGCAAATGGCAAGATTTCATTCTTTTTTATGGGTGACAGTGCATGAGGATTTCTTTTTCTCCACATCCTCACCAATGTCTGTTGTTTCCTATTTTTTTTTATCTTAGCCATACTGACTCATCATGTGAGATGATATCTCATTGCAGTTTTATTTCCCTGATGATAAGTGATGATGAGCATCTTTTCATGCGTCTGTTGGCCATCTGGATGTCTTCTTTGGAGAAATGTCTGCTCATGTCTTCTGCCCATTTTTTAATGGGGTTATTTGTTTTTAGGTGTTGAGTTTTGTAAGTTCTTTATATATTTTGGATACTAGCCCTTAATCGGATATGTCATTTGCAAATATCTTCTCCCATTCCATAGGTTATCTTTTAGTTTTGTTGATTGTTTCCTTTGCTGTGCAGCTTTTTATTTTGATATAGTCCCAATAGTTTGTTTTTGCTTGCCTCAGGAGACATATCTAGAAAAATGTTGCTATGTCCAGTGTCAGTCAAATTACTGTCTGTGTTCCCTTCTAGGATTTTTATGGAATCAAGGTCTAACATTTAGATCTTTAATCCATTTTGAATTTTTGTGTATGGTGAAAGGAAGTGGTCCAGGTTCATTCTTTTGCATGTTGTTGTTCAGTTTTCACAACACCATTTGTTGACAAGACTGTCTTTTCCCCATTGGATAGTCTTCTTGCTTTATCAGAGATTAATTGACCATATAGTTGTGGGTTCATTACTGGGTTTTCTATTCTGTTCTGTTCATCTGTGTGTCTATTTTTGTGCCACTACCATACTGTTTTGATCTCTACAGCTTTGAAATATAACTTGAAGTCCAAAATTGTGATTGTGCCTTCAGCTTTGCTTTTTCAATATTGCTTTGGTTATTCGGGGTCTTTTATGATTCCATACAAATTTTAGAATTTTCTGTTCTAGTTCCATGAAAAATGCTGGTGGTATTTTGATAAGGATTGCATTAAATATGTACATTGCTTTGGGTAGTATAGACCTTTTAACAATATTTGTTCTTCCATTCCATGAGCATGGAATGTCTTTCTATTTCTTTGTGTCATTTTCATTTCTTTCATCATCTTAAAATAATTTTTAGAGTGTACTCTGAAAAGACCTGTAGGTCTTTCACCCCTTTGGTTAGGTTTATTCCTAGGTATCTTATTATTTTGGGTGCAATTGTAAATGGGATTGCTTTATTAATTTCTCTTTCTGCTGCTTCATTATTGGTGTATAGAAATGCAACAGATTTCTGTGCATTGATTTTGTATCCTGTGACTTTACTGAATTCATTTATCAGTTCTAACAGTTTTTTGGTGGTCTTTCAGGTTTTCTATATACAGTATCATGTCATTTGCAAATAGTGCAAGTTTTACTTCTTCCTTACTGATTTGGATTCCTTTTATTTCTTTTTGTTGTCTTTTATGTTCAATAAAAGTGGTGAGAGTGGACATCCCTGTCTTGTTCCTGTCTTTGGGGGAAAAGCTCATTTTTTCCCCATTAAGGATGATGTTAGGTGTATCTAATGTGGCCTTTATTATGTTGAGGTATGTTACCTCTAAACCTACTTTGTTGAGGACTTTTTGGTGGGAATGTAAACTGGTGCAGCCACTGTGAAAAACAGTGTGGAGTTATCTCAAAAAGTTAAAATAGAACTAACTACCTTTCCATCTAGCAATTACACTACTGGATATTTACTCAAAGAGTACAGAAACACTAATTCAAAAGGATGCTTGCACCCTGATGTTTATAGCAGCATTATCTACAATAACCAAATTATGGAAACAGCCAAAGTCTCCATCGACTAATGAATGAGTAAAGAAGATGTAGGGTGTGTATATATGTGTGTGTGTGTGTGTGTGTGTGTGTGTGTGTAATGGAATATTACTCAGACGTAAAAAGAATGAAATCTTGCCATTTGCAACGACATGGATGGAGCTAGAGAGTATTATATTAAGCAAAATAAGTCAGACAGAGAAAGACAAATACCATATGATTTCACTCATATGTGGAATTTAAGAAAGAGAGGAAAACAAAGAAACACTCTTAACTATAGAGAACAAACTGATAGTTACCAGAGGGGAGGTGGGGGGGGGGGAGTGGGTGAGAGTTAAGGAGTGCACTTGTGATGAGCACAGGGGTGTTGTATATAAGTGTTGAATTGCTAAAATGTACACCTGAAATTAATATTACACTGTGTTAACTGCAATTTAAATAAAAACTTAAGAAAATTATAAAAAGATTGAACCTACTTTGTTGAGGGTTTTTATCATAAATGAATATTGTACTTTGTCAAATGCTTTTTCTGCATCTATTGCTATGATCATATGGTTCTTCTCCTTTCTCCATTTGATGTGATGTATCACATTGATTGATTTGTGAATATTAAACCACCCTTGCAAACCAGGAGTAAATCCCACTTGGATGTGGTGAATGATTTTTTTAATGTACTGGTGAATTCAGTTGGCTAGTATTTTATTGAGATGTATTGAGGTGTATTGGTAACATGGTATGGCAGAAATCATCTGATTGGGAAGGGGGTATGGAATGACTACCAGAAATGTGAATGGAAGCAGGTAGGGTAACCTGATTTTTTCACCTATGTTCATTAGGGGTATTGGCCTATAGTTCTCTTTTTCACTGGTGTCTTTATCTGGTTTTGGTATCAGAGTAATGCTGGCCATGGAGCTGATATTTAAATAGTAAGGACAGACAATAAGAAAAATACATAATCCAGTATAAGAATCCTCTCTTGCCCTACACATCCCACCCTAGCTGCTATTCTGTATTTCCTTCAAGATTGAGATATCAGGTTACCCTACCTGCTTCCTTAGCCCCTTCCCAATCAGATGATTTCTGACCTACCATGTTACCAATACATCTTTGCTCACTGCCACTGACCTCCAACGTGAAAATCCTAGGGGATGTTTATCAGTCCTCATCTCATTCTAGTTAAAATCTCTGCAGTCATTGACACTTGGTGACACTCTTCACACCCTTCTTTTAATTCCTTTCTGGTTACTATTCTTTGGTATTCCTTGATGAAGACTAATCAGCCAAACCCTTCTCACCAACTCTAACCCCATATATCCAATTGACTGCTACACTTTTCCACTGGAATATCTTTGATGCACCTCAAATTCAGTGAGGGTATAAATGAACTCATTTTCTTTCATATATTTCTTTCTCTTAGTTCTCACTCCCCTATTTGTGCTAACTGCTTTACAGAGATAGTCTCTGATGAATGATGACTCAGTTTTTACAGCTTTGTGTAGTCATTTTTCACACTGAATATGGGCTAGCTTTATTACCAAAGAATAAAGAAGTGATGATGTGCCACTTCTAGGTCTAAGCTTTAGGAAAGCCTGGAAGCTTCCAATTTCACACTATTGTGAGCCTTGAAGTTCTGCTACCCTATTGTAGATAAAACTGGAGAGCCAGAGTAGTGAAGGAGAGGCTCTGAGACTGCACAAAGAGAGAGAGGCCTAGCAGTCTCAACTGAGTCTGGATTTCCAACTATGCTCTTCCAATGACCCAGATGTGTACATAAACTCTGGTAGATTTCCATATTGGCCAAGCCCTTGGATGACTGATGACTCAGCCAATATCAAGTGGAGCAGAGGAAACAACCAGCACATAATCTAAGAGGTAATAAAATGGTGGTTATTTGAAGCCACTATTTATGCACCACCTTACCCAATGCCCACCACCAGCACTCACCCATATAACCAAATAATAAAATCCTTTTCTCCATTTAGACAGACTTCTACTCAGCCCTGCCCATGCTGGGGTCTTCTTATCACATTAGGCAGGATACTCTCCATGTTCTTACTTCTACCATGGAGGTTCTTTTTAATGTAGATGGGCCTCTAGCCATTCTTGCCCACACCTAACTCTCCAACACCACCACATGCAGTGTCGTGGTTCAATTCCATCATTAATCTCTATTATAGGTATGTTTCTTTTTTTACTTAAGTTTTATTATATTACTCCTCTGTCATACATAGGGATTCCACAGATACTTATATAACAAAAATTCCATGTGTGTGGAACCTATAATTGTATGTAGAATATACATTCTCCATATAAAGGCAGTTATTACATTTTGGCCTTTTCCATGGTTTTCATATAGTCTGTGTGTCTGTGTGTGTGCCCTTATTTTCCACATTCAAGTGACCTTGGATGGACTGGATCAGTTGTCCAAGTTGCAGAATACAAACTGCTACAGCTACTTTACTACCTACAGGGTTCCAGAGACCCATCCCAGACTCTACCTTTAAGTCTTAGACTCTATATTCTGAGCTCAGTTATTCCTGAATTAGTTTTCTATTGCTGCTGTGGTGAACTTCCACAAACTTAATGACTTAAAAAATCCACAGATGTATTCTACTACATTTTTGGAGGTCAGAACTCAGAAATACTCTTATTGGGCTAAAAATCAAAGTGTCAGTAGGGACATGTTCTTTCTGGAGGCTCTGAGAGGCAACCTGTTCCTTTCCCTTTCTCATCTTCCAGGAACCTTATACATTCCTTGGCTCTTGGTCCTTTTCTCCATATTCGAAGCCAGTAGTGTAGCATCTTCAATTCTGTCTCTTCTCTGACCTCTGCTTCTGTGGTCTTCTTCTCTGAATCTGGCTCTGAGCCTCTTGCCTCCCTCTCAAAAGGACTCATATGATCACATTTGGCCTACCTGGATAATTCAGGATAATCTCCCCATCTCAAGATCCATAACTAAACCATACCTGCAGTGTCCCTGTTGTCATGTAAGGAAATATACTTCTTTTTGGGGGTTAGGACATGGATATCTTTGGGAACCCATTATTTAGCCTACCAAAGCCCTCAGTCTTAACCCTCCCACCTCTATGTCCTGACCCTTTAAACTGATCATTGACAGAATTATTTGGCATCAACACAACATTGCTGTTGAACAGTGCACCTAAGATTCTTCCAGTATTCATGCTCTGCAACTAGTAGTAAAATCTCCAAAATCTGTCTAATTCTTCCCAGACTCAGCTTTGGTTTCAGATACCCTAGACCAGTTACAGTTTCACATGCCTAGAAAGGGAGTTTGGACAGGGTTGGTGGTGGATAAAATAACTAGAATTGGGGTTCATACCCAAGGAAGAGACATTTATGAGAAACACAGGGATGAGTACACAGATGAGAGTCATCTCACACTGCTTGAGGGAATCAGGGAAAGCTTCAATGGAGAAAAAATTAGGTTTTGCAAAATGAAAATGTAATATTGACAGATATTGAAGAAGTGGCAGATAGCAGGAAGGAGTTCTTGGAAGGGGAACAGCATGTGCAAAAATGCAGAGATATAAGAGAGTGCATCCGATTCAGGAATCCTACAGGGTAGTTAATATAGCTGAAGGGAGAAAAAGGAATAGTTTGAGGTGAGATGGGAAATAAGGGAGAGTGGATTGAGAGAGACAGTAAGAAGTACAAACACTTAATGCATGTTGGGCAATATGCTAATAGATTTATATGGATTTCCTTCATTAAATTTTCATTAGCCCAAGTGAGCATTTTTATAGATATGACAAAATTGGATGCATTAGGTCCAGACTTGAAATTCCAGCCCAGCTCTGCTTAAAATCAAAGGCTGTCATCTTTTCACAAAGTCAGCGCTGCTTAAAGTGTAGCATGCAGTCCATGATTGGTGCCCAATAGGTCATTACTAGTACATGGACAAAATTGTTGTTTGTTGTTTAATACTAATATATTTGCTTATATTTTAAAAATAAGATTTAATCCACATGTAGGCCTTTATGGGGAAATGAACAAGAGCATTTCCAGAAAATAACCCAAGGGGGAACCTCCATAAAATCCCCTCTAAACATGATAATGCTCTTTCTAGTGTTCCTCTTGAAGCAACAGCTGTCCAGTCAAAATCCTCTATGCTCTGACATTCCGCACCTCCACACACCATCCCTGAGTCTCTCCTCTCTTCCCATCAATTACTAAATGTGTATTTTTCATTTTACTAACCTCTCTCTTTCTCAGTTTCCTCATCTATACAATGAACATAATAGTAGGAGCTAACACATTGGATTGTAATTAGGTCTAAATGACTTAAGGTCCTTTGAATAGTGCTTGAGATACTCCAACAGACAAATCAATCTTTTTCATAAGGATCTTCCCTTGGATGTCCACCACCCCATATTTGAGTCCAAAGCTTCCATTTGTCTGTTGACCACCTCTAACTCCAGTTGCCTCTCCAATATCCTGCTTCTAGCCATTATCCCTCACATTGTTTTATGAAGATGACAATCTGGTTTCTTAGCTCCTATTTATGTTCTCTCTCTAAGTTACCAGCTTTGAACCAAAAACTCTCCTCAGAAGCCATAATTCTTAGTAAATAGTATGAGATTATAGCAATTATCTCTTTACCTCAAAAATACTTGAAAGCAAAGTTGGTTTTTTTTGTTTTGTTTTGTTTTGTTTTGTTTTGTTTTTACAGAGGGTTAGTTTCAGGGAATATACTTAACCCTATAGGAAGTGGCATGGAGTAACAAAATTCCAAGGGAGATAGCCAAGCAAGAAATCACATTGGATCACCAGAAGTTGGTAAGTGCCAAAAGTAGATAATCAGACTTAATGAATCAGAGCAAAATGTTTATTATGCACTGCAAAGGAAACAGCAGGAGCATTAGTATGGTAGCATGAGTTTACCTGTCCTCAAGTCCCACAGGGCCCAGATGGTGGCTGCACTACAGCTGAGGAACCAAAAATCAAGAGCTCTGCACCTTTTGTAGCAAGCAGCAAACAGGTTAGTTCCCTTTCCCAGGGAGTAAGCAGTTACATAATAATTAAGCTAAGGTCACTTTGACCTACTGAATTACCTATGTGACCAGCTACATAAACTGCTGAATATCAAGGGACAATTAGGCACCACAGTGTGGACACTCAGGACCCTTGGTTGACTTCTTTTCTCAACAGTTAGAAAATCCATTGTACAGTATTGTAATATATCACATGGGGTGAAAATGACATCAGTGTTGGATATGCACAGCATTTAACTACTGGTTCTTGAAGGAAGTCTCAAGAATGAGGAAGTACCTTGACTTGTTAGAAGATAAAATGAAAATTGTGAAGAGCTATGACAGAGAGGAAAGAAAAAGGAAAGAGTAGGACTTTGCTGGAGAATGAGTAAGTTGGGTACTTCCTACATTACATGACTCTGGGACTTCAGAATAAAATAGTCAAGGGTTGAAATCTGGCTTTGCCACATATATATAAGAGAATAATAATACATGCTTTGAGGAAACTGTGAAGATCAATTGAAATAACTTACTTAAGACACAATTAGATTTCCGATTCCCTGCATTTCTTTTTAATATAAATTTTCAAAATTTTTTAATTGTAATTATTTTTATCTTTATGGCAAGTAATCATATATAATATTAGGTGTATAATAGAATTAGCTGTGTAGCTCTGACAAAACGCTTTCAGGTAATATAAGAAAGAATAAGGTATAAAAAGTGTTGCTCAAGTCATGATGTATATGGGTAATTTTGCTAGTTGTGTGTATAGGTTGATGGAGAAAAATATATGAGAATACCATATTGCTTGATACACAAAGATTTCACATATTGTTGTCTGCACAGACAGGATCTACTATACTCAGTCCAATTGGAAAGAAGGCTATTTCTCTAACCAGTATTATCATCATAAATAAGTTATTCAGTTAAATATCCATTGATGCCTGCTAGATCTCAAGAAGTGTTCTGAAAATTGGATATGCAAAAGCCAGTCACTCAAGGCCCTACCTTTCAAAGACTGACTATCTCAGGGAAGGAAGCAATCATATAAGCGTATAGGTCCTAGAGGCTAGGTTACTTATTTCAAGGTCACACAACAATGGTAGTAATAAATTGTCCACTGTAGTTCTCCTAGTCTGAAATCCCATGCAATTGTTTTAACCCAAGTTTTCTCTTTTGATTTTCTCCATTTTAATTTATCTCACCTCCCCTGCCTCTGTTTGACCATGAATTATTAAAATATGCACAAGTTAATAAACTTGGATCGGGGGCAGCTTCTGGGGAAAGATTGCTGGAAGCCTCTATATTTTCCTGGTGTTCCCTCAAAGAATAATTCTGGAAGTAAAGCTCTGCTTATCTGTGAGTGGTATAGGGATCTAAGGCAGGCCTTTCATCTTCCCTTTCCCAGCTAGTAGCTAGACCAGAAGAACTGCTTTCTCTTAGACATTGACCCAATTTAAGGAGTAATGACAAAATGCTCCCAAGCTTTTCAAACTAGGTAAAACTTCTCTTATCCTCAGAAGGGGCCTCTGACACTTCTGCCATTGTCCAAGTTACCTAATCCTTACTTATGTATAAAAATGTCAGGTAGCTGGACCTCAAGCTGGTTGGTTTCAGCATAGATTCTCTGGACTCTGACCTAGTCTTTTGAGGGATACCACAACTTTTCAAGTGTCCTCCTATGTTGGTAGGAAGATGACTCTGTCATCAGAAATTACATCTACATCTCAACAACTGTAACATAAGCAGTGTTTCCCTGGTGAGTGGATAAAAGTCCCCCCTTTAGAGTTCAACAGGCCTGAATGTGAATCCAAGTTCTACCACTTAACTACCTAATTTACCTAACTCATTTCAGCCTATTTCTTCAATTGTAGAAGGGGAATAATAACATGTTTCTCTGAGGTCTTTGGGAAATAACAAGTGTAAAGAGTTGAACACGCAGTTGATATTCAATATAAGTTATCATAAAAATGATGTTTATATTATTCTTCCATATTGTTGATCTCCCCAAGGCACATACCCTATGTGCATTGATGTAGGAAAGATGTTAGGGTTTGGAGCCAACAACCAAGAAAGAATTCCTGAGACATCCTTGGTGTAAAAAGGTGGTTTTATTATAGCATGGGGATAGGACCTGTGGGCAGAAAGAGCAGCACTGGGGTCATGAAAAGTAGCTAATTATATACTTTCAAGGTGGGAGGGGGTTAGGGATAGCCTAAGTCTCTAAGGAATTTTGGAAGCAAGGTTTCCAGGACCTTGAGGGGGCTAGCTATTGTTAGGGAAAGGTTACTTATTACTGTCTAATAAAACCTGAGTCATGAGACCCTTCAGATATATATCGGTGGGTCATATGCTTGGGGGATGATTACCAACATGTATCTTGGGGAGTAGAGATAAAGGAAGTTTCCAAAGGAATTTTTATATGTTAAAGAAGACCTACAGGATCCTGGGGTTTGGGCTAAGATTGCCTTTTGCCCTTAGCAAAGTATTAACGTCAAGGCAGCTGAGTTCCTAGAGGAATGTCACACTGTCTGTTTGAAGGACTTGTCAATGGGCTGTAAGTAGTAAGGAAATTTAATTTTTTGTTGCCTTTGTTTTCCATATCATATATCATCTCTGTGTCCTTTATACTCCTAGCAGAGTATTTAAAATAAAGTGTCAGTGAAGGTTTTGGAGCACAGCTGACCAGGCTTTTTTTGTTTTTCATCTGAAAAACAAATGAGCTTTTCAATTCTGATCTTTTATAGTTCTGTATAAACTACCTTCATATGCTGGGTGCCTGGGTGCCTCAGATGGTTAAGCATCTGCCTTCGGCTTAGGTCACGATCCCAGGGTCCTGGGATCAAGTCTCGCATCAGGCTCCTTGCTCAGCAGGGAGTCTGCTTCTCCCTCTCCCTCTGCCTCTCCCCCTGCTTGTTCTCTCTCTGTCTCTCCTGCAAATGAATAAAAAAAATCTTTAAAAAAAACCTACCTTCATGTGCCAATGTTGATATTGATCTCTGTTATGCACAAAGTAAAATGTTGCTGCATGTTAACTCTCTTTCCGTGATGATTTTCATTTGTGCTGTTGAGATACATGAGGCTAGGGCTTGATTGCAGCATTTCTGGTCCTAAATCCAGACAGGGCAATATACAAAAGCTGAAAGATTTGGTCTCTTATAGCATTTCTTTTTTAAAAGTAGAGAAATATATCCAAAAATCACCTCAGCAGACTTCTCTTCAGTGTGCATTGCCCAGCACTGGGCCACATGCCCAATCCTAAATCAGTCAAAGCCAAAGAAGATCTTATGAGAAAGGAGGTAGGTGTATATGTGGGTGTGTGGGGGCAAGGGAAATTCAGCTGTGTGTGCATATGTATGTGCCCATGTCTAACAAATGGCTGATTCCTGGGTGTATCAAGATGATGAAGAGTGAAAATGGTCCCATAGTTCAGATTTCAAGGAACAGGGGACAGCTGACATGAAATTTGCATATAATTTACCTTTTTGATGGCATCAGGATAAAATAGCCCATTGTATTTATCTAGCAATTGTTTAAAGCCTTGCAAATGGGATCTGGCATATGCATAATCCCATTGGTAAGACGTTTGCTACCCTGGACAGTGCTGGAATGGGTACTGATACTGATGATAATTGTTTCCATGGTTGACAAAATATTTACCTTTTGGATTGATAATTTTTTTCCTGTAATTATTATAATATTTTAATAGTTTTATTCTTGTTTTAAAGAGTCTTTGAAAATATCTTCCCTGGGTTTGTAGTTCAAACTTAGAGAAAAAAAATGTATTTACCTGAGGTCTCAGTGTTGCCACCTCCCTATGAACACCCATTGGAAAGATTTTACTTTCTGGGGTTTTCTCTCAGGTTTCCACATCTGCACATGTTCATGTAAGGAGCTTTTTCACATGAGGTAATTCTGGCTTCACATTACAAGTGTAAGGACTGAATAAACTAGTGGTCATGATCACATAAATTCCAAGAGGCATGGAGATGGTGCTGCAATGTTGAATTCTCTGAAATATAACAGATTTGAGACATGCTTACCAGTGGTACAGTGATAGCTAATGTTTAACCATGAGGCAAACACTTCTAAATTCTTTAATTATATTAATTATATTTAATTATATGAATTAATGATCAAAGCAAGGTCCCTATTAGTTTAGATATAGGCATTACCCAATTTTATCAATAAAGATACTGATTGAGAGGTTCAGTGACATGCTGATAGTCATTCAGCACACAAATAGTTGAAGCAGGATTTTCACCTCCCTTCAAAGCCCAATCTTGTAACCACTGTGGCACACTGCTTTCACTCCAATGGCTAGAACAGGAGAGATGCTCACATTCTTTTATTATTTTGGGGAGGTTAGTGTGACACGGTGCAAAGGGCATGGAGAATGTTAATAATAATGTGCCTTCTGATTTTCTCTGAGAATGAAAAAGAGAAAATACCATGCTTCAACTAGCATTTATATAGAAGCCCAGTGAATGATAAATAGGATATACAGAAAAAAGACAAAAGAAGGAAACAACCTAATTTGTGTTAAGAGGGAGCGGTAATAACCTAACTATGGGAAATAGACTGTCAGATTATTTTGTAAATGACTTCTCAGACCACCCCCTAGGTGTCTGGATGGGGTTTCTCCTGAAAAAGAATGGTCTGTTGTTACACATTTTAGATGAAGGTGGGTCCTGAAGCCTAAAATGAGGGTACTATAAATTCCCCCTTCTTATACTGAGATGAGGGAAGTTTTCCAACATTCTCTTTTGGGCTGGTAGCAAACTTGGCCATGATTCCCAGGTATAAGTCTCATAGAACATCTTGGGTGGGGGTAGTGAACTGCCCCTGGCCATTTGGAGGCAAGCTGGCATCCAGGCAAGAAACTGGCATAGTGAGAGATCCCAGAATGGACCTGTTTGAACAGGTCCATTGACATGAGGTCTATGAACAGTTGGTTTTAAGTCCTAGTATTTGTGTTACACTTCTCTCCCACAGTGCAAGAAGTGTGGATAACATCTCATTAAATATCACAGCCTGGTATGTGCTGTGAAGTGGGAAATCTGGGGAAGTCCCAAGTCCATTCCTGGAGTAAAGAAGTGGAGGTAAGAGAGCAGGATCCCCTCCACTGAGGCCTGAGTGCTGATGGCTGAGGTTCACCAGACTGGAACCAAAGTGCCCTGTGGAAGAACATCATGAGGGTCAGAAATGGTGGAAGTAGCATGGTATGATAGCAGGGCAAGAAGTCCAGAGTAGATGGGAAGACTCCAGGGAACTTCTTCACATCACGGGGAAAGCAGCAGCAGAACTACCTCTAGCAAACCTGATGCATCAAACCAACTTATAAAAAGGACTCATCTCTCATCAGAAAGATGGCCTTGGTTTTCTTGTTTTGGTCATTGTAACAAGGGAAGAATTACTATCAGTACAGAAAAACCCTTGCACAGAGGCTAAAAACTGCTTAAACTTTTAGTTACGTTTTCCTTTTGCTCTTTTAATTCCAAACCTAGATAACCATAAAAAGGAGATAAGGTTTTGAAATAAAGAGCGAGTGAGTCTAGGTCTTCAGAGTAGCAATGATTAATGATACCCAGGATTTCAATGAAGTTCACAGGCTCTGGACACAAGCATTTCAATGGTGAAAAGTATGACTTCACCACTAACCAGTGAGTGATCTGGTGATTGCTACCAAACCTCTGGAAGCCATACTTTCTTCACCTGTAGAAAGGAGCTGATGATGGTACCTGTATGAAGATTTTAAAATGATGTAAATTTGGTGAAATGGTCACTCATAAACTGCTGATTGTATTGTGAAGTGATTCAATCTTTATGGAAGTCAAGGTTCTTCAAAGATTAAATATGCAGAATCACTGAATCAACAATGTCCTTTCAACAATTTATTCTAAAGGAAATAAATGGACATGTGTACAAATATGCAAGGAAAAGATTGTTTATTAATGTATTGTCATTAACATGAAAAAATGCCATAAGTTTACATTACAGTTCAGCTTAAAGGTCATTAATTTCCTGACTACACTTAAGCAAGGTTATTTTACTCCCTTCCTAGGAAGGTAAGTGGCCCTTCCTGGGATCAGTTCTGAGTTGGTCTCTTTGGGTCCTGCAGGGAGTTTCTGGGTGGTCTGCCGAAGGTGCTGTACCTAAGGAATGAGAGGGTTGTGGGGTAGGGACCTTGAGCTGTGGGGTGTGCTGGTCTCCTAGAATCCCGGCACTCACACTCTTTAATTAGCCCCTCTCTGCATTTCCACTGCCTAAGTGATTCCACGTCAGTACCTGTGCACCAGCTATGCCCCCTTGCAGGAATGCCCTTTCTGGACAAAGTGGTCAGATAGGCTTTCATGAGCTCCTCTGCTCCTATGTAGCAGCTCCATGCTTGCCGGCTTGCCCCTTTACAGGGATCCATGCACTTAGGGGCACAAAACCCTATTCTTGCCATTTCCCTGTTTCTGTCTTTGCCTTCCTCCTCCTTCCCTGGCTTCCCTACCTCTTTGTTGGCTCCTTCTTCTGAGGCAATACAAGTTTCTGAGAGGAACTGCATACACAGCTTCTTCATCTTCACCCCAATCCTGGACACATGGTGAGATAGAGGAGGAGGAAGAGGGAGATAAAGGTTATACAAAGAAGAGAAGGAAAGAAGAGAGAAAAAGGAGAGGATGGGGGTGAGGAGAAGAGAGAAAAGGAGGAGAGGAGTGAGGGAATGTGGGAGAGAAAATATCATAGAGGATGATTAGGAGTGAAGGGAGAGCATTAGGAGGTAGAGGAGAAGGAGGAACAGGTGATGGAAGAGGAGGAAGAGGAAAGGAAGGATGCTGTATTGAGGAGGAGGGGAAGAAGGAGTGGGAAGGAGAAAAAGGAGCTTGGGGTGGGGGTGAAAAGGATAAGAGAGGAGGAAAGGAAGAAAAAAGAGAGAAGGAAGAGGGTTGGATGAAGGTGTGGGGGGGTTGTATGTCTAAGGACTTTAGTCCATGCTCCCCAAAGACACCTTTCCCAGGAGAGGTCTGAGTCTGACTCTTCCCTGCTTCCCCCACAGATAGCCCTTTACAAGGGTACTCCCTGCCCACCTCTTGTGCTTGTGCTGCAGTTGCTGGTGTTGTTTGGAAGCTGCCTCCAGGAATGCCTTTGCCTTCCTGTTCTCCTCTTTGAACAGCTTCCTAGAAGGTCAGCCACAAGGGTTGGGGGTTATCAGTCCATTCTCCAACTCCCCCCTCCAGCTTCCCTACATTCTGCTGTGGAAGAAGAGCCTTTCACTGAGTGCAGAATAGCACTTCTCATAAAATAGCTGGCTCAGCTGATGCTGCAAGTCCTCTTACTTTACCTGTATCAGATTCCCTGTGGAAGTAAGCAAGGCAGGGTGGAGACCTCTTACCTTTGGGCCTCACTTTCCTTTCCTTTGCATTGCATCAGGAAGATCCTCAGCATGTCTATGGGAAGAGGAACTGAGGAGGCCCTGTGAGGGCTCACAGAAGGAACCGGGGTTGAGGATATTATTAGGTGGAAGATGCCAAACTAATTTAAAGGAATCCCAGTCCTCTGCCTCTGTATCTCTCATCCAGAGTCCCTATTTCTCAGATTGGGGCCCTAGAGAACAAACCTGTATATTATTCATTCATCCTATTGGCCTTGGCACATGGTAAAGGCCCTGGTACAACTGCCACACATTTGCAAGAACGGAACAGCATCATCAGGTGCCAGAATAGTCTGTGTGTACCTGCAGGTGTTGCTCTCTTCCACAAGCTGGTATAGAGCAGGAAGTTCATAAGTGTCTATCAGAAATGGGCAGTTTGTTCTGCAGTCATTTACCCTGGCCACTGAGGCATCAGGTTTTACACACCACACACACACACACACACACACACACACACACACAGAGGAAAGGTGATCTGAGAAAAGTCTGGGGTTCCTATGACCTTTGCCTCTACTTCTGGAAGATTCTTATTTCCTCTTGGAAATGGCAAATGGTTGTTGGATGGATTTATGAATGCACAGATGGATGAATACATAGTTGGATGGTTGGACGAAATGTCAGTTGAATAGATAGATATAAAAATGGATTAGTGGAAGAGCAAATTAATGATTGGATAAATGAATGGTTGAAAGGAAGAGGAGATGACTGGTTGGATGATGGTATGAATTTTTGTACATATGTATGTATGACTAGATGGATGGATAATTGGATGATGGTTATATATATGTACGTTTGAATGGGTGGACAAACAGCTGTGTGGATGACTAAATTGATACACGGTAGGTAGACGGATGGATAATGAAATAGATGAATGGATGGGTGGATGAATAGATGGTTGGGTCAATTGTTGGTTAGATGAAAAGATGGATGGGTAAATAGTTGAATAGATGGTTAGTTGCAAAGAGTGACTAAATGGAAGAGTGGATATACTGGATAATTTGGATAGATAGATAAATGTATAGATGGAAGATTGGGTGAATAGATGGCTGGTAGGTTGACTGGATTATTAAATGGATGGAGGGATGGTTAGCTGAATTGGATACTGCTGCTTTTAAGTTCCTGCATAGTTTTGGCCTGTCTGGCTCCCTATGTATTTTTCTCTCTTTCTTACCCTGGTTTCCTCTTGCTGTTTCTTCCAGATAGGCTGGGTTAAAACAATAATAATCCTTCATCCTCCTAGGAACTGATTCAAATTCATTTCCATAAACATTTATTTGATACCTATATATGTGTCAGACTTTGGGCTCGGGTTGGTAAAAATTCAGTGAACAAAAAAAAGGGGGTGATTAATTGCCATTAAGGAATCAACACACTAATGGGAGGCAGGTATTAAGTTCACTAGCATACAAATAACTCTCTCATTACTAATGAAAATTATTATCAGTGAGTAGAGTGTTTCATGCAAAAGGAATGGCAAATTCAAAGACTCGAGATTTTGGAATGTACGTTGTGAGTGTCTGGGTAGTAAAGAGGCTAGCATGACTGGAGTGAACTCATCCAAGGGAAGTGGTAAAAGGTGAAATGGAGAGGTAAAGGGCCCAGATAACATCTAATTTGCAGCTCATTGGCAAGATATCTCTGTTTACTACGAGTGAGATTGTAGGTTGGAAGGCGTTTCATTATAGGAGGGATGTGACTTGATTTATGTTTCAACAGGATTCATCTGTCTACTATGGGAAAAGTAACTTTTGTGGCATGACTTGGCCAGAAGCATGTACACACAGGCATACACACACACACATACACACACACATGCACACAGGGATTGAGAGAAAGAGCAGCTATTAAATACCTTGCTTTTTCCTCAAGACCTCTTCTAGGCAAAGTTGTTCTAGATTCGCTGGAAAAAAAGAGTGACACTTTCAGACCCCAGAGACCACAACCTGCCCTGCCCCCAACAACTCCAACTTCAGGGAGGGGACTTGCTTGATATAACATGAAAGGTCTTGTACAGACCCAGGAGATACCTGAGTGTCTTCCTTCTATCCCATCTCCTTTGCCTAGTGAAGATCACTCTAAAACCAGTCTTCTCCCCTGTGTGTGCCCATATTCTTTGTGAGTGTTAAAAGGCCATGGCATTTACAAATGGCCATGTAAGTATGGTACAGAATGAACATAGTTTTACACAAACCTTACATCTCATTGGAGAGATATGATAAAGATGTAAATATATCAGGTTAGGTGGGGATAAGGGCTATGGAGAAAAAAAGCAATGTAAGGGGAATGGGGAATGATCATGTTGGAGACAGATGTTACTAGATTGGAAGATAAATTAAGACCTCTATAAGGAGCTGAGGTTTGAGCTGAGGGCTGAATTATTAGAGGCAATAGGAGGACATCTAGATTATCAAGGGTGAAGAACATTACAGGCAGAGGGAACAGATCGTGAAGCCTTCAAGGTGAGAGTATAACTTGTGAGTGTTTCATTGTCATTAGAGTGTAAGGGGAGTGAGAGAAGTTGAAGCCAAAGAGGTGACAGGATACCTAAGTGGGTCTTGGGGACTACAGTGCAAAATCTGTGTGTCTGGAACCAAGTATTTAGGGAGGACAGGCGGATTTGTGATTTAGAGATATCATGGGACTTCACTGTATTCTTCTTGCACCACTTACATGAATCTAATTCCTTCTGTTTGGTCTCCCACGGGGCACAGGCCTCTCTCACCTCCTCACTGGCTTTCTGTTTCACTAGGCCAGAGAACAGAAGATAGATGTTGAGTAAGCAAAGTCCTTGGCTCTGCTCCCTCTTAAAATGTTGCATTTCAAATTGCTCAACAAGCATTCCCAGATTATGTAGATGAAGAAACAGAAGCTTCAAAGCCCAGGCCCTTCTCTTTGAGTTAAGCCAGCCAGCAAAGGTCCCTGAGCTCGCATTTTTTAAACTCCTTAACCTGGTTAACGAGGTCTTCAATCCTGGATCCAGGCTTTCTGCTGTAGAGGAAAAGGTAGATTGAGCTGGAGACGGCCAGCCATCTGAAGCAGGTGGAGATGAGGTGCTGGTATGGTGTCTATTCTGCTTTCATTCAACATGAATTTATTGAGTGCTGCATCACAAAAGATGTGCATGACCCTTGTGAGCTTCTGTTATAAGTGGCAGAAAAAGAGTGAACAGAAAAACAGATCACAATATTTAGCATCATGTTGGTTACTGAATTGTAAAAAAAAAAAATAATCACACAAGGCATAGAGAGATAGAGAGTGAAGGGATGGATGGTGTTTCTTTAAGTCCTGGGCCCCAAGTTAAGCAAGCTTTATAGCTCTCAAGGAGGGGAGGGTTGCAGACATTTCCAGGCAGAGGGAACAGCAAATACAAACACCTTGAGCTGGCAAGGCAAAAAGCACATGTTCTAGGGTATGGGGAGGATACCCAGTAAGCAAGTAGAGAGTAGCAGGATATGAGGTGGAGTGAAAGGATAAGGGAGATTCTGTAATGTCTTGTGAACCGAGATAAGGGCTTCTGGATTTTACTCCGAATGCTGTGAGAAGCTAATAGAGATCTCCCTACAGTTTCATCCTATTAAAATCAAGGGTTAATGGTTAGGGAAGAACATGACAAATCTGTGACTAAGGGATTAGTCTAATTAGACAAAAGGAAAAAAAATGCTGCTCTCTTACATGCCAGCTGGCAGCTTGCAAGCCCTCCAGTGAAAGGGAGCACACTGCCTCTTGGAGAACTTTGGCTACAATCTAATTTAACTTAGTTTCCTCACAAGTTTCCCGATTTCAATGACCTGAATTGAGAAGCATTCTTCTTTTTGCCTCTCTGGCTCCAAGATCATCAGCACAAAGCTGGGGAACCAAGTTTGAGGAAAACTGTTCCAAATGTCCCTGGGCCCTCCACCGATTCCCTAAGAACTTCTGGACCCCAGGTATCCAGTTCCTTCTGTAAACCAGGGTTCTGGCTGTGGGACACAGATGTTACAATTCTACCTCTAGGATGGGATTTAAAAAACAAAACAAAATAAAACATGGAAATATAAGGCAAAACATTCTATCCATCTCTTTAAAAAATACTTTAGGTCTTAAAAGTTTTTTAAAAAATAAGTTTTGCCTAAGCAGCAGGCCGGATGTTCCATCTTAGGAAGGAAAGCCAAAGATCCTACATCTGGTTTTGATTAACCACAGCATTTTAAAGTGAGAGTGGGCTCAGCAGAACCCCTTTGTCCCAGTTCTGCTGTGGGCTCATGTCATCTCTATGATACAGCACAACAAAAAGAAGATGCAAAGCCATCTACACTGTCTTTGGCTACTCGTATATTAAAAAATGGGGAAAGTGGGGAGATACATATATGTGTGTGTGTGTGTGTGTGTGTGTGTGTGTGTGTGTGTGTGTGTGTGTGTGTGTGTGTGTGTGTAGTCATGTATATGTAAATTATCTCTGGGAGGATACATACATTTTTGAATAACAGTTGTTACTTACCTGCCTGTGGGGAAGGCAAATGAAAGACGAGTTTATGGAAGCCATTTGCCATCTATCCTATTTAACTTCTTAATTCTGAATGATGATGTGGTATTATTGGTTCAGATAGTTAAATTTTAAAATAAAAAGCAAAATGGGATAATTTCCTGAGGTTTTCATTGTGAGGGCTCTGAACCATGTCCTCAAACCCAGACTCAGACACAAGGGGATACATGACCTTGCTGCAGCTCTTCCACCATCTCCAGAAACTCTTCTATCTTCTTTGAGTTGAAATGCCCTGTGGAGGCAAAAACTGGAATAACAGTATTTTCTGAGAGTGAGAAGGAAGTAAAGGGCCAAATTGATCTGGAAGTAGAGAGATGGGACCCCTAATGGACTTTTAAAAACAAGCCTGGGCTTCCTGATATTTCACATCCAACTAGTTCAGAATGCATATCTAAAAATTAAAGGTAGGGGCACCTGGGTAGCTCAGTCGGTTAAGTGTCCAACTCTTGGTTTCAGCTCAGGGTCCTGAGGAGGCCCGTTGGGCTCAACACAGAGTCGGCATGGGATTCTCTTCCTCTCCTTTTGCCCTTCCCACTGCTCTTGTGGGTGCTCTTTCTCTCTCTAATAAATAAATATAGAAAAATTTTAAACTAGTTTAAGAATAAAGAAAAAATAAAAATTAAATAAAAATTAAAAGTATTTTCTTAGAAATCCACAACTCTATTATAATGGCCAACAAAATACTCTACTATCATCCCAAACCTAAACCTATACTAATGTTTGTGATTGTCCCCAAAATGTCTTTTTACAGTTGGTAGGTACAACCATTTCTTGGTGTAATGTTGGCAACAGATGTGACCTCCACCTCTTCTTTTACCCTCCACTGTATTTTTAGTGCTTGTCACAAGGCATGGCTTGGTGTATTCTCATGTGTTCCCTTAGGATGGTGTCATCATTATTATGTGCCATCCACCTAAGACAGTAGAAAAGATGTAATCCAAAATTTTTATTTATAGTGGTTTAAAGGGAATGTAGAGGAGTTGAACACAAGAAGGGCCAGAAGTCAATGATTGTTGAGGTACAAGGGCTTTTTTTTATGAAGTATTTTTTTAAAGATTTATTAATTTATTTGAGAGAGAGGGAGAGGGAGAGAGTGCAAGTGGGGGACTGTGAGGAGCAGAGGGAAGAGGAGAGAATCTCAAGCAGACTCTGGGCTGAGCACAGAGCCTGACTCAGGTCTCCATCCCATGACCTTAAGATCATGACCTGAGCCAAAAGAAAACTAGAGTTGGTAGCTTAACCGACTGAGCCACCCAGGCACCCCAAGGTACAAGGGCTTTTATTATATATTATTCTCTACTTCTCTTTGAATGTTTTAATAAAAAATTAAAATGGTGTATCCTCTGAGGTATGGAGTACAGTTATGGGAGACAGTTAAAGGATAATTTTTCAATGTTCTTATCTTTTGTGGATATGATTTTCAGGAGTTCTCTAAAATAAAATGTACTGGTTTTTAATTCTATAGGGGGAAATATCATATTCTAAAAGTAAAGGGAAAATGTGTTTGTGATAGAGGACATTATTAAGAGATTCTTAAAAGAATGTGATATGTGGACACTGGTTTAAAAAAAATACCACTTTTAAAAGTGATTGTGAGGGTAAAAGAGGAAGCTATATAGGAGCTGACTGAGTGTGAGATGATATTAGGGAATTGTTCATTTTTCCAATTGTAGTAGTATGATGATTTTTGCTAAGGAAAATGTTCTTTTATTAAAGAGAAACATACTAAAATATTTCAGAGGAAATTGAAAGGATATTTAGAATTATTTACTTTTAAATACTAAAAAGTAGTTATAGCAAATATGGTCAAATTAATAAGACTGAAATGTAAGTAACAGAGTCAGAAAATGGTGATAACAGTAACACAGCTTATCAGTCTGTCTTCGTCACTTAAAAACAGACAGAACAACTAGATAGCAAAATCAAATACGACCATCAACATTTATAATAAAATGTGATGACAGACTCTTCTCATAGACTTTAAAATACACATGGGTGGAGACAAACCATCAACACCCACAGGACCTGTTGGCATCTGTGTGATAGTAAAAGGAGAGAGTAATGGCACAGCATCTGATGGACCTGACAGGAGAACAACAAAATAGCATTAATTCAGCAGAAAACACAGAAGGCCAGTTTGAGAACAGCAGCTGCAAATGGTGGTGGTTTTGCCCTCTGCAATACTGGGTGAGTGTAAGGGCCCAAGGTAAAGACTGATGGAGCAATTTAAACCCTATGTCTGTGGTGTCCTTAGCTATCTAAAGAAAAAAAAGGCTTGACTGTAGTATTTGCCAATTTCTCCCACCATGGCTAATTTCAAGTTGCCAATGTGATGTCACTGAAATCAGACTGGAGAAAAAATGAAATAGAACTCTATAATAAAATATCTCTATCATACAAACACAATAGGCATGAATAATCCCAAGAGTATAATATAAAATATAATGAAATACAAATCTAAACTTTTATATGCCTTGGTAATGTAGTTTCAAAATACATGATGCAAGAACTGATAAAACTAAAAAGAGTAATAGAAAAATCTAATTTATACTTAGAGATTTCAACAACCACCTGACAATAAAACAACTGGGCAGAAAATTCTTGAGCATACTAAGCCAACTGAAACTTATAGAACTATTAACCAACATAAGCTAATTGAAATTATAGAACATTCTATCCACAACAGAATCCATATTCTTTTTAAGTGCTCACAGAACATTAACCATATTTGGCCCCAGAAAAGTCCAAATAAATTAAAACATATTCAATAATACAAAGTATGTTCTAGGGTCACAATAGAAATAAAGTAGAAATTAATAAGGGAAAAATATCAGGAAAGCATGCAAATATTTGGTAACTAAATAATATAGTTCTACATAACCCATTGGTCAAAGGAAAAAAAGGACACTGAAACAAGTGTGAACTAAGTTAAAATAAAAATGCAATCTATCAACATTTGTGAGATACTTCTAAGACAGTGCTTAAAAGGAAGTTATGGCTCTAAAAACTTATATTAGAAAATAAAAAAGGTCTCAAAATAAAGACAGAGCTTCCACTTTAAAAAATATAAGAGGAAGAACAAATTAAACCCAAATCAGAATGTAAGCAGAAAGAAGAAAGGAAAACAAAAAAACTAATGAAGAAAATTAATGAAGCCAAAAACATTTGAGGAGAAATCAAAGTTTAAACTCATCAAATTTTACACAATAAGCATGTGCAGCTCTTTGTATATCAATTATACCTCAATAAAGCTGCTTTTTAAAGAAGGGGAGACAAACCACTAGCCAAAGTGATCAAGAAAAAAAGAAAAAACACTAATTACCATTATTAGGAATGTAAAGAGGACATAGTGATATATTTTACAGATATTAAAGTCATAAGAAGGAAATATTATAACAACTTCATTGCAATAAATCTTACAACTCAGAGGAATGAATAAATGACTTGAAACTACCAAAGCTCACTCAAGAAGAAATAGGTAATTTGGATGGCCTTGTAATTATTGAAGAAGACTGTATTTATAATTGTAAACCTTCCTGCATAAAAAAAAAAAACACGAAGCCCTGATGGCTTCATCTGAATTCTAAACATTTAAGGATAAAATAATGTCAATTCCATGCAAAATTTCCAGAAAATTGAAGAGATATGAAAACTTCCTAGTTCATTCAATAAGGAAAGCCTTACTCTGAAACCAAAGACAGAGATAATACAAGAAAAGAAAACTAAGAGTAATATCTCTCACAAACATAAATGCAAAAATTCTACAAAAACATTTAACAAGTCTAAAAGAAAAATATATCATGATCAAGCATAGTTAAATATGAATTAATATAATGCATAATTAACAAATTATAAAAACAAAACAAATTTTAAAAGAAAAAGATGTACTATGAAAAACACAAAATATTAATGAGAGAAATTTAAAAAAAACTAAAATATAGGCATATACCATATTTGTGAGTTAGAATATGCAATTTTGCTGAGATAACAAAACTCCACAAATTGATCTATATACTTAGTGTTATCACAATAAAAATTCAGCAGATGGTATTCTAGACATTGACAAATTGGTTTAAAATGCATATGGGAATTGAGGGGACCTAGAATAGCCAATAAACTTTGAAAAAAAAAGTTGGAGTCTTACAGTGCCTTACTCCAAAACTTATTATAGAGCTACAGTACCAAGACAGTGAGGTATTAGCATGAAGATGGACAAATAGATCAATGGAACAGAATAGATCCAAAAATAGACATATATATGGACAACTTATTTTTAGCAAATGTGAAAAGACAGTCTTTTCAACAAATGGTGCTGGAACATTTGGATACCCTATCCTGAAAAAAATTTTTTTAAACCTCAAACAAAACCACCCAAAACTTGGAATCACAGCTTACAACATATAGAAAAAGTGACTCAAAGAGAATCATACACCTAAAATTAGAACATAAAACTATAAAATTTCTAAAACACCCAACTAAACAGAGGAGAAAACCTCTGTGAACTTGGGTTAGGTAAAGATTTCTTAGATTAAAAAAAAAGCAAAGCAGTATCTGTAAAAGAACAATTTGATAAACAGTACTTCAAATTTTTAAAACTTCTGCTCTGAAAAAGATACTTTACAGAATGAGAAGACAAACTGAAGACTGGGATAAAAGCTTTGCAAAACATTTATCCGATAAAGGACTTCTATTCACAGTACATAACAAATTTTCAAAACTCAGTAACAAGCAAACAAACAACCCAATATAAAATAGACAAAAGGTTTGAGCAAACGCTTTACCATAAAAGATGTACCGACAGCAAATAAACACATGAAAAGATGTTCAATATCATTAATTACTAGGGAAGTGCAAATTAAAAACAGGAAATACAATTACACACACCTATTAAAATGGCTGAAATTAATAATACCTGCTATACTAAGTGTAGGCGAGGTTGTGGAAAAATTCGAACATACACACTACTGGTGGAAATATAAAATGTAAAAATGTAAAATAGTACGACCACTTTGAAAAACTGTTCGACAGATTCTTAAGTTAATCATACATTCATCCTGTTACCTGGCCATTCCCATCCTAGGAAATTACCCACAAGTAAAACTGTATGTTTATAAAGACTTTTAGCCAAATATTCTCAGCAGCACTATTTGAATAGAAAAATCTGAAAATAATCCAGATACAAACACCTGAGCAAATTGTGGTATATTACACAATAGCTTACTACTTAGGAGTAAAAAAAAGCAATGTGCTATTGATACAAGATCATAGATGCATCTCAAAATCATCATACTGCTGAAAAACCAGACCAAAGAACGCATATCACATAGTTCCAGTTATTAACAAATAGTAAAAATGGCAAACTGATCTATAGTGATAGAAAGCAGATAAGTAGTTGCAGATGGAGGAGAGGCAGGAGAGAGGATTACAAAACCGAACAATGTAAGTGTATTCCTTGTTTTGATTGTGCTGGTTTTTCAGGAGCATACATATGTCAAAATTTATCAAATCATAAGCTTTAAACAAACCTGATTGTATGTCAACTATCCTTCCATAAAGCGGTTTAAAATAACCTACATAGTGGTTATTTGAGTTTTGGTTATTTTCTCCAATTTTCATAATAAAAAGCTTAACATGTTATTTTAAAATTCATTATTCATAGTATTACAGTAGTATTTTATATGGAGAAAGCTTCGTGCTCTAATTACATCCATCAAGCCCAAGCCTCTATCTGCTCAGCATGAGGTCCAGACCATTTTTCTTTGCTCCCCTCCCAAACTTGGTACCAGAGGGAGGCGCTCCATGGCCACCTAACCTCCTTACCTTCAACCTGTTCAGTCAAGCCATTATTCCTGGAGTACCCAATTTGGACATTCCTGACATTCCGGCCATTATCCAAGGGTCTTTTTGAAGCTATTCTCGCACCTTTTCTTCCATTCTGGTAGTGACTGGACCACAACCATGCAAAGGGCGGAGTGCTCTTCAGCCTGAGCCTGCGCAGTATACCTCCGGGCCATTTTCAAATACCAGAAGCCCGGGAGCAAGAACAATGAGTTGGTGGTCTAAACAAAAGCAGTGTATCTGGCTTGAGGAGGAGAGTACCAGGAGTAGATGTCTGGTTTGGAACCGCTTAAGCACAAGGTTCTCTTTTAAAACGGCCTCAGGCAGGCTATGTGCAATGGCCTTTTTCACGTCTGAGCATCACAGCCCCCTGTGCAGGCACTGTCCTAAAAAGAATGCCCCTTTCATTCAGACCTGCCAACTGACTGCCTGTGAGACCATAAACAGTCCAGTCCAGTAATCTGTTCAGGAGGCAGATCTCTGATGCAGGGTCTGAGAGTAGGATGTCCAAGAGAAAAGGTACAGCCCCTCCCAGAGCCTGGAACATCAGTTGAGGTGGGGTGGTGGTGTTGGAGGAAGTGGAAGCAAAGGTTTCCCAAAGGCAGAGGGGATTCTCTCAGGGGGCATCTGGCACCTCAGGTGGCTTGCAATCAGGCTGAGTCCTTTCCCACATTTTGTGTGGACCCTCAGAAGCTGCCCCCACCCCCGAGCATAGAGGGTCCAGCCACAGGCTTCTCCAGCAGTCTTCCTCTTCTTCCTCCCAATAGTGTCGGGAGTCAGTTAAGCGTCTACCTTCGGCTCTGGTCATGATCCCAGGATCCTAGGATTGAGTCCCATATCGGGCTCCTTGCTCAGTGGGGAGCCTGCTTCTCCCTCTGCCTGCGGCTCCTGCTGCTTGTGTGCTCTCTCTCTCTGACAAATTAATAAAAATATTTTTTTAAGTCTTCACTTTTAAGTCATTATGGTGAGTCTCTTCTGCAGAAGCCAGGTGGGGAGGTAAAGAGCCACTACTTCTGTGTCTTCACCCACTGCGTATTTGTACAGCAATTACTGTATGTAAATAGGCTGGTTCTAACAGATTTACATACCCCAGTTTTCCTTGTCCAAAATATGTGTATAATACCAAATAAATAAATATGTATAAGATAATGATACTTTAAGAGAAATAGCAGGGCAATACTAGCCTCAAAATAAGTGTTTAAAAAAAGGAAAAAAAGAAGTGTTCCCTCCTTTTTTCTGGGAAGTTTTGTGTAAAATTGGTGCTATTTTCTGGATGTTTGCTAAATTCTTCAGTGAAACCATTCAGGCCTGGAGATTTCTTTTGTGTGTGTGTGAGTTTTAAGTTACAAATTCAATTTATTTAATGGTTTAGACCTATTCAGTTTATCTCTTTCCTTTGGCTGAATTTTGGTAGTTTTTGATTTTTGAAGAATTGGTCAATTTCTTCTAACTTGGTGAATTTATGAGTTTAAAATTGTCAGCCTTCCCTTATTATCATTTTAATAGTTGCAGGATCTGTTGTGATTCCCCTTACTTCTTTCAGATATTGATGGGTTTTGTCTTCTCTCTTTTTATCCTTGTCAGTCTTGCTACTAATTTTATTGTTTTTTCTGAAGAAACATCTTTTTTCTATGTGTTTCTTATTTTCATTGCATTGATTTCTGATCATATCTTTGTTATTCCTTGCCTTCTGCTTGCTTTCAGCTTATTTTGTACTTCTTTTTTTGAGATAGAAACAAATTACTGACTTGAACTCTTTCCTTTTTTATTCCTAATGCAAGCATGTAGAGCTTTAAATTTTATTCTCAGCATTGTTTTAACTGCATTCCACAAATTTAGATTTATCATTTTTCATGTTCATTCAGTTCTGTATATTGTTTTTATTTTCTTTGAGATTTCTTCTTTGATTCATGGAGTATTTTGAGATGTGTTGTTCAGTTTCCAAGTGTTTGGCGATTTTTCTATTGTATTTCAGTTATTGACTTCTAGTTTGATTCCATTATGATAACAAAACAGACTCACTATTATTCAATTTTTTAAAAAAATGTTTTGAGATTTGTTTGATGACTCAAGATATGATCTATCTTGGTGGAAGTTCCACTGAGAAATCTACTTTGTCTGATATTAGTATAACCTTATTGTATTTTTGGTTAATGCTTTTATGATATATGTATTTTTCTTTTTTAACTTTCAGTTTACCTAATTTGTTATATTTGATATCAATGTCTTATAAACAACCTATAGTTGGGCTGTATTGTTTTAGCTATTCTGCCAATCTCTGTCTTATATTGGCTATACTTGACCATTTACAGTTACATTCAACATTAGGGCTTAAAAGTTCCATGTTATTGTTTCCTGTTTATTCCCTTTGTTTCTATTTTTTCAGTTCTTCTATCTTGTCTTCCTATGGGTTTCATGTACATCTTATAAAGCTCTATATTATTTATAATATTTTTGAGTATGTTGCTTTTCATAATTTTCTTACTGTTTGTTATTGCCATATGCACACATAACTTACCATAGCCTACTAGTATTGATATTTTACTTCAAGAGAAGTGTAGAAACCTACCTAATTATGTTGTTTTAACCCTCCCCACTTTTTTAAAAAAAGATTTTATTTTATTTATTAGAACAAGAGAGAGAGAGAGAGCATGAGAGGGGGGAGGGTCAGAGGGAGAAGCAGACTCCCCGCAGAGCAGGGAGCCCGATGCGGGACTCGATCCTGGGACTCCAGGATCATGACCTGCGCTGAAGGCAGTCACTTAACCGACTGAGTCACCCAGGTGCCCCAACCCTCCCCACTTTTTAAATATAATTGTGCTAAGTATTTGTGTACATACATTGAGCATCACATTAGATGGTGTTACAACTTTTGCTTCAACCATAAAATATGATTAAAGAAATTCATGAAATAAAGTGTGGTCTATTATGCTTACTTCTACTTTTACCCATTCTATTGTTGGGTAAATAAAAATCCTGGCTTCTTGTTGTTAATTATTTTCTTTCTGTTTGGAGAGGTTCCTTTAGCTATTGTTCAAAGGTAGGTCTGGTAAGGAAAAAAAGTTTCTTAATTTTCCTTTGAGAATTTCTTCATTTCTTCATCATTCCTGATGGGTAGTTTCAATGGATTAACTATTCTTTTCTCTCATTATTTGAAAATGTTATGCCCCTTCCTTCTGGCCTCCATGGTTTCCTATGAGAAATCCACCATCATTTGAATTGTTACTTCATAGATAATGTGCTACCTATTGCTATTTTTAATATTTTTGTCTAGTTTTCAGAAGAGTACTTATGTTGTTTCTTGATGTGAATTTTTTTAGTTTATCTTATTTGGGGTTCACTCAACTTCTCGGATCTGTAGGTTTATGTATTCACTAAATTTAGAATGTTTTCAGCCATTATTTCTTCAAATACTTCTTCAGGCCTACTGTTTCTCTTCTTCTATAATTTCCAATGATAAGAATGTTAGATATTTTGTTATCATCCCACAGGTCCCTGATACTGTTTATTTTCAGTCCACATCCTCAACAAAAAGAATGGTGATGGCTCAAGAATCCTACAGATTGGGGCATCTGAGTGGCTCAGTTAAGCATTTGCCTTCAGCTCAGGTCATGATCCCAGGGTCCTGGGATCGAGCCCCACATCAGGCTCTCTGCTCAGTGGGGAGCCTGCTTCTCCTCTCCCTCTGTCTCCAGCTCTGCCTACTTGTGCTCTCTCTATCAAATAAATGAATAAAATCTTTTTAAAAAGAATCCAACATTATTTCATTTATTGATAATAATTTTTGTTATTTTGAAAATTTGGGAGATTCATTATGTAAAATTCAAGCAATATAGAGAAGTAAAAAGAACACAACAATTACTCCAAAGCCTCCCAGTGAGAAGTAGCCGGTAATAACATTTTGTAATTTGCATTTCCATTTCCATATCTATCTCTGCATACTGACCTACAGAAGAATGAAGAAAAAAATTTACCAAATTAACATCAAAGTATAAATGCTATTTTAAAAATAACTATTCATTTTAAATGTGTGCAACACAAACATGACCACAAACTCAAATTGTGAAAAGAATAAGTGAATATAAGACTTTGTTTTCTACCTTATCCCTTATCAAAACCTATCCCTTGGCATCTTTGGTTAATCCATTTTTGTACTTCCTTTTCCTGATATTTCAAGCATTTGCAAGGATTTACAAACACAAATTCCTTTAAAACATTCTTATTTGACAGAAATGATACCATAATACTTAAAAACAACTTTTTTTCTTAATAATCTACCTTTTGGATCTTCTCCTATTAATAAAATCCTGTGAGCTCTAGAGTGGTTTCTGAACTTGACCTTCCCTTTCCATTCTACTTGGAACAATAGACTACCATTCAAAAGTGTGCTTTTTCTATTAATATCATAGTTTTTAGATTTAACTATAGAGATACTTGATGATATGGTCCATTCCATTTAATTACTGTATAATTTTCATTTAGTAAAATATACATGGAAAAATTAATTTATCCACATTTCTTCTGAAGGCTTATTTTAAACTAGGTTACCATTAAAAGCAGAGCCTGAAACAAGAGAGTCTGTGTACGTGTGTGTGTGTGTGTGTAGCAGTAGTAGTAGCAGGAGCAGCAGGAGTTTATTTCAGAAGTAATTATGAGGAAAAAGAATGGGGGACAAATGAGAACACATATCCAGAAATGGAATTCCAGCACCAAATGGGCATTTGCATTTTTAATTCCACTTTCACTTTTTTCCGTATATTTCATAACTTTATTTTTTTTATTTTATTATGTTAGTCACCATACATTACATTGTTAGTTTTTGATGTAGTGTTCCATGATTCATTGTTTGCGTATAGCACCCTGTGCTCCATTCAGTACATGCCCTCCTTAATACACATCACCGGGCTAATAGATTCCCCCCACCCCCTCCCCTCTAGAACCCTCAGTTTGTTTCTCAAAGTCCATAGTCTCTCATGGTTTGTCTCCCCCTCCGATTTCCCCCCCTTCATTTTTCCCTTCCTACTATTTTCTTCTTCTTTTTTTTAACATATAATGTATTATTTGTTTCAGAGGTACAGGTCTGTGATTCAGCAGTCTTACACAATTCACAGTGCTCACCATAGCACATACCCTCCCCAGTGTCCATCACCCAGCCACCCCATTCCTACCAGCCCCCACCCCTCCAGTAACCCTCAGTTTGTTTCCTGAGATTAAGAATTCCTCATATCAGTGAGATCATATGATACATGCCTTTCTCTGATTGACTTATTTCACTTAGCATAATACCCTCTAGTTCCATCCACATCGTTGCAAAAGGCAAGATTTCATTTTTTGATGGCTACATAATATTCCATTGTATATATACACCACATCTTCTTTATCCATTCATCTGTTGAAGGACATCTTGGCTCTTTCCATAGTTTGGCTATTGTGGACATTCCTGCTATAAACATTGGGGTGCACATACCCCTTCAGATTACTACATTTGTATCTTTGGGGTAAATACCCAATAGTGCAATTTCTGGGTCGTAGGGTAGCTCTATTTTCAACTTTTTGAGGAACCTCCATACTGTTTTCCAGAGTGGCTGCACCAGCTTGCATTCCCACCAACAGTGTAGGAGGGTTCCCCTTTTTCTGCATCCTCACCAACATCTGTTGTTTCCTGACTTATTAATTTTAGCCATTCTGACTGGCGTGAGGTGGTATCTCATTGAAGTTTTGATTTGTATTTCCCTGATGCCGAGTGATGCTGAACACTTTTTCATGTGTCTGTTGGCCATTAGAATGTCTTCTTTGGAAAAACGTCTGTTCATGTTTTCTTCTCATTTCTTGATTCGATTATTTGTTCTTTGAGTGTTGTGTTTGATAAGTTCTTTATAAATTTTGGATATTAGCCCTTTATCAGATATGTCATTTGCAAATATCTTCTCCCATTCTGTCGGTTGACTCTTGGTTTTGTTGACTGTTTCCTTTGCTGTGCAAAAGCTTTTTTATCTTGATGAAGTCCCAATAGTTCATTTTTGCCCTTGCTTTGCTTGCCTTTGGTGATGTGTCTAGGAAGAAGTTGATGCAGCTGAGGTCGAAGAGGTTGCTGCATGTGGTCTCTAGGATTTTGATGGATTCCTGTCTCACATTTAGGTCTTTCATCCATTTTGAGTCTATTTTTGTGTGTGGTGTAAGGAAATGGTCCAGTTTCACTATTCTGCATGTGACTGTCCAATTTTCCCAACACCATTTGTTGAAGAGACTGTCTTTTTTCCACTGGACATTCTTTCCTGTTTTGTCAAAGATGATTTGACCATAGAGTTGAGGGTCCACTTCTGGGCTCTCTATTCTGTCCCATTGATCTATGTGTCTGTTTTGTGCCAGTACCATACTGTCTTGATGATGACAGCTTTGTAATAGAGCTGGAAGTCCGGAATTGTGATGCCACCAGCTTTGGTTCTCTTTTTGAACATTCTTTTGGCTATTTGGGGTCTTTTCTGGTTCCATACATATTTTAAGATTATTTGTTCCATTTCTTTAAAAAAGTGGGTGGTATTTTGATAAGGATTGCATTAAATGTGTAGATTGCTCTAGTTAGCATTGACATCTTCACAATATTTGTTCTTCCAATCCATGAGCATGGAATGTTTTTCCATTTCTTTGTGTGTTCCTCAATTTCTTTCATGAGTATTCTATAGTTTACTGAGTACAGATTCTTTACCACTTTGGTTAGATTTATTCTTAGGTACCTTATGGTTTTGGGTGCAGTTGTAAATGGGATTGACTCCTTAGTTTGTCTCTCTTCTGTCTTGTTGTTGGTGTGTAGGAATGCCACTGATTTCTGTGCATTGATTTTGTATCTTGCCACTTTACTGAATTCCTGTATAAGTTCTAGCCGTTTTGGGGTGGAGTCTTTTGGGTTTTCCACATAAAGTATCATATCATCTGCAAAGAGTGAGAGTTTGACTTCTTTGCTGATTCGGGTGTGTTTTATTTCTTTTTGTTGTCTGATTGCTGAGGCTAGGACTTCTAGTACTATGTTGAATAGCGGTGGTGATAGAGAACATCCCTGCCATGTTCCTGACCTTAGGGGAGAATCTCTGTTTTTCCCCATTGAGAATGATATTTGCTGTGGGTTTTTCATAGATGGCTTTTATGATATTGAAGTATGCACCCTCTATCCCTTCACTCTGAAGAATTTTAATCAAGAATGGATGCTGTACTTTGTCAAATGCTTTTTCTGCATCTATTGAGAGGCTCATATGGTTCTTCTTCTTTCTTTTATTAATGTATCACATTGATTGATTTGCAGATGTTGAACGAACCTTGCAGCGCAGGAATAAATCCACTTGGTCATGGTGAATAATCCTTTCAATGTACTGTTGGATCCTATTGGCTAGTATTTTGGTGAGAATTTTTGCATCCATGTTCATCAAGGATATTGGTCTGTAATTATCCTTTTTGATGGGGTCTTTGGTTTGGGGATCAAGGTAATGGTGGCCTCATAAAATGAGTTTAGAAGTTTTCCTTCCATTTCTATTTTTTGGAACAGTTTCAGAAGAATAGGTATTAATTCTTGTTTAAATGTTTCATAGAATTCCCCTGGGAAGCCATCTGGCCCTGGGCTTTTGTTTGTTAGGAGATTTTTGATTATGCTTCTATTTCCTTACTGGTTATGGGTCTGTTCAGGTTTTCTATTTCTTCCTGGTTCAGTTTTTGTAGTTTATACATGTATAGGAATGCATCCATTTCTTCCAGATTGTCTAATTTGCTGGCATAGAGTTGCTCATAGTATGTTCTTATAATTGTTCGCATTTCTTTGGTGTTGGTTGTGATCTCTCCTTTTTCATTCATGATTTTATTTATTTGGGTCCTTCCTCTTTTATTTTTGATAAGGCTGGCCAGGGGTTTATCTATCTTATTAATTCTTTCAAAGAACTAGCTCCTAGTTTCGTTGATCTGTTCTACTGTTCTTTTGGTTTCTATTTCATTGATTTCTGCTCTGATGTTTATTATTTCTCTTCTCCTGCTGGGTTTGGCTTTATTTGCTGTTCTTTCTCCAGCTCCTGTAGGTGTAGGGTTAGGTTGTGCATTTCAGACCTCTCTTGTTTCTTGAGAAAGGCTTGTATTGCTATATACCCTCCTCTTAGGACTGACTTTGCTGCCTCCCAAAGATTTTGAACAGTTGTGTTTTCATTTTCATTTGTTTCCATGAATTTTTTTAATTCTTCTTTAATTTCCTGGTTGACCCAATATTCTTTAGTAGGATGCTCTTTAAGCCTTCATGTATTTGAGTTCTTTCCAACTTTCCTCTTGTGATTGTGTTCTAGTTTCAAAGCATTGTGGTCCGAAAATATGCAGGGAATGATCCCAATCTATTGGTACCGGTTGAGACCTGATTTGTGACCTAGGATGTGATCTATTCTGGAGAATGTTCTATGGGCACTACAGAAGAATGTATATTCTGTTGCTTTGGGATGGAATGTTCTGAATATATCTGTGAAGCCCATTTGGTCCAGTGTGTCATTTAAAGTCTTTATTTCCTTGTTGATCTTTTGCTTAAATGATCTGTCCATTTCAGTCAGGGGGGTGTTAAAGTCCCCCACTATTATTGTATTGTTGTTGATGTGTTTCTTTGCATTTGTTATTAATTGGCTTATATAATTGGCTGCTCCCATGTTAGGGGCATAGATATTTACAATTGTTAGATCTTCTTGTTGGATAGACCCTTTAAGTAGGATATAGGGTCCTTCCTCATCTCTTATTATAGTCTTTGGTTTAAAATCTAATTTGTCTGATATAAGGATTGCCACCCCAGCTTTCTTTTGATGTCCATTAGCAGGGTAAATGGTTTCCACCCCCTCACTTTCAATCTGGGGGTGTCTTTGGATCTAAAATGAGTCTCTTGCAGTGCTCGCTTCAGCAGCACATATACTAAAATGAGTCTCTTGCAGACAGCATATGGATGGGTCTTGTTTTTTTATCCAATCTGATAGCCTGTGTCTTTTGATTGGGGCATTTAGCCCATTTACATTCAGGGTAACTATTGAAAGGTATGAATTTAGTGCCATTGTATTGCCTGTAAGGTGACTGTTACTGTATATTGTCTCTATTCCTTTCTGGTCTATGTTACTTTAGGCTCTCTCTTTGCTTAGAGGACCCCTTTCAGTATTTCTTGGAGGGCTGGTTTGGTGTTTGCAAATTCCTTTAGTTTTTGCTTGTCCTGGAAGCTTTTTATCTCTCCTTCTATTTTCAATGACAGCCTAGCTGGTTATAGTATTCTTGGCTGCATATTTTTCTCGTTTAGCGCTTGAATATATCATGCCAATTTTTTCTGGCCTCCCAGGTCTCTGTGGATAGGTCTGTTGCCATTCTAATATTTCTATCGTTGTAGGTTACAGACCTCTTGTCCCAAGCTGCTTTCAGGATTTTCTCTTTGTCTCTGAGACTTGTCAGTTTTACTATTAGATGGCGGGGTGTTGACCTATTTTTATTGATTTTGAGGGGGGTTCTCGGTGCCTCCTGGATTTTGATGCTTGTTTCCTTCCCCAAATTAGGAAAGTTCTTGGCTATAATTTGCTCCAATATACCTTCTGCCCCTCTCTCTCTTTCTTCTTCTTCTGGGATCCCAATTATTCTAATATTGTTTTGTCTTTTGGTATCACTTATCTCTCGAATTCTGCCCACGTGATCCAGTAGTTGTTTATTTTCCATCATTTGGTCTTCTATATCACTTATTCTCTCTTCTGCCTCATTTATCCTAGCAGTTAGGGCCTCCATTTTTGATTGCACCTCTTTAATAGCCTTTTTGATTTCTACTTGGTTAGATTTTAGTTCTTTTATTTCTCCAGAAAGGGATTCTGTAGTATCTTCCATGTTTTTTTCAAGCCCAGTTAGTTTCTTTATAATCGTCATTCTGAACTCAGTTCCTACATTTTACTAATGTCCATATTGATTAGGTCCCTGGCAGTCGGTACTGCCTCTTGTTCTTTTTTTTTGAGGTGATTTTTTCCGTCTTGTCATTTTGTCCAGAGGAGAATAGATGATTGGGAGAACAAAATGCTAAAAGGGTAAAAATGACCCCAGAAAAATATACACTAAACAAATCAGAAGAGACCCAAAAACAGGGGGAAAAGAAAGGGAAAGAAGAAAAAAAAAGAATATGATCAGGCTGGTGCATAGATCAGTGCCACACACTAGATTTTGGGCATATTTTGGTCTGTTAGAAGAAACTGCCTCCCAAATTTTAAAGAAAGGAAAACATATATATGTATAAATATAAGGGTAAATATGGTGAAGGGATGGAATATGACTGTATAGATGAAAATTATAAAAGATTTTATAAAAGGAATTGATAAGATATGAAGTTGGTTGAAAAAAGAAAGAAGAAAAATTAAAAAAGAAAAAGGAGAGAATGTGATCAGGCAGGAGACTAGAACATAGACATACACTAGAGATTTAGGGTATATTTTGGTCTGTTAGAAGAAACTATCCCAAAATTTTAAGGAGAGAAGAACATATATATACAAAAATAAGGTTAACTACAATCAAAGGTTAGAATATGACTAAAAATGAAAATTAAAAAAGATTTTAAAAATGGATTGATAAGATGTTGGTTGAAAAAGAGAAAAAGAAAAATTTAAATAAATTAGAAAAAGAAAAAAATAAAGAAAATTTTTAAAAATTAACTTTGAAAGACTAAAGCATCATGGGAAAAAAAGCCATGAATTCTATGTTCCGTATTCCCCTAGTGCTGGTGTTCTGCCATTCTCATTGATCGGTAAACTTGGTCTTGGCTGGCTGTTCTTGCTGATCTTCTGGAGGAGGGGCCTGTTGCCTTGGTTCTCAAATGTCTTTTCCAGAGGCGGAATTGCCCCGCCCTTGCCGGGTCCAGGGCCGCGCTAAGTAATCTCAGGTTTGCTCTCTGGAGCTTTTGTTCCCTGTAAGCTTTGCGTAGAGCTTTGGAGGACAAGAGTGAAAATGGCGGCCTCCCAATCTCCACCCCAGAGGAGCCAAGAACTCCGGGCCCCACTCCTCAGTGAGCCCCCAGAGAAAAGCAGTCACTCCTGTCTCCCTGGTCTCCGGCTGCACTCCGTGCTCACCCGGCCTGTGACCGAGCATTTCTATCTCTTGCACACGACCCCGTGTGGAGTCTCCAAACCCATGAGATCCCTGCGGTGTGCTCCTGCACCACTCCTCCCTGGGGAGGAAGGGGAGTCTCCCCGGGTCTGCTGCTTGTTGGGTCCCTGTTGGAAGAGCGGTGGCCCGACTCTATCGCAGATCATGGTTTATGGCAACCCCGAGCTGAGAGCCCACTCCTCGGCTCCGTCTCTGCAGCCGGCTTCCCCTCTTCAATACCTGGGAGCTCTGCCGCGCTCAGGCACCCCCGGTCTTTCTGTGACCCCGAGGGTCCTGAGACCACACTGTCCCAGTGAGGGTTCCACCCCCGCTTAGCCACTGGAGCGAAGTCCCTCAATGGAGCAGACTTCTAAAAGTTCTGATTCTGTGCTCCCCTGCTCTATCACTTGCCAGTAGTGGCTTACAGAGGCCCTCTCCTCCCGTGGTCTATCTTCCCAAATATCACCTCGGATTCACTTCTCCACACATCCTACCTTCCAGAAAGTGGTCACTCTTCTGTTCATAAAGTTGCTACTATTCCTCTTTTCAATCTCCTATTGAGTTTGTTCTAGCTGAATTCCTGGGACCAGATGAAATTTAGGTCTCCTACTCCACCATCTTGCTTCTCCTCCTCCACTTTCATTTTTTTACTTCATTCAATACTGCCATTCTCCAGTGTATCTTTTCTATTTCTCATTCTCACCAACTGAAAGTATTCTCATTGCTCATCATGCTCACCATCACATGAATTATCAGACTTTCAATATTTTTCCTGTCATGTGTGTATAAAATATGGAATCCAAGGGTGGTTTTATTTAGCAATTCCATGATTTGTAACTAGGGACGTTGAACAATTTTTCATATGTTCTTTTTTTTATGTTCAATTAGCCAACATATAGTATGTCATTAGTTTTTGATGTAGTGTTCAATGATTCATTAGTTGCATATAACACCCAGTGCTCATCACAACACATGCCCTCCTTAATATCCATCACCCAGTTACCCCATCCCCCCATTCTCCCTTCTGTAATCCTCAATTTGTTTCCCGGAGTCCAGAGTCTCTCATGGTTTGTCTCCTTCTCTGATTTCTTCTCTCATGGTTTGTCTCCCTCTCTGATTTCTTCCCATTCAGTTTTCCCTCCCTTCCCCTGTGGTCCTCTGAGCTTTTCCTTATGTTCCACATATGAGTGAAACTATATGATAATTGTCTTTCTTTGTTTGACATATTTCACTTAGAATAATCCCTTCCAGTTCCAGCCATGTCAATGCAAATGGTGGGTATTCATCCTTTCTGATGGCTGAGTAATATTCCATTGTATATATGGACCACATCTTCTTTATCCATTCATCTGTTGAAGGGCATCTCGGCTCCTTTCACAGGAGCTGCTATGAACATTGGGGTGCATGTGCCTCTTCTTTTCACTACATCTTTATCTTTGGGGTAAATACCTAGTAGTGCAATCGCTGGGTCGTAGGGAACTCTTTTGCCTAATTTATGTATAGTACTTTATTATATATACAGAGTACCTAGTGTCATTTGATTATATGCAAATATCTTCTTGCCTTTGGCTTAAATTACACCTGGCATTACAGGCGCAGTGGCATACAGTAGTTGGGAAATACATCCTCTGAGCTCAGGTTACTGGAAATTATATATTTACTCAAACTTTTATTAGCTGCATGTTCTTAGGGAAGTTATGTATCTTCTCCATAACTCTACACATATAAAAAATGATATTAATTACAATACCTATAGTCTGGCTTTTCCTAAAGAATTCAAAAGCACAATCCCTGTAAAGCTCATAGAAATTGCCCTATGTAGAAAAAAATTCAATAGGTATTAGCTATCATATTTTGATTACCTTTGGTAAAGCATAGGTTTTAATGTAGTCAAAGTTCTGTCTTTACCTGCATTGATTGGCCTTTGTCTATGTTACTTAATTCTTCTGCATTCAAAAATATAAAATGATTGTCCTTCCAATATTTGATGTTTACTCTCCATGAGAATTTAATTTTGTTAGTGCTATGGAAAATGGGAGTCTGCCCTTTTGCTATTTTTCCTGCTCATTTACATTTTTGAAATGGGATAAACTTATTATTTCAGTGTTAATCACCAACTGTTAGGATTTAACTTTTCTTTACTCTGGCCACTTTGATAGTGCTACCATTAGTATTATTTGCTATAACTCACTACCAGGAATGTATGTACTTAGTTTGTGTGTATTTGAGTGACTAGTTAATGACCAAGTAAGTACTGAATTGAAACAGGCTGAATTTTCTTTGGGATCAGTTTCATGTATCCAAATTCTAGTCAGTGGTGCAGCCTCACAAAAGTTCATGTTGCATTAATCCCCTTGCAGTGGTCTTATGTTGTATGATTCTTGCTTGTATATAGCTATTAATTGCTTAAGTGTACATTTGCCAAGGCCTAGTTGACAGATACTAAATATGAAATGACTCCAAACCATACCTCTCTTAAAAGTACCTGCTTATTTGTATTAAAGTCATAGATGAGGTTTTATCTACCTCTAATAATTCTCACTACCTTGTAAGGAAAGCAGTACCAGGAATTGAGGTTCTTTTGTTTTCTGATCACGAAGCCAGATCTCTAAGCCTAATGGTTTATCACTTACATGAATCGATTGGGTGGCACCTGGGTGGCTCAGTTGGTTAGGTGGCTGCCTTCGGCTCAGGTCATGATCCCAGTGTCCTGGGATCAAGCACCACATCGGGCTGCCTGCTTGACAGGGGGCCTGCTTCTCCCTCTCTCTCTGCCACTCCCATTGCTTGTGCTCTCCTGCTCTCTCTCTTCCAAATAAATAAATAAAGGCTTTAAAAAATTGATTGGGTGCATGATCCTGCAGGAAGAAGCTAGGAATAAACACTTTATCTGCATAAAAATTGTAAGAGATTGAAATATCCAAGAAAAGCTCTCAGAGGGAAAAATAGAAGCCAGTGGGATTAAGAGATTGTTCAGTTGGAGAGTAAGGAGAGGAAACGTAAGAAGCTAGAGGAGGAAACAGGTGATTTGAGAGTATATATACACCTAATGGAGACAAACCTATTTTAAATGAGTAAACCGTGAAACTCATCTCCCCTTTGAAATCTTCAGAACAGCCAATATATGTTCCTAATGATTTGGTACAAGCAAAGAGGCACAGATCAGTCCCCTAGGTTCCCTTATAATGAACATGTGTTTTAGGTAGAGCCCACAAGCTCCCAGGAGCTTCTCCCACAGAAGCGGTCCCAGATGAACACCTGGGCTTCATCTGTGTTGCACCAATACCACCAAGTAGGTAGCATTTTATTCGTCATCAGATAGACCTTTATTTGGATCAGTCTTGCCAGAGCCTCTAGAGACTCTTGGGTGCATCCTCATGTAGATAAAACCTTACATTTTTAAAACATTTTTACATTTTAAAACCTTACAGTTAAAAACTGATTAATAAATACTATTTCAAGTCACTACTTAGTTCTTTGATGGGAAATTTTTCTCAATGATGTTACTATTGAAACATGATTTCCTGTTTAAGGACACTTTTGTTTCAAGTTTTTATCCATATTTTAACATTTGGACCATTTTCACATTTTTCTGCATATTTTATACATTTAAAAATTCACTTAAAATTATATTTTAGGATATGTCCCTGGCGGTATTATGTCCCTCTTGTCCAGAGGAGAACATCTTCCTGCACACCCTAGAAAATTCTTCCATTTGGACTTTGGAAGGGAGGAACAGAAAAGGGGGAAAGTAGCTATTTTCAAATATACCCAGAGCGTTCACAAGTGTCCTTGTGAGGGCTATCCAAAACCAAGAAAACGAATGAGGGCATATTAGTGTGAAAGGCAAACATCAAGAAGCCTTCTTGCTTACCACAGGATCCTTCTTCATGAACTTCACATCAGAAAGCAGGTTCTACCTAGATCTGAGGACTATCATGTGAGTACTAAGAGAAATGAGTCACCACTTTAGGATTATGTGGTGATAAATGATGCTGAGTGTAAATACATAAATACAGAAGATCTGCTTAATTAAAATGGCAAGGAACTCTACCAACACATAATTTCAAAAAACTGTACTGATTAAAAATAGTACTAATGATGACTTCTGGTCTTTGGTCCAGCATGCAAGGAGCTTGGAAGTTGTCACTCTTATCCTCACAATAAGAAAAAAAAGATTAAAAAACTAAAAATCAACAACTCTTCTTAGAATCTTCAGAGAATTGAGGTCACAGGGCAAACTTCTGCCCTGAAAATTGTAAAGAACAGACAGGCAGACAGATATAAAGAATTGCAACTTACTGGAGTAGAAACCCAAGAGAAGAAACCTTCATGGGAACCAGTACTGGGGTAGGAAAACCTAAACTGTAATTGATGAATTACCAAAGGCTCAGTGTAGACAAGTTTAGGGGCCCAGAATAAGGGGGAACCCACATTGTTGTGAGTTTTACTTCCATGAGCTCTACCAGATTCTCACAGTGAATTTCAGAGAAAACTTCCTTGTGCTTTTGATAGGGAGAAGAGGAAAAATGGCCATTGTGAAATATACCCAAAGTAATCCACTTATTAACAAGGCTTACCCCTCAGGAGAAACCGTTTCACATGGCCTAACTGACTAGGATTTTACCAGAGTCTAAATGACCTAGGGAAGGGAAATACCCAATTCCAGACCCCTCTAGCTTTTCTGTCTCACATAAGACAGGGGGAAATAAAACTGAGAAGTGCTTGTGAAGGTAACAGCTCAGAGACAGAGGCTCATTAAAATATAACTAGTAATAGGACTTCTACCACACACACACCTTACCATCACATCAATATGGCTTCTATATAATAATAGAGTATAACTAAAAGACTGCACATCTCAGATAGACCTTATTTAAGAGGTGTCTAGGGAAACCCAAAAACAATAGAAGAGAGAAAAACAAGGAAACCAGCAGAAATTTTAGCTTCTGACATCTACATTTACATCAAAAAATAACCATAGCTTAACTGCTAGCCAGAGAAACATAAAATCTCGCATTAAAGGACTATTTATTTCAGCTCCTTTGGCTCAACATGTCATGTCCAGCCTTCCATAAATTACAAGCCATAAAAGAAAAAAATACTATTTGAAGGGACAGAACAAGCATCAGAACCAGACTCAGATACCACAGCATGTTAGAATTATCAGACCAGAAATTTAAAACAATTATAATTAGTATGCTATTGGCTTTAACGAAGATATCGGACAACATGCAAAAGCAAATAAATAATGTAAGCAGTGAGATAAAGCTATGAAAGAATGAAAAGAAAAAGCTAGAAATCAAAGACATATAAGAAATGAAGAATAACTCTGATGAGCTTATCAATAGATTTGGAAATCAGTAAGGAAAGAACTAGCAAGCCTGTAGAAATGTCAATGAAAACTTCCAAAACTGAAATGGAAAGGGGAGGTGGAAGGGATTGGGTGGCTGGGTGATGGACATTGGGGATGGTATGTGCTAAGATGAGCACTGTGAATTGTATAAGACTGTTGAATCACAGACCTGTACCTCTGAAACAAATAATACATTATATGTTAAAAAAAAAAAAAGATAGTAGGAAGGGAAAAAAGGGGGGGAAATCAGAGGGGAAGACGAACCATGGGAGACTACAGACTCTGAGAAACAAACTGAGGGTTCTAGAGGGGAGGGGTGTGGGGGATGGGTTAGCCTGGTGATGGGTATTAAAGAGGGCACATACTGAATGGAGCACTGGGTGTTATATGCAAACAATGAATCATGGAACACTACATCAAAAACTAATGATGTAATGTATGGTGATTAACATAACATAATAGAATAAAATTTAAAAAAAAAGAATGAAAAAGACAGAATAGAATATCCAAGAACTATGGGACAATTAAAAAGGCTTACCATATGCATAATGAGAATGCCAGGAGAAGAAAGAGAAACAGAAGAAGCATTTGAAGCAATAATAACTAAGAATTTCCAAAAATTAATGATATACACCAAACCATAGATTCAAGGAGTTCAGAGATACCAAGAAGGTTAAAACCAAAACATCTATGCATAAAATCTAGGTATATCATATTCAAAATGCAGAATCAAAGGCAGAGAAATCTTGAAAGTAGCTAGAGGGAGGGGAAAAAAGCCTTACCTACAGAGAAGCAAGGATAAGAATTATATCAGTCTTTATTTCAGAACCTATGCAAGCAAGAGAGTAGAATGAAATATTTAATGTGTTGAAGAAACAAAACACCAGCCTATAGTTCTGTATACAGTAAAATTATTATTCAAAAGTGAGGAATAAATAAATACTTTTTCAGACAAACAAAAACAGTTTTTCAACAATAGACCTGCCTTGCAAGAAATGTCAAATTCTTAATGATATAGGTCAGAAACTCAAATGTACATAAAGAAACAGAGTGTTGAAGAAGGAATAACTGAAAGTAAAATTAAATCTTTTATTTTTCTTATCTAAACTGATCAAACATATAACAGTTTGTTGACAATAATAACAATGTATTCAGTGATTGTGGTTTATCCATAGGTGAAAGGAATGAAAGCAATGTTATAAAGGATGGGAGGGAAGAATTGGGAATATTCTGTTTTAACATGAAGTGGGATAGTGTTCTTTGAAAAAGGACTTGGGTTAGTTGAAAATGTATATTGAAAACTCAAGGGCAGCCACTAAAAAAAGTGAAAAAAAGAAGTATAATTGATATGCTAAAAGAGAAAGATAAAAAAATGAAATCATATAAAATGCTCAATTAAAATCAGAGAAGGTAGAAAAAGTAAAAGCAAAGATAGATTAAAAGTAAAGGGATTGGAGGTCAAGCATCATGGTGGTATAAGACATCCCTCATTTGTCTCCCTTTTAATAACTAAAATTTGTCATTCATTCAAAAGCAAAACTGTTCCTGTGGGAGTTGTGGGATCTAGCACGATAGGCTAAGGGACCCAGGATCAGTCTCACCCACCTGTGTAATTAGGCAGACAGACTTTGGTAGGGCCTGTGGAACCAGCAGGAGCGTTTGAACAGTCCCCATTCCTTCTTGGCTAAAGTTAGGGAATTCCTGGAGACTGCTGACTTAAGCAGATACCTGTGAATAGATGAGACTTTGGAGAAGTCCAGGCTTCCTGAGGAGAGCTTTCAGCACTTTGTCAGAGAAAAAATAATACAAGTTTGGATTCACTGGAGAAGTAAAATGAAATTGCGAGTGCCACCCTTCCCCCAAGGTGGCTTAGGAAGGAGACCCAATGGCCTCTACCACTGGGAAAGAGTGCAGTGAGTGAGTGCCTGGCTTCCACCCAGGGTTTTTAGGCACTCATGCCTTGGGGGGGGAGGGAGGAGAATGAGAAAGAGGCAGATAAGAAAATTAGAGCATTTTTTAAAAATTTAAATTCAATTAATTAACATATAGTATATTATTATTTTCAGAAGTACAGGTCAGTGATTCATCAGTTGTATATAATACCCAGTGCTCATTACATCACGTGCCCTCCTTAATGCCTATCATCCTGTTACCCCATCCCTCACCCTTCTCCCCTCCTGCCACTCTCAGTTTGTTTCCTATGGTTAAGAGTCTCTTATGGTTTGTCTCCCTCTTTGATTATGTCTTGTTTTATTTTTTCCTCTCTTCCTCTATGTTCTTCTGTTTTGTTTCTTAAATTCCACATATGAATGAAATCATGTAATTCTCTTTCTCTGACTTATTTTGCTTAGCATAATACCCTCTAGTTCCATCCATGTTGTTGCAAATGGCAAGATTTCATTTTTTTGGTAGCTGAGTAATATTCCACTATATATATATATATATATATATATATATATATATATATATATATATATATATATATACACACACCACATCTTTTTTACCCATTCAACTGTCAATGGCCATCTGGGCTCTTTCCATAGTTTAGCTATTATGGACATTGCTGCTATGAACATTGGGGTGCAGGTGCCCCTTCAAATCACTACATTTGTATCTTTGGTGTAAATACCCAGTAGTGAGATTCCTGGGGCAAAGGAATATCTCTATTTTCAACTTTTTGAGGAACCTCCATACTTTTTTTCCAGAGTGGCTGCACCAGCTTGCATTTCCACCAACACTGTAAGAGGGTTCACCTTCCTCCACATCCTCACCAACATCTGTTGTTTCCTGACTTGTTAATTTTAGCCATTCTGACTGGTGTGAGGTGGTATCTCATTGTGGTTTTGATGTGAACTTCCCTGATGCCAAGTGACGTTGAGCGTTTTTTTAAACAGGGAAACTGAGCTGGATATTCTGGTTTGGAAGCTAGAGAAGATTCATTCCTTTTTTTAAATTTTTTATCTTATTTTTAATTTTTTAATTTATTTAATTTATTTTTTTGTTTTTATTTATTTTTTTATTATGTTAGTCACCATAAGGTACATCATTAGTTTTTGATGAAGTGTTCCATGATTCATTGTTTGCATATAACACCCAGTGCTCCATGTAATACGTGCCCATCACCAGGCTAACCCATCCCCCCACCCCCCTCCCTTCTGAAACCCTGTTTGTTTCCCGGAGTCCATAGTCTCATGGTTCATCTCTCCCTCCAATTTCCCCCCCTTCATTTTTCCCTTCCTTCTCCTAATGTCCTCCATGCTATTCCTTATGTTCCACAAATAAGTGAAACCATATGATAATTGACATTCTCTGCTTGACTTATTTCACTTAGCATAACCTTCTTGAGTCCCATCCATGTCGATGCAAAAGTTGGATATTTATCCTTTCTGATGGCTGAGTAATATTTCATTGTATATATGGACCACAACTTCTTTATCCATTTATCTATTGAAGGGCATCTTGGCTCTCTCCATCGTTTGGCTATTGTGGACATTGCTGCTATGAACACTGGGGTGCATGTGGCCCTTCTTTTCACTACATCTGTATCTTTGGGGTAAATACCTAATAGGGCAATTGCTGGGTCATAGGATAACTCTATTTTTAATTTTTTGGGGAACCTCCACACTGTTTTCCAAAGTGGCTGTACCAGCTTGCATTCCCACCAACAGTGTAAGAGGGTTCCCATTTCTCCACAATCTCTCCAATATTTGTTGTTTCTTGCCTTGTCAATTTTTGCCATTCTAACTGGTATAAAATGGTATCTCAATGTGGTTTTGATTTTAATTTCCCTGATGGCTAATGATGATGAACATTTTTTTCATGTGTCTGGAAGCCATTTGTATGTCTGCTTTGGAGAAGTGTCTGTTCATGTCTTCTGCACATTTTTTGACTTGATCATTTGTTTTTGGGGTGTTGAGTTTGAGAAATTCTTTATAGATCTTGGATATCAGCCCTTTGTCTGTAGTGTCATTTGCAAATATCTTCTCCCATTCCGTGGGTTACTTCTTTGTTTTGTTGACTGTTTCCTTTGCTGTGCAGAAGCTTTTTATCTTGATGAAGTCCCAAAAGTTCATTTTCACTTTTGTTTCCCTTGCCTTTGGAGACGTGTCTTGAAAGAAGTTTCTGTGGCCGGTGTCAGAGAGGTTACTGCCTATGTTCTCCTCTAGGACTTTGATGTCCCACGTTGAGGTCTTTCATCCATTTTGAGTTTATCTTTGTGTATGGTGTAAGAGAATGGTCGAGTTTCTTTCTTCTGTATATAGCTGTCCAATTTTCCCAGCACCATTTATTGAAGGGACTGTCTTTTTTCCATTGCGTATTTTTTCCTGCTTTGTCGATTAGTTGACCATAGAGTTGAGGTCCATATGTGGGCTCTCTATTCTGTTCTAATGATCTATGTGTCTGTTTTTGTGCAGTACCATGCTGTCTTGGTGATCACAACTTTGTAATATAGCTTGAAATCACACAACATGATGCCCCCGCTTTTTCTTTTTCAACATTTCCTTGGTGATTCGGGGTCTTTTCTGATTCCATACAAATTTTAGGGTTGTTTGTTCCAGCACTTTTAAAAATGCCGTTGGTATTTTGATCAGGATGGTGTTGAAAGTATAGATTGCTCTGGGCAGCATAGACATTTTAACAATGTTTATTCTTCTAATCCATGAGCATGGAATGTTTTTCCATCTTTTTGTGTCTTCCTCAACTTCTTTTTCCTGTGTCTGTTGGCCATTTAGGTGTCTTCTATGGAGAAATGTCTGTTCATGTCTTCTGCCCATTTCTTGTATGGATTTTTTTGGGGGGGTGTTGATTTTGATAAGTTCTTTATAGATTTTTGGATACCAACCCTCTGATAAAACATTTTCAAAAACTCCTGTAGGTTGTCTTTTGGTTTTGTAGGCTGTTTCCTTTGCTGTGCAAAAGCTTTTTATCTTGATGAAATTCCAATAGCTCATTTTTGTCTTTGTTTCCTTTGCCTTTGGCGATGTGTCTAGCCAGAAATTGTTGTAGCAGGGGGCAAAAAAGTTGCTGCCTTTGTTCTCTTCTAGGATTTTGATGGATTCCTGCCTCACATTTAGGTCTTTCATCCATGTTGAGTTTATCTTTGTGTATGGTGTAAGAAAATGGTCCAGTTTCGTTGTGCAATATGTGGCTTTCCAATTTTCCGAACACCAGTTGTTGAAGATACTGTCTTTTTTTCCATTGGATAGTCTCTCCTGCTTTGTTGAAGATTAATTGACCATTGAGTTGAGGGTCCATTTCTGGGTTCTCTATTCTGTTCTATTGATCTATGTGTCTGTTTTTGTGCCAGTATCATACTGTCTTGATGATTACAGCTTTGTAATAGAGCTTGAAGTCTGGCACTGTGATGCCACCAGCTTTGGTTTTCTTTTTCAATGTTCCTCTGGCTGTTTGGGGACTTTTATGGTTCCATACAAATTTTAGAATTGTTTGTTCCAGCTCTGTGAAAAATGCTGGTGGTATTTTGATAGGCATTGCATTGAATGTATAGATTGCTTTGAGTGTATAGACATTTTAACAATATTTGTTCTTACAGTCCATGAGAACGGAATGTTTTTCCTTTGCACTGTGTCTTTTTTAATTTCTTTCATAAGTGTTCTATGCTTTTCAGAATACACATTTTTTACCTCTTTGGTTAGGTTTATTCCTAGGCATCTTATGGCTTTTGGTGCAATTGTAAATGGGATTTATCTTTCTGCTGCTTCATTGTTGGTGTATAGAAATGCTAGAGACTTATGTGCATTGATTTTATATCCTGCCACCTCCTGGATTTGTGTATCAGTTCTAGCAATTTTTTGGTGGAATCTTTCATGTTTTCTACATAGAATATCATGTTGTCTGTGAAGGGTGAAAATTTGACTTCTTCTTTGTTGATTTGGATGCCTTTTATTTCTTTTGGTTGTCTGATTGCTGAGGCTAGGACTCCCAGTACTATGTTGAACAACAGTGGTGAGAATGGACATCGCTGCTGTGTTCTTGACCTTAGGAACATTGAGGATGATATTAGCTGTGGGTCTTTCATATATGGACTTTATGATGTTGAGGTATGTTCCTCTAGTCCTACTTTGTTGAGGGTTTTTATCAAGAAAGGATGCTGTATTTTGTCAAATGCCTTTTCTGCATCTATTGAGAGGATCATGTGGTTCTTATCCTTTCTTTTATTAATGTGGTGTATCATGTTGATTTATTTGCAGATGTTGGACCACCCCTGCAGCCCAGGAATAAATCCCACGTGGCTATGGTGAAATCCTTTAAATGTACAGTTGGATCCATTTAGTCGCTATCTTGTTGAGAATTTTTGCATCCATGTTCATCAAGGATATTGGTCTACAATTCTCCCTTTTAGCGGGGTCTTTGTCCAGTCTGGGGATCAAGGTAATGTGGCCTTATAGAACAAGTTGGGAAGTTTTCCTTCCCTTTTTATTTTTTGAAACAGCTCAAAAGAATAGGTATTAGTTCTTCTTTAAATGTTTGGTAAAAACCCCTGGGAAGCCATCTGGCCCTGGTCTCTTGTTTGTTGGGAGATTTTTGATTACTTATTCAATTTCCTTGCTGGTTATGGGTGTGTTCAAGTTTTCTATTTCTTCCTGTTTCAGTTTTGGTAGTTTATAAATTTCCAGGAATACAACCATTTCTTCCAGATTGCCTAATTTGTTGGCATATCATTGCTTATAATATGTTCTTATAATTCTTTGTATTTCTTTGGTGTTCATTCTGATCTCTCCTCTTTCATTCATTATTTTATTTTATTTGGGTCCTTTATCTTTTTGTTTTTTGATAAGTCTGGCTAGGGGTTTATTGATCTTACTATTTCTTTCAAAGAACCAGCTCCTAGTTTCCTTGATCTGTTCTACTGTTCTTCTGGTTTGTATTTCATTGATTTCTGCTCGAATCTTTATTATTTCTCTTCTCCTGCTTGGTTTAGGATTTATTTGCTGTTCTTTCTCCAACTCCTTTAGGTGGAAAGTTAACTTGTGTATTTGAGACTTTTCTAATTTTTTAAGAAAGGCTTTTATTACTATGTACTTCCCTCTTAGGACCACCTTTGCTGTATCCCAAAGGTTTTGAATGGTTTTGTTTTCATTTTCATTTGTTTCCATGAATTTTTTAAATTCTTCTTTAATTTCCTGGTTGACCCATTCATTGTTTAGTAGGATGCTCTTTAACCTCCAAGTATTTGAGTTCCTTCCAAATTTCCTCTTGTGACTGAGTTCAGTTTTCAAAGTATTGTGGTCTGAAAATATGTGGGGACTAATCTCAATCTTTTGGTACTTGTTGAGCCCTAATTTATGACCTAGTATGTGATCTGTTCTGAACAATGTTCCATGTGCACTTGAAAAGAATGTGTATTCTGTTGCTTTAGGATGGAATGCTCTGAATATATCTGTTAAGTCCATCTGGTCCAGTGTGTCATTCAAAGCCCTGTTTCCTTGTTTATATTCTGCTTAGATGATCTGTCCATTGTTGTGAGTGGGGTGTTAAAGTCCCCTACTATTATTGTACTATTATCAATATGTTTCTTAAATATTATTATTAATTGGTTTATATAATTGGCTGCTCCCAAGTTAGGAGCATAAATATTTACAATTGTTATATCTTCCTTTTGGATAGACACTTTAAATATGATATAGTGTTAAAAAATAAATAAATAAATAAATATGATATAGTGTTCCTCTTCATCTCGTATTACAGTCTTTGGTTTAAAATCTAATTTGTCTGATATAAGGATTGCTACCTCAGCTTTCTTTTGATGTCCATTAGCATGATAAATGGTTCTCCACCCCTCACTTTCAATCTGGAGATGTCTTTGAGTCTAAAATAAGTCTCTTGTAGACAGCATATGGATGGGTCTTGCTTTTTTATCTAATCTGGTTCCGTGTGTCTTTTGATTGGAGCATTTAGCCCATTTACATTCAGAGAAATTATTGAAAGATAAGAATTTAGTGTAATTGTATTACTTGTGAAGTCACTGTTTCTGTATATTGTCTGTTTTCCTTTCTGGTCTATGTTACTTTTGTGCTCTCTCTTTGCTTAAAGATTAAAGGGATACAGTTCTTGCTGGCTGCATTCAGAACTCCAGTAGGAAGTCTGAACAAGACCCTTTGGGAAAACCTCACCCAAGGATCTCCCCATCTGACCTGTGGGTACCCCTAATGTTCCCAGTGTTAAGCCCACACCTATCGCCACTCTAAGCCAGGCTCCTGTGTGTCCTCCTGAGTGTGGTGGCAAGAGCGAGCTCCTTTATGAAGCAAGTGTGCTCAGAAAATAGGATAGGTCTGTGGGCAAGAGAGAAACCACAAACTTGAACTTTAGTGCCACCTTCTGGAAAACAAAAAAGGTTTCCAATAGCCAGTATGGTGTATTATAAGCTAGAGAGAAGACATACAAGCTTATGAATTCTGCCACAAAAGAAAGTGAAATGTGTGAAGCAGGTGTATCCATACAAAGGGAGAAAGTCACAGATACAAGCAGAACCAACAATAAAACTCCCAATTGAGGACAAGTAGTAAAGACTAGAGGAGGTGACTGCTACTTCAAATGTAAAACAACAAGAAAAAACACCAAGAATGAAGAATCAAGAAATATGACATCATGAAAAGAAAATGATCCTCCAGTAACAGAAATCAGATACCTGGAATTCTGTGATTTACTTGATAAGAAATTCAAAATAGATATTTTGAGGTATCTCAGTGAGCTATAAGAAAACACAAAGACAGAGGGGATTTAAAATGGTGGAGTAGTAGGGGGACCCTATTGTTGCCTCATCTCTCAAACACAGCTAGATAAATATCAAATCATTCTGAACACCCAGGAAATCAGTCTGGGGACTGAGAGGTCCCACAACACAACTAGATGGAAAAAAGAGGCCACACAGAGGAAGGTAGAAGGTGTGAGATTTGATTTGGGGGAGAAGAGAATCATAGATGCTATGGAGGGAAGGGACCCCTGATCAGAGAGAACAAGGGAAAAGAAATCCCTAACCTACAAGGGAAGACAAATAAAGTTAGCAGCAGATCTCTCCATAGACCAGAAGAAAGTGGCATGACATATTCAGTGTGCTGAATGGGAAAATTATGCAGCCAAGAATACCCAGCAAGGCTGTCATTCAGAATAGAAGGAGAGGCAAAAATTTTCCCAAACAGAAACTAAAGGAATTCGTGACCACTAAACCAGCCCTGCAAGGAATATTAAAGGAGACTCCACTCCCTGAGTGGGAAAGAAAGACCAAAACCAACAAAGACTAGAAAGGAATGGAGAATATCTCCATAAACACCAAATTTCTATTTTTTGGAACAGTTTCAGAAGAAGAGTTATATAATGGTAATATATATACTTAATATATATAATATAATGGCACTAAATTTATATCTATCACTCTAAATTCATTCATATAATCACTCTGAATGTAAATGGACTAAATGCTCCAATCAAAAGACATAGGGTATAAGAATGAAAAAAACAAAAAACAAACAAGACCCATCTATAAGCTCCCTATAGGAGACTCATTTTAGACCTAAAGACACCTGCAGATTAAAGGAGTGAAGGGATAGAGAGCCATCTATCATGCTAATAGACATCAAAAGAAAGCTGGAACAACCAAACTTAGACAAACTCGATTTTAAATCAAAGAATGTAACAAGACATGAAGAAGGGCACTATATCATAATAAAGAAGTCTATCCAATAAGAAGATCTAACAATTGTAAATATTTATGCCCCCAACATGGCAGCACCCAAATACATAAATCCATTAATAACAAATGTAAAGAAACTCATTGATAATAATACAATAATAGCAGGGGACTTTAACACCCCATTCACAGCAATGGACAGATCATCTAAGCAGAACACCAACAAGGAAACAAGGCTTTGAATGACACACTGGGCCAGATGAACTTAAAAGATATATTCAGAGCATTTCATCCTAATGCAGCAGAGTACACATTCTTTTCAAGTGCACAAGGAACATTCTCCAGAATAGATTACATACTATCAGGTCTCAACAAGTACAAATCATTGAGATCATACCATTCATATTTTCAGACCACAATGCTATGAAACTGGACAACAACCACAAGAAAAAATTTGGAAAGACCACAAATACATGGAGGTTAAAGGACATCATACTAAAGAATGAATGGGTTAACCAGGAAATTAAAGAAGAAATTAAAAAATACATGGAAGCAAAAGAAAATGAAAACATGACAGTCTAAAACCTTTGGGATCCTGTGAAAGCGGTCTACCTCAAGATGAAAGAAAAGTCTCAAATACACAACCTAACCTTTTGCCTAAAGGAGCTAGAAAAGAAACAGCAAATAAAGCCTAAATCCAGCAGAAGAAGGGAAATAATAAAGATTAGAACAGAAATAAATGATATAGAAACAAAAAAAACCCAGTAGAACAGATCAATGACACTAGGAGCTGGTTCTTTGAAAGAATTAATAAAATTGATAAATCACTATCCAGACTTATCAAAAAGAAAAGAGAAAGGACCCAAATAAATAAAATCACAAATGAAAGAGGAGAGATCACAAACAACATCACAGAAATACGATAATAAGAGAATATTATAAAAAATTATTTGCCCACAAATTTGACAATCATGAAGAAATTAATAAATTCCTAGAGACATACAAACTACCAAAACTGAAACAGGAAGAAATAGAAAATTTGAACAGATTGATAACCAGCAAAGAAATTGAATGACTAATCAGAAATCAGAACAAGCAAAAGTTCAGGGTCAGATGGCTTCCTAGGGGAATTCTACCAGACATTTAAAGAAAAGATAATAACTCTTCTTCTGAAACTGTTCCAAAAAATAGAAATGGAAGGAAAACTTCCAAACTCATGCTATAAGGCCAGCATTACCTTGATTCCAAAACCAGACAATGACCCCACTAAAAAGAACTATCGGCCAATATCCCTGATGAACATGGATTCAAAAATTCTCAACAAAATACTAGCAAATTGAATCCAACAGGTGTCCTCCAGAAGGAGTGCTGACTTCAGAGCGTCCATCCAAGATGACAGAATAAGTCAATATCTTTAGAAGTTGATAGCTTCTACCCAAGAGAAAAAAGAATCACTTTTTTTCTTCAGTACCCGTTCTATTTGCTCTGCTACTAATCTTGCCTATTATTACACGTTAATGTCTTCTAGAACACTAACATGATCTCTCTTATCTTTCACCTATTATTTTTGATCCACATCATCTTCTGACACTTAAGAACATAATTCTCTTTCCCAGTCTACAGCTACTACTCTGAATTTAACTAGTTGCTGAATCTGACATCCTCTTCCCCCCTCCACTAAAAAAAATTAATAGCATTTCTTTAATCACTTCAGAAGATATATTTTCTTTTATAGGTCCCAACCTTCCATCTTGTAAAAACTGACTCTTGACTTCATATCTTCAAAATGCCTCTACCAAGGGCATTACAAGACCTATCAGTAAGACCTAGATATTTTAAAGTAGGTACTGATATTGGGAATATGCTGGTGATTAAATTCAGTTTTTTATGTTCAGACATACTTTATCTAGTTTTGCAGAAATTAATTCCACTTGAGTTATTTGTCCATCTTAAGAGACACACATTTGACTCACTTTTTTGTGATAAATAACACCATGACTTCTTTTATAGTCAGTAGGCTTATACTTGCCATACACTAACCTATCCTCTTTATCAGGATAATTATTAGAGATGTCCAGATATTTAAAACTACCACTCCTTCAATGGATCATTCCCCCCACACACACAAACACACACAAAATTACCCAAGAATCCCCAAGATTAGGAATATATTAGCTCCTTTGGAGAACTCTTAGAAACTTGTTCCTTCTTTATGCATACCATGTGAGCTGCGATTCTTACCTTAGGAATGATACAACTGGAATAATAGTCCAAAACTCATCTTTGACTCTAGTAAAAGTCATAAATAGGCAACTCCTACTCTGAAGCCCAACAAACTAGTCTACATTCATTAGTTAGAGTTGTTATGGGCAATCACATAGCCCTAGATTTTCTCTTAATTACCTATAATAAATACTTCTTGCTGTACTTTTATACCACAAAACAAGCAAAACAGTCTGTGACTGAGCCTTATAAAAGGTCACCTAGATCTCTAAAACAAATCCAGCTATATTTATTGAGTGAATTTTATAGACTAGGCCCCTAAATTCAAGGTTTAATTCAAGTACTAATAATCATTATTCTGATAGTTGCTTGTGTTAACATTTGGTTGGCATATTCTCTCCTGAGTATTAAATACTATTGCATAGCCATTGCCACATCAGATGATTCAACAACTCATCATATAACAAAGGAGCAGGAAAGATTAATCCTAGTCCATCTATAGACAACATTCTCTAAACAACTTCCTAGTGAGCAAAATCTCAACAATGGTAAAAATATGGATATTATGGATAAATACCCTGCAGTCTTATGTTGACTGTCCTTGGCCAAAGGGAGAGGGGACTGACAAAGAACAAAGCAGCTCTGACATCGAGGAATGTGTCTAGTAATATCAACTAAGTCTTGGTGTTGCTAGGAGCTGGCCTGGCACTCACAGCAAGGCCCTGGTGTTCTCCCATTAAACAATTTCTTAGAACATAAATAGCAGACAAGACCATGCTGTGACCATGATAGAGCAAAACAAAAATAACACCACTCAGTAAACATGCCTGAATATAGACAAAACTAGGAATATTATCCAAATTACAAAAATGATAAAATATCCCTCTATACTGGCTAATATGAGTGATTGCTTCTTTATTAATCACTGTTTTAGTTTCAGCCATTCCTTCTTTATAAAATTCATTGAAAAAATAAAATAAAATGTATTGAGATACTCAATTATAGAATTCTACCTGCTTCCTTGCAGTATGCAATCCAGACTAAAAGCTCCTTCCATGAGTGTTCTCTGAAATCACTCAAAACAAACCCAAACCATTATATATTTTTATCATTTTACTGAAATGTTCCATGGTTCCCTAGTCTTATTCTCCCTCACTATAGTGAACAATAAACCCAAAATTTTAACCACAGATGTGATCCTTCTGGTCTTTGATTCAGGGAATTAACACTATATACATTTTTCTGATAGAAAAGTCAAACAATACAATCTAAGAATGTCCCTTCACTTTGTTACCATTGCCCAAATCTAAGTATTTCCCTCAGAATTAACAGTTAGTTTATGTTCCACACATATGGGACAATAAATAATGTCTTTGTAGTCTATCATGATTTTTTTTCCGTTTTTTAAAGATTTTTTTTAAATTTATTTGAGAGAGAGGAGAGAAAGCACTTGGGAGAGCAGGGGAAGGGGCAGAGGGAGAGAAAGAGAGAGACAGAGACAGAGAAAGAGAGCATCTCCAGCAGACTCCCTGCAGAGCATGGAGGTTGATGCAGGGCTTGATCCCATGACCAAGATCATGACCTGAGCCAAAATCAAGAGTCAGACGCTTAACTGAATGAGCCACCCAGGTGCCCCTTGATTTTTTTCCTTATAAAACTTTCTCTTTTGGAGATCATTCCATGGCATTAAATAAAGGTCTGCCCCATTGTTAAAATTAATCTGCTTAGATAAAAAAGATGTGGTCCATATATACAATGGAATATTACTCAGCCATCAGAAAGGATGAATACCCAACTTTTGCATTGACATGGATGGAACTGGAGGGGATTATTCTTAGTGAAATAAGTCAAGCAGAGAAAGACAATTATCATATGGTTTCACTTATATGTGGAACATAGGAATAGCATGGAGGACATTAGGAGAAGGAAGGGAAAAATGAAGGGGGGGAATTGGAGGGGGAGACAAACCATGAGAGACTATGGACTTCGGGAAACAAACTGAGGGTTTCAGAGGGGAGGAGGGTGAGAGGATGGGTTAGCCTGGTGATGGGTATTAAGGAGGGCACTGTTGCATGGAGCACTGGGTGTTATATGAAAACAATGAATCATGGAACACTACATCAAAAACTAATGATGTACTGTATCGTGACTAACATAACATAATTAAAAAAATAATTTGCTTAATTTTGTGCCTGATTTGAAAAAATCTCCACCAATATTCCACAATATTCTTGGATACATCTGGATTTAGCCATTCTCTTATTGTTGCCCATGTTTCACTATTACCAACAATACCTTGATGACCATTCCTGGTTTATGTCTTGGTTTATTTTCCCCATTGAGGATGATATTAGCTATGGGTTTCTCATATATGGTCTTTATTACATTCCTTCTAAACTTACTTTGTTGAGGGTTTTTATCATGAATGGATCTTGTACTTTGTCAAATGCTTTCCCTGCATCTATCGAAATGATCATATGGTTCTTATCCTTTCTTTTATAAATGTAATGATTACATTGATTGATTTGCAAATATTGAACTGCCCCTGCAGCCCAGGAATAAATCTCATTTGATTGTAGTGAATTGTTTTTTAAAAGATTTATTTATTTGAGATAGAGTGAGAGAGAGAGAGTGCAAGCAGGGGGGAGGGATGGAGGAAGAGGGAGAAGCAGGCTTCCCACTGAGCAGGGAGCCCAATGTGGGGCTCAATCCCAGGACCCCAGGATCATGACCTGAGCTGAAGGCAAATGCTTAAACTGACTGAGCCACCCAGGGACCCCTACGGTGAATGATTTTTTAAATGTATTGTTGAATTTGGTTTGCTGGTATTTTATTGAGAATTTCTGCATTTGTGTTCATCCAGGATATTGGTCTATAGTTCTCTTTTTTTAGTGGTGTCTTTATCTGGTTTTGGTATCAGGGTAATAATGGCCTCATAGAATGATTTGGAAGTTTTCTTTCATCTATTTTTTGAAATAGTTTGAGAAGAATAGGTATTAACTCTTATGTATATTTTGTTTGTTGTGAGTTTTTTGATTACTGATTCAATCTCCTTGCTGGTAATCAGTCTAATCAAATTTTTCTATTTCTTCCTGTTTCAGTTTTAGTAGTTTACATTTTCTAGGAATTAATCCATTTCTTCTAGGTGTCCAATTTGTTGGCATATAGGTTTTCATAATATTCTCTTATAATTGTATTTTGGTGGTGTTGGTTGTTATTTCTCTTCTCTTATTTGTTATTTTATTTATCTGTGTCCTTCCTCTTTTCTTTTTGATAAGTCTGCTAGAGATTTATTAATTTTATTGATGTTTTTAAGGAACCAGCTCCCGGTTTTATTGATCTGTTCTACTGGTATTTTTTGTTTCTGTATCAGTTACTTCTGCTCTAGTCTTTATTATTCCCCATGTTCTGCTGCCTTTAAACTTCTTTTGTTATTCTTTTTCTAGCTTCTTTACGTGTAAGGTTAGGTTGTTTATTTGAAAATGTTCTTGCTTCTTGAGGTAGGCTTGTATTGCTATATACTTCCCTCTTGGGACTGCTTTTGCTGCACCCTAAAAGTTTGGACTGTTCTGTTTTCATTTTCATGTGTTTCCATGCACTTTTTGATTTCTTCTTTGATTTCCTGATTGACACATTCATTCTTTAGTACCATGCTTAACCTCCATGTATTTGTGGTCTTTCCAAATTTTTTCTTGTGGTTGACTTCTAGTTTCATAGTGATGTGGTCAGAAAGGATACATGATATGATTTCAGCTTTTTGTATTTGTTGAGGACTGATTTGTGACCTAATATGTGATCTATTCTGGAGAATGTCCCATGTGCACTTGAAAAGAATGTGTATCCTGCTATTTTAGGATGGAGTGTTCTCAATATATCTGTTAAGTTCATCTGGCCCAGGGTGACATTCAAAGCCATTGTTTCCTTAAGGATTTTCTGTTTAGATGATCTGTCTCTTGATGTAAGTGGGGTGTTAAAGTCCCTTACTATTATTGTATTATTATCAATTAGTTGCTTTATGTTTGTTATTAATTGTTTTATATATTTGGGTGCTCCCATGTTGGGGGCATAAACATTTACAATTGTTATATCTTCTTGTTGGATTGTCCCCTTTATGATTATATAGTGCCCTTCTCTGCCTCTTGTTATAGTCTTTGTTTTAAAGTCTAGTTTGTTACTGTAAGTGTTGATACTCTGGCTTTCTTTTGACATCCATTTGTGTGATAAATGCTTATCCACCCCCCAACTTTCAATCTGCAGGTGTTATTAGGTCTAAAATGTCTCTTGTAGGCAGCATATAGATGGGGCTTAGTTTTTTTATCCATTCTGACACCCTATTTCATTTGATTAGAGCATTTAGTCCATTTACATTCAGAGTAATTATTGATAGATATATATTGCATGCCATTTTCTTACCTGTTTTGTCTTTGTTTGTCAGAGATTTTCTCTGATCCTTCCTTGTCTTTGTGACTTTTGGTCTCTCCTTTCTTCTCAAAGAGTTCCCTTTAATATTTCTTGCAGGGCTGGTTTAGTGTCACAAGCTCTTTTAGTTATTGTTTGGGAAACTCTTTATCTCTCCTATTCTGGACAATAGCCTTGCTGGATAGGGTATTCTTGGCTGCAGATGTTTCCCATTTGGCACTTTGAATATATCATGCCACTCTCTGCTGGCTTGCCACATTTCTGTTGAGAAATCTGCAGCTAGCCTTATGGGTCTTCCTTTGTAAGTTAAGGACTTCTTTTGTCTTGCTGCTTTTAAGATTTTTTTTCTTTATTGCTATATTTTGCAAATTTAATTAAAATGTGTCTTGGTTTTGGCCTGTTTTTTAAAAAAATTTGATGGGCGTTTTCTGTGCCTCCTGGATCTGGATCTCTTTCCTTCCCCAGATTAGGGAAGTTTTCAGCTATTATTTCCTCAAATAAATTTTCTGCCCCCTTTTCTCTCTCTTCTGGGACTTATAACATGAATGTTATTATGTTTGATGGCATCACTGAGTTGCCTAAGTCTATTCTCATGTTGCATAATTCTTCTTTTTCTCTTTTGTTCTGCTTCATTATTTCCCATTATTTTGTCTTCTAGTCACTAATTTGTTCCTCTGCTTTTTCCATTCTGCTGTTCACTGCATCGAGTGTGTTTCTAATATCATTTATCACATGCTTCATCTCTGATTGTTTTTTAACTCTTTTATTTCTGTGGTAAGGGTCTCACTAATGTTTTGTATTCTTTTCTGAAGCCCAGTGAGTATACTTATGATTGTTGTATTAAATTGTCCATCAAGCATGTTACTTATATCTGTTTTGCTCAGCTCTCTGGCTGTGGCATTATTTTGTTCTTTCATTTGGCATAAATTCCTCCATCTTGACATTTTGTGTAAGTCTCTACTTTCTTTGGTGTGTTAGAAAAACCACTTATGTCTCATGCTCTCTCTCTTCCATGTGGCCTCTTCTCTCCCTTTAGTTGTAGAGTTTGTTCTGTCCATCTTCAGGTCAGTTTCTGGGGTACTTAGAATGATTTGATAGTTATCTAGTTGTGTTAGTGGGAGATGAGTCTAGGGTCCTACTCTACCACCATCTTCTTCTCTCTCCCTGTATTTTCATTTCTTGTCCTAAAATGATTACTGAAGAAGTAGAATAACATTTTAAATGCTAAAAAAAATTTCCAAATTGCTGTTCAGTTTCCCCCCAGAGTGTAATCAACACTAGATACCATTTCCACACTGATTACACAAAACAATCCAACGACTAAAAATGGCATCTCATTGTTATCCAATTTTTTCCACTTCAAATGAAGATGCTCATATCTTCATCTAAATATATTAAATAAGTTGAGAGTTTTGAGAAATAATGCTACAAGTTTCTTTAGCCCAGTAGTGGTTACAGTAAGAACTTAAATAATGATCTATTTACAGCTTTTTATTTATTTTATTTTATTTTTTGCTATCAGGCTGAGGGCTGGCACTGTATGCCAGGTCCTGCTCTTAATGAGCTCTCTGTACATTATTCTTGTATTTATTTAAAAAATTTACTGAATATCTACTATGTGGCAAACAAGCATTATTTTAAGTGATAGGAAAGCAGCAGCAAGCAAGATTCCTTTTTTAAGATGATAAAACTGCAGGTTTTTTAGACAATAAAAAGGTAAGTAAATCATCATCATCAGTATTCTTATATCTACCTAGATTAGTCTGGAAGGAGGCAACCTGTCATATTCAAATTATAGCAAATTAAAAGATGTGCAGTGGATAAATAGAAGAAGAATGGCAGAAAGTCAATAATTGTTGAAGCTTAGTGATAGAGCTACCAATTTTATTATATATAGTTCTTTTTACTTTTGATGTGTTTGAAATTTACCATAATAAAAATTTTAAAATAAAATTATAGCAGCATATCCTCCAAGGGGTGGAGTAAAGCTATAAGAAAGATTTTCAATTTTTTTTCTGGAATGCAAATTTTTGGCTTTGCTGTGATGAAAATGTGCTAATGAAATGAAGCCTGTGGGGATGAGAGTCTCCATTAAGAGAGATTTAAAAGACCCTCATTCAATATGTAAACTGGTGTGAAAAAAAAAAAACACTGGTAAAACCCATTTTGGGGACAATCCAGCAATTCTGGGTATGGGCTAGGTGAGAGATAATGTTTTTAGGGTATTTGTTGTTAATTTTCTCCATGTGGTTGTTGATTTTTTTTTGAGGATAATTTCCTTTTATTAAAGACATGAATACAAAATTCTTAAGGGCAAAGGAGAAGAATGTCTATAATTTACTTTAAAATACTTAAGTAATAAAAATAGATGAAGCAAATATCATTAAATTAATAAGACTAAAATCTAGGTGATGCTGATTCTGGGTATATGGTAGTGGTAGCTACTTAGATTTTTTATATCTCTGAATCCCTACAAAAACCCACTGACAATATTTACAACAAAACTAGATGACAGAGTTTTCCCATGGTCCCTAAAATACAAGCAGATGGACCCCAACAATCACAAGATCTGCATACAGGTCTTGTCTATGGAGGAGAATAAAGCTGTGAGCTACTTCCCACCCTAAGCCTGTCTGACTCAATACCTCATGCTCTTTCCATTACACTGAGCTCTCTCACACTGGGTGAGGCATTCATCTAGCCTCGAAGAGGCTTCTGACGTTGCTGTCATTTCCTAAGCTTCTTAATGGGGCTTTTTGTTGATAGTCATCGCCTGTAACCAGAATGTAAAAGCCAGATGCACTCTGAATTTATGCTAATAATTTTTCATTTGAAATTCAAAAAGAAATTTGGTTAGGATAGGCCAGAATTTTTTTTCTCACTCTCTCCATCAGGTGGCATAAAACATTCCAAAAATCATTTTACATACAACAGAGTAAACATAATTAGAGCTTCATTACCCACAATTAACAGCACTGAATAATTTATGTAGGTCTTTATTGGTCCAAATTGTTGCTGGTATTTTTAACAAAAACATCATCTGCTCTTTGATGAATCACATCATAAAGTTTTATTTTACCCAGTATTTGTAATCTTGCCTCCCTTCTTATATATAAATCATTCTTAAATAATTTAAGACATAAGAAGTTGCAAAATTAGTACAGAGAATTTACCTGCACCCTTCACCCAGAGTCCCCAAAATATAATATAACCAACATACAATATCAAAACCAGAAAATCCACAATAGATTATTATATTATCAACTCAATTACAGACCTTATTCTGATTTCACCAGTTTCTATATGTACTTTTTATGGTGTATATCTCTATGAAATATTATTACATATAGATTAGTATAGTCATCATCACAATCAGGATACAAAACTTTTATCACCACAAGAAACAGCCTGTTGCTACCCTTTTATGGTCAAACTCTCCTTGCAACCCTAACCGTAGGAAATACCAATATCTTTTCAATCTTTATAATTTCGTCATATAAGAATGTTATATAAATGGAATAACATGGTATGTGATCTTTTGAGATTGGTTTCTTGCACTTAGCATATGTTTTTGAGATTGATCCAAGTATTGCATGTATTAATAGTAATAGAATTACTGTTGTGTAGTAGTATTCAGTTGTGTGGATGCACCACAGTTTGTTTATCTATTCAACCCTTTGAAAAGCATTTGGGTTGTTTCCAGTTTGGGACTATTACAAATAAAACTGCTATGAACATCTGTGAATAGGTGTTTGTGTCAGCACAAGTTTTCATTTACCTAGGATAAATACCCAGGAATGTAATAGAAGGATCACACAGTATGCACATATTAAACATAAAAAGAACCTGCCAAACTTTTCCAGAGCAGCTGTACAATTTGACATTCCAAACAGCAATGTATGAGAGATTCAATTTCCTTGCGTTTTGTCAGTACTTGGTATTTTCCAATTATATATTTTTAGCAACATTAATAGTTGTGTAGTAGTATCTCATCATAGCTGTAACTTGTATTTCCCTAATCTTTGATTATGTTAAATGTATTTTGATGTGTTTATTTTGACATCTATATAACCTCCTTGGTGAAGTGTCTTTTCTGACTTTGTCACTCTTAAAGTTTATTAATTTTATAGAGCTTTAAAAGAACAGCTTTTATTATGAAGGATTTTCTCTTTTTTTTTCTTTTTAAATAGTACATATTTTATTAGTTTGTACTAATACATTTTCATATTACAAAGGCAATTTAGTGGAAGAGTCTTTTGATATTTGAATCATTTGAAATAACACAAAACAGAACTATACATTTAAAAAAAATCTTCATTTAGGTAACAAAAAAAGACAAGTTAAACAAAAAAATTTCCTTTCTTACAGGTTGGTATTGAAGTGGATCTAATTCGGTTTTCTTTTTAAAAGCCTCTAAAGACAAAAGCAGCTTAAAACCTAATTCAGATAAATAAAAAACTTTTTTCACTAAACTACTGGTCTCCAGCACCATTTTCTGTTTTCTGTTGTTTTCGTGTAGGTTCTTCTTCTTTGTCTTGTTCTTCTCTTGCTCTTTTTACTGGTCCAGATGCACCATTTTGATCATGTTCCTCATCACTATCAAATTTAGTTTTCTTGCCCTGAAACTGTACTTTTCCTTTAGCAGACCCAGTCTGGGCAGCTTTATTTCCTTTTCCTTTTCCTTTAAATCTGCCACCTTTTGATTTCCATTTGTTTAGAGATTCTTGTTGATCTTCTGTGATTTTTTTCAGTGCTTCCTTTTCCACATCTCCTTCTAGTACTTCCCAGGTCACTTCTTTGTTCCTTAATTGTAGGTTACCACTATTTGCATCTTTGGCTTTATCCAGTGCTTCCTTAGCTTTTTCTTTAAAAAGAATTATCCCTCTTTTGCTCCTCTGAAAAGTCTATCCATTTTATTTCACCACGACTTGAGAAAAGGATGTGCAAATCTTCTCTACAGGTCTGATCATCTAAGTCTCCTGAAAATTTCAGCAAGCAGCCAACCTTTTCTTCCAGAGATTTCATTTCAGCATTTTCTGCTAATTTTTGTTTTTCTTCTTGCTCTTGTTTAGCTCATAATTTAGCTTCCACTTTATTTTGCTTTCTTTCTTCATTTTTTTTTTTTTTGCAAAGTAATCTTCCTTGAAAAGTATTAGCAGGTCTGTATCTTTATACTTCTGGCCAGGGGTGGCAACAAATTTCTTAGCAGATTCAATACTATCAAACACAGCAAATATTGATCCCTTAAATGCTTTGTGTAATGTTCTTCTCATCTGAATATTTAGTACTTGACCTTTATCTTCTAACCATTCTTTTATGTCATCAAGGGTTGCATTAGTTGGGAAGCCTTTAATATAAACATCTGTTTTTTACATCATTCTTAACATTCATCTGTCACTTCAGGGAGGGGTTTGCTTGGAGATCTGATTTTAGTTTTATCTTCACTTATTTCCATGAATTCAGCCTTTGATTTGCTCAATGCTTCCACTATTACATTAAAGTCTGTTGTTAGGGTGCCTGGGTGGCTCAGTTGGTTAAGCAACTGCCTTCGGCTCAGGTCATGATCCTGGAGTACCGGGATCGAGTCCCACATCGGGCTCCCTGCTCAGCAGGGAGTCTGCTTCTCCCTCTGACCCTCTTCCCTCTCGTGCGCTCTATCTCTCATTCTCTCTCTCTCAAATCAATAAATAAAATCTTTAAAAAAAAGTAAAAAAAAATAAAGTCTGTTGTTAGACGGTTTAACCTATTGAATTTTATCATTATCTCCAAAGGCACCCAGCCTTCATCCAGTTTGATCTGTTCCTTTAAAAATTTGTTTCGTGGCAAATTGAAGTCACCAAAATAATACTCAATTTGATGACAGATTTTGGCCTCGAGAGCAGCCATTTTTTCATTATCACCATTTTCAGCCATTGTGGCTATCTTTAAGGTCCCGGTCCCACAAAGCCACGCCGCACAAACACCAACAGCGACAACAACGTAGGATTTTCTCTTTTATTGTCCTCTTTTTGATTTCCCGGATTTCAGCTTTTAATTATTTCCTTCCTTCTACTTTTTTTGTGTTTATTTTTTTCTCTTCCTAGCTTCTTGAGGTGTGAGCTTAGATTATAGATTTGAGACCACTCTCCTTTTCCTAATATATGGATTCAGTGCTACAAATTTCATTTTAAGTACTCAGCTCCAAATTTTTATTTGCATCAATATTTCACTTTTGTTTATTTTTTTTCTATCTTGACTTCTTCTCTGACCCATGAATTATTTAGAAGTATATTGTTTAATTTCATGTGTTTGGATATTTTTTTGTTACCTTTCTGTTATTGACTTCCAATTTATTTCCACTATGGTCAGAAATCATAGTTTGTATGAATTAAAATATTTTTTAAAGGTTTATCTTAGGATCCAATATATATTCTAACATAATGAGCACAGCATGTGAGCTTGAAAATATACTCCATGCTTTTGTTGTTTTTTAATGTGTTCTGTAGATTGTATGGGTAGATGTTATTATTCACTTCTATTTCCTTGCTAACACTTTGTCTATTTCTCCTTTTAGTTCTGGGTTTTTTCCTTCATATATTTTGCAACTCTGTTGTACAGTGCATATATATTTAAGATTATTATATTTTCCTGTTGAACTGACCCTTTTATCATTATGTAATGGCCTTCTTTGTCTTTGCCTCTTTATTTCTGGTAAATTTTTGCTGTGAAGTCCTACATTGTGTGATATTTTTTCAGTTTTATTGGGATATAAATGACAAAATTGTAAGATATTTAAAGTGTACATAATTTTATACATGTATACATTGTGAAAGGATACCCCTCATTGAGTTATTTAACACATCCATAACCTCACATATATATTCCCTCCCTTTTTTGAAGGAAAGCACTTAAGTTCTACTTTGTTAGCAAATTTTAATTATACAGTATGATGTTATCAACTATAGCCACCATGTTATACATTAGATTCTCAGATCTTTTTCATCTTAAAGTTGTATCCTTTTACCATTACCCTCCCCCAGCCCCTAGCAACCATTTTTCCTCCTCCTCCTCCTCCTCCTCCTTTCTTCTTCTTCTTCTTCTTCTTCTTCTTCTTCTTCTTCTTCTTCTTCTTCTTCTTCTTCTTTCTTCTTCTTTCTTCTTCTTTCTTCTTCTTCTTTCTTCTTCTTCAGAATCCACATTATAAGTGATACCAGGCAGTATTTGCCTTTCTCTGTCTGGCTTATTTCACTTAGCAAAATGCCCTCCAGTTTCATCCATGTTATAACAAATGAGAATTCCTTTATTTTTTTATGGTTGAATTATATTCCATACTATATATCTATATAGATATATATATATATACACATACACATACATACACACCACATCTTCTTTAGCTATTTTTCCATTGACACTTAGGTTGTTTTCATACCTTTTCTATCGTAAATAATGCTGCAGTAAACATAGGAATGCAAATATCTCTTCAAGATAATGGTATCATTTCCTTTCCCAGAAATGCTTCTACTCTTATTTCACTAACAAACAGACTTTTGAAATACTCCAACAAACTCCAGCATTGAATAGGGTTGACATCAGCACAGACCTCACCCGGGGGATGGTGATTGGGACTTCTGTTACTCAAAGAAAAATGAGTGTCCAGGATTGTGGAAGTGACATCACAAGGACTTCATACATTGCAGAAATTCAGGTTAAAACACCCACCTGCAGGTCTCAGGTGGAGGCTAACTTGAGAAGGAGTGATTGAAGGCTGTTGGCTTCTCCATATCTGTGATATATGCCTAAAAGTGTAATTTCCAGGACGTATGTGAAGTCCTTTACAGGTTTTAAAAGGAATTGTCAAATGGCTAACAGACACATGAAAAAATGCTCAACATCACTCAGCATCCTGGAAATACAAATCAAAACCACAATGAGTTACCACCTCACACCAGTCAGAATGGCTAAAATTAACACCTCAAGAAACAACAGATGTTGGCCAGGATGGAGAGAAAGGCGAACCCTCTTACACTGCTGGTGGGAATGCAAACTGCTGCAGACACTCTGCAAACAGTATGGAGGTTCCTCAAAAAGTTAAAAATAGAACTGCCCTACAACCCAGCAATTGCACTACTAGGTATTTACCCGAAGGATACAAAAATAACTACTCGAAGGGGCACATGCACCCTAATGTTTATAGCAGCAAGGTCCACAATAGCCAAATTATGGGAAGAGCCCAAACATCCATCAACTGATGAATGGATAAAGAAGATGTGGTGTATGTATATATACAGTGGAATATTACACAGCCATCAAAAAACAATGAAATCTTGACAGTTGCAATGACATGGATGGAACTAGAGGGTATTATGCTAAGTGAAATAAGTCAGTCAGAGAAAGACAAATATATGATTTCACTCATGTGGAATTTAAAAACAAAACAAGATCATAGGGGAAGGGAAAGAAAAATAAAATAAAAACAGAGAGAGAGACAAACCATAAGAGACTCTTAACTCTAGGAAAAAAACTGAGGGTTCCTGGAGGGGAGGTGGGTGGAGGGATGGGGTAACTGGGTGATGGGCATTAAGGAGGGCACTTGATGTAATGAGCACTGGGTGTTATATGCAACTGATGAATCACTAAACTTCTGCATGTGGCCAATTTTCCCAGCACCATTTGTTCAAGAGATTTGTATTTTTCCATTGGATATTCTTTTCTTCTTTGTCGAAGATTAATTGACCACAGAGTTGAGTCTCTATTCTGTTCCATTGATCTATTTTTCTGTTTTAGTGCCAGTACCATGCTGTCTTGATGATTACAGCTTTGTAATACAGCTTGAAGTCTGGAATTGTGATGCCTCCAGCTTTGGTTTTCTTATTCAACATTCCTTTAGCTATTTGAGGTCTTTTCTGATTCCATACAAATTTTAGAATTGTTTGTTCCAGCTCTGTGAAAAATGCTGGTGGTATTTTGATAAGCATTGCATTGAATGTATAGATTGCTTTGGGTGGTATAGACATTTTAACAATATTTGTTCTTACAATCCATGAGCATGGAATGTTTTTCCATTGCACTCTTTTTAAATTTCTTTCATAAGTGTTGTATACTTTTCAGAATACACATCTTTTAGTTGGTTAGGTTTATTCCTAGGCATCTTATGGCTTTTGGTACAATTGTAAGTGGGATTTATCTTTCTGCTGCTTCATTGTTGGTGTATAGAAACGCAAGAGACTTCTGTACATTGATTTTATATCCTGCCACTTTGCTGGATTTGTGTATCAGTTCTAGCAATTCTTTGATGGAGTCTCTCATGTTTTCTATGTAGAGTATCATGTTGTCTGTGAAGGGTGAACATTTGACTTCTTCTTTGCTGATTTGGATGCCTTTTATTTCTTTTGGTTGTCTAATTGCTGAGGCTAGGGCTTCCAGTACTATGTTGAACAACAGTGGTGAGAGTGGACAATCCCTGCTGTGTTCCTGACTTTAGGGGAAAAGCTCTCAGTTTTTCCCCATTGAGGATGATATTAGCTGTGGGTCTTTCATATATGGACTTTATGATGTTGAGGTATGTTCCTCTATTCCTACTTCGTTGAGGGTTTTTAACAAGAAAGGAAGCTGTATTTTGTCAAATGCCTTTTCTGCATCTATTGAGAGGATCATGTGGTTCTTACCCTTTCTTTTATTAATGTGGTGTATCATGTTGATTTATTTGCAGATGTTGGACCACCCCTGCAGCCCAGGAATGAATCCCACTTGGCCATGGTGAAAATCCTTTAAATGTACTGTTGGATCCAATTGGCCGCTATCTTGTTGAGAATTTTTGCATCCATGTTCATCAGGGATATTGGTCTACAATTCTCCCTTTTAGTGGGGTCTTTGGTTTGGGGATCAAGGTAATGTGGCCTCATAGAATAAGTTTGGAAGTTTTCTTTCCATTTCTATTTTTTGGAACAGTTTCAGAAAAACAGGCATTAGTTCTTCTTTAAATGTTTGGTAGAATTCTCCTGGGAAGGCACCCGGTCCTGGACTTTTGTTTGTTGGGATATTTTTGATTACTGATTCCATTTCTTTTCTGGTTCTGGGTCTGCTCAGATTCTCTATTTCTTCCTGTTTCAGTTTCAGTAGTTTATATGTTTCTAGGAACTTATGCATTCTTTCCAGATTGCCTGATTTGTTGACATATAATTGCTCATAATGTTCTCTTATAATTGTATTTCTGCAGTGTTGGTTGTGATCTCTCCTCTCTCATTCATGATTTTGTTTATTTGGGTCCTTTCTCTTTTCTTTTTGATAAGTCTGGCTAGGGGTTTATCAATCTTGTTAATTCTTCAAAGAACCAGCGCCTATTTTTGTTGATCTGTTCTGTGTTTTTCATTTGTATGTCATTGATTTCTGCTCTAATCTTTAGTATTTCCTTTCTCATTCTGGATTTAGGCTTTATTTCTGTTCTTCCTCCAGCTCCTTTAAGTGTAAAGATAGCTTGTATATTTGAGATTCTTCTTGCTTCTTAAGCAAGGCCTGTATTCCTATATACTTCCCCCTTAGGACCACCTTTTCTGCTTCCCAAAGGTTCTGGACTGTCCTGTTTTCATTTTCATTTGCTTCCATGTATTTTTTAAATTCTTTTTTAATTTCCAGGTTGACCCATTCATTCTTTAGTAGGATGTTCTTTAATCTCCATGTATTTGTGGTCTTTCCCATTTTTTTCTTGTGCTTGATTTCAAGTTTCATAGCATTGTGTTCTGAAAATATGCATGGTATGATCTTGATTTTTTATACTTTTTTTGAGAGAGAAAGAGCACATGAGTCAGGGAAGGGGACATAGGGAGAGAGAGAATCTTAAGCAGGCTCCACCCTCAGTGTGGAGCCTGATGCAGGGCTCGATCTCATGACCCTGAGATCATGACCTGAGCTGAAATCAAGAGTCAGACACTTTACCGACTGAGCCACCCAGGCACCCCTTTTTGTACTTGTTGAGGGTTGATTTGTGACCCAGAATGTGATCTGTTCTGGAGAATATTCCATGTGCACTGGAAAAGAATGTGTATTCTGCTACTTTAGGATGAAATGCTCTAAATATACCGGTTAAGTCCATCTATTCCAGTGTGTTATTCACAGTCCTTTTTTTCCTTGTCGATCTTCTGTTTAGATGATCTGTCCATTGCTGTGAGTGTGGTGTTAAAGTCCTCTACTATCAATGACTTTCTTCAAGTTTCTTATTAATTGATTTATGTATTTGGCTCCTCCCAATTTAGGAGCATAAATATCTATAATTGTTAGATCTTGTTGGATAGACTCCTTTATTTTGATATGGTGCCTTTCTTCAACTCTAATTAGAGTCTTTGGTTTAACATCTGGTTTGTCTGATATAAGGTTGGCTACTCCAGCTTTCTTTTGATGTCCATTAGCATGATAGATGGTTCTCCACCCCCTCACTTTCAATCTGGAGGTGTCTTTGGGTCTAAAATGAGTGTATTGTAAGCAGTATATCAATAGGTCTTGTTTTTTTTTTTATCCATTCTGATACACTATGTCTTTTGATTGGAGTATTTAGTTCATTTACATTCAGAGTAACTATGGAAATATATGAATTTGGTGCCATTCTATTACCTGTAAAGTCACTGTTCCTCTAGACTGTCTCTATTCCTTTCTAGTCTTTGTTACTTTTCATCTCTCTTTTTGCTCAAAGGGCTCCCTTTAATATTTCTTGCTGGCTGGTTTAGTATTCATGATCTCCTATAGTTTTTGTTTGTCTTGGAAACTCTTTATCTCTCCTTCTATTCTGAATGACAGCCTTGCTGGGTAAAGTAATCTTGGCTGCATAATTTTCCCACATAGCACTTTGAATATTTCATGCCAGTCCTTTCTGGCCTGCCAGGCCTCTGTGGACAGGTCTGCCACCAGCCTTATGTGTCTACCCTTGTAGGTTAAGGACCTTTTCTACTGAGCTGCATTCAGAATTCTCTATCTTTGCATTTTGCAAGTTTCACTGTGATATATCATGGTGTTGACCTGTTTTTTTGTTTTGTTTTGTTTTGTTTTGAGGGGCGTTCTCTGTGCCTCTTGGACTTGAATGCTTGTTTCCTTCCCCAAATTAGGGAAGTTCTCAGCTATAATTTGTTCAAATAAACCTTCTGCCTCTTTTTCCCCACTCTTCTGGGACTCCTATAATATGGATATTATTTCACTTTACAGAATCACTGCATTCCCTTCAGTCTACCTTCGTGATCTAATAGTTTTCTTTTTCTCTTCTTTTCATCTTCAAATTTTCCCAATTTTATCATCTATATCATCTATCCTCTCCTCTGCTTCTTTAAACCTTGTAGTGATTATATCCAATCTATTTTTCATCTCAGTTATAACATTTTTAAAAAAGATTTTATTTATTTATTTGACAGAGAGGACACAGTGAGAGAGGGAACACAAGCAGGGGGCATGGGAGAGGGAGAAGTAGGCTTCCTGCCGAGCAAGGAACCCGATGCGGGGCTCGATCCCAGGACCCTGAGACCATGACCTGAGCTGAAGGCAGACACTTAACAACTGAGCCACCCAGGCACCCCAGTTATAGCATTTTTTTAATTTAATCCCGACTAGTGTTTAGGTTTTTTTTTATCCGTGCAGCCAGGTTTCTCTGATGTCTTGTGTGCTTTTTTCAAGTCCAGCTAGTAGTCTTTTGACTGTTGATCTAGATTGCTCTTCAGATATATTGCTTATATCTGCTTTGAGCATGACCCTGGTTGTGATACCTTCCTGACCTTTCTTTTGAGGAGAATTCCTCCATTTTGTCATTTTGGCTAAGTTTCTATCTTTTGAGTGTTATGAAAATTTGCTGTTTCCTGCTCAGAATAATGCTATAATAGAAAGAGGTCATACACTGTCCAGGACCTGGCACTTCAGGAAATGTTTCTGGTATATGTTGTGTGCACTCTGCTGTTGTGTTTTGGCTGCTCTTTCCCCCTGGTCCATCCTCTGCAGCATTCCAGTGGGGAATGTTTGGACCTTTATCTAGGTGTTGAAGAAAGTCTGAAGAAAAAAGGAAGGAAGGAAGGAAGAAAGAAAGAAAACAAAAACACTTGATCAGAAAAAAAGGAAAAGTGACAGAGAAAAGGAAATGAAAAAGAAACAAACAAAAAACTATAAGCCTGATTCCAAAGAAAAGAAAAAAAGGCAGCCTTGTCCTATTTCCACCAGAACTGAAGGGGACGCTGTGATGTGAGGGAATGATCAGTAGACTTGGTACGTGTTGCATGTTGCCTCTGTTGCCTCCCTGGGGGAGAGGCCCACTGCGCTGGCTCAGAGTCAATCCTGCCCCAGTTAAAAAAGCACTTGCCAAACACAATGGGGTGGGGTTTGATTTAAGTGGCTCCCACCTCCACTGGGGGCCACTGTGTTGCTCTCTGAAGTCCAATCAGTTGGTAGAGATGGCAAAACAGAGCTACCCCACACTTTCATGCCCAGACAGGGGATCTCACATCCCTGATGTTCAGGAAGTCCTCACAGAAAGGCAAGGGCCATCAGCACACCCAGCACAACAGCTCTCCTGGGTTTTATCTTTGTCACATGGCTGGGATTCAAAACTCCAAATCTTAAAGGAGCCAACATCCCTTGGATCTGCTCCCTCCTCCAGATTAGAGCCTCTCTGTGCTCTGACCAGTGCCCTTTGTCCCACAAAAACAGTCCCACACCTGTGCAGTGCACAGAATCTATGGTGTAGACAGCAAAAAGCAGCAGCAGGTTATACACCTGATGCACTGGCCCCTGTGTGCTGTTTGCTAGTGCCTGCAGGGTCTTTTGTCCTTGGAGAAGCAATATACTCTCTTCCAAATGCACTCCAGGAAGGAGAACAATCTCTCCCAGTGCAACCCTGGGGATCCCTACATCACTTTGTGTGTGCTCTCGGGCCAGAGCCATCCTTCTCTCCAGGAGCTCACACTACAGCTCCACTCTAGTGAAAGTCTTGCACTTCCAAAAGCTCAGAGTTTGAGCTACACCCACTGTTTGCAAAAAATTTGCGCCACTCCATTCCCCCAGCTGCCCAGTCTGTGGTCTGAGAGGTTTTCTTGTGCAACACACTGCACTCTCTCAACCCTTCTCTCCCTTTTCTCTCCCTGGGGAAAGGGTTCCCTCCCCTCTGCAGCATGGCAGCTTTTCTCTCCCCCAATTCACTTCCATGCGCTTCACACCTGCCATGCTGTCTCCCTCTAACCGTGGAAATCCTTCCTATCTTGAGATTGATTTTCTGGGTGTTCCAAGTGATCTGACCTCAATACAGCTGTGTTCCAGGGACAAGGAAAGCCCAGGGTCCCCCTACTTCTCTGTCACATTAACTCCTCCCCTGCTAAATTTTTTTTAAAACTCAACACAAAAATTAAAATGGTACTCCAAAAATTACATTTCTAATACAAATTAATGTTGTGGAGGAACAAAGAACAACAACAAAAAAATAAACAAGACAGAAAGAAACAAATAGCTGAATGAAAAAAATCAACCTACCCATATAAGTAATTATTTTAAATTCCAATGGATTAATCACTCTAATAAAATAAGTGATTATTAGAATAGATTAAAATAAAATAAAAGGATGAATACCCAACTTTTGGGTAGATTAAAATAAAACATGATCCAACTATATGCAGCCAACAAAAAAAAATCATTTTAGATTCAAAGACATTAAAAGGTCAAAAGAGAAAAGACAAAGATAGACCAGGAAAAGAGTAAGCAAAAGAGAACTGGAATGACTATATAAATATTGAAAATATACTTACAGACAAAAATATAACCAGAGACAAAGAGGTGTATTTTATAATGATAAAAGGGTCAATTCATCAAAAAGATAAAACAAGTTTTAAAATATACACATCTAACAGCGAAGGGTAAAATACAGGAAAGAAAATATAGGTAGAATTAAAGGGAGAAACAGACTATTTGCCAATAACATTCAGAGTCTTCAATATCTCACTCTTAATAATGAACAGGAAACTAGACAGAAAATCAGCAGAGTTATATAAGACTTGAACAACACTATTATCCAATTTGACCTCACATCTATAGGAGATTGACCCCAACAACAGCGACTATAAATTCTTAAATGTTCATTAACCGTTATCCAAAAGAGACTATAAAACAAATCTTAATAAATATAAAGGGATTGAAATCATACAGACTGTGTGCTCTGACCACAAAGCAGTTAAGTTAGAAATCAGCAAAAGATGGAAATTTTGGAAACTCACAAATAATTGGAAATTTAAAAACACATTTCTAAATAATCCATATGTCACAGAGAAATCACAATAAAAATTCAGTTTGGAATGAGTGAAAATGAAAACACAACATATCAAAATTTATGGGAAGCAGTGTTTAGAGAAGCATTATTAGCTGTAAGTATCTATATGAAAAAAGAGTATCTCAAATCTATAACCTGACAGTCCACCTTAAGAAACTGAAAAAAGAACAAACTATACTCAAAGAAAACAGAAGGAATACAGTATCTTCTCCCTTTCAGTGGGTTGCCTCTTTGTTTTGTTGACTGTTTCCTTTGCTGTGCAGAAGCTTTTTAATTTGATGAAGTCCCAAAAGTTCATTTTCGCTTTTGTTTCCCTTGCCTTTGGAGACGTGTCTTGAAAGAAGTTGCTGTGGCCAATGTCAAAGAGGTTACTGCCTATGTTCTCCTCTAGGACTTTGATGGATTCCTATCTCACATTGAGGTCTTTCATCCATTTTGAGTTTATCTTTGTGTATGGTGTAAGAGAATGGTCGAGTTTCTTTCTTCTGTATATAGCTGTCCAATTTCCCCAGCACTGTTTATTGAAGAGACTGTCTTATTTCCATTGGATATTTTTTCCTGCTTTGTGGAAGATTATTTGACCATAGAGTTGAGGGTCCATATCTGGGCTCTCTATTCTGTTCCATTGGTCTATGTGTCTGTTTTTGTGCCAGGACCATACTGTCTTGGTGATCACAGCTTTGTAATAGAGCTTGAAATCTGGCAACGTGATGCCCCCAGTCCTGTTTTTCTTTTTCAACATTTCCTTGGCAATTCGGGGTCTTTTCTGGTTCCATACAAATTTTAGGATTGTTTGTTCCAGCACTTTGAAAAATGCCATTGGTATTTTGTACAGGATGGCGTTGAAAGTATAGATTGCTCTGGGCAGCATAGACATTTTAATAATGTTTATTCTTCCAATCCATGAGCATGGAATGTTTTTCCATCTTTTTGTGTCTTCTTCAATTTCTTTCATAAGTGTTCTGTAGTTCCCAGAGTATAGATCCTTCACCTCTTTGGTTAGGTTTATTCCAAGGTATCTTATGGTTTTTGGTGCTATTGTAAATGGAATCGATTCCCTGATTTCTCTTTGTATAGTTACATTGTTAGTGTATAGGAAAGCAACTGATTTCTGTGCATTGATTTTGTATCCTGCCACATTACTGAATTGCTGTATGAGTTCTAGTAATTTAGGGGTGGAGTCTTTTGGGTTTTCCACATAAATTATCATGTCATCTGCGAAAAGAGGGAGTTTGACTCCTTCTTTGCCAGTTTGAATACGTTTTATTTATTTTTGTTGTTTGATTACTGTTGCTAGGACTTCTAGTACTATGTTAAACAATAGTGATGAGAGTGGGCATCCTTGTTGTGTTCCTGATCTTAAGGGAAAGTCTCTCAGCTTTCCCCCATTGAGAATGATATTTGCTGTGGGCTTTTCATAGATGGTTTTTATGAACTTGAGGAATGTTCCCTCTATCCCTACACTCTGAAGAGTTTTAATCAGGAAAGGATGCTGTATTTTGGAAACAGTCAACAAAACAAAGAGATAACCTACAGAATGAGAGAAGATATTTGCAAATGACACCACAGATAAAGGGTTGATATCCAAAATCTATAAAGAACTTCTCAAACTTCAGCGCCTGGGTGGCTCAGATGGTTAAGCATCTGCCTTCAGCTCGGGTCATGATCCCAGGGTCCTGGGATCGAGTCCCGCATCGGACTTTTTGCTCAGCAGGGAGTCTGCTTCTCCCTCTCCCTCTGCCTCTCCCCCTGCTTGTTCTCTCTCTCACAAATGAATTAATAAAATCTTTAAAAAAAAAAGAACTTCTCAAACTCAACACCCAAAAAACAAATAATCAAGTCAAAAAGTGGGCAGAAGATATGAAAAGAGACTTCTATGAAGAAGACATACAAATGGCTAACAGACACATGAAAAAATGTTCATCATCATTAGCCATCAGGGAAATTCAAATCAAAACTACATTGAGATACCATCTTACACCAGTTAGAATGGCAAAAATTGACAAGGCAAGAAACGAGAAATAGTGGAGAGGTTGTGGAGAAAGGGGAACCCTCTTACACTGTTGGTGGGAATGCAAGTTGGTACAGTCACTTTGGAAAACAGTGTGGAGATGCCTCAAAAAGTTACAAATAGAGCTGCCCAATGACCCAGGAATTGCACTACTGGGTATTTACCCCAAAGATACAGATGTAGTGAAAAGAGGGTCACATGCACCCCAGTGTTCACAGCAGCAATGTCCACAATAGCCAAACTGTGGAAAGAGCCAAGATGCCCTTCAATAGATGAATGGCTAAAGAAGGTATGGTCCATATATACAATGAAATATTACTCAGCCATCAGAAAGGATGAATACCCAACTTTTACCTCAACATGGATGGGGCTGGAGGAAATTATGCTAAGTGAAATAAGTCAAGCAGAGAAAGTCAATTATCATATGGTTTCATTTATTTGTGGAACATAAGGAATAGCAGGGAGGACTTTAGGAGAAGGAAGGGAAAAATGAAGGGGGGGAAATCAGAGGGGGCAATGAAGCATGAGAGACCATGGACTCCGGGAAACAAACTGAGGGTTTTAGAGGGGAGGGAGTTGGGGGAATGGGTTAGCCTGGTGATAGGTATTAAGGAGGGCACGTATTGCATGGAGCACTGGCTGTTATATTCAAACAATGAATCATGGAACAGTTCATCAAAAACTAATGATGTACTGTATGGTGACTAACATAACATAATAAAAAGTAAATAAAAAATAGAAAAGATAATTTGACTTGTGATGAGCACTGGGTGTTGTATGGAAGTATTGAATCACTGTATTGTACACCTGAAACTAATTTTACACTCTATGTTAACTAACTGGAATTTAAATAAAAACTTAAAAAGACAAAAAAAGTTCATTAAAAAGGGCTTATAAAAAAGGAATACAATAATAACATTTAGATTGGAAATAAATAAAATAGAGAATAAAAAGACAATGATGAAATAATCTAATCCAGAAGTTGATTTTTTTTTTGAAAATATTAAGCTAGGCAGACTGAGGAATAAAAAAGAAGACTCAAATTGCTAAAATCAAGGATGAAAGAGGGGCCATTATTACCAACCTCACAGAAATAAGAAAGGATTATAAGGTAAGACCACCAACAACTTATGCCAACAAATTAGATTACTTAGATGAAGTTGACAAATTTCTATAAAAACACAAATTACTGAAACTGAGTCAAGAATAAATTTAAAAATCCACATTTACATATAGTAAGTGAATAAGTTAAACGAGTAATTAAAAATCTTCATAAATGGAAAAGCTCAAGCCCAAATCTTTCAGTGATAAATTATAACAAACATTTAAAGAGGAAATATTACTAATGATCCACAAACTTTTAGAAAATATAAGAGGAACAGCTCTCGGCTCATTTTAAGAGACCAGCATTATCATAGAAAAACCAATGACACCAGAGGAAAAGAAACTTGCAGGAGTGATGTCAGCAAAATGGCCAAATAAGACATCCCTTGTGCATATCCCATCCTCAACAACAATAATTTGACATCCATCCCACAGACAAAAGTGCCTTTGTGGGAGCTTTGGGATTGAAGTAGGAGATTGTGAGACCCCAGTGCTATCCAAGCCCAAGAAGATCTGTTTTGAAAAGGCAGGCTCACAACCAGTTGGCTGACTTGATGATCATGGTCCTAGTTACAGAAATGAAAGCAGCTCCATACCACTGAGAACTCAGCTACAGTTCTGTATGGCTTTGAGTCTATCATTAGCATCATATACCAAAGGATCCAGGAGGAATCATGCCCACCCATGCTCTGGGTAATAAACATAGAATTTAGTCCTGCCTATGGACCCTGAAGTGTCCCATGACCTGGCTCCATTTCCTTTCAGCCACAGTCTGGGAGCCCCTGGAGGTAAGCTTGCCAAACTCAGTCAGACTATAGATTCTGAAAGTGCCCTGTAACTGAGCTCTAGCTCATCTCAGCTACAGTTTGTGAACAGTATTGCTGGCACAGGGACTCTGCAGGAAACACTCCCATCTGCCCTCCCTGAGATCCTGAAAGGGCCCTATAATTTACTCCAACTTATCCATAGCAACAGTCTGTTGTCTGCCAATAGTCCTGAGATCCCAGGGTCCCAGCAGAAATCACTCCTGTCTGTGCCCACAGAGATCTTGAAAGGGTTCTATATTTGGTTCCAACACTTTTCAGCCACAGTCCATGAGCAGTCCTGCTGGCATAGGGACCATGCAGGCAACACATATATCTGCACCTCAGGAGATCCTGGAAGGGCCCTAACCTCAGCTTCAGCCCCTCTGAATATAGGGACCAGTCTAGCCCACACAGGGACTTGGTGGGAGGCAAGCCAATTTGTGCCTCCAAGAGCCAGGTCCATATACTTTAAACTTGGATGTGGAACATGAAACAGCCTTGGGGTTTGGTTCAAGCCACTCTCAGCCATTGTCCAGAGCCAGTCCTTCCTACCCACGGAACTATTCAGTAACCAGGAAGGAGCCTTCCCAGGGACCTGGAGGGAGCAACACCTGTCGTGCACCTGATAAGAGGCCCACTGTACAAGGACTCAACTGTAGACTCTGGAGTGAAAATTTGTTCCAGAACTAACTTACTGAATAAGGTACTGGAGGCAGTCTCATCCACCAAGGGATCAGACCAGATCTACACCCACCCAAGCCCATGGTCACAAGTTCACCAACTATGGATGCCACTGCAGACCCAGCAACAGCCTCAAAACTGGCCCCAACCCAGCACAACTGTGATTTCAGAGGTAACCCATAGCTTAGGGAAAAGACTGGAAAATGTCTATACCTGCTGAAACCAGTCTGCAAATATTTCAGGCACCAATGCAAGGCTACGTGTATCACAAAAATTCAGGTAACTATGACACTACCAAAAGAAACTGCTAAAATTTCAGTAACTGATTCCAAAGAAATGGAGATCTGTCCGTATATAGTATATCTGGTCCAGCCTGTCCATATCCCTGAACCCATTAATCCTTTCCTTCATCATATCCCACAACAATTATGATATTTCAGTTTTACTTAGCATAAGTCATTATGTTTTCAATGTTTCTGGGACTCATCCTACTAATGGGTTTGTACCATCTAGTGTTATCATTACCAGCATATTAAGTTTTATATCTTAGAGGAGCACTTCCAGGTCAACTCTTGCTTATATAATTTTAAGTTATTGCTCCCTGATCAGGCACCCTGTATTATAAAATATAGTTCTATTGGTACTCCCCCAACTCCTTTCAGTATATACAGACTAGATTTTGCAATTTCTTTGGGATATATATCCCATTTCCTTTCAAATAAACTAGATTATTCCCCAAATGAGTTGTGCTATGACTTAAGTCTGGTTGTAAGTCTAGTGATCAAGAGAGAAGGTGGCCTATCCCATGGCTCAGAGTCTCAGTTATGCCTTAATTGGAGCTTTACTGTCTTTGAGGTTCAGCCACTCTAAATCCTGGGCTTGTTCTGCTTGGCTTTCTCTGCCCTGTCACTATAACAAATGAAAGTTTCTTTGTATTATACCAAAGATGCCTTCTGGTTTTTACATTTGGCTTTAAGTTGCCTGTTACTCACTCTCAACTGTTCATTATCTTTCTAGTGATTATTGATGGTGCTATAATAGCTATCTAATCCCCTTATTGTTAAAATTACTATTTTAGGGGCGCTTGGTTGGCTCAGTCAGTTAAGTGCCTAACTCTTGATTTTGGCTCTGGTCATGATCTGTTGGGTCATGGGATTGAGCCTCACATCGGGTTCCACACTCATGGGGAGTCTGCTTGGGATTCTCTCTGTCTCTCTCCCTCTGCCCCTCCTCCCATTTGTGCTCACTCTCTCTCTCTCAAATAAATAAATAAAAATTTTTAAAAATTACTATTTTATCCATAAATCCCAAACAACTGATATGCCTGCCACTGCATTCCCTTCCGTTGGTATGCATTCCTAATTCACCACCAATGAAAATTTTAATAACTATGCCACAACTTTGTTCCAGAAGCTGTCTATGCTCCACCTACATCAGTGATGAAATTCTCATTGTAAGCTGAGTGGTCACTGATCCAGTTCCAAATGCCTATCTTATCATTTTCTTTATCACAGTACTCCACTTTTAGTTCCAACAGTCACAGATTGGACTCATTGGAAGCAGAGGTAAGATTAAGTTGGAGATACAAGATATTTATCATGCATCATTCCCTGTGAAGAGAGGAGGAAGGAAGTGGGACTGGACAGAGGGATGTTTAACTGTGGTGTAGTTCCAACGTAGCTTTGGCCAACCTATCAGAGAGCTCTGGAGCAAATACTGTCCTTCACAGTGCCCCCTGTTGGGTCCAGATAATCAGACATTTATACCTCTGCCTTGCTCAGTCAGATGTGGGCTACCAGGGGAAGGGTGTGACCCTTGAGAATGGTGGCTTTCTGCAGCTGAGCCAGACTCTGAAGGAGCAGTTATATGGAAGCTGTCTACTGACAACATTTCCCACAGCTGGACATCAAGTCCTTCCTTGAAAGGGGATCTGGGACACACGTCTATGTCTACCACATCAAGTCTCACCAGACATGCCTCCTAAAGATTTCTTGCCCTGGCCATGTCTCTACACCCCCTCTACCACTACCTTTGCCCAAGTCACCATCATTTGTCTCCTGAATGATTACAATAACCCTCTAACTGGTCTTCCTGAATCCAGTGTTGCTTTCCACCAATCCATTCTTCATACAGAAGCCAGAGTGATCTTCCAACAATATAAAACTAACAATGACATTCCTGTGCCTACCCATTCATCTCAGGATGAAGTCTCAAACCATTAATATGTCCAATATGGTTTTGAATGATCATGCCTAACCTATCTCTCTCATGTCGTATATCACCATTCTCTCTACTGTTCTCTATGCTCTAAACATACTGGAAGTATTATTGCTTTTTGTTCCAGCTCCAATAAACCCAGCTCTTTCTTGACCCAAAGACTTTTAAAGATCTATGCTCTCAGCCTGAGGGCCACCTGCAACTTCTGTTCCCATTCCCCTTTGCCTGGCTAACCCATCTTCACTCTTCCATTTTCAGTTTAATTGCCACTGATTCAAACAAGCTCTCCCTGATCCTCCTATACTAGGTCAAGACCTTGTGAAATTCTCTCATAGCTCCCTATACTTTTACCATGTATGTTAATCTCAATTTTAACCAGTCACTATGACTGGTTTGATGTCTGCTTTCCCAGATAGACTAAAATCTCAATGAGAGCAGAGACTCTGTCTGCCTTGTTTATTTCTGTGTTTGCAAGCATCCTCTTACTATATTTGCCTAATTTCTTGACATAGAGATTCTTAGCACTTTCCTTTGAACTTTAATCTTGGTTCTTATCCTCATGTCGTTTAATCCAGGCCTTCTCCTATGCTGGTCTGTGGTTCCCTAAATAAAAATAAAAATTATCATTATGATTATTATTACAAAAGAGATCACCAATAGTGACTTAATATTCAAACTGAAAATTCCATCCCCTTAACAGAACAATGACCAAAAATAAATGTTGTGAAATTCAAAATAGCCCACTCTCGTCTTGCTCTGACTCCATGCAAATTAATTCTTAATATCTATTCCAATTAAGCAAAAACAGGAACACAAAATTACCCACAGCCATTCTGTTATTTCTCAAATAGTACTACTGCAACTTATAGCCAAATACCTAAATGTAGGAAACATCATTTTTTCAACTACCTAATTTTATATTGTGTGATGCTTGTACCCACAACTCACCAGGAAATGCATAAAATTTCCCTATGAAAATAATATTCAATGACAGGAGGAGCAAGATGGTGGAGGAGTAGGAGACCTAAATTTCGTCTGGTCCCAGGAATTCAGCTAGATAGGGATCAAACCATTCTGAACACCCACGAACTCAACAGGAGATTGAAGAAAAGAATAGCAGCAATTCTATGAGCATAAAAGCGACCACTTTCTGGAAGGTAAGACGTGTGGAGAAAGGAATCCGAAGCGATATTTGGGAAGATAGACAGCGGAGGAGGGAGCCTCCATCAGCAACGAACTGCAAGTGATAGAGCAGCAGAGCACAAAATCGGAACTTTTAGAAGTCTGCTCCACTGAGGGACATCGCTCCAGTGGCTAAGCAGGGGTGGAAACCTCGTTGGGACAGTGTGGTCTCAGGACCCTCGGGATCACAGAAAGTATGGGGGTGCCTGAGTGCGGCAGAGCTCTCAGCTATCAGAGCGGGGAAGCCAGCTGCAGAGACAGAGCCGAGGAGGAGTGGGATCTCAGCTCGGGGTTGCCATAAACTGTGATCTGCAGCACAATCGGGCCACCACTCTTCCAGCAGGGACCCAACAAGCGGCAGATCCGGGGAGACTCCCCTTCCTCCCCCGGGAGGAGCGGTGCGGGAGCACACTGCAGGGATCTGCTGGGTTTAGAGACTCCACACGGGGTCGTGTGCCAGAGATAGAAATGCTCGGTCACAGGTCGGGTGAGCACGGAGTGCGGCACAAGACTGGGGAGACAGGAGTGATTGACAGCTTTTCTCTGGGGGCTCACTGAGGAGTGGGGTCCCGAGTTCTCGGCTCCTCCAGGGTGGAGATTTGGAGGCCGCCATTTTCACTCTCATCCTCCAAAGCTCTACGGAAAGCATGCAGGGAACAAAAGCTCCCAAGAGCAAACCCAAGCAGATTACTTAGCCTGGCCCCGGGAAGGGCGGGGCAATTCCGCCTCCGGCAAAGACATTTGGGTACCATGGCAACAGGCCCATCCCCCAGAAGATCAGCAAGAAGAGCGAGCCAAGACCAAGTTTACCCATCAATGAGAAAGGCAGAACTCCAGTGCTACGGGAATACAGCATATAGAATTCATGGCATTTCCCCCCCTGATTCTTTAGTCTTTCAAAGATAAATTTTTTTAATTATTTTTTTCTTTTTTTTAATTTTTCTTTTTCCATTTTTCAACCAAAATCTTATCAATCTTTTTTTAAATTTTTTTGTTATGTTAATCACCATATATTACATCATTAGTTTTTGATGTAGTGTTCCATGATTCATTGTTTGTGCATAACACCCAGTGCTCCATGCAGAATGTGCCCTCTTTAATACCCATCACCAGGCTAACCCATCACCCTACCCTCCTCCCCTCTAGAACCCTCAGTTTGTTTTTCGGAGTCCATCGTCTCTCATGGTTCATCTCCCCCTCTGACTTACTCCCCTTCATTCTTCCCCTCCTGCTATCTTTTTCTTTTTGTTTTTTCTTAACATATGTTGCATTATTTGTTTCAGAAGTACAGATCTGTGATTCAACAGTCTTGCACAATTCACAGCGCTCACCATAGCACATACCCTCCCCAATGTCTATCACCCAGCCACCCCATCCCTCCCACCCCCTACCACTCCAGCAACACTCAGTTTGTTTCCTGAGATTAAGAATTCCTCATATCAGCGAGGTCATATGATACATGTATTTCTCTGATTGACGTATTTCACTCAGCATAACACCCTCCAGTTCCATCCATGTCGTTGCAAATGGCAAGATCTCATTCCTTTTGATGGCTGCATAATATTCCATTGTGTATATATACCAATTCTTCTTTATCCATTCATCTGTCGATGGACATCTTGGCTCTTTCCACAGTTTGGCTATTGTGGACATTGCTGCTATAAACATTGGGGTTCACGTACCCCTTCGGATCCCTACATTTGTATCTTTGGGGTAAATACCCAGTAGTGCAATTGCTGAATCGTATGGTAGCTCTATTTTCAACTGTTTGAGGAACCTCCATACTGTTTTCCAGAGGGGTTGCACCAGCTTGCATTCGCACCAACAGTGTAGGAGGGTTCCCCTTTCTCCACATCCCCGCCAACATCTGTCGTTTCCTGACTTCTTAATTTTAGCCATTCTGACTGGTGTGAGGTGGTATCTCATTGAGGTTTTGATTTGGATTTCCCTGATGCCGAGCGATGTTGAGCACTTCTTCATGTGTCTGTTGGCCATTTGGATGTCTTCTTTGGAAAAATGTCTGTTCATGTCTTCTGCCCATTTCTTGATTGGATTATTTGTTCTTTGGGTGTTGAGTTTGATAAGTTCTTTATAGATTTTGGATACTAGCTCTTTATCTGATATGTCATTTGCAAATATCTTCTCCCATTATGTCGGTTGTCTTTTGGTTTTGTGGACTGTTTCTTTTGCTGTGCAAAAGCTTTTTATCTTGATGAAATCCCAATAGTTCATTTTTGCTCTTGCTTCCCTTGCCTTTGGCGAAGTTTCTAGGAAGAAGTTGCTGCGGCTGAGGTCGAAGAGGTTGCTACCTGTGTTTTCCTTTAGGATTTTGATGGACTCCTGTCTCACGTTTAGGTCTTTCAACCATTTGGAGTCTATTTTTGTGTGTGGTGTAAGGAAATGGTCCAGTTTCATTCTTCTGCATGTGGCTGTCCAATTTTCCCAACACCATTTGTTGAAGAGACTGTCTTTTTTCCATTGGACATTCTTTCCTGCTTTGTCAAAGATAAGTTGACCATAGAGTTGAGGGTCCATTTCTGGGCTCTCGATTCTGTTCCATTGATCTATGTGTCTGTTTTTGTGCCAGTACCATAATGTCTTGATGATGACAGCTTTGTAATAGAGCTGGAAGTCTGGATTTGTGATGCCACCAGCTTTGCTTTTCTTTTTCAAGATTCCTCTGGCTATTCGGGGTCTCTTCTGGTTCCATACAAATTTTAGGATTATTTGTTCCATATCTTTGAGAAAAGTAGGTGGTATTTTGATGGGGATTGCATTGAATGTGTAGATTGCTCTAGGTAGCATTGACATCTTCACAATGTTGGTTCTCCCAATCCATGAGCATGGAACGTTTTTCCATTTCTTTCTGTCTTCTTCAATTTCTTTCATGAGTATTTTATAGTTTTCTGAGTACAGATCCTTTGCCTCTTTGGTTAAATTTATTCCTACGTATCTTATGGTTTTGGGTGCAATTGTAAATAGGATTGACTCCTTGATTTGTCTCTCTTCTGTCTTGTGGTTGGTGTATAGGAATGCCACTGATTTCTGTGCATTGATTTTATGTCCTGCTACTTTACTGAATTCCTGTATGAGTTCTAGAAGTTTTGGTGTGGAGTCTTTTGGGTTTTCCACATACAGTGTCATATCATCTGCAAAGAGTGAGAGTTTGACTTCCTCCTTGCCGATTTGGATGCCTTTGATTTCGTTTTGTTGGCTGATTGCTGTGGCTAGGACTTCTAATACTATGTTGAATGCAGTGGTGATAGTGGACATTCCTGCCGCATTCCTGACCTTAGGGGAAAAGCTCTCAGCTTTTCCCCATTGAGATTGTTATTCGCTGTAGGTTTTTCATAGATGGCTTTTATGATATTGAGGTATGTACCCTCTATCCCTATACTCTGAATAGTTTTGATCAAGAAAGGATGCTGTACTTTGACAAATGCTTTTTCTGCATCTATTGAGAGGATCATATGATTCTTGTTCTTTCTTTTGTTAATGTATCATATCACGTTGATTGATTTGCAGATGTTGAACCATCCTTGCAGCCCAGGGATAAATCCCATTTGGTCGTGGTGAATAATCCTTTTAATGTACTGTTGGATCTTATTGGCTAGTATTTTGGTGAGAATTTTGCATCCATGTTCATCAAGGATATTGGTCTGTAATTCTCCTTTTTGATGGGGTCTTTGTCTGGTTTTGGGATCAAGGTACTGCTGGCCTCATAAAATGAGTTTGGAAGTTTTCCTTCCATTTCTATTTTTTGGAACAGTTTCAGGAGAATAGGTATTAATTCTTCTTTAAATGTCTGATGAATTCCCTTGGGAAGCCATCTGGCCCTGGGCTTTTGTTTGTTGGGAGATTTTTGATGACTGCTTCAATTTCCTTAGGGGTTATAGGTCTGTTCAGGTTTTCTCTTTCTTCCTTGTTCAATTTTGGTAGTTGATACATCTCTAGGAATGCACCTATTTCTTCCAGGTTATCTAATTTGCTGGCATAGAGTTGCTCATAATATGTTCTTATAATTGTTTGTATTTCTTGGTGTTGGTTGTGATCTCTCCTCTTTCATTCATGATTTTGTTGATTTGGGTCATTTCTCTTTTCTTTTTGATAAGTCTGGCCAGGGGTTTATCAATCTTGTTAATTCTTTCAAAGAACCAGCTCCTAGTTTCATTGATCTGTTCTACTGTTCTTTTGGTTTCTAGTTTATTCATTTCTGCTCTGATCTTTATTATTTCTCTTCTCCTGCTGGGTTTAGGTTTTATTTGCTGTTCTTTCTCCAGCTCCTTTAGGTGTAGGGTTAGGTTGCATATTTGAGACCTTTCTTGTTTCTTGAAAAAGGCTTGTATTGCTATATACTTTCCTCTCAGGACTGCCTTTGCTGTATCTCAAAGATTTTGAACAGTTGTGTTTTCATTTTCATTGGTTTCCATGAATTTTTTTAATTCTTCTTTAATTTCCTGTTTGACCCATTCATTCCTTAGTAGGATGCTCTTTAGCTTCCATGTATTTGAGTTCTTTCCGACTTTCCTCTTGTGATTGAGTTCTAGTTTCAAAGCATTGTGGTCTGAAAATATACAGGGAATAATCCCAATCTTCTGGTACCGGTTGAGACCTGATTTGTGACCTACGATATGATCAATTCTGGAGAATGTTCCATGGGCACTAGAGAAGAAAGTGTATTCCGTTGCTTTGGGATAGAATGTTCTGAATATGTGTGTGAAGTCCATTTGGTCCAGTGTTTCATTTAAAGTCCTTATTTCCTTGTTGATCTTTTGCTTAGATGATCTGTCCATTTCAGTCAGGGGGCTGTTAACGTCCCGCACTATTATTGTATTGTTGTCAATGTGTTTCTTTGCTTTTGTTATTAATTGCCTTATATAATTGGCTGCTCCCATGTTAGGGGCATAGATATTTACAATTGTTAGATCTTCTTGTTGGATAGACCCTTTAAGTAGGATATAGTGTCCTTCCTCATCCCTTATTACAGTCTTTGGTTTAAAATCTAATTTGTCTGATATAAGGATTGCCACCCCAGCTTTCTTTTGGTGTCCATTAGCAGGGTAAATTGTTTTCCACCCCCTCACTTTCAATGTGGGGGTGTCCTTGGGTCTAAAATGAGTCTCTTGCAGACAGCATATGGATGGGTCTTGTTTTTTCATCCAATCTGATAGCCTGTGTCTTTTGATTGGGGCATTTAGCCCATTTACATTCAGGGTAACTATTGAAATGTATGAATTTAGTGCCATTGTGTTGCCTGTAAGGTGACTATTACTGTATATTGTCTGTGTTCCTTTCTGATCTATGCTGCTTTTAGGCTCTCTCTTTGCTTAGAGGACCCCTTTCAATATTTCTTGTAGGGCTGGTTTCGTGTTTGCAAATTCCTTTAGTTTTTGTTTGTCCTGGAAGCTTTTTATCTGTCCTTCTATTTTCAATGACACTCTAGCTGGATATAGTATTCTTGGCTGCATATTTTTCTCGTTTAGTGCTCTGAAGATATCTTGCCAGTCCTTTCTGGCCTGCCAGGTCTCTGTGGATAGGTCTGTTGCCAATCTAAAATTTTGACCATTGTAGGTTACATATCTCTTCTCCCAAGCTGCTTTCAGGATTTTCTCTTTGTCTCTGAGACTCGTAAGTTTTACTATTCGATGTCGGGGTGTTGACCTATTATTATTGATTTTGAGAGGGGTTCTCTGTGCCTCCTGGATTTTGATGCCCATTTCCTTCCTCACATTAGGGAAGTTCTCTGCTATAATTTGCTCCAATATACCTTCTGCCCCTCTCTCTCTTTCTTCTTCTTCTGGGATCCCAATTATTCTAATGTTGTTTTGTCTTTTCATATCACTTATCTCTCGAATTCTGCCCTTGTGATCCAGTAGTTGTTTATCTCTCTTTTTCTCAGCCTCTTTATTTTCCATCATTTGGTCTTCTATATCACTGATTCTCTCTTCTGCCTCATTTATCCTAGCAGTTAGTGCCCCCATTTTTGATTGCACCTCATCAATAGCCTTTTTGATTTTGACTTGGTTAGATTTTAGTACTTTTATTTCTCCAGAAAGGGTTTCTCTAATAACTTCCAGGCTTTCTTCAAGCCCAGCTAGTATCTTTAAAGTCATGATTCTGAACTCTAGGTCTGACATCGTACTAATGTCTCTATTGAGTAGGTCCCTGGCTGACAGTACTACCTCTTGTTCTTTTTGCTGAGGTGATTTTTTTCATCTTGTCATTTTGTCCAGAGGAGAATAGATGAATGAGAGAACAAAGTGCTAACAGGTTAACAACCTCCCCAGCAAATATACTGTATACAAATCAGAAAAGACCTGAAACCAGGGGAAAAGAAAAGGAAAGAAAGAAAAAAGAGGGAAAAAAAAGATAAAAACAAAAACAGAACAATACAAAAAAAGCAGAACATGATCAAATATGATCAGGCTAGTGCATAGATCAGTGCCACACACTAGATTTTGGGCGTATTTTGGTCTGTTAGAAAAAAGTGCCTCCTAAAATTTTAAAGGAAGAAAGACATATATGTACAAAATAAGGGTTGATGCAATGAAGGGATGGAAGATGACTGTAAAGATGAAAAGTATAAAAGATTTTATAAAAGTAATTGATAAGATATGTTGTTTGAAAAAAGAAAGAAGAAGATTTAAAAAAAGAAAAAGAAAAAAGGGAGAGAATGTGATCAGGCAGGAGACTAGAACAAAGCCATACACTAGTGATTTAGGGTATATTTTGATCTGTTAGAAGAAACTGTATCTCAAAATTTTAAAGAGAGAACAACTTATATATATATGCCAAAAATAAGGGTAACTACTATGAAGGGATAAAATATGACTCTAAAAATGAAAAATAGGGCGCCTGGGTGGCTCAGATGGTTAAGCGTCTGCCTTCGGCTCAGGTCATGATCCCAGGGTCCTGGGATCGAGTCCCGCATCAGGCTCCCTGCTCCTTGGGAGCCTGCTTCTCCCTCTGCCTCTCTCTCTCTCTCTCTGTCTCTCATGAATAAATAAATAAAATCTTTAAAAAAAAAATGAAAAATAAAAAATGTTTTTTTAAAACAGGGTTTGATAAGATGTTGATTGAAAAAGGGAAAAAGAAAACTTTTAAAAAGTCAAAAACAATTAACTTTGATGAACTAATGAATCATGGTAAAAAAAAAAACCATGAATTCTATGTGTAGTATTCCCCTAGCACTGGAGTTCTCCCATTCTCCTTGATCGGTATACTTGGTCTTGGCTTGCTGGCTGTTCGTGCTGATCTTCTGGGGGAGGGGCCTGTTGCCGTGGTTTCCAAATGTCTTTGCCGAAGGCGGAATTGCCCCGCCCTTGTCGGTCAGGCTAAGCAAGCTGCTCGGGTTTGCTCTTAGGAGCTTTTCTTCCCTGCAAGCTCTTGGTACAGCTTTGGAGGACCAGGGTGAAAATGGTGGCCTCCCACTCTCTGCCAGGAGGAGCTGAGAACTCGGGGCCCCACTCCTCAGTGCGCCCCCAGAGAAAAGCAGTCACTCCCTTCTCCCTGGTCTCCGGCCGCACTCCGTGCTCACCCAGCCTGTGACCGAGCGTTTCTATCTCTGGCACCCGACCCCGTGTGGAGTCTGCAAACCCAGCGGATCCCTGCGGTGCGTTCCCGCGCCGCTCCTCCTGGGGGAGAAAGGGGAGTCTCCCCAGCTCTGCCGCTTGTTGGGTCCCTGCTGGAGGAGCAGTGGCCCGACTGGCCCGCGGATCACAGTTTATGGCCACCCCGAGCTGAGAGCCCGCGCCTCAGCTCTGTCTCTGCAGCCGGCTTCCCCGCTCCGATACCTGGGAGCTCTGCCGCACTCAGGCACCCCTGGTCTTTCTGTGACACCAAGGGTCCTGAGACCGCACTGTCCCGGGAGGATTCCACCCCCCGCTTAGCCACTGCAGCGACGTCCCTCAGCGGAGCCGACTTCTAAAAGTTCCGATTTTGTGCTCCGCGGCTCTATCACTTGCCAGAAGCGGCCGACGGAGGCCCCCTCCCCCGCCGTCTATCCTCCTGAATATCGCCTTGGATTCACTTCTCCGCACGTCCTACCTTCCAGTACGTGTTCGCTTCTCTGTTCAGAGAGTTGTTGCTACTCTCCTCTTCAATCTCCTGTTGAGTTCGTAGGTGTTCAGAATGGTTTGATCCCTATTCAGCTGAATTCCTGAGACCAGACGAAATCTAGGTCTCCTACTCCTCCACCATCTTGCTCCGCCCCCCATCTTATCAATCTTTTTAAAAAATCTTTTTCTTTTTCATTTTTAGAGTCATATTCTATCCCTTCATAGTAGTTAACCTTATTTTTGCTATATATACATATATATGACTTGTTCTCTCTTTAAAATTTTGGGATACAGTTTCTTCTAACACACCAAAATATACCCTAAATCTCTAGTGTATGGCTTTGTTCTAGTCTCCTGCCTGATCACATTCTCTCCCCCTTTTTTTTTAATTCCTCTTTTTTTCAACCAACTTCTTATCAATTCCTTTTATAAAATCTTTTGTAATTTTCATGTTTACATTCCTATTCCATCCCTTCATCGTATTTACCCTTATTTTTGTACATATATAAGTTTTTCTTTCTTTAAAATTTTGGGAGGCACTTTCTTCTAACAGACCAAAATATGCCCAAATCTAGGGTGTGGCACTGATCTATGCACAAACCTGATCATATATGATCATATTTTTTTAATTTTTTCTTTTTTTTTCTTTTTTCTTTCTTTCCTTTTCTTTTCCCCCAGTTTCAGGTCTCTTCTGATTTGTTTAGTGTATATTTTTCTGGGGTCGTTGTTACCCTGTTAACATTTTGTTCTCTCATTCACCTACTCTCCTCTGGACAAAATGACAAGAGGGAAAAAATCACCTCAAAAAAAAAAAAGAAAAAGAGGCAGTACCGACTTCCAGGGTCCTAATCAATACAGACATTAGTAAGATGTCAGAACTATGGTTCAGAATGACCATGTTAAAGATACTAGCTGGGCTTGAAAAAAGCATGGACGATATTAAAGAAACCCTTTCTGGAGAAATAAAAGAACTAAAATCTAACCAAGTTGAAATCAAAAAGGCTATTAATGAGGTGCAATTAAAAATGGAGGCCCTAACTGCTAGGATAAATGAGGCAGAAGAGAAAAGTAGTGATATAGAAGACTAAATGATGGAAAATAAAGAAGCTGAGAAAAAGAGATAAACAACTACTGGATCACGAGGGCAGAATTCGAGAGATAAGTGATAACATAAGACAAAACATATTAGAATAATTGGGATCCCAGAAGAAGAAGAGAGAGAGGGGCAGAAGGTATACTGGAGCAAATTATGGCAGATAACTTCCCTAATTTGGGGAAGGAAACAGGCATCAAGATCCAGTAGGCACAGAGAACCCCCCTCAAAATCAATAAAAATAGGTCAACACCCCGCCATCTAATAGTGAAACGTACGAGTCTCAGAAAGAAAGAGAAAATCCTCAAAGCAGCTCGAGAGAAGAGATCTGTAACCTACAATGGTTGAAACATTAGACTGGCAACACACCTATCCACCGAGACCTGGCAGGCCAGAAAGGACTGGCAAGATATCTTCAGAGCACTAAACGAGAAAAATATGTAGCCAAGAATACTATATCCAGCTAGGCTGTCATTGAAAATTGAAGGAGAGATAAAAATCTTCCAGGACAAACAAAGACTAAAGGATTTGCAAACAAGAAACCAGACCTACAAGAAATATTAAAAGGGGTCCTCTAAGCAAAGAGAGGCCCTAAAGTAACATAGACCAGAAAGGAACACAGACAATATACAGTAACAATAACCTTACAGTCAATACAATGGCACTAAATTCGTATCTTTCAATAGTTACCCTGAATGTAAATGGGCTAAATACCCCCAATCAAAAGACACAGGGTATCAGATTGGATAAAAACACAAGACCCATCCATATTCTGTCTGCAGGAGACTCATTTTAGACCCAAAGACACCCCCAGATTGAAAGTGAGGGGGTGCAAAACCATTTACCATGCTAATGGACACCAAAAGAAAGCTGGGGTGGCAATCCTTATATCAGACAAATTAGATTTTATTTTTTTTATTTTTTTAAAGATTTTATTTATTTGAGAGATAGAGAGCACGAGAGGGAAGAGGGTCAGAGGGAGAAGCAGACTCCCCGCTGAGCAGGGAGCCCAATGCAGGACTCGATCCCGGGACTCCAGGATCATGACCTGAGCTGAAGGCAGTCGCTGAACTGACTGAGCCACCCAGGCACCCAGACAAATTAGATTTTAATCCAAAGACTATAATAAGAGATGAGGAAGGACACTATCTCCTACTTAAAGGGTCTATTCAACAAGAAGATCTAACAATTGTAAATATCTATGCCCCTAAAATGGGAGCAGCCAATTATATAAGCCAATTAATAACAAAAGCAAAGAAACACATCAACAACAATATAGTGATAGTGGAGGACCTTAACACCCCCCTCACTGAAATGGAGAGATCATCTAAGCAAAAGATCAACAAGGAAATAAAGACTTTAAATGACATACTGGACCAAATGGGCTTCACAGATCTATTCAGAACATTCCATCCCAAAGCAACAGAATATACATTCTTCCCTAGTGCCCATGGAACATTCTCCAGAATAGATCACATCCTAGGTCACAAATCAAGTCTCAACCGATACCAAAAGATTGGGATCATTCCCAGCATATTTTTGGACCACAGTGCTTTGAAACTAGAACACAATCACAAGAGGAAAGTTGGAAAGAACTCAAATACATGGAGGCTAAAGAGCATCCTCCTAAAGAATGAATAGGTCAACCAGGAAATTAAAGAAGAATTAAAAAAATTCATGGAAACCAATGAAAATGAAAACACAACTGTTCAAAATCTTTGGGATGCAGCAAAGGTGATACTAAGAGGAAAGTCTAAAGCAATACAAGCCTTTCTCAAGAAACAAGAAAGGTCTCAAATACACAACCTCACCTACAGGAGCTGGAGAAAGAACAGCAAATAAAGCCTAAACCCAGGAGGAGAAGAGAAATAATAAAGATCAGAGCAGAAATCAATGAAATAGAAGCAAAAGAACAGTATAACCTAACGAAACTAGGAGCTGGTTCTTTGAAAGAATTAACAAGATTTATAAACCACTGGCCAGACTTATCAAAAATAAAAGAGGAAGGACCCAAATAAATAAAATCATGAATGAAAGAGGAGAGATCACAACCAACACCAAAGAAATACAAACAATTATAAGAACATATTATGAGCAACTATATGCCAGCAAATTAGATAATCTGGAGAAATGGATGCATTCCTAGAGATGTATAAACTACAAAAACAGAACCAGGAAGAAATAGAAAACGTGAACAGACCTATAACCACTAAGGAAATTGAAGCAGTAATGAAAAATCTCCCAACAAACAAAAGCCCAGGGCCAGATGGCTTCCCAGGGGAATTCTTCCAAACATTTATTTTTTTAAAGATTTAATTATTTATTTTGATAGAGAGAAAGACAGCGAGAGAGGGAACACAAGTGGTGGGGGTGGGGGTGGGAAAGGGAGAGGCAGGCTTCCTGTGGAGCAGGGAGCCCGATGTGGGACTCTTATCTGAGGACCCTGGGATCATGACCTGAGCTGAAGGCAGACATTTAACGACTGTGCCACCCAGGCACCCCTCTACCAAACTTTAAAGAAGAATTAATACCTATTTTTTTGAAACTGGTCCAAAAATTAGTAATGGAAGGAAAACCTCCAAACAAGTTTTATGAGGCTACCATTACCTTGATTCCAAAACCAGACAAAGACCCCAGCAAAAAGGAGAATTACAGGACAATATCCTTGATGAACATGGATGCAAAATTTCTCACCAAAATACTAGCCAGTAGGATCCAACAGTACATTAAAAGGATTATTCACCCAAAAACTAATGATGTATGGTGATTAACATAACAATAAAAAATTTTTAAAAAAGGATTATTCACCACACGACCAAGTGGGATTTATCCCTGGGCTGCAAGGTTGGTTCAACATCCACAAATCAATCCATGTGATACAATACATTAATAAAAGAAAGAACAAGAACCATACGATCCTCTCAATAGATGCAGAAAAAGCATTTGACAAAGTACAGCATCCTTTCTTGATCAAAACTTTTCAGAGCATAGGGATAGAGGGTACATACCTTAATATCATAAAAGCCATTTATGAAAAACCCACAGCAAATATCATTCTCAATGGGGAAAAACTGAGAGCTTTCCCCCTAAGATCAGGAACACGGCAGGAATGTCCACTATCACCACTGCATTCAACATAATATTAGAAGTCCTAGCCACAGCAATCAGCCAACAAAAAGAAATAAAAGGCATCCGAATCGGCAAAGAAGTCAAACTCTCTTTGCAGATGATATGATACATTATGTGGAAAACCCAAAAGACTCCACCCCAAAACTGCTAGAACTCATACAGGAATTCAGTAAAGTGGCAGGATACAAAATCAGTGCACAGAAATCAGTGGCATTCCTATATACCAACAACAAGACAGAAGAAAGGGAAATTAAGGAATCAATCCCATTTAGAATTGCACCTAAAACCGTAAGATACCTAGGAATAAATCTAACCAAAGAGGCAAATAATCTGTACTCAGAAAACTATAAAATACTCATGAGAGAAATTGAGGAAGACACAAAGAAATGGAAAAACATTCCCTGCTCATGGATTGGAAGAACAAATATTGTGAAGATGTCTATACAACCTAGAGCAATCTACACATTTAATGGAATCCCTATCAAAATGCCATCCACTTTTTTCAAAGAAATGGAACAAATAATCCTAAAATTTGTATGGAACCAGAAAAGACCCCGAATAGCCAGAGGAATATTGAAAAAGAAAAGCAAAGCTGGTGGCATCACAATTCCGGACTTCAAGCTCTATTACAAAGCTGTAATCATCAAGACAGTACGGTACTGGCACAAAAACTGATACAGATCAATGGAAGAGAATAGAGAGCCCAGAAATGGACCCTCAACTCTACGGTCAACTAGTCTTTGACAAAGCAGGAAAGAATGTCCAATGGAGAAAAGACAGTCTCTTCAATAGATGATATTAGAAAAGTTGGACAGCCCCATGCAGAAGAGTGAAACTGGACCACTTCCTTACACCACACACAAAATAGACTCAAAATGGTTGAAAGACCTAAATGTGAGACAGGAGTCCATCAAACTCCTAAAGGAGAACACAGGCAGCAACTTCTTTGGCCTCAGTTGCTGCAACTTCTTTCTAGAAACATCGCCAAAGGCAAGGGAAGCAAGGGTAAAAATGAACTATTGGGACTTCATCAAGATAAAAAGCTTTTGCACAACAAAAGAAACAGTCAACAAAACCAAAAGACAACCGATAGAATGGGAGAAGATATTTGCAAATGACTTACCAGATAAAGGGCTAGTATCCAAAATCTATAAAGAACTTATCAAACTCAACACCCAAAGGCCAAATGATCCAATCAAGAAATGGGCAGAAGACATGAACAGACATTTTTCCATAGAAGACATGCAAATGGCCAACAGACACATGAAAAAGTGCTCAACATCGCTTGACATCAGGGAAATCCAAACCAAAACCTCAGTGAGATACCACCTCACAACAGTAAGAATGGCTAAAATTATAAGTCAGGAAACGACAGATGTTGGCTGGGATCCAGAGAAAGGGGAACCCTCCTACACAGTTGGTGGGAATGCAAGTTGGTACAGCCACTTTGGAAAACAGTGTGGAGGTGCCTCAAAAATTTAAAATTTAAAAAATTAAAAATAGAGCTACCCCTATTACCCAGCAATTGCACTATAGGGTATTTACCCCAAAGACAAAGATGTAGGGAAAGGAAGGGCCACATGCACCCCAATGTTCTTAGCGGCAATGTCTACAATAGCCAAACTGTGGAAAAAGCCAAATTGCCCTTCAACAGATGAATGGATAAAGAAGATATGGTGCATATATACAATGGAATATTACTCAGCCATCAGAAAGGATGAATACCCAACTTTTACATCAACATGGATGGGACTGGAGGAGATTATGCCAAGTGAAATAACTCCAGCAGAGAAAGTCAATTATCACATGGTTTCACTTATTTGTGGAACATAAGGAATAGCATGGAGGACATTAGGAGAAGGAAGGGAAAAATGAAGGGGGGGATCGGAGGGGGAGATGAACCATGAGAGACTATGGACTCTGAGAAATAAACTGAGGGTGTTAGAGGGGAGGGGTTGGAGGAATGGGTTAGCCCGGTGATGGGTATTAAGGAAGGCACATACTGCATGGAGCACTGGGTGTTATATGTAAACAAAGAAGCGTGGATCACTACATCAAAAACTAATGATGTATGGTGACTAATATAATAAAAGTGAATTAAAAAATAATATCTCTGATATTTAGCTATCTATCCTCCATCTAAAAGAAGACCCAGTTTCTTTTTTTTTAAGGATTTTATTTATTTATTTGACAGAGACAGCGAGAGAGGGAACACAAGCAAGGGGAGTGGGAGAGGGAGAAGGAGGCTTCCCGCTTAGCAGGAGCCTGGTGCCGGGCTCTATCCCTGGATCCTGGGATCATGACCTGAGCCGAAGGCAGATGCTTAACAACTGAGCCACCCAGGCACCCAAAGACACAGTTTCTAATTGCACTTTGTATTGAAACAGCCATGATGTTTCTTTATAATGCCATAGAAATATGGCAGTCATGAAAAATCACTGACATGCTCCTATGCTTTTGAATTGTTTAGATTCCCATGAAAGAGCAGATGAAAAAGGAAGACAAAAGCTTATTTCACAACAGTTTTTCACCTTGTATTCATGCTTAAACATTCATTTCTCCCTACCATAAACACAGCCACACATTTAAAATTTCCTGAAATTTACTCAATAGGTATCCACTAATCCAGTTACACATTACTTTTTTTTTTAATTTGCCAAAGAAAGGAACCAGCTCTTCCTCACCCCACTGCCCGCCAAGCCCCCGCTGAACTCCCAGGTTAACAGGTAAAAAACACTCAAAGTGCACTTCCTATGATGCATTATAATCTTCTGCTTGTGGGCCTGTCTTCCTGAGAGACTGGATTAAAGAGATCATGATTACATCTTCCTGCACCCTCAGCATCTCCAATAGGGTCTGGACCAATGTATTTCCTCTGCTTTTCTTTAAGGCAGAGGTTCTTAAAGTGTGGTCCCCTAACCAGTAGCACTGGCATTGCCTCACAACCTGTTAGAAATGCAGATTCTCTGGCCCTGTCCTGACCTATTGCATCAGAAACTCCAGGGTACAGGCCTAGACATCTGTGTTTTAATAAGCCCTATACATAGTGCCCGCATTCTGATGCATACTAAGTGTTAGAACTAGTGCTTTAAGGAATAAATATCAAATCCCAAGACAATGAAAAAATGCATAAAGACTCTGACTTATCTAAATGTCAGTCGTACTGCTATAGTTTTTCATTGTGGGAATATTTGTGCCAATTAAGGCGAGTTTAATTACCAACAGTTACCAAGTATTCCAAACAAATTTAGATACTGTACTCATGGATTACAAGTCATTATTGCAAAAATATAAATTCTCCCTATATTAATCTACAGATTGAACCCAATCCTGTTCAAAATCTGAGACTTTTGTGGAATTTGACATCTGTTTCTAAAATCGATATGGAAATTCAAAACATAAAGAGTAAGCAAAGCAATATTGAAGAAGATGAATAAACCTGGAGAACTCACACTACCAGATGTCATGAACTTTTACAGGGCTATCATAATTGAAACAATGTGTTATTAGTACAAAGAGGTACTCTTCATTAATCTTCAGGGGAATGCAAATTAAAACCACCACTCATACCACCAGAATGGTGGAACACACACAATATGTGTTAGGAAGAATGTGAGGCAATCTGAAGATACATTGCTGGTGGAAGGGTTAATTTGTAAAAACCACTTTGAAAACTTGTTGGGCATGACCTACTAAAGTTGAGTATGTGTATAATTCATGACTCAGCAATTCCAATCTAGGAGGGAGATGGAGAAGTGGAGGAGTCTGTCATATCAGAACCCACAAAAACAGATTGTGTAGTCGTAGGAGGTAGGACTTGCAAATTGCCTCAGTGAGAAATGATTACCCTCAAACACTTGAAATTTAGTCTTCTCATCTGGGGTCATGGAATTATCAGAATATAGGGTGTGGACACCTGGTCTCAAAGGCTAGAGTCTGGTAACTAGCTTGTGAAAGAAAAAGCCTTTATCAAGAGAAAGGGCCTTATGGGGTTGTGCACAAGAACTCTGGAGTTATGTCAACAGGAAAGCAGCCCCTTGCTCCAAAATGGACCTTCCTTCAGACTCTCACACCATCAGAAAACCTTTCTGAGAATAAGGTCCTCACCTCAGCCACTCAAATGTTCCAAGCCTTCCCTGTCCAGAGGTATGGGTGCCCACATTCTATTGAGTACTGACTCAGAGCCAAGTAGAAGGTATCACACACAACCTCCCCCATGAAATACCATTCTAAACCCAGCATCCCTGTGGTGCAGATACCACTGCCTTAATTCTCATCACAGACTTCAGAAACTCCAGGCCGATTTAGAACATAAGGGGCTAATGGGTGCTTCTGAACACTGAACCTGGCCTCTACATAACATCACAGCCTGTGAACTCATTTATGAAAACTATGGAAAAATGTAGGTCCTGTCTCTGTGATGCATGGCTTTCTATCTACTGTTGCCACCTTGTAACCTACTTCATCTGTTAATACCCACTGGCCCTTATCCCACTGGGACAGATTGGTGTGTGTGTGTGTGTGTGTGTGTGTGTCAGCTGCCAAGGAAGGGACATGAGTTTTCTTTGTACCTGAGGTCCTTGCACAATGCCTGGGACACTGCATAAGTAATTGGGAAGTGACTGGGAGGAGCCAGCATCTACCCAGTATTTAAGAAAGCACCATAACTTACAGAGTAATCACTGTGGGAACAGAGGGAGTGCTGTGAACAGTGGTGTGAAGAGTGGTCACTCATCGTTCTTCTCTGGCCCTTTAAGCAGAAGCACTAATAATTTCCACTTGAGTGTACATGCTGAAGGATAATTGAGCTTTATCTTTAGAAGGTCCTATCACCAGGTTTCACCCTCATTTATGAAAAAAAATTTCCCAGGTCCTTCTGCTTTGTCTTCCTCTGGGTTCAATCCAAAGTAGACAATAGTAAAAACAACTCCTGGAAGGTCAGGAAAGCAAAAATATAAAAGAGGCAGCAAGCCCCTATCCAAGTGGGTAGTCTGATTGCTGAAGGAATAAGTCCACCCATGAGGAAGACCCTAAATCAAGAACACTTTAGAAAAAAAAGGAAATCACATGTGAGACAGAGAACTCTCTGTGTTCTGAAGTATTGAGAAGCTTTCAGGTAAAAGTAGTATCTGAGGTCTCTTTCCCAGAGGAGAGTTTGAAGCTGGTCCAGGAAGGAGGATAGAAACATAGAATAGAGGAGAGTAGGAAGCCAGGGACTAAAAAGTCCTAAGAGGAATGGAAAGTTAAAGGGAGTGGTATGGGGTACAAAGCCCACAAGTGACAATAGTAGCAGAGGTGAGCAGGCCTAGAGCAGAGTATGTACCTGTATATGGGAAGGGAGGGTTGGGGATAGGTAAGTTGTTGAAACAAGAAAAAGTATTGTGAAGTGTACCAGGGAGGCAGGAGGGCATGTGTTGTTGGCAGTGCTTAAAGGCCAAATACAAAACTAGAGTCTTAATGCAGAAGATGTACACTTAGTGCAGAAGTGTGATAGGGAAGCCTATATCTGAGGATGGCTCTTCCAGCACAGAGCTTTCCAAAGAGTTCATAAGGGAACCCTAGGATTCTTTGGGTGAGAGTCAGGGTGCATTATACTGAGATGGAAGAAGAGGGACTGAGTAAGCAAGAGCATAGGCTTATGGCCCCCACTTCAATTATAGCTGTTCTGCCATCCTTGTTTTAATGGACTGGGGATGATGCACAGTAAAATAATTGTTACCCTATCTAGGGGAAATTATTCAGGTGGATACAAGGATTACATTAATAAAAACTTTGGAAACAACTATTTACCATTTTTATATAAGAGTACTGGGAAGAGGAAGATGTCGGCAGAGCAGGAGGACCCTAGGCTCATCTCATCCTATGAACACAACTACATAACTATCACATCAGCTTAAATAACCCAGAAATTGACCTGAAGAATGAAAGAAGAAACTCAACAACTAAAGGGAGAGAAGAAGCCTCATTGAAGAAGGTAGGAAGTGCAGAGGCGTGGTTTAGGGGAGAAATGGTTCATGAATGGTGTGGAGGAAAGTGAGTTATGGTCTCAGAGAAGGGCAAGAAAGATAGCAGTACATAAAGGAATGCACAAGGAAAACACTTCCCCAAATTCATTGGCTTAGAAAATGCGAGGGTCTGAATTTTATGAGTTCTTGTAACCAGCAACACTTAAAGCCTGGAGTTTTAAAGGTCAGCGGACTTGGATGAGATAGACTCCAGAGGGCACTATGCTGCTCCTGAAGAGAAGGCAGGTAAACAACCCGGGGGATAGACAGTGTGGAAACAGCAATCTGAAGAGCACCTGGGGCACAATACGGGAGATTATTTACTGTTCTTGGATGAGTCCTTGAGAGGCGGGATTCATGGAGACACCTCTCTGGGAACAAAGGAGCTGGCAGTGCAATTTCCATCCCCCACCCCTCAGCATAAACACAGAGCCACCTGTGGGGAAATAGCACAACACATACTGGCTGCCTAACTTGCTTACACCAAGCCCCACCTCCTGTGATCTAGTGGGACTGACCTCAGTCAAGCTTGTTTTGACCCAGCAGAGCAGGCCCCTCCCCCAGAAGACCAGCACAAACCCCTGTCTGCACCATGTCTACAGACCAGAGAGCTCTGCAGGGACTCAGTTCTGGTGGAGGTGGTGACAGGCCTCATTTCATAAGCAGACCAGAGCACATTTAGTTAAAACTTACCACATTCAGACCAGGGACCAAACACTGCCCAAATCAGACAAGGAGAGCCTTTGCAGATGACTGGTCTAAAGGATAGAACAGCCAAAACACAACAGCTGAGCACACACAGCACATACCTGAGATAGTCCCTGAAACACCAGGCCCTGGCATTCCATGGCCATTACTTTCAGAAGTGGAGACATAAATGGATTTTTCTTATAAGCAGAAGGCAGAGACTGAGACAAAATGTCAAGACAGAGGAATTTATCCCAAATGAAAGATCAAGGTAAGGCCACAGCCAGAGATCTAAAAGCAACCTACTGAATGGGAGAAAATATTTGCAAATGGCAGATCTGATAAAGGGTTAGCATCCAAAATATATAAAGAACTTACACAACTGAACACCAAGAAAATAAATAATCCATTAAAAATGGGCAGAAGATATGAACAGACATTTCACCAAAGGAGACATCCAGATGGCAAACAGACACATGAATAGATGTGAAAAGATGTTCAGCATCACCCATAGTCAGGGAAATGCAAATCAAAAACAACAGTGAGATATCCCTTTACATCTGTCAGAATGGATAAAATCAAAAACACAAGAAACAGGTGTTGACAAGAATGCAGAGAAAAAGGAACCCTTTTGCACTGTGGGTGGGAAGGCAAATTGGTGCAGCCATTATGGAAAACAGTTTGGAGGATCCTCAAAAAGTTAAAAATAGAATTAGCCTGTGTTCCAATAATTGCACTACTGGGTATTTACTCCCAAAATACAAAAATACTAATTCAAAGGGATACATGCTCTCTTATGTTTATAGCAGCATTATTTATAATAGCCAAATTATGGAAACAGCCTAAGTGTCCATCAACTGTTGAATGGATAAAGAAGAAGGGGTGCATATATATATACAATGGAAAATTACTCAGCCATGAAAAAGAATGAAATCCTGCCATTTGCAGTGACATGGATGGAGACAGGGAACATTATGCTTAGTGAAATAAGTCAGTCAGAAAAAGAATACCTTATGATTTCACTCATGTGGAAATTAAGAAACAAAACAAGTAAGCAAAGGAAAAATAGAGAGAGAGAGAGAGACTATCCAGGAAACAGACTCTTAACTATAGAGACCAAACTGCTGGTTACCAGAGGGGAGGTGGGTGTGGGGATAAGTAAAATTGGGGATGGGGATAAGGAGGGCACTTGTCATGATGAGCACTGGGTGATATATGGAATTGTTGAATCACTATATTGTACACCTGAAACTAACATAACACTGTATGTTAACTATGTTGGAATTGAAATTTTAAAAAATCAAAATAAAAAACCCAAAATCCATTTATTGTCTCAGTTTACACGGTCAGAATTCTAGGAACAGCATGGCTTAAATGGGTCTTCTGCTTCAGGTCTCACAAGGCTATCAAAGTGCAGGCAGAACTACATTCCCTTCTGGAGGCTTTTAGGAAGAATCGTCTTCCAAGCTCATTCAGGTTGTTGGCAGAATCTAATTTCTTGTGGTTGCAGGATGGTGGTTTCCATTTTTTACTAGCTGTCATCCAGGGTCCTTTCTCCCAGGAAATTCAGAGTGCCTGCATTTCTTCATACATGGCACCTCCATCTTCAAAACAGCACTGACTGCCAAGTCCTCAATGCTTCAAAAGTTTCTGATTTCCTTTGTTCTCTCTGCTTTTAAGGGCTCATGTGATTATATTAGGTCCACCAGCAAAATCAAGAAAATCAGTTCTTCTTAAGGTCAACCGATTAGTAACATTAATTACATCTGCAAAGTCCTTTGTGTCATGTAATTAACATATTCATGGGAGTAAATAACACCAACGAGTGAAGAACAAGGGGCCAAAATTCTGACTCTTACAGTCAACAAGATATTAATTACCGTCATCTCAAGGTGGAGAAATTTCCAATGATCTTTACTTTTATTCACATGCATTCCTGTTGTTTGAGTTTGAAAATTCACATGTACTAATTATAACCAGAGAAAAAATCTATTTATCCCATAAAGAAATAAAATATACCAGTATAAGTGGCCTGGCTCTTCATTATGGTTTAGTGTTTGGTGGTAGGGCTGGGAATTCTGCAACCACACAGTAGCCTTGCATCTACAGTATATGTTATCCCATTTTGTCACTCCTTTTTTTTCATTTTTTAAACTTAAATTCAATTAGCCAAATATAGTACATTATTAGTTTCGGATGTAGTGTTCAATAATTTTGTCACTCCCTTGCTTAAGATTATGCAATTGCTGGGGGCGGAACAAGATGGCGGAAGAGTAGGAGAGCTGGATTTCGTCTGGTCTCAGGAATTCAGCTGAATAGGGATCAAACCATTCTGAACACCTATGAACTCAACAGGAGATCGAAGAAGAGAGTAGCAACAACTCTCTGAACAGAGAAGTGACCACTTACTGGAAGGCAGGACGTGTGGAGAATTGAATCCAAGGCGATATTCGGGAGGATAGACGGCGGGGGAGGGGGCCTCCGTCGGCCGCTTCTGGCAAGTGATAGAGCCACGGAGCACAAAATCGGAACTTTTAGAAGTCGGCTCCACTGAGGGACGTCGCTGCAGTGGCTAAGCGGGGGGTGGAACCCTCGTGGGAGAGTGTGGTCTCAGGACCCTCGGGGTCACAGAAAGACCGGGGGTGCCTGAGTGCAGCAGAGGTCCCAGGTATTGGAGCGGGGAAGCCAGCTGCAGAGACGGAGCCAAGGCGTGGGCTCTCAGCTCGGGGTGGCCATAAACTGTGATCCGCGGGCCAGTCGGGCCACTGCTCCTCCAGCAGGGACCCAAAAAGCGGCAGAGCTGGGGAGACTCCCCTTCCTCCCCCGGGAGGAGTGGCGCGGGAGCACACCGCAGGGATCTGCTGGGTTTGGAGACTTCGCATGGGGTCGGGTGCCAGAGATAGAAACACTCGGTCACAGGCTGGGTGAGCACGGAGTGCAGCCGGAGACCGGGGAGACGGGAGTGACTGACTGCTTTTCTCTGGGAGCGCACTGAGGAGCGGGGCCCCAAGTTCTCAGCTCCTCCGGGCGGAGATTGGGAGGCCACCATTTTCGCTCTGGTCCTCCAAAGCTGTGCCGGGAGCTTGCAGGGAACAAAATCTCCTGAGAGCAAACCCGAGCAGCTTGCTTAGCCTGACCGACAAGGGCGGGGCAATTCCGCCTCCGGCAAAGACATTTGGGACCCACAGCAACAGGCCCCTCCCCCAGAAGATCAGCACGAACAGCCAGCAAGCCAAGACCAAGTATACCGATCAAGGAGAACGGGAGAACTCTAGCGCTAGGGGAATACTGCACATAGAATTCATGGCTTTTTTTACCAAGATTCATTAGTTTTTCAGAGTTAATTTTTTTAACTGTTTATTTTTTGAATTTTTCTTTTTCCCTTTTTCAACCAACATCTTATCAATCCCTTTTTAAAAAAAAAACATTTTTTATTTTTCATTTTTAGAGTCATTTTATCCCTTCATAGTAGTTACCCTTATTTTTGGCATATATATATAAGTTGTTCTCTCTTTAAAATTTTGAGATACAGTTTCTTCTAATAGATCAAAATATACCCTAAATCACTAGTGTATGGCTTTGTTCTAGTCTCCTGCCTGATCACACTCTCTCCCTTTTTTTTCTTTTTTTTTAAATCTTCTTCTTTCTTTTTTCAAACAACTTCTTATCAATTCCTTTTATAAAACCTTTTATAATTTTCATCTTTACAGTCATCTTCCATCCCTTCATTGTATCAACCCTGATTTTGTACATGTATAAGTCTTTCTTCCTTTAAAATTTTAGGAGGCACTTTCTTCTAACAGACTAAAATACGCCCAAAAACTAGTGTGTGGCACTGATCTATGCACTAGCCTGATCATATTTGATCATATTCTGTTTTGTTTTTGTTCTGTTTTTGTTTGTTTTTATCTCTTTTTTCTTTTTTTTTCCTCTTTTTTCTTTCTTTCCCTTTCTTTTCCCCTGGTTTCAGGTCTTTTCTGATTTCTATAGAGTATATTTGCTGAGGAGGTTGTTAACCTGTTAGCATTTTGATCTCTCATTCATCTATTCTCCTCTGGACAAAATGACAAGATGAAAAAAATCACCTCAGCAAAAAGAAAAAGAGGTAGTACCATCTGCCAGGGACCTACTCGATACGGACATTAGTACGATGTCAGACCTAGAGTTCAGAATCATGACTTTAAAGATACCAGCTGGGCTTGAAAAAAGCGTGGAAGTTATTAGAGAAACCCTTTCTGGAGAAATAAAAGAACTAAAATCTAACCAAGTTGAAATCAAAAAGGCTATTGATGAGGTGCAATCAAAAATGGGGGCACTAACTGCTAGGATAAATGAGGCAGAAGAGAGAATCAGCAATATAGAAGACCAAATGATGGAAAATAAAGAAGCTGAGAAAAAGAGAGATAAACAACTACAGGATCACGAGGGCAGAATTTGAGAGATAAGTGATAACATAAGACAAAACATATTAGAATAATTGGGATCCCAGAAGAAGAAGAAGAGAGAGGGGCAGAAGGTATATTGGAGCAAATTATAGCAGAGAACTTCCCTAATGTGAGGAAGGAAATGGGCATCAAAATCCAGGAGGCACAGAGAACCCCTCTCAAAATCAATAAAAACAGGTCAACACCCCAACATCTAATAGTAAAACTTACAAGTCTCAGAAACAAAGAGAAAATCCTGAAAGCAGCTCGGGAGAAGAGATATGTAACCTACAATGGTAGAAATATTAGATTGGCAACAGACCTATCCACAGAGACCTAGCAGGCCAGAAAGGACTAGCAAGATATCTTCAGAGCACTAAACGAGAAAAATATGCAGCCAAGAATACTATATCCAGCTAGGCTGTCATTGAAAATAGAAGGACAGATAAAAAGCTTCCAGGACAAACAAAAACTAAAGGAATTTGCAAACACGAAACCAGCCCTACACAAAATATTGAAAGGGGTCCTCTAAGCAAAGAGAGAGCCTAAAAGCAGCATAGACCATAAAGGAACACAGACAATATACAGTAACAGTCACCTTACAGGCCATACAATGGCACTAAATTCATATCTTTCAATAGTTACCCTGAATGTAAATGGGCTAAATGCCCCAATCAAAAGACACAGGCTATCAGATTGGATTAAAAAACAAGGCCCATCAATATGCTGTCTGCAAGAGACTCATTTTAGACCCAAAGACACCCCCAGATTGAAAGTGAGGGGGTGGAAAACCATTTACCATGCTAATGGACACCAAAAGAAAGCTGGGGTGGCAATCCTTATATCAGACAAATTAGATTTTAAAACAAAGAGTGTAATAAGAGATGAAGGACCCTATGTCCTACTTAAAGGGTCTATCCAACAAGAAGATCTAACAATTGTAAATATCTATGCGCCTAACATGGGAGCAGCCAATTATATAAGGCAATTAATAAGAAAAGCAAAGAAACACATCGACAACAATACAATAATAGTGGGGGACTTTAACACCCCCCTGACTGAAATGGACAGATCATGTAAGCAAAAGATCAACAAGGAAATAAAGACTTTAAATGAAACACTGGACCAAATGGACTTCACAGACATATTCAGAACATTCCATCCCAAAGCAACGGAATACACATTCTTCTCTAGTGCCCATGGAACATTCTCCAGAATAGATCACATCCTACGTCACAAATCAGGTCTCAACCGGTACCAAAAGTTGGGGATTATTCCCAGCCTATTTTCAGACCACAATGCTTTGAAACTAGAACTCAATCACAAGAGGAAAGTCAGAAAGAACTCAAATACATGGAGGCTAAAGAGCATCCTACTAAAGAATGAATGGGTCAACCAGGAAATTAAAGAAGAATTAAAAAAAATCATGGAAATTAATGAAAATGAAAACACAACTGTTCAAAATCTTTGGGATACAGCAAAGGCAGTCCTGAGAGGATAGTATATAGCAATACAAGCCTTTCTCAAGAAACAAAAAAGGTCTCAAATACACAACCTAACCCTACACCTAAAGGAGCTAGAGAAAAAACAGCAAATAAAGCCTAAACCCAGCAGGAGAAGAGAAATAATAAAGATCAGAGCAGAAATCAATGAAATTGAAACCAAAAGAACAGTAGAACAGATCAAAGAAACTAGGAGCTGGTTCTTTGAAAGAATTAACAAGATTGATTAACCCCTAGCCAGACTTATCAAAAAGAAAAGAGAAATGACCCAAATCCACAAAATCATGAATGAAAGAGGAGAGATCACAACCAACACCAAGAAATACAAACAATTATGAGAACATATTATGAGCAACTCTAGGCCAGCAAATTAGATAACCTGGAAGAAATGGGTGCATTCCTAGAGATGTATCAACTACCAAAATTGAACCAGGAAGAAAGAGAAAACCTGAACAGACCTATAACCACTAAGGAAATTGAAGCAGTCATCAAAAAATCTCCCAATAAACAAAAGCCCAGGGCCAGATGGCTTCCCAGGAGAATTCTAGCAAACATTTAAAGAAGAATTAATACCTATTCTCCTGAAACTGTTCCAAAAAATAGAAATGGAAGGAAAACGTCCATACTCATTTTATGAGGCCACCATTACCTTGATCTCAAAACCAGACAAAGACCCCATCAAAAAGGAGAATTACAGACCAATATCCTTGATGAACATGGATGCAAAAATTCTCACCAAAATACTAGCCAATAGGATCCAACAGTACATTAAAATGATTATTCACCATGACCAAGTGGGATTTATCCCTGGGCTTCAAGTTTGGTTCAACATCTGCAAATCAATCAACGTGATACGATACATTAACAAAAGAAAGAACAAGAATCATATGATCCTCTCAATAGGTGCAGAAAAAGCATTAGACAAAGTACAGCATCCTTTCTTGATCAAAACTCTTCAGAGTATAGGGATAGAGGGTACATACCTCAATATCATAAAAGCCATCTATGAAAAACCTACAGCGAATATCATTCTCAATGGGGAAAAGCTGAGAGCTTTTCCTCTAAGGTCAGGAACGCGGCAGGGATGTCCACTATCACCACTGCTATTCAACATAGTATTAGAAGTCCTAGCCACAGCAATCAGCCAACAAAAAGAAATCAAAGGCATCCAAATTGGCAAGGAGGAAGTCAAACTCTCACTCTTTGCAGATGATATGATATTGTATGTGGAAAACCCAAAAGACTCCACCCCAAAACTGCTAGAACTCATACAGGAATTCAGTAAAGTAGCAGGACATAAAATCAATGCACAGAAATCAGTGGCATTCCTATACACCAACAACAAGACACAAGAGAGACAAATCAAGTAGTCGATCCCATTTACAATTGCACCCAAAACCATAAGATACCTAGGAATAAATTTAACCAAAGAGGCAAAGGATCTGTACTCAGAAAACTATAAAATACTCATGAAAGAAATTGAAGAAGACACAAAGAAATGGAAAGACGTTCCATGCTCATGGATTGGAAGAACAAACATTGTGAAGATGTCAATGCTACCTAGAGCAATCTACACATTCAATGCAATCCCCATCAAAATACCATCCACTTTTTTCAAAGAAATGGAACAAATAATCCTAAAATTTGTATGGAACCAGAAGAGACCCCGAATAGCCAAAGGAATATTGAAAAAGAAAAGCAAAGCTGGCGGCATCACAATTCCGGACGTCCAGCTCTATTACAAAGCTGTCATCATCAAGACCGTATCGTACTGGCACAAAAACAGACACATAGATCAATGGAACAGAATTGAGAGCCCAGAAATGGACCCTCAACTCTATGGTCAACTCATCTTCGACAAAGCAAGAAAGAATGTCCGATGGCAAAAAGCCAGTCTCTTCAACAAATGGTGTTGAGAAATTTGGACAGCCACATGCAGAAGAATGAGACTGGACCATTTCCTTACACCACACACAAAAATAGACCCAAAATGGATGAAAGACCTAAATGTAAGACAGGAGTCCATCAAAATCCTAGAGGAGAACACAGGCAGCAACCTCTTCAACCTTAAGCACAGCAAAAATGAACTATTGGGACTTCATCAAGATAAAAAGCTTTTGCACAGCAGAGGAAACAGTCAACAAAACCAGAAGACAACTGACATAATGGGAGAAGATATTTGCAAATGACATATCAGATAAAGAGCTAATATCCAAGATTTATAAAGAACTTATCAAACAACACCCAAAGAACAAATAATCCAATCAAGAAATGGGCAGAAGACATGAACAGACATTTTTCCAAAGAAGACATCCAAATGGCCAACAGACACATGCAGAAGTGCTCAACATCACTCGGCATCAGGGAAATCCAAATCAAAACCTCAATGAGATACCACCTCACACCAGTCAGAATGGCTAAAATTAAGAAGTCAGGAAACGACAGATGTTGGCGGGGATGTGGAGGAAGGGGAACCCTCCTACACTGTTGGTGCGAATGCAAGCTGGTGCAACCCCTCTGGAAAACAGTATGGAGGTTCCTCAAACAGTTGAAAATAGAGCTACCATACGATTCAGCAATTGCACTACTGGGTATTTACCCCAAAGATACAAATGTAGGGATCCGAAGGGGTACGTGCACCCCAATGTTTATAGCAGCAATGTCCACAATAGCCAAACTGTGGAAAGAGCCAAGATGTCCATCGACAGATGAATGGATAAAGAAGAACTGGTATATATACACAATGGAATATTATGCAGCCATCAAAAGGAATGAGATCTTGCCATTTGCAATGACGTGGATGGAACTGGAGGGTATTATGCTGAGTGAAATAAGTCAATCAGAGAAAGACATATATCATATGACCTCACTGATATGAGGAATTCTTAATCTCAGGAAACAAACTGAGGTTTGCTGGAGTGATGGGGGGTGGGAGGGATGGGGTGGCTGGGTGATAGACATTGGGTAGGGTATGTGCTATGTTGAGTGCTGTGAATTGTGCAAGACTGTTGAATCACAGATCTGTACTTCTGAAACAAATAATGCAATATATGTTAAGAAAAAAAAGAAGAAGAAGATAGCAGGAGGGGAGGAATGAAGGGGAGAAAGTCAGAGGGGGAGACGAACCATGAGAGACGATGGACCCTGAAAAACAAACTGAGGGTTCTAGAGGGGAGGGGGGTGGGGGGATGGGTTAGCCTGGTGATGGGTATTAAAGAGGGCACATTCTGTGTGGAGTACTGGGTGTTATGCACAAACAATGAATCATGGAACGCTACATCAAAAACTAATGATGTAATGTATGGTGATTAACATAATAAAAATTTTTTTAAAAGATTATGCAATTGCTCCCTTTACTTTCACAATCTGGGAAATGGTAAGATCCATTTTTGTGAATTGAAGCTTAGCTGGGGATCTGAATGTCACTTCATCCCAGGTGCCCAAGATGGTGCACTGAGCCTGCAGCAGGTTGCAGGGCTTGAATTTTCCAAGCTACTTCCAAGAAAGGATCATTTCTAGCAGATTCTTATGGAAACAGGCAGCCCCACAAAGGCCCGGGTTGTTCACACACCTTTGGAGGAGAACAGGAGAACTAGCTCCCAGGTATCATGTGCATGGTTAACAGGCCAATAAATTTCCTCCCTTGGCCACTCTCCGACCCATCCAGAGGGAGAGAAGGGCAAACTCCTGGTCTTTTCAAGGTTAGAGGTTAGCATTTCCAGGAATCTAGTCTTCCAGGTCAAAATGATTCCTGCTTTCCCATAAAACAGCAGTATAAATCAGATCTGTATGGAATGGAGCAAGTCTTTCACATCTTTTTCAATAACTGGTGAAGTGATTGACTTGAATAGCCTCTGTGGAAGAAGGGGGAGAGTCTATGTCCTATTAGGAGCTTTGTGGGGTTGACAGAGTGGAGGTTATCTTCAAGTTCCAGGTTTATCACTCTGCAGGGATGAGCTAAGATCTGCAATGTAGCAAAGGCCATTCCTGGCCACAGCTGAGCAGAGGCCACACAGACTGTTTTGGGTAGGTAGGATCTGTTTGGGGCAGATTTGTAGAGATACTGTGGAATGCTCCTAATATGGTAGGGGCCTAATACAGACCTTCTTTTAGGTGTAGGGTAGGATATAATTCTATATAAGGAAAATGAAAAAAAGCATGTTTATATGTGTCTATACTTACACATCTAAATATTTAGCTCTGCAGGGGGCATAGGCTGGACTGTTCATTGTAGTCACCAATTGCAGTAGTATTGGGGGTCAGAGACAATGAGGGAGATATTCCTCATTCTACACACATTTTGCCATCTAAATTTTTTTAACAGGTGCTTATATTATGGAAGACAGTGACCATGGCATTAATGTCATTGCCTAGCAGCCTGTCTCTCAGTTTTGTGTCTTTCCTGATCTGTAGCCATGACCAAAGCCTTGGCAGTGTCTCCCAACCTTTGGTGTTTTAAACATATTGTTTAAAACAGGTGCAGCAGCCTCAGCTATTTTAAACATATTGTTTGTTCCCTCAAATGGCAAAATCTCCAGGGAGCCCACCACACTAACTGAAAATTTAGGGTAATTAGGTAAGATTTCTTTGTCCTACAGAAAAGAAAACACAGACTCCTTCTACTGAGCCCTCATTGGGAGAGTCTAGGAAATCAGACTTACCATATGGGAAGGCAGCAGTAATGTCACCAGGGAGTTGTGCATCATGTTTCAGGAAGATGTGATGAACAAGTAAGTTCTAGAATCCCTGGCAGTCACCCATTGAGTTTCTCACTATGCAGAGTGCAAAGCAGTCCATGCCTTTCCATAATCTGCCTTTGCCTCCCCACCCCAGGCTGCACAGAGGACCTTGATCAAAAGCTGATATATTCCTGGTGTGTGGCAATGCCCACCTGTGTTTCTGCTTTTCAAATCTGATCCTCATCTTTTGTTCTCTAGTTTTTCTTTTTGCTGAGCCTCCTAGCCTTGTCTGAAAGTTCCAGACTCAAAGCCATATTTCAGTTTATTGAGCAGAACAGCAACAAAAATAAAGCCCCAAACTGAAGAAATTGTCTTGGGAATTTTTCCAATACCTTTAATTGGGCTAAATCCTACATTGTTTTTCAAACATTTAGCAGCCTATAATGGTTTGTAGAAGAAAGTATACAAGAAAAATACATATGGATATAAGATGATTTTTATTGTGAAAAATATTATACTATATATATGTGTACATGTGTTTATGTCAAGAAATAGAACATTACAGCCTCCCAGATACTTTCTGTGTTCCTTTCTCACTCCCTAAGTCTGTCTTCATTTCTAATTTAAGGATAATATTAAATATATATCAGTAAATTGCAATATATGATATAAAACATATGTGTGCACTAAAAATAGTAATTATAAAACATACACTTGTGTAAACACTACCTAACTTAAAGAATAGAACACTTCATGTAATTTATAAATCTTTAGGATGCCCCTTCTCAAATACATCCCCCACTCTATCAAACCTAAAGTAACTCCTTTCCTGACTTTTAGAATAATCTTTACCTTGCTCTTATTGATACTTTTACCATCTTTTCTTGCACCCTTAAACACTGTAGTTTTGCCTGTTCTTAAGCTTTTTAATATGCAATTATACTGCATATTCACTTCTTTTGACTTGCTAATTTTGCTCACTCTAGTGAAACTCGTTTATCTTGATATAGTAGCTATAAATTTCTTCATTTTTTCATTGCTGTATAAATTCCATTCTATGAACATTCCAGCATATATTCACCAGTTCTAGTGATGAGGAGCCTTTGTGTTATTTCCAGTTTGGGAGTATTGTGAACAATGATGCTATGAACAGCAAAAACAAAAACAAAACAACAAAACAAACCAAAAAACCCTGTCATATTAGAGGAACTCAGAGATATTTGACACTTTAATAATTCTCAATATTTCTAATGTTTTAAATGACAGCTTTACTATTTTCTAAATTTTCCTATACATGTATAACCAAAAGTAAGGGAGTTCTTAACTTTTGACAAAAATGTTGAGTGCTCACAGAACAATGATGATTTTTCCTATTGATTATTAATATTGCTTTGTATGATTCCAGCTTGCATGGCCCTCAGCTACCATGCAAAGTAAGTACCTTTTCTTCCTTTTTGGCATTCTTGATTTACTGTACTACTGTATAATATTTAGAATCATCTCGTCAAATATCATGCAAAATGACTGTTGGATTTTATTTGTGATTACATTTCTTTTTTTTCTTTTTTAAATTTTATTATGTTATGTTAGTCACCATCATCTTTAATTCAGAGAGAACTGACATTTTTACAGTATTAAGTTTCTCAGTGAGCATAGTATATTTCTCTACTCATTGAAGTTAGCATTAGTTTCTGTATTGGTTTCCTATGGCTGCAGGGAAAAAGTACAACAAACTGTGTTGTTTAAAGAACAGGAATGTATTGTCTCACAGTTCTGGAGGCTAGAAGTCCAAGACCAAGGTTTCAGCAAAGTTGGCTCCTTCTGAGGGCTGTGAGGGAGAATCTTTTCCTTGCTTCTCTTCTACCTTCTAGTATTTCCTTGGCTTGTGGAAACACAACTCCAATCTTCACATGGCATTCCCCGTGTGTGCATACCTGCCTATATACAAATGTCCCCTTTTTCATAAGGACACCAGTTATATTGGATTGGGGCCCACCCTACTTTCATATTATCCAGTTCCAAAGCCACTTCCATATTTTTAGGTATTTGTTACAGTAGCTCCCTATTTCTTGGTATCAAAATCCATATTAGTTTGCTAGGGCTTCTGTAAGTAAATACCACAAACTAAAATCTTAAAAAAGAGGGGGGGGATACCTGGGTGGCTGGGTGGCTCAGTTGGTTAAGCGTCTGCCTTCAGCTCAGGTCATGATCCCAGGATCCTGGGATAGTCACCCCCCGCCCCGTCTGGTTCCCTGCTTCTCTCTCTCCCCTTGCCCCTCCCCACTGCTCATGCTTATGCTCTCTCTCAAATAAATAAATAAATAAAATCTTAAAAAAATAAGTACCACAAACTTAGTAGCTTCAACTATAGAAATTTATTGTCTCACAGTTCTGGAAACCGGAAGTCTGAAAGAAGATGTTGGCTGGGTTGGTCCTTCTGAGGGTCATAAGAGAAAAATTTATTCCAGCCCTCTCTCCTTGGCTTGTCTTCTTCCTGTGTGTCTTCACATGATCTTTCCTCCATATATGTCTGTCTCTTTTTTTTCAAATTGCCCCTTTTTAGAAGGATACCAATCATATTAAATAAGGGTCCACCCTAAAGACCTCATCTTAGCTAATTTCAACTGCAATGACCCTATTTCCAAATAAGTTCACATTCTGATGTACTGGGGGTTAGGATTTCCCAACCTATGATTTGGGGGGCAGGGGCACAATTCAACTTATAACAGTATCTCTGAATAAAGTTTTATAAATTTTCCATGTAAGTCTTTACTTTCTTAGATTGTAAGTGGTATAATTAGTGGTATTTGTGTCAGTTATCAATTTGTTGCCTCTTAGCTTGAAATGTATCCTTTATTATTTTTTTATTATTATGTTATGTTAATCACCATACATTACATCATTAGTTTTTGACGTAGTGTTCCATGATGCATTGTTTGCGCAAAACACCCAGTGCTCCATGCAGAACGTGCCCTCTTTAATACCCATCAGGCTAACCCATCCCCCCACCCCCCTCCCCTCTAGAACCCTCAGTGTGTTTCTCAGAGTCCATCGTCTCTCATGGTTCATCTCCCCCTCCGATTTTCCCCCTTCATTCTTCCCCTCCTGCTATCTTCTTTTTTATTTTTAACATATAATGTATGATTTGTTTCAGAGGTACAGGTCTGTGATTCAACAGTCTTACACAGTTCACAGCGCTCACCATAGCACATACCCTTCCCAACGTCTATCATCCAGCCACCCCATCCCTCCCACCCCCGACCACTCCAACAACCCTCAGTTTGTTTCCTGAGATTAAGAATCCCTCATATCAGTGAGATCATATGATACATGTCTTTCTCTGACTGACTTATTTTGCTCAGCATAATACCCTCCAGTTCCATCCACGTTGTTGCAAATGGCAAGAATCTGTACTCAGAAAACTATAAAATACTCATGAAAGAAATGTATCCTTCAATATATGTTCTGTGATTTAAAAATGTAATTCTGTTAAACATTTCTCAAGTAAGCACAATGTTAAGCTTTCTCAGTAGATGGCAGTAGAGAGACACTAAAGGAAGAAGAGGCTTTTCTTTAATTTCCAGCTGTAGCACCTTGAATAATTAGTGTAGGTCTGAGGCCATCTGGTGGGCCTCTGCCTCAGCCACAGGCCTAGAACTCGGTCCCTCTGATCTTGCAGCCCCCCTCTGGCAATAATCTGTCTGTACCCTCTCAACATGGAAACCTGAACTCCTAAGGCTTTTTACCGGCCCCTCTGTGAAATTGCCTCTCACCAGGACACATGCCCAAAAGGCTTTTTTCTATGAGTGTGTTCCTGAAGGCCTCTTGCCTGATACCAGCATTCTGATTCACTCTGCAGGCCTCAGCACAAGCTGGTCTCTTGCCTGGAGGGTCCACACTGACCTGCTGCTCTCTCTGCAAGCCCTCTGCTCATTCTGCCTGCCTACTGATTGCTGCCTGGAGGGTTCCCACCCTCTCTGTTCACCCACCGTGCATCCAAGACACCTTCTCCTTGCCTGTCCTCCTGAAGGTTGGGTTACCTTCTACTTGTCCAGAGACAACCTAACTAAATCAGCCAATTTCTTTGCCATCCACAGGACTGAATTGCACCTTATCCCATGAGGAGGACTGAACTCCAAGTGTTTCCTTTCTTGGATACTCTCTCTCAGCCATAGGGTATCATATAGTTTCCTTATGTCTTATAGTTACTCTTTCATCATAGTTTAATAATTATTTGTATTAAATTTACCATCTGTAACCTGCTATGTGGTGTCTAGGTCCTGATTAGACCCATGCTGATACTATACATCACATTTCTGAGGAAATTGTTAGTACATTTCAATTTTATTCATTCTCTATTACTTTTTGCAGATGCACAGGGCTATAAATTATATATATTCCAGTAGCCATAATTTAGTATAATAATTTAGATATAGGTTAATTTGAGTTTTCTAGCCCATAATCATGACACCTTTGAGTAATGACTGTTTTGTTTCTCCATTTATAATTCTTGTACTTTTATTATTCTTGCCTTATTGAGTGAATTAAGATCACCAATAGAATTGTCAAGAAGAACTATTTTTCTTTTCTTTTTTTTTTTGCCTTTTAAGTTTTAATTTTAATTCCAGTTAGCTAACATACAGTGTTATATTAGCTTCAGGTGTCATTATTCAACAATTCCATATATTATTCAGTGCTTGTCAATTAAGTGTATTCTTAATCCCCTTCACCTTTTTAACACATCCCCTACCACCTTCCCCTCTGGTAACCATCAGATTATTTATAAATAATAGTCTGTTTCTTGATTTGCCACTTTCTCCTTTTTCCCTTTGATCATTTATTTCTTAAATTCCACATTTGAGCAAAATCATATAGTATTTGTCTTTCTCTGACTGACTTATTTCACTTAGCATTATACTCTCTAGTTTTATCCATGTCCCTGCAAATGGCAAGATTTCATTCTTTTTTATGGATGAATAATATTCCATTGTGTATATATCACATCTTCTTTATCCATTCATAAAGCAATGGGCACTTGGACTGCTTCCACATCTTAGCTATCGTAAATAATGCTGCTATAAACATAGGGGTGCATGTATCCCTTTGAATTAGTGTTTCTCTATTCTTTGGATTGTTGGATCATAAGGTAGTTCTATTTTTAACTTTTTTAGGAACCTCCATACTGTTTTCCAGGGTGGATGCACCAGTTTGCATTTCTACCAACAGTGCACAAGTTGAGTGTTCCTTTTTCTCCACATCCTTGCCAAAACCTGTTGTTTCCTGTGTTGTTGATTTTAGCCATTATGACAGGTGTGAGGTCATATCTCATTGAGGTTTTGATTTGCATTTCCCTGATGATGAGTGATGTTAAGCATCTTTTCATGTTTCTGTTGGCCATCTGCATTTGGAGAAATATCTGTTCATGTCTTCTGCCCATTTTTATTTCATTTTTTAATTTTTAAAAAGATTTCATTTATTTATTTGAGAGAGAGAGTGTGTGTGCAGGAGCAGAGGGGAGGAGCAGAGAAAGAGGGAGAAGCAGACAGCCCACTGAGCAGAAGTTCCCACGTGGGGTTCGATCCCAGAACCCTGGGATCATGACCTGAGCTGAAGGCAGATGCTTAACTGACTGAGCCACTCAGGCACCCCTTCTCCCCATTTTTAAATTGGGTTATTTGCTTTTTGGTTGTTGAGTTGTATCAGTTCTTTATATATTTTGGATACTAACCTTTTATCGGATATGTCATTTGCAAATATCTTCTCTCGTTCTGTAGGTTGCCTTTTATTTTTTATTTATTTATTTTCTCTTCTTTTATTATGTTATGTTGTAGGTTGTCTTTTAGCTTTGTTGATTGTTTCCTTTGCTGTGAAGAATCTTTTTATTTTTATATAGTCCCAATTGTTAATTTTTGCTTTTTTTCCCTTGCCTCAGGAGACATACCTAGAGAAAAGTTGTGCAGCCAATGTCAAAGAGGTTACTGCCGGAGTTCTCTTCTAGGATTTTTATCCTTTCAGGTCTCACCTTTAGGTCTTTAATCCATTTTTAATTTATTTTTTATATGGTGTAAGAAAGTGGCCCAGTTTCATTCTTCTGCATGTAGCTGTTCAACACCATTTATTGAAGAGACTCTCCTTTTCCCATTGGATATTATTTCCTGATTGTCAAAGATTAATTGACCATAAACTTGTGGGTTTATTTCTGGGTTTTCTATTCTATTCCATTGATCTATGTGTCTGTTTTTGTGCCAATACAATACTGTTTGATTATTACAGCTTTCTAATATAACTTGCAGTCCAGAATTGTGATGCCATCAGCTTTGCTTTTCTTTTTCAAGATTGCTTTGTCTATTTAGGGTCTTTTCTGGTTTCATACAAATTTAAGGATTGTTTCTTTTAGTTCTGTGAAAAATGCTGTTGGTATTTTGATACGGATTACATTAAATGTGTAGATTATTTTGGGTAGTATAGATATTTTAACATTATTTGTTCTTCCAATCCATGATCGTGGAATGTCTTTCCCTTTCTTTATGTTGTCTTCAATTTCTTTCATCAGATTTTTATAGTTCCCAGAGTATAGGTCTTTCACCTTTTTGCTTAGGTTTATTCCTAGGTATCGTCTTATTTTTTGGTGCAACTATAAATGGAACTGTTTTCTTAATTTCTCTTTCTCCTGCTTCATTATTGGTGTATAGAAATGTAACAGATTTCTGCACATTGACTTTGTATCCTTCAGCTTCACTGAATTCATTTATCAGTTCTAGCAATTTTTTTAGTGGAGTCTTTTGGGTTTTCTATTTAGAGTATCATATCTGCAAATAGTGAAAGTTTTACTTCTTCCTTACTGATTTGGATGCCTTTTATTTCTTTTTGTTTTCTGCCTGCTATGTCTAAGATTTACAGTACTATGTTGAATAAAAGTGGTGAGAGTGGACGTCCTTGTCTTGTTTCTGACCTTAGGGAAAACACTCTCAGTTTTTCCCCCATCAAGGATGATGTTAGCTGTGGGTTGTTCATATATGATTTTTATTATTTTATTTTTTATTATGTTCAGTTAGCCACCGTATAGTACATAATTAGTTTTTGATGTAGTGTTCAATGATTCATTAGTTACGTATGATACCCAGTTATATGACTTTTATTATTTCAAAGTATGTTCTCCCTAAACCTACTTTGTTTGAGGGTTTTTATCATGAATGGATGTTATACTTTTGTCAACACTTTTCCTGCATCTATTGAAATGATTTTATGGTTGTTATCTTTTCTTTTATTAATGTGATGTATCACCTTGATTGATTTGCGAATATAGAACCACCCTTGCAAAACAAGAATAAATCTCCATTGATCATGGTGAATGATTTTTTTCAATGTGCTGTTGGATTCAGTTTGCTACTATTATGGTGAGGATTTTTGCATCTATGTTAATGAGGCGTATTGGCCTGTAGTTCTCTTTTTTAGTAGTGTCATTATCCAGTTTTGGTATCAGGGTAATGCTGGCCTCATAGGATGAATTTGGAAGTTTTCCTTCATCTTCTATTTTGTGAAATAGTTTAAGAAGAATAGGTATTAACTCTTTTTTAAATATTTGGTAGAATTTGTCTGTGAAGCTGTCTGGTCCTGGACTTTTATTTGTTGTGAGTTTCTTGATTACCGATTCAATCTCCTTGCTGGTAATCAGTCTAATCACATTTTATATTTCTTCCTATTTCAGTTTTGGTAGTTTATATGTTTCTAGGAATTTATCCATTTCTTCTAGGTCATCCAATTTTTTGGCATATAGTTTTTCATAATATTCTCTTATGATCTGTATTTCTATGGTGTTGGTTGTTATTTCTCCTACCTCATTTGTGATTTTATTCATTTGAATCCTTTCTCTTTTTTTCTTGAAAAGTTTGGCTAGAGGTTTATCAATTTTAGTGATTTTTCAAGGAACCAGCTCCTGGTTTTTGTTTTTTGTAATTCTTTTCTCTCTCTTTTATTTCAACTTGATTACTTTCCATTACTGTCTTCTAGGTCACTAATTCATTCCTCTGCTTCTTCCATCCTGCTGTTCATTCCATCAAGCATGTTTCTTATTTCATTTATTGTACCCTTTATCTCTACTATGTTATTCCTTAACTCTGTGTTAAGGATCTCACTCATGTCTTCCACTATTCTCAAGTCCACTGAGTATCCTTATGATCATTACTCTAAATTCTCTTTCAGGCATGTCACTTATATCTGTTTCACCTGGATCTCTGGCTGTGGCCTCGTCCTGTTCTTTCATGTGGGATAAATTTCTCTGTCTTCTCATTTTGTCCAAGTGTGCATATTTCAGAGTGTTAGGAAAGTCAGTTATGTCTCCTGTTCTTGAGGGTAAGGTCTTTATTAAGAAGAGGTCCTCCAGCCACATGCAGAAGAATGAAACTGGACCATTCTCTTACACCATACACAAAGATAAACTCAAAATGGATGAAAGACCTCAATGTGAGACAGGAATCCATCAAAATCCTAGAGGAGAACATAGGCAGTAACCTCTTCAACATCGGCCACAGAAACTTCTTTAAAGACACGTCTCTAAAGGCAAGGGAAACAAAAGTGAAAATGAACTTTTGGGACTTCATCAAGATAAAAGCTTCTGCACAGCAAAGGAAACAGTCAACAAAACTAAGAGGCAACCCACTGAATAGGAAAAGATATTTGCAAATGACACTACAGATAAAGGGCTGGTATCCAAGATCTATAAAGAACTTCTCAAACTCAACACCCAAAAAACAAATAATCAAGTCAAAAAATGGGCAGAAGATAGGAACAGACACTTCTCCAAAGAAGATAGACAAATGGCTATCAAACATGAAAAAATGTTCAACATCACTAGCCATCAGAGAAATACAAATCAAAACCACAATGAGATACTACCTTACACCAGTTAGAATGGCAAAAATTAACAAGACAGGAAACAAGTGCTGGCGAGTATGTGGAGAAAGGGGAACACTCTTACACTGTTGGTGGGAATGCAAACTGGTACAGCCACTCTGAAAAACAGTATGGAGGTTCCTCAAAACGTTAAAAATAGAGCTACCCTATGACCCAGCAATTGCACTACTAGGTGTTTACCCAAAGATACAGATGTAGTGAAAAGAAGGGGCACATGCACCCCAATGTTCATAGCAGCAATGTCCTCAATAGCCAAACTGTGGAAAGAGCTGAGATGCCCTTCAAAAGATGAATGGATAAAGAAGATGTGGTTCATATATACAATGGAATATTATTCAGCCATCAGAAAAAATGAATACCTACCATTTGCATTGACCTAGATGGAACTGGAGGGGATTATGCTAAGTGAAGTAAGTCAAGGAGAGAAAGACAATTATCATATGGTTTCACTCATATGTGGAGCATAAGGAATAGTGAGGAGGACCACAGGGGAATGGAGGGAAAACTGAATGGGAAGAAATCAGAGAAGGAGACAAACCATGAGAGACTCTGGGAAACAAACTGAGGGTTACAGAAGGGAGGGGGTGGGGGATGGGGTAACCGGGTGATGGGTATTAAGGAGGGCACATGTAGTGATTAGCACTGGGTGTTATACACAACTAATGAATCATTGAACACTAAATCAAAAACTAATGATGTACTATATATTGGCTAACTGAACATAATAATAATAATAATAATAATAATAATAATAATAATAAAAAGAAAACAAGGTCCTGTATTGCCCTGCCATGTGATGTGCCCTGTTTCCCAGGGCTTGGCACTTTAGGGAGTATCTCCAATATGTGCTTCATGTGCTCTGCTCTTTAGTCCTGGCCACTTTTTCCTTTAGGCTGGTCATCTGCAGAGGCCCTCTTTTGTTGTGGGCAGTGTTTGGTCCCTGGCCTGAATGTGGTGCATTTTTATTAAGTGTGCTCTGGTCTGTTTGTGAAATGAGACCTGTCAGCACCACCATGGGAACCAAGGCTCGGCAAAACTCCTGAATGAGGAGATGTGGAGTGAACAAGGGTTGGGCTGGACTTCTGGAGGAGGGGCTTCTTGCACTGGGACTGTGGCAATTGTGACTAGGAAAGGTGGTTCCACTGGAGCATGGGGGGGTGGTTTGGACCTTGGTGTAAGCAAGTTAGGTAGTGAGTGTCAGTGCTGGGCTGGTTTCTGCGGGTGGCCCTGTGCTTATGCTGATGGGCAAGGGAAGGAAATGGTGCAAGCTAGGTCCTTTGTTCCTGGAGGGGTCTCTCCATGAATGCTGTCTCTCTGGGATAAGCTCTGAGAGAGTGAATAACCTCCCCATTGTGTGCCTAAGGTACTCTTCAGATAGCTGTTTTCACATTATATGTCCATGAGTTGTTTGCTTGCCTTCTCTCCAAGAGCAGCACAATGCTCTCATGCTCTATCCCAGCCAAGCTTGCTGACTTTTAAAACACCAGGCTTTAAACCCTGCTGGTTGCAAGAACTCATAAAATTCAGCTCCTCTTGCTTTCCAAGCTAATTGTTATGGGGATTCATTTTCCCCATGAGCTTCCTTTTGTGCTAGTCTGTCTCTCACCCTTCTCTTTGACTATGGCTCCTTCCCCACTGTGGTGGCCATGATCCCATTCTCTCCCAAACCAAGTCTCTGCACTTCCTACCTTCTTTGATATGGCCTCTTCTTTAACTTTAGTTGTGGAGTTTGTTCTGCCAGTCTTTAAGTCAATTTCTGGGGTATTTAGAATGATTTAATAGTTATCTAGTTGTATCCATAGAACAAGGTGAGGCTAGGCACCTCCTGGTCCACCACCATCTTCCCTCTACCCAGAGGGTAGATTATTGTTTTTCAATAACAAAAGAAAAGCTTTTGATATTTCACCATTTAGTAGGATGTTTATTGTAGGGAGTTTTAAGATACCCTTTATTGGGTTAAGAAAGTGCCTTTCTATTCTTAAATATCTGAATAATTTTATTATGAATGCAGCTTGACTTTTATCAAACACATTTTTACTGCATGTATTGAGATCATCATATGATTTCCGTGTTTTGTTCTATTAGTTACACTGTTAATTGCTCTGTTAATTACACTAATTTATTTCCTAATTATAGACCAACACTGGTCTTATTGTATTACTTTGTTTATACATTGCTGAATGTAGTTTGCTAATATTTTCTTGATTTTCCATCTATTTTCATGAATGTGATTAAACTCTTATTCTCTTTTACTTATTTATAAAACATCCATTGTCACATTTACTAACAAAGTTATTCTTACCACATGACATGAATTAGGAAACATTCCTTCTTTCATATGTTTTATGAAAGATTTGTACAAGATTGGGATTATTTTCTCCTTTAATGTTTGCTGGGCCTAGAGTATTTTATTTTGCTTTAAATTCTTTGGGGAAGACTTTTTTAAATTACTCCTTCATTTATTTTAATGGCTGTAGGTCTATTCACAATTTCTATATCTCCTTGAATCAACTTTGTTAAGTTATATTTTTCAAATATTCATTTTTAAAAATTTTCAAATATGTTGTCATCGAAATTTGTGTTTTCTCCTCATTTTTCTTTTTTTTTTTTAAAGATTTCATTTATTTGAGAGAGAGAGAGGGAGACAGACAGGAATGGGGAGGAGAGGGAGAAGCAGACTCCCTGCTGAGTGGGGAGCCCAATACGGGGCTGGATCCCAGGACCTGAGCCTAAGGCAGACGCTAAACCAACTGAGCCACCCAGGCACCCCTCTCCTTATTTTTCTGTAAACTATCATTATGATATATCACACATATACAAATGTGAATGAAATATAAATATGCATTAAAAATATACATCTGCAGGGCGCCTGGGTGGCTCAGTTGGTTAAGCGACTGCCTTCGGCTCAGGTCATGATCCTGGAGTCCTGGGATCGAGTCCCACATCGGGCTCCCTGCTCAGCGGGAAGTCTGCTTCTCCCTCTGACCCTCTTCCTTCTTGTGCTCTCTATCTCTCATTCTCTCTCTCTCAAATAAATAAATAAAATCTTTAAAAAAATAAAAAAATATATACATCTGCGGATTATCACCGAAGTCAAGAGATAAAATTCTGCTAGCATTCTTGAAGTCCCCATGAGCTTCCTTGCTACATCCATCACCCTCCCTCGAGTAATCCACCATTCAATAATTACTTCTTTGCTTTGCTTTCTAATTTTCCTATATACACATCTCTGAAACAATATAGTTTTCTTTTCCCTGTTTCCTAGATTTATATAAAAGAAATTAAAAAAAAACAAACAGAGAACAAACTGGTGGTTGCCAGAGGGAAGATGGGTGAGAGGAATGAGTGAAGTAGGTGAAGGGGATTAAGAGTACATTTATCTTGATGAGCACTGAGAAATGTATAGAATTGTTGAATCACTGTATTGTACACCTGGAACAATATAACACTGCATGTTAACCATACTTCAATTAAAATTTGAGTTGTTTGCAATTTTTTGGCTATCATGAAAAATTCTTCTATGAATTTTCACGTCTATGTATGCTACGACACACATGCATACTTTTCTGTTGGGTACACACCTAGAAGTGAAATTCATGAGTCATAGGATGTACATAACCTCAACTTTACTACAGAATGCCAAAATGTTTTTCAAAGTGGCTGTATGCTTTTACACTCCTGTCCACAATATAAAAGAGTTCTTATCTTGGTGAGCACTGAGAAATGTATAGAATTGTCGATTCATTATATTGTACACCTGAAACAAATATAACACAGTCTGTTCTTTATACCTCAATTTTTTAAAAAGGAAAAAAAAGAGTTCCTGGTTCTCCACATTGGTGACAACACTAAGTATTATCAGATGTTTTCATTTTGAACAGATAAGCAGTTTTCTCCTTGTGGTTTAAATTTGCATTTACCTGATTCAAATGAGGTTGAAAACTCTCTAATATTACATATTTATTAGCATTGGCCATTTGATACCTTCTTTTGTGAAAAGTCTGCTCAAGTCTTTGTCCCATTTTGTATTGGATCGCCTCGCCTTTTTAATTGTCATGTAGATGCATTTCATATATCCTGGGTAAGAGTTCTTTGTTATTTATGTGTATTTTAAGTATCTTTTCTCATATTTCTCTTAATTCTACATATCCTGTCTCTTGCCAAAAATAAGTGCTTTGTTTGAATGTAGTGAAACATCAATTTTTACTTTCTAGATATTGTTTCTGTGCCTTTTTTGAGAAATCTTTATTAAACATGAGTCCATGAATATGCACAATCCTATATTATATTTCAAAAGATGTATGATTTTCCTTTCAAATTTAAGTTCACTGGAGTGAATTTTTATTTAAGATGTGAGGGAGAGTCCCAGTTTTTCCAGGAATAACTATGAAAAATATAGTCATTTCCCATGGTCTGCAGTGCTGCAGTTATCATTAATCAAGTGTTTCATATACAGATGAGTCTTTGTTGTCACCATACTGACTTCACACCTTGTTCTTTCTCTAATGAATCTTTGTTTTCTTGGACATTTTAATTTTATATAAATTTTACAACTGGTTTGTCAATTTCCATAGGAAGAAAATATATAGAATATTTAATTGGATTGCACTGAATATATAGATCAATTTTGGGAGGATAGGCATCTTTAAAATATTGGATCTTCCAGTCCACTAACATGTAATATTTCTCCATTTATTTGTCCCATTTTTTACTCTCGGTAACATTTAATTATTATTTTTCACTCAAAAGTTGCATATATTAGTTTTACAAATAAGTGCATTTTTAATTTGAGAATATATCATTGGTTACATTTGTTAAGCTATAATTTTAAATCAGTTAAATTCACTTTTTGTGTACAACTCATTCTAGGAATTGACAAATACACACAATAGTATAACTACCTCCACAATAAAAAACAAAGAACAGTTCCAATATTCCCCAAATTTCCTCATGCCTCTCTGTAGACAAATTCTTCCCCATTATCCCCAATTCCTAAGAAACTGGCTGCTTAGAAGAGGTCCTTAGCCAAGAAGTTGTCCTGCTGAAACCAAAATTCATGTGGAAGGAAGTGATATTATTTGGTATTGTAGAAGGGGGTAAGGACACTTGATTACCTGTGGATTTGGAGCTGACAGTGTCTCTCTCCTCATTTTGCTTTCCTAACATTTCCTTACCGTGTTCTCCTCCTACCTCTCTGGCCACTCCCGAGTTTCCTTCACTGGCATCATTCATTCCTCCTGCAAAAGACTTTTTCCCTGCCTTTTTCCTTCTCAACATCTACTTACCCTTCAATTTGCAGCCTAGATGCCACTTTCTCAGGAGGGGTTTTTGTACTTCTCCCCCTAGATTTGACAAGTCCCTATTGTTACATACTCCCCAAACACCCTGTATTTTCCTTGATAATGCTTTCTTCACTTACGATTGCTGGCAAACATTTTGTAACAATTTGTTTAATTATGAAATTTGTTTTCTGAAGCACTAAATTCTATGTTGCTGTTTTGTGCACCACAGTTGTCAGAATCTACTATAGGGTCCAGTACATAATCCATAGCATATGGATTATATTTGGCACATAAAGCACAGTGAGTGATACGTTTTAATCTGATGTGTCCATGATGATGATACCGAAGGTGCCATTCTCAGCACCCCCTCTTTTTTTTTCCTGCTACACTTCCTCTGTACTTCACTAATCTCTCCATCCATCTTCCCCTTTCTTTAGTCTCATACTTTTTCACTGTGAGTGCAGCCATGCCCCATGATTTTAGGCTAGCACTATAGATTATCCCTCTACCTGGTCTTTTCCCAGCAACCCCCCCCCCCCCCGCCGATCTCTGGGTATAAGTATTTGACTGCCCCCTAGAAATTTCCACTTGGAAGACCAATAGAATTTCTCGAACTACTAAACTCTAACTCCTCTCCTATACCACAACCTACTCCAAATTTACTTTTCTTGTGCCTAAAATCTCAGGTCATAGTATTATCATCCAACCAGTCTCCCAAGCCAGAAAATCTGGGGATCATTTTACACTCATTCTTCTCCCTTTCCAACTCTTATTCATTCCTAAATATAAAATCCTTTTACCTCTAACACCCCTCCTCCATCCATCTCTACTACAACTTGAGTCCCGGTCCATGTCATTTCACCCTGGTTCTTTTATTTGGGTCGTTTCTCATTCTCCTTTGCTTGGATTGTTGCAGTGTTCCCCTGACAAGTCTCCTCACCTCCAGGAACTCCCTTCTTCATTTCACCCTCTAAGCCATCACTACCAAGTCCTGTCCAGAATGCAGGATATTTCTCCTTCCACAGTGACCCACTCACTGACTTCTCACTTGCTGCCTGTGGAATGAATGGCAAACATTCACTACAGCCTTATCTGGAATGTCTTTGAACTGGCTCTAGTATCAGAGCTGTAATTTTCCCCAGCCACATTGGCTCCCCCAGAACTTAGGCTCTGATTGGGGTCCTCCATTCTTATCTTAGGTCTGTATGACACAATTCCCAGTCTGCTGTGTCCATATTCCACTGACCTCTGCACATTAATAATTGACTTACAGACTGTGAGGAAGTGGCATCCAGATCTTAGAAGCAAATCTTGACTGTCAAACTTCCTATATCAAGCATGATGTCCCAATTAGGGGACTTCTACAGAATTCCCTGGTCATAAATAATGTTTGCTCTTTTCCACTAGACCAGGCAATTCCATGGCGGCTATGGTGGCCACCCTGTACCAGCTTGTTCTCTAGCAACCACTCTGTATCAACAAGTTCTGCAGGACACCCAAAATGATCTCCTGAATACCCTGTGCTATAACAAAGATCAGCATGTAGCCCACTTTAACAGGAACGTGAGAACCATGGAAGCCAGAATAAGCTTGAGACATGATCTGTATCATATCTTAAGACATGCACATTTCCCAACATTTTATGTACAGTCACTGAAGTTGAGTCACATAATATTCCCCTTCTAATTACCCTCTACATGCAGCTGTGCCCTTTCTTTCACTGCTCCTTGCCACTCCTAGCCCTTTTCAACTGTCTATCATTATTCACCAACCCCCTCTCCCACATATTCCCAACCCCAGAGGATGGAAATCCAATATAGTCAGGGGAAGAAATGGCAAGCTCCTGCCAGCAGTGAAATAGCTCCCATCCCTGGTACAGTAGAAAGGGCATACTGGACCACCAGAGGAAACAAAATATGGAGTTTTTCCAAAATCCAAGAGTGGCAGTCACTAGGTGATCTTGGGTTCCTGGTTGAGGGGGTTCTAAGAAAGCATAAGATATCTGGCTTTTTCTACTGTTGTTGTTGTTAAAGTTATCCAGCAGATCTCTCAATGCCTTGCAGCAGCCATCAGGTACTAATGAGTCAGAGATGCCCTAAGTCTATCCAGGTAACTTTTCATAGACTCTCATTGCAGATTCCCTGCCTTCTCTCTGTCTGGTCCCATTTCTACCTGTTGGTAACTTCTGATTTCAGAATCATGACTTTAATGAAATACTTGCTAACATAGTAACATAAATACAACATAATGTTAAGTTTAAAAAGTAATTTGTTGGGGTGCCTGGGTGGTTTAGTTGGTTAAGCATCTGCCTTTGGCTCAGGTCATGATTCCAGCATCCTGGGATCAAGGCCCACATTGGGCTCCCTGCTCAGCAGGGAGTCTGTTTCTCCCTCCCACTGCTCTTAATGTGCATGCTCTCTCTCTCTTCTCAAATAAATAAAACCTTTTAAAAAAGTAATTTGTTTAAAGTTGTTTAAAATAAAATTTATTATTGTTATTATTTTTTAATTTTTTAATTTAGATTCAATTAGCCAACATATAGTACATCATTAGTTTCAGATGTAGTGTTCAATAATTCATCAGTTGCAAATAACACCCAGTGCTCATCACATCACATGCCCATCACCCAATTACACCAAACCCCCCTCCCACCTCCCCTCTAGCAACACTCTGTGATATTTAAGAGTCTCTCATGTTTCTTCTCCCTCTCTGATGACTTCCCATTCAGTTTTCCCTCCCTTCCCCTATGATCCTCTGTGCTTTCTTATATTCCACATATGAGTGAAACTATATATTACTTGTCTTTTTCTGATTGACTTATTTCACTCAGCATAATACCCTCCAGTACCATCCATGTCGATTTAATGGTAAGTATTCATCCTTTCTGATGGCTGAGTAATATTCCATTGCCTATATATATATATATCACATCTTTTTTATCCACTCATCTATCAATGGACATCTGGGCTCTTTCCACAGTTTGCCTATTGTGGACATTGCTGCTATGAACATTGGGATGCAGTTGCCCATTCATTTCACTACATCTGTATCTTTGGGGTAAATACCCAGTAGTGCAATTGCTGGGTCATAGGGTATCTCTATTTTCAACTTTTTGAGGAACCTCCATACTGTTTTCCAAAGTGACTGCATCAGCTTGCATTCCCACCAACAGTGTAAGAGGGTTCCCCTTTTTCCACATCCTCGCCAACACTTGTTTTTTTCCTGTCTTGTTAATTTTAGCCATTCTGACTGGTGTGAGGTGGCATCTCATTGTGGTTTTGATTTGTATTTCCCTGATACCAAGTAATATGGAACATTTTTTCATTTGTCTGTTGGCCATTTGTATGTCTTCTTTGGATAAATGTCTGTTGTCTTCTGCCCATTTCTTGACTGGATTATTTGGTTTTGGGGTGTTGACTTTGATAAGTTCTTTATGAATCTTGGATACTAGACCTTTAATCGATGTGTCATTTGCAAATATCTTCTCCCATTCTGTAGGTTGCCTTTTAGTTTTGTTGACTGTTTCCTTTGCTGTGCGAAAGCTTTTTATCTTGATGAAGTCCCATAGTTCATTTTTGCCTTTTTTTCCCTTGCCTTTGGAGACGTTTCTAGCAAGAAGTTGCTGTGGCCAAGGTCAAAGAGGTTTCTGCCTGTGTTCTCCTCTAGGATTTTGATGGACTCCTGTCTCACAATTAGGTCCCTCATCCATTTTGAGTTTATCTTTGTGTATGGTATAAGAAAATGGTCCAGTTTCATTCTTCTGCATGTGCCTCTCCCATTTTCCCAGCACTGTTTTTGAAGAGACCGTTCGTTTTCCATTGGATATTCTTTCCTGATTTGTCAAAAATTAGTTGACTATAGAGTTGAGGGTTCATTTCTGGGTTCGCAATTCTGTTCCATTGATCTATGTGTTTGTTTTTGTGCCAGAACTATTCTGTCTTGATGATTACAGCTTTGTAATAGAGCTTGAAGTCTGGCATTGTGATGCCTCCAGCTTTGGTTTTCTTTCTCAACATTCCTCTATTTGGGGTCTTTTCTGCTTCCATACAAATTTTGGGATTATTTGTTCCAGCTCTATAAAAAATGTTGATGGTATTTTGATAGGGATTGTATTGAATGTGTAGATTGCTCTGGATAGCACATTTTAACAATATTTATTCTTCCAATCCATGAGGATGGAATGTTTTTCCATCTCTTTGTGTCTTCCTCAGTTAGTTTCATAAGTGTTCTGTAGTTTTTAGAGTACAGATCCTTTACCTCTTTGGTTAGGTTTATTCCTAGGTATCTTATGGTTTTTGGTGCGATTGTAAATGGGATCAATTCCTTAATTTCTCTTTCTTCTGTCTCTTTGTGAGTGTATAGAAATGCAACTGATTTCTGTGCGTTGATTTTATACCCTGCCATGTTGCTGAATTGCTGTATGAGTTCTAGCAATTTTGGGGTGGAGTCTTTTGGGTTTTCCACATAGAGTGTCATGTAATCTGTGAAGAGTAAGAGTTTGACTTCTTTGCCAATTTGAATGCCTTTTATTTCTTTTTGTTGTCTGATTGCTGATGCTAGGACTTCTAGTACTTGGTTGAACAACAGTGGTCAGAGTGGGCATCCCTGTTGTGTTCTGTCCTTGGGGAAAAAGCTCTCAGTTTTTCCCCAATGAGGATGATATTCGCTGTGGGCTTTTCATAGATGGCTTTTATGATAGTGACATATGTTCCCTCTATCCCTACACTGTAGAGTGTTTTTTAAGAAAGGGTGCTGTATTTTGTCAAATGCTTTTTGTGCATCTATTGAGAAGATCATATGGTTCTTGTCCTTTCTTTTATTAATGTAGTGTATCACACTGATTGATTTGAGGATGTTGAACCACCCTTGCAGCCCAGGAATAAATCCCACTTGGTCATGGTGAATAATCTTTTTAAGGTACTGTTCAATCCTATTGGCTAGTATCTTGGTGGGAATTTTGGCCTCCATGTTCATCAGGGATATTGGTCTGTAATTCTCCTTTTTGGTGGGGTCTTTGTCTGGTTTTGAGATCAAGGTAATGCTGGCCTCATAGAACAAGTTTTCTTTCCCTTTCTATTTTTTGAAACAGCTTCAGAAGAATAGGTATTAGTTCTTCTTTAAATGTTTGGTAGAATTCCAATGGGAAGCCATCCAGCTCTGGACTCTTGTTTGTTGGGAGATTTTTGATTACTGATTCAATTTCCTTGCTGGTTATGGGTCTGTTAGGATTTCTATTTCTTCCTGTTTCAGTTTTGGTAGTTTATAAGTTTCCAGGAATGCACCCATTTCTTCCAGATTGCCTAATTTGTTGGCATATATTTGCTCATAATATACTCTTAAAATTTTTTATATTCCCTTAGTGTTGGTTATGATCTCTCCTCTTTCATTCATGATTTTATTAATTAGGGTCCTTTCTCTTTTCTTTTTGGTAAGTCTGGCCAGGGGTTTATCGATCTTATTAATTCTTTCAAAGAACCAGCTCCTAGTTTTATTGATCTGTTCTACTGTTCTTTTGGTTTCTATTTCATTGATTTCTGCTCTAATCTTTATTATTTCTCTTCTCCTGCTTGGTTTAGGCTTTATTTGCTGTTCTTTGTCTAGCTCCTTTAGGTGGAAGGTTAGCCTGTGTATTTGAGATGTTTCTAATTTTTTAAGAAGGCTTGTATTACTATGTACTTCCCTCTTATGACTGCCTTTGCTCTATCACAAAAGTTTTGAACAGTTTTGTTTTCATTTTCATTTGTTTCAATGAATTTTTTAAATTCTTCTTTAATTTCCTGGTTGACCCATTCATTCTTTAGTAGGATGCTCTTTAACCTCCAAGCGTTTCAGTTCCTTCTTAATTTCCTCTTATGACTGAGTTCAAGTTTCAAACCATCATGGTCTGAAAATATATGGGGACTAATCCCAATCTTTTGGTACCATTTAAGACCTGATTTGTGACCCAGTATGTGATCTATTCTGGAGAATGTTCCTTGTGCACTCAAGAAAAATGTGTATTCTGTTGCTTTAGGATGGAATGCTCTGAAAATATCTGTGAAGTCCATCTAGTCCAGTGTGTTATTCAAAGCCCTTGTTTCCTTGTTGATCCTCTGCCTAGATGATCTGTCTGTTGTTGTGAGTGGGGTGTTAAAGTACCCTACTATTATTGTACAATTATCAGTGTGTTTCTTAAATTTTGTTATTAATTGGTTTATATAATTGGCTGCTCCCAAGTTAGGAGCATAAATATTTATAATTGTTAGATCTTCTTGTTGTATAGCCCCTTAGGTATGATATAGTGTCCTTCTTCATCCCTAACAGTCTTTCATAATCAAGTCAAAAAATGAGCAGAATACATGAACAGACACTTCTCTGAAGAAGACATACAAATGGCTAACAGACACATGAAAAAATGTTCATCATCATTAGCCATCAGGAAAATTCAAATTAAAACCACATCGAGATACCACCTTATACCAGTTAGAATAGCAAAAATTGACAGGGCAAGATACAGTCTTTCATTTAAAATCTAATTTGTCTGATATGAGGATTGCTACTCCAGTTTTCTTTTGATGATAGCATGATAAATCGTTCTCCACCCCTTCACTTTAAATCTGGAGGTGTCTTTAGGTCTAAAATGAGTCTCTTGTAGACAGCATATGGATGGGTCTTGGTTTTATCCAGTATGACACCCTGTATCTTTTGATTGGTGCATTTAGCCCACTTACATTCAGAGTAACTATTGAAAGATATGAATTTAGTGCCATTGTATTGCCTGTAAAATCCCTATTTCTGTAGATTGTCTCTGTTTCTTTCTGGTGTATGTTACTTTGGGCTCTCTCTTCACTTAAGGATCCCTTTGAATATTTCCTGCAGTGTTGCTTTGATGATCACAAATTCTTTTAATTTCTGTTTGTCCTGGAAGCTCTTTATCTCTCCGTCCATTCTGAATGAGAGCCTTTCTGGATAAAGTATTCTTGGCTGCATGTTTTTCTCATTTAGTACCCTGAATATATCATGCCAGCCCTATCTGGCCTGCCAGGTCTCTGTGGATAGGTCTGCTGCCAGGCTAATGTTTCTACCATTGTAGGCTAAGGAGCTCTTGCCTCAAGCTGCTTTCAGGACTTTATCTCTGAAATTTGCAAGCTTCACTATTATATGTCAGGTTGTTGATCTATTTTTATTGATTTTGAAGGGGGTTCTCTCTACCTCTTGGACTTGAATACCTGTTTCCTTCCCCAGATTAGGGAAGGTCTCAGTTATGATTTGCTCAAATATATCTTCTGTCCCTCTCTCTTTCTTCTTCTTCTGGGACTCCAATATTTCTAATATTGTTTTGCTTTATGGTATCAATGAAAAGGGAAATTTTAAACTGAAAGATAAAAATCATGAGAAAAAACTTCAAATTCTATTTACTGTTTTCCCCTAGCGCTGGAGTTTTGTAGTTCTGTGTGCTCCATAAACCTGGTATTCCCCTGATGTTCCAGGTGGTCTTCTGGGGGAGGGGACTGCTTTGCTGATTCTCAGGTGTCTTTGCCTGGGTGTAGTTGCACCACCCCTGCTTCAGGGTGTTCTATGTGCCTTCTGTTCCCTGAAGGCTTTCTGAGTCTTTAGAGGATGAAAACAAAAATGGCTATGCCTGTTCTCCCTGAGCTGAAAGATTGGGGCCCCCTCTCTTCAATAAACCCTCAGAGAAAAGCAGTCTTCACTTTTGTGTGCACCAAACTCTACAGACTCCTGTGGTGTGCACCCATGCGGATCCTCCTGGGAGGGGGAGGTGGGTTGCCGCGTTTCTGCCCTTTGCAGGGCCCCTGCATGGATAGCAGTCAACAGATCATACCACAGTTTGTGGTTATGGCAAACTGAGCTGAAAGCCCACTCCCAGGCTCACTGACCATAGCTGGTTTCCCTGATCCAATGCTTGGGAACTCTGCCAGCTCAGGCACCCCCATTCTTTCTGGGACCCTGGGGATCCTGAGTCCACACTGTCCCACCTAGGATTCTGCCCCACTTTGCCACCTGAGCACCTTTCAGGCAGGGATGTCTCTCATTGGAGCAGACTCATAAAAGTTCCTATTTTGCAGTCTGGGGCTATATCACTTTCTGGTAACTGGCTTACAGAGTCTCCCTCCCCCCATCATTTATCTTACGATATATCCCCTCTGATTCACTTCTCTACACCTCCTACCTTGCAAAAAAGTGGTTGCTTTTCTATTTGTAGAATTTCAGCAATTATTTTCTTACATCTCAGATTGAATTCACAGGTGTTCAGAATGATTTGATAGTTATCTAGCTAAATCCAAGGGAACAGATGAAACAAGGTCCTCTACTCTTCTGCCATATATTCTGTTATTATTTTAAACTACATGTGCATCATTAAAAAACTGAAAGTACAAATTAACATAAGAAATTACAGACTGTGCAATTCTTAATTTTTATATTTTCTGTACTTTTTTACGCTATGCATAAACTACATTTATAGTCATAAAAACATTAAAAATGCAAAGAGACTACTTTGTTTTGGTTCATATTAAGCATTGCCCTAGGTCTCTGGTTTTCCAGTCTTTTGGATCTAGAATTCAAATTGCTAAAGTAGTAGGTTCTATTGCTCTTGGCACCAATGTGATTTGCAGTTATCTAGAGTTGTCTTAGACTGTGGCATTTGGAAATTGACAAGGCAGCATGCCAGGCAACAAAGATGGCTCATTTGATGGGAGGATGGTGTTCTTTTCCAGGCAGCTGACATTAGCTAAACTCAGCTTTATTTAAAAAGTAGGTGCCACAGGAGCCTCTGTTGAAAATAAAGATCCAATCCCAGTATTGGAGGCATTGGTCTCTATGATACAGGGATAGGTCAAGCAGGAGATCAGGCCACATAGAAGGGTCTTCGTGGGCCCCTAAAAGCTGCCTGATGAACCCAGAGCCCAGTCAAAATCCTTTCCTCTTCCTTGATAAGGTTGGTCACCAGGGTGTTGAGTTTGAAGAAGTAGATGTGAACCTCATAATCTGACTCCCCTCCTGACTCCCCTCCAATAGATCTGTCATTTACTGTTTGGGCTTGCCACTTGAAAGTTATAATTACCTTGCCTGGCACTGTCTCCACCCACCAGGAGATGAAGTGCATCAGAAGCTTAGGGTGGGGTAAGAAGGATGCATCAAATGTGTAAGGGGGCCAAGAATATCCTGATTAAGGGGACTGTGAGAGAATATCCCTCTTCTTATACACCTCTCTGGAATATTACATGACTTAAAGATATGGGAAAATACTTTCTTTCAGGAATTTAACTGGTTATCCAAATTTTTTAAAGGTGTATAATTATCACCAGAAAATATTCTTTGCCTTTTGCTCCCCAAGAATGATCAAAATCAAAACCCAAATTAAACAAAACAAGCACCTCCCACTGTTATTATCTGAAGTCAACTGTAATTTCCCCAACTGAGTACTCCCAGTTTAAACTGTAGAATTAACCTTTACTTGGAACAATGTCTGTCTTCTTGAAAATTTACATAAATCACATCTGTTTCTTTGGTTATATATTCATTCAACACTTCTTTAGCCCCTACTATGTACCAGGCAATATTCTAAGCACATGTAATTGTGTAAAGAAAATTGACTGAAAACCATTCTTGTCTTGGGAGGGAAGGTGGACCAAGATCCTTTTAAGTTAAATAAATTTAGGATTCTATTAAAGTAACCCCAAATCAATCTCTTTTGTAAACCACAGCCTCTCACACTTTATTTGAAAAATCTATATTTTTATATATTTTGCTTAATCGTGGGCTACCTGCATTTGTTCTTTTAGTAAAATTGAAAATATGTGTGTATGTGTTTGTGTGCTATTAGAATATAATCTTAAGAGGTAGAAAGGATCATAAAGGTTCTCTATTCAATCCTACCCAATAAATAATTACCTTCCACAACTCCCTAAGAGTAGACATTTAACTTCTGCTTGAATACCTCTGGTGACAAGAAGCTCACTACTGTAAAAGCATTTTGTTTTAGGACCACTCTTCTCCTTAAAATGATCCTTGAAATTTACAATTAGAATGAAATTGCTAGTGTGCTGGTTTTTGATCTAGAAAATGAGGAGACTAGAAACTCATGTGGCCTAGAGATGAACAGGATGTAGGGGAGCTTCAAGAAAGGAAAGGGGGTACTGGGGAAGAAAACATTGACTGTCATAGAAACATGTGAGTACATGGAGAGGTTGCTAGAGATTGGAGAAGGTTCCCTGGGTTTCAAGAATTCAGTTGGCTGATAGGGATGCCTTTGTGGCTGGAGCAGAATGAGAAGGGAAGCAGGCAAGAGATGAGGTCAGAAAGGGTCTGGGGCGCCTGGGTGGCTCAGTTGGTTAAGCGACTGCCTTCGGCTCAGGTCATGATCCTGGAGTCCCGGGATCGAGTCCCACATCAGGCTCCCTGCTCAGCAGGGAGTCTGCTTCTCCCTCTGACCCTCTTCCCTCTCGTGCTCTCTATCTCTCATTCTCTCTCTCTCAAATAAATAAATAAAATCTTAAAAAAAAAAAAGAAAGAAAGGGTCTGGATCATACAGGGCCTTACAAGCCTTGGTAAGGGATTTGGATTTTATTTTAAGTTTGTGGGAAGTACTTGGGAGTTTTTAATTAGAAGTGTAATTTTTTCTTTTTCTTTTTTACATTATAACCCCATGACTTATTTTATAACTGGGTTATGAAAGTTTGTACCTTTTGACCTTTTTTTTTTGCTTTAAAATATCACAATTCTATCTAGTAATTCTCTTAGCATTCTTTCTGCCCTGTCACTTTATACTTCATTCCAGAAAACCTGAACTACTCATAGTCCCCTGACTATACCAGATGAAAGAAGCATATCATGTTTTCTTGCAATTATATGCACACCCACTCCCTTATTTTTACAATTCCCTCTTCCCTGCCCTTGTCAATCTGACAAAATGCTTGTTTTGCCACCAGACTTGACTCAACCATCATCTCTTCTAGGAAGTCTTCTTGTACTTTCTCAAGGCAATCTGGGTGCTTTGAGTTTCCATTATTTCAGCTAGTTAGAAGTGGCAATTTATGTGACACCCCTGAGGTCCAGGGCAGTATCTGCTTATCTCTGAAGCCCCAGAATCCAGCACTGTGTCTGGATTAATTAATCCACTAATAAATTGTTGAACTCTTCTAAAAGGAAAAAAAAAAACCAACATTTTGGGAGCAGATATCCTCCCAAATATAACTAGTTTACATGCAATGATACCATATGGTACATTTTTAAAATTTTTCCTGGCTATATTTTGTAACTATTTCATCCTGGTGGTATCATACAGAAATAGCAGAGTTCAAATTAGTTGTTCTCTGAAAGCATTATGAAGTCTTTTCTAGAGCTGTGAGAAATGACCACTCCCACCTACCTTAAAAAGTTCCAGGTCAAAATCATCTGTACCATTATTTAAGTTATAGAACTTGGGGGCCCTTGGGGCACCAGGGTGGCTCAGTCATTAAGCGTCTGCCTTCAGCTCAGGTCATGATTCTGGGGTCCTGGGATCGAGCCCCACGTCAGGCTCCCTGCTCAGCGGGAAGTCTGCTTCTCCCTCTCCCCCTCCCCCTGCTTGTGTTCCCTCTCTTGCTATCTCTGTCTCTCTGTGTGTGTCAAATAAATAAATAAAATCTTTAAAAAAGAAGGAAAAAAAGGAACTTGGCATGTCCACATTAGCCAAACTATGGAAAGAGCCAAGATGTCCATCGACAGATGAATGGATAAAAATGTGGTATTTGTATACAATGGAATATTATGCAGCCATCAAAAGGAATGAAATCTTGCCATTTGCAACGACATGGATGGAAATGGAGGGTATTATGCTGAGCGAAATAAGTCAATCAGAGAAAGACATGTATCATACGATCTCACTGATATGAGGAATTCTTAATCTCAGGAAACAAACTGAGGGTTGCTGGAGTGGTGGGGGGTGGGAGGGATTGGGTGGCTGGGTGATAGACATTGGGGAGGGTATGTGCTATGGTGAGAGCTGTGAATTGTGTAAGACTGATGAATCACAGATCTGTACCTCTGAAACAAATCATACATTATATGTTAAAAAAAGAAGAAGATAGTAGGAAGGGAAAAATAAAGGGGGGGACATCGGAGGGTAGACGAACCATGAGAGACTATGGACTCTGAGAAACAAACTGAGGGTTCTAGAGGGGAGGGGGGTAGGGGGATGGGTTAGCCTGGTGATAGGTATTAAAGAGGGCATGTACTGAATGGAGCACTGGGTTTATACGCAAACAATGAATCATGGAACACTACATCAAAAACTAATGATGTAATGTATGGTGATTAACATAACATAAAAAAAAGAACCTGAGGGCCCTCACTAATTGTTTATATAGCTATAAAATGTAGACTTGACAAAAGTAACTGAAGAAAGTAACCAGGGTAAGGAGCTGGAGACCAGTAGCAATGGTCTTGATGAGCAGTGGTGGGAAACCTAGTGAGTAAGGTCATGACCTCTGGAGCCTCACTACCTAGGTTTGAATCCTACTCCCTCACGAGCAATTACCTCACCTTTCTGTGTATCAATTTCTTTGACTCTGAAAAGAGGAATGATGATAATAATAATACCTCGTTCACAGGATTTAAGTAATTCGCCTAAACACAATCCAGGCTATGGCTGAAGGGACAAAGGAAACATCCAGAGCAGCTCAGAAGAGGGAGGGGCTGACTGCTGGGTTGGTTGGGTAGGGTTCTTAGAAAACATCTGAGTTGGGGTTTGAAAGACTGATAGAAGACTTTCCAAGGCAGGAATCATTCATTTCAAGATAACTTAAGCCAAAACTTTGAATTTTTTTCTACATTTCCAAGGGGAAAAATAAAGCCCACATTAAAGATGCCCTTTCCCAGGTGTTCTATTAATCAAATCCCTGGGTTCTATTTTGTACATCAGCAGGATGACCACCAGGTGGCAGCACAAAGTTATAAAATCATGTATCCCAGGGACACTACAATCCCTTTGCTTACAGTGCTCTCATAAATCAGGATGCTCTTAATTAATGTAATACAGGGGCTAGAATCAGCTCTCTAGAATATTTGCAAAGTCCTGCTCTCCAAGATTAGGCAAAGTGTAGCTTTACCCAGCTTAGGTCTGCAGAGGCCTGTGATGGAACTCGAGGCACTGACAACTATTCCCAAAGTTCCTGGGCTGGGAGATCCCGTAGAGCCTACTGGGTACAAGTAGAAGCTTGAGGCAGAGTGAGAGATGAGTTGGACCTGTCATTCAAGGCTTTTCAGGTATTGGAAGCATCAGGTAGCCATGTAGAAAATGGCATCCCAGGGCAGCACTGCTGCAGGGGTATAACTACACTGAGGAAGTCTGGTTGACAGAGCAGGCAGCAGTGACTACCAGTTCCCTAAAGTCATAGGATCATAGGATGGGAGAGCTGGACAGGGCCTCATATATCAGAGACCGGTGCTTCTATAGCAGATGCTGTAATATACCATCCAAATCCTCCATCAGGGCTAGAGCAATTATTTCCCTAGTTGCTGAAAGTCCTACCTGAAGATAGCTTTTTGGGAATTCCCATTCATTGGAAAGAGCTGACTTGCCCTTAGCCACATTCCCAAGGCTGCCTGTATTCAATGACTGCTTAATGTGAGGGGGAAAAAAAACCAACCCTGACACCTGGTACCAATTCAGAAGGGTCATTCTTTTTTTTTTAATTTTATTTTATTATGTTATGTTAATCACCATATGTTACATCATCAGTTTTTGATGTAGTGTTCCATGATTCATTGTTTGCATATAACACCCAGGGCTCCATTCAATACGTGCCCTCTTCAATACCCATCACCGGACTAACCCATCCCCCCACACCCCTCCCCTCTAGAACCCTGAGGAGGGTCATTCTAATTCTGGAGTTCCCTTACGGGGTCACCCAGAGCCTTTGTTGAGGCTGTATCACAGTTCAGCTTCTCTCTCTACTCACTCCTGCTTCTTTCCTCCCCCCACAGGTGTCAATTCTGAGAGCATCTCCAATAAACTTCCTGCACACTAAGCTCTGGCTCAGAGTCAGCCTTCCTTGGAAACCCAATCCCACCTTTGTTTTACTTGTGGGGAAACTGAGGCAGTTTTGAAAGTGATATACTGAGGGAGAAGTAATCACTTTCATTGATCAACAACCTCAAATCTAAGGAGAGTAGTACTCAAAGACATGCTGAACATTAAGTAAGCAAGTCCCCAAGAGCAGAGGTTTGTCTGTCTTTTCCCCTACTATATCCTTAGTGCCTCCACATAGTAGGCACACAATAGATATATGTCCAATGATTGAATGAATGAACACAGGCCCTTAGATGGCATATATAAGCAGAATTCCCTTAGGGCTCTCCAATAGGAAACTACTGAGACTACATTATACTTCTCAGTGTCTCCGGCCACGTGTTTTCTTCTTGAAATCCCATAGTTGTCCTCAAAGGAAACAGTCCTCTCAGTCCCTACTGAGGATGGTAGGAAGCTTTAAAGCAGCATGACTAACTCTACGCTGGTCTTTGGATACATAGACTATATTGACTTCATAAGACTATCAAACTGAGAAGAGATACCCAAACCATCTTCATGAACCCTAAGCTGTAAAACTGCAAATATTAAGACAAGCCATGTCTGTATTGTTGAGGCCCTGAATCAAAACCAAGAGAAATTACTTTTATTATATCTTAGTCAGTATGGAGAGCATTCTGATGTTAATTGAGATTGACCTTGCTTGCCCACTCTTAACACTGTCATTTTTTTATTCGTGTACATCTAGGAAACACAATGACCTAGGAAAAACAAAATGTTATAGACCAGAGCAGATTGATTATGAGCCTTGTTTCTGCGATCAAATAAGCTTTTGTTCAAATTTCAGTACTGCCACTTTAGTGGCGGTGTGACCCTGAGCAAATTACTTAATCTCCCTTTACCTCAGTTTCCTCATCGATAAAAGAGGGATTAAAACAATAATATCTCCTTAAAAGTTTTGCTGTGAGTGTTACATGTGTTAGTATATATAACATGCTTAGAACAATGTCCAAAATACTAAGCATTTTATAAGGATTAGCTATTATTTACATGTAGAATACCATCCTGCCACATTTCTAAAGAGAATCTAGATACTGAATTGTGTATTTCAAGGAGCCTGTGGAGTCCTGGATGCCCTTTGCTTTAGGATTATCTGGCTCTGTGGCTACTGTTTGTATAGCTGCATAATTTATTAGAAGCTGAGGTTTCTGGTTGGAAAATAAAACAGATGCCTTATTTTAGCCACACTCAAATCACTGGTAAGCTGTGGTTTTTATTGTGGCTCTAGAAAGTACAAGGTGTTTCTGCTTACAGTTACCTCCATTCTACGAATGCTGCTGGAGATATTTCCAACCCTGGCCCCAGTCCACTTCTTCTTAGTTCTTGTGGCAAGGGGGTGAGGGTGGAAGCTGTAGAAATTACATGCAAACTGAATTCCCTCCTCAAGCACTTCTGGATGTAAGGAGATGTCCCCTCAAGTACTTCTGAATGTAAGGAGTTGTAGGAGATTGGAAAAAAAAAACTGTAATTATTGGTCCTCTGCAAGATGCACTTCCATGGAATCTTATTGGGATTGTTCAAGACCACTTGCCTGCTAGTTAAGATGAAATTCAGTTTTATACACTTCCCAAGTTTTCTATATTTCCCAAGTTTTCTACAGTGATTATCTGATAATTAAGAAAAGTGGGAGGGGTGCCTGGGTGGCTCAGTCAGTTAAGAGCCCGACTCTTGATTTTGGCTCAGGTCATGATCTCAGGGTCGTGAGATCGAGCCCCGCGTCAGGCTCCGCACTCAGTGAGAAGTCTGCTTGAGATTCTCTCTCTCCCTCTCTTCCTGCCCCTCCCCCCCCACTCTCTCTCTTAAATAAATAAATCTTTAAAAAGAAGAAAAGTGGGGTTTTCCATTGAGCATCTCTCCTTGGATAGAAATACCCATCCAATTCCTTCTCCTATTATCTTGGGATGGGAATATCTTAGGGAAATCAAACTTAAAACCACAAGGAGGTATCACCTCACACCTCACACCTGTTAGAATGGCCATCATCAAAAAGACAAGAGATAGCAAATTCTGGCGAGGATGTGCAGAAAAGAGAATGCACTGTTGGTGGGAATGAAAATTGGTGCTGTCACCATGGAAAACAGTATAGAGGATCCTCAAAAAATTAAAAATAGAACTACCGTATGATCCAGGAATTCCTCTTCTGGGAATATATCCAAAGGAAATTAAAACACTAACTTGTGGGCACCTGGGTGGCTCAGATGGTTAAGCATCTGCCTTCGGCTCAGGTCATGATCCCAGGGTCGTGGGATAGAGTCCCATATCGGGCTCCTGGCTCGGCGGGGAGCCTGCTTCTCCCTACCCCTCTGTCTCTCCCCCTGCTCATGCTCTCTCTCTATCTCTGTGTCTCAAAAGAATAAATAAAATCTTTTAAAAAAACCACTAATTTGAAAAGATATCTATACTCCCATGTTCATAGCAGCATTATTTACAATAGCCAAGACATGGAAACAACCTAAGTGTCCATCAATAGGTGAATGAATAGAGAAGTTGTGGTATGTATGTATGTATGTATACATGTATGTATGTGTATAATGAAATATTATTTTCAGCCATAAAAAATGAGACAATCCTACCATTTGAGACAACATGGATGAACCTTAAAGGCATTATGCTAAGTGAAGTAAATCAGAGAAAAACAAATATTGTATGAGCTCACTTATGTGTGGAATCTAAAAAAATAGGTAAAAAAAACAAACTCATAGAAAAAGAGATCAAATTTGTGGTTACCAGAGGTAGGGGTAGATAGGAGGAATGGGAGGAAGGGGGTCAAAAAGTTCCAGTTATAAGATACATAAGTACTAGGGTTGTAATGTACAACACAATGACTATAGTTAACACTGCTGTGTGAGATATAGGAAAGTTATTAAGAAAGGACATCCTGTGAGTTCTCACCACAAAGAGAGCTTTTTTCCTTCTTTTTTCTTTTCTTTTTATTATATTTAGATGAGAAGATGGATGTTAGTTGAATCTATTGTGGTAATCATTTCACAATATATGTAAATCAAACTGTAATATTGTATGCCTTAAACTTATGTAGTGATGTATGTCAATTATTTCTCAATAAAACTGGGAGGAAAAAGGATTGGGGTTGAGGATATTTCATATGGGAAAGGCTAGAACCTCTACCTCAAACACTGAATTTCTAAAAAGATGAAACCCATTTTCTCAAAAGGGAGAGAAAAATGTCAGGCATTAACCTGTATATTGGGGCATAAAACAGCCTCCCCATTTCCAAGCAGATCATCATAGTCAACATACCAAAAGAAGGAGAAAAGAAAAGGAAAGGAGTAACTGCCTATAATCTATGAGCTCCTACTGTTTGCCAGAAACTATGCTGGGCTTCTTAACATATGTTATCATCTACCAAGTGAGGTATTATTTTTATTCTCATTATACAGATGAGGAATATGAGGCTCAGAAAGGTTAAGTTACTTGCCCTTGGTTACACAGCTAGTAAGACCCAGCTAGAATTTAAAGCAAGGTCTGATTTCAACACCTATGTATTTTCCATTACACCAAAGCAGTCTCATTATCTTTGTTGGTTGAAGAGTGCAAGTGTATTGCAATCATTGCTTAGGTTCTTTATAGGGCAGTAAAATATTGGTTATTTGGACTGGCTTTGGCATCATTTCCTGATCTGAATCACTGCCTTGCTCCTTACTAGCTGTATGACCATGGGAAAATTACCTTCCCTACCTCACTGAACATTAATTCCCATATATATAAAATAACTATATTTGCTATTGTTGTTATCTTCCTATAAGACCAATGAAATCAGGGAAACCAGGGTTACCTGGTTCTGCCATTTACTAATTCTGTGATTCTGAGTATGCATCTTAACCTTTTTGTTCCTCAGTTTATTCATCTACAAAATGGAGAGAATAACAGTATCTACCTCATAGTGGCGTTTTTTAGGATCAAATGAGTTAATACATATAAAAGTCTTACAATGGTGCATGGCACATAGTAAGCACTCAATATTGTAAGAATTAGTGTTATTTAAAAGGAAGATTACTGTTATTTAAATGGAAGATTCATTGCTTAAATTAAGAAGGACTTTGGAAATAATCCAGGTAACTGAATCATTAGAACTTTTAGTTAGGAAATAACTATTGCAAGCCTCTCCAATTAATCAGTTGGGGGAAGGGACCCTTCCTCCCACTATGTGGGTGACTTGTCTTTTCCCAGCCCAATTAGGAGTGCAGTTGGGAGGGTCTGTCTATGCCAGATATGTAAGATCTTGTGCTCCATCTTTCCTTTAGGTAAGTAAAGTGAGACAGTGAGTATTGCTCTCTGGGGTTATATCATAATTGCTCAGTGACTTCTGGGCAGATGATCTAGAAATATTAAGCTAAGCAAGAGCAACAAAATGGATTTCATAAAAGTAAATCACAATCAGAGAGATTTTAATCTAAAGCAAATAGACAGTAATTGAGGACAAATCATAGCCAAGTCTCTCTTCAAATGGAGTTGGTGGGGGGAGGCTTTCAGCTTTGAAAAACATCGTGAATTTGGTTTTTCCCTTCATTGTCCTATTGAGTGACTTTGAAGAGAAGATGGCAGGCAAAAATAAGAAAAAGAGTTGCATGTTATCCTTTCAAGTTTGAATGGTTGAGAAAGGTTTTTGCAAGGAGTGAAGGGGACAATGTTGTCTGTGCTATGTAGCAGTTTTGTCCCAGAGATGAAGTCAAGAAGAAGTAAAGGGGAGAAAATAAGAGAATGCACAAAAAGGGAATGCCAAAATAGAATGCACAAAAAATGAAGAGATAAGGCCTCTTTAGGTCATACACTTAGGTACTCAAAAGGGCCTGTTTCCACACCTGTAAAAGAGATGGTTAGAATAGGATCCTTTTTACTTCAACACTCTCCACTCCTGTCAACCTTTTACCCCATCCTACCCCTTGCCAAGCCCAGAGTACTAAACAATAAATATGAATGCCCTCTATAGCAGTGTGGCATAGTGGTTATGCGTGTAGATTCAAAAGTGAAACTGTCTACTACTTACTAGCTGTAGGCCATAGGGCAAGTTATTTAATTTCTCTGTGCCCTGGTTTCCTCATCTGTAAAATGAGGATAATAGTACCTAACTAATAGCGTTGCAAGGAATAAATGACAATACAAAAATAATGCTTTGAACAGTGCTTGGTATACAGTGAAGGGCTCAATAAATATTAGCTATTATAAGAGACCTTGCAGGAGCTCCAGCATGACTGAGTCTATCATTTTAAGTATTCCACAATCCCTGACATTTAAATCTTTTTTTAAGATTTTATTTATTTATTTGACAGAGAGAAAGAGCACATGCTGGGGGAGGGACAGGCAGAGGGAGAGGGAGAAGCAGGCTTCCCACTGAGCAGGAAGCCCAATAATGCAGGACTCGATTCCAAGACCCTGGGATCATGACCTGCGCCGAAGGCAGATGCTTAGCCGACTGAGCCACTCGGGCATCCCAATCCCTGACATTTAGAATCTTCTTTCTTTCAGATATAGTAATGGTTCTTAAAATGCTGCCCCTGGAACTCCTGCATCAAATTCCCTATTGATTACTTTAAAATGCACTTTTCTGGGCATCTGCTTCGAGACCTATTGAATACAATTACTGACCATGAGGCCCAAGAATCTGCATTTTCAACATGCCTTCTTAAATTTGAGAACCACTGCTTTGTAATTTTGGTAGGCTAATATAAAATCCTCCTAATAAAAGTGATGTTGAGGGGCGCCTGTGTGGCTCAGATAGTTAAGCGTCTGACTCTTGGTTTTGACTCAGGTTATGATCTCAGGGTTGTGAGATAGAGCCCTATTGTTGGGCCCACACACAGCTTGGAATCTGCTTGAGATTCTCTCCCTCTTCCTCCCACTCTGCCCCTCCCCCTTCTCAAATAAATAAATAAATAAATAAATAAATAAATAAATAATAAATAATAAATAAAATCCTTTTAAAAAAATCTGGTGTTGAAGCCCTTTCTGCTAACTTTAACCTCAGGAACAGCATCTAGGACCTTCCTAATTAGGCAATCAGGTCTCTCACTACCAGTATGTTTAAGAATCCTTGAGGAGACCTGAATTGTACTGGCTGGGCTCTAACTGAATTCTTAGGATGGGCAGATAAATACTAAATTGCAGCTTACAGTTGGTAGTACCAAAAATCTAGCAGTATTGTCTATAGTACTCAATAGGCCAAAGAAATGACCATCATGTTAGCATCTTTTTTTGCAAAAATTTTCAAGTTCCTTAGGGGAATTCTCCCCCCTGGAAACCCATCTCTGAATTTTTAATGGGGTGCATGGAATTCAATATAAGTGCTCTTTAGTTTTAGTCTTACATGTGGGAATTTGTGGGAATTAATCTATCCCATAAAGCAAAATGTATGTGTTTTATACCATCAGGGTTTGGGGGAGCAAATATAAATAATACTGATTCTCTGATCAACCACCTTACCCCTACCAGCAGAGAAATCAAACTGCTACAGGTTTATCTTTAACCTATTGTGAAAATTATTTGTGTCAGACTAGCTCCCTGACAGATGTTTGTGAAGTTTAAACTATGTTTATTTTATTGCCAGTTTCATGCAAAATCAATCTAAAACTGGCTAAAATGAGGATTTAGTCTAACATGTACTCACTGTGTAGTCTGAGTCAATGATCCTAAAAGCCATTTGCTCCTAGGTGAACTGCATAGATCTGTACCAAAATCAGACCTTGGGATTTTATTGGGAGAAAAATCATTGAAAAATGCCCCCTTGGTATCTCCATAAGAGACAGAGGTCAGGACTCTTAGTCTCAAATACTGACTCCAAATCTGATGCTCTTCTCGGTAGTGTTAAAATCTTCATGGAAAGCAAATCAGTTCTATGATTCTGTAGTTAGGCCCTGAGCCCTGAGATAGTTTCTAGCATGCTAAAATTTCTGGGGTATTCAGAACAGGCCTAACATTCCTAGGCCTAGTTGCTAGTTATTTGAATTCCAGGGCATCTCTAGAATAAGCCAGTTTCTGCCTGAGTCTCAAGTCTTGCAAAAATCAATTTGACAGGCGTCCCCCATATCTAAACTCTTGGAGATTCCCATGATTTTATAATAGCTTCTCTTCTACATAGTTGCAAATTGAATAGTGATTTGACTCCAAGAGTTTTCCATCATTTTTATTGTGATTGCCTTTAACATTGGCTATATACAGAACTTCATTAAATATGTGCACTGCAGCAGTATAAAAGACAATGTCCTGGTTTCCGGAATTTATGCTCTCAAGAATTACATGTATCTGCTTAACTCTTTACCCCTCCAGAACTCTGTGCAGGGAAGCTTTTTGTTACACTGTTTTAAATTTTTATTAGAGGGGCACCTGTGTCACTCAGCTGATTAAGGGTCTGCCTTCGGCTCAGGTCACGATCCCGAGGTCCTGGGATCAAACCCCATGTCAGTCTCCCTGCTCGGCGGGGAGCCTTCTTCTCCCTCTCCCTCTGCCTGCCACTCCCCCTGCTTGTGCTCTCTTTCTCTCTGTCAAATAAATAAATAAAATCTTAAAAAAATAAAAAATAAACTTTTATTGGGACATTTTTGGTAACATTTTTGACATACAATTCACATACCATACAATTCACCCATTTACTGTGTGTAATTCAATGTTTTTAGTTGATCCACACTTGTACAACAATTAGCACAATCAATTTTAGGATATTTTCATCACCCTATAAAATGATCCCATACCCACTAGCGGTTACTCCCCATTTCCTCTGCCCTCCAGTTGCTGGCAGCAATTTCTAATCTATTTTCTGTCTCTATAGCTTGGCCTATCCTGTACATTTCATATGAATGGAATCATATATGTTGTCTTTTGTGATTGGCTTCTTTCACTTAGCTTAATATTTTCCAGATTCTTCCATGTTTCAGCATGTATTAGTACATCATTCCTATGTCTTTTTATTATTGAGTTGTGAGTACTTTACAGATTCTGAATACTAGATCATTACCAAATATGATTTATAAATATCTTCTCCCTTTGGGTTGTATTTTTCACTCTCTTGATAGTACCATTCAAAGAACAAAAGCTCATAATTTTGACAAAGTTCAGTTTATTTATTTATTTTCTTTTGTTGTACCATGACATGGAAATGCCTACATGCAAGGACTCACTCTATTTTTTCCCCCAAAGTTCTTATCACCATATATGCATACTATCTACTGTATGCAATTATGGTCATTGTTTATTATTGGTTCTTCCAACTTTGAGGTTAATCTATAAGGGCAAAGTCCTTTGTCTCTTTAGTTCACTGATGTCCAAGAATCCTAGATGCTCATTACACAACTTCTCAAATCAGTGAATTTTAAATAATTTTCTTAGGCTCAATTCCTAGAAGTGACCTAGTCAAAGTAAATCTAAAACAAAGCTGAGCTCACACAAACAGAGCATAGAATGGTGGTTGCCAGTGGCTGGGGGGTGGAGGAAATGGAGAGATGTTAGTCAAAGGGTATAAACTTCCAATTAGAAAATGAATAAGTTCTGGACATCTAATATACAGCAGGTGACTATAGTTAACAATACTTTATTATATACTTGAAAGTTGCTAAGCAAGTAGATCTTAAACGTTCTCACCCCAGCCCCAAAGTTGTGGAGTGATGGATGTGTTAACTAACCTTACTGTGGTGATCATTTTGCAGTATATATATGCATCAAATCATCATGCTGTACACTTTAAACTTACACAATATTATGTGTCAATTACATCTCAATAAAGCTGGAAGAACAAGTACATGAACCTTGGTTTTTGCGTGAGAAATTACAGCAAGATTTTCTCCCAACTTTGTACTGGCCAAATGGACCTTCAACTAGAATCAGAAGCACATGATTCTGGAGGTAGCAACTGGGTCTTTCACCTATAGTACTGTGGCCCACATTCAGTGCCTTAGTTTGTACATAATGTCCATATCTTGAAAAGATAAAATTAGAGGAGGGAACAATTGCTTTTCTATTTAACATGACAGTTTGAACTTGAGGCTAGGCTGAGAGCAGATGTATCATATGAGCTTTGAAAGCCATATTTGGAAAACCATCTTTTTTGTGGGAATGGACCCATGGAGCTATAAATATTGTTATTCTGATATTTTTTGTGCTGATGACTCATCTAGATCCCAGAAGACTTTTCATGACTTAGCACATAATTAGAAACCTGAGCACAGGTCTATTTTTCGTAGAAAAATAGTGATCAATCTGTAGAAAAAGGCTAAATCCCCAACCACATGTTGCCACCCCACTCTAATACTTGCTGTGTTTTCTGTCAAAAGGAAACACAGGGACTCCATGAAATCTGGAAACTGTGTCATAATGTAATAGTAAGATTAGAGAAACAGCACTAGATTAGCCAAGGAAAAGCATTGACATTACTGAGCCATTACTATCTTCCACACCCTTCACATCCATTTAACTGCTCAACACAACCCTATAAGGTAGGTACAATTTTTTTTCCCACAAATGAAGAAACTGAGGCACATATAAATGAAGTAACTTGTCTAAAGTCAAGAGGTAAGTGCAAGAACAGGGATTCAAACCTGGGTTTGACTGACTTCAAACTGAGAATTTTCCTGTAGCAGCATTATGACATTATAATTCCACTCATAGAAGTGAAATCTAAATTCTCACTGGGGATGATTTGGAGACTATGAACAATATCCTTCTTTTCTTGGAGCCTCAGTTTCCTTATCTGTACAAAGAGGGAATTGGGTCTAGAGTTGGATCTCTAAGTACCCTTTTTTTTCTGATTCCACTTGATTATCACAATATTTTATGAAGAAAATTGGGCACATATTATCTCCACTTTCTGAAGAAACAAATGGGAGTTCAGAGAGTCTTGTATACAATCACATACCTAGTTTCTGGGAGAGTCAGACAGAACTCATGTTTCTGAACTTCTAGATTGAAGCATCAGAAGCCACTGGCCAAGATTATGTTACTTTCTATTTCTTCTATTATGGGAAAATTCCCTATTCCCACAAACCAGGGTTGACATTAATAAAATAGTATTCTTTGAAATCCTCACATATTTTCTCTGCATCTGAATGTGTGATCAGTTAGAGGTTTGTTCTTATTGTTCCAGAGATGGAAAAACCCATCAACTCATACTTTTTTTCCAAAGGATTTTGATGGGAAGAATTGATAGTTAAAATATATCAAGAACCTACCATGATACTAGATCCTGGGCATTATTTCTGCTTTTCCCAAGCTTGCCTGATAATCATAATCTCTGGAGAACTTGCTAAAAACACAGATTCCTACAATCCACTGAGAACTACTGACTTGAAATAAGAATATGAATTTTTAATAAGTGCTCACAGACAGTGGATCTTAACCATGAGTTAGGGCTGATTTTTTTAATCAGCATGGATGACTAGTTGGTTTTTGACCAGTATATACTCTGATTGGTTAGAGCCTATGCCATACCAGTTGTTAAATATTCTGAATATCAGTCTTCAATATAGGGATCAACATGTCCATTTGACAGAAGAGGAACTAAGATTCCAGGAGTGTCCGTAGTTTTCACAGATATTAATCAGGCAGTGGTGGGAGGGGGAGCATGCTCATTTTCCTACAACTACAATAAGCAGTCACTGTCAAAGAGAGCAGACCATAGTCTGGAGTGTGTATCAGTCAGGATTCTCCAGAGAAACAGAAGCAGTAAGAAACATATAAATAAATAAATTTATTTTAAGGAATTGGCTCATGTGATTGTGGGAGTTGGCAAATCCGAAATCTATAGGCCAACAGGTTGGAAACTCAGGCCGGATTTCTATGTTACAGTCTTGAGGCAGAATTTCTTTTTTCCCCAGAAACCTCAGTTTCTGCTCTTAAGGTTTGGATCAGGTCCACACATATTATCGAGGGTCATTTCTTTTACTTAAAGTCAACTGATTGTAAATATTAATCACATTAACAAAATACCTTCACAACAATATTTAGACTAGTGTTTGACAGATAATTGGGCACCACAATATAGCCAAGTTAACACATTAAATTAACCATTGTGGGTTGTATGGAGGAGTAGACAAGTTTAGGTCAACCTAAGTTTGATCCCCAAAGACAAAGTCTGCTACCTCTCTCACCAAACTGCTTATTAGAGAAGGAACCTCCAGACTCAGTAACTCAATCAGATTTAAAATACAGTAACTATTATATTGGACCATGTTCCCTCTGTCCCTAGAAGGGCAACTATTGAGGCTAGAAGCAAAGAAAGAGATCAGAGCTCTACCTCTAAATGACCTAAAAATAAGAGATTTCCTACATTTGTCATATCTCTGTCATTTAACAGCTTCTTTGTCTATAACATGGAGATAACAATTGTATCTACAAATTAAGGGTTTTGTAAGGATAAAATTGAATATACATAAAGTGCTTAGAACAGTATCTTGCAGATAATAAGCACTATAAAAGTGTTACCTGTTGTACTGTGGTTTTTGTTTTGTTAGCAGCACCAGCACCAGCAACATCCTAGGTAGAGCCCTCTACAATAGACTGAAGTCGTAAGTTTGTATTCAAGGACCTTTTTTGATATTGGCCTGTTCTTGATTCTACTGGCAGCACCTACAGAAAGCTTGGAGAGGGTTAGCCCCTCTCTTCCATATCAGCATCAGCTATTCCCAATAAATATATCACATGAGTAAAAACAGTATGATGGTCACTTTAAAATAAGACAAGCAGGTCTCCTTGCTTATGCCTACTCCCTTCTGTTTCTTTTACCCCATGACCAACCTCATGGAGAAAAATTCTGGAGTCTCCAAAGCTGCCCACCCAATAGTTCTGTATTACCCATATAAACTGACCTCCCTCTCTTCTCTTTCCCTCTCCTCACCAAAACCCTATGACTTAAGTAACACTATGCTCAGCAAACTAAAGCCCAAAGAGTTAAAGGGACTTGCCCAAAGCCACCCAGTTAATAAATAGTAGAGCAGAGATTTGAACCCAAATATGTGGGACTCCAAGCTCACGTTTTGTTCACTGTACCACATGAATACATCCCAATATATCCATGGCTTCAAACCACTTATACAGAATTTGCATTTCAAAAGAAGAGTTGTGTAGATGCAAAAGGCATGAATCAAAAGGAAGGAATTTATTTTAATTAAATTGTAACTTGTTTAAGATTTGGAAAGAATTGTGATGAAGATGAATTAAAAAAACTGGCAAGGATGCCTTCTAGGATTAACCAATTACCTTTATCCTTATCATAAATAATTTTAGCATATATTCTTGATAATGTCATACAGGAATTAATTTATAAAATTGTAATATTTAGGCAGTGTGGCAAGAGAGTGAGGGACAGAGTTGGAGGCAGGAGGTCTTTCAGGGATGCCTCCAAAGCATATCATTGTGTAAAGTCTAGACCTTAGACTTAAGATGGTCATCTTACTGACAAACCAACTCAGGTGATGCAGAAGATAAAGGAAGTCTCTTTAAAGCCCTCGTCTTGGGAGAAGAATGACAGGAGAGACTGTTGGACAGGCTAGTGTTAAGGTCAGATCCCTGTAATGTTCTCTCTTTCTAGGCACGCACTCTGCCAGGCTGCAGAGAACTTGAAAGTACTTTGAATTACTTTGGGACTTGCCAAATCTTAGCTAAGCTGTCAATGTGGAAAATCACAGAGTAATTACGAGTGCTTTCACTGTCCTTCTAAATTAGGCAATAAATAGGATGAATCACTGAATGAGACATCAGTACTTTCCAAGCTCTCTGCAGCATACTGAGAAAGGTAATTATTGAGTGAAAACCAAAGAGCTACCCAAGCAGAAGGAATATGTGCAAAGGGGAGGGAACTTAGAACAAATACTACTTTTAAATTGTTGCCATTTTGTAGATCAAGAAACATAGCAAAATATTCTTAATTTGCAAACAAACACTGCTACAAAAATGTCTCTCTAGCTACTCTCTTCCATCCCCTTCAAACACTGCTGCAGGGAAACTTTTGCCAATACTGAAGGCCCCACAAAGAACTTACTTACTTTTCCTACTTACCAGACAAAAAGCACCACCAAAAACAACCGTATGGAACAGTTAGAGTATCCCTTGCCATGAAAAATATACTCACATGCAAACACCATTTTTATAACACTGTCCCCCTGCTCAGAAATTTAAAATTGTTCCCTTTGCCCACTACATCAAGTTTAAGTTCTGCAATTCTTCGACTTTAGAAATGAGGTGTTTCATAATCTATTTCACTTCTATTTCCCATCAAATAAAATTCCTATAGGGAATTCCTTGTGTTCCTATGGAGTTGAAACTTGACACTTTTGGATTTAATATTTGCAGTTTTAACTATATAAGTGCAACGCCAATGTTCAAGTTCAGGCTAGAGTTTGCAAATTTTGCTGAAGCCAGACTTGAAATAGCATTGCTGTGGAAGCTGATGTACAACACCTAGACTTCTAGCTAGTGATGGCATTTTATATGCCCTCCTGCATCCACATCATAATACAGCTCTACTCTTCTCCCAAATATTCAATGACATAGGTATCACCATCCCTGTTTTACAAATGAGACAATTGAAGAAATTAAATATGATGTATTCCTTCAACAAACATTTACAAAGTGGCTGTTCCAGAAAATAGGGATACAGCAGTGAACAAACCAGCACTTCTGAAGCTTATACTGTTGAAGGGTAGGAATGAAAATAATCAAGTAATCTAATAAACAAGATGATTGCAGTGAAGGAATGTTTAATGAAAAGACATACAAAATTTTAAAAGAAACAAAAGGATGAGAAAATGACAAAATGAGTGAAGACAAAATTATAATTCTAGCACAGAGCCAGTCAGATACCAGAGAAATCGCTGAATGCAAACTGTTACACTACTTCACACCAAAGCACCCAGTGTAGTGAAGGAGCTCTTGAGGTGATGTTGTTGAAATACAATTAATGAAACAGAATATTTAAACCCTGCTAAACATAGCTTTTATTTTAAAAAGTTTTTGGTTTAAAATGTGTGCATAGAAATAAGATTGGAAAGATATTCATTCACTGAATGAATGTTTTTAAAATCTACTATATGTAAAATGCTATTCTAGGCACACTGAGAATACAGCAATGAACAAGAAAGACTCTAAGAACTTTCTGCCCTCCAAGAACTGCAATTTCAGTGGGAAAAGGAAAATAAGTGAACAAATACATGGATTAGATACTTCTAAGAAGCTGTAGCATTCTGAAAGTAATAGAAGTGATGCAAAGGGTTAGGCTACTTTAGATTAAGTGGTCTAAAAGAATATCCGAGGGGATAGCATTTGAGCTGAGACCCTAAATAAGATGAAAGTCATGCAAAGATGTTGAAAAAGCATCCCAGAATGACAGAACAAATGCAAATCTCTGCAGAAGAACTGAGTTTTCCATGCACTAAGAACTAAAAGAAAATGCATGGGACTAGGATAGTGTGAGTGAGGGGTACAATATGGGAGAAAGATGCAGGGGTCAGGTTATGTAGGGTTTTGTAGGTCATCATAAGGAGTTGGTTTTAAGTAAAATGGGAAGCCACCTCAGGGGTTTTAAGCAAGGGAGTGATAGAATCTTACTGAGGATTTTAAGGACAATTCTAGTTGATGCATAGAGAATGGCTTGTGAGAATGGCTAGAGTAGATGCAGAGAGAGCAGTAAAATATCTATTGCAGGAGTTCTGGTCCTGGGTGACATGGAATGAGCATGCTTTACCCTGTCTGTCTCACTGAATACAACTATGGAACCAGACTGAATACAGGGGCAGGTATTTGAGGTCTCTGAAAAGTAAACAGCAGAAGTAAAGAACACTAGAAGTAGAATCACCACCTTATCAGCAGTGAGTTTACCATTTTTTAAACTTTTCTTCTTCCTTTGGTATCTCCTAGTTTGAACTGTGAATACATTCACGGGATGGATTCAAATAACACTACAAAGCCTATGAAAGCTTAACTGGTATTGGAAACACAACCAACAGAAGGCAAATTGGAACTTGGGGCCAGAAGTTAATTAAGTCAATTGCTTGCTAAAACAAAATGTCAACATTCTTCATAGAATTTAGAAGAGGCCCATAGTCTCATAGCAAAATATTTAAAATGACAAGATGCAGTCTAAAATTATTAGGCGTATGAAAAACATTAAAACTTCAAGTTGCATGGGAAATAAACAGACATGAAAACAAAGATGACACAAATGTTGGAATCATCATACAAATACAGCTCTTATAAAAATGCTCAAATAAGCAATCTTGAACAGTCTTGTAACAAATGTTAAAGCACAAATTCTCAATATAGTAGACAGACTTTAAGGTGGTTACTCCTTGTGATTATGCTATATTTTACAGAACTCCATCTTGTTAGCCAATTTGCTCTCTTTCTTCCTTGCTGGCTTTGAAGAAGCAAGTTTCCATATTGTAAGAGAACCATGTAGTAAGGAACTTCAGGCAGCCTCCAGGAGCTGAGCATGTTTTCCAATTGACAACTAGTAAGAATCAAAGGCTCTCAATCTTACAGACAAAAGGAAGCACATTCTAACAACCTGAGTGAACTTAGAAGCAAACCAACTACGAGTCAATCTCCAAATGAGAATAGAGCCCCGGCCAATACCTTGATTAAAGCCAAGGCAAGTATCTAGCTAAGCTGTGCCAACTTCTGATTGACAGAATATGTAAGACAGTAAGTTTGTGTTATTTTAAGTCACTAAGTTTATGGGTAATTTGTTACATAACAATAACTAATACACTTCACAAAGGTATAGAAGCTGTTTAAAAAACCCACTCATTGAACACTACATCAAAAACTAATGATATACTATATGTTGGCTAATTGAAATTTAAAAAAAACCCACTCAAATGGAAATTTTAGAACTGAAATTCGCAATAACTGAAATTTTAAGAAAACATAACTGGATGGATGCAATAACAGAATGGAGATGACAGAGGAAAGAGTCAGTGAACTTTAAGATCTATCAATAGAAACTATCCATTCTGAAAAACAAAGAAAAAATGGAAAAATAGCTAGCATAGGTTTAGGGACTTGTGGATCAATAACAAATGGTCAAATATTTGTATCATCAGAGGTAAGAAAGAGGAATGTGCTGCTAAAAAAAAAAAAAGGAATGTGCTGCTAAAAAAATATTTGAAGAAATAGTGGCACAGAATTTCCCAAGTTTGGCAGAGATATAAACCTAACCAATTTAAGAAGCTAAGTGAATCCAAACTAAGATAAACCAAAAGAAATTCATGCCAAGAAACATCCTAATAAAATTGCCAAAAACCAAAGAAAAAATCTTGAAAATAGCCATAGAAAATATACCCATTATATATAATGGCTAAAATTATTCAAATGATGTTAGATTTCTCACTAGAAACCATGGTGGGCAGAAAGAAGTGGCAACATTTTTCAAGTACAGAAAGAAAAGATCTGTCAATTCCAAATTCTATATCCATATCCAGTGAAAATACTGTTCAGGGGAAAAGAGTAAAATAAAGACATTCCCAGATAAAATAAATCTAAAAGTATTTATAGCAGCAGATATGCCTTAAAAGAATAATAAAAAGAGGCTCTTTAGACAGGAAGAAAATTTAACCAAAAAGAAATGTGGAACAGCAGAAATGAAGGAAGAGCAAAAGCAACAGTAAATACCTGAGTAAATATAATAGACTATTTTTGTTCTCTTGAGCTTTTAAAAATTATATTTGATAGCAAAAATTATAAAAATGTTTGATGGATTTTCAATATATGTAGATGTAATATATAAAACAATTATAGCATAAAGAAGGTAAGATAAAGTTACCTATTAAGTAATAGTTTCAATATCCCAAATAGAGTGGTAAAATATTACTTTTAGACTATGAAAGCTAAGTATATGTTTTTAATTCCCTAGAGGAAGGGTCATCAAATTTGGGACTACAGACCAAAACAATACATTGTTTTTTTTCTTTTCTTGTTGTGGTAAAATACAAATAACATAGAATTTACCATTTTAACTATTATAAAGTATACAAGTCAGGGCATTTACTACATTCACCAGGTTGTACAACCACCAACTCTGTCTTGTTCCAGAACATTTTTATCACCCCAAAAGAAGACCCCATACCAATTAAGCAGTCATTCCACATTGTCTTTTCCCCCTAGTTCCTGGCAACCACTAATATATTTTGTCTCTGTAGATATGCCTTTTCTTGATATTTCATACAAATGGAATCATACACTATGTGGCCTTCTGTGTCTGACTTCTTTCAATTAGCATAATGTTTTCAAGGCTTATCCATGTTGTAGAAAGTATCCATACTTCATTCTTATGGTTGAGTAATATCCTATTGTATGAATATATCACATTTTGTTTATTCATTCATCAGTTGATTTCCTATTGTGCATAGGGCTGGTATGAACATCTGTGTACAGACTTTCCCTTCAACACCTATATTCAATTATTTTGGATATAAAACCAGGAGTGAAATTGCTGAGTTATATGATAATTCTATGTTGAACTTATTGAGGAAACTCCAAACTGTTTTCTAAAACAGCTGAACCATTTTATATTCCCACCAGCAATGTATAAGGGTTCCAGTTTCCCCATATCCTTTTCAAACTTAATATTTTCCATTTTTTATATTATAGTCATCCCAGTAGGTATGAAGTGATATCTCATTGCAGTTTGATTTGTATTTCCCTAATGATTAATGATTGTCTTAGTCCATTTAAGCTGCTAAAACAGAATTCCATAGACTGAGTGGCTTATAAAAAAACAAATTTATTTCTGACAGCTCTGGAGGCTAGAAAGTGTAAGATCAAGGTGCTGGCAGATTCAGTGGCTAGTGAGAGCTTGCTTCCTCCTTCATAAATGGTCAACTTCTTACTGTAACCTTACATGGTGGAAGAGATGAGGGAGCTCTGTGAGGCCTCTATTATAAGGGCAAGAATTCCATTCATGAAGGTCTACCCTTGTGACCTAATCATCTCCTAAAGGCCCCGCCTCCAAGCATAGTTACATTGGGAGTTAGGTTTTGACATATGAATTTTGGGGGGATATGAACATTCAGTTTATGGCAGTGTTAAACATCTTTTCATGGACTTATTATCCATTTGTATGTCTACCTCAGGGAAATGTCTATTGAGTTCTTTGCCTGCTGTTTAATTGGATTATCTTTTGCTATTCAGTTTAAGACTTTTTTATATATTCTGAATACTAGACCCACATCAAAAATATGATTTGCAAATATTCTTTTCCATTACAGGAGTTGTCTTTTTATGCTCTTGATAGTGTCTCTTAATGCACAAAAGTTTTTAATTTTAATGAAGCCTAATGTATATATATTTTTTCTTTTGTTCCTTATACTCTTGGTGAAATATCTAAAAAAACATTGCCAAATTCAAAGTCATGAAGATTTACCTCTAAATATTCTTCTAATACTTTTATAGTTTGGGGTCTTGTATTTAGGAATTTGATCTATTTTTAATTAATTTTTGTATACAGAGGAAAGATCAAATTACATTCTTTTGCATATGGATATGCAGTTTTTTTCAACACATTTTTTTAAAAAGACAATTTTTTCCCAGTTGCATGTTTTTTCACCCTTCTCAGAAATCAGTTGACCATAGATGTATGGGTTTATTTCTGAACCCTCAATTCAACTCCATTAATCTATATGTCTATCCTTATGCCAGTTCACACTGTTTTGATTCCTGAAATTTTGTACCAAGTTTTGAAATTGGAAATTGTGGATCCCTCTACTTGATTCTTCTTTTTCAAGATTGTTTTGATTATTTAAGGTCCCTTGCAATTATATATGAATTTTAGGTTGAGATTTTCCATTTCTGCAAAAGAGGTCATAGGGATTACCTCATATCTATCAATCATTTTTGGGAATATTGCCATTTTGACAATACAAAGTCTTCCAATCTATTTACACAATATTGCTTTCCATTTTTATGTCTTCTCTAATTTCTTTTATCAATGTTTGTAATTTTCTGTTGCCAGTACTATATCTTTTTTTAAAAGATTTTATTTATTTATTCATTTATTTGAGAGAGAGAGAGAATGAGAGATAGAGAGCACGAGAGGGAAGAGGGTCAGAGGGAGAAGCAAACTCCCTGCTGAGCAGGGAACCTGATGTGGGACTCGGTCTCGGGACTCCAGGATCATGACCTGAGCCGAAGGCAGTTGCTTAACCAACTGAGCCACCCGGGCGCCCAGTACTATATCTTTTTTGTTAATTTATCCCTAAGTATCCTACTCTTTATAATGGCATCATAAATGGAATTATTTTCTTCTTTTTTATTTCTTAATTTCTTATTTGGTTGTTCATTGCTAGAGTAGAAAACTACAACTGATGATTATGTATTAATTTCATGTCTTACAGCTTCACTACATATTTTTATTAACTCAAATAGTACGTGTGTGTGTGTGTGTGTGTGTGTGTGTGTGTGTGTGTGTGTGTGGAGTCATCAGGATTTTCTATATGTAAGATCATGATGTCTATGAATAGAGATAGTTGAAATTTTTTCTTTCCAATTTTGATGTCATTTTTTACTTGCCTAATTCCTCAGGCTATAACTTCCAGTACAAGGTTGAATAGAAGTGACAAGTGCAGGAACCTCTCTTATCCCTGATATTAAAGGGAAAACTTTCATACTTTCACCACTGAGCTTATTGAGCCTGATATTAGCTATAGTTGTTTCCTAAATGCTCTATATCATGTTAAGGAAATTCCCTTCTATTATTTATTTTTTGAGTTTTTTTATCTTAAAAGGATGCAAGATTTTGTCAAATGTGTTTTCTGCATCAATTGGGATGATCATGTATTTTCCCCTTTTATTATATTAATGTGGTTATACTGATTATCATATATGAAATCACTCTCCCATTCCTGGGATACATCCCTCTTGATCATAGTGCATAATCCTTTAAATATGCTGCTGGATTTGGTTTGCTGGTATTTTGTTGAGGAGTTTTGCACTTATATTAATTTGGGATGTTGGTCTGTAGTTTTCTTATAATATCTTGGTCTAGTTTTATTTTCGGGGTAATGCTGACCTCACAGAATGAGTTAGGAAGCATTTTCTACTTTTTGAAAGAGTCTGAGAAAGATTTGTGCTAATTTTTTTTAATTTAAAAAAATTTTTTTTTGGAGGGGGAGACTTTAATTTTTATTTTTATTATATTTTTAATGTTTTATTTTAATTCCAGTTAGTTAACATACAGTGTTATATTAGTTTCAGGTGTACAATATGCTAATTCAACAGTTTCATAGATCCCCTGTTCTTATCACAAGTACACTCCTTAATTTCCACACCTATTTCACCCATCCCCCCTCCCTTCTGATAACCATCAGACGGTTCTCTATAATTAAAAGTCTGCCTCTTTCTTTGACACACACTCTCTCTCTTTTTCCTTTGCTTGTTTTATTTCTTAAATTCCACATATGAGTGAAAGCATATGGTATTTGTCTTTCTCTAACTGACTTATTTCGCTTAGCATTATAATCTCTAGCTCTACCCATGTCATTGCAAATGGCAAGATTTCATTCTCTCTTATGGCTGAATAATATTCCATTATATATATACCACTTCTTCTTTATCCATTCCTCAGTCACTAGGCACACTGATTCCATATCTTGGTTATTATAAATAATGCTGCTATAAACATAGGGGTGCATGTATCCCTTTGAATTAGTGTTTTCTATTCTTTGGATTGCTAGATCTAAGGTGGTTCTATTTTTAACTTTTTTTAGGAACCTCCATACTGTTTTCCACAGTGGCTGCACCAGTTTGTTTTCCCATCAGCAGTACAAAAGGGCTCTTTATTCTCCACATCCTTGCCACTACCTGTCCTTTCCTGTGTTCTTGATTTTAGCCATTCTGACAGGCGTGAGGTGATATCTCGTAGTTTTGATTTGCATTTCCCTGATGATAACTCATGTTGAGCATCTTTTCATGTCTGTTAGTCATCTGGAGGTCATCTTTGGTGACATGTCTGTTCATATTGTCTGCCCATTTTTAATTGGATTATTTATTTTTGGCTGTTGAGTTTTGTAAGTTCTTTATATATTTTGGATACTAACCCTTTATTGAATATGTCTTTTACAAATATCTTCTCCCATTCTGTAGGTTGCCTTTTAGTTTTGTTGATTGTTTCCTTTGCTGTGCGGAAGCTTTTTATTTTGATGTAGTCCCAATAGTTTCTTTTTGCTTTTGTTTCTCTTGCCTCAGGAGACATATCTTAAAAAATGTTGCAGCAGCCAATGTCAGAGACCTTACTGCCTATGCTCTCTTCAAGGACTTTAATGGTTTCAGGTCTCATATTTAGGTCTTTCATCCACTTAGAATTTATTTTTGTGTATGGTGTGAGAAACTGATCCAGTTTCATTCTTTTGCATATTGCTGTCCCAATAACATTTGTTGAAGAGACTGTTTTTTCCTATTGGACTTCTTTCCTGTGTTGTCGAAGATTAATTGACCATAAATTTGTGGGTTTATTTCTGGGTTTCCTATTTCATTCCATTGATCTATGTATCAATTTTTGTACCGGTACCATACTGTTTGATTACTACAGCTTTCTAATATAACTTGAAGTCCAGAATTGTGATGCCTCCAGCTTTGCTTTTATTTTTCAAGATTGCTTTGGCTAATCAGGGTCTTTCGTGGTTCCATACAAATTTTAGGATTTTTTTGTTCTAGTTCCATGAAAACTGCTGGTGGTATTTTGATAGGGATTGCATTAAATGTGTACATTGCTTTGGGTAGTACAGACCTTTTAACAATATTTGTTATTCTAATCTATGAGCATGGAATGTCTTTCTCTTTCTTTGTGTCATCTTCAATTTCTTTCATCAGTGTTTTATAGTTTTCAGAGTACAGGTCTTTCACCTTTTTGGTTAGGTTTATTCCTAGGTATCTTATTATTTTGGGTGCAATTATAAAAGGGATTGTTTTCTTAATTTCCTTTCTACTGCTTCATTATTGGTGTAGAAATGTGAGAGATTTCTGTACATTGGTTCTGTATCCTGAGACTTTACTGAATTTATTTATAAGTTCTAGCAGGTTTTTGGTGGAGTCTTTCAAGTTTTTCTACATAGAGTATCATGTCATCTGCAAAGAATAAAAGTTTTACTTCTTCCTTACTGATTTGGATTCCTTTAATTGCTTTTTGTTGTCTGATTGCTGTGGCTAGGACTTCAGAAATATGTTGAATAAAAGTGGTGACAGTGGACATCCTTGTCTTGTTCCTGATCTTAGGGGAAAATCTCTCAGTTTTCCCCCCATTAAGGATGATGTTAGCTGTGGGGTTTTCATAGATGGCCTTTATTACGTTGAGATATGTTCCCTCTAAACCTATTTTGTTGAAGGCTTTTATCATAAACGGATGTTGTACTTGTCAAATGCTTTTTCTGCATCTATTGCAATGATCATATGGTTCTTACCCTTTCTCCTATTGATGTGATGTATCACGTTGATTTGTAAATATTAAACCACTCTTGCAACCCAGGAATAAATCCCATTTGATTGTGGTGAATTTTTTTTAATGTATTGTTGGATTTGGTTTGCTAGTATTTTACTGAGAATTTTTTCACTTATGTTCATCAGGGATATTGACCTGTAGTTCTCTTTTTTCATGGAGTCTTTGTCTGGTTTTGGTATCAGGGTAATACTAGCCTCCTAGAATGAATTTGGAAGTTTTCCTTTTCTATTTTTTGGAATAGTTTGAGAATAGGTATTAACTCTTTAAATGTTTGGTAGATTCGCCTGTGAGGCCATCTGGTCCTGGACTTGTGTTTCTTGGGAGTTTTTGGATTACTCACTCGATTTCTTTGCTGCTTATTGGTCTGTTCAAATTTTTTATTTCCTCCTATTTCAGTTTTGGGAGTTTATATGTTTCTAGGAATTTATCCATTTCTTCTAGCTTGTCCAATTTGTTGGCATATAGTTTTTCATAATATTCTCTTGTGACTGTTTCTATTCCTGCAGTGTTGGTTGTTATTCCTCCTCTCTCATTTATGATTTTATTTATCTGAGTCCTTTCTCTTTTTTTCTTGATAAGTCTGGCTAGAGGTTTATTAATTTTATTGACTTTTCAAAGAAACAGCTCCTGGTTTAATTGATCTGTTCTACTGTTATTTTAGTTTCTATATCATTTATTTCTGCTCTACTCTTCATTATTTCTTTCCTTCTGCTGTTTTTAAATTTTGTTTGTTGTTCTTTTTCTAGCTCATTTAGGTGCAAGGTTAGGTTCTTTATTTGAGATTTTTCTTGCTTCTTGAGGTGGACTTGTATTGCTATAAAATTCCCTCTTAGAACGGCTTTTGCTGCATCCCAGGGGTTTTGGACCATGTGTTTTCATTTGCATTTGTTCCCATGCACTTTTTATTTCTTCTTTGATTTCCTGGTTGACCCATTCATTCTTTAGTAGCATATTGTTTAACCTCCATGTGTTTGTTGTTTTTCCCAATTTTTCTTGAGGTTGATTTCTTTTTTCATAGCACTGTGGTCAGAAAAGGTATGTGGTATGATTTTGATCTTCTTAAATTTGTTGAGGTTTGTTTTGTGGGCTAATATATGATCTATTCTGGAGAATGTTCCATGTGCACTTAGAAAGAAGTGTATTCTGTTGTTTTAGGATGGAATATTCTGAATATAGCTGTTAAATCCATCTGTTCCAGTGGGTCATTCAAAACCATTGTTTCCTTGTTGATTTTCTGTTTAGATGATCTGTCCATTGCTGTGAGTGCAGTGTTAAAGTCCCCTACTATTATTGTGTTATCAATTCGTTCTTTTTATATTTGTTATTAACTGTTTTATGTATTCAGGTGCTCCTATTCTGGGTGCATAAATATTTACAATTATAACATCTTCTTGTTGGATTTCCCCTTTATTATTCCTTGTCTCTTTGTTATAGTCTTTGTTTTAAAGTCTAGTTTGTTTGATATAAGTATTGCTATTCTGGCTTTCTTTTGACATCCATTTGTATGATACATGTTTCTCCATCCTCTCACTTCCAATCTGCAAGTGTCTTTAGATCTAAAGTGGGTCTCTTGTAGGCAGCATGTAAATAGGTCTTTTTTTAATCCATTCTGTCACCCTATATATTTTCATTGGAACATTTAGTCCATTGACATTCACAGTAATTATTGATAAATATGTATTTATTGCCATTTTATTACTTGTTCTGTGGTTGTTTCTGAAGATTTCCTCTGATCCTTTCCTGTCTTTCTCTTTCATGTTTTGTTGATTTTCTTTAATAATATAATTGGATTTCTTTCTCTTTGTTCCTTGTATATTTATTAATGGTTTTAGGTATACGGTTACCATTAGATTTGGATATAACCTCTTCTGCATATAGCAGTCTATATTTAGTTGATGGTTGTTTAAGTTTGAATCCATTCTTTTTTCCTCTCCTCCCCACCTTTTAAGTATATGTTATTATATTTTATATCCTTTTCTTGTGAGTTCCTTGACTGATTTTTTATAGAAATATTCATTTTTACTGCTTTTGTGTTTTTCCTGCCTTTATATTGTCACTTTTGGTCTCTCCTTACCACTCAAATAGTCTCCTTTAATATTTTCTGAAGGGCTGGTTTAGTGGTCACAAACTCTTTAGTCTTTGTGTCTGGGAAACTCTTTATCTCTCCTTCTATTCTGAATGATAGCCTTGCTGGATAGAGTATTCTTGGCTGCAGATTTTTCCCATTCAGCACTTTGAATCTATCATGCCCCTCTCTTCTGGCTTGCCAAGTTTCTGTTGAAAAATCTCCTGCTAGCGTTATGGGCTTTCCCTTGTAAGTTGCTGACTTCTTTTGTCTTGTTGCTTTTAAGATTTTTTCTTTATCACTATATTTGCAAATTTAACTATAATATGTCTTGGTGTCTACTTGCTTTTGTTGACTGTGTTGGGGTTTTCTATGCCTCCTGGATCTGGATATCTGCTTCCTTCCCCAGATTACAGAAGTTTTCAGCTATTACTCCTTCAAATAAATAATCTGCCCCCTTTTCTCTCTCTTTTTCTTCTGGAACTCCTATAATATGAATATTTTTACCTGTGATGGAGTCACTGAATTCTCTAAGTCTATTCTCATTTTGCATTATTCTTTCCTCTCTCTTTTATTCTAGCTTGATTACTTTCCATTACTCCTCATTTCACTTATTGATCCCTTTATCTCTCCTCTATTATTCCTTATCTCTGTGTTAAGGATCTCTCTCATGTCCTCCACTGTTTTCTCAAGTTCAGTGAGTATCCTTATGATCATTGCTTTAAATCCTTTATGAGGCATTTTACTTATATCTATTTCACTTAGATCTCTGGTTGTGGCCTTGTCTTGTTTTTTCATTTGGGATAAATTTCTCTGTTTCCTCATTTTTTTTGGCCTCATTGTGTCTATTTCAGTGTATTAAAGTCACCTGTATCTTCTGCTCTTGAAAGTAGGAACTCTATGAAGTAGTAGTTCTGGATCACCCTCTGTTCACCAGAACCTGGCACTTCAGGAGAGTATCCTATGTGTGTTACTTATGCCCTGTTGTTGTGTCTGGGTCACTTTTCCTTTCAGTGCAGTTGTTGGCACTGACTCTGTGCCTGTTGTGGACTGTGTTTGCTCTCTGTGGTATTAGTGGGACCCAGGTAGCCCAGCTCTGGGGGCGGGGGGTGCCCACCAGGGAACTTGGAAGCAGGATGATGGTGTTAGCAAAATGTGTGCTGGGCCACTAGTCCTATGCCAGATCTCCTGAAGTACTGCAGTGTCTGGGGACTTCATGCTGGGGTGGCCAGGTGTGTGTGGCTGGGGGCAGTGCACAGCAGTGGCTGGGGCTTGCAGCTGTGCATGGTGTGGTGTTTTGGCCCAGTGTCGTGGCTGGGCACATCGCTCAAGTGTGGCTGGGGTGGATGATTTGGTGCATTGTGCAAGGGCATCTGTGGGTGCCTGGCTGGGCATGGTGCACGATTGCAGCCAGGGGTGTGTAGCTGGGCAAGACACAAGGGAGTCTGGGGGCACACTGCTAAGTGAGGCATGGTGGACGTGTGTGGCGCTCAGTGGCAGCTATGCACCCAGCAGCTGTGCAGGGCACTTGCTAGGCTTTAACCAAATTTGCCTTGAGCCCAGGGCCAAGGCCAACAGGTTTGGTGTGAGTGAGCCCTCAGGAGAACTCTTAGGTGGCACACTGTCAAGGGGTTAGGTAACAAGTGTCTGCGTAGCCCTGCCTTCTGCAGTTGTCTCTGTGCTAATGCCAAAGGGTGGGGGAGGAAAATGGCACCTACCAGCTCCTTGCTTTTTTGGAGAAGTCCCCCAACATGCTCTGAAATCAGTATGAGCAGATTTGTCTCCCATTTGTCCTGGGAGGGTTATTTTAACTGCCATTTTTATGTTGCCTATTTAAGGGTGGCAACCCAGCTATCACTTGCTTTCTGGGTGCACCCATTGCTGAGTCAGCTGACCTCCAAAGCTCCAGGTTCCAAGTCCCACTGGTTTTTACAAATTCATGGAATTCAAGCCCTCTGGTTTAAAGCCAAAGGCTACAGGGATCAGTCTTCTTGTGTGAGCTCCCTGATGCAAGTGCCCATTTCTCTGCCCTCTTCTTGCACACAGCTCCCTCCCTCCTGTGGGCAGCCTTACTCCACCTTTCTGATCTTCCTAACCCTTCAGATGCAGCTGCTTCTCTGTATTTAGTTGTGGAGTTTGTTCTGCCAGTCTTCAGAATGCTCTCCTGTTTATTGACTTGGATGTGGATGATGTTATCTAGTTGGAAATGTGGGACAGGGTGAGCTCAGGGTCCTCCTACTCCACCATCTTCTCAAGCTCCTCTTTGTGGTAATATTTTAAAGGTTTGGTAGAATTCACTAGTGAAGTCATCTGGTCCTGGGCTTTTTCCTTTGGGGAAGTTTTTGATTAGTAATTAAATCTCTTTGTTTGTTATAGGTTTGTTCAGATTTTCTATTTCTCAAGTCAGTTTTGGTAGTTTCTAGGAATATGTATATTTCATCTAGGTTGTCTGGCTGGCATGCATTTCTTCATAGTGTTTTCTTATAATCCTTTTTATTTCTGTAAGGTCAGTAGTAATGCCTTGCTTTCACTTCTGATTTTAGTTATTTGCATTTTTTTTCTCTTTTTCAAATTGCTCACTCCAGCTAAAGGTTTGTAAATTTTGTTGAGCATTTCAAAGAACCAACCTTTTATTTCATTGATCCCCTCTACCATTTTTCTATTATCTTATCTATTTCTGCTCTAATCTTTATTATTTCCTTCCTACTACTAGCTATGGCTTCAGTTTGCCTTTTTTAGCTCCTCAAGGTGTAAAATTAGGTTACTGATTTGAGATATTTCTTCTTTTTTAATGTGAGTGTTTATAGCTATAAATTTCCTCCTGAGAACTGCCTTTGCAGTGTCTGCTAGGGGTTCATATGTTGTCTTTTCCTTTCCATTTATCTCTAAGTATTATCCAACTTCTCTTGTGGTTTCTTCTTTCATCCATTAGTTGTTTAGGTGTGTGTTAATTAATTGCAACATATCTGTCAACTTTCCATTTTCTTTCTGTTAGTGATTTCTACTTTCATTCTGTTGTAGTTGGAGAAGATGCTTTGTGTGATTTCAGTCTTTTAAAATTTATTGACACTTGTTTTGTGGACTAAAATATGGCCTATCATGGAGAATGTTCCTAGTGTACTTGAAAAGAATAAATATTGGGCTGTTGTTGGGTAGAATATTCTGTATACTGCATGAGTCCACTTATACATAGATTTTTTTTAAATAAATGAAGTACAGTACTGAAAATGTATTTCCCTTATGATTTTGTTAATAACATTTTTTTCTCTAGTTTACTTTATTGTAAGAATACAGTATATTATACATATACAAACTATGTGTTCATCAGCTGTCTATGTTATTGGTAAGGTTTCCAGTCAATAGTAGGCTATTAATAGATAAGTTTTGGGAAAGTCAAAAGTTATATGTGGGTTTTCAACTGTGTGGGTTATCAGCACCCCAACCCCAACCCCTGCATCCTTCAAAGGTCAACTGTATCTCTGCTAGGTCTAGTTGATTCATAATGGTGTTCAAATTCTCTATTTTCTTCTTGCCCTTTTTCTAGGTGTGCCATCCATAATTAAAAGTGTAGTATTGAAGTCTCCAACTATATATTATTCTAGAACTATTTTTAAGTGAGTATACAATTTTAGTATCTTTTTGGTGGATTAACCCTTTTATCAATATATAATGTCTTCATCTCTTGCAGCAATTTCTGACTTAATCTATTTCATCTGATATTATTATAGCCAGCTCTCTTTTTGTTACTATTTACATGGAATAGCAATTTAAACTTTTTCACTTTTAATCTATTTTTTTCCTTTGGATTTAAAGTGTATCTCTTGTAGACAATACATAGTTGGATCATGTTTCTTGTATCCATTCTGCCCATCTCTGCCTTTAATTCAAGAGTGTAATGCATTTTACTTTTAAAGGAATATCTGGTAAGGAAGTGCTTACTTCTACCATTTTGCTATTTGTTTTCTCTATATCTTATACTTTTTGTTCATCATTTTCTCAATTACTGTCTTCTTTTGTGTTTAATTGATTTTTTAATATACAGTTTTTATCCCCTTCTCACTTCTTTTTCTGCATATTTTAAGGTTATTTTCTTAGTTAGCCTAGAGATTACAATTAACATCTTAAATTTATAACAATCTAGTTTGAATTAATACCAACTTGGCTTCATTATTACACAAGAGCTCTGTTCCTATACAGCTCTGTTCTTACCCCTTTATGTTATTGTCACATATTACATCTTTATACATTGTATTCCCATCAACAGATTTATAGTTATCACTTTATACATTTATCTTTTGAATAATATAGAAAAACTAGAAGTTACAAACCAAAAATACAATAATACCAGCTTTTATATTTACCTATTGTATTAGATTCTTAGGGCTGTCATAAACAAATTACCACAAACTGTGTGGCTTAAAACAACAGAAATTTATTCTCTCACAGTTCTGGTGACTGGAAGTCTGAAACCTGGGGGAAAGGGGCAAAGACCTATAGTGGTTCATGAGGCTCGTTCTTCATCTGACAATCACCCTCAGCTGGATTTCACAGACAGTTTGGGACTATTAGACTGGAAGGACACAGTAAGGGCTAGAGAAGTTACACGCAGGGTTTCTTCCTAATCATTTACCCATTCCTGGCTTACAAGGGGATGTGGAGAATGATGAGACAGCAGTGTGTGTATACTCTAGGAGGGGAAAATATACTCATCTCATTGGGAGATATAAAACCTGAAAAGCAGAGAGGTATGGATTATCATGGAGGGGTTCTGCATTCCTGTGGAATGAGGAAATTTGTGAGCTAATGTTAAATGCATAGGTCCAGAGAATTTCCATAGGAACCACAGGCCTTCTTCCTCTCTGTGCTGTCCAGGTACTGACAGATATAACACACATGTGCATGTATTGGGTGGAGAGGTGGGGTAGAGAAAAAAATTTCTTCCACCTGGTTACACTAAACTATCCAAATTCAAAGCCATCTTCTGTTCATTGCAATGTTGTTTTGATAGGATCTTGCTGCAACTAAGACATAATCAGGATGGTCCTAGGGTACAATGGACACAGACCAATAATAGGGACAAGTGGTTTGATCTTTTCACCTATCCCCATGTAATTCCTTGGCATACCTAGCCTGACATAAAGCATATATCATTCCAGTGAAGTACAATAAAATATGCTACAGTCAAAAAAATCAATAATGCTAGGAATTATTTAGGTCCATTGATGCAGAAACTAAGGACACCAAATGAATTGCTCTGCACAAGTGGCTGTATCTCCTTTCATGCTTTTATGTCTACTTTCTCCATGGTCTCAATACCAAAGTTTTTGACTACACAGTATCCATTCCTAAAAAGACAAAACAGGGGTCATCTGAACCCTGGGAATCCTGGAGTTAGTCACTTTAGCTGTGAATAGGCAGAGACTGAAACAAAGCTCTCACCTGCAGTATTTCGTTACACATTCCAAGTGCAGGTAATCTCAACAGGTTTGCCATGAAGGATTCTCTAAAAGAGAGTCATCCTTCTCACCTGGAGATGACTGGCAGACCCATCTATCTAATGGTTTTGCCACAGCCTCACTGACAGTTTCAAAAACAACAGTATCGGGCGCCTGGGTGGCTCAGTTGGTTAAGTGACTGCCTTCGGCTCAGGTCATGATCCTGGAGTCCCGCATCGGACTCCCTGCTCAGCGGGGAGTCTGCTTCTCCCTCTGACCCTCCCCACTCTCATGCTATCTCTATCTCATTCTCTCTCTCAAATAAATAAATAAAAATATTTAAAAAAAAACGGTATCTTCAGCTGGGTAGGTAAGGGTCTAAAAAAAGGGGAAAAAAGAAATTAGACTCAATTTAATGTTCATTTCCCACCTCATTTACCCCCCAGGCCTCAGCACTGTGAAGTTCTAACAGACTTACCAGCTGAAGTGCCAGTAGCAGTAGCATCAGCAGAACATGGCATGATTCCAGTAAGGTACAATATGTGGGTAGTGCCAGAAAAGAATCCTGGCAGCTATCAGCTGAACTGTCATTTTGGTGAAAGTAGTACAAGTAATAAGCTTCTGTAGCCCATCCCCCACACCCATTCTTGAGATCACTCCTTCTAACAGACATTATTTAAGTATTTGATACGTTTCTGGTGTGTGGGAATCCATTTGCCTCTGCCTCTCTGACCAAAACCCCCTCCCATCTTGCTTTCTCTAATATTTTTCTGTCGGCACTCCCAGGGTGAGATAAAAGCATTAGGTTCAAGGTCAGTTTTCTGCTTGCTGAACATAAAAGCACTCAAATCCACAAGGATGAGAAAGTGATAAAAAGCATTTAATGAGGCAACAACCCATTGTGTAGGGACACAATCTTTTCCCTCCACATTAACTCTTGTTGCAAAAAAACTTGACTTACAAATGAAATTGCATATAGAATAGACGGATAGATTGAGATGTATATACATTGAGGTTGGGGTGCATGTGTAATTATGCAGAGATAGAGATAGATGATAGATATATAGAAGTATATAAACACTCTGGTTCTAGGTCTGTTTAAAACTTTATAGGGTAATGAGAAATAGTCTATTATCTGTAGAACTCCATTTATATCTGTTGAACAAAAGAATGAGCAGAGAAGACATGAAGCTATGAATCTCTGGGACAAGTCACAGTAAAATGAAGCTTAATGGAAGAGTACTTCAGGAATGGTAGAGCAAGGACGTCCAAAAATCAACTCCTCAATAAAATCAGTGAGGACAGTGGCAAAAAAAAAAAAATCAACTTTTTCAGAACTCTGGAATTAACCAAACGCTTGCACCAATTCAAGGATTTATTCAAGAAAAAATGGCTGATCATCTATGAAAAGAGTGAGCTTTGGAATATTTTAACTTGTCCTATTCTAATCCCCCTCTCAGATCCACACTAGCCTTGAAAAATAACAGCCTGACAACTCTGATAGTTGTGAAAATCAATAGTCTAGCAGCCCCTGGAGGGGGCAGACAGGGTTTGAGGGTCCCCAAAAGTTCCATTCCTAAAGAACTGTCACAATTTGACTTGTCTGGCAGTTCTTGGAAACACCCACTCACATGACTCATCTTTATTTGACCTGCGTCAAAGCTCACCCCATGCAAAAAGCCCTTTTTGTTTTGACAGACCTTACTTTTTAGAGCAGTTTTGGGTTTAGAGAAATACTGAAGAGTTAAGTACAGAGAGTTCCCATATACTGCCAGTCTTTCCTCTCCCCACTCCACAGTTTTCCTCAATTATTAACATCGTGCATTAGTGTGGTGCATTTTTTTTTACAATCGAGAAACAATATTGTTATGTTATTATTAAAATCCATAGTTTACATAAGGGTTTCCTCTTTCAATTGAACATTCTATGGGTTTTGAAACATACATAATGCCATGTATCTACCCCCACAGTATCATACAGAAGATTTTCACTGTTCTAAAAATCCCTTGTGCTCCATGTATTCATCCCCTCTTCCCTTCTGAACTGATGGCAATCACTGCTCTTTTTACTGTCTGTGTAGTTTTGCCTTTTCCTGAATGTCATATGAATGGAATCCTACAGTATGTAGCCTTTTTAGATCAGCTTCTTCCACTTAGCATTTAAGTTTCCTCCATGTCTTTTCATGACTTGATAGCTCCTTTCTTTTTATTGATGAATAATATTCCATTGTATACATGTAGCAGAGTTTATCCATTTATCTATTCAAGGACATCTTGGTTGTTTTCAAGTTTGGGCAATTATGAATAAATCTGCTATAAACATTAATATGCAGGGTTTTGTGCAGATGTAACTTTCCAACTCATTTAAATAAATAACAAGGAGTGTGATTGCTGGATTATATGGTGAGACTATATTTAGCTTTGTAAGAAACTGTTAGATGGTTTTCCAAAGTGGCTGTACTGTTTTTCATTCCCTTTGAACCAAGTAACCATTTCTCCTCAGACCCACCTAGGCGGACAGACTCCCACATACCTTCCTCCACTAGCAAGTTATCTCCTTCCTTCCAGAAGAATGTTTGAGGTATGTAGATCTCTCTTACTTCAGACTTGAGAAAAAGTGCTGAGCTGAAAGCTGTATTTCAAAAGAAAAGAGAATCCATAACATAACATCAGCCACAAACATTCCATCCTGCCAGTATTTTCCTTGGGTATTCTGACAACTCAAGGCTTAATTGGCAGATGGGTGGGGGGCGTGGGGGTGGATATGATGCCTGGATGCCTGCCACCATAAGGGAGGATTCTAGCAGTATGAACTAGGAAGAGGAAGGCTGTAGTAGAGAAAATTCAGAATCAGGGGTCATGTGACTATGGGGACCAGCTCAGATGCACTCATGTGTACCTCTGTTCATATATATTTTTTAATTGGGTTGTTTTCTTATTGTTGAATCTTAATAGTTCTTTGTATGCTTTGGATACAAGTCCTTTAATATGTATTTGGCAAATATTTCCTTCTAGTCTGTGGCTTGTCTTTACATTCTCTTAACGGTGTCTTTTGCAGAACAGAAGTTTTTAATTTTAATGAAGTCCAACTTAGCAATTTTTTCTTTCTTAGACCATGCTTTTGGTGTTATATCTAAGAAGTCATCACCAGGGCATCAGACAGATTTGGGTTAGGATCTGAATATCCACTCATTTGCTATGCTTTGTGACCCCAGGTAAGTCCAGAAACCTTTGTTTCCACAAATGTAAAATGAGATACTTGTTCAAGCCAAGATGAAATCATGTATGAAAATCCCTAAAATTAAAAAAAAAGAAAATCCCTAAAATATAAAACAAGATATATGGGGGGGGGAATCATCACCAAACCAAAGGTTACCTAGATTTGCTATATTATCTTCTCCCAATTTTATAGTTTGATATTTGTCTGATTCATTTTCAGTTAATTTTTGTGATAAGTATAAGGTCTTTGTCTAGATTTCTTTGCATGTGGTTGTCCAGTTATTCCAGCATAATTTGTTGAAATTATCCTTTATCAATTGAATTGTCTTTGTATCTTGGTCAAAGATCAGTTGACTATATTTGTGTGGGTCTATTTGGGGGCTATTCTATTCCTTTGATCTGTTCATTCTTTTACCAATACCATACTGTGTTGATTATTGTAGCTTTAAAGTAAGTATTGAAGTTGGGCATCTATGAAAAAATCACAGCTACCATCAAACTTACTGCTAAAAGACTGAATACTTTCCTCCTAAGATTGGGAACAAGAATGTCTGCTCTCACTACTTTTATTAACATTGAATTGGAGGTTCTGGCCAAAGTAAAGGCAAGAAAAAAAAAAAGAAGGCATCCAGATTGAAAGAAAATAAAACCATCTCTATTCAACAGATGACATAAACTTGTATATAGAAAATCCTAAGAAAGCCACCCAAACCATTGAAGCTAATAAAGGAGTTCTGCAAGGTTGCAGGGTACAAGTTGAATGTACAAAAACTATTATAATTCTGAATACTAACAATTAATGGTCTGATAATGAAATTTAGAAAAATTCCTTTTATAATAGCATCAAAAAGAATTAAAAACCTAGGAATAAACTTAAAGTGTAAGCATATACTGAAAAATGACAAAACATTATTGAAAAAATTAAAGAAGGCCTAAATAAATGGAAAGACACCCCATGTTTATGGATCAGAAGACGTAATAATGTTAAGATAGAAATACCCAAACTTATCTACAGATTCAATGCAGTCCCTAATCAAAAAAAAAAAAAAAAGCTGGTATTTTTTTCAGAAATTGAAAAGCTGATCCTAAAATTCACATGGAAATACAAGTGACCCAGAATAGCCTAAACAATCTTGGTGAAGAAGAAAACATTTGGAGGATTTACATTTCCCAATTTCAAAACTTACACAAAGCTACAGTTATCAAGACAGTGTTACATCCTGTTGTAAGAATAGACATGGATCAATGAAACAAAATTGAGAGTCTAGAAATAAACCCTTATATTTATGGTCCATTTTCAACCAGAGTCCCAAGACAATTTAATGGGGGAAAGATTAGTCTTTTCAACAAATGATGCTGCAGCAATTGGATATCCACGAGCAAATGAATGAATTTAGACTCTTACCTCACATCATATCCATAATTAACTAAAATGGATTAAATGTTACAGCTAAAATTATCACACACATAGAAAAAGACATCACTGTGTCTTTATGACCTTGATTATTCAATATTTTTAGATGACAACAAAAGCACAAGCAACAAAAGATGAAAATAGTTGATTCATTTTCCAAATTAAAAACTTTTGTGTTTCAAAGGACACCATCAAGAAAGTTAAAAGAAAACCCACAGAATTAGAGAAAATATTTGTAAATCATACATCTGATAAGGGACTAACATCTAGAATATTAAAAACCTTTTACAACTCAATAAGACAACTCAATTAAAAACTGAGCAAATGACTTGAATGGACATTTATTGAAAGAAGATATGCAAGTTGCAAATAAGCACATGAAAAGATTCTCAACATTATTCATCAATGTAACCAAAACCACAATGAAATACCATTTCACCTCCACTAGCATGGCTAAAATAAAAAAGACAATAAAAAGTATTGGTGAAGATGTAGAGAAATTCAGACCTGCATACATTGCTGGATTGTAAGATGATACAGCCAATTTGGAAAATAGTTCAGCAGTTACTCAAAATCTTAAACAGAGTTACCATAGGATTCAGCATTACTACTCCTAGCTACATACATAAGAGGATTGAAAATATAGGTCCACACAAAAACTTGCACAGGAACATTCATGACAGCATTATTCCTTTTTCTGTTTTTCTTCCAAGTTTTTAATTCCAGTTAACATACAGTATAATATTAGTTTCAGGTGTAGAATTTAGTGATTCAACACTTACATACAACACCTGGTGCTCATCACAACAAGATAGCGTCATTATTCATAACAGCCAAAAAGTAGAAACAATTCAAGTGCCTATCAACTGATGAATGGATAAAGAAAATGTGGTATATTCTACAATAGAATTTTATTCAGCAATAAAAAGGAATGAACAACACAGATGAATCTTGAAAGCATTATGCTAAATTGAAGCAGTCACAAAAAGCCAAATATTATATGATTTGACTTATATAAATATCTAAAATCTATAGAAAAGAAAGTGGATCAGTGCTTACCAGGGCCTAGGGTTGGCATAGAGGGATGGAGCTTAATGGCTACAGGGCAAGGGCTTTTTTTGTGGTAAAAATGATTGTAGTGAATTTTGCACAACTTTGAATATACTAAAACCCACTGAATTAAACAACTAAAATGGTGGCTTTTATGGTATGCAAATTATATCTCAAAACAGTTATTTTTTTTTAAAAAATGGAACAAATATTTCCTGTTTTATAGTGCTGTTGGGAGAACTGAAGATATAAAACCTTTTACGAAATGTACCCAAATATTTGGTAGAACTGAAGATAAATTTCACGTGCTTTCCAGCTTGGTCCAGAATGGATATACTATACTACCAAGGTAAATGCAACAGACCTCCAGGATCAGAATCAAGCTTAAATGCCTGCTCGTTTTGCAACCATACATTGAATGAAGTTCTGGTCTATTCACAGGGAAAGCCGGGACAAGGTGGACTTTGCTCTCTGCTTTCCCTTTCTGCACCAAGTAACAATTTCTCCCTACCCACCTGGGCAGACTCCCACATACCCTCCTCCACTAGCAAGTTATTTCCTTCCTTCCAAAAGAATGTTTGAGGTATATATATCTTACTTCAGATTTGAGGGAAGAATGCTGAGTTAAAAGCAGTTTTTCAAAGGAAAAGCGAATCCATGACACCAGCCACAAATGACTCCATCCTGCCAGTATTTTCCTTAGGTATTCTGACAACTCAAGGCTTAATGGATAATGTGGCCAATTAACCCTGAGCCTTTCATAAAAAGATTAAGTTTCAGATGTATTCAGGACTCAAAGCTAGGAGACCATGATTTTTTGAAAATTCTGAACACTGAAATGCTCAATTCAGAATCTGGTCCTGTGAAAATGTCTGTCTTCAGGCCTGTCAAGTATTTGTGTCTACCTCAAGCAGGCTAGGGAAATATCTAGACTGGAAGCCCACATTTTTTCCATGTCAACTTGCCACATATAACAATGATTCTGAAACTGCCTCATTCAAGAGCATAGCTGTCACATTCTACCGCAACTTGAATCATGGTTTTGAAATAATGGAGTACAAAAATAATCTATATACAACAGATATATTACATTTATTCCAATAGAAAATAAATGAAATGGGAATACTAAAATGTTTCATGTTAGGAAGAATGCATCACACAAAGTATCACTGTCTTATGTTTGTATTCATCGAGGACCTACTATGTGCCAGGCTCCAGTAATATGGGGATGGGTAAAACAGTTGAAAATCCCCAAAGGATCTCAACTTTTGGCAACAAAGTTACACTAGAATGTGTTAAAGGAAAGCAAATAGTGCTATGTGAGCACAGAGGTAGGGCATCTACCCAAGTCTGGGGTGTCATGGGGACATTGAGGAAATAAATGTCTGAGCTGACTCCTAAAGATATTAGATGGATGAAAGGATATTAAAAACACAGCTCCTCTGGAAGAACAAAATTTGTATATTTATAGATGTGTAAGATGTTTTGTCTAGCTGGAACCAGTTATTGAGAAGGGAAACGGTAAGGTGAGTGAATTTGATGGATAGGTAAGAAAAATGGTGGTGGTGGGGAAGGGGTTTACAATTGGCATATACATACACCTACCCTAAATCGGTCCCGTCCCACTGTGAATGGCCATAAGACTAGTCAAGGAAAAGTTGGGCAGGAGAAATGACTTACTGGGCTTCCTCAAAGGGGCCCCTTGGGGAGGGCTGATCACTAGCAGTACTGCCTTAGGAGAGAACCTTGTAGGAGTCTGCAGCCCCACCCTTGGAGATTAGGGTTGAGCTCCCCACCACAGTTAAAGGGAACAAAGGAAATAAATTCCTTCCACCCACTCCCTCCCAATCCCCCAAACATTCAAAATTCTCTTTAACAACAACAAAAAATGATTTATTTGTAACACAGCCCAGTCTCCATCGCTTCAGCACAGTATAGGAATAGAAAAGAGTCACACTGCAAACATCATTCAGTCTAAGCGGTACTTCATTACTCCCCAAACAGCAAGCCCATCTCCCCCCAGAGATCCAGCCCAGAGCCAGATTGAACTCACAAACAGGCAAGCCCAGAAAGAAGTTGGCCACAGGCCTCAGAACATCTCACCCTTCCCCCACAGCTCTTCAAGCGTCCTGGCTGCAGTCTTCTACTCCTCCACCCCCAACCAGGCCAACTCCTAGCCTCTGAGTGACCAGGGAGCTTTCTTTGTGATAATTAACAAGGATTTAAGTGTTATATAAAACAATGCCCTGTGAAATCCATTGTTCCCCAGAAAGTTTAAAATGACTCCCCCACACATAATCCTAATCAGCAATGACAGCAATCCCTCTCTACACCATAGATGCAGGTGGTTTTGAAATGATTATCCTCTCAGCTCCACATTCAAGTTTTCTTATTAGTCTCATTAAAGGCTGTTCTCCTTACCCCGGAGAAGGGATCCCAGATACTTTCCCCAGATTCAGAGGCTGAGAGAAAAATCCCTGTCTTAGAAAGACTCCTGTTTCCCTCCAAAGATTTTAATGGAGTTTATTACCTAAACATTTTTAATCCATCTGAGAAAAGTCAGTTTTAGATTCAGAGGGCAATGCAAGCAAAGAAGAGCCAGTCTTTCTGATTAGGTACTAGTTTTGAGGCTATAGGAGGCAACATAGGAGTAAAATCTCAAGTGGCTTTCTTAACCCAAGGTCTTCTAGAAAGCCTCAAATGATGGATACTAGGAAGATTTCACCTTTCCAGGCCTTGGTAGGACAATTGTGAAAGTTCTACCATCATGGACTGGTGACTTTTGACAAGGTCACTATAAAAAAAAAAAAAAAAAAGACAAGAAAGCTGGGTATTTCCAAAAGAACATCTTTAAGGGCTCTGACAAGTGGTCAAGATGTACTGTTTGGTATCAGAACTGTTTGTATAAAGTGAGAACCTCATACATGGGGAGAAGAGACTTAAGTAACACGGCAAAGAATGGAACCCACAGAATGGGTAGAAGATCACAGGTAGAACACTTGCTGCTTTAAACATTGATATTTGTTATGTTAAACTCTTTTCCAATTTCTCGGAACACCTGAGCTAGCTTTACCTTTGCTATCACCGGCATGTGCAGGACTGGGCAATCATATCCTCATACTCCTTGTACAAGATACTCCCATTTGCCTCAACCAAAAGGATGCTAATGGGAACATACTTATAAGGAACACAGGAGGGCTGAGGGACACTCTGGTCCACCAGCTCATTGACAAGGTTCTGAATGATGGCGTGATTGGGGGAATTGAGACCATAGTGTAGTACCCGAGGGCAGGCTCCTTTACAGTAGTTTGGGGTATATACGTGGGGAGCAATAATCCAGTGATCCCAGCCCAGCTGGTGGAAGCTGACCTGGAAAGGGTGGAGGGAACACTGGTTACTTTTAGGCCCATCATGTTCCTTGGAGAGGCCAGGGACCCAAGATGTGATACGGCCTGCTTGCCGGGTCCTCCGCAAGAGAAGAGAAGAGTCCCTTTCCGTGAACTCCTCCAGGCCTCTGGGGTGAAGTTTGGCCTTCTGAACACTTTTATGAGTGTCATTGACATAGAGTAACAAAAAGGCGGTGTCCAAGGATGAAGTACCATGCCACTGAAATTCAAGAACCTCACTACCATTTTGCTGCTGGCACATGAAGCGGAGTCGTAGAACCCTGTGTCCTTTGGGATTCCAGAGCCTTTGCCGAACATGTTGTGTGATATCCATCTCTGTCCAAGCTTTGGACAGCAAGGAAGGCTTCAAGGAACCTCTTCCTGAAGGAAAGTGGTTGGTTTGGCTTTTCTGGATCCAGGGTTCCACATGGCAGGAGAGATGGAAATGAGCTAGGTGGAGTTGATGGCGGTAAACCACAATGGCTCTGACTAGTTGGTATGCTACTTGGTTTGGTCTCAGAGGAAAATCCAGGGTCTTTATATGCCAGGGGCCTGCATTAGAGGGGACAAGAGCAGAGGATTAGCTTCTTACCTGCTAGCCTGGATCTCCCTCACAAATCTGCTCAATATAAACTAACAGCTGTAAGCAGTCCTAAAAATAAAGATCATGATAATCACTATCATCTGTTGAGCATTTACTATTAGATGTTTTAAAGCATTAGCTCTTTAATCTGCAATAGCCTTATGAGATAGTAATTATCACCATTTTGCAGACAAGGAAATTGAGGCTCAGGGAAGCTATGCCAGAGGACATATAGCCAGCACGTGGTAGAATCAAGATTTGAGCCCAAGTAGGTTTCCTTTAAAAAGAAATTGTGTTCCATTTTTAGATCACTCAGCACTAGATGGGAAAAAAAAAAAACCATCAAATATGGAATTCTTTTGTGTGTATGGAAGAGGATAGTCTTTATTATTTGACTATTAAGAATGATCAATTAAGAGAATTGTTGAGACATGCATGAATTAAGAATGAGTCCTTCTGTCATATCATTATACAGATGCAACTTTGAGGTAACAGTCCGATATTGGGGATTATCTATGGCCTGCCATCACTTCAGATCTAGGGCCAAGATGCTACAAAATAATTCTATTTACCCTAGTGGGGGCAGCTGTTTTGCCATTTCTACCTTCTACATTAAGAATTGCTTCTTGAGCAGCTGTTCCTTCTTAAAACTTTTCCCCCTTAACCCTCAGTCTCTCTTTGTTCATTCTTTACTGGAAATGATTCTTCATATATTGCATTAATTGTACCACCATTCCCCTAAATACCATTTTCAACAAGGCCTTGGTCAGATAAATATTTTGTTTGCTAAGAATTCTACTAGAAGCTGAAAACCTCTTGGCCATTAAGCGTTTTAATCCAGACTGAAATGCTGACACCCAGTGGCCAAAGGGTTGGAAGGCTGGGCCTGCAGTGCTCTAAATTTCTGCACCCCCTCCTGGAAAAAAGGTCAAGAGCAAAGATTACAAAAACCAGGCATTGCAGGAAAATGCCTTTTATCTTCAAACATCTTATCGCTAAACATTTGCATGTTAATTTACATGTCATTTACCTAAACTTCCTCCTCCACTGAATCCACAGGTTTGGATTTTTCAGTAGGCCTGGACTGGGCCAATGTAGAAGGGCTTTCATGTCTTGAAGCATCAGGATATTTTTTCATAGTTCAGATTCAACTTATGCTCAATACACCCTCAGGTTTGGGGCACTGGACATCATTCACACAAAGCCCAAGCCAGACTTGTATTTGCTTTCTCAAGTTATTCTACATTGCCATCTTATAACCATCTTTTCAAGAGGCCCACCCATACACCTGCCCCACCCTGCCTGAGAAGGAGCCCAACCCAATCTCTAGCAGGCTGTCTGGTGAGGAACTGCCCTTTCCTTTCAGACCTTGACATCACATATTTCCTGAAGCAGGGTGGAGTGGCTAAGGATCAGAGCCAGGAAGGGTCTGCTCAGAATTTTTCAGGGAAATGGCTGACTCACACATCCTGTGTGATTGAACCTGGCATAGCTCTCCAGGCAAGTTCAATTCAGCTGGGTCATCTCCTAATGGAGATATCTGTCCCTGTGCTCTTGTCATCCATTTCTGGATTCTTTCCAGAGTCCCTAGATGCCAGTATGTCCCACAGTCAGACCAAGATAGTGCCCTCCTTTCTAGCTCCATATCATCTGTACAAACTTTATTTGCACAGCTTTCTGCTGCGCTCAGAATGAAATCCAGATTCCTTACAATGGCCTATAAGTTCCTGCCTCTCATCAGCCTCATTCCCTGCCACTCTCCACAATGCTCAATACGGTCCAGCCACACTGATCTTCCTTCTAATCTTTAAGTCAGACAAGCTTGTTTCCACCCTCCAGGCCTTTGTACACATTGTTCCCTCTGCCTAAATCAGGCTTCTCTCTACTCTTCTCATGCTTAGCTTCTTATCTTACAGGTCTCAGCTCAAATGTCACCTCTTCGAAGATGCATTCCCTGACAATCCCATATAAAGGGAGGATTTGTTATTCTCTATCAAAACCTATTTCATTCTTTGATAGCACTTACAATTTGCAATTATCTGTGTTTACTTATCTGTCTCACCCATGAAAACCATGCCTGTCTTGATCATATCTGTATGCCAGCACCTAAAACAGTGCCTAGCCTTCAGTAGGTGTTAAATATTTGTTGAGTGAATCTCCACCCACCCCAAGCTATTTTCCCTTTCCTCAGTCAGAATGCATGTCTCTGCCTCTGTGCATAGTCTCCTTACTCCTTCCTCAGGGTCCAGCTCAAATAGTAGCTCTTCAGTGAAGTCTTTCATGGTCTCCCTGCTTCCCTTTGCTGGCTTTAAGCAGTGACTTATTTCTTCTTTCATGTCCAGGGAGTCCTACTGCTTGTCCTTGTCAAAGCATTGGTCATGCTCTAACACCATTTTGTGATTACTTATCTGTCCATTCTACCTTAATGGGAGCTCCTAGAGGACAGGGAAACAGTTATTTGCCCTTCAGACCCAACCCAAACACTATGCCTGGTGCGCAATTAAAATCTGTTGAGTCAGCACAGCAGAATGATTAAGAGCACAAGCTCTGGAGCCCAAAAACCTGGGTTTGACACCCAGCTCTACCAATTACTAGCTGTGTTACATTAAGTTACTGAGCCTCAGTTTCTTCACCTATAAAATGATTATGTTAATAGCACCTACCTCATATGCTAGTGGTGAGGATTAAGGAAGATAATGTTTGTGTTTTGCCCAATGCCTGGCACATGGTAAACTCACAATAAAGGTTAGCTAGGAGAACATTGGTTGTTTCATTTAAAGGAGGGAATGTAAACTAGGAAAGGCCCAAAATTAATCTCACCAGGTTCCCAAGATTTCCTAGAAGTTGATGACTTTCTGCATTCCCTAGAAAGCCCTGCACTTCAGAAGCCCACTGGTTTCCTGGATCAGTATCTAATGAAGATATTTTTAAAATCAAGCATCATGGGAACAAAGAAAATTCCAAAATACCTTTAGTACCAAAAACCCAAACTAACAACATAGACTTAATAGAAAAACTGCTTGGTATACAAGGATATCAACGTACTATATCTAAACACTTGAGAGGTTATGGGGACTTCAGAATCAGGCAGTCAACATCAAATCCTATCTCTGCTACCCACTGTCTATGTTAACTTTGCAAGTTATTTGACTTCTGTGTTTTAGTTTTCTTATCTTTAAAAATTAGGCTAATTGCTCCATGACAGCTAATGGTAGTAGTCGTCCTTAAGGATTATATGTTCACCTAACCAGGTATACAGATCTTCTGATATTTGTTTCTGTCCATTCTTGTAGATTTCCCCAACTCAATATCCTATGCTCTTTGCCTTGTAAGAATACAACCACATATAAAGAGCCCCCCCCACAAGAAGGCATAGAAATATTTCTCAATTATAGTTTTCAGTGACATAACAAACAATAAGACTTTCTTTGAAAGATAGGAGCTGACATGTCATTCAATTTTCCTGAGGTCTAGGAGAGATTCCTCAGGTAGGCCCCAAGGAAATCTGTTCTTAAATTGGGACCCTGGAGGGAAGCAGGCTTGAAGCCAACTTCTTCCAACTTTTCCATCCTTTGAAATCCAAGCCTGAGAAAACAACTCACACACTAGGCAATGAAGCCTGACAATGAACTCACAGATCCTCTTTCTCTACACTTTTTCCCCATTTCTCTTCCCTACAGGACAGTATGGTATGATAACTCACCTCTGAGAGGCCTTGCTACGGTGGACAAGGGTCTCACCAGCCTCACCATGGTGGCCCCAATGGTGCGGTTCTCCCTCGGGTGCCCACGTGCATCAGCTGAACGCTGGTACAACTCCAGCATGTACCGCAAAGGATGCCCTAGGACCTGGGGCTTCCTCTGCTGCTTGCCAGGAGCTTCTTCTAGCAGCTCCCGAATCAGGGGCAAGGAAGGGGCATCAGCCATGAGGGCAATAGAGGGCTGCCCTACCTCTGTCATTTGGACCCTGTGTTCCATAAAAAGCAACAGTCCCCAAAGAAGAATTCTAAGGATGCTGAGGAGGACCATCTTGAAAGATGTGGTGTTCAGCAACACGTTCCAGCCCAAGCTCAAAGGATGTCACTCTGAGCCTTTCCTTTCACATAGGTAACTGCATCTTGCTCCACAACCACAAAATATGGGGCAAGAAGAAATGAGAGGCAAGCAGGCAAGTCCTATGTCAATTCCTCTAGGAGAATCTTCTGGACCAAAGGAGGTCTTCTAACTTGGCCTCTTCACATCAAAACAAACAGAAACAACAGGTAGGACAACACGGCATATCCTTCCTGCTCTTCAGGGCTAGGGATAAGATAACACTTACTCGGATACTGAGGTAACCTTAAAGGAGAGGTCCATTCCAGGACCTGCTCCCTTACCTTATCCACTAGGATGAAAAAAAGCAGCCCTTGCTTGCTGTGCTCCACAGCTTTAAAGGTAGTTTCTTAATTAGTCATTAAAGGGCCAGAGACTTCTTGCTTCCATCCCACTTCCATGTAACCTTTCCTCTTAAAGCAGCATTTCCCAAAATGTGATCTGCTATTGACTTGCAGTGAAACTATCTTGGGTGATTGTTAAAAATGCAGACTCCTGGGTCCAAACCAAAGCATGGAATCTCTAGAGGTGAGGTCCAGAAATCTGAATCTTAATAAATGCTCCAAGAAGTTTCCATGAACACTAAATTGTGGAAACCACTGTGAGTGTGGCTATTGGAACTTGAAGAAGATGCCTTAACAGTGGTTCTCAATCTTGGCTATACATTGGAATCATCTGGGGAGCCTTAACTATTACGGATGCCTGGGAACCATCCTCAGAGATTCTGATGTAGTGGATCTGGGCTGTTATTAGGGCATTAGGATTTTTTTAACTTCTGCAGGTGATTTTAATGTGCAGTCAAGTTTGACAGCTCTGACTCAGAATTTCTGGTTTACCGTGGAAGATGTTAAGATCCTGAGTGGGCTTCATCAGAGAAGTCTGGAGACAGTGGAAGATGAATCTGTAGAAGTTGGCTGGGAGCTCATCTCACTTGACTGGTTAATGGAAGGCAGTGGACTGGACCAGTTAGTTAAGGCTGCCCCAGACCAGGATTCTACAAAAAAAACTGGTAGGTGTAGTCCTGGCAATCTCCAAGTAGAAGTAGTTCGTTGGGGCTCTAAGGAGAAGGTGAGGCAGGAGGTCAAAACATAGCTCTAGGAGATGATGAGGCAAACATTTGTAGGAGGCCTTTACCTCATACCAAGAATATCTATGGACAGGCACCCCTATTGTGTAACCAGCATGGACTTTGTAATCACACAGACCTGTGTCTGAATTGTGATTTTGCCTCTTAGCTATAATTTAACACCTCCAACACAAATCTTTCATTTTCCTGAAGTAAAATGAAGATAACATGTTTTATCTCACAAGTTGTGAGGATACAAGGAAATAAGCTATGTTAATTACACAAAACCTAATTAGACACATGACATATTGTTACATGCTTGACAGTATTTATTCCCTTCTTCCATTTTTACTAACGTGGCCTTGGTCCCTGGCATGTATTATAAAACATAATACATGCCAGGGACCTCTGGGTCTGGACTCAAATCCCAACTCAACAACCCATTAGCTGAGTGACTTAAGCAAGGTTTCTGCCAGCCTGAGTTTCTTCATCTGTACTGCTGGCTCCTTCAAAGAGTTGCTGTTGTTGTATGTTGTATACATTTGTATTGTATGCGATAATATACAAGTAAAAGATATAAACAGATGATTCATAGTAGGCAAAATCTGAACAACTAAAATATATGAAAATATGTAATAGAAATCAGAAAAATCCTATTTAAAACCACATGAGATATGATTTCATACCCTTTGGATTGGCAGCATATTAAAAGCCTGACACAATATTAAGTTCAGGTGAGGATATAGAACACAGGTAGCTCTCTTACACTGCTGGTGGGAATGTGATTTGGTAAAATTGTTTTAGAGAATAATTTAGCATTATCTCTAGTGAAGATGAAGATATATAATTCAGCAATACTATTGCTAGAGCAGTAGGTTTTAGACATTTTTGTCTGTGACTCACAGGAATACATTTTATATTGCAACCCAATACAAATATTAGCGCACACACTCACACACTCATATATACCCAAAGTAAACATTCCCTGAAACAATTCTTATCCTTACAATGAATTGGGAGGGGCAATATATCATGATGGGTAAGAACATGGCTCTGGAGCCAGTATCCTAAGTTTAAATTCCACCACTTATTAGCTTGACCTTGGGCAAGTTACTCAACTCTGTGTCTCAGTTTCCTTGTGTGTAAAATAGAAACCATAGCCCCTTCTTTGCTTCAATTTTCTAATATGTAAAATGAGATTAATCAAAAGACTTGCATCATAAGATTTTTTTGAGGATTAAATGAGTTAATACATGTAAGGCACTTAGAACAGTGCCTGACACGAAGTATTAGACAGAAGTTAATTATTGTTACATTTGATGCAAGTTGTGCTCTCCAGAAAGCTGGGTTCACCCTGATGGGCTAGTTTTGGCTTTGTGAGCAATGTAGAGGTAGTCAAAAAGCCTCTCTGTCCTCCATGTCCACACTACTACTCCTTTCTCTCTTACCCCCTTCTCTGCCTCCCCAACATTCTCTTTGGCCCTTGACCTCTGTCTGTTACCACTTTAAACTTCCTATCTTTCTATCCAACATAACTAAATAAAACAAGTTGTCAGGACAACTAGCAAAGGGTCCATATAAAGGTTTTGGGCACAGTTTTCTTTGATGTTTCAGTGGTATTGCATTGGGACTACATCTGTCAACATCTTTTTCTAACATCTTTTAGTAGTGAAATATTGATACAGGGCCAAAAGAAATAAAAACAGACAACATATTACACTGAAAAGAACATGATTTGGGTTTGAATTTCTGGTTCTATAATTTTTTTCCGCTTCTTAATCTCTCTAATCTCAGCTTTCTTAACCATAAATTGGAGATATTCTTTACCTTCTAGGACTGTAGTGAGATTTAAATGAGACAATATATAGAAAGTATCTAGCACATAGATAATCCCAAATAAATGGTAAATTTTATCATAATAGCCTATGATTGGGCGCCTGGGTGGCTCAGTCGTTAAGCGTCTGCCTTCAGCTCAGGTCATGATCCCAGAGTCCTGGGATCAAGCCCCGCATCCGGCTCCAGGGAGCCTGCTTCTCCCTCTGCTTCTCTCTCTCTCTCTCTCTCTCTCTCTCTCATGAATAAATAAATAAAATCTTTAAAAAAATAATAGCCTATGATTTTGAAGTATATGTAAAGTGTATCTGAACAAAGGAAATATCTGCTCAGCATCCTTCTAAAGTTCAGCTGAATTTTTATTCCGTTTCTCTATCCACCAGAGCTTCAGGAGTCTCACCTGATTGAATAGGTAAGCTTTCCTATTTTCAGGAAAAGATTCAATTTCTTATTTCATAAAAAGATCCAAGAATCAACTCTATTCTTATCACCAGAATTGAAAGAACTGACATGATTATTTCTTGGAAATGCCCCCCTGGTGGGCCCAATGTATGCTACTGCCCCAAACCTCCAGAAGAGGGCACCAACTGTCTTTCTAGCCTTATGGTTGGGGGTGGGGTGGGGTGAAAGGGTGGGTTATAGGTGATTGGAATAGGATCTTCTAAAGGATATTTACCAGCCCTTCCTGCTTTAGCGGGAGGCCAGTGTGTGAAAACACTACTTTTTATAAATCGGACAGTTTAGGAAGTGATTGTTGACATGACAAAAGAGGTTCTTGACATAACAAAATGGGCCACCACAAGTTGCTTTGCGTAGCAGGAACCCCTAATGCATAGTGAGGGTTAACTTTTAAAACAGTAATGTGTTGGCATACTGTTAAAATGCATGAAATTTTAAAAAGAATCAATTTTTATCCAATTTTGGGGAACATGTCTTTTGTATAAGGTACACATGTATGATGGACTCCTTCTTTTACATGATTATAATTCACATTTTCTTGCAACTGTATTTATTCAACAAATATTTCTAATAGGCACCTTCTATGTGGTTGTGTTAGGTGTTAAGAGTGCAGGCCTACAGCCAGACTGTCTGGGTTCAAATTCTAGCTCTAACACTTAATTAGCTTGCTCATTTTGGACAATTGGCTTAATCTCCCTGTGCCTCAGTTTCCTCATTTAATAATAAGGATAATAATAGCACTACTTTAGAGAACTGTTGTGAGGATTAAGGGACTTAATGCATGTGATAAGCATACTATGTTCTAGACAGTATACGAGACCCAGAGGGTACAGAAATGAATAAAACAAATCCTATATTCTTAGCAGTCCTAGGCACTATGCTAGGCACTGAGATTGGGTGGGGGATACCAAGATAAAACAGATAGTTTCTATCTCAAGAAGATAACAACCTTGATAGGGACATAAAAGATAGGAAACATTTCCTATAACCATGACATTTCCTCTGATTACTATTCTGAGTCCTTGAAAACTGGACCTTTTTTCTAGATATGTTTTGTTTAAAAAAATCATTTTCCATGAAACAGGGAATATGATGTATTTTATACAAATATTTATTAATTTGGCACTAGACTATAACATTTTACATATTATGTCTTATTTTATCTTTGTATTAGCTCTATGAGTTAAGTATTATCATTCCAATTTGTGGGGAAAGAAATTAAAGATCAGAAAAGGAAACTTGCCTATGGTTAAACAGCTTTCAGATAGTGAAATCTACTATGACTTGGACCCAAGTCAGGCTGACCTCAGAGCCCCTCTCTGTATCTTGTAAGTTTGCTCTTTAAGCTGCCAATGAGTATTTAGCCCCTTAAGAAGACCTAGTTACCCTACAAGGTAATCCTACAGATATTCCTGAACATGATGACAAAATATAAGCTCTGTGAAGTCAAGGATCATGCCTTTCTTATTCATTATTATAGGTGCTCAATCAATATTTGTAGAACAAATGGTTCTAATAGGAGCCTATTGTTCTTGCAGAAATCTAGGCTGATGGGCAGACTCTGGCTGGGTGTTGTAATGTGTCCTCAGAGGCTATCCTGAGTTTTGAGGTAGAACAAAGTCTGAAACAACTTTCCCCTGTGTTTTCAACTCTTTTTGAAAAAAAAATCATTATTACCTGTGTTAAGAAGTCCTTGTGACTCTCTCCATCCCTAAAGATGCCAGAAGCCCCAGGAAAAGAAAGGACCTGCTTTCCCATGCATGGGTACCAAGAGTCACTTCTCACACCACTTGCAAATGGAAATTGCACCACCCTCCCTAGCCTGAAGACCAGGGAAGTTTTAACTCAGTTGTAATTCATTCAGACCCAAACTCAAATGTAGCCAAATCAGCCTTGGATCATGGACCCTGCACTAAAACAAACTCATCAAACCTCAACAGCGTGCCAAGCATTGTTTTGAGTTTATGATAGTGGAACCCAGTATAACAAGGAAAACATGTGCAAAGGTCCTGAGGGTGCAGAAGACCTGTTTAGCCAGAACACAGAGAGAGAATGAGGGAAAGAATCCCAGGTAAGGATGGTATATTAGGTAGGAGCCAGAACATTCATGGCCTTGTAAGGACAGCTGCTAGCTTTACTGCACTTTAATGACATTTAAAACAAGAATGCACAAATCAGAAAAAGATACTGTTTCTGGGTGGACACAGCTCTATGGTTTAGCAAGCAGAGCCTGGGCTGGATTTCAGCTCCCTTGAGAAGGCACTTCGTGTAGTACAGTAACTGCACAGCTATTTGAGACTGCCCTATTTGTAAGTTTTTTGGCCTTCTCTGTGCTTTCGCCACACTGACTTTCTGGTTATCTTTCAGTTTTTCCAACAAACCATACTATCTTTGCCTCAGGGCCTTTACATATACTGTCTCCTTTGCTCAGAATGCTTTCTCCCCTCTCATTCCCTGGGGTACTCCCACTCAACCTTCATATCTCAGCACAAACATCACTTCCTTGAGGAAGCCTTCCCTGAGTCCCAGGATTAGATCTAGAGAGCATTTAAAGAAGATTTGCAATGAGAATGATTTGAATTAGGTTATGAGTAGGATTTTTGTAGGTGGAGAAAAGAAGATATGCCATTCCAGGATCAGTTCAGAATTTTTCAAATATTGCCCTGAACATTGTAAGGATGGATTGAAGGCACCTTGAAAGATTCCTTAAAGCAGGACCTGAGGAACAGTGTCCTTCCTACCATGGGATACATAGGAAGAGTTGGGAAGTAGTTATAAGGAACACATTCAGATACAAGTCGCACATACTGAGTCTACACTGGATCTTTAATGCATGTGTTATTTCATTAATTACAACTTTCTGTTTTACAGAAAGAGAAACTGAAGTTCAGAACAGTTAAATGAATTAACCTGGATCTCACAGTCATAATGAAAGGCAGATTTGCACTCAGATCTCCTGACTCCAGGTCCAGGGCTTTTATCACACCTTTGAGGAGTCTACTTACCATCTACCATACTTTCAAGGCTTGGCTTCCCACTCTGGGTCTCCAGAACTTGGTTTTTAGTGTAGGGATAGAGGAGTTTCTATCTAAATGATCTCTACAAGAGCTCCCAGTGGTGCTTCTGGGATCCTTGGCCTGCAGGAAATGTCCAAGAGAGAATCTCTGGGGACAGAAATCTGAAACATAACCTTGTAAACCTTAGCATAAGGTGTACAGAATTTTAACTTTTATCATTGGTTATAAACCATATCACTCCTAGGCAACTAGAATATCATGTTGTCTTTTAGCCAAGTACACAAACAAGAGCTAAGCAAGACCTAAGCATAATATACTCTGAAAATCCTTTTGGCCTCAGAGACAGCATTAGCTGGTGTAGCCTTTGGAGTTTTCAGTCATTTATGGACACAGCACTATGTCACCAGTAAACCACTGAGCATTCTCTGGCCTCCCTCCCTCTGGTCCTAGTAATCACTTGTACTTTCAAAATTTGATACTAATGCAATTATAGAAAATGCTGCTCTAAACATTGAGATGCATGTATCCTTTTGAATTAGTATTTTTGTATTCTTTGGGTAAATACCTAGTAGTGCAATTCCTGGATCATAGGGTAGTTCTATTTTTAACTTTTTGAGGAAACCCCATACTGTTTTCCAGAGTGGCTACACCAGTTTGCATTCCAACCAACAGTGTAAGAGGGTTCCCCTTTCTCCACATCCTTGCCTAAACCTGTTGTTTCCTGTGTTGTTAATTTTAGCCATTCTGACAGGTGTGAGGTGATATCTCACTGTGGTTTTGATTTGATTTTGACTTCCCTGATGATGAGTAATGTTGAGTATCTTTTCATGTGTCTATTGGCCATCTATATGACTTCTTTGGAAAAATGTTTATTCATGTCTGCCCATTTTTAATTGGATTATTTTTTGGGTGTTGAGTTTGATAAGTTCTTTATAGATTTTGGATACTAACCCTTTATCAGATATGTCATTTGCAAATATCTTCTTCCATTCTGTAGGTTGCCTTTTAGTTTTGTTGATTGTTTCCTTTGCTGTGCAGAGGCTTTTTATTTTGAGGTACTCCCAATAGTTTCTTTTTGCTTTTGTTTCCCTTGCCTTAGGAGACATATCTAGAAAAATGTTGCTATGACCAATGTCAAAGAAGTTACTCCCTGTGTTCTCTTCTAGGATTTTTGTGGTTTCATGTCTCACATTTAGGTCTTTCACCCATTTTTAATTTATTTTTGTGTATGGTGTAAGAAAGTGGTCCAGTTTCATTCCTTTAACATGTTGCTGTCCAGTTTCGCCAAAACCATTTGTTGAAGAGACTGCCTTTTTCCCTTTGGATATTCTTTCCTGCTTTGTCTACAATAACTAAATTATGGAAACAGCCCAGTGTCTATTGATGATGAATGGATAAAGAAGATGTGGTATATGTATACAATGGAATATTACTCAGCCATAAAAAAGAATGAAATCTTGCCACTTGTAACAACATGGATGGAGCTAGAGAGTATTATGCTAAGTGAAATAAGTCAGAGAAAGACAAATACCATATGATTTCACTCATGTGCAATTTAAGAAACAAAACATATGAACAAAGGGGAAAAAAAGAGAGAGGAAAAGCAAGAAACAGACTCTTAACTATAGTGAACAAAATGATAGTTACCAGAGTTGGGGGGATGGGTTAACTAGGTGATGGGGATTAAGGAATGTACTTGTGATGAGCACCAGGTGTGGTATGGAAGTGTTGAATCATTATATTGTACAGCTGAAACTAATATTACATTGTATGTTAACTAACTGAAATAAAAACTTTAAAAAAATTCATACTAAAGCAAATAAGCAGGTAACTGCCCTCTCACATTAGAGATAGGGAGACTGTTTTTCCCCTGAAAATCCTACCATTTTCTATTAGATGTCAGCTTCTTAGGGGTTGGGCATAGGTGAATATCAATGGATATTGGGCCAGAAAAACTTAATACAAGGAAGACATTCTGGATATTTGGGACAGGAAAGTAGGAGATTAAGAGAAGCCTCTTCAAAGACTCAGCAGCTATTTTCCTGCTCTGCAGGTCTATGAATCCTGTCCTTATCTCAAAAGCCAGTGTAGAATTTGGTGTTTAAAGGGAAAAAATTTGGGATGCCTGGGTGGCTCAGTCAGTTAAATGTCTACCTTCGGCTTGGGTCATGATCCCAGGGTCCTGGGATTGAGTCCCATGTCAGGCTCCTTGCTCAGTGGGAAGTCTGCTTCTCCCTATGCCTGCTGCTCTGCCTACTTGTTCATGCTCTCACTCTCTCACTCTCTCTCTCTGACAAATGAATAAAATCTTTAAAAAAAATAAAAAGGAAAAATTTAATTGGCAAAGAAGGAGTCAAACTTTCACTCTTCACAGATGACATGATACTCTATGTAGAAAACCCAAAAGTGTCCACCAAAAAATTGCTAGAACTATTACAGGAATTTAGCAAAGTGGCAGGATATAAAATGAATGCACAGAAGTCAGTTGCATTTCTATACACTAACAGTGAGGCAGAAGAAAGAGAAATCAAGGAATTGATGCCATTTACAATTACACCAAAAACCATAAGATACCCACGAATAAACCTAACCAAAGAGGTAAAGAATCTGTACTCTGAGAATGATAGAGCACTTATGAAAGAAATTGAGGAAGACACAAAGAGATGGAAAAATATTCCATGCTCATGGATTAGAAGAAAAAAATATTGTTAAAATGTCTATGCTGCCCAAAGCAACCTACACATCCAATACAATCCCTATCAAAATACCATCAGTGTTTTTCACAGAGCTGGAACAAACAATCCTAAAATTTGTATGGAACCATAAAAGACCCAAATAGATAGAGGAATGTTGAAAAAGAAAACCAAAGCTGGTGCCATCACAAGTCCAGATTTCAAGATGTTTTGCAAAGTGGTAATCATCAAGACAGTATGGCACTGGTACAAAAACAGACACATAGATCAATGGAACAGAATAGACAACCCAGAAATGAACCCTCAACTCTACGGTCAACTCATCTTCAATGAAGCAGTAAAGAATATCCAATGGAAAAAAGATAGTCTCTTCAACAAATGGTGTTGGTAAAATTGGACAGCCACTTGCAGAAGAATGAAATTGGACCACTTTCTTACACCATGCACAAAACTAGACTCAAAATGGATGAAAGACCTAAATGTGAGACAGGAATCCAACAAAATCCTAGAAGAGAACACAGACAGCAACCTCTTTGACCTCAGCCACAGCAATATCTTTTGTGAGACAGGAATCCATCAAAATCCTAGAAGAGAACACAGGCAGCAACCTCTTTGACCTCAGCCACAGCAATTTCTTGCCAGACATGTCTCCAAAGGCAAGAGAAACAAGAGTAAAAATGAACTATTGGGACTTCATCAAGATAAAAAGCTTTTGCACAGCAAAGGAAACAGTCGACAAAACTAAAAGGCAACCTACAGAATGGGGAGAAGATATTCGCAAATGTCTTATCAGATAAAGGGCTGGAATCCAAAATCTAAAAAGAAGTTATCACACTCAACATCCAAAAAACAAAAAATCCAGTCAAGAAGTGAGCAGAAGACATGAACAGACATTTCTCCAAAGAAGACATACAAATGGACAACAGATGCATGAAAAAATGCTCAACATCACTGGGCATCAGATGAATGGATAAAGAAGATGTGATATAGGGGAACCTGGGTGGCTCAGCCATTGAGTGTCTGCCTTTGGCTCAGGTCATGGTCCCAGGGTCCTGGGATAGAGCCCCGCATTGGGCTCCCTACTCGGTGGGAAGCCTGCTTCTCCCTCTCCCACTCCCCCTGCTTGTGTTCTCTCTCTCACTGTGTCTCTCTCTGTCAAATAAATAAATAAAATCTTAAAAAAAAAAAAGATGTGATACACACACTCACACACACACACACACAATGGAATATTACTGTGATACACACACACAACGGAATATTAGTCATCAAAAAGAATGAAATCTTGCCATTTGCAATAGCATGGATGGAACTAGAGGTTATTAGGCTAAGCAAAATAAGTCAGTCAGAGAAGGACAAATATGATTTCACTCGTATGTGGAATTTAAGAAACAAAACAGGGCTTCTGGGTGGCTCAGTCAGTTGGGCATCTGCCTTCAGCTCAAGTCATGATCCTAGAGTCCCAGGATCAAGTCCTGCACTGGGCTCCCCACTTAATGGGGAGTCGACTTCTCCCTCTGACCCTCCCCCTTCTCATGCTCTCTCTCTCTCTCTCTCAAGTAAATAAATAAAATCTTTTAAAATATTTTTTAAAGATTTTATTTTATTTTGAGAGAGAATGAGACATAGAGAGCACGAGAGGGAAGAGGGTCAGAGGGAGAAGCAGACTCCCTGCTGAGCAAGGAGCCCTAGGTGGGACTCGATCCCGGGACTCCAGGATCATGACCTGAGCCGAAGACAGTCACTTAACCAACTGAGCCACCCAGGCGCCCAAATAAAATCTTTTTAAAAAAAGAAACAAAACAGACGATCATAGGGGAAGGGAAGGAAAAATAAAATAATAAAAACAGAGAGGGAGACAAACCATAAGAGACTCTTAACTATGAGAAACAAACAGAGAGTTGCTGGAGGGGAGGTGGGTGGGGGATAATTGAGTGATGGGCATTAAGGAGGGCACTTGATGTAATGAGCACTGGGTGTTATATGCAACTGATGAATCACTAAATTCTACCTCTAAAACTAATGAAAAAATTAAAATCTCTGTTTTATGAAAAAAAAAAACAATAAAAAAGAATAGATTTAGTACTTGGACCCAAGCCAAGCCCTTGAGACCAACAGTGTGATGTATGAAGGATTATTTTTGGAATGGTCACTTTCTGTCTCCAAACAAATCCTTGACACTGTTCTGCTGTGTAAGGGCTAGAAATGCTTTTGTCTTGCTTTTCACTTTTGATATCAGGAGGAAAATGCACAGGTTGATGTTTCTCCTTCATTGTCCATAACAAATGTTCGCTTCTCCTACTCCTGTGGCAAGACTTCTAAGAAAGACCAGTGCATAAGCCCCCATGGACCTGGGACTCAGAATCTGAGACACAGCCACTGTGGGTCATAAAGCTTAAAAGTTAAGAGTTCTTGTTTCAGTTTTTCCACCTTAGGCCCTGAGTTTTACTGCTTCACTTGGACCATGAGGAGAATCTAATTCCATCTTACATCGAAACTAAAATTTGAAAAAGTAAGTGAAAGTGAAAGACTGAATTAGCCCCAGATAAACTGGTTGCATAAACTTGATGACAATCTAAAACTTTGGCCAAATTTCTAAACAGGCCTCAAATCTTCTGGATTCTCAGGAAAATCTAGTGAACGTTTTTATGGTTCTTTTCTTTTTGTCTTTTCTCAGGTTAAAGAAAAGCTTATGGAAATCCCAAGGATTTGGGACAAAAAAAGAGTAAGAGTATAATAGTCAGCTCAAACTTGGGAAATAATTGTAAAACTGTTTGGGAAGTTTGTTGAGAACTTCACTGAGTTTTCAAAGACAGTTCTCAATCTTTTTGAGTATCCACTCATCAGGCCCTGAAGAAGGCCCCCAAACTCAGAAGGTCCTTCCCCTTTAACAGAGAAATGCACGCTCTTTGAGAAAAACTTATACTCATTTACTCATTCATATATTCACTGAATGAATATACATTAGCTACCTTCTATGTGTTAGTTTTCAATGTAGAGCACACCAAAGAGAAGAGTGATAAGTGTTCCTGTCTTTGTGGAATTTACAGTCAAGCAGGGGGAGACAGTCATTATGTAGACAACCTCAAAAATTAATAAATATTTAAAATTGTAATGTAATGCTATGAAGGAAAATTATGGCCCACACTGGGAGCACAATCCAACAAGGAGGTAAATGTAGGTTGGAAGACCCAATTTAATCAGATGTGTCCAGGAAGGTACATCCAAGAAAGTGACATTTACGTTAAGACATAAAAATTAAGTAGGCGTCTACCAGGTAAAGATTTGGGAGAAGAACATCCCAGGAAGATAATATACCAATATAAAGACTGAGGCAAAAAAAAAAAAAAAAAAAAAAGACCTGGGTATCCTCAAGGTTGAAAGAAAGCAAGTTTGGCATAAACGGAGAACATAAGATGAGGCTGGAGAATTCAGCAGGGGTCAAACCATGCAATGGCCATTTAGATTATATCAATGATTTTGCATTTGGGAGAGGAAGGTTTCAAGAATAATTGAATTCTGGTATATTCCACTGGTGGTCCTTGTTACTGAGTTGTAGAGTACTGGAAGAAGACTAAGTTTGGAGAGGAGGAGAGATAATGAATTTGATTTTGGATAGTATGACTTTAAATGCATGTCAAGTAGGTGATGGATATATTATTTTGAAGTTCAGAAGAGAAATCTAGAAATACAGAGCAAGAGTTGTTGGCATATACATGATTATTGAAACTATGGGGATGGTTGGGTTCATCTGGAGGAGAAAGTACAGAGTGAGAATGAGAGGGCTTAGAGTAAAACTTAGATGCGTCCAATATTTTAAGACTGAGTAGACGTAAGAGGGCCAAAGAGGCAGGAGGAGAGCCAGGAGAATGCTGAGCCCAGGAGCTAAAGAAAGATCATGTTTCGAGAAGGAAATAAAGAATTGTATAGAATTATGCACAGAAATAAAGAATATGAGAACCATCAAGTGACCCTTTGAATTTAGCATCAAGGTCATTGATAACCTTGGTGAGAGTTGTGTTTGGTGAAAAAAATGGTAGCACTAATCTGTTTATATTGAGTTTGAGAGTGAATAGGAGGTGAGACAATGGAAAAAGTGAGACTAGAGAATCATTTCAGAAGTGTGGTTGTAAAGGAGAGAAAATAGATTAAGTGGTAGCTAGAGGAATGTGTGGGATCCAGGAAATTTTTAAATGGAAGAAACTTATGACTGCTGATCAGAAAGTATCATGCACCAATTCCATTTTTCAGGATCCAAGGACTAGCAATTAGTCAAGGTCAGGCCATAGATAGAGTGCTTGGGCTCACTGCCAACAAAAGCTGATTCCTTTGGGGTGTCCTGATCAGACCCGAGTACACTGTTCTCAATTGCTTTTAAATAAGCTATACTTTAGTTTCTCTGATGGCCCCTAAAGGAAGAGGGTTTTTTTCTGTAACATTTATGGGCTAAGGCCCTGTTTTTTTTCACTTGGATGTTATCTTGAAGCTGTGTTTAGTTTTGCTCAACATTGCTCATACTCTACTTGAGTAACTTTTCTAAAACACACATCACTGTCCTGTTTAACATATTTCAAATATTCTCCATGACCTTCAAGATAGTCCCAGACTCCTCAGAATGACAAGCAAGGCCTTTTCTTCCTTTTTTTTTTTTATTTGAGTATACTTTACACAGGATGTTACATTAGTTTCAGGTGTACAACATAGTGATTCAACAAGTTTATACATTATGCTATGCTCACCACAAGTATAGCTACCATCTGTCACCATACAATTCTATTACAATATCCTTGACTAGATTCCCTATGCTGTGCCTTTGATTCCTATGACTCATTCATTCCATAACTGTAAGAAGCAAGGCCTTCTCTGATTTGACCTTGTATAACTATTTTTCAAGTCTCATCTATATTCACATGCACATTTGTATCCTACACTCCCTTTAAACCCAACTACTAACAGTTCTTTGATCCAGTTGAACTCTCCCTTAACCTCCTCTGCCTTTTCTCATGCTGTTCACCTTACCTAGCTAGAATGCTTTCAGATGAGGAGCTCAACAAAAAAATTATTAAATATACGAATAAGTGTATGGATGAATGAATGCATGTATGCATTTACTTCAGTTCCATTCACCATTTTTGAGAGGGGCTACATGGCTGTACATGGTAATGAGTGGGGTCTTCATTTGGGGTAGTTGGAGGATACTTATGTGATAAGATTTTAGGAAATCATTGAGCTCCTCATTGCATTAAACCATCACTCCTGTTAGCCTATCCCTGGACTTTATCCCATCAGAGTTTTATTTCCCTGAACAAGGGCTGGGTGTTACTGGAAGTCCCTGAAGGAGGGAGGAGTGCTAGAAAGGGAAGAGGGGGCCAGACAGAGAAATTGGAAGTGGGAGGTAGCTGTTGGGAAACAGCGAACAGTATCACTTTGCCCAGAAGTGATGTTGGGATGGCACTAAGGCAGAAACAAGCCAATATGAAATATAACCAAGTAACCAAGTGCAAGGAAAAATTGATTTAGAGCCTAAAACATACTTGGGGCAATTTTAATTATCTTGTTGAACTAAAAGGCATATCAAAATCACTTATACTACCCATCCCAGATGCCCAAGGTAGAGAACTCAGTGGAATGCAGCAGGGATTCAGGCCATTTCCAGAGATAGATCATTTCCAACAGAGCCTTTCAGTTTGATGAAGAGGGGGTAGGTAGGCTAGGATCCCCTAGCAGAGCCAAGTCCATGAGAAAAATAGCCCCCCAAATTCCAGGATTTTTACAGTCCCTGTGGAGGGATAGGAAAGGCCTTGCTTACAGATATCACAAACGGGGCGAATAAGTCAAGATACGTCATCTGGCCACTTCAGGCCTACCCATAAGAAGATAATGCCCACCCAGTCTATTGGGCTTTTCTGGGATGGCTAGGATTGGTGTTTCTGGGAATCCAATATCTCAGTTCAAAAGATTTTTACTCTTCTATGAGGGCCTGGACTACAACAGGAGGTAGGAAGTAAGAAAATCAAACTCCATCGTACTTTCCCTTTATACTATGCTTTCTGTCAACTACCAAGCGTAACTTTCATCCATTGGTCAATTTTATTAGTTCTTTGAAGAAACAGGAAATTGGAGAATTGGATAGGAGACAAAGCTTGGGAAAACATAGGAGCAATGAGCAATATGGGCCTGGTTAAAGTCCCGTAGAAGTTGTCAAAGTGTAGTAGAAGGAACACTAGCCTTAGATTCACTTTGTTCAAACTCCACCTTTGCCAATTTATTAGGTATGTGACTTTGGAAAAGTCCCTCATTGAGCCTCAATTTCCCCACCTATAAAATGAAGTTAGTAGTGCCAACTTCACCTATATGAGGATTGAATGCCTAGAACCTAGGAGGTAGTCAATCAATGCTAATTAATTTTCCCCTTATTTGTGGGAAACACCTGAGTGGTAGGTGACTCTTGCTCTGAGAGACAAAGATTTTGAAATCCCAAGTTCTGAGTTGAGCAGAAAGAGCTTATCTAAGGGCTCAGATCTTACAGATGGGGTATATAGAGGGGAGAATCATTGGATGAATGAAGAAAGTACAACTGTAGCTGGGGATTATTATTTGAGTACTTTCTATATGGGTAGGCTGAGTTGGGGGTAAATGAGAGATGTAATAGGGATGGTAACACCATAAAATTTGGACATCTTACCCTGTCAGGCTCAGCTTTACTTGTGTTGTCTTGCATAAGCCACTCTGTTTTCACAATTCTAATCGCTTTCTCTTCTCTCCTGCCCCCATTCCTACCATCAGATCAGGATGTAATACAGACTAATTACTGTTTACAAACTATGAAGCTCTGGATGCTCTGTGGAAAAAAGGAAAGGAGGGTAAAATTGAGATAGAGTGGGATAGAGGGCAGGGGCAGGCAGGGTGTCATCATCAGTGAAAGAAGGAGGTCTAGAGAGATGTTCTGGAAAGATGTTTTGCACAAAAAGGGGTATGGTTTGCATTTAACTTGTGGAATTTGAGACCGAGGTTTATAACTATCTCTTTCTCAAGAGTAGAATTGGGCTGAGTGGCCCAATTGGAGAACCTTGCTTTGCGCCAACTAATACAGAGGTTGAGAACATGAGTTTATATTGTATGACATGGACATTTTCACAAGATTGATAAGGGTTTTGTGGTATGAGTAGAGCTGGGGAGGACTGGAAAATAATATTTGCCATGTGATCATTTGGGTGATTTTTATATTAATCACTTGTGTAAGGAATTCTACAAGTAGCCATATTAAACAGGCTTTTCTTTCAATCTTTCTACTCCCTGGAGATATAGTTCTATCTCTTTCCCTCCTCTCACCATTAAACTGGCTTCATAATTCATAATTGTACACTGACTTCTGCTTCTGCTCTTCAACCTATACTACTATCTGAGATGTTTCAACAGCTTCCATATCGTCTAAATCTCTGTTCTCTTTTGTGATTTTCTAACATTGCTGATTTATTCCTCTTTGAAACTTTTTCCCCCTTGGCTTCCATGTGCCAGCACATGTCAGGTTCTCTTATTACCTTTCTGACAGCTCTTTCTTTGCTTTTTAAGGCTCCATTTTTCCACTGGCCCACTCAGAGCAGGTTTTCCTCATGATTCTCTCTCTCTCTTTTTTTTAATTAACATTTAATGTTTTATTTGTTTCAGGGGTACAGATCTGTGATTCATTAGTCTTACACAATTCACAGCACTCACCATAGCACATACCCTCTCCAATGCATGATTCTCTTTTTTTTCTCTTTCTGCAGACTCTTTCTTTCCACCACATTTCCACAACATCAACCTATCCTCTCTGAGTGATTTTGGTCTCTTCATCTCAATCTCAGGCTCTACTTAGTATTTCTAATTACTATCTGGACATCTCTACCTGGATTTCTTACTGTCAACTGCTACTCTTATCCTAACAACACATATCTACTTTCCCAAGCCAGTTCTCCATCATGTATTCTCTTCTACTATTGCCACTACCACTTTCTCTGCCAAGAAACCCAGTCATCTTTGACTTCTCTTTCTCCTTCAGCCTTCATATTTGGTCCCCACATCCTATTAATTCTTCCTTCAGAAGTATCTTAAATATGTTCTCTCTTTGCCATTCCCATTGCCATCACACTAAGTCTGGTTCTCATTACCTCTCTGCTGAACAATTACAATAACCTCTTTATACATTTCATTATTACTACAACAGCTTGTTTCTTCAGCAAACATATATGGAGTCAATTAACAGCATGCTGGGCACTGGGTATTCAACAGTGTATTTGATTTCAAGGAACATGCAGTCCAGTAGGAAAAACAGACAACTAAAAAGGAAATAACCTTAACAGAGATAAGTGTCAAAATAGATGTAAATTCAGGAAACTGTGAGACAGAGAAGGGTAGCCCCTAACCAAGACTGTAGGGTTAAGGAAAGCTTCACAGAGAAAATGGACTGATAAGTATAGGAGTTTATCTAGCACAGGAGAATTAATACAATATTCCAAACAGAGGAATAAGCATGAGCAAAAGCATGGGAAAAAGAGAGAGCACCCTTTGGGAAATGCAAGTTATTAAAAATGAGTAAGTAGAGTGCAGTAAGAGAAGTGGGGTAGGAGGCTACATCAATTGACAGGGATTAGATTATGAGAGGTCTAGTATCCCAGCTCAGGAGTTTACAGAGCTTGGCAAACTATAAAAAATATTTTAATGAAGAGAGGAACAGTATTTGATTTGTACTTGAAGAAGTTTGCCTTGGCGGTAGCTTGGAGACTGAATCGGACAAGGCAATTCCAATGAAAATCCTAATAATAACTTTTAGAGTCCAGAAAAATACACTTGGAAAAGTAAATGGCAATATAATTAAGCAAATTGTACAAAAGGCCAATTAATAGGTGTCAAGGAAGGCAGGCACGCGTAAAATAACCCCATGGTTAAACCCATTGTGATGGTTAATTTTGTGTCATCTCTACTGGCCCATGGGGTGCCTAGACATTTGGTCAAACATTTTTCTGGGTGTGTTTGTGAGGATAGTCCTAGATGAGATTAAGATGTGAATTGGTAGACTGAGTAAAGCAGATTGCCATCCCTAATGTGAGTGGGCCCTATCTAATTCACTGAAGGCCTGAATAGAACAAAAATGTTGACCCTCCTGTGAAAAAGAAGAAGCTCCTCCTGCCTGACGTGGGTCTTTTCCTGCCTTTGGACTTGAACTGAAAAATCAACTCCTTTGGGGTCTTGAGCCTGCTGGCTCTCAGACTGTAACTTATACCATTAGTTATCCTGTTTCTCACACCTTCAGACTAGGATTGGAACTACATTATCAGCTTTCCTGGGTCTCAACTTGCCTACTACAGATCTTGGGACTTCTTAGCCATCATAATTACGTGAGCTAATTCCTTATAATAGGATACACACACACACACACACACACACACGTATATACACATACATGTGTGTGTGTCTGTGTGCGTGTGTCACATATATATATGCCTTTTGTTGGTTCTATTTCTCTGGAGAACCCCCTGATTAATATAGATTTTGGTACTTAGGAGTAAGGTACTGATGCAACAAATACCTGAAAATGTGGAAGTGACTTTGGACTTAGGTAATGGCTAGAAGCTGGAAGAGTTTTGAGGTGCATGTAGAAATTTGCACATTGAGGGCAAGTCTGGTGAGATCTCAGACAGAAATGAAGAGCACGTTATTATTGGAAAGAGGAGGGAAGGTGATCCTTGTTACAAAGTGGCAATGAACTTGGCTGAGTTCTGTTCTACTGTTTTGTGGAAGGTAGAACATGAGAGTGATAAAATTGGATGTTAACAGAGGAGACTTCTAAGCAAGGTATTGAAGATGCAGCTTTGGTCATCCTTACTTTTTATAGTAAAATGTGAGAGAAGAGAGATGAATTTAAGAAGGAATTATTAGGAAAAAAGGAACCAGAACTTGGAGATTTGGACAGTTCTTAGGCTATCTCATTCTCAGTATTCTCTATTCTCAGTATATTCTATCTATTCTATTTTTAAAAATCAGGAAGCTTGTCCTGAGGAGAACACTAAGGGTGTGGCTGAACAATCATTTGATAAGGAGTTCCTGGGTGTGACACATAAACTGATTAGCCATCTCAGCAGAAGCTAGAAATAGAGATGGCATTATACCAACAGAAACACTGACAGCTGGGACTAAAAAGGACAGAAAAAATTAGACAAAATGAAGGAAGGCTATCAGACTTGTTAGATCCCACAGGCCTGGACTCTAGATCTCTTTGTGAACATGCACTATTCTTCAAGAAAAGGAAAGAATGACCCCTGGGGCTCCTGAGTCGCCCAGTTGGTTAAGCGCCCAACTCTTGATTTCGGCTCAGGTCCTGATCTCAGGGTTGTGAGATTGAGCTCCGGTAGGGCTCCGTGCTCAGCACAGAGTCTGCTTGGGATTCTCTCTCTCCCTCTCTTTCTGCCCTCCCCCCCACTCTAAATAAATCAATTAAATCTTAAAAAAAAAAAAAGAATGACCCTTAAGGCAATTCAGAGATGATCAGGTCTGTTTCCTTGTTTTCAAAGACTGGGGCTATTCTTTAGTAATTTGACAAGCCAGATGGCCTTTGACTAGAGCTGTGAGGACAGGGCTGCCTAGGGTCTTGTGGGTGGGACTACCATCCCCGTGCATCCAGAAGATGGGTCATTCAGCCAAAGAGAATTATAAGCAGAATCAGACCTATAAATACAGAGAATAAACTGATGGTTACCAGAAGGGGGGAGGGGATGGGGGAATGGGTAAAATGAGTAAAGAGGAGTGAAAGATACAGGCTTCCAGTTATGGAATGAATAAATCATAGGGATAAAAGGTACAGAATAGAAAATGTGGTCAGTGATATTGTAATGGTGTTGTATGGTGACAAATGGTAACTACACTTGTGGTGAGCATAGCATGAGGTATAGAGGTATTGAATCACTATGTTGTATATCTGAAACTAATGTAACATCGTGTATCAACTATATTCATATAAAAAAGAAAAAAGTCGAGCTTTAACATCTAATGGAATTTACCTTGCTAGGTCTTGGACTTGTTTGGGACCCTTCGCTTCTTCCTTCTTTCCTATTTCTTTCTTTTCAATTTGGAATGCGTATCTTATGCCTATCCTACAATTGCATTTTAGAAGTACATAACTTGGTCTGATTTCACAGGTTCTCAACTGGGGAAGAATTGTTTGGTTTTTAGGTGTTGAGTTTGATAAGTTTTTTATAGATTTTGGATACTAACTCTTTATCAGATATGTCATTTGCAAATATCTTCTCCCATTCTGTAGGTTGCCTTTTAGTTTTGTTGTTTCCTTTGCTGTGCAGAAGCTTTTTATCTTGATAAAGTTCCAGTAGTTCATTTTTGCTTTTGTTTCCCTTGTCTCCAGACAAGTGTCTAGTGAGAAGTTGCTATGGCTGAGGTCAAAGAAGTTGCTGCCTGTGTTCTTCTCTAGGATTTTGATAGTTTCCTGTCTCACATTTAGGTCTTTCACCCATTTTGAATTTATTTTTGTGTATGGTGTAAGAAAGTGGTCCAGTTTCATTTATGTGCATGTTGCTCTCTAGTTTTCCCAACACCATTTGTTGAAGAGACTGTTTTTTTCCCATTGATATTCTTTTCTGTTTTGTCAAAGATTAGTTGACCATATGGTTGTGGGTCCATTTCAGGGCTTTCTATTCTGTTCCATTGATCTATGTGTCTGCTGTTATGCCAGTCCCATACTGTTTTGATGACTATAGTTTGTAATATAGCTTGAAGTCCAGAATTGTGATGCCTCCAGCTTTGCTTTTCTTTTTCCGGATTGCTTTGGCTATTCAGGATCTTTTGTGGTTCCATACAAATTTTAGGATTGTTTGTTCTAGCTCTTGAAAAATGCTGGTGGTATTTTGATAAGGATTGCATTAAATATGTAGATTGCTTTGGGAGGTATAGACATTTGAACAATGTTTGTTCTTCTAATCCATGAGCATGGAATGTTTTTCCATTTCTTTATGTCCTCTTCAATTTCTTTCATAAGTGTTCTATAGTTTTCAGCATACAGATCTTTTACCTCTTTGGTTAGGTTTATTCCTAGGTATCTTAAGGTTTTTGGTGCAATTGCAAATGGGATTGATTCCTTGATTTTTCTTACTGCTGCTTCATTATTGGTGTATAGAAATGCAAGATGTTTCTGTACATTGAATTTGTATCCTGCAACTTTACTGAATTCATGTATTAGTGCTGGCAGTTTTTTGGTGGACTCTTTCAGGTTTTCTACATAGAGTATCATGTCTTCTGGGAAGAGTAAAAGTTTGACTTCTTTGCCGATGTGGATGCCTTTTATTTATTTTTGTTGTGTGATTGCTGAGGCTAGGACTTCCAGCACCATGTGAAATAATAGTGGTGAGAGTGGACATCCCTGTCCTGTTCCTGACGTCAGTGCACCCAACCCAGATAATGACCCAAAGACTGGCAGAACAGACTTTCCACAGTAAAACATAGAGAGGAGGTCATATTGAAAACATGGTAGGAGAGGCAGAGATGCAGTCAAGAACCAAACTCCCTGTCAGGAAAACTACAAACAAGAGGGACACAACAAGCTTGGAGAAAGGAGAGCAGATCCCACACCATGCACCTCGGGCACAGGGGACCTGTGCTGGTAAGACAAGTCCCCATAATGTCTGACTTTGAAAACCAGTGGGGCTTAACTGTGAGTTTTTACAACCAATGGGGCTTAACTCCGGGTACTTTAAAAATCAGCAGGCTTGGGGTGCCTGGGTGGCTCAGTTGGGGGCATAAATATTTATAATTGTTAGATCTTCTTGATGGATAGACTCCTTCATTATGATATAGTACCCTTCTCCATATCTTGTTACAGTCTTTGGTTTAAAAATCTCGTTTGTCTGGTATAAGTATGGCTACTCTGGCTTTCTTTGACATCCATTAGCATGATGGGCCTTGTTTTCTTATCCATTCTAATACCCCATGTCTTTTTAAAACATTCTTTATTTAAATTCAATTTAGTTAACATATCCTGTATTATTAGTTAATGGGATAGAATTTCGTGATTCATCAGTTGCATATAACACCCAGTGCTCATTACATCAAGTGCCCGCCTTAATGCCCATCACCCAGTTACCCCTTCCCCCACCCACCTCCCCTCCAGCAACCCTCAGTTTGTTTCCTAGAGTTAAGAGTCTCTTATGGTTTGCCTTCCTCTCTGTTTTCATTTATTTTATTTTTCCTTCTCTTCCCTTATGCTCATCTGTTTTGTTTCTTAAATTCTATATATGAGTGAAATCATATGGTATTTGTCTTTCTCTGACCCTATGTCTTTTGATTGGAGAATTTAGTCCATTTACATTCAGAGTGATTTTTGATAGATAAGAATTTAGAGCCATTGTGTTACATGTAAAGTTGGTGTTTCTGATGTTGTTCTCTATTACTTTCAAGTCTTTGTTGCTTTTGGTCTTTCTTTCCCACTCAAAGAGTCCCTTTTAATATTTCTTGCAGGGATGGTTTAGTGGTCACAAACTCCTTTAGTTTTTGTCTGGGAAAGTCTTTATCTCTCCTTCTATTCTGAATGACAGCCTTGCTGGATAAAGTATTCTTGGCTGCATAGTTTTCACATTCAGCACATTGAACATATCTGCCAGTATCTTCTGTCCTGCCAAGTTTCTGTGGACAGATCTGCTGTGAACCTGATTTGTCTTTTCTTGTAGGTTGACTTTTTTTTCCCTTGTTCTTTCAGGATTCTCCCCTTGTCTGTGTATTTTGTGAATTTGTCTATAATATGTCTTGGTATTGGCCAGGTTTTGTTGAATTTGATGGGAGTTCTCTGTGCCTCTTGGATTTCAATGTGTGTTTCCTTCCCCAGATTAGGGAAGTTTTCAGCTATAATTTGCTCAAATAAACCTTCTGCCCCCTTTTCCCTTTCTTCCTCTTTTGGGATGCCTATGATACTAATGTTATTATACCTTAAGGAGTTGCTAAATTCCTTAAATCTACATTCGTGATCCAATACTTTTCTTTCCCTCTTCCTTTCAGCTTCATTGTTTTCCATAATTTTATCTTCTATATCACTGATTCATTCCTCTGCTTCATCCATCTCCATTGTCATTTCATCCAGTCAGTTTTGTATCTTGGTTATAACATTTTTGATTTTGGCCTGACTAGTTTTTAGTCTTTTATCTCTGTAGTAAGGGATTCTCCAGTGTCTCCTATGCTTTTCTCAAACCCAGGTAGTATCCTTATGATAGTTGTTTTAAATTCTGGTTCAGGCATCTAACTTATATCTGCTTTGATTAAATCCCTGGCTGTGATTTCTTCCTGTTCTTTCTTTTGGGGTGAATTCCTCCATCTTGTCATTTTGTCTAGATCACTGTTTTTTAGTGCATGTATTAGGAAAGCCTGTTATATTCCTGCTCCTGAGATTAATGGCTATATTAAGAAGAGGTCCTATAAAGTCTTGGGCATGGTGCTTCAGGGAATGTTTCAGAGTGTGCACTCTGCTGTTGTGTTTTGGCTGTTCATTCCCTCAGGTCAGTCCTCTGAAGAATTTCTCCTTGCCTGCAGTGAGGAGTGTTTGAATCTTGTCCACTCTGTGGGAAGTTTTAACTATGTGTGTTTTGGTATGCTTGCTAAAAGAAGCTAGATCTTATTTCCCCTAGAGCTGAAGCTTTGCAGCATTCTATGATCAATAGATTTGGTGTATTCAAGGGGTTTGTACTCATCTTCTGGGGGATGGGTCTGCTGTGCTGGTTCTTAATCAGGCTTGCCCTTGTAAAGATGCCACCTGCAGGGCGCAGTGAGTGGGACTTGGTGTAAGTGCCTCCAGCCTCCACTGGGGGCTGCTCTGTTGCTCACTGAAATCTATCAGTGCTGATTGGAAGGGAGAAAATGACTTTGGCCTGCTCTCTCATCCCCTGAGCAAGGAGTTCATGCCCACCACTCTTCAGGAAGCCCTCACAGAAGAGCAAACAATCTCCCCTCTTGTGTCTCTGGCTTCCATCAAATCCCTGCCTCCACCCTGTGTCCAAGCTGTCTGCCTCCCAGGAAGCACAAGACTCCCATGTTTTATCTCAGATGCACAGCTGGGTTTCAAAATTCCAAATTTTAGGGACCCGGTGCAGTGCAGACCTGCACTTATCCTCTGGGGGAGGGTCTTGCCACTGTGGCTGGTGCCAGTTTGTCCCAGAAAAGCAGTTGCAAGACTGAGCAGTGGTTCGGAGTTTAAGGTAAAGTGCAGCAAAAAGCCAGCGCTAAGGTTTGCTGCCCTCAGCAGGTGTCTCTGTTCCTATGCTAATGAATAGGGCAGCACATTGGTGCCCCGCTCTTTTGTCCCCAGAGAGGCCATGCCACCTCTCCCAAATGCACTTTAAGAAGGGGAACTGTTTCTCCCCTTTTGATCCAGGGGATCCTCAGACCACACTGTCCACTCCCTGGCCTCCACCTCCTTCCCCACTGGAGCACCACTAAGCCTGCCAGGTATGACCCCAGCAATGACAGGGACTCCTAAAACTTCAGACTTTGAGCCCCTCTCCTTTTCCCAGTCAGTAGTTTTGGGGAAGAGTTTTTCTTATGTAATGCCCTGCATGATGCTTTCACTCTTTCTCTCTCTTTCTCTCTCACTCCTCTCTCCATAATCAGGGCTCCCTTCCCTCCACAGCACCTGCAATTCTTTGCTCCCCCAAATTAACTCTCCACAGCTCCTACCTTCCACAGTGTGGCCATGTTTTCTCCCTCTAGATGTACACTTTGTTCTCTCAGTCCTCTGATCAATTTCTTGGGTGTTCAGTGATTTGATATTTATCTGGCTGTGTTCAAGGGATGAGGCAAGCATAGGGTCCCCCTATTACTCCACCACCTTAACTCCTCCTTCCCACTGCATTTCTGTTACTGTTACTTTGTAAAAGTTTTTTTATTGAAATATAATTAACATACAATGTTATATTAGTTTCAGGTATATAATATAATGATGAGACAATTCTATATATTATTCAGTGCTCATCAGTATAAGTGTACTCTTAATCCCCTTCACCTATTTCACACATCCCCCCACCCACCTCCTCTCACACAACCACCAGTTTGTTCTCTACATTAAGAGTCAGGGTTTGTTTTTTTTTTTTTTTTGTCTCTTTTTTGTTTGTTTGTTTTGTTTCTTAAATTCCACATATGAGTGTAATCATACGGTATATTTCTTCTCTGACTGACTTATTTCACTTAGCATTAGATTCCCTAAATCCATCTATGTTGTTGCAAATGGCAAGCTTTCATTCTTCTTATGGCTGAGTAATATTCCATTTTTCCATTTATCCATTGACAGTGTCCTTTATAAAAGGTTTTAGTATCTAGTACCTCTCCCTGTTATTGCCCAGCCTTTTCAGAACTTTCTTTGATGTTATTGCCTGTTTATTTTCTCAGTAATATTTTAGAAGTCATCCAGAAGAATAAAGACAGGAACATGGGCCCAGGGCTTTCTTCTATATTCTTCTTCCCTTAGGTGCTCAATAAGCATTTGTTAATTGAATAAAAGATAAAGTCACAGCATGGTGTTTGATTGCTGAAAGATGTCAAAATATAAACAAGTTTATATTTGCTTTCCCATGCCACTGGCACTTCCAAAAGACACTTAGAATTTAGGGTATGTATTTGAGAAATGCTGCTCTGCTGTTGGAAGAATATTGTTTGCTCATGAACTCAAGAAATATTTGTTGAGCACCTACTATGTCCCAAACATTGTTTTAGACACTGAGGGTAGAGCAAATGAACAAAAGAGACAAATAAAATAAAAAATGAATATATTATATATACCAAATAAATACATGTATAAAAATAAATAACAAAGTTGGGATGCCTGGGTGGCTCAGTCTGTTAAGCATCTGACTTGATTTCAGCTCAGGTCATGATCTCAGGATCATGAGATTGAGTGAGCTCTGCATCAGGCTACATGCTGAGCATGAAGCCTGCTTAGGATTCTTTCTCTCCCTCTCCTTCTGCCCTTCCTCCTGCTTGCACGCACCCTCACTCGCTCAATAAATAAATAAATAAATAACAAAACATAAAATAAATATATAAGAAATAAATAACTATATAAAATAAATAATAAATATAAAATATAACATAAGATTGATAATACATGCGCTAATGTAAACTAAATTAGGTAAGGACATAAGGAGCAATTGGGGTGGGGATAACACTAAAAAGGACAAAGAAGGCTTCTTTGAGGCATTACCTTTGAGCTAAAATCTGAATGGTGAGAATAGGCAGGCACGGGAAGACCTGTGGGAAGAGAATTTTAGTCAGAGAGAACAGGAAGCATAAATGTTCTTAGGAATAACCTCTATGTTCAAAGAAGAAAAAGATTGCTATTGTGATTAGAGTCTCATGGATAAAGGAGAGACCAGTAGCAGATGTTGTTTAGGTCTGGGTTCCTCTTTTGCCCACAAACTCCCTTAGTGCTCAGTTTCTCCATGGTAACCTTGTTGGGCTCAAGTGAAGAAAGTCCTTTTTTCTCATGCTCATAAATGATCCGAGCCACACTACATGACAAGTGTCATGACTAGCCCTTTCAGGCTAATGTTTGCAAGTCATCATCTGGTGGAATTATTGACTTGGAACTATCAAGCCTACAACACAAGAGCCTTTCCTCTGCTCCAAGAGAGGTAGGATCCAGAGCTGCTCTTTGGGAGGAGTGGGGTTTCTCCCCCACCCCAGTTGTTTCTTTGAGCCTAGACAAAAAGAAAATGGAGCTAGTAGTAACTGTTGTGCTCAGAGTGACTTGGTATCAGCTACTCATACTCTTTGAGAAGTCTTCAGATCTCACAGTTGGTTCCCTCCCTATCAAAAGAGAAACCTCCCCACATAAGAGCATTATGCAAACTAAATATCTTCCTATAGTGTAAAAAAAATGCAATGTAAGTGTCTACAAAAATTCTATTTGTGAAAATCTATTAGAACACAACTCAATAGGATCTGCATTCAGATATACCACTTGGCACGTAATAATACATGGTATGAGCACACAGCTTCAGAGTTTATAAAACACTTCCACTCCCATTATTTCATTGATCTTCACAATAAATCCATGAGATAGAGAGCATTTACCTCTATATTGCTCAGAATATAATAGGTTATGCTGAGGTAAGAAACAATCCCAGAATTTCAGTGGCTTTAAACCAATGAAAGTATATATTTTTGCTCATTCTATGTATTTATTTGCTGGTCAGTAGAAGACTCTGGTCCATGTCATCTTCACACAGAAACCCAAGGCAATGGAAGCACTACAATTTGAAATGTTGTCTAGTAGCAAGGGCAAGAGAGGACAGATAATCACATGATCTCTTTAATGCTTCCACCCTAAAATGACACACATCACTTCTGCTCATATTGCATTGGTGAGAGGAAGTCAGTGAGCCACATTTAACTTTAAGATGACAAAGAAGTATAATATTCCTGCATTACTGAAAGTAGAAAGGAACTGAATAGTAATTTCCATCACAGCCTCATTTTATAACTAAGAAAGCCAAGACTCAGAGGAATGACATGTTGAAGGAAGCAGTTTGGAATTGTGGACCAAACTTGCAATAAATGATTTTTAGCTATTGTTACTAAGAGACAGAATTGCTTTTGGTTGAAAGAAGATTCTCAGAGGTTGAGAATATGAGAATACAGGCTCTGAAGCCAAACAGTCTTGGGTCCAAACCCCAAATTGTTCCACTTACTAGCAGAGTACTTTGAACAGGTAGCATCACTTCTCTAAGCCTCCATTTCCTTATCTATAAAATGAGGATGAAGGGCTAAAAGGAAAAGCTTGCAGGGTTGATTGATGATCTGAGTTTATTGGACTTAATGTGAATAAAGTGCCTGAGCCCAAACTCAGTTATTCTAACCCCAGACTTATTCCCCTTGCCTCTCTTAGGTATGCCAAAATGTGGAAATCCTGTGGAGCAACTACTAGTTCAATTCTTGTCTGGCTTTTTATTTCCCATTGTGACATGTGAATAGGTGAGAGGATAGAAAGGAAAAGGAAAAGCTGAGATAAGAAGAAAGGTCGTTTTTACCATGAGTTCAGAAATGCTTTTGTATACCCTGTTCCCTCTCTTTACAATGCCCTCTCCAGTCTCCTTTGCCAGTCGACCCCTACTTATCCATCAAGACTTAGGTCAATCTAACCATTTTTCTGGGAAGTGCTCTCAGATTTCCTCATGCTGAATTTAATGCCCCTTCTCTGAACCCATCGTCCCCAAACACTTCGTGCCTAGGTCTATCTTAGTACTTAGCACAATGCCTTGTGTTTGGCATACAGGTGCTTAATAAATGCGTATCCAAGGAATGGATATGATCATTGTACAACATGCAAGTACTTCGTTGTTTTTTTCTGTCTAGCCTAATTTCTCTCTATCCATCCCCTTACCCTGCTCCATCTATCCCCAAACCACCACCCCAAAACACACACTTGCTGTTCCAGAAATATTACGCTGTTTATAGACTCTGGAATCCATCAAACTCTCTAGGTCTCCATCTTTGCACATATGGTTTCTTCTGCATGGCATGTTTTCTTACCACCTTGCAACCCCTTAATCATCTTTTAGCAAAAGCTGAAGATGTACATGTATACATATATGTAGTTTGGGCTCTGAAACCAGGCTGCCTGATTTTAAATTCTAGCTCTGGCTATTAGCTATGTGACCTCAGGCAAATTATCTAACTTCTCTGGGTTTCTACTTCCCTATATATAAAATAGGGCTAATAAAAGTACCTACCTAATAGGATGTTATGGAGAATAAATGAATTAATACATTTAAATTGTTTATTAGCATAGCTGGTACATAGTAGCCTTTATATAAGTATTTGCTGTTATCATTTAAATCATTGCACAAACACTACCTCCTTTGTCTAAACTGGGGTCACAAACGGGCTGCTTATAGGCTATGTTTTAGTAGGACAAAATGGCATTTACATTTTTTTATTACAATACCCTCCACTTTAGTACAAACTCCATTACTCCCTGCAACCACCTGTTTGATTCATTTGCTTGGTCCTGGAAGCTTTGGGCTTGCCATCTTAAGTAAGCACTTCTCTTTTCTCACTCCTTCAGAGTTCTACAGGCTCTGTGCATACCTCCATTAAAGCAGTTCTACTGCCTTCTGATTGTTTCCTTTTTTAAAGATTTTATTTATTTGAGAGAGAGAGAGAGAGAAAGTGAGAGAGCACAAGCAGGGGGAGCAGCAGAGGGAGAGGAAGAAGCAGGCTCTCTGCTGAGCAAGGAGCCCGATGCAGGGCTCGATCCCAGGACACCGGGATCATGACCTGAGCCAAAAACAGATGCTTAACCTTCTGGGCCACCCAACACCCCTGTTTTCTTATTTGAGTCTTTTCTGTAGGCTTTTTGAATGTAAGGATGATGATCTCAGTATTGCTAGTACCTAGAATGGCACCTTACACAAAGAAGTGCTCAATAAATACTTCTTGAATGACTGACTGAATGAATGAAATGAAATGAGATGAAATGAAATGAAATGAATAGTTGAGATATCCCCTACTGTAATCCACAGAGAGCTTTCTGGTCCTGGCTAGGAGATTTAAAGAGTTCTCTTTAACCCCTTTCCTCCAAGGCCACATCTTCTCTGACAGTCATTAATGGGATCAAACTAATGAGGCTAAGCTACAAAGGCAAAAGAAGGAAAATACAGCATGACTCCCTTTGCCTTTATATGTAATTTGGAAGTTGTCAGGATAAGAGCTGAAGTCTCCTAAAATGAAAAGGCATGCCTCCTTTTTTGAAGATAACAAGCTCAGGGTTTTCCACAAAATTGTCCCAAAACAACATTCCATCTTTAGAAGTGACAAATTGTTTTTTCTAAGTTAAGAAAATGGGAGTGTGTTCATATGTCAATTGGTTAGGACCCTAGGCTGTGTAACACAGGGCACAAGTTTAATGGCAGAGCAGGCTTCTTAGATTTCCTCTACTCTGTGCTTGGCAAATATACCTTTGAATAGGTGAACACACATCTGGGAGTAGTAGGAATGGATATCATGCATCCCTGGCAGTAACAGTGTGATCCAGTGGAAAGATCACTGGATTTGGAGTCAGGAAAAGCTGGGTTGGAGTCTATGAAACGGACTTTAAGATGGCAGCAATAATAACCACTTTATGGTATCCATGTCCCTGTATAATCCCCTCCCCTTGAGTGGGGATATAACCTATGATTTGCTCCCAACCAATAGAATATGGCAAATGTAATGGGATGTCGCTGTCATGATTACATTATGTTATATATGACACCATCTTGCTAGCAGACTTGCTCCCTCTCCCCTTGCTGGCTTTGAAGAACAAGCTGCCATGAATCCAGCTGCAAGGAACTGAATGCTACCAACAACCACATGAGTGTGGAAGCAGATTGTTCCTTAGTTGAGCCTCCAGATGAGAACCCAGCCCTGACCAACACCTTGATTGCAGACTTGCAAGACCTGAAGCAGAGGACTCATCTAAGCAATGCCCAGACTTCTGAGAAAAGGAATTGGGAAATAAGAAATATGTGGTGTTTTAAACAGCTAAGCTTGTGGTAATTTGTTGTGCAGCATAGAAAACTAATACACAGTCCTAGCTCCACCATTCACTGGCTGTGTGACTCCGAGCATGGGCCTTTCCCTCTCTTTGTCTCAATTTGCTCATTTATAAAATAGGAAATGATGACCATGCAAATGCTTGCCCTGCCTCCCTTCCAGGGTTACTTTAGAATCTGATGAGTGTGAAAGCTCTTTGTAAATCATGAAGCATTGTACAAATGTGAAGAATAACTGTTATTTTTCTTTCCAGACTCCCCAGGGCCTAGCAGCTCAAGCAGGTGACCTTGGAAAAATAGAAGATGGGAAAGAACCAAAAAACGTCAATGGCCTGAAAACTGATGCTGGCCTGTCGAGCCCTTGTCGGAATGTATGATTTTAGGAAGCACATTCCTGTAAACAGATTGAAACATCTCAAGCTGTTTGGAAGACATTCTGACTAGATTCTTAAGGTGTCTGACTCCTTTGGCCTCAGACTACCCAGCAGCCCAGTGCAATGTCACATCCCTTTTCTCTCTACCCACCCTGCTTCCAAATCCTCACTTTATAGAAATCAGCTCCAAAAGCCATTGTCCAATCTTCATTACTCCTGGGCCACTCACTGCCCAAGGCCATGGGCATTATATGATGACCTATAGCTCTTACCAGGTAGAGCAGAAGGCTGCTGACAACTGAGGAAGTGTTGAGTTTTTTTCAAAACAGACCAGCAGTTAATATGGCCACTCCCAGCTATTCACTCTTGTGACCATGAGCTATGGAAAAAAAGTTTGCTGCATGCTAGGGGCACTAGGCCACACATACAGGTTGATCACCCAGCCTGTTCTCCCTTGAAATAGCAGAAATATAGGTATTGGTAAACCACCTCTTTGGAGATTCTGCTCCAATCCCATTCTGCTACATAGCTTGGCATAGTGCATAACATTCAAAGTTCTGTATGATCTGACCCTTGCCTACCTCTTCTCAGTTCTCCTTCCAGACATCCTTGGGCTCTTCCTTAGTCATTGGCACTGCATCATAGAACAGAGAAATTACCACCACCACCAACAGCAACAATGATGATGATAATAATAATTAATAATAATGATAATAATGGCATCTAATACTTATGTGCTGGGCAACTTTCTAAGTTTATTGCATATATTAATGCATTCAGTCATCACCATGACAATCTATTAAGAGTACTGATATTATCATATCCATTTTATGGATGAGGATCTCAAGGTTCAGGTCCTACTGCTAATATGAGTGGCATTATGATTTGAACCCATATACACTGGGTATGAAAACTATGCTTTTAATCAGCAGGCTATGCTTTGTTTTTGGCTTACTTGTCTATCTCTTCCTATGTGTTACTTATGAGCAGCAATTTTATGCCCAGGGCCTAGGACAGTGCTTGGCTCATAATAGTGCTTAATAAATGTTTATTAGGTAAGTGAATAAATAAATACACAGTGAAAAGAGCACAGAATATGGAGTCAGAAAGCCTAGTGTCCAGTCTAGTATCTACCATCTGATAATTTTTGTGGCTTTTAGTGCGTGAGTCAAACTTTCAACCTTTCTAAGCCCAAATAACATACATAGTATTTATATGTGTGGGCTCTGGAGCCAGGGTGCCTATGCTCCAATAAGGCGCCACCACTGTTTTTTCACAAGGGTCAATAAATAATGCATTTAATTTTTTTCCCTTTAAAATCTAAACTTAAAGTGTATATCATTCAACTCCTTGGGTAATCATGAAGTTTTCCTCAAATATAACAACAAAAGAATTACAGCATTTCTTCAATTTCATCATATAGGCACAGTATGGAAAACCACCTTCCTCAGCACAGACATCCTCAGGAGCTGGGAGTTCAGCAGGTGCAGGCCGTCACTGCACCTGGGCTCACAGGTCATTCTGTCAGTCCTCAGGTTAAGTTCCAGTAGGCTCCTGCACACTGAGCTCCCGGGTAGGCCTGGAGCACAGGGGAGCTGCAAGTGGGAAGGGCCAGCCTCGCTAGGTGGCTGAGCACATCAGTACTGCAAAGGACACGAAGCATTAGAGCATGTCTGGTGGGTCTGAGGACCTACCACTTCCTACAGGAACAGGTGCCAGAGCACTCCAGTCAGTGGGTGGATCTATATGACCTCGAGCAAACCCCTTACCCTTTCTGAGCCTTAGTTTCCTAATCTAAAATTAGGATAATTGTAATAAAGTTACAGGGTTGTTGTGAGGTAAATATGAGTTAATACAGGCATACCTCATTTTATTGCACTTTGCAAATATTGTGTTTTTTACAAACTGAAGGTTTGTTGGCAGCTCTGCATTGAACCAGTCTATTGACATCATTTTCCCAGCAGCATTTGCTCACTTTATGTCTCTGTATAATATTTTGGTAATTCTCATAATATTTCAAACTTTTTCATTATTATTATATTTCTATGGTGATCTGTAACCAGTTATCTTTGATGTTACTATTGTAATCATCATGAACCACACCCATATAAAATGGCAAATTTAATCCATAAATGTGTGTTTTATGACTGCTCTGCCAACTGGCTGCCCACCACCCCCATCTCAGCCCCATCTCTTTCCCTTTACTCAGGCCTCCCTATTCCCTGAGACACAACTGAAATTAGGCCAAGTAATAACACTACCATGGCCTCCAAGTGTTCAAGTGAGAGGAAGAGTCACATGTCTCACTTTATATCAAAACCTAGCAGTTATTAAGCTTAGTGAGGAAGACATGTTGAAAGCCGAGATAGGCTGAAAGCTAGACTGCTTGTGCAAACAGCCAAGTTATGAATGCAAAGGAAAAGTTCTTGATGGAAATTAAAAGTGCTATTCCAGTGAGTACACGAACGATAAGAAAGTGAAACAGACTGACTGTGAATATGGAGAAAGTTTTAGGAGTCTGGATAGATCAAATCAGCCACAACTGTCCCTTAAGTGAAAGCCTGCTCCAGAGCAAGGCCCTAACTCTCTTCAATTCTGTGAAGGCTGAGAGAGGTGAGGAAGCTGCAGAAGAAAATTTGAAGCTAGCAGAGGCTGGTTCATGGGATTTAGGGAAAGAAGACATCTCCATAACATAAAAGAGTAAGGTGAAGCAGCAAATGCTGATATAGAAGCAGCAAGGTATGCAGAAGATCTAGCTAAGATAATTAATGAAGGTGGCTAAACTAAACAACAGATTTTCAGTGTAGATGAAACAGCCTTCTGTTGGAAGAAGAGGCCATCCAGGACTTTCATAGCTGGATAGGAGAAGTCAACGTCTGGCATCAAAGGGCAGGCTGACTCCCTTATTAGGGGCTAATGCAACTGGTGACCTTAAGTTGAAGCCAATGCTCATTTACCATTCTGAAAATCCTAGGACTCTTAAGAATTATGCTAAATCCACTCTGCCTCTGCTCTATAAATGGAACAACAAAACTTGGATGGCAGCACATCTTTTTTTAAATTAACATATAATGTATTATTTGTTTCAGGGGTACAGAGCTGTGATTCATCAGTCTTCCATAATTCACAGCACTCACCACAGCACATACCCTCCCCAATGTCCATCACCCAGCCACCTCATCCCTTCCACCCCCACCACTACAGCAACCCCCAGTTTGTTTCCTGAGATTAAGGGTGTCTTACAGTTTGTCTCCCTCTCTGGTTTCATCTTGTTTCATTTTTCCCTCCCTTCCCCTATGATCCTCTGTCTTGTTTCTCAAATTCCTCATATCAGGACAGCACATCTTTTTATAACATGGTTTACTGAATATTTTAAACCCATTGTTGAGAACTACTGCTCAGAAAAAAAAATTCTTTCAAAATATTACTGCTCACTGACAATGCAGCTGGTCACCAAAGAGCTCTGATGAAGATATACAATGAGATTAATGTTGTTCTCACACCTGCTAACATCCATTCTGCAGCCCATGGATCAAGGAGTAATTTTGACTTTCAAGTCTTATTATTTAAGAAATACAGTTTGTAAGGTTATAATTGCCATAGGTAGTTATTCTTCTGATGGATCTGGGCAAATTAAATTGAAAACCTTCTGGAAAGGATTCACCATTCTGGGTGCCACTAAAGACATTTGTGATTCATGGGAAGAGGTCAAAATATCAATATTAACAGGAGTTTGGATGAAGTTGATTCCAACCCACATAGATGACTTTGAGGGTTCAAGACTTCAATGAAGGAAGTAACAGCAGATGTGGTGGAAATAACAGGAGAACTAGAATTAGAAGTGGAGCCTGAAGATGTAACTGCATTGCTATAATCTCAACAAAACTTACTGCTTCTTATGGATGAGGAGAGAAAGTGGTTTATTGAAATGGAGTCGACTCCTGGTGAATTGTTGAAATGACAACAAATGATTTAGAATATTATATAAACTTAGTTGATAAAGTTTGAGAGGAGTTCTACTGTGAGTAAAATGCTATCAAAGAGTATCACGTTACCAAGAAATAGTCTATGAAAGGATTGATGTAGCAAATTTCATTGTTGTCTTTTTTTAAGAACTTGCCACAGCCAACCCAGCCTTCAGCAACCACCCCTGCTCAATCAGCAGCCATCAACATCAAAGCAAGACCCTCCACCAGCAAAAAGATTATGATTCATTGAAGTTCAGATGATGGTTAGAATTTTTAGCAATAAACTACTTATGAATTAAGGTATGAATATTTTTAGACATAATGCTACTGCATACTTAATAGACTATAGTATCATGTAAAATAATTTTATATGTACTGAGAAACAAAAAAATTCATTTGACTTATTTATATATTCATGTTATTGCAGTGGTCTGGAACCAAACCTCCAATATCTCTGTGGTATGCCTGTAAATACATAGTGCTTAGAACACTATCTGTGACATAGCAAGTGCTTGATGAATGTTAGTCATTAATTTATTATTCTTTAATATTTTTATACAAAAATGGAGATAAGAATATTTATCTCATCAGGTTGTCATGAGGATCAAATGAGGCAAAAGATGTGGAAATGCCTTGTCATCTTAACAGCACAGTGTAGATGCTAAACCTAATCTTAGAAAATATTCCAAATCACTCTGTGCAGGCCTTGAAGCTCAGGTTCAATGTAACTTAGCTTCACATTCACAGGTAAGCAGCAACTCCACAGAAGGCTGGATAAAGCTTCTAGGGTTGGCCCTGCCAGTGTCAAGAGACCCACAATTGCTAGATCATGTGTGAGCACAGTGTTCTATAAATAGACCTCTTCCCTCATGCAGACCATGGGCTACAAAGTCTGCTGGATGTCTCCTATTTTACCCTTGTAATAGGCCCAAGAGCTAGTCTGGGTTTGGCAGGAAGAGTTCCAGGGTACAGAAAGAAACTAAACTAGATCAACTGATGTGACAAGGAGAAAAAAACCTGTGAAACCTTATGAAAAGTTTCCACCCTATGCACTGCAGGTCTCCTCCGATAAAGAGGGTGACCAAGATACAGAGCAAATGAGAGACTTGGATTAGATCAATGTGTCCCAGTCCAAGCTACACGTTGTCTACCTTGACACCATGAGTGAGAGAGAGAAGTATGGAGGAGGAAAAGGAGTTTATCAACAGTCCAGTAACCCTGGTTCTCAAGAAGAAAGTGAGTAGGAGGCAAAATAACCATACATTGCTCTAAAATGTCCTAAACTGGTGTGTATGAAGGGCTTGAGAAGATGATTACAGTTTATACATACTAGGATTTCTGAGACAAGACTGGCTAAATTCTGCTCAGGCTGTGACTTTCTTTGGTCTGCCTAGGACGAGAACCTCATCTACCCAGCCTCACTGAGGGCAGGAAGAATCCAATCATTTCAAGTGAGTTAAACCCATTTTTTAACAGTGAGGAAAAAGTAAAGTGTCTGGAAAAACCCCCATTTGGGTTTTCAGATCCCCTGACTGCTGGCAGCTGCTGAGTGAGGTTTGAGTGGGAAGGTATGAAAGAAAGAGAAGGGAGGGAGAGATTTATGGACAGAGTGGACTGAGGGACTGATCTAAAGAAGGCTGGATTGAGTATAAGTACAGTGCCTGGACTGGGACCAGAGAGACCATGGTGAGTAGAGTTTGCAAACATTTTTACCATGTAGAAACTAGAACAGAACTTGTAGTATTTTTTATTGTTTTGTAATGCTCACAGTGACCTTATAGGGATGGCTACACAAACACCCCACTGGCCATTTAATAGCAGAGGGGCTGCTGGGAGAGGGCTTAGTGAGGTTTGGAAAACATAGAATACCTCAGACTGAATGTGAAAGCTGTGCTATACATCTTACATAATATTAATGTATTTCAACAAAAATATACAGCTACAGCTATATGGCTACTTGACTGGCTTGTACTATATCTACTGCTCATCAACTGGATTTTAATCTGGATTTTGTGAGCACGTAAGTGGTACCTAGCCTCAGAAGGGGATTATAGTAGATACAAATAGGCTAAGAGCTAGGTTTTGCTAAAGATAAAACAAACCCTTGGGTTCCATTACAATATGTACTAAAGGGCCAAATGAGTGGGCTCAGAGACCCCAGGAAAGCAAAAGTGAACTGAGCTGCTAGACCTTAAAGAATGGTTAGATTTGTGAACGTGGGAAAGGGAAAAGGCAAGGAGGGAAGGGAACTCCAGGCAAGGGAACAACTTGAATAAAGGCTTGGAAGTTAAAATGAGCATATTTCATGTGATAGACATTTCCTCCATTCTTTGATCAAGCACAGATTTGGCTATTTAGAAAGATGGATAGATGATAGATGACAGAGGATAAATAAGATTAATGTGTAGATGGATGGATAGATATAATAGAGGATAGATGATAGATAGACGATAGATAGATAGACAGATAGATAGATGATAGATAGTTAGATAATAAATATTCCTAAGTCAAGAAACAGAACTATGATTAATTATTCTGGGTATGTCATTAACTTACTATATGCTAATTCAATAAATCACTATGACCTTGGACAGGTCACTTGCTATCTGTGACCTCTGCTTTTCCATCTGCAACAAAATCTGTGCAGGCACCTAAACTCTTAGCCTGAAGGAAATCCACCCTCTTACAGACCTCTTCCCCCCCACACACACTCTACAATGCTACACACTCCAAGGAACCCAGAGAATAACTGTGAACAGTGTTTGTCCAATCTAATCAGAAGCAATGACACCAATAGCTAAAGCCCATGTCAGCCTGAACCCATTTTGTTCTCTTACTTTCAGAATTACGCTTTATTTACTTTTTTATTTTTATTTATTTATTTTTTTAAGTTCCAGTATAAACTTAACATAGTGTTATATTTGTTTCAGATGTACAATGTAGTAATTCAACAATTCTATACATTACACATTGCTCATTGTGATAAGTGTACTCTTAATCTCCTTTACCTATGACACCCATCCCCCAACCTGCCTCCCCTCTGGTAACCACCAGTTTGTTCTCTATATTTAAGAGGTTTTTCTTTTCTTTTGGTTTGTCTTTTTTTCTTTTTTCATGTGTTTTGTTTCTTAAATTCCACATATGAGTGAAATCATATGGTATTTTTCTTTCTCTGACTGACTTTTTTCACTTAACATTATACTCCCTAGGACCATCTGTCCATGTTGTTGCAAAAGGCAAGATTTCATTCTTTTTTATGGCTGAGTAATATTCCACTACATATATATATTCCACATATGTATATATAAAATCCATACACACACACACACACACACCCCACGTCTTCTTTCTCTATTCATCTATGCATGGACACTTGGGCTGCTTCCATATCTTGACTATTGTAAATAATGCTGCAATAAACATAAAGGTACATGTATGTTTTCAAATTAGTGTTTTCAGTTACTTTGGGTAAATATCCATTAGTGGATTTACTGGATCATACAGTAATTGTATTTTTAATTTTAGATTCACAGTGCTGGGCAGGGGAAGGGACCCCATTGTGAACTTGGGATCTTGACTGCTGCAGGAGAAACAGCCCACATGTCTTTGGGAAACAGAGGTTCCAGTCTCCCATCCTGAACTTCATAGGTTCCCTTTTGCCACCCATGAAACAGGTGGGGCTGAAGTTAAGCAGCCAAGAGATGGAGCTAGCCCAGTGCACCAGAGTGTCAAGGGCAGAGGGAACTGGAATCTATCTGTTCCACTTCATCAGCCTTTCTCCATGCAGGCTCTCACCAGACTCAGGCTAGAAAGGCTTTCAGATCACCTGCTCCCACCTTCTCTACTTGGTGCAAGACTCTCCTCCTCAGCCTTCCTGCTAAGTGCTCCCCACCCAGCTTCCCAGTGAACTGGGACAGACCTGGAAGCTCCCTGCCTCAGCAGGCACAGGATTCCACTTGGCAACATGTTCTTCCTGCTGGTGAGCCAAACCTGCTCCCCTGTAACTTCCTCCTGCACACCCACATTCTGCCCTCAGGACAACCAACTAGACAAAACTTATTCTCGGGAATGTCCTGCACATATTTGAACACAGCTATCTCTGCCATTCTGGCTCCCTAACCAGCCACTCCCCACCCCTCAGTGTTATTGTTATATACTTCACATACTATAAAATTATTCATCCATTTAAAGTGTACAATTCAATATGTTTTAGTTTATTCACAGAGTTGGGCAGCCGTCACCACAATCAAGAAAATTTTTACCACCTCAAAAAGAAATCTAATACCTGCCATCAACTGACTCCTTCTCGGCACCTAAGGCCTAGGTAACCACTTATCTACTTCATATTTCTATTGATTTGTCTATTCTGGAAATTTCAAATAAATGGGGTTAGCAACATGGGTTTAATTCACACTCTGTGGAACTTTGGCTAAGTCACTTGACCTGTCTATGACTCAGTGTCCCCAGCATAAAAAATAATAGTAATATTGGTTTTTACTTCATAGGGTAATAATGATGCTTACATGAGCTAGTACATTATAAAACATTTAGCGGAAGATTTGCTTTTATTATTGCTTTTTATAAAGTGAATTTCCAGATTATTGTTCTCACCTTCAACTGATGTGTTCTCGTTGGAATGGAGCAGAGAAGGATCTGGGGTGATAATGTAAGTATTATGTGATATTCAACAAATTTAGCAACCTGTTAAAGCATAGACATGACCTATCAGAATGGCCTCAACAAAGAAGCAAGTCCTATAGGCTCTCTGTTGGGCTGGGCACTAACTCACTAATTTCTGCAGTAGGGAGGTCAAGGGTTCAAGGGTTCATTGGGGTAATAGTAGAGGCACTTGGAGGCTCCTGGCCTGCTGATATTTATTAATCAGTATGGAAAATTTCAAGTTATATACAAATCTAATGATAGCCATATATCAAAACCCTCTAATAAATATGCAAAGAATAAAGAAAAACAAACCTGAATATATCAATAAAGAAAATCAGCAAAACCATGAAAGAGAAAGACAAGACAGGTTCAAAGAAAATCTTCAGAAACAACCACAAAACAATAATAAAATGACAATAAGTACATATTTATCAATAATTACTTTGAATATAAATAGACTAAATACTCCAATCAAAAGACATAGGGTGACAGAATGGATAAAAAAACAAGAACCATCTATATGCCGCCTACATATAGACCTAAAGACACCTACAGATTGAAAGTGAGGGAACAAAGAAATGTCTCATGAAAACAGGTGTTAAAGAAAAGCCAGAGTAGCAATACTTATATCAGACAAAAGAGACTTTAAAACAAAGACTGTAACAAGAGACAAAGAAGGGCACTATATAATAATGAGGACAATGAAAAAAGAGGTATAACAACTGTAAATATTTATGTACCCAACATAGGAGCACCCAAATACATAAAACAGTTAATAACAAACATAAGGGAACTAACTGATAATAATACAATAATACTAGGGGACTTTATCACCCCACTTACATCAATAGACAGATCATCCAAACAGACAATCAACAAGGAAACAATCGCTTTGAATGATACACTGGACCAGATGAACTTAACAGATATATTCAGAACATTCCATCCTAAAACAGCAGAATACATGTTCTATTCAAGTACACATGGGACATTCTCCAGAATAGATCACATATTAGGTCACAAATCAAGCCTAAACAATAAAAAAAGATTGAGATCATACCATGCATCTTTTATGACCACAACACTATGAAAATAGAAGTCAACCACAAGAAAAAATCTGGAAAGACCACAAATACATGGAGGTTAAATAACATGCTACTAAACAATGAATGGGTCAACCAGGAAATGAAAGAAGAAATAAAAACAGTACATGGAAACAAATGAAAATGGAAACACAATGGTCCAAAATCTTTGGGATGCAGTAAAAGCTGCTGTAAGAGGGAAGTCTATAGCAAAACAGGCTTACCTCAATAAGCAAGAAAAAATCTCAAACAACTTAGCCTTACACCTAAAAAGTCTAAAAAAAGAACAACAAACAAAACCTAAAACCAGCAGGAGATAGGAAATAATAAAGAGTAGAACAGAAATAAATGACATAGAAACTTAAAAAACAATAGAACTGATCAATGGAACCAGGAGATGGTCTTTCAAAAAATTATTAAATTTGATAAACCTCTAACCAGACTAATCAAGAAACAAAGAGAAAGGACTCAAATAAATAAAATCACAAACAAGAGAGGAGAAATAACAACCAACACCACAGAAATACAATTATAAGAGAATATTATGAAAACCTATATTCCAACTAATTAGACAACCTAAAAGAAATGGATAAATTCCTAGAAACATATAAGCTACCAAAACTAAATCAGAAAGAAATAGAACATTTGAACAGACTTATAACCTGCAAAGAAATGAATTGGTAATCAAAAAACTCCCAACAAACAAAAGTCTAGGACTAGATGGCTTCACAGGTGAATTCTACCAAACATTTAAAGAAGAGTTAATACCTATTCTTCTCAAACTATCCCCCAAAAAATAGGAAAGGAGGAAAACTTCCAAATTCTTTCTAGGACGCCATTATCCCGATACCAAAACCAGATAAAGACCCCACTAAAGGAATGCCTGGGTGGCTCATTCAGTTAAGTAGTCTGCCTTTGGCTCAGGTAATTATCCCCCATTAAGGATGAGTTACCTGTGGGTTTTTCATATAGGGACTTTATGTTGAAGTATGCTCCCTCTAAACTTACTTTGTTTGAGGGCTTTTTTTTTTTTTTAATCATGGATGGATGTTGAACTTTGTCAAATGCTTTTTCTGCATCTATTGAAATGATCATATGGTTCTTATCCTTTCTGTTGTTGATGTGATGTATCACACTGATTGATTTGCAAATATTGAACTGTCCTTGCAACCTGGGAATAAATCCTACTTGATCATGGTGAATGACTTTTTTTAATGCATTGTTAAATTCAATTTGCTGGTATTTTATTAAGGATATTTGCATCTATGTTTTATGTATATTGGCCTGTAGTTATCTTTTTAATGGGATCGAGTCCCACATCAGGCTCCTTGCTCAGCAGGGAGCCTGCTTCTCCCTCTGCCCTGCAGCTCCCCCTGCTTGTGTGTGCTCACACTCTCTCTCTCTGAGACAAATAAATAAATAAAATATTTTTTTGAAAAAGATCCCACTAAAAAGATAACTACAGGCCAATATACATAATACACAATAACATAAAGGCCCTATATGAAAAACCCACGGGTAACATCATCCTTAATGGGGGAAAACTAAGAGCTTTCCCCCTAAGGTCAGGAACAAAACAGGGATGTCCACTCTCATGACTTTTATTCAACACAGAACTGGAAGTCATATACACAGCAATCAGACAACAAAAAGAAATTAAAGGAATCCAAATCTGTAAGTAAGAATTAAAACTTTCACTATTTGCAGATGACATGATGCTATATATAGAAAACCCAAAAGACTCCACCAAAAAACTGCTAGAACTGATAAACAAATTCAGTAAAGTCTCAGGATACAAAATCAATGTACAGAAATCTGTTGCATTTCTATACACCAATAATAATGCATCAGAAAGAAAAATTAAGAAAACAATCCCATTTAAAATTGAATTAAAAATAATAATATACCTGGGGAAAAAACCTAACTGAAGAGGTGAAAGACCTGTACTCTGAAAACTATAAAACACTGAAGAAAGAAATTGATGATGACACAAAGAAATGGAAAGACATTCAATGCTCATGGATTGGAAGAACAAATAATGTTAAAATGTCTATACTACCCAAAGCAATGTACACATTTAATGCAATCCCTATCAAAATACCAACAGCATTTTTCACAGAACTAGAACAAACCATGCTAAAATGTGTGTGGAACCACAAAAGACCCCAAATAGCCAAAGCAATCTTGAAAAAGAAAAGCAAAGCTGGAGACACCACAATTCCAGACTTCAAGTTATATTACAAAGGTGTAGAGATCAAAACAGTATGGTAGTGGCACAAAAATAGACACCTAGATAAATGGAACAGAATAAAAAACCCAGAAATAAAACCACAATTTTATGGTTAATTAATCTTCAGCAAAGCAGGAAAGAATATCCAATTGGAAAAGGACAGTGTCTTCAACAAATATTGTGAAAATTGAGCAGCATTACATAAAAGAAAGAAACTGGACCTCTTTATTACATCATACACAAAAATAAATTCAAAATGGACAAAAGACCTAAATGTGAGACCTGAAAAGATAAAAATCCCAGAAAAGAACATAGGCAGTAACCCCTCTGACATCGGCTATAGCAACTTTTTTCTAGATATGTCTCCTGAGGCAAAGGAAACAAAAGCAAAAATAAACTATTGGGACTACATCAAAATAAAAAGCTTCTGCACAGTAAAGGAAACAATCAACAAAACTAAAAGGCAACTTCCTGAATGGGAGAAGATATTTGTAAATGACATATCCGATAAAGGGTTGGTATCCAAAACATATAAAGAACTTATAAAACTCAACACCCAAAAAACAAATAATCCACTTAAAAAATGTGCAGAAGACATGAGCAGACATTTCTCCAAAGAAGACATACAGATGGCCAACAGACATGAAAAGATGCTCAACATCACTCATCATCAGGCAAATGCAAATCAAAAGTACAATGAGTTATCACCTCACACCTGTCAGAATGGTTAAAATCAACACAATAAAGAAGAGGTGTTGGCAAGGATGTTGAGAAAAAGGACCCCCCCACACCCCCCGTGCACTGTTGGTGGGAATGCAAACTGATGCAGCAGCACTGGGGAAAACAGTATGGAGTTTCCTTAAAAAGTTAAAAATAGAACTACCCTAGAATCCAGCAATCACACTGCTGGGTATTTACCCAAAGAATACAAAAACACTAATTCAAAAGAATACATGCACCCTTATTTTTATAGCAGGATTATTTATAAGTCTATTTATGGAAGGAGCCCAAGTGTCTATCGATTGATGAATGGGTATAGAAGATGTGGTATATATATACAATGGAATGTTATTCAGCTATAAGAAAGAATGAAATCTTGCCATTTGCAATGACATAGAGCTAGAGAGTGTAATGCTAAGCAAAATAAGTCAGACAGAGAAAGACAAATACCATATGATTTCACTCATATGTGGAAGTCAAGAAACAAAACAAATGAGGAAAGGGGAAAAAGAAGAGAGAGACAAACCAAGAAACCAATTCTTAACTATAGAGAACAAAATGATGGTTACCAGAGTGAGGGCAAGGACGGGGATGGGTTAAGTAAGTGATGGGGATTAAGCAGGGCACTTCTTTGTGATGAGAACCAGTGATTTATGGAATTGTTGAATTACTATATTGTACACATGAAGCTAATATATCATTGTATATTAACTAACTGGAATTAAAATAAAAACTTTAAAAAAATAAACAGACTCTTAACTATAGAGGACAAACTGATAGTTACCAGAAGGGAAGGGGGTGGGTGGACGAGTGAAATAGGTGATGGGGATTAAGGAGGGCACTTGTGATGAGCACTGGGTGACGTATGGAATTTTTGGAACACTATATTGTACACCTCAAACTATATAATATTGTATATTAACTAACTGGAATTAAAAACTTAAACCTAAAAATAAAAGAATTTTGATATTTTAACAACCACTATGACCATATCATGTATACTGGCCAGAGGTTGGGCCCGAGCAGTAATATGATCTTCCTTGCTATGGACAACACACTTCTGGTTATGCAGACTATATTCTCGGTGGGTTTTGCTAGCCACACCACACTGCACTGAGCACTGAGAATGAAGCCCTCAAGCCTTTTCTATTCAGATTTTTGCTAAGCTCTATCACCTCTTAATAAGCTGCTCTAGGTCGTGTTTGGGACCTATGTTCACAATCTTACATTTACAAAGGTGATTCATGTTGACTGTTAAGCTCCTTGAATTAGGATGTGTGCTTCATTACCAGACTTACTAAAATGGCTTTGAGGCTACTGAGCAGGCAGTTTCAGCAATGGCAGCAATGACACCTAGACCCCGTATTTGTTCTTTGGCTCCTCTGAATTGGAAAGGGCTCTATTCAGGCTTCCCCTCAATCACAAAATTAGAATAGACTACACACTGAGAGAAAATGAGATGGCCTCAAGAAAGAGAAGGAGATAGACTTTAAAAGGGGGCAAACCTCCAATCTGAACAGAGATGTAGCCAAGCCAGATCACTTCTAGTTCCAGGCAGTTCTCCAGGTGAAGGCTGATCTGGGAAGAGCAGCCAGGAAGGGAGCTTCAGAAGTGCAGGGAGAAAAGAACCTCAGGCCAAGTTAGAGACAGTCCAGGAAATCTGAGAAGAAGAAGATGAATAGAAACATTACCCTGGAAAGAGGACAGCAAGTAGGTTTCTGGTCCTCAGTGCGGGAGATAGTGGAGGACAGGGACAGGTAAATGGGGTGAGGGTGGTATCTAGAACATTCCCCCTGGGACTCAGACTAGCAAGGTAGTTCCAATCTTGTTATTTGGAGAGTTGGGCTTTTTGCTATTTGTCTGACTGGCTTCTCATTCGTGCTGAAAGGGGTAGGGTGGGGAGGAGGGCAGCCGGTGCAAGCCGCTGACACATGGCACTATCTGCACTGAGAGCAGATAATCTGACGAGCCAGGGTAGTGATGAGGGCAGCCTATCTAACGAGGAAGGCATAGGCTTTTTTGGGGTAGGCAGCTGAGGTGCTGAGGACAAGAGCTGCCATCTGGAACTTGGAGAAAAAGAAAAACAGTATCTCCTCAGAAGGCAGTAAAGCAGCTTAGAAGGGGAAGGGAGAGGGTAGAATTTCAGCTTCGCTTCTTGCTCAACTTTGGTGGCTGAGTGTTGTGGGGTGGGGAACAGTCATTCGAGAGAACTAAGATGCTCTGTACAGACCTTAGAGCTAATGCTACTGATTCTTACGACATCTCTCTTGAATACTATGCTAGGATTACTTGCTAATGAAAACCCCAAAGTGTCTAGCAAGGCAAGGTGTCTTTTGGAGTGAAACCCCCAAGTGTAGATTGGACCTTTTTCTCCAGAAGACAAGGCCAGCTGTCTCTTCCATTTCATCTGGTTTCATAATGTGATTGCTTAAAAGCAGAGTATGCCTGGGCTCAAATTCTAGCCCTACCACTTACTGTTAACTTCACCTCTCTGTGACTCAGTTTTCTCATCTGTAGAATGATTATAATAAGAGAATCTGCATCATAGAATTAGTGTGAGGAATCACGTTGTAGGTCACTTGCTTATTGGTGAGCACTTGCACAGAGCTTAGCAGGTACTAATAACTCAATAAATGTTAGGATGTGGATTCTGACACATTATCCAATTAAGCTTCGTCTTTCCTGCTTTGAGTCTTATGTAAATGTCCCTAATTAAGCCACTGAAAAAATGATGTTGGCACAAAAAAGAATCTCCTCTTCCCTTCCTACCAGCCTCCCATTTGGTTCTCTGACCTATGTGGACACTTCTGGTATGTACATGTATAGATATTATAATTACTGTGGTCCCACCTCTCACCCCTGCTGCACCATTCTAGGACCACTCCCCGCATCCTCTATTCCCCATATTACCACAAGCTTCTTTCTCCAGAATGTTGCTCCTTCTATCTTTCCTCCCTTCCTCTCTGTCTTCTCCCTCTACCTACACTGACCATCCATCCATCTAGTCACACAAGCAGATACCTAAGACTCATCATACTAGATCAGGGATCAGCAAACTTTTTCTTTTTTTAAGATTTTATTTATTTATTTGACAGAGAGAGACACAGCAAGAGAGGGAACACAAGCAGGGGGAGTGGGAGAGGGAGAGGCAGGCTTCCCACGGAGCAGGGAGCCCGATGCAGGGCTTGATCCTGACCTGAGCTGAAGGTAGATGCTTAACGAATGAGCCACCCAGGCGCCCCTAAACTTTTTCTATAAATAGCCAGATAGTAAATATTTTAGGATTTGAGGGCCACATATAGTTCTGTACCAGCTATTCAACTCTGTCATCGAATATAAAAGCAGTCATAGGCAATACATAAGCCATGGGTGTGGCTGTGTTCCAATAAAATTTTATTTACAAACACAGACAGTGGGCCAGATTTGGCCCAAAAGCTGTAGTTCAATAAAAAATATTGTAGAGCATTCTTTTTTCCTCAAAACCCATGAACTCTTATCCAGTTCAAAAAAAAAATATCTGAAGTCTGTTTGCTTCTTGCTAACTCGGCTACCTTCACCCTGGGCCAAGCAACTATCATCTCTTGCCTGGACCATTCATTATAGGAACTTCCTGATTGGTTTCTCTGATTTTACTCTTGTCCTCCTACAGTTCATTTTTCACATAATAGCCAGAGTGTTCCTTTCAAAATTCACATCTGACCATGTTATCCTTCTATTTAAAATCATTCAGTGGCTTTACACTTTTCTTAAGATAAAGATCCAAATTTTAATATGGCTTATAACATGCTGCATGATTTGACCCTATCTTTTCAGGCTTTTTCCCTACCACTCTCTCCCCAGTCACTATGCCTTAGCCATACTGGTCTTCTTTCAGTTCTTCAAACATACCAAGCCCCTTTATACTTCAGGGGCTTTGCATAAGCTTTTCCCTGTACTAAAAATCTGCCTTCTTCCCGTCCTTCCATCTCCATTAAAACATGCATAAATAATGCTTCTTCATCCACCAACCCTCAACTCAAAGGTCATTTGCTTTGGAATGCTTTCCCTAGTCATTCCCAGACTAGAATGGACCCCGCATTTAAATGCTATTGTTTATAGCAGCATTATTTACAATAGACAAATTATGGAAGCAGCCCAAGTGTTCACCGATAGATGAATGGATAAAAAAATGTGATATATATACATATGTATGTATACATACATATATACATATATACCATGTATATATATACAATGGAATATCATTCAGCCATAAAAAAGACTGAAATCTTGCCATTTGCAACGATGTGGATGGAGCTAGAGAGTGTTATGCTAAGTGATATAAGCCAGTTAGAGAAAGACAAATACCATATGATTTTGCTCATATGTGGAATTTAAGAAACAAAACAAATGAACATGGGGTGGGAGGAGAGAGGAAAAACAAGAAACAGACTCAGCTGTGGAGAACAAACTGATGGTTACCAGAGGGGAGTTGGGTAGGGGGTTGAGTTAAACAGGTGATGGGGGTTAAGGAGTGCACTTTTTGTGATGAGCACCGGGTGTTGTATGGAAGTGTTGAATCACTATACTGTACATCTGAAACCAGTATAACACCATACATTAACTATACTGGAATTAAAATAAAATAAAATGCTTTCAGAACTCCCCATAATTTTCTTGCCTAGAACATATACCAGTTTTGAATTAAGCAGTGGTTTATGGGACTATTTTATTAAAGCCTATTCCCCTTACCAGGGTGTAAACTCCATGGAGCAGAGACTGGGCCCGTCTTGTTGATACAGACACCATCTTTAACACAATTGCTTACTTAATAAGTTTTCATTTTAAAAAAAACTGCTTTGCTGAGATATGCATGGCATGTGATAACCTGAACATACTAAAAATGTACAATTGAATGAATCCTAATGTATGTATATATCCTGAAGCCATCACTGCAATCAGTATAATACTTACCCTTACCATCTCCAAAATTTCCTCCTGTCCCTTTGTAATCTCTCTCTCCCCAGGTGATCACTGACCTGATTTCTGACACGAAAGATTAGTTTGCATTTTCATTTTTTTTTATTTTTTGCAACTGGGAAGTTATTTTTACTGTTGTCATTTTTTTCTCATCTCCCCCCCTTTTTTAGGTATATGTAAAATACACATATAGCATAAAATTGCCATTTTTATCATTGCTAAGTGTACAATTCAGTGGCATTAATTACATTCATAATGTTATACAACCATCACTACCATCTATTTCCAAAATTTTTCATCACTCTAAACAGAGACTCTGTAAACATTAAGCAATAACCTACACTTCCTCTTCTCCCCAGATTCTGGTAACTGCCAGTCTATTTCCTGTCCCTATGAATTTGCCTGTTCTAGATATTTCATACAAGTGGAATCATAAAATATTTGTCCTTTGTGTCTGATTCATTTCATTTAGCATAATGTTTTCAACGTGCATCCGTGTTGTAGCATGTATCAGAACGTCATCCCTTTCTATGGCCAAATAATATTCTGTTGTATCCAATTTAGTTTATACCTTAGCCTGTCGATGGACATTAGGGTTGCTTCCACCTTTTAACCCTTGTGAATAATGCTCCAATAAACATTGGCATACAAGTATCTGTTTGAAACTTGTTTTGAATTTTTTTAGTTATATACCTAGGAATAGAATTACTGAGTTATATAATAATTCTGTGCTTAGCTTTTTGAGGAACTGCCAAACCGTTTTTCATAGCATCTAAACTGTTTTTACATTCCCACCAGCAAAGTATGTGGGTTCCAATTTTACCACATCTTTGCCAACACTTGATGTTTTTAATTTTTAAAAGTTATACATATCCTAGTAAGTATGAAGAGGTATCTCATTGTGGTTTGCTTTTGTATTTCCCTAACAACAAATGATGTTGAGTGTTAGTTCATGTGCCATTTTTATATCTTCTTTGAAGAAATGTCTACACAAATCCTTTTCAAATTTTTCAATTGTTTTTTTTGTCTTTATATGTTGTTGAGTTGTAAGAGTTTTTTTTTAGAAAGTATACTTTTTTAAAGATTTATTTATTTGAGAGAGCGAGAATGAGAGAGAGAGAGAGTATATGAGAGGGGGGAGGGTTAGAGGGAGAAGCAGGCTCCTCGCTGAGCAGGGAGCCCAATGCGGGACTCGATCCCGGGACTCCAGGATCATGACCTGAGCCAAAGGCAGTCTCTTAACCAACTGAGCCACCCAGGCGCCCAAGTTGTAAGAGTTTTTATATATCCTAGATATTAAACCCTTATTGTATATATGATTTTCAAATATTTTCTCCCATTCTGTAGATTGTCTTTTCATTTTCTAAATGATATCCTTTAATACATAAAAGTTAAATTTTTGTGAAGTCCAATTTAGCTATTTTTCCATTATTACTCATACTTTTGGTGTCACATCTAAGAATCTATTGCCAAATTCAAGGTCATGAAGATGTACCCCTATGGACATATATCTTATATAACTCCTATATTGATTTTTTTTTTTTTTGAGAGAGAGAGAGAGCAAGAGCAGGGGTTGGGTAGAAGGAGAGGGAGAGAGAGAGAATCTTAAGCAGGCTCTGTGCCCAGCACAGAGCATGATATGGGGCTTGGTCTTATGACTCTGAGATCATGACCTGAGCCAAAATCAAGAGCCAGATGCTTAACCAACTGAGCCACCCAGGTGCCCCAATCATTGATGAATTTTGAGTTAATTTTTGTATATGGTATGAGGTAGGGGTTCAAATTCATTATTTTACAAGTAGAAATCCAGTTGTCCCAGCATTATTTGTTGAAGAGACTATTCTTTCCCCACTGAATGGGTTTAGCACTGCTGTCAAAAATTAATTAGGCATAGATTATGGGTTTATTTTTGGACTTTCAATTCTATTCCGTTGATCTATATATCTATCCTTATGCTACTACCACAGTTTTGACTACTGTAGCCTCCAGTAAGATTTCAAATCTGTGAGTGTGAGTCCAACTCTTCTCTCCTTTTTTAAGATTGTTTTAGCTATCTGAATCCCTGACAATTCCATATGAATTTAATGATCTGCTTTTCCATTTCTGAAAAAAAAGGCTTTTCGAATTTTGATAGGCATTGTGTTAAATCTGTAGATCATTATGGGTGATATTGACACCTTAGCAATGTTGTCTTCCAGCCCATGAATATAGGATGACTTTCTATTTATTTAGGCTTTCTTTAATTTCTTTCAACTATGTTTTGTAGTTTTCAGTGTACAAGTCTTTCATTTTCTTGTTAAATGCATTCCTAAGTATTTTATTCTTTAAGATGCTATTGTAAATGGAATTGCTTTCTTAATTTCTTTTTCAGATTGTTTATTGCAGTTATATAGAAGCACAATTTATTTTTGTGTTGCTCTTGTACCCAGCAACTTTACTGAATTCTTTTATTAGTTCTAGCAGCTTTCTTGTGGATTCTTTGGCATTTTGTATGTGTAGGATCATGTCATCTATAAGTTGAGATAGTTTGACTTCTCTCTTTTAAATTTGATGCTTTTTACTTTTTTCTTATCTAATTGCTCTGACTAGAACTTTCAGTACAATGTTGGGATAGCAGTGGTAAGAGTGGGCATCCTTGTCTTGTCCCTGATCTGAAGGGGAAAGCATTCAGTTTTTCACCATTGAGTATGGTATTTGTTGTGGGTTTTTCATAAATGCCCTGAATCATGTTGAGGAAGTTTTCTTCCATTTCTGGTTTTCTGAGTGCTTTTATCATGAAATGGTGTTGGATTTTGGAAAATGCCTTTTCTGCATCAATGGAGATAGTCATGTGGATTTTTTCCTTCCATCTATTTATGTGGCATATTACATTGATTGATTTTCTTATTTTGAACCACTCTTGATTCCGACCTAGTCATAGTGTATAATCCTTTCATTATACTGTTGGATTTAGTTTGTTAGAATTTGCTGAGAATTTTGCTTCTATATTCATAAGGGATATTTATTATTTTCTTGTGATGTCTTGTCTGACTTCGGTATCAGGGTAATGCTGGCCTCATAGAATGAGTTAGAAGAAGAAAGGGAATAATGAAGGGGGGGAAATCAGAGGGGGAGATGAACCATGAGAGACTATGGACTCCGGGAATCAAACTGAGGGTTTTAAAGGGGAGGGGTTGGGAAGATGGGTGAGCACGGTGATGGGTATTAAGGAGGGCACGTATTGCATGGAGCACTGGATGTTATACGTGAACAACGAATCATGGAACACTACATCAAAAACTAATGATATAGGGGCACCTGGGTGGCTCAGTCGGTTAAGCAACTGCCTTCAGCTCGGGTCATGATCTCAGGGTCCTGGGATCGAGCCCCGCATCGGGCTCCCAGCTCAGCAGGAGGCCTGCTTCTCCCTCTCCCACTCCCTCTGCTTGTGTTCCCCCTCTCACTGTCTCACTCTCTGTCTATGGTGATTAACATAACATAATTAAAAAATTATTAAAAAGAAGAATGAGTTAGAAAGTATTTCCTCCTCCTCTATTTATGAAAAGTTTGAGAAAGATCGATGTTTATTCTCCTTTAAATATTTGCTAGAATTCACTATTGAAGCCATTTGGTACTGGACTTTTCTTTCTTGGGAGGTTTTTGATTACTGATTCAATCTCTTTACTTTTTATAGGTCTATTGAGATTTTCCACTTCTTTTTTTTTAAGATTTTATTTATTTATTTGAGAGAGAGAGAATGAGAGATAGAGAGCACAAGAGGGAAGAGGGTCAGAGGGAGAAGCAGACTCCCTGCTGAGCAGGGAGCCCGATGTGGGACTCGATCCTGGGACTCCAGGATCATGACCTGAGCCAAAGGCAGTCGCTTAACCAACTGAGCCACCCAGGCGCCCCATAGATTTTCCACTTCTTGAGTCAATTTAGGTAGTTTGTGTATTTTGAGGAATTTCTCCATTTCATCTAGGTTATCAAATATTCTGGCATACAATTGTATATAGTATTCTTTTATGATTCTTTTTAATTTCTGTAATGTTGTTAGTAATGTCCCCACTTTCAGTTTTTTAGTTATTTCTCTTTTTTTCATTGTCAGAATAGCTAAAAATTTGTTATTTTTTTTAAAGATTTTATTTATTTATTTGACAGAGAGAGACATAGCAAGAGCAGGAACACAAGCAGGGGGAGTAGGAGAGGGAGAAGCAGGCTTCCCGCGGAGCAGGGAGCCCGATGTGGGACTTGATTCCAGGACCCTGGGATCATGACCTGAGCCAAAGGCAGACGCTTAATGACTGAGCCACCCAGGCGCCCAAGATTTGTTATTTTTGTTGATCTTTTCAAAGAACCAAATTTTGGTTTTGTAGATTCTACTGTTTTTCTATTATCTGTTTTATTTTTCCCCACCCTTGTCTTTATTATCTCCTTCATTCTGCTAGTTTTGTGTTTAGTTTGCTCTTCTTTTTCTAGTTCCTCAAAGTGTAAGGTTGGGGTATTGATTTGAGATAGTTCTTTTTTAAATTTATTTTATTTTTTCTAAAGGTTTTATTTTTAAATAATCTCTATACCAAATGTGGGGCTCAAACTCACAACCCCAAAATCCAGAGTCACATGCTCTAGTGACTGAGCCAGCAGGTGCCCTTCTTCTTTTTAAATATAGGCATTTATAGCTATACATTTCCCCCTGAGCACTGCCTTTGCTGAATTCCAAAAGTTTTGGTATATTGTGTGTGTTCACTGAAGTATCTGTTCCTTAGCTTGTGTTCAGCTAGTATTTTGGCACATTTCCTCAAATGCCCACAGCTTAAAACAAACAAACACCTCTTTCAGTCTTTGCAGATTGTCTCTTAGCCAAGCTTGCACGGAGCCTAGAGATCAGCCTGAGGTGAAAATTTAGGGTTCTCTCAAGTATTTTCTTAGCATGTCTTGCCTTAGGCATGCATGTGGCCTTCTAAATTCTCCTGTATGGATGGTGCTTTTGAATGTCCTAATTTCCCAAAGAAACTCTTCCCAGCTTAAGTTCCCAGGCTTTAGACCAGACTATTGTATATTTTTAAAGTAGTGTTTTGCCCCAGGCATCTGTGGGTTGTTAGTTCAGCTTGCAATGTTTTCAAGCAATGCCTGATGCTTTTCCAGCCTGAGTTCCAAGTTAGGTGAAACAGAAATGAGAATCGTGTGTCCGTCCTTCAGGTTGCCCCAGACAGGTTAGAACAGACATAGCAAATAATGTGCAAATAAGGTGTCTTCTTCCTCTGGAACCAGGGACCAGCATCCCACACTGGGAATATGGACTAAGATTGTTTATTTCTGCTCTGGGAAGGAGATGTGAGAAAAGCAAGTTAAAGAGCCACAAGGATTTCCTGCCATTTTGAAGTTGCATTTTTCTTGATGAAGCATTCAGTTGGTTGCTATAAACCCTTGACTATTTACCACAGCCCTGGCAAAGTTGGTTCTGACTTTTTTTCCTGCTTTTTGATGCTTCTGTGGGAACACAGAGTTTCTACAAGCCTTGTAGGTGATTCTGATGCAAACTCAAGTTTGACAACTTATTGTGTGGCCTATAAGTTGTGGCTTAATTTCCTGGGGGCATAACTGGAGGCTTTGTGACACTCTGGCATCTCTATGTCAGGATTCTTTGAGAAATCCAGAATGGGAGTCCAGTGGTGAGTTGTAGTTCACTCATGTCTCCCTTTCCTACTGCTCCTAAACAGGACAGACAGTCATGGCCACTCATCATTAGCTCCACAACCCTTATACTAGTTTTATCTAGGTGAACCAAAGTCTGAGTAAAGCCAGACCAGCTATGACTGGACACATGAGATCTAGGACTTGATCTTGGCTTAATCCCACTCTACAGAGGCAGGGTTACTACTGTTCTCAATAGCTGTAAGAAAGTCATACACCCCAAATCTAGAGACTGGAAGAAATTCAAGTAATTCTCAAATAAATGATGCTGTGGGACAGTGGAGGTTTTCTTTTTTTTAAGATTTTATTTATTTATTTTGACGGGGGTGTGGGGTGGAGCACAAGCAGGGGGAGCGGCAGGCAGAGGGAGAAGCAGATTCTCTGTTGAGCAGGGAGCCTGATGCGGGGCTGGATCCCAGGACTCTGGGATCATGACCTGAGCTGAAGGCAGACACTTAATGACTGAGCCACCCAGGCGCCCCAGTGGAGGCTTTCTAAATTTCAGTGAAGGAGAAACTTGAATAATTGTTCTGTTTGTAAATGATCAGGGTGAGGGCAAACTAGAATTTGTTCTGAAACTACATTTGCATACTATTTTGAATTAGACTGTGTATTTTTCTGGGGGTTTTATGAGTGACTGGTGGAGGTTATGAGGAGTCTAAAGCTCTACCTTTGTCCTGTTGCCAAGCCATGTGTCTCTCCCCTGGATGGCCCTAAGTTCTCCTAACAAGTAAATGGACTTGAAAGAGTGGAGGCAAAGACCAGTCAGATGAGACAGCAGAAATCTCCAGCTTGACTGTCCAGGGTCAGGGTCCTCCTATATAAGATTAGAGATAAAAAGCCTAAACTGGTCACCAGACTTAAAGGCATGCACACCCAGTCCCCTGCACTCACGTGTTCCCCTAAGAGTCCACATACCACACCCCACACACATGCTATGAGCCGAGACACAGCATGATTGTACTCTAAAACAACAACAGCAAAGCATTTATTTCCAAAAAAGGGACAAGGTCACAAGAAAAAGCCTATAATAATTAACTAAGTGAATGGAAAACTCATTTTTTTAAATACCCCCCATGGAGGTTTAGGACAAAACAACAGCTTAGTGAATGTTTGGTTACAGTTTATAGCTACTTCTTTTGCCCTTGATACACTGCTGTGATTTTTCAGCTTCCTTTGCCAATCTTGCTCAGCACTAGTGATTCAAAGATTAAAGTTCAGGTATGTGAATAAAATAGCTCTATTTGCAGCTTTGATATGTGGGCTCTTCTGAGCCCAGCAGCTCCCTGTGTTGATTTTTGTCGGTTTTTACCCTGGCAAAAGGAGTAGGAAATATATCAGTTAGAATCTAGTCAGGAAAGCAGAGCTTGCATCAAGTGTCTAATAGATGAAATTTGGTAAGGTAGCAAATTAGGAGAGCTGAGAGACCAAACAGAAGAAAGTGAGGCAACCTAAAGATTAGAAATAGTAGAAACCTGCCTACAATCCCTAGGACTGGCAAGAATACAGGAAAGAAGTAGCGTTACTATGGCCCAGGTGCCTCGTTGATTGTAGAGGCTTCCAGGTAGACGCTGTAACAATTGAGGCAAGGCTCCTCAGCAGAAACCAGAATGTAGGAGAACCAGCTACAGCCAGAGATGCCACTCGAATTAGAGAACACTGTGCTGGGTACATTTTGTTGTTGTTCAGTCAACACCCATTTCCATATCTTCTAATATCGACACCATGATTTTTCTTTCTGGGGAACTGCTCTTCTCCCGTTTGGTTTAGTCTTGGTGATACTGTCATTCAAGGTGCTCTGCCCAACCCTCATGAGGGTATGGGTAGGCATATGATACATGGTATACCAAATACATCCTCTCTCTGTAATTTTAATCTTGAACACAAGAACAGAAAATAGTTGGACCTGTTTCAGCCATAGGCAGTAGCTTGAAAAGAAACTGCATCTATTACTATCCACCTAGATCCCCAAGAGAGACTCTAATTCATATTTTGTTTTATTTTCCCCCAAAGCCTTTATCATTTTTTCCATTAAATTCCTTCATTTGTTCTAGTTTGCTTAAGTCTGACAATTTTTTATTTATTTTTTATTTTAAGTTTTTATTTAATTCCAGTTAGTTAACATACAGTGTAATATTAGTTTCAGGTCTACAATATAGTGGTTCAACATTTCCATACAGCACCCAGTGCTCGTCACACATGATGCCGGTTATTCCCACCATACATAAAGTCCTGTTTCCAATTCCCAGAATGCCCTTCCATGTTTCCTTGGCCTTAAGAATATCTATTCATCCGAGGGAGGCAACCACAAGACACTCTTAACTCTAGGAAACAAACGGAGGGTTGCTGGAGGGGAGGTGGGTGGGGGGATGGGGTAACTGGGTGATGGGCATTAAGGAGGGCACTTGATGTAACGAGCACTGGGTGTTATATACAACTCATGAATCACTAAATTCTACCCCTGAAACTAATAATACATTATATGTTAACTAAATTGAATTTAAATGAAAAAATTTTTTAAAAAGAATATCTATTCATCCTTCAATACCCACTCCAAATGTTACTTCTGTGAAAACATCTCCAGTCCCCACTCTCTCTAGAAAACATTAGTTGCTTACTCCCCCAGTTTCCCTTAACACTTTACACATACCTCTGTTTCAGCACTTATCACAATGTCTGATTGTTTTATGTTTACTTGTCTGTCTCCCTTCTAGACTGTGAGGCTTTTGAGGGCAGGGCCATGTCTTATTTTATCTCAGGATTTTCAGCACCTAGCTGCCTGACACACTGTACATGCTTGATAAAAGCTTCCTGAGTGTATGAATAAGTAAATGCATAATGGTGCCAGCATAGATCTACTTGATTATAGTGGAAACCAGAGTCTTTTCCTTTTTTCATTTAGAAGGGTTTATAGCTCATGCCTTTAAGGGCTTAAAGGGGAGAAATTTATCCAGTACTTGCTCCCAATAAAGAGAGAGAGAAAGGTGGGGAGAGGGCAGAAAATAAATGAATGAACGTGAATGAGAAGCGGGCAGTGAGGAGTAACAGCCAATTTCAAGTCTGTACAAGGAAATACTGTTTCGGGCTCAGAGATACTGAGAGAGGTCTTGGTGTTCACTTGAGACGATAGCCATTAGATTCCCTAGAGACTTAAGGGAGGTAAGTCCAGTGGTATGCTGGTAAATATTTAACAACTTGCTCTCTGGGTGGGGGGAGACCTTAGTTTGTGACATTTGCCAATTTTCTTCTTGTAAATACTCCTCTTATGGCAAATTTCAAGCTATCAGTGTGGCATCATTGACTGCAGAGTTGAGAAGAAATGCTCTATAGCACAACATTATATAGTATTTTCACTATATAGATACAACAGATATAATTAACTTCAAAATCATAGATAATAGCAAAATATAATAAAATAATAAATGATGAGTATCTATTACCTTTATTTAAATGTAAGTTTATATAATTTTTAATGATGGTTGTGTTTAACAAGATCCTTGAAAACGTCTTGAAGATATAACTATTAGCTCTCATGGGCAGGTACCAGACAGTAGCACACCACACTAAGTAACCCTGGACTACTTGAGGACTCAGAGAAACCTGAATAGACAGAGATATGCCAAAGTGAGATGAGGATTGTTGGCCAACTGTCACTGTAGTGTGATCAAGAGGATCTAGTCTTCTAGGTCTAAAAGAATGAGTGCTGGACAATAGGACAGTAAATAAACGCTGTGGTTACCTGGTACCCAGAGAAGAAACTACACTTGGTAGTTTTATTTTTTCAAAGATTTTATTTTTTTATTTATTTATCAGAGAGAGAGAGAGCACACACAAGCAGGGGGAGTAGCAGGCAGAGGCAGAGGGAGAAACAGGCTCCCCAGTGAGCAAGAAGCCCGATGCAGGACTCAATCCCAGGCTCCTGGGATCATGACCTAAGCTGAAGGCAGATGCTTAACCGACTGAGCCACCCAGGCGCCCCTACACTTGGTAGTTTTAAATACTGGATAGCTCCAAAGCAGAATACCTCTAATTAATTGTATAATCTGCTTGTTGCTGAAAATTATCTTTATTTTTATTTAAATCCTACTTAGTTGATATACAGTGTTATATTAGTTTTAGGTGTACAATATAGTGATTTAACACTTCCATACAACACCTGGTGCTCATCACAACAAGTGCACTCCTTAATCCCCATCACCCATTTCATTCATCACCCCCACCCACCTCCCCTCTGGTAACTATCAGATTATTCTCTATAATTAAAAGAGAATTCTCTTCTCTTGCTTTGTCTCTCTCTGTCTCATTTTTTTCTTTGCTTGTTTGTTTTGTTTCTTAAATTCCACATATGAGTGACATCATATGACATCAGTCTTTTCTGACTGACTTATTTCACTTAGCATTATACTCTCTAGCTCCATCCATGTTGTTGTAAATGACAAGATTTCATTCTTTTTTGTGGCTGAGTAATAAAGAAGATGTGGCATATAAATACAATGGAATATTATTCAGCCACGAAAATTGTCTTTATAATTGATATTGAGGCTATGAGCAAAACACCTTGTTCTGTTGAGACCATCCACTGAAGACCCCTGGAATGAGGTAGTGCTTACAGAGCCATGTTGAAAAATTTGGGTTCTCTGAAATTTAGGCTATCAACAGTTTGACCTTCCCTTTAAAGTTTTCAGTCCATAAAGACTCTCCTTTTATTCAAATATTGAAAATATATTTGGAGTTCCTAGACACTGGTTCAGATTTTATGCATGCAAGAAAAGAGAGGTACCAATTATAGTCTGCCAAGAAAGTTTCACCTTTGCAAACTCATGTTGTCTCTTTGGAGTGAACTGGGCATATTTGTGGTTCCCCACTTTAACATAATAATTTTGGTCTTCCTTAATCTTGGGTTCCACCTTCACAGGTCATTTTCAGTACTGAGAACAAAGAGGCAATACAGCTTAACCTGGTATTGTAATTATATGAGCACCTACTATGTGCTTAACACATTAACACACTACATAAATCATTTCATGTAATCCTCAAAAAAAAAAACCCTGACAAGTGGACACAATTATTTTCCCATTTTACAAATGAGGAAATTGTGAATCAATAAGGCAAAGTACCTTGCCCAAGATCATGATAGCAGACCTGGGGTTTGAATCCAGGTGTGTGTGATGTCCATGATTCACAGGCTTTCCGCTACACCATGCTACCTTAAAAGCTGTCTCTCCCCTTGGAGAGGCTAGTCTGGGAGAGAGGGCAGTCTATGTACACTGTCAAAGGATAAGTAGAAAAGCACGTGTCTTCCATGGGATTTTGAACTCAGGTTCATAAGATTTCAAAGCACAATTAATTACCCCACCTCCTTATATCAAACATATGACCAATCTTAAAAGAACTTCAAATAAATATTTCCTTTTAAACGCTAATGATTTAGGGCTGTTTTTAAACAAAATTATTAGATAAAATCAGACATCTTTGCTCCCTTTCTCTTGTTCTTTTTTTTTAAGATTTTATTTATTTATTTGACGGGGAAAGAGAGAGAGAGAGGGAGCCCACAAGCAGGGGGAGCAGGAGAGGAAGAAGCAGGCTCCTGGACAAGCAGGGAGCCCAATGGGGGGCTCAATCCCAGGACCCTAGATCCCAGGACTCAGGAATCATGACCTGAGCCAAAGGCAGTGTTTTAACTGACTGAGCCACTCAGGTGCTCCCCTTTCTCTTGTTCTTAATTCCTTTTCCTTGTGATACTTTGGAAAGGAAAGTTTTCCTGGCAGTTTGGCCTGTACCTCTTATTCAGCGTAAAAGTCTTTTCAGCCTTCATTTCACCCGTCAGATCAACTTGTCTTCCTATTTTGTATGTCCCTCTCGCAGCCTGAAAAATCACCTTAAGTGGAGGCAAGGAGGTAGGAGAAAGACTAGTGGTGATCTCTCTCCCCTAACATTTCTCCTTTCTTCCTTTCCTTGAGCAAGATCAAATGCCCCACTTGGCTAGGCTTACTCCAGTTATACTGTTTTGTAGCTATTTTGCCTGAGCAGTTTTTTCTTGTATGTAATTTTTCCCTTCTTCCTTATTAGAGTTCATTCTACATTCCACCCTTCCACAGGAGTGCCTCAAGCAGAGTTGCTTACATACATTGCTAAGGTTACTGCTAAGTTTCTTATCTAGTTCCTCCTAGAAACCCCTTAACAATGGACATACTTACAAAGTGCTCCAGAAAATGGAAAGAGACCATATGTGTTCCATCTTAACTAAATAATTTGAATAAAATTTGAACTGATAATTAAACTAGTTTTATTACAGGGCCTTTCCTATTCTCTTTTATTAGTGCCATCTTCTTTTTCTAGCATCCTCCCTTCTCTGCTGCCCAATGTCCTTCCTCTTCACAACCCTCTCAGGAGCCCAGGATCAGCTCCCTCCCCCACCACCAATTAAACAAAATTGGCCAGAGGCCTATAAACCAGTGGTTCTCAACCCTGGTTGAATGATGGAATCATGTGGGGAGGTTTTTTTCCCAATCAATTGTCTAGGGTGGAGCTTAAGTATCAGTATTTTTTCACAGCTTCTTAGATGATGGTTCTAATTCTATTCTCAAGGGTCTGTCTTCCTCACCCCACCTTTTTATCTATCAAAAGGTGTTCTCGTCTATCTATTACTTGGAAAAGATCTAGTAAATTCATCTGCCATAAGGCATTGATAATTGATAGAACCTTAATGTGCTAGCCATCAGTGGAATTTTTCATTTTGATTATGAAAAACAGAAAAAACTCTGATGATAGAAATTCAGGCATGGGAGAGATATTTAGGTTGGAAAAGTTTCCCAGCCTCCAATTCATATAGGTTAGTGTTTTCCATGTCTTTTATACACACACACACACACACACACACACACACACACACACACACATAAATATCCATTACAAACTTTAACTAAAACAAGGAAACTGAATTTCAAAAATCAATAATAAACATTTCATATAGCGAGAATAGCAATAATTTATTTGCAATATTTCACCAAGACACCTATATCTAGCTAAATAATGCTGGAGTTGTAGGTCAGGTTTGATATCCCTTTGGTTTCTTTTCATGTCTCTATTTTTACTAAAAGAAAAAATCTAATTCACAAATTAAATTTGTTGGGAATGATAGCAAGTATTTGATGGTTCTGGCAGATAGTTTTGGATATTCATATTAGATAAAACCTAGAAACCTAGAAATTATGGAATTATTTCTCACTAAAAACTACATTAAACACTCCATCAGACATGAAGATGATAGATAAGCATTTCACACTTGCAAGCTGAAAGTGTGAATATTTCAACTTGGAAAATAATAGCAAATGGATCAAATCCTTTCTTTGGTTGCATTCAGTACTGAAAAGTATTTTTTCACGTTTCATTAGAGCATGTGGATGTGGTTTTTAAATATGCCAGACGTTTTTCTCCAATGAGTGAAGAAGATCACTACATCAAACTCAGTGACTGAACCATTTGTATCACATTTAAGCCATACAAAGAAATCCTGATGTCATAAAATGGTAATATTTAAGCCCTGAATTGGTATGTTCAGGCTGTTCAAAATACGAAATACATTGCTGAGATATACCACTTGAACAATTCATTTGAAAGAATTCAAATGGTCTTTGGTGTTATCACAGTCATGAAGAGATGCTTTATATTTCATCCCTCAAAAAACTTGGGAAAACATATTTCCTGTTGATAGGCCTCATAAACCAGTATGGAAAAATAGGCTTGTACTTACTGCCCTTTTCTTCATTTAACATCATGAAAAGATGAACACTCAATGGGTGATATGTTATCATACTCCCAGTCTTGACTCTTCAACACTGAATCAAAATCAAGAAGCATATTTTTGACCACTAATGTTCCTTTTAATACATCTATGTATGACTTGACATTCAGGTACAACTTCTTTTATGCATGTGGCTGCAGCATCCTTCCTTGTGGCATGCATAGCTGCTGCTTTGTTTACACTGATTTTAGCCTTATTTTTTTCAGTCTTTACCACACATCAGAAACTGATCTTTAAGTAAATTAATATTATCATCTCTGGTTTCTCAGTGGTAAATGGAACAAAAGTTCACTAGCAGTTTTCTTGAATATATTTATCAGTAATGCCAATGAAAATATCCCACAGCATGTTCACATATTAGAAATTGTTCTTCCACTGTGCATTCCAATGATACTATGAAACATACGATAAAGATAAAAGAATAGTGTCAAACATTCATTCTGAAGTTTTATGAATATAATAGTTGCCACAAACTTTTTAGAAATAGTGCCAGAAGTAGTGCCTATATTAGAATATATGTGATTTTGTTAATGCCATTGTGGTTTGGGATTCTTATCTCTTATTAGTAGTAATACTCATCAATTTAGTATTAGAAAGCATTATTTTCTGCTTTCTCTGGAGACATCTGACAGGTTGCCAGAGGGATCCCTGTGTTTTCTATTAAAATGACATGAAAGCTATGGTAGCATCATTGGATAAAGTTTCATAACAGGCTATGATCTTCACATAATAAAAGTCAGTGTTCAGATATTCATTATTTTAATTACTATTTACTAATCTCTGCTGTTACATTAGCAGAAAATATTTTTGGTTATAAAAAAGCCACATATTAATCCTATTAATCATGAGAAAGTAGCATTGTAAATTAAAAGCCTTTTTATCTGCTACATTAAATCATCACATTTTCAGATTTACTTGTCCTAATGCATATATTTTCACATTCTGTATTTATCCCAAAGTCAAGTTCACTATGTTTTTAATGTTACCTTGAGTTGCTATTATTTTTCACCATTGCTTTTGTGCTTGAACAGACCAATGTTGAGCCATTAATACATTTTTGGGAATTAGAGTTAAAATGCACAAAATGATAACCATGAAATATGCAAAATTAAGAATAAAAATAATGACAAGAGCAAATGACATGACATAAACAACATCTTGTTAGTTAAGTGTTAGCTAAGATGAACCAATTACCGCATTCTTTGTGGTATATGCACAGCCTTACCTATTAACATCACATTGAGATTTCTAGAAAAAAATCATTATTAGTAATGTGTAACTCTGCCATTATGTTCTACAAGCTCTGGCATAGAATGTAAAATATTCCATTACCAGAAAGAAAACCATTATACACATGGGGAAACTGAGTCTTAGAGAGGCACAGTGATTTGGCCAAAGTTTCACAAGTGTAAATCACACCCAAGTTGCCCAAGCTGGGCAATTAGCTGCCTCACTCAGGCATCAAGATAAGCATTACCTCCTTTGGCACTGATGAAGAGTGACTGAAATAAATGAGGGTATTTAGCTTGGGAAAGAGAAGCCTGCCTAGAGATAGCTGTGTTCAAATATGTGCGGGACATTCCCGAGAATAAGGAGCAGTTTTGTCTGGTTGGTTGTCCTGAGGGCAGAATGTAGGTGTGCAGGAGGAAGTTACAGGGGAGCAGGTTTTGGCCAAGTAAAATCCTGTGCCTGCTGAGGCAAGGAGCTTCCAGGTCTGTCCCAGTTCACCAGGAAGCTGGGTGGGGAGCACTTGGCAGGATGGCTGAGGAGGGGAGTCTTGCACCAGGTAGAGAAGGTGGGAGCAGGTGATCTGAAAGCTTTTCTAGCCTGAGTCTGGTGAGAGCCTGGATGGAGAAAGTCTGGTGAAGTAGGACAGGTGGACTCCGGACACCTTGGGCTGCTCCGCTTCTGCCCCACCTGTTTCCTAGGTGGCAAAGGGGAACCCATGAAGTTCAGGATGGGAGACTGAAACCTCTGCTTCCCAAAGACACATGGGGTGTTTCTCCAGCAGCAGTCACGATAACAAGTTCACCTGCCCAACTCCCTGAATCTAAAGTTCAATCTTGAAAGCAGAAGAACAGGAGGGACTCAGCACTGTCTGCATTTGGCAGCCAACACTGGAGAAATGTGAACAGCTGAGAGGACTCACCTTACTCCTTGGCCATTCTCAAACTACAGGACACCTTCCACTTGAAAAATATAGTTGAAGACCCTCTAACTTAATTCCACCACACTTGCAAGTTGTAATTCCCTTATCCATTAAACCCCATCTTGGCTTTAAGTATAAATACAGTAGCAATAGAACAGCATGGCTCAGGACAAAGCCAAGAAGACAATTGATTTGCAATTGGTCAAGACTCCAATATTGCTGGTGTCATCAGCACACATCTCCAAGGTTGATGGTAGAAGATTTTAGAGACCTATTTAAATCACCTCTTTGCAATGCTATAGTATTGGCTGTAGGCCTAATCACAGCTGACAGGAGGATTTCAAGGAATTTAAGAATTCTCTATGGCTGTGTAAGGGTAAACACCAAATAGATGGCTAAGAGTGCTCTTCTAAGCCCAGAACTGATATACTGCTGGTATGCTCTGTGACTAAAATTCTGCGGTTAAAATATTAACATACCTCTATACTGGTTTGTAAATAGCCACTTCCCCAAAGCCTCTCAAGTACAGCTTTGGTCATGGCCACTCCAGCCTCCCTCTCCCCAAGGCTCCTGCCACACGTCCTTATGATCCAGCAACTACGGGGAAATATCTGACGTTCAAGGAATATTCCAGACCCAGGTCCCGCTGAGACCAAAGATGGTTAAATATTTTTTAATGTTACCCCTAATTAAATCTCAAGTCTTTTGTTTGGGAGAGGGGAAATGAGACCTGTGGTCAAGCACTTCAATGGTGAGAAGCCAAATTTGGAAGAATTTTAGTGTTCTATATGTAAAGAAGAAATACAGAGCAATTCAGGTCAGGAAGAGGAGTCAGTGAAGGGCTGGGTTCTAATTCTCAACATCATAACCTGAGGTAGACACTTAAGCGTTTTGTAACAAAGTGGATTTAGTGTTATAAAGATTAATAATATATTCCAAAATCTCCTGATGAAAGACAGGAAAGATTGTCTTTAACTATATAAGTTAGGATTTGTTAATTACTGTTATTGTTCCTCTGACAGTTCTTAGTACAGTAGATTACACCATTTTTTTCATAAGGCAGTGATCCTCTTTGAAATATCTGTCACATTTAATAATATCAGTTAACATTTACTGAGCACTTACTCAACCTGACGCTATTCTAAGCATTTTACATGTAGTCTTATTTATCTTACTTATTTATTTAAATTTCTTTCAAGTTTTTATTTTAATTCCAATTAGTTAACATACAGTGTTATATTAGTTTTAGGTGTACAATATAGTGATTCAACAGTTCCATACAACACCCAGTGCTCATCACAAGTGGACTCCTTAATCTCCATCCCCTATTTCACCCATTTCCCTCACCCACCTCCCCTCTGGTAACCATCAGTTTGTTTTCTGTAATTAAGAGTCTATTTCTTGATCTCTCTCTCTCTCTCTTTCCTTTGCTTATTTCGTTTTTTTCTTAAATTCCACGTATGAGTGAAATCATTCTTTCTCAGTCTTTCTCTGACTGACTTATTTCACTTAGCATTATACTCTCTGGCTCCATCCACGTTGACGCAAATGGCAAGATTTCATTCTTTTTTATGGCTGAATAATATTCCATTGTATATATACCACTTTTCTTTATTCATCAATGGATGGATGCTTGAGCTGCTTCCATATTTTGGCTATTGTAAATAATGCTGCTATAAACACAGGGGTGAATGTGTTCCTTTGAATTAGTGTTTCTGTATTCTTTGGGTGAATACCCAGCAGGGTGATTACTGGATCCTAGGGTAGTTCTATTTTTAACTTTTTGAGGAAACTCTATACTGTTTTCCAAAGTGGAGTTTGGACCAGTTTGCACTCCTACCCACAGTGCAAGATGGTTCCTTGTTCTCCACATCCTTGCCAACACCTGTTGTTTCTTGTGTTGTTGATTTTAGCCATTCTGACAAGTGTGAGGTGATATCTCATTATACTTCCTGATTTGCATTTCCCTGATGATGAGTGATGATGAGCATCTTTTCATTTGCCTGTTGGCCATCTGTATGTCTTCTCTGGAGAAATGTCTGTTCATGTCTTCTGCCCATTTTTAGGTGGATTATTTGTTTTTTGGGTGTTGAGTTTTATAAGTTCTTTGTATATTTTGGATACTAACCCTTTATTGGATATGTCATTTGCAAACTGAGAGCTTTTCCCCTAAGGTCAGGAACAAGACAAGGGTGTCCAGTCACCATTTTTATTCAACATAGTACTGGAAGTATTTATTTATTTTAAAATCAAAAGAAATATTTTTTATTCAAGTGTAATTAAAATACAGTGTTATATTAGTTTCAGGTATACAATTCAACAATTCTTTACACTTCTCAGTGCTTATCAAAATAAGTGTAATCTTAATCCCCTTTATCTATTTCACCCATTGCCCCACTGACTTACCCTCTGGCAACCACATTTTTGTTCTCTGTATTTAAATCTGGTTTTTGTTTGTCTTCCCCCCTGCCACTGTTTGTTTGTTTCTTAAATTCCACATATGTTCGAAATCATATGGTATTTGTCCTTCTCTGACTGACTTATGTCTCTTAGCACTATACCCTCTAGGGCCATCATGTTGTTGCAAATGGCAAGATCTCATTCTTTTTATGGCTGAATAATATTTCATTATATATGTATTTCACATCTTCTGTATTCATTCATCTATGGATGGACACTTAGGTTGCTTCCACATCTTGGTTATTGTAAATAATGCTGCAATAAACGTAAGGATGTATATATATATATCTTTTCAAATTAATGGTCTTGGGTTTTTTTGGATAAATATTCAGTAGTGGAATTACTGGATTATATGGTAATTCTATTTTTAATTTTTTTGAGGAATCTCCATACTGTTTTCCATAGTGGCTGCACCAGCTTGCATTCCCACCAACAGTGCATAAGTGTACCTTTTTCTCCACATCGTCACCAACATGTGTTGTTTCTTGTGTTTCTGATTTCAGCCACTCTGCAGGTGTAAAGTGGTATCTCATTGTGGTTTGAATTTGCATTTCCCTGATGATTAGGGATGTTGAGCATCTTGTTATGTGTCTGTTGGTCATCTGCCTGTCTTTCTTGGAAAAATGTCTATTCAGGTTCTCCGCCCATTTTTTAATTGGACTATTTGTTGTTTTGTTCTTGTTTTTGCTTTTGTTTTGGTGTTGAGTTACATAAGTTCTTCATATATTTGGGATATTAATCCCTTGTCAGGTCTATCACTTGTATGTATCTTCTTCCAGAGAGTAGGCTGTCTTTTTGTTTTGTTGATGGTTTCCTTTAATGTGTAAAAGTTTTTTATTTTGGTGTAGACCCAATAGTTTAATTGTGGTTTAGTTTCCCTTGCCTCAGGAGACATCTAGAAAAAGGTTTCTATAGCTGATGTCAAAGAAATTACTATCTATGTTTTCTTCTTCTGTTTTATGGTTTCAGGTCTCACATTTAGGTGTAGAGTCTAATTTAATATAACTACTCAGGCAGACATCACTATCATCACTATTTAATGTTGAAGAAATTGAAACCTAGGGATTATTTAACTTGTCCAAACCACTTGACTGGGAAGTGGCTGAGCACAGTTTTGAACTGAGCAGACTGACTTCAGAGCCCACATGTATACCCATTATGCTATGCTGATATGGTTGACCAAACCCTAATACTTATTAAAAACCTGCTGTATGCCAAGAAACTGTCATATAAATTACCCCATGTAATCCTCCAATATTTAACTTAAAGCAGGCATCATCACCTTCATTTTATAGACCAATGAACTGAAGCTCAGAGATGAAGCCACTCACCCAAGGTCAGCCAGTCAACAACCATCGGAACTAGAGATGCAACCCAGGACTTTTATGCCAAAGGCTGTTCTTTCTTGCCTCATGTGCTTTCCCACCTCCCAAATAATTTCCCTTCTTCTAGTACTTTTATTCTTCCCAATTTTGTGTTCTTATGGTCATCTTCAACTTTCCAGATTGGTAAGTCCCATCTGGGACCCCTGGTAACATTCAGTCTTTAACATTGACCCTCTAACTAGTCTATAACCTTCTCATTAAAATGTCCCCCAGACTTGTGTCCATTGATCTTTTCTGCACCAATCTTAACCACGATGGCTGCAAAATGATAATTTTTACAACTCTAGTATTGCCATCTTCCAAATCTTGCACACCTGAAATCACAAAGCTTGCCTTTTATCTGCTTTCTGAACCAGTCAAGCAAACTTATTTAATGACCCCTGTATTGGTTACAGTGCTTTGGGCTGTGACTACAGATATCTCACTAATTGTCACTGAGACAATAAAGAGATTTCATGATGTCACATAACAAGAAGTATGGAAGCAAGTCAGTTCCAAAGTTGCTTAATTCAGCAGTTCAATTATGTCATCAAAGACCCAAGCTCTCTCCATCTTTATACTCTAACATCGTAGGTGTCTAGTGATGTCTCCCTTTTCTTCAAGAGCACATATTCCCTAAAACTGAAATGAAATAGAGAAGATTACCATTGCTCCTGTATAAAAATAATTTAATCATGAAGCATGCCATTTTTTCCTCAAATAACTCTTTTTTAATTGGACTGTCCCTGATGACCCTATTAAAAATTACAAACTCACCTCTGGCATTCCCTCTCTTCTTTCCCTGCTTCATTTTTTTCCCTATCACTTGTCACCATTGGGTATACCATATATTTTATTTATTTGTTTCCTCTCTCCCACATTAGAATGTAAATTCCATGAAGGCAGAGACTTTAATCTGTTTTGTTTACTCTTGTATCCCCAATACCTAGAACATTGCCTGGCACATAGAATGCACTCCATAAATATTTATTGACTTAATGAATGGCCACAAGATGACTGCTACCGCACTAAATATTACATCATCAAACGATGACATTCTAGGCAGCAAAAAAGAGGCATGGAACAAAGAGGCTGTTTCCTTCCAAGGCCTGCAGCTTTTACCAGAAAGTGTGATCTTTTTCAGAAATACCACAGCAGATTTTCCCTAAGGTCTCATTAGCTAGAACTGGTCACATGCTCACCAATTGGCCTCACTAGGCAAATGGAAATGGGATTGCCATGATTAGCTTAAACTAATAATGATTCATCTCCCAGGGCTGGGCAAAGAACAATTCTGAGTTTTTCTTTAGCATGTGGGGCTGTCATGTGAGCGACCTACAATGTTTGCCATGGTAGCTGAACATACCCTTGAGAACATTTTCTAACCCCTATTCTCCCCTCTTTTCCTCATGGCTAGGACAACCCTTGTCCATCTGGCCAGCTTCCATAATGCTTTCGGTCATTCAACTCAACCTAGTGCCCAGATCTTAATCTATAATATCATTTCCCACTAAAAGAAGTCAGAACTCTTTGGGGGAAATGGATGATTATACAGTTGGAGCAGTGTAGGTACAAGATGAGCCTAGAACATCTTATTATTCCAGAAAGTAAGGAAATCCTGAAAAAAAATAATAGAACGTATCACAGGAACACAGGAGCCAGATTGAGGGGGTTCCCACTGTCCAAATATAGAACAATTTAAGCATCATTATAATTAAGTGCAGAAATGAATTATAAACCATTGATGAAAAATAGGAATCCATGAGGGCTGACGAGTCCAAGATGGAGGAGTAGGAGAACTTAATTTTATCTGGTCCCAGAAATTCAGCTAGATAGCTATCAAATCATTCTGCACACCTGTGAACTCAACCAGAGATCTAAGAAAAGAATAGCTGCAACTCTACAGATAGAAAAGCAACCACTTTCTGCAAGGTAGGAGGTGCAGAGAAGTGAATCCGAGGCAATATATGGGAAGATAAATCATGGGGAGAGGGAGCCTCCATAAGCTGGCTACTGGCAAGTGATATAGAAATGAAGTACAAAATCAGAACTTTTAGAAGTCTGCTCTGGTGAGGGACATTACTCAGGTGGCTAAGTGGGGGCAGAACCTTAGCTGGGACACTGTGGTCTCAGGATCCTTGGGGTCACAGGAAGACCGGGTGTACCTGAATGTGACAGAGCTCCCAGACATTGGAGCAGGGAAGCTGGCTGCAAAGAGTGAGCCCAGGAGTGGACTCTCAGCTCAAGGTTGCCATAAACCACAGTCAGGTGACTCCTCTCTTAGCAGGGGACTAAAAAGTGGCAGAACCATGAGAACCCCCCCTTCCTCCCCTGGGAGGAGTAGCGTGGGAGCACACCACAGGAGTCTGCAAGGTTTAGAGACTCGAAACGGGGTCATATGCCTGAGATAGAAATGCTCAGGCACAGGCTGGGTGAGCAGTGAGTGTAGCCAGAGACCAGGGAGACAGGAGTGATTGACTGCTTTTCTCTGAGGGCTCACTGAAGAGTGGGGCCCTGAGCTTTTGGCTCCAAAGCCAGAGATTGGGAGGCCGCCATTTTCATTCTCATCCCCTGAAGCGGCATGGAAAGCCATCGGGAAACAAAACCCACATAGAGCAAACTGGACCAGATTACTTAGCCAGGCCCCCTGGCAAGTGCAGGGCAATTTGCCTGGGGCAAGTACACTTGAGAATCAACTCAACAGGCCGCTCTCCGAGAAGATCAGCAAGAACAGAACATCCAGCCAAGACCAAGTTTACCGATCAATGAGAACTGCAAAACTCCAGTGCTAGGGGAATACAGCACATAGAATTCATGGCTTTTTCCCCATGATTCTTTAGTCTTCCAACTTTAATTTTTAAAAATGTTTTCTTTCCTTTTTCAATCAATTTCTTGTTTTATCAACTCTTTTTAAATCTTTTTTAACTTAATTTTTTACAATTACATTCTATCCCTTCATTATATTTAATCTCATTTTTGTATATATATATATATGTTTATCTTTCTTTACAATTTTGAGATGCAATTTCTTCTAACAGACCAAAATACACCCAAAATCGAGTGTATGGCTCTATTCTATTCACCTGTCTGATCATATTCTCTTTTTTGTTTGTTTGGGGTTTTTTTTCTTCTTCTTCCTTCTTTTTGTTTGTTTTGTTAAAATCTTTTTTTAATTTTCATCTTTACAGTTGCATTCTATTCTTTCATTGTATTTACTTTTATTTTTGTATATATGTTTTTTTTTCTTTGCAATTTTGAGATGTAGTTTCTTCTAACAAACTGACCAAAATACACTCAAGAGAGAGTGTATTGCTCTGTTCTGTTCATCTGTCTGTTTATATTTCTTCCTTTTGTTGTTTTTTTTCTTGTCTTTTAATTTCCATTTTTACAGTTACATTCAATCCTTTCATTGTATTTAATTATATTTTTATACATATATTTACAATTTTGGGATCTAGTTTTCTAAAAAATAGACCAAAATACACACAGAATCCAGTGTATTGCTCTATTCTGTTCACCTGCCTGATTATATTCTTTTCTTTTTTTTCCTTTTTTTTTTTCCTGGTTCCGGGTCTCTTCTGATTTGCTTAGTGTATATTTCTCTGGTGTCATTTTTGTCATTTTAGTATTTTGTTCTCACATTCATCTGTTCTTTTCTGGACAGAATGACAAGACAGAAAATCTCACCTCAAAAAAGAGAACAAGAGGCAGTACTGGTTACCAGGGACCTAATCAGTATGGACATAAGATGTCAGAATTAGAGTTCAGAATACTGATTATGAAGATACTAGCTGGACTTGAAAAAAGCATAGAGGACACTAGAGAATCCATTTCTGGATAAATGAAAGAACTAAAATCTATCTCAGTTGAACTCAAAAAGGTGATTAAAGAGATGCAATAAAAAATGGAGGCTCTAATTGCTAGGATAAATAAGGCAGAAGAGAGAATTCGTGGTATAGAAGACCAAATGATGGAGAATAAAGAAGCTGAAAAAAAGAGAGATAAACAACTACTGGATCACAAGGCGAGATTTTGAGAGGTAGGTGATACCATAAAGCAGAACAATATTAGAATAATTGGGATCCCAGAAGAGGAAAGAGAAGGGGGGCAGCAGAAGATATATTGGAGCAAATTATAGGGGAGAACTTCCCTAATCTGGGGAAGGAAACAGGCATCAAAATCCAGGAGGTACAGAGAACCCCCCTCAAAATCAATACAAATAGGTCAACACCCCAACATATAGTAGTGAAACTTACAAATCTCAAAGACAAAGAGAAAATCATGAAAGCAGCTTAGGACAAGAGGTCTGTAACCTACAATGGTAGAAACATTAGATTGGCAACAGACCTATCCACAGAGGCCTCGCAGATCAGAAAGGACTGGCATAATATATTCAGGGTGCTAAATGAGAAAAATATGCAGCCAAGAATACCTTATCCTGCTAGAATGTCATTCAAAATGGAAAGAGTCATAAAAAGATTCCAGGACAGACAGAAACTATAGAATTTGTGACCACCAAACCAGCCCTACAGGAAATATTAAAAGGGATCCTCTAAGCAAAGACAAAGCCCAAAAGTCACATAGACCAGAAAGGACTAGAGACAATGTACAGTAACAATCACTTTACAGGTAATACAATGGCACTAAATTCATATCTTTCAATAGTTACTCTGAATGTAAATGGGCTAAATGTCCCAATCAAAAGACACAGGGTATCAGATTGGATAAAAAAGCAAGACCCATCGATATGCTGTCTGCAAGAGACTCACTTTAGACCCAAAGACACCTCCAGATTTAAAGTGAGGGGTGGAGAATCATTTATCATGCTAGTGGATATCAAAAGAAAGCTAGGGTGGCAATCCTTATATCAGACAAATTAGATTTTAAACCAAAGACTATAATAAGAGATGAGGAAGGACACTATATCATACTTAAAGGGTCTATCCAACAAGATCAAACAATTGTAAATATCTATGCCCTTAACATGAGAGCAACCAATTATATAAGCCAATTAATAACAAAATGAAAGAAACACATCAACAATAATACAATAATAGTAGGGGACTTTAACACTCCCCTCACTAAAATGGACAGATCATCTAAGCAAAAGATCAACAAAGAAATAAAGGCTTCAAATGACACACTGGACCACATGGACTTCACAGATATATTCAGAACATTCCACCCCAAAGCAACAGAACACACATTCTCTTAAGTGCCCATGGAACATTCTCTAGAATAGATCACATCCTGGGTCACAAATCCGGTCTTAAATGGTACCAAAAGATTGGGATCATTCCCTGCATATTTTCAGATCACAATGCTTTGAAACTAGAACTCAATCACAAGAGGAAAGTTGGAAAGAACTCAAATACATGGAGGCTAAAGAGCACCCTACTAAAGAATGAATGGGTCAACCAGGAAATTAAAGAAGAATTGAAAAAATTCATGGAAACAAATGAAAATGAAAACACAACTGTTCAAAATCTTTGGGATGCAGCAAAGGTGGTTCTAAGAAGAATGTATATAGCAATAGAAGCCTTTCTCAAGAACAAGAAAGGTCTCAAATACACAACCTAACCCTACACTTAAAGGAGCTGGAGAAAGAACAGCAAATAAAGCCTAAACCCAGCAGGAGAAGAGAAATAATAAAGATCAGAGCAGAAATCAATGAAATAGAAACCAAAAAACAGTAGAACAGATCAACGAAACTAGGAGCTGGTTCTTTGAAAGAATTAATAAGATTGATAAACCCCTGGCCAGACTTATGAAAAAGAAAAGAGAAATGACCCAAGTAAATAAAATCATGAATGAAAGAGGAGAGATCACAATCACATCAAAGAAATGCAAACAATTATAAGAACATATGAGCAACTATATGCCAGCAAATTAGATAATGTGGAAGAAATGGATGCATTTCTAGAGACCTATAAACTACCAAAACTGAACCAGGAAGAAATAGAAAATCTAAACAGACCCATAACCAGTAAGGAAATAGAAGCAGTAATAAAAAATCTCCCAACAAACAAGAACCAAGGACCAGATGGCTTCCCAGGGGAATTCTACCAAACATTCAAAGAAGAATTATACCTATTCTTCTGAAACTGTTCCAAAAAATAGAAATGGAAGGAAAACGTCCAAACTCATTTTATGAGGCCAGCATAACCTTGATCCCAAAACCAGACAAAGACCCCATCAAAAAGGAGAATTACAGACCAATATCCCTGATGAACATGGATGCAAAAATTCTCACTAAAATACTAGCCAATAGGATCCAACAGTACATTAAAAGGATTATCTACCACAACCAAGTGGGATAATTTCCTGGGATGCAAGTGTGGTTCAACATCCACAAATCAATCAATGTGATACACTACATAAATAAAAGAATGGACAAGAACCATATGGTCCTCTCAATAGATGCAGAAAAAGCATTTGACAAAGTACAGCATCCTTTCTTGATTAAAACTCTTCAGCATAGGGATAGAGAGAACATACCTCAGTATCATAAAAGCCATATATGAAAAGCTCACAGTGAAGATCATTCTCAATGGAGGAAAACTGAGAGCTTTACCCCTAAGGTCAGGAACATGGCAGGGAAATAGAAGGCCTCCAAATCGGCAAAGAAGTCAAACTCTCATTCTTTGCAGATGACATGATACTCAATGAGAAAAACCCCAAAGACTCCACCCCACAATTGTTAGAACTCATACACAGGAACTGACCAAAGTGGCATGATATAAAATCAATGCACAGAAGTCAGTTGCATTTCTACACACTATCAATGAGACAGAAGAAAGAGAAATTAAAGAGTTGATCCCATTTACAATTGCATCCAAAACCATAAGACACCTAGGAGTAAACCTAACCAAAAAGGCAAAAGATCTGTACTCAAAAAAATTTGAACACTCATGAGAGAAATTGAGGAAGACACAAAGAAATGGAAAAACATTCCATGCTCATGGATTGGAAGAACAAATATTGTTAAAATGTCTGTGCTACCCAGAGCAATCTATACATTTAATGCAATCCCTATCAAAATACCATCAACTTTTTTCAAAGAAATGGAACAAATAATCCTAAAACTTGTATGGAACCAGAAAAGACCCTGAATAGCCACAGGAATGTTGAAAAAGAGAACCAAAGCTGGTGGCAACACAATTGCGGACTTCAAGCTCTATTACAAAGCTGTCATCATCACGACAGTATGGTACTGGCACAAAAACAGACACATAGATCAACGGAACAGAATAGACAACCCAGAAATGGACCCTCAACTCTATGGTCAACTAATCTTTGACAAAGCAGGAAAGAATATCCAATGGAAAAATGTCTCTTCAACACATGGTGGGAAATTTGGCCAGCCACATGCAGATGAATGAAACTGGACCATTCCCTTACACCATACACAAAAATAGACTCAAAATGGATGAAAGACCTAAATGTGAGACAGGAATCCATCAAAATCCTAGAAGAACACAGGCAGCAACCTCATCGACCTCAGCCACAGCAACTTCTTCCTAGACACATCTCCAGAGGCAAGGGAAACAAAGACAAAAATGAACTATTTGGACTTCATGAAGATAAAAAGCTTTTGCAAAGGAAAGGAAACAGTTGACAAAACCAAAAGCAACCAACAGAATGGGAGAAGATATTTGCAAATGACATATCAGATAAAGGGCTAGTATCCAAAATCTATAAAAAATTTATCAGACTCAACAAAGGGCAAATAATCCAATCAAGAAATGGGCAGAAAACACGAACAGACATTTCTCCAAAGAAGACATCCAAATGGCCAACAGACACATGAAAAAATGTTCAACATCACTCGGCATCAGGGAAGTACAAGTAAAAACTACAATGAGATACCACCTCACAGCAGTCAGAATGGCTAAAATTAACAAATCAGGAAATGACAGATGTTGGCGGGGATGTGGAGAAAGGGGAACCCTCCAACACTGTTGGTGGCAATGCAAGCCTGTGCAGCCACTCTGGAAAACAGTATGGAGGTTCCTCAAAATGTTGAAAATAGAGCTACCCTATGACCCAGCAATTACACTACTGGGTATTTACCCCAAAGATACAAATGTAGTGATCTGAAGGGGCACCTGCACCCCAATGTTTATAGCAGCAATGTCCACAATAGCCAAACTATGGAAAGAGCACAGATGTTCATCAACAGATGAATGGATAAAGAAGATGTGGTATATATACAAAATGGAATATTACACAGCCTTCAAAAAATGAAATCTTGCCATTTGCAATGACGTGGATGGAACTAGAGGGTATTATGCTAAGCAAAATAAGTCAGTCAGAGAAAGAGAATTATTATATGATCTCGCTATGTGGATTTTAAGAAACCAAACAGAGGATCATAGGAGAAGGGAGGAAAAATCAAAACAAGATGAAACCAGAGAGAGAGAGACAAACCATAAGAGACTAATCATAGAAAACAAACTGAGGGTTGCTGGAGGGGAGGAGAGTTAGCAGGATGGGGTAACTGGGTGATGGACATTAACGAGAGCATGTGATGTAATGAACACTGGGTATTATATAAGACTGATGAATCACTGACCTTACCTCTGAAACCAATAATACGTTACATGTTAATTAATTTAATTTAAATAAAAATATATTTTAAAAAACAGGAAGCCATGAGCTAATGGTAATAACAGATAAACATATAAAGGAGAAGGGGGTGCTCATGCTTATAGTAGAATACTAAGGACTGACTAGTATATGTGGAGAAAGTACTAGAGTTGAAAAAATCATCATTTTGCAATTATCATGGTAAAGATTGGTTTAGGCAGGGATCAATGGACACTAAATCTTGGGACATTTTTAATGAGAAGCAAGTTATTTGCAGGCTTTTAGTGTGTCTTCCCACAGATTTCAAGAGATTAAATAGTAACTATACAGTGAAAGTATTGGGCAACATCTTAACTGGGTGATCAAAATTAATATGAATAATAAAGGGGCAGATGGATGTTATCTGCCTTCATATGTGATTCCAAAAGGAGGACATAGTATCATCTATGTGGTATTCTAGCCTGGAATATATATATCCTAAATCTAAGCATGAGGGAAAACCAGGCAAATACAGTGAGAGACACTGTACATTTTTTAAAGCATAAAATGGAGAAGACTGTATTCTTCAAAAATGCCAATGTCATAAAATACAAAGAAATGCTGTGGAAATGTTCTAGATCAAAAGAGAGTAAACATACATGACAACTAAATTCAATACCTGATCCTAGACTGGATTCTGTACTGGCAGAAACAAACAAACATGCTAAAAAGGATAGTCAATTGCCATAGTTGGAATATGGAATGTTACATATATAAAATATGGAAAGTAGATATTAAGGTATCATATCAATATTAAATTTGATGAAGTTGATAACTGTACTGTGGTTATGTAAGAGAATACTGAAGTATTTATGAGGAAAGGGGCCATGAGATATGCATATTCTCTCTCAGATGGTTCAGGAAAATCAACTATGATATATGTACAGTTGACATTTGAACAGCACGGGGCTAGGAGCACCAATCCCCAACCCCCTACAAGGTCAAAAGTCTGAATATAACTTTTGACTCCCCCAAAGTTTAACTACTCATAGCCTACTGTTGACTGGAAGCCTTACCAATAACATAGTTAATTAACCCCTATTTTATATGTTATGTGTATTACATAATGTATTCCTAAAATAAAGTAAGCTAGTGAAAAGAAAATGTTATTAAGAAAATAAGGAAGAAAAAATACATTTACAGTACTGTATTGTATTTAAAAATAAATCCACGTGTAAGTGGACCCATGTTGTTCAAACGCAGTTTGTTCAAGGGTCAACTGTATAGATAGTTAAAAATATGGTAGATAGACACACATACATATAGATAGAATGAACAAGTAAGCAAATGATAGAGTAAATGGTGAAAACACCAATAGGCGAATCTGAGTAAAGGGTAAATGAGTATTCTTTGTACTGTTCTTATTCTTACAACTTTTCTATAATTTTGAAAATATATCCAAATAAAACATTTTTTAAAATATAGCTCATGGGAGAGAAACAAGGTGGAGGAGTAGGAGACCTAAATTTCGTCTGGTCCCAGGAATTCAGCTAGATAGGGATCAAACCATTCTGAACACCTACAAACTCAACAGGAGATTGAAGAAGAGAATAGGAGCAACTCTCTAAACAGAAAAGCGACCACTTTCTGGAAGGCAGGACGTGCGGAGAAGTGAATCCGAGGCAATATTAGGGAAGATAGACGGTGGGGGAGGGGGACTCCGTCGGCCGCTTCTGGCAAGTGATAGAGCCGGGAGCACAAAATCGGAACTTTTAGAAGTCGGCTCCGCTGAGGGACGTCGCTCCAGTGGCTAAGCGGGGGGTGGAACCCTCGTGGGACAGTGTGGTCTCAGGACCCTTGGGGTCACAGAAAGACCGGGGGTGCCTGAGTGTGGCAGAACCCCCAGGTATTGGAGCGGGGAAGCCAGCTGCAGAGACGGAGCCGAGGAGCCGGCTCTCAGCTCGGGGTTGCCATAAACCATGATCCGTGGCACAGTCGGGACACTGCTCCTCCAGCAGGGACCCAACAAGCGGCAGATCCGGGGATACTCCCCTTCCTCCCCCGGGAGGAAGGGTGTGGGAGCGCACCGCAGGGATCTGCTGGGTTTGGAGACTCCACACAGGGTCGGGTGCCAGAGATAGAAATGCTCGGCTCACAGGCCGAGTGAGCATGGAGTGCGGCCGGAGACCGGGGAGACGGGAGCGATTGACTGCTTTTCTCTGGGGGCGCACTGAGGAGCGGGGCCCCTAGTTCTCGGCTCCTCCGGGACGGAGATTGGGAGGCCACCATTTTCACCCTGGTCCTCCAAAGCTATAGGGAAAGCTTGCAGGGAACAAAAGCTCCTGAGAGGAAACCCGAGCAGATTACTTAGCCCGGACCGGCAAGGGCGGGGCAATTCCGCCTCCGGCAAAGACATTTGGGAACCACAGCAACAGGTCCCTCCCCGAGAAGATCAGCAAGAACAGCCAGCCAAGACCAGGTTTACCAATCAATGAGAAAGGCAGAACTCCAGTGCTAGGGGAATACTGCACATAGAATTCACGGCATTTTTCCCCCTGATTCTTTAGTATTTTAAAGTTAATTTTTTTAATTTTCTTTTTCTTTTCTTTCTTTTTTTTTGAATTTTTCTTTTTCCTGTTTTCAGCCAACATTTTATCAATCCTTTTTCAAAAAAATCTTATTTTTCATTTTTAGAGTCATATTCTATCCCTTCATAGTAGTTAACCTTATTTTTGGTATATATATATATATATATATATTTCTCTCTTTAAAATTTTGGGATACAGTTTCTTCTAACAGACCAAAATATACCCTAAATCTCTAGTGTATGGTTGTTCTAGCCTCCTGCCTGATCACATTCTCTCCCTTTTTTTTTAATCCTCTTCTTTCTTTTTTCAACCAACTTCTAATCTTATCAATTCCTTTTATAAAATCTTTTATAATTTTCAACTTTACAGTCATATTCCATCCCTTCATTGTATTTACCCTTATTTTTATACATATATAAGTTTTTCTTTCTTTAAAATTTTGGGAGGCACTTTCTTCTAAAACGCCATTTAAAATACGCCCAAAATCTAGTGTGTGGCACTGATCTATGCACCAGCCTGATCATATTTGATCATATTCTGTTTTTTAAATCTTTTTCTTTTTCTTGTTTCTTTCTTTCCCTTTCTTTTCCCCCGGTTTCAGGTCTCTTCTGATTTGTTTAGTGTATATTTTTCTGGGGTCGTTGTTACCCTGTTAGCATTTTGTTCTCTCATTCATCTATTCTCCTCTGGACAAAATGACAAGATGGAAAAAAAATCACCTCAAAAAAAAAAAAAAAGAACAAGAGGCAGTACCGACTGCCAGGGACCTAATCAATACGGACATTAGTAAGATGTCAGAACTAGAGTTCAGAATGACCATGTTAAAGATACTAGCTCAGCTTGAAAAAAGCATGGAAGATATTAGAGAAACCCTTTCTGGAGAAATAAAAGAACTAAAATCTAACCAAGTCGAAATCAAAAAGGCTATTAATGAGGTGCAATTAAAAATGGAGGCTCTAACTGCTAGGATAAATGAGGCAGAAGAGAGAATTAGTAATATAGAAGACCAAATGATGGAAAATAAAGAAGCTGAGAAAAAGAGAGAGAAACAACTACTGGATCACGAGGGCAGAATGCGAGAGATAAATGATACCATAAGACAAAACAATATTGAAACAACTGGGATCGCAGAAGAAGAAGAAAGAGACAGAGGGGCAGAAAGTATATTGGAGCAAATTATAGCAGAGAACTTCCCTAATTTGGGGAAGGAAAGAGGCATCAAAATCCAGGAGGCACAGAGAATCCCCCTCAAAATCAATAAAAATAGGTCAAACCCCTGATATCTAATAGTAAAACTTACGAGTCTCAGAGACAAAGAGAAAATCCTGAAAGCAGCTCGGGAGAAGAGATATGTAACCTACAATGGTAGAAATATTAGATTGGCAACAGACCTAACCACAGAGACCTGGCAGGCCAGAAAGGACTGGCATGATATATTCTGAGCACTAAATGAGAAAAATATGCAGCCAAGAACACTATATCCAGCTAGGCTGTCATTGAAAATAAAAGGAGAGATAAAAAGCTTCCAGGACAAACAAAAACTAAAGGAATTTGCAAACACGAAACCAGCCCTACACAAAATATTGAAAGGGGTCCTCTAAGCAAAGAGAGAGCCTAAAAGCAGCATAGACCAGAAAGGAACACAGACAATATACAGTAACAGTCACCTTACAGGCAATATAAAGGCACTAAATTCATATCTTTCAATAGTTACCCTGAATGTAAATGGGCTAAATGCCCCAATCAAAAGAAACAGGGTATTAGATTGGATAAAAAAACAAGGCCCATCAATATGCTGTCTGCAAGAGACTCATTTTAGATCCAAAGACACCCCCAGTTTGAAAGTGAGGGGGTGGAAAACCATTTACCATGCTAATGGACACCAAAAGAAAGCTGGGGTGGCAATCCTTATATCAGACAAAATCGATTTTAAACCAAAGACTATAATAAGAGATGAGGAAGGACACTATATCCTACTTAAAGGGTCTATCCAACAAGAAGATCTAACAATTATAAATATCTATGCCCCTAACATGGGAGCAGCCAATTATATAAGCCAATTAGTAACAAAAGCAAAGAAACACATCGACAACAATACAATAATAGTGGGGGACTTTAACACCCCCCCTCACTGAAATGGACAGATCATCTAAGCAAAAGATCAACAAAGAAATAAAGACTTTAAATGAAACGCTGGACCACATGGACTTCACAGATCTGTTCAGAACATTCCATCCCAAAGCAACAGAATACACATTCTCCTCTAGTGTCCATGGAACATTCTCCAGAATAGATCACATCCTAGGTCACAAATCAGGTCTCAACCAGTGCCAAAAGATTGGGATATTTTCAGATCACAATGCTTTGAAACTAGTACTCAATCACAAGAGGAAAGTTGGAAAGAACTCAAATACATGGAGGCTAAAGAGCATCCTATAAAAGAATGAATGGGTCAACCAGGAAATTAAAGAAGAATTGAAAAAATTCATGGAAACCAATGAAAGTAAAAACACAACTGTTCAAAATCTTTGGGATGCAGCAAAGGTGGTCCTAAGAAGAAGGTATATAGCAATACAAGCCTTTTTCAAGAACAAGAAAGGTCTTGAATACACAACCTAACCTTCACTTAAAGGAGCTGGAGAAAGAACAGCAAATAAAGCCTAAACCCAGCAGGAGAAGAGAAATCATAAAGATCAGAGCAGAAATCAATGAAATAGAAACCAAAAGAACAGTAGAACAGATCAACGAAACTAGGAGCTGGTTCTTTGAAAGAATTAACAAGATTGATAAACCCCTGGCCAGACTTATCATAAAGAAAAGAGAAATGATGCAAATAAATAAAATCATGAATGAAAGAGGAGAGATCACAACCAACACCAAAGAAATATAAACAATTATAAGAATATATAAACAACTATATGCCAGCAAATTACATAATCTGGAAAAAATGGATGCATTCCTAGAGATGTATAAACTACCAAAACTGAACCAGGAAGAAATAAAAAACCTGAGCAGAGCTATAACCACTAAGGAAATTGAAGCAGTCATCAAAAATCTCCCAACAAACAAAAGCCCAGGGCCAGATGGCTTCTCAGGGGAATTCTACCAAACATTGAAAGAAGAATTAATACCTATTCTCTGAAACTGTTCCAAAAAATAGAAATGGAAGGAAAACTTCCAAACTCGTTTTAGGAGGCCAGCATAACCTTCATCCCAAAACCAGACAAAGACCCCATCAAAAAGGAGAATTACGGACCAATATCCCTGATGAACATGGATGCAAAAATTCTCACCAAAATACTAGCCAATAGGATCCAACAGTACATTAAAAGGATTATTCACCATGACCAAGTGGGATTTATCCCTGGTCTGCAAGGTTGGTTCAACATCTGCAAATCAATCCATGTGATACAATACATTAATAAAAGAAAGAACAAGAACCATATGATCCTCTCAATAGATGCAGAAAAAGCATTTGACAAAGTACAGCATCCTTTCTTGATCAAAACTCTTCAGAGTAGAGGGATAGAGGGTACATACCTCAATATCATAAAAGCCATCTATGAAAACCCACAGCGAATATCATTTTCAATGGGGAAAAACTGAGAGTTTTCCCCCTAAGGTCAGGAACATGGCAGGGATGTCCACTATCACCACCGCTATTCAACATAGTATTAGAAGTCCTAGCCACAGCCATCAGAGAACAAAAAGAAATAAAAGGCATCCGAATCAGCAAAGAAGTCAAACTCTCACTCTTTGCAGATGATATGATACTTTGTGTGGAAAACCCAAAAGACTCCACCCCAAAACTTCTAGAACTCATACAGGAATTCAGTAAAGTGGCAGGATATAAAATCAATGCACAGAAGTCAGTGGCATTCCTATACACCACCACCAAGACAGAAGAAAGAGAAATTAAGGAGTTGATCCTATTTACAATTGCACCCAAAACCATAAGATCCCTGGGAATAAATCTAACCAAAGAGGCAAAGAATCTGTACTCGGAAAACTATAAAATACTCAAGAAAGAAATTGAGGAAGACACAAAGAAATGGAAAAACATTCCATGCTCATAGATTGGAAGAACAAATATTGTGAAGATGTCAATGCTACCTAGAGCAATCTACACATTCAATGCAATCCCTATCAAAATACGATCCACTTTTTCCAAAGAAATGGAACAAATAATCCTAAAATTTGTATGGAACCAGAAAAGACCCCGAATAGCCAGAGGAATGTTCAAAAAGAGAACCAAAGCTGGTGGCATCACAATTCCGGACTTCCAGCTCTATTACAAAGCTGTCATCATCAAGACAGTATGGTACTGGCACAAAAACAGACACATAGATCATTGGAACAGAATAGAGAGCCCAACTCTATGGTCAACTAATCTTTGACAAAGGAGGAAAGAATGTCCTATGGAGAAAAGACAGTCTCTTCAACACATGGTGTTGGGAAAATTGGCCAGCCACATGCAGAAGAATGAAACTGGACCATTTCCTTACACCACGCAGAAAAATAGACTCAAAATGGTTGAAAGGCCTAAATGTGAGACAGGAGTCCATCAAACTCCTCTAGGAGAACACAGGCAGCAACCTCTTCGACCTCAGCCGCATCAACTTCTTCCTAGAGACATTGCCAAAGGCAAAGGATACAAGGGCAAAAATGAACTATTGGGACTTCATCAGATAAAAAGCTTTTGCACAGCAAAAAGAACAGTCAACAAAACCAAAAGACAACCGACAGAGTGGGAGAAGATATTTGCAAATGACATATCAGATAAAGGGCTAGTATCCAAAATCTATAAAGAACTTACCAAACTCAACACCCAAAGAACAAACGATCCAATCAGGAAATGGGCAGAAAACATGAACAGACATTTTTCCAAAGAAGACATCCAAATGGCCAACAGACATGAAAAAGTGCTCAACATCACTCAGCATCAAGGAAATCCAAATCAAAACCTCAATGAGATACCACCTCACACCAGTCAGAATGGCTAAAATTAACAAGTCAGGAAATGACAGATGCTGGCGGGGATGCGGAGAAAGGGGAACTTTCCTACACTGTTGGTGGCAATGCAAGCTGGTGCAGCCACTCTGGAAAACAGCATGGAGGTTCCTCAAAATGTTGAAAATAGAGCTACCATACAAACCAGCAATTGCACTACTGGGTATTTACCCCAAAGATACAAATATAGGGATTCAAAGGGGTATGTGCACCCCGATGTTTATAGCAGCAATGTCCACAATAGCCAAACTGTGGAAAGAGCCAAGATGTCCATCAACAGATGAATGGATAAAGAAGATGTGGTATATATATACAATGGAATATTATGCACCCATCAAAAGAATGAAGTCTTGCCATTTGCAATGACGTGGATAGAACTGCAGGGTATTATGCTAAGCGAAATAAGCCAATCAGAGAAAGACATGTATCATATGATCTCACTGATATGAGGAATTCTTAATCTCAGGAAACAAACTGAGTGTTGCTGGAGTGGTGGGGGGGTGAGAGGGATGGGGTGGCTGGGTGATAGACATTGGGGAGGGTATGTGCTATGGTGAGCGCTGTGAATTGTGTAAGACTGTTGAATCACAGACCTGTACCTCTGAAACAAATAATACATTATATGTTAAAAAAAAGAAGAAGAAGAAGATAGCAGGAAGGGAAAAATGAAGGGGGGGGAATCAGAGGGGGAGATGAACCATGGGAGACTATGGACTGTGGGAATCAAACTGAGGGTTCTAGAGGAGAGGGGGTGGGGGGATGGGTTGGCCTGGTGATGGGTATTAAAGAGGGCACGTACTGAATGGAGCACTGGGTGTTATACACAAACAATGAATCATGGAACACTATATCAAAAACTAATGATGTAATGTATGGTGATTAACATAACATAATAAAAAAAGAAAAAATAAATAAAGGTGGTTTCTGCAGCGGTCTTCCTTACCCCTAAAAAATAAAATAAAATAAAATATAGCTCATGATCCATCCCATCCTTAGAAGCCTTCCCTGTGGAGGTTCTCAGGGCTTCAGAATAGTTGAAGGATGTCACCTGTGGATTTGCATGTTTTGGCAAATGTGAACTCATCCCAATTATTTGTGGGAGATCTTCCAAGAGAAAAATAATTACTCAACAAGTATTTACTGTGTGCCAAGCACTGTGTTACATATATGCTGGGATAAAATGTGACTAAATTAAGCTTCTTGCCCTCAAGAAGTTCACAAATAGACATGTAAACTATGTGCCAAGTGCTATAATTACAGAAAGGCACAGGTTTTAGGAGAAGCCAGAAGAGGCATATTTTATTCAGCTACGTGTGGGGATCAGAGGTAGCAAAGGACTGTGGAGAAGTCAGGGAACATTTCCCAGGGAAGATTCTTGAGTTAAGCCTTAAAGGGGTTAGCCTGATGGACAATAAGAAGGGGGGAAGGACATTCTTAGAAGATAGAAAGAAATGAAAGAGGTAAGATAGTAGTCAAGAACACAGACTCTGGAACCAGATTTCATGGGTTCAAATCTCAAATCTGCCACTTATTAACTGCATGACCTTGTGTAAGTTAATTAGCCTCTCCCTGTCTCAGTTTCCTCATCTGTTACATGGAAATGATGACATTATCTACCATATAGGTTAGTTGCTGATGATTAAATTGTAAGAGATGATACGTTTAGGCTAGCTATGACCTGACACATAATAGGTGTCAAATAAATATGAGCTCAGTTCATATACCTTTCAGGAAACTAAAAGTTTCTGTCAATAGAATACAGGGTTCATGTCAGGGAATGTAGGGAGAAAGGAGGGAGGATGTGATGCCAACCTAAGGAATTCATACTTTAGCCTAAAGGCAATGGGAAGTTATTAAGTTTTAATGACTTGATTTAGTTTGTGTTTTAGAAAGGTCTTTCTGGCTTGGAGAATGAAGCAGGGTAAGAATAGAGGCAAGAAAACCAATGAAGAGTTCATTACATCAGTTCAGATGAGAGGAGATTAGAATCTGGGATACAGTAGTGAGGCAGAGAGCTATTGAGGAGGGAATGTATTCAAGAGTCATCATGGGAGTAGAAGTCGAGGCTAACTCCCAATGCCTGACTTGAACACCCTCCATCCTCTGAGATAAGGAATGGAGAAAGAGCAAGATTTGGGTGGTGGGGGATAGAAATGATGAGTTGAGTTTTCACCATGGTGAGCTTGAAGAGCCTGTGGGACATCCAAGTGGAGATGTCTAATAAAAGATAGGATGTGAGGATGCCTGGGTGGCTCAGTTAGTTAAGCTTCTGACTCTTCGTTTTGGCTCAGGTCATGATTTCAGGGTTGTGAGATTGAGCACCACGTGGGGCTCTGCACTCAGCGGGGAGTCTGTTTCCACTCTCCTCCTGCACCCCCCAAAGAAATAAATAAAAATCTTTAAAATAATTTAAAAATGTAAAAAAAAAATTAAAAAGATAGGATGTACAAGTTTGGGATTTGCTATTAGTTAAGACTCACAAAGCAAATTCTACCATTTTGTACCTGTGTGGCCTTCAACTCTCTATATGCCTTTGCTGAGCCACCATTTCCTCCACTATAAGATGATTGTAATAATTAAAATGCCCTGGTATAAGTGAAAATCACTCAATAAGATATAAAGTATGATGCAAATGCCAGGTATTTTTCTTTTGGGGAGGGCTGACACAAAAATCTTACTTTTAGATCATCTCTTAGTAAACTTCAGGAAACTCTTCCCCTCTGAGACAATAAAAAGTTTCAAGAATGCATAGGAACAACCCTGCCTGTCCTAAATGTGTGTTTTTCTCTCTTCCTAATTTATCTAGACTAAAAATAGGTCAGAAACTTGAAAGTACATCTTCAATGGGCTGGAAGGAGCCAAAGCTTAAGCTTGGACTACAGAGACCAGAACTTGAGGTAGAATTTAAAAATTCTAGAGGTATGTCATCTGAATTGACATCTGGCCAATTTCTAGACACAATGGTTAAAGTTCAGACCCTAACTAGAAGCAACCTTGCAAGACCTTTTGCAATGTGCTTGGTTCTCATCTCCCTTTATGGAGATAGGTGTGGTTTGTAACTACAGATGCCATATAGCAGACACCCTAATTCTCTGTACCACAAACCTTTCTCTGCAAATCCTTAGGGGCTTGTCTGCGAAAATTGTACCCTTGTTTTAATGGCCTTGCCTCATAACTTTCTTATGGAAGTCCTCACAAGCCCCCAGATTCTTTTAGAACAACAGATACAGAATTAGCTATTCAGGTTGCAAAATTGACTTTATTTGTAGAAAATGGGAGTATATAGTCTCTCCCTGGGGAGAGAGCATACAGTCTTTCTATTTAGCTCAGATTGTCAGACATTCACTTATTAACTGGTATTTTATTGGGCTTATATTATTATTGCGTCCCGAGACTTTGTGACCCTGATCTCTGAATCAATCATCTTTGAATCTATGGACTCAAACAAATACACGATTTTCTCAAAGTCTCTGTCATTCTCTATGTGAGTGATAAGGAGTTTCAATTTTCTCACCTGTAAAATAGAAACGTTAATACTAATCTCACAGGGTTGTTGTGAGAACTAAATGAGAATATAAATTGAAAGTGTCTACCCTCCTCATTCATTCAAAAAATATTTACTGAGAACCTACTATGTGCCAGATACTGCTATACGCATTGAGGATACACCAATGAACAAAGACAAATATTTCTACCTGTATGGAGTTGATACTATAGTGAGGGAAGTTTGAGAAACAACAAAGTAAGTAAAATATATAATATGACAGAGGTGATATGGAGAAAAAAAAGAGGATGGGCACTAGTAAGTGCCAGAGTTGGAGATCATCATGCAATAGATGCGTCATAAATGGTAGTTATTTCTGTTAGGTGTCTCTGGTTTCTATACTTCAAGCATATTATTTTTTTTATTTTTTTTAACAAGCATATTATTTTGATACAGAACTCAAGTGCTTGCAACAGTTCAAAGACATATATGAAAATCTAATTATGGATCAGGGATGCACTAGGTTTTGGGGGTATAATGGTGAATAGGGCATAATCCATAGTCACAAGGATCATTTCAATATTTGTAGTAAGTGGTCAGACATGGAGTGAGCCGGGCAGAGGGTAGACAAGAGTTAGCACAGTTAATAGTCAGGAAAGCCTTTCTGAAGGTACTGATGCCTAACCTGAGACTCAAAGTCTCAGAGGAAAGGAATTGGAAAGGGTGAACTTGGCAGAAAGAATTAATCAAAGCAAAGTCATGAGGCCATGGACTTGTGAGGTGAATTAAGAAGGAACTACATGAAGTTCAGTGGATATAGAGTGGCAGGAGAGGAAGCCAGAGAAGTAGGCACAAGTCAGGAGGACATGGAGATTCAGATCATGGATATCACTCAGAGGACAACTGGAAGATAATGGAACAACTAGAAGTTTGTGGGTAGGGAAATTATGTGGTCAGATTTACATTTTTGAAGGATTACTTTGTACAAAGGAGAAAGTAAAAGAAAAGAGATCATGCTGGCTGCAGTTTGTAGGATAGATTACAAGGAAGTCAAACTTAGATGCAAGGAATCCAGATAGGACACTACTATAAAAGTCCATGTAGGAGAGGAGATGAAAGAATGATTGCAGGAGGTAGAGAGGAAAAGATGGATTTGAAAAATATTTAACGAGTAAAAGTAGAAGGCCTTAATGGCTAATTCAATAAAGAATGAAAACTCAAGAGTGGCTTCCAAGTTTCTGGCTTGGGTTGATGGTAGTGCTATAATGAGAAGTACAGAACAAAGGATGGATTCCCTGGAAAAATATCATGAATTCAATTTTGGACACTCTAAACATGATTCATTGGCTTATTTCCAGAAGATACTTTTTTGAGATTTGGTATACTTTAAAGTTTTTAGTCAGGCATACCTGGGTCCAGACTATAATATGGGGGTAATAATAAAAATTTACCTCATAAGATGATAAAGAAGATAAAAATAATCTAGTGCATATGAATTGCTTAGCACAATCCCTAACATTGTAAATTCTAAGTATAGATTAGCTATTATTATTGGCCTCTTTCTTTTTTTAAAAAAGATTTTATTTATTTACTTGACAGAGAGAGACACAGAGAGAGAGGGAACGCAAGCAGGGGGGAGTGGGAGAGGGAGAAGCAGGCCTCTGTGGAGCAGGGAGCCCGATGTGGGGCTCAATGTGGGGCTCGATCCCAGGACCCTGGGATCATGACCTGAGCCAAAGGCAGATGCTTAACGACTGAGCCACCCAGGTGTCCCTTAGCCTCTTTCTTATCTGAGCTCAGATCACACCCTCCACATCTACTCAACTCCCCTAAGTTTGCTTTTCAGGTTTTCTAGCTGACTTGCTTCTGACCTCTTAGCATACTCCTTTGAGAGCTGCCCCGTGAATTTCTACAATCTGCATTAATCATCCTGTTTACTTTCTAGTTTCTTCATGGTTTTGAAAAGAGCTTCATCTTTATTCTGCACATGTTTTCCTGCTGAGTCACCATCTCAGGCTCCCCTTGACCTTCAGATCACCAAGATTCATAGTGCTTGCTTAGAAAGAATTTTAAAAGGTATTTCTCTCCAGGTAAAAGTCTACTTGGGATCACAATGAGCATTAAATGCCCCCTCTATCATCTGATAATTTGTTACTGGATGAGACTGCCCAGTGCAACGATTTTTGATGATGACAGCTACCGTACATTTAGCACCTATTAGGTCAGGGGCTTGAGATTTATTCTTCCATTTCATCCCTATAAACCTTATGAGGTAGGTGCTTGTATTATCCCAGTTTTGTTGCCAGAAGCTAATGTTTATTGAGCATTTACATGATACCAGGTACTGTGTTAAGCACTTTGTATGCATTAACTTATTTAATTCTCCTACCATCTGAAAATCTAAGTACTATTATTAGCCCCATTATTCAAATGAACAAACCAACCTCTGGACAAGTTAAAGTAAGATGCTTAAGGTCACATAGCTGATAGTGGCAGATTTGGGATTGAAATACCGGTGTGTTTGCCACTTTTTTCTTTCTTTTTTGAGTGTGTTTACTTTTATGCCCTGCGGCATGCCACAGTAGACAAGGAAAGGAAGGCCTGAGGAGTGGAAGTATATGAGTACTCATATTGGATAGGATGAGTAGCTGAGGGTGCTGTATATCTTTGTATTGAAAGACAAAATTAATTTGATTTCTCGGTTGGCTTTACTTGTAAGGTAATGATTAGGAAATAAAGTTAAGAGGGCTGGCATTTAAAATTCTTTCCTCAGCTCCTTCCCACTTCTCACCCCCAAACCAAACACATGTTAAAACTTCTGAAGTCAAGGGGTATCTGGGTGGCTCAGTCAGTTAAGTGGCTGCCTTCGGCTCAGGTCATGATCTCAGGGTCCTTGGATCGAGCCCCACATCTGGCTCCTTGCTCAGCGGGGAGCCTGCTTCTCCCTCTCCCTTTACCTGCCTGCCACTCCCTCTGCTTGTGCTCTCTCTCTCTGTGTGTATGTCAAATAAATAAATAAAATCTTTAAAAAAAGCCAAAAAAACTTCTGAAGTCAATAATCACATTGAAGTGGGAAGGAAGAAACTATAATATAGCCCACTGTCCTAATGCAAGAATTTTCATTTTCTATAGTCCTTTCTAGGCTGTGTCCATATTAAGTCAATTTTACCTGGTTGTAACTATTTTGAATTTTGCTTTATTCATTTAACATTATGAATTGAACATTTCATCATTCTTGTTTCATTTATTGGTGGACCCGAGCATACATCAAATTGTTCAGCATTAAAATTATTTCCAGTTTTTCACTAGTTAAAGTAATACTGCACTGACAATCTCTGTGTCTATAGACTTTTGTTTTCCTTCTACTGAAGTCTGTCTTTAGGATAGAATTCCCAGAGAGGCATTGCAGTGTCAAAGGGCAGGAACATAATTATGGCTCTTGATGCAAATTACCAAATTGTTTTCCCAAAGGATCAGACCTATTTGCATTGCAGTTGTAAGAGTGCAAGCTCATCACTGGCAGACAGGTTTATTAGTTGCAATTTTTCTTTCCATGTTTTAAATTTAGTCTTAATCTTTATTGTTTCTATGATTAGATACATACTCAAGATAGTGTGAAGGTGGCAGTAAAATAAAAGTTACAAATAAGGAATGAAATAACTGGCTACAATTTAAAATCCCTTTCAGGGCTTAATATCCAAAATATATAAAGATCTCATATAACTCAATAACAATAGAAAAAATAAAAATTTGATTAAAAAGTGAACAGAGGATCTAAATAGACATTTTTCCAAAGAAGAAAAACAGATGGCCAACAAATACATGAAAAGATGCTCAACATCACTAATCATCAGGGAAATGCAGATTAAAACCACAATGAGATATCACTTTACACCTGCAGGATGGCTAAAATAAAAACACAAGAAATAACAAATGTTGGGTGAGGATGTGGAGAAAAAGGAATCCTCATGTGCACTGTTTGTGGGAATATAAATTGGTGAATATATTTACATTTATAAATATAAAATGGGAAAAAGTATGGAAGCTCTTCAAAAAATTAAAAATAATTTATAAGAGTGCCTGGGTGGCTCAGTCTGTTAAACATCTGCCTTCGACTCAGGTCATGATCCCAGAGTCCTGGGATTGAGCCCCTCATGGGGGAATCCCTGCTCAGCAGAGAGTCTGCTTCTCCCTCTTCCTCTGCCCCTCCCCCCAACTTGTGCACTCTTTCTCTCTCAAATAAATAAAATCTTTAAAAATAGTGTATAGAATTGTCGAATCAATATGCTGTACACCTGAAACTAATATAACATTGTATGTCAATTACACTTCAATTTAAAAAATGAAAAAAATAGAACTACCATATGATCCAACAACTCCACTACTGAATATCTATCTGAAGAAAATGAAAACACTAATTTGAAAAGATATATGCACCCCTATGTTCATTGTGCCATTATTTACAATAGCCAAGATATGGAAGCAAACTAAGTGTCCATCAATGGATAAATGGATAAAGAAGTATATACACACATATATACAATGGATATATATATATATATATATATATATACACACACATATACACAATGGAATACTATACGTCCAAATAAAAGAATGAAATCTTGCCATTTGCAAAAACATGGATGGACCTTGAAGGTATTATGCTAAGTGAAGTAAGTCAGACAGAGAAAGACAAATATCATGCAATTTCACTTATATGTGAAATCCAGAAAATGGAACAAACAAAACAAAACAAAACAAAATCCCGATTCACAAATACAGAGAACAGATTGGTGGTTGCCAGAGAGAAGGGGGGTTGAGTGAAAGGGCCCAAGAAGTAAAAACTTCCAGTTATAAAATAAATGTCATGGGTATGTAATGTACAGCATGGGGAATACGCTCAATAATATTGTATTAACTTTGTATGTTGACAGATGATAACTAGATTTATTGCAGTGATCATTTCACAACGTATATGAATGTCAAATCACTATGTTGTACATCTGAAATTAATATAATATTGTATGTCAATTGTACCTCAATAAAAATAATACTTACAATAACAAAAAATAAAATAAAATCCCTTTAGGGATATTCGTGTCCATGAGGGTCTCACAGCAGGCCGGCTTTTCAGTTCTCTTCAGATCCATTTTTCCATAATGAGATGGTAAGTAGAAATATGGCCAGCCTGGCAGGTGTCCCAGTTGGGAAGGTAAAATGGAGAGTGGGGAGAGACATCAGCAGTGTTGGGAGACTTGGTGCGTGGCACATGTAATCAGGACATAGAAGGCAGAATCATAGTTTGATGATGAACTGAGAAGACCACTGGCACCAGAGTTTCCTTTATTCTGTAACTGGCCCAGTGGTACCTCCCTCATACAGAAACTAATTTGTAGTCAGACTAATTAGAATCAAGAAGTAGTACTGGCAACATAGAAGGAAAGTCCAGACCTGCTGCTCCTAGGAAAAATGGAAGACAGAATAATAACAACTCTTATTTAGACAGCTCCTTCCATGTGCCCAGTATTGTATAAAATGCTTCCCCCAGTTCATTTCCAATCCTCACAGCAACCCTAGGAGGTGGGTAAAATTAAGCCAACTTTTCAGATGAGGAATCTGTGGCTCAGAGAGGTTGATAGCATAAGTTCTAGAGCTAGAGTGCCCGGGTTGGTGACCTGGCTTCCCCATTTACTAGGTATGTGATATTAGGCATGTTACTTAACTTGCCTGCCTTTCAGTTTCTTCTGCTTATAAAAGAAGAAGAAAAAACCTCCATGCACTGTTGGTGGGAATGTAAATTGGTGCAGCCACTGTGGAAAACAGTATAGAGATTCCTCAAAAAAATTAAAAATAGAAACGCCATATGATCCAGTAATTCCACTACTGGGTATTTACCCAAAGAAAATGAAAACACCAGTTCAAAAAGATACATGTGCCCCTATGTTTACTGCAGCACAATTTATAATAGCTAAGATATGGAAGCAGCCCAAGTGTACATCAATTAATGAATGGATAAAGAAGGTGTGATATATAGATATAGATATATTTATATATTGAAATATTACTAAGCCATCAAAAAGAATGAAATCTTGTCATTTGCAACAACATGTATGGACCTCCAGGGTATACTGTTAAGCGAAATAAGTCAGACAGAGAAAGACAAATACCATATGATTTCACTCATATGTAGAATTTAAAAAACAAAACAAATGAACAAACAAAGAGAAAAAGAGAAACAAAAAAACCCCACCAGACTCTTAAATATAGAGAACAAATAGGTGGTTATCAGAGGGCAGATCTCTGGGGTGAATAGGTTAAATATATAAAGGGGATTAAGAGTATACATCTTGCGATAAGCTCTGAGTAATGTATAGAGTTGTTGAATCATAAAAAATAAAAATAAAATAACCTTAAAAATTCAAAACACTACTTCTCCATTCATTCCTTTGAAAAGTTTAATCAAGATGATATTACTCTGACTTTATTAATAATTATTTAAGATCTGCTGGAAAACTAGGTAGCTATACTAAACAACCTAGGAAATTTGTCATATTTAAATAGATCTTCAGCAATTCCTTATATTTTAACTAGATGTTACTCAAAAACATTAAAAGAATGATGGACTTTTGGAGAGCAATTTGACAACCTTGATCAAAATATTAAGTGTGTGTATTTGTGACCCAGCATTCTCATATCTCTATAAATTTATCCTATCTTAAAGCACTATGTATAAAAGTATCCTAAAATGTAAGTATGAAAGTGTTTGTTGCAGCATAGTTTGCAACATAAATAATTGGAAGCTTAAATGTCCATCCATATTGGGGTAATTATTAAATTATTGTACAGCCAAATAATGGAATACTCTATACCCATTAAAAAGAATAAGATAGATCCAAATGTACTGACATGAAAAGATGTCCGTGATATATCACAAAATCAAAAAAGCAAATTGTAGAAGAGTGTTTATGTGTTTTTTTTTTCCTAAAGATAGGTATCTATATATGTTTGTGTATTCATAGAAACAGGTCTGGAAAGGATATAGAACAAAATGTTTTCACATTTACTTCAGGGTGGGGTTGGGTGGGAATATGAAGATTTCTGTACTGTTTACATTTCTTTTACAAGGATTTTCTATTACTCTTGTAATTAAAAATAAATATTTCCAAAATAATTAAAAAGAAGATAGTAATAGAAGAACCTACCTTATAAGGTTGTTTGCAAGGATTGAAGAAAACAATATAGACAAGGTGCTTTGCATAGTTACTGACACATAGTAAGCACTCAAAAGGTCTGAGGTGTGATCATTATTATTTCCCAAGATGCCATAGTAAATAAAGAGAAGAACTTGGATTTTTAACCCAGGTTTGCTGTCCACCAAACATCCTCTCTTCATTAAACCAAAGAGCCCACTTAGAACTTGTATATGTTGCTAGGAAACCCTGTTGAGCCATCCAAACTGTTTGCTTATACTCTGATTCTCCTAGTGAACCACATGCAGTGGCAATGTTGGGATTTAAGACTCATCCCCTAGCTCTTGTGGAGCACCACCTTTTCCCCAACAGAAAAGACCACTTCATCCTTCTCTACATCCATTAAGCTTGGATTAGTGGCTCACTGGGAAATAGTAATTTCACACTAAGAAAGCCAACATCCTCTGTTCTATGTCCAAATATAATTCTGCCAGGGCTGAGAGAAGCTTCTATTCTGTTCTATTTTCCTTTCTTGAAGCCCGGAAGTTGTATTTAGGCTCAATTTTAAATCCCTAACCTAGAGTCTTGCCTCAGATCAAGCATAATGAGTAAAGCAATATTTCAGGGGAGAGAAGATTCTGCTAATAGCTAATCATGAATTAACACTTATTAAGCACTTAAAAATGTTTAGGTACTATTCTCAACTCTTCACATTCATTTCTACATTTAATCTTCACAATAAACCTCTATGGTGGGTTCCATTCCTATTTGATAGAGGAAGAAACTAGGCACAGTGGTTAAGTAACTGGCTAAGGGCACTTAACTAGTAAATGCAAGTGCTAGGATTTTATTTAATCCAGGGCCCTAGAGCCCACACATACAATCACTATACACTACTGACTCTCATTAATGCTAAAGGGCTAATTAATAGGCAGAAGCTAATCTTAACCTCTAGCACAGTGCCTGACACATAGAAAGCATTTATTATATAATTTTGGAATGGTGAATGAACTGTTCAGTATTTATGCCTCTTTACCATGCAACCCAGTAATAATTGTGCATTTAATCAAATAAATTAGACTTATACTATTAATCTAATTATCAAATTAAACTATTTGCCTGGATTAGCCTTCAGTATGGCTCCATGTAATTTAATCATATTTTCAAAATGCACAGCAAGGCCATTCATTCATCCTTCATTGATTGAGAATACCTCCTAGAAACCAAGCCCCCACGTGATCTCTAGCAATACAGAGATAGGCACGAGAACTCAACAGTCTAGTGGAAGAGACATACATATATAGAAATACAAATGATACTATCTGATCAGAAGCATTGAAAGGGAGAGAAACTGGAAGAACGTAAGAGGAAAACTAAGTGTGAACATATAGTGCTTTTGCTGCCCAAAATGTCTTCTTCTGGTAACAGATCTTATCACACCTAGATGGGTACATCACCCATTTTATATGTCAACTTAATGCCCAAATAGCTGGTAAAACATTATTTCTGTGTGTGTCTGAGAGGTTGTCTCTGGAAGAGATTAGCACTTTTTATCAGTAGACTGAATAAAAATCACCCTCACCAATGCCTATGGGTATCAACCAACCTGTTAAGGGTCTGAATAAAACAAAAAGGCAGAGGAAGGGCAAATTTGCTATTGACTGAGCTGGGATATCACTATTTACTCCTGTCTTTGGACATCAGTGCTCCTGGCTCTCAGACCTTCTGGCTTGGACTGAATTATACCGCCAGCTTTCCTGGCAGCAGATAGACCATGGGACTTCTCACCTCTCTGTTTCTCTGGAGAACCCTAATACACCTGGCTACTTGGAGAATTCTCCTTCTCTGGTTACTGGTTCAGGAATGGACTTAATTCTGGAAGTTTTGCTAGAACTATTGGGAAAGTGGGTCTATGTTTCTACTGGGGTTGCTAAGTGGCAAAATGCAAATCTGTAGCTCTTTGTGGCTATCTTGGCCACCATGTAGGGAGAGCCTACTGGAGAACTGAGTCAACATAGAGAACATCAGAACTAAGAGAAACAGATTGCTGATGACATTATTTGAGCACCTGATCTAGCTATGCCTAAAGTTACTCCTGTGCTTTTCAATTAGTATCAGTAACTCCTTTTTTAGCCTAAGTTTTATTTGTGTTATATTTCTGTTACTTGTGAGCAAAAGAGTCCTGATTTATACAGACGTATATCTAGACTGTGTGTGTGTGTGTGTGTGTGTGTGTGTAAGTGCATGCATGCACACATGTGTGCATGTTGGTTAGTTGAGGAAGGCTTCCTGGAAGAAGTAAGGCCTCGGCTAAATCTTAAAGTTTTGGTAGAAGTTGCCTAAAGCAAAGGCAAATGTAAGCTAGGTAGAGAGATGGTATGAGTAAAATTAGGGAGGTAGGATATACCACAAAATGAGGGTAGTGGGGATAGGGTTTGGTATGGCCAGAGGGTAAAGTAAGAGAGGAGGGAGAGGCAAAGCTGGAGAGCAGGACAGGGGCCAGTTTTTGGAGCATCTGGAATGCTATGTTAAGAAGATGGCAATTATGTAGAATGTAGAAAAAGGCAATATTCCTTTTCTACAGTGCAGCCACATTTTTACATTTTTTCCTCTTCTTATTATTAGTTCTTCAGTAACATGTACCAATAAACAGCATCAATGTAAAAAGCTTTATGCTTGGAATTTGGTCAATCTCAGGGTTCTTTTTGGTTCTGAATCACTAGAGGACCCTCTTTGTGATATCCTATTTGCTGGCTGCTCTAGGGGAGGCAATCCTTATCTTCCATTCCATGATTAAGAGATATATCCAGGTGGTTGCCAGAGGAGAGTTGGGGTGGGGTGAATGAAATGGGTGAAAGAAATCAAAGGTACAAACATCTAGTTATAAAATAAATAAGTCATGGGGATGTAATGTACAGCATGGTGACTAAAGTTAATAATACTGTATTGCATATTTACTAAGAGTAAAATCCTACAAGTTCTTATTACAGGAAAAAAGTTGTAACTATGTATGGTGGTGGATGGTCACTAGACTTATTGTGGCAATCATTTCTCACTGATACAAAGGGTCAATCAGTATATTGTACACCTGAAACTAATACAATGTTACATGTCAATTATGCCTCAATTAAAAAGGAGATATATCAAGAGACCAACAGAAAGTTCTTTCTCATATGACCAAAAATGCCTTTGGTCTTTCAGGCCCAGGGTCACATGTTAATGAGGATCAAACATCAACTATGTTCATGCCTTATACTAAACACTGGGGAGAGAACTGAAGAATCAGACATGGTTTATGCCCTCAAGGAACATCCAGGCCAGGGGAGGAGATAATTATGATCAAATATGATCAGGGCCACAATGGAGTGATATAAAGGGGGCAGTTGTGAACATCAAGAAAGAATCGCTTAGAGGTATCAAGGAACATTTCTTTTATAAGCATAACTTTTAAACTGACTTGAAGAAAGAGTAGGGATTTGCCAAATGGACAAGGATGAAATGGAGGGTCTTCCAGGCAGGAAGAAAAGTTTGTGGAAAGGCATAGACGTACAAGAGAACAGGTTGAGCTTGGAATAACTGCCCATAATTTGGTATCTCTGGAGATGCAAGTGTGTGGGGGGGGTGGTTGGGACAGAGTTGGGGTGGCATGGGAGAAAGGTGCCAGCTATGTAGGCAGGGGCCACATAAGAAGGATCTTAGTCAAGGGACTTAGATTTTATTCAGTAAACAATGGGAAACCATTGAAAAAAAATTAAATAGAAGAGTGACATCGAGTTTGTGCTTTAGAAAGAGTGCCCTGGCTGCAAAGTGCTACAAAGCAGAGAATGAATTGGAGGCATCTGGGCAGAACTGCAGCATCAGAGAGCCCAGTTAGGAAGCAGTTCTAGTGGTCTAGGTGTGAGATGATGATGGAGTGGCAGCAAATATGGAGAGAGTGGATGGATTTGAGAGCTATTTTAGGACTAGAAATGACAGGGCTCCATGACTGAGTGGTTGTCAGTGATGTGGGAAGAAAGAGGGAGTTAAGTATGATGGCCAGGTTTCTGAAGTTTAATCTAAACCTGTGAAAGAGAAAACACTGAAAGCGTCCTATGTATTAGAACATCAAGTAACTGTCAGGTTCCTAAGAGTTGTTCCAGAGTACTCTTTCTTTAGCAATCTGAGCTGCCAGACCCTCAGAGAAAGGAGCCAGGCATTCCCAAATTTGAACATTGGTTCTTTTGTGTGGCTTTGTTCATGTCTCTATATGAATGGAGGTTTGTATGTGTACACATCTAGGCACATGTACCTGCCTGGAACTATCTCCCCCAAACAAAGTAGTTGGAGAAATGAATCCTTTTCAGAAGCCCATTTGATACTCCCGGACAAAGGCATTTGGTTGTTCTTTCCTCTTTGGGCTAGGTCATTTTAGATTCACACCAAAACAAGATGGTTTCCTCTTTAGCTAATATTTCATAAATGGGGTTCATTTTTACTTAGTCTGAAGTAAAAATAAACTATGAAAGAAAGAAAGTGAGCATATCTAAATCGATATTTTGAGTGTCTGTTGCCAACTTCTCCAGAGCTTCATCAAAACTGTAGTGGGTTCTTTGTTTTGCTCAAATGCAAATTGATGTACCTCCTCTGCATCTATAGGAGAGCAAGATGATGGAAAGTTTCTGAAAGCAAAAAGGCTGGTTTTGTGTTTGTGCACGTGATTTTTTCCTTCCATAGATGGAAGAGTTGAGGTAAGAGCTTAATATGTACCAAAAATATTATTTTATTAATGACCAAGGAGCAATGAATGGCTCACAGAAAACAGCATTTGAGAAATAGAACAGATTGGCTAACCCACAACTCAAAGCAAGGGGTGGCCCCTATCTGAGCTGGGTACCAAGAAGGGGTCACATTCGAGCCCACATGTTGGGTCTGAGCAGTTCATCCGATTTTCACCTTCTTGATATGAAGGAATCGATCCCTGGCTGAAACTCCTCTAGAGCAATGGCAAACATTCATTACAGCTCAGCTGAGCCTGTACAAGATGACTGATTTTGCCAATGGCAAATTGAGGTTTTCCAATTGGGCTGACATTAATGTGAACTTAGAACACAAACCAACTCCTGCTCCAACAAGCCTTCCCAGAGAGCACCAACCACCACAGATGGCAGTCTCTTACACACACACACACACACACACACACACACACACACACAAGCTGTCCAGATTTGTCAGCTCAAGGATGAAGAGGCTCTACTCTATAGTCTCAAACAAAAGACCATGCCAAAATTCTGAGATTCCATGAGACAATTGATATTTTTTTCTGGGTGGATAAAAGCATAGCATGATCCGAATGGGATACCTTGGCAATAGGAGGAATCTTTATAAAGTTACCCAAGGAGAAACTAAAACTCCATATTTCTTTAACATCATGTACTTACAAGGATTTATTTAACTAAAATAGTTAAATAAAGCTATAGTACTTTGTATACTAATTTTATAGTCACTTTAACGCAAAAGAAACAGGCCTTAACCATAAAATCTTTCACTAGCCCTACGCAAAATTCTGCAGGAATCAGACTCTTTAGTAGGATAGTCTACTTAAAATTGTCTTTTGTTGTACTCCCCCAACACACCCTCAGATGTAGAGCTAGGTTGGAGGGAGGAGCTTGCTATTGTTTTCATGCAATCTGTATATGAATAATACCTGAAACATTAGACTTTGTTTCCCTCTCCACTGATAATTATCATTGCCCCAGATCTCTCCTCTGTGAGAAACATTCAGAAGAGCTAGGGTAATTATTGGGCAGGGTGGGGATAAATGGAGAAGGGAAGGAAGAGGAGCCATAGAAATCCAAGAAGAATAGTCCAGAAGATTTAATTGATGAGATTAAAAATGGACAACTTTTGATATTATTTATGAAAAAAATCTCTTTCATTAAAAAATGCTCTGGGTCCCATTTTGCCTGTGGGTCCCCTGGTCCAGGAATAATTGGGGCCCACCAATATTCAATTTTCCAGGGAAGCATGGATGGATGATTAGTAAAGCAATGAATCTATTTTCCCATTGGTTTCACCTATAAGATGGTGACTTTTATTCTCTTACCTTATTTTTCCCAAGACTGTGATGAAATAAAGAAGATGACTTGATAAAAATTCACTGAGTACGTGCCATAAAACACTAGGTAACAATTACAAAACACAGGTTAGATTTCTCTAATGTGATAATTTGCCTATGACAAATGAGAACTTCCCTAGTCAGTAAATAATCTGTAAACACTCTCTGAGCCAGAACAGAAATGGTTTCTTAAATGGTGACTGCTAGTACACACACAGGAAGAAGGAAGTCTGTGGCTCCAGGTGGAAGAAAAGGTACAGAAATGGGATTAAGCAGCCTTTCCAGGTAGAGCCTGCTTTGAGGGGAGAAGGGCAACGATTATTGTGATATAACTATGGGAAGATGGCCTCAAAGCCTAATTCAAGGAGTGTTCTTCATTCTCTCTCTGTCTCTTTCCTGAAGACACTCAGATCAAACTCCCTTCAGGATCATATGGAACTTGGGCCTAATACCCACACATACTTTCTTTTAAAAATTTTTTTCCCATCTTGTTTTATTTTATTTTTCTAATTTTAATTCCATTTAATTAATAGACACCGTTATATTAGTTTCAGGTGTACAAGATAGTGCTTCAACAGTTCTATACATTACTCAGTGCTCATCATGACCAGTGCAATCCTTAATCCCCATCACCTATTTCACTCATTCCCCTCATCCATCTACCCTCTGGTAACCACTAGTTTGTTCTCTAGAGTTAAGAGTCTGTTTCTTGGTTTCTCTCTCTTTTTTTCTTCTGTTCATTTTTCCCCTTAAATTCCACATATGAGTGAAATCATATGGTAGTTGTCTTTCTCTGACTTATTTCACTTAGCATTATACTCTCTAGCTCCATCCAAGTTGTTGCAAATGGAAAGATTTCATTCTTTTTTATGGCTGAGTAATATTCCTGTGTGTGTGTGTGTGTGTGTGTGTGTGTGTGTGTGTGTGTGTTTATATCACATCTTCTTTGTCCATTCATCTATCAGTGGACACTGGGGCTGCTTCCATAAAATGGCTATTATAAATAAACATAGGAGAACATATATCTTTTTGAATTAATGTTTTTATATGTTTTTGAGTAAATACCCAGTAGTGGAATTACTGGATCATATGGTAGTTCTTTTTTTAACTTTTTGAGGAAACTCCATACTGTTTTCCACAGTGGCTGCACCAGTTTGCATTCCCACCAACAGTGCAGGAGGGTTCCTTTTTCTCTACAACCTTGCCAACACTTGTTGTTTCTTGAGTTTTTTTATTTTAGCCATTCTGACAGGTGTGAGGTGTTATCTCATTGTGGTTTTGATTTGCATTTCCTTGATGATGAGTGATGTTGAGCATCTTCTCATGTGTCTGTTGGCCATCTGGATGTCTTCTTTGGAGACAGATGTGCACACAGAGATGTTTATTCAATCAGTGCTGTGTTAATAGGCCCATATAGGGTTGCCTGGGTGGCTCAGTCAGTTAAGCATCTGACCCTGGCTCAGGTCATGATCTTAGGGTCCTGGGATTGAGCCTCATGTCAGCAAGGAGCCCCACTCAGCAGGGAGTCTGCTTGTCCTTCTCCCTCTGCCCCTCCCCCTGCTCCCTCTCAAATAAATAAATAAATAAATAAATAAATTCTTAAAAAAAAAACAGAAATAGGCCCATATAGACATTCAGGAGACAGTATGGAATATATAAGTAGATGGAAGACACACAAACTATGTAGAAATAACACCTATCTCATCTACTCTCAAGTTTAGAACAAACAGAAACACAGAAAACAGAGAGGCAGAGAGGAAAAATATCTGTTTATTACTGTTAAGAGCTGGATTGGTGGATAGGGAATATATAGGCAATAATAATAGGCTTCCTAATACTCTTCTCACTTAACTAGACAGAATTTTTAACTCCCCCAGGGGTGGAGAAACAGGCCAAGTGAGTTATTCTAGCAGAAGTTCTCCCAAGTGGAAACATGAAGAGAGCAGAATGGAGGATTCCAATCACTTGCCTCCCTTGCAAAAGAGGAAAATACAACAGAGACATGATTTAAAAAGTTATCACAGGATGCTTCTCCAGGCTCCTTGCCTTGTAATCCTGGTTTTACCACTTCCTGGCTCAGTTGGAAACTCACTCACTTTTCATTTGGAAAACAGTTAAAAACACCTACTTTGCAGGTCATTGAAATCATTGCAAATAATGTATGGAAAGTCCTTGCAGAATGCCTAGCATTTAGCCGTTGTTCTCTCAATCTAGGGCAAATTAAACTCACTGAATGAATGAATTGTTACATTTTCTGTTGAAACATCATTTCAATAATATATGTGAGCTCTTTAAATAAAAACATGTTATGTCCATATAACCAAAAGCAATCTATAGCTATAATGCAATCTCTATCAAAATTCCAATGGCATTTTTCACAGAAAGAGGAAAAACAATCCTAAAATTTGTATGGAACTATAAAAGACCTCGAATAGCCCATGCAATCTTGAGAAAGAAGAACAAAGCTGGAGGCGTTACACTTCCTAATTTCAAACTATATTACAAAGCTATAGTAATCAAAACAGTATAATACTGGCATAAAAATAGACAAATAAATCAATGGAATAGAATAGAAACCCCAGAAATTAAATCCAAGCATATGTGGTCAACTAATCTTGAACAAGGGCACCAAGAATACACTATGGGGAAAAGATAGTCTCTTTAATAAATACTATTGGAAAATTGGATATTCACATGCAAAAGAATGAAACTGGACCCCTATCTTACACCACCCACAAAAATGACCTCAAAATGGATGAAAGACTTAAATGTAAGACTTGAAACCATAAAATTCCTAGAAGAAAACATAAGGGAAAATCTTTATGACATTGGTCTTGATAATGATTTCTTGGATATGACACCAAAAGCATAGGCAAGAAAAGCAAAAGTAAACAATTCAGACTACATCAATTAAAAAACTTCTGCACAGCAAAACAAACAAAAAGAACAAAATGATAAGCAACCTACAGAATGAAAGAAAATATTTGCAAACCATATATCTCATAAGGGCTTAATATCCAAAATATATAAGGAACTTCTGCAACTCAATAGCAAAAAAAGAAAAAAAAACCCAAAATCAAAAAAACAAATAACTTGACTAAAAAATGGGCAAAGGATTTGAATAGATATTTATCCAAAGAACACATACAAATATCTAACAGGTATATGAAAAGATGTTCAATATCACTAATCATCAGGGAAACGCAATGCATATCACATCACACCTGTTAGGATGGCCACTGTTGAAAAAAAAAAGACATCTATATCAACAAGTGTTGGTGACGAAGTGGAGAAATTGTAATCTTTGTGAACTGTTGGTGGGAATGTAAAAATGGGGTAGCCACTATGGAAAACAGTATGAAGTTTCTTGAGAAAATGAATAATAGAACTAGCAAATGAGCCAGCCATCCCACATGTGGGTATTTATCCAAAAGAATTTAAGACAGGATCTTGAAATATTTGCACTCCTGTGTTCACTGAATCATTATTCACAGTAGCCAAAAGGTGGAAACAACCTAAATGCCTACTGACTGATAAATGGCTAAAGAAAATGTGGTACGTGCATACAATAGAATGTTATTCGGCCTTTTAAAGGAAAGGAAATACTGTCATAAGCTACAACATGGATGAACCTTGAGAACATTAGGCTAAGTGAAATAAGCTAGTCACAAAAAGACAAATACTGCGTAATTCCATTTATATGAGTTATCTAAAGTAGTCACCAAATTCACAGAAGTAGAAAGTAGAATGGTGGTTGCCAGGGGCTGGGGAAAGGTGGAAATGGGTGTTGCTGTTCAATGGGTATAAAGTTTCAGTCGTGCAAGTTGAAAATGTCCTAGAGATTCACCGTACAACATTGTGCATATACTTAACAATACCATACTGTACACTTAAAAATTTATTAGGAGGAAAAATAAATAAATAATAATTTGTTAAGAGGGTAGATTTCATGTTATGTTTTTTTTTACCACAATAAAAAAATCTTATATTTCATTAGAGCAAGGATTCTGAAGCTATGGTCTATAAGTCTCAGCCCAAATTGAGTATAACATTGCATGATGATGTGTAGCTCTCTAGGGGAGGGAATGCATAGATTTCACTAGAAGCTCAAAAGAATCCTTAATTCAGAAAGGATTTAGAGGCACTGCTATGAGGGAAATTGTATTCAAATTCAAGTTTACAAAAGATGGAGCTAAGGAAGTTTAAAAAAAAAGTTCAGGGAAGGACTGCTATTTTAGTCTTCTTCCTTCCAAAAAGATAAACTGGTCAATAGATTTCTAATGAAGAAAAGACTTGTGAGGATTTTTTTTAATGAGGTGGAAGTAAACAGCCTGTTTTTAATTTCTCTCCCTGTTTCTGCTGATTGGCCTTTTGCCCACCTCCTCGGTCTGTTCCTTTTTAGATCCTTTGTGATCCTTCTTGACTTTTAAATATTAGCATAATCCAAGATTCCATTTAAATCCGGCTTTTTTTTTTTTTTTATCATTGTGGTGCCCCGGGTGAGATTATACACTCCAAATGGCTTCAACTATAATCCAAATGTGGATTATCAATCACCACCCCTCTCTTATAATGCAGTTTCCTATTTTTACCTGCCTACTGGACTTTCCACCTTTTTTCCCCACAGGCAATTTAACATACTTTAGAGTGCATTCATTATCTGTCGGTCGGACACACCATGTGCGCACAAGCGCCCACACACAGAAAAACATTCCTGGATTCTTCTCCATAGCATTATTTTCACTTGGTTCATCTCTACCATCAAGCCTTTGTTTGCACATATGCTCTTTTTAGCACCCTTTGTAGGAAGTAGTCATAGAATTTGCCGACTGTAGAGAAACTTAAGAAATCAAGTAGCTCAATCCCTTCAGCTTAAAGAGAGGGGGTATGATCTTTTTTTAATATCACACAGCAATTTAACAGCAGAACCAGCATAGAATTCAGGAATCTCAAGTTCTACCCAGTACCTTTTCCACCACATAATCATGCTCCCACTAACTGGAAGGAAGAATAAGATCCCTGCTACTAGCAGCAATTTTTATCAGTAAAGAAGCAACATTATCTGGCCATCTGATGTTCAAAATGTCTACTTAGGAGCTGTTTGCACCAGGGGCTAGGTAATTTATGTTCTTCTGCAGTAATGATACAAAGGATAAACTGAAGAGTGCAAGAAGTCATGGTGTTTTCATATGCATTATTTTATTTTAGGCTTCAACAGGCCTGGAAGGTAGGTAGGTCAGGGCTTACTAGCTGAAGTTTACAAATGAAGGAAATGAGACTAAAAACAGTTCAGTGATTTGCCCAAGGTCACGTATCTGGTTATTGACAAGGCCGGGGCTCACATGTGTGTCTCCTGCTTCCAAACTTCTTCCTCTAGTCTAGACACATAATTCTAGTAGACCTTGAGTGATGACTACATATCCTGTGAACTGAACTTTGCAGATTTCAATGTATTGAGACTGAAACATGCTGAGTTCCACCAAGCAATAATCATGAAGATCAGAGTCTTAGCACAAAAAGAAGAAAAAATTCAGTTTCCATTCAGTTTCAAATGAATGTCACAGGTTGGCACACAACTGAGAGTCAAGAAATTGAGGTGCCATTTTCTCAAGTTTTCTGCTTTCTAGGAGGGGAAACACAAAACAGTGAACATGATCAACATGGTTTTTGTAGGTCTAGAAGTCTAAAAGATTAAGGTGGTTTCCTCGGTGAATCATCTCTAAGGACTTTAAAAAAGGGAGGCTATAAACAGCCAAATTGCAGTTTTATTAAAGAAAAGTCAGGTCAGCATCATATAATGCAGGCAGTTTAGAAGGTTGAGAAGAAAGGATTGGGGGAGGGAGGGAGGCCCGTGAGAGACTTTTCACTGGCCTGCTGCAGTACACCGCAGGCAGGGGGAAGAGTCAGTGACAGGTGAAGGAACGGAAGCGGAGTGGAAACCTTGTCTGCAGAAAGCTGACTGTGGAAGGCAGGGAGCCACAGTGTGTTCCTTGGTGATGAGGAACAAGCTCCACAAGAAGAGGGCAAGAGGCTGAACAGACAAGAGGCAGTGGAAGGTCCTCCTGAGTCACAACGGAGTTGTCAAAACTTCCCCTGCTAGTGGGAGGCACTTTAAAAAAAACTTACTGCCTGCATGTGGCTCTAGAGACAATAACTCAGGGAGGGTAGGTAACTTGTCTAGGTCAAGACTGAGAAATCAGCATAAGATTTAATAAGAGATTGACCTTTCGAGACAATTACTGTGGGTGTTTGCGCGCGCGCGCGTGTGTGTGTGTGTGTGTGTGTGTGTGTTTGGTCTGGTCCAAAAGCCCAGCTCAAAAACTACAGCCTTGAGCACGAACATCCGGATGAGCAGAAATGTTCTGGACCCTTGTCTAAAAGCGGATTCTTCCAAAAGGCACAACATTGTTAATTGGCCAGCTTATCAATGGATGCTCTTTTCTGTAGGTTTGTTTAGAAGTGGAAACAATACTACTAGTCTGCTAGCAGTTTGCTGATTCCTGGCTTGGTCATCTCAGTGGGGCAAGTGCAAGGCCGTGCCAGGAACTCCAGATGACTGGAACATACACAAGCACAGTGCTGCCCACAGACGCCAGCGCTGAGCCAGGGTGCGGCTAAACCCGGGTAGGGGGCATCCTTAAAGTGCTTCTTTATTTAAACTATGCTCCGGGGCAATGTTTCATAATGACCCCACACACCTAGTGCATACACACAGAGCAGCCTACACACACAGCCCCACTGTGTTCGCTGGTCTGCTTTGCTTTACTTTCCATCCCTCTAGGCAAGGTCCACAAATTAGCAGCCTTGTAACCCTCCCAGGACCCGGTTTTGGGACCTTCAGAAGAAAAAGGCAGTCAGAGAAACATGAACGCGCTAATCGGGAAGCCAGCGTTTCAGCCCACTCGGCCACGCGGGCTATCCACACTAACGACTTTCACCTCCCCTCGCCTCGGCTGGCTGGAGGGGCGGGGAACCCGGCCGTAAGGAGGAGGACCAAAGGGGGGGAGCAGCTTGAATGAAACAATGTAACAATTGATGTGAGGCCTTGCCTCGCGCCCGCTCCCCAGCGATCCTATAGGCGAAGTCCCACTGACTGCCCCTCCTCATTGCTCCGTTTTCTTGTCCATTACGCGCTATCCCTCCGCCTCTCCTTCTTTCTTTTCTTTTCTCTCTCTTTTTTTTCCCTTCTCCTTTCCCCCCCTCTCTCCCCCTTTCTCCAGCTCCGTGTCATTTCCTCCTCGCGCTCGCCCGCTGCCCGAGCGTCTCCAGCCGGGAGAGTAGGCGGAGCAGGGCGGTGCGGGGTGGCGTAGCGCTGGAGGGCGATGGTGGCGGAGCTGCTGGGGGCGGAGGCAACGTAGCCCCCGCGGAAAAGGAGCCCCGCGGCGCCTGAGCCGAGCCGAGGATGGAGAACCGGCCTGGGTCCTTCCAGTACGTCCCTGTGCAGCTGCAAGGGGGGGCGCCCTGGGGCTTCACCCTTAAGGGAGGTCTGGAACACTGCGAACCGCTCACGGTGTCTAAGGTAAGAACTGGCGCCTCTGTCCCAGCGGTGCCCGACTTTGAATGGACAAGCGGGTGCGCAGGCTTGCCGCGGAACGCGGCCCTCCGACCGACTTTGAAACTTGGTCCGGGCTGGGGGTGAAAGCCCTCCTGTGGAGCATTAGCGGAACGGAGGGGTCTTGCCACCAGCCCGGGCGCAGACACCCATGACGGGTGGCGGGAGCACGGGATGGGAGCATTGCTGGCCCGGGGCTAAGAGCCCTGCGCGCACACACTCGGGAGGCTCTGGGGGGCAGTTTTTTGCTCCCCCACGTCGGGGGCGGCTGCGCCCCTCAGTTTGAGCTGGAGGAAGTGGTGGCTGTTGGGGGTTTCTCCTTGGAAGTTCCCGCGCCCCTGCGGGACAGGCAGCGCCGTTTGGCAGCTCTCTTAGCAGCGTTGGCCCCTCCGCCGACCAGCGGGTCGTGCCGCCGGGGCAGGTTGCAGGGTGAGGGTCTGGTGTGGGAACGGAGATGAGGCACTGGTGGCTTTCGTCAGCCTCACTTCCCACGGCCGGACGCGCGCACATCCATTCAGCTGGCGAGGCGTTGCTCCTGCCGGTTCGGCCCGGCCTTTCCCTCCCTCCCGAGTCCTGCCCCAGCGCCGGCGAGATTTCCTGCACGTTGAGAAGTGTGGAGGAAACTTTTGCGCCATGGAGCGCAGCTGTGCTGGAGCTGCCGCTGCCGCCGCCAGGGTTTGTTTGTTTTAGGAGGCTGTGATCTGCTGGAAGCCAAGTTGCCGCCGAGGACAGGGGAGAGGAGCTCTCCTGAGTGCTCCAGAACCCCCCAAACGAGCCGTCCCCAGTAGGGGTGAGGGGGTGTGGGGGCCGCGGGGGTTGTTACCGGGAAGAGAGATTTGTAGGGCCAATCACCTTGAGGCGCCAGATTGCCAAGGGAAGGAACTTGACGAACTTCATCCCGTTTTGTTTTGTTTTTTTTTGTTTGTTTGTTTCTCTTAAATGCTCAAATCTGAAAAGCTCTTCCCCTTCCAACTCGCTCAAATAGCAGTTGAGGTTGTAGATGTGGGTTTGGGCTGGAGATAGAAAGATGTGGCTTCTCAGCGGGGAACAAATGTCACTATTTTTTTTTTTTTTTTTGGCTTTGTAAGGGAGGTCACGTCTCAGCAGGGGGTGGCCAATGCCCTACCCACCCACCCCCAACCTGTGCTGATTTCCCCCTTGCATTGGACGTGCTGGTTAACTTGTAGTGGAGAGGTCCTTCAGGCCTTGGGGCCCACACTCTTCGCCACCGTGGGGTATTGCCATGGGGTGTACCAGTCAGCTTGAGCAGTCTCGGGTACCTGAGGCAAAACTTTGAGGAGCTGTCGGGGAAACCTGGGATCTTTGGCCTCCCCAAACGCCAATAACCAGCCCATATCTCCATCCGGCTCTCCCTTCCCCACACTGGTCATGTATTTCGAACCAGCCTGAGATGCCTTTGTCATCCACTGTCACATCCCCTCTTAAAGCACTCTCCCTCCAATATTCTATGGAGGGAGTTAATAAGCTTTTTTTGGAAAAACCAAAGAAAACACGAACACTCTCAAACAACCATTTTGGGGAGGGGAATCCTGACCTTCAGGAATTTCTTCTAATCAGACTCCTCTCTTCCCTCTTTCCACCAAGGTCAGAATGGGCTACGCACCCCTCAGTAGTCTGGCAGTTCCTCCCTTTCTTTTTCTCCTTACACCACCCACAGAATTTCCACAGTTTGCCCGGACAACCTATCTTGGAGAAGTCATTTTTCACCTCTGCCCAGGGCTGAGCCATCCTGAGGAGCACCCCAGAGAGTGCTTACTGCTATGGCCCTGGATTGTTTTGTGAGCCAGTGCTGAGCATAGCAGGGGGTGTTACTAAGTATGGGGCAGCCAGCAATTTGTGGTCTAGCTGGGGGATTATTTGAGGGTAGATGAGGGTTTCCTTGGCCAAGCTGTTGAGGAAGTGACTCGTGTGTTGAGAGGCAGGGTGCCTTTTAATGATTCCCTTTCCGCTGAACATACAGTTGACCCCTATTATAGGAAAACTCATTATTACACACCTTCGGGTATGCAGGGGTAAAATCAGTTATCCTATCCCTCCCAACTAGCCTGGCACCTTACAGTAAAAGCCAGTTGTATATAACCTGGTTAGCCCCAACATTATATAAAGGGGCCATAGTATTTTTTTTTAAGTGCAATGATTGCCTGTGTTTTTTTTTTTTTTCTTGCCAAGACACTCTGTGGCATAGTTCATTAGTCCCCTTTTCATTTTTCTAACTTAGTTTTGTTTCCCCTTATGCTTCAGAACAATACAGTTTTCTTCTCAAAAATAACCCCAGTCGGCACGCACTGGTGCGGATGGGATGGAAGGCCGTAGAAAGAGAATTGTATTGGCAGATGGGAAACTTGGGTTCTGGTCCTTGCTCTGCCGCTCATTAGCTTTGGGATCCTGAGTGCATCACTTGCCCTCCCTGGGCTTAGGTGTCCCCATGTCTATAAGGAGGTTCGAGTGGGGGGTCTTTAAGTAAGACTATGACAGCCCAGTTGGCAATCTTTTATGCTACCTCTGGCCCTTTCCTCCTCCCAAGGGTTGTGGACTGAAGAAGGTGAGGCTTTGTTCCACTTGCGTACAGTGTTACCGTTTATACGGTGTTTCCATATCCCTTATTTCATTAGCTTCTTGCAGCCACCCTGTGAGGCAGTCAGGGAAAGTTGTGGAGAAATGGATGGAAAACCTGAGGCCGCGATGCGCCGAGTGGCTTGTCTAGGTCTGCCACACAGTGAGTCAGTGGGAGGCTCCAAGTCTATCCTATTTTCTACTACTTGGAGAGTTTCTTGATTCTTCTGGTAGCACTGCCGTTTGTGAAGGGGCATGGGGCAGGACCATTCAGGGGTATATCTAGTCTTGACAGCTCTCCCAGTGACTCTTCCCATGCCAGACTGTGGTTCCACAGTAGGTGAGGAACTGGGTTGTGGACACTCCTTGCTGAAGTCTGGGCTCAGGGGTAGGAGAGGATTGTTTTAGTGCCTCCAAATCACTGTGATGATCTCAGGTCAGGCAGAGAGAGAGGTAAGGTGCAAGAACCATGGTGGGAAATGCTGGAGAACTTCTTTTGGTGTCATGGAAAAAAAACCAGTTGGGGTCTGGTGTGGTGTACATGCTTGGAGATAGCTTGTGGAGACATCTCGGGAGTGGAGGGTTTTGAGAAAGGGTGATTAGTGGGAAAAGATCACCTAGAGTGTGAAAGGCCACCTCATATTTGTCATGGGAGAACCTTTGGACCGGGAAACGGTCAGGTTGGGAAATGGTCGATGCCTACTGGCTCCTGTGATTTCCTTGAATGTGGGGAATTCAGTTGCCCAAATTTTAGGAGACTGGTGTAGTCTTCTCACAATTCAGTGAGAAAGAAAGAGGAAATGTTTGAAAAAAAATAAACCTGCTATTGATTATCCCAAGTGTTAAGGGATGGCTTATGATTTCCCTATGCATTGTGATGTTTCCAAAGAAACATAACCCACGAGGGACTTGGGCCCATGACCTTGCTGTTATTAATTCCTTTGGTTAGTGTCTTATACTACCTCATTGGCCCAGGAGGCCTGTTTGGATAAAGTGGAGATTGTCTTCTAATCATATTTATCTGGTCTGCTACCTAGGGGTCCCCCTCTGCAGTGTAGACAGTCATCCATGAAGTTGGCTCCCTGTACTGGAAAAGATCTTCTGTGGGGATGGGTGACCTTTCCAAGGTTCTGGCAGCAATGATTCTGCATCAAAGAGGAATTCTCAGAGGCCTTAGAGATTCAAATTGTATCCTCTTGTGGCACGTATGTGTGTGTGTGTGTGTGTGTGTGTGTGTGTGTGTGTGTGTGTGTGTTAGATAGAAAGACAGACATATGGACAGACTGACAGAGATAGAGTTACTGACCTGTAGCGTGAGGTTCCTATACTTATTGTGAGTCCTTGGAAATGTGTCCTGCGGTTGGCTGAGGGTGGGGAAAAGAAGGGGTGGAGACCAGTGGGGATGCAGGAGAAGGAGAAAAATTGGGGCGGAGAAGACAGGCTTATCCTACATATTTGCCCTATTCCTGGGCCATTTTTGGTGGCAGTCTCCATCAGGCACAGTGAAGCAAGTGGGGCTAGTTACTGCCCTGGAACAAAGTAGCGTGGGGTGGGGGAGTAGCTTGGAGGAGAAGGAAATTTCACCTCTTCCGCTGACTGTGCATTGCTGTTGCTATATCATTTTACCCTCTCTAGACCCAAATGTCTATTTGCTAAATGGGGGTGGGCATACCTGTCCCATCTTCATTATCAAAGATGATGTGAGAATGAATTGGGAAAACTCTCATGCTGTTTGCCATCTTTAGCCTAGGAAGATGGCAGGACATGCTCTTTAAGTTGTTTTTAGCTCCCTCCCCACCACTACCCCCAGTCCCCACCACGACCTTATTTCTAGAAGAAGCACACAAAGAGGCAGTTGAGATTTCAAGAGGACGTGGGTTAAGTCAGATTGAGGCCGTCTTGTGGCTGGCAGTAAATTTGGCTGCGAGTTTGAGTTCTTGCTGGAATACGAGAGCCAGTAGTTCCTATGAAGGCTTCATAGTTGTGTTACAGGCTGGGCCCACCCTAGACCAGAGCTTGACATTCACAAAGGGACTGTCATGGGATGTGCTTCTTGGGAGCTTAGTCCAGCCTGGGTACTTACATGAATCCCCTCCTCATCTGCCTCTAGAATCAGCAAATTTATCGAGGGTCTCAGTTCCCCAACTCTCCCAGAGAGTAGAAGGCATTTGGAGACCTGGAGTAGGAATCCATCCAGAAAGCCACAAAGAAGGTTGGAGGGAGGTAGAGCAAGAAGGGCAGGTGCTATGTCTGGTAACTCTTGGCTGAGCTTTGGGTACACACTATTTCGGGGCCTGCTGGGCTGTCATAATACACCTGGTACCCTACTGAGATCCACACATGTGCTCCCTAAAGTGAAAAAGGCCAAGCCTGTTAGAGGATTTTCCCCCTCCAAAACCTCAGACAAAGAAAATAATTCAACTCCAGCTGGAAGACGCTTGAGTGTTGTCCCTTTAAAAAAAAAAAAAAAAAGAAAGAAAATGACTTCCCCTTTTGCTCTCCCCAGCCCCCTCCCAGGAATTTCTTTCTTTAAGAGGAAAGAGAGACCCGGGCTTGAGATTGGAGTTTATGGAGTGATTTATCTAGAGGGAACATCACAGTTTTTGTAGTTAGGCTTCTTCAGAACCAGGGGGGAAAAAGATGCTGACCCATCTGAGGCAAGTGAATCACTTCCCCACTCCCATCAGGCACCAAAGGACAGCCTTGACTCAGGGCTGCTAATCTAATGCTGTTCGTAGAGGAGGCCTAGAATCACAGATTCTCAGAGTCAAGAGGGCCTTTTGGAGGTCACCTGGTCTTAATCTTAACCCGTCCATTTGCCTTCTGTCTAGTAGCTCTGAGCTGGTTGTCCTGTGCTCATGTGGGGAGTTCACGCCCTTCGTAGCCAGTCCATTTCCTGGTTGGAAAGTTTTGACCGTAGACAACTTTTTCATATGTTGAGTGGCAATCATCATCCCCCTACCTTCTATCCATGGGTCCTAGCCCTACCTTCTGGGACCACACGAAACAAGAATGCTTTCTCTTTGTCAGATCCAAAGGCACAGACTCTGTTCCCTTGTCTCACTTTTCTAGGCTAAAGAGCCTTAGCAATTTCAGCTATTCCTTACTGGCATCTGAGATCCAGCCTCCTGTCCTTTTTCCTCTTCCCGCTCTGGATGCACTCTAGCCTGTCCCTGTTCCTCTTGAGTTATGGAGCCCGCAGCTGAATATAATAACTGAGAAGCGTCTGACCAAGGTTGAGTAGGACCCTTCTTTAAAAAAAAAAAAAACAAACAAAAAAACAATACAGCTGAAGACCACTTTGGCTCTTTCTGTTATGTCCATGCCATACAAAGACCCTGTGTCAAGCAGAACATTTAGTGGATGAGCTTTGCTGCTGCTAAGCCATACCCCGCCAAAGGCCTCTACATAGGCATCTGAGACAGCCATGTAATAGATTTGGGAGGGACACATTTCATCTCTTACTGTTTTAGAGTTGCCCCGGCCCCACGCCTAGCCCAGGCTAGTGTTGAGAGAAGTGTTCTAAAGGGAGATGAGAGAGAAGATATAAGCTCTGACCTCAAGGAACATACATGTTTATATAAAAAGCTACAGAGAAGGAAGTTGTGTAATAGAAGAAGGAAGTGGCGTTTAATGAAGAGTGTCCAAATCAGAACTTTAGAACATCAGATTTATTTTATTTTTTATCAGGTTTTGGCTTGGAATTTGTAGGAATAACCTCTCTGAGCTGAATTTTCTCCTTCTGAGAAAAATTGGTATCTCCAAGATTGTAGATGCTGACTATGTGACATATAGTCTCCAACTTAGAGAGCCCCTACGTAGGAATTTAACGGTCCGCGTCGCAACCCCCTGTCAGATATTCATCTCCCTGCATAGCGCCATGGGCATGGAGTGCAAAGCTCCTGCTGTTGCTGCCATCCCTGGGTTCTGAGGTCTTCTGTCTATAAGACAAGAGTCACTTCTGCAGGAGGCCTTGCACCCACAGCCTTGTCTCCGTACGCCCCTCACATCCACCAGTTTGTCACCTAGGTTGGGCAAATATTTTTTCTTGCTCCTAAAGCCCTGATCTGGGAGTATTTTGGAATGGAGCTTAATCCTCATTATTATGGAAGGATGAGAGGCCTGGAGACGAGACAGTGGAAGGCTAGGAAACGTGTCTTTCTGACACAGTGTTTTTGATAGTGGCTAGGTTCACAGCAGTTCTGGAGAGGGCGATTTAAAGATTCTATTTATTTGTCAGAGAGAGACAGAGAGAGAGAGCACAAGCAGGGAGAGCGGCAGGCCGAGGGAGAAGCAGGCTCCCCACTGAACAAGGAGCCCAGGACCCTGGGATCATGACCCAAGCCGAAGGCAGACGCTTAACCGACTGAGCCACCCAGGCACCCCTGGAGAGGCCTATTTAATCCATGGGGTATGACTGAAGAAATTACAGAACCTAACAACCACCACTGATAATATTCTGCCTACAGGAAACTGTCCAAAGCTCTAAGCTGTTTATTTACAAAAAGGATTCTTGGAGAACAATTTATTCATGAGCTAGGGGCAAGTGCTCTAGAATCTCTGTTACACAGACCTGGGTGGGTTTGAGGTTTCTACTACTATCAGCGCCCATTGTGTTCCTATTCCTGATGCTGGGACCAGATGCATGTACACAGTGTATTTATGGTTCAGTTTATCTCCGAAATTGAACCCCAGGCTTACCTGTTACCCTGCAACCAGCGATTGCTTACGTTGGTACCTAGATCACTTTCACTCAATTTCTGTGCAGCCAGTATTTTTGTCTCCTGGTGCTCTCCTGAAAAATTCCTTTCAGACGGACTTCAACTAAGTCACTAATGAATAAGTTGAGATCTTTCTTTTTCCTGGCTAAAGATTGTGTTCCAAGGACCGGGATGGGGTAGAGGTTCATCTCCCTATGCCCCTTTGCCACATCCAGTGTAAACAGGCCAAATGGAAAGATTGTCTTAGGAATTAGTTTTGCAAGGGATGATCTGTTCTTCCTCACATCACCCTGGCATGTTTACTTGGGCACATAGCCATCCTGGTCGGGCACTGAAGTTGCAAAGATCAAGATGACTTGGTTTCTCCAAGTGACTAACCCCTCCCCTTTGACTTCACCTCCACTCCCTCCTCATTCAGCGCAAGTCTATGACTGTACTGGGTCACAGAGTGAGCACTGCCTAGTAGCAGACACATTTTCCGGGCATCCAGGCTGCCCTTCTTTCCTGTCCAGTCTTTGCTTCCCAGCCCCCACCCATCAGCACCAGTTGCTTGAGGCCTACGTTTTGGACTGGCTCATTCAAGTGCCATTGCCTCTTTGTTCATTCATTGGCTGCTCTGCCCTCTGTCCAAAACCCAACTTTTTTTCTTCTTTGGTCACAGAGGGGCCTTCTAGTCTGCTGTACCAACTTTGTCCCTCTTGGCTCAGCCATGCTTCCGGTGGGGCGGGGGGGCGGGGGGGCTGGCAGGCGGTGCATGCTGGGGTAAGAGAAGCTCACAGAGTTAAAGTTGATAAAGTTTGAAGACACTCAGCAAATTGATAGCTGGATCAGAGGGATAGTTTCTCACCCTGTGTCTCTCTCTATCCTGTTTCAGTGGAGGACGGGCTGTTTGTCGCCTTGCTGATACCCTTTTATCCACTTGCAGAGTAATCTTGGCATGCTGCTTCACCTCTCTGTACCCTCCTGTTTCTTCTCAGACTCTCTGTGGGGCGAGCCTCTGCTTTATTGAAGGGTTGTGAAGGGCTCCAGGATCCTTGCCTGGTCTGGGCCGTGGAAGTGTGAAGGCTGACCAACAGCCGGCCGTTATTACTGTGCGCTGAGGTTCTCCACACTACGACTTCCTACTTTCCCAGAAGTGGCCGTTTCCTGGTATGTTCTCAGGGATGGCATGTGGAATGGTCTGTTAACTTTCACTCAGGTCTTTTAATGTTACATCTGTGAGGAATGCGAGAGGTGGGACTAATTTGACAAGATCAAGGGTTAAGCCCAGTGATGGACAGACCCTTTGTGGCGTCTTCTGGCCCCCACCCTAACGCCACTCAGCAGGTTCCCAGCTGTAGGCTCGGCTCTCGTCCTGAGCCTCTGGCAGGGAAGTTTTGAATGGTTCTCCTATACTGCCTTTCACGGTCCATCAGAAATTGATTTTTTCTTTTGGGGATGGGGGTTGGGGGTGATATGAGGTAGACCTGGGAGTAAAGCTGGTTCAACTAGTTCTTCTGGAAAGGGGTTAGAGTCTCATGGCTGCAGCCCCGTCTTTGCTTCTGAGAAGATGACAAGCTAAAGCCTTGTCTTTGTTGAGCTGCCTTGCTGTTTTCCATTTCTTTTGGCTTGTGTTTGATGTAAGTAAAGGCTCCCGTGAAAACTTCTGCAGGTAGACAGCTTTTGATGGCATCTTATCTGACTGAGAGGGTGAGTGATGACATCTTGGAGCCTCAGAGGTGAGTAACAAGGTCTTGATTCTCATGTTCTTTGGAGGGCTTGACTGAGAGTTTGGAGCTCTGTGTTAATTTGAGTTTGCAGTCAGGAAGTATCAAGACAACAGGCTGAAAAGTGGACCAGGCGAGGCCCTGGATACTCCACTGGCATGCATGTGCCTCACTGGGGGGAGGCCGTGTAGTTTGGTTGGATCTCAGCAACCTCTTGAACTCAAAGGGGAGTCAAGGCCTAGACATGGTGCACCAGGAGCGGTAATAGACCCGCTGGGTCACAAATCCTTCTGCTTCTAGGTGTTCTACACATTTTCCCATTTAATTTTTGTGGTAACTCTTTGAGGTAGATACTGATGTCTCCATTGTGCAGATGAGGGGACTGAGGCTCAGGGAAGTGAAGTAATAGAGTCTAAGACACACCATAAGTGGAAAAGCTGACACTGAAATTCACTTCTGTCTGACTCCAAATCCCAGAGTCTTTCCATGATACCATGTTTACATAGGTGACTGGACAAAAAAGAAAGCAAAAAGAACTGGATAAGAATACGAGGCTGGGGGGGTGGTTGGGGGAAAGAAATGAAACAGAGAAATTAGAAAGGAAAGAGAAAAATGAGCGGGGGTGGCAGAGAGAGGGAGAGAGAAAGGGAGGGAGAAAGAAATGAGGGAAATGTAATTTTGTGCAAAAACCAACAACATTACCAACACATGCCCCTCGGGGATCAGGGTGAAAGGAAGGATTCTGTTCTGTTTTGTTTTAAAGTTCAAATCAGGGGTAAGGGGTACGGGCTTGAATTCAGAAGGCCTGAAGTTCAGTCTTCGCTTTGCCACTCAAGTTGTGTATCCTTGGGCAAGTCATTTCCCCCGTGTCTCACTTTCCTCTTTTGCAAAATGAAAATAATAAAACTCACACCTTTTTTCCAAGAGGGAGGGAGATGGATTTTATCCTTTATCTCATATAAATACTAGGTGTATATGTGATTTAAGAAAGAAAAAGCATCCACAGGTGTCTCTTATTAAACAAAAATTCTCCTAAGAGAATTTTGAACTTAAAAAGTGAATTGTATGCAGCTATGGAATCTTTGGGAAGATGCAAAGTGGCAGGACACTTTAATGGGATGTCTTCTGCTGCCAGAAGTTGGAAGACCAAACATGATTTCTGGCTAATGTCTGAACAGCCAGCAATTTGAAAGTCTGTGCTAAACCTTGTTTGGCTCCTACCTAAGAGCTCTCAGCTAAGCCTCCAGTCAATCAGTCAATCAACCAACCAGTCAACACGTATTTGTTGAGTACTTTGTAAAGTGCCTAGCTCTAAACTAGAGAATGCAAGAGATAGCCACCGCAGAAGACCTATCCCCTGGAAGCGACAGTTTTGTTGAGGAGAGCCACTACTGCAAGCTCAGGAAACAAAAACCTTTAAGTGCCAAAACCATGGGATAGGATCTAAGAGCAACATTTATTCAGTGGAAAGAGATTTCACTGTGGGCTGATGTGGTCCGGGAGCTTTGTGGAAAAGGGAATGAGAATTGGAGCTAGGCCTTGCGGGATAGATAGGATTTAGGTAAGTTAGGGAGGAAGAAAGGCATTCATTCCAGTTAGTATACATGCTGTGTGTCCTAAAGACACAGACAGGAGACTGAGGTCAGTTTGCTCACCCCATGGTGAACTAACAGCGTGAGCTCCCCAAGGACAGAGTGTGTGTTGTTTGTTCATTTATTCACCACCTGTTCACTCATTCATTAAATTTATTGAGTGTTTCTTCTAGGAACTGAGCTAGTCTTCCTATGGCCTATGAAACCAGCTCAGAGCTCCATAAAGGTCATTTTTATTTGTTTTCTAGCAAACACTTTCATGGTGCATACCCCGGGCCAGACAGTGGCTTTCCAATTTAACGCTTAGGAACTCTTATCAATACCATTCTACAGATGAGAAAATTGGGGCATAGAGAGGTTAGTTAACTTGCCCAATGTCATACTGTTTGTGTGGCGAGATAAATGAGTCAATAGAGACCTGCTGGACTGTTGCAGATTGGTGGAATGTAAAGGTGAATGGATTCAAGCCAGTTATTCTGAAGAACCCAGAAAACTGGGCTGTAGAATAGATTCGGATTGGAAGTGCGTAGCCATTTTGTTGTTTTGGAGGATCAGAGTTAATGTATTAAAGGTAAAGCACCTGGCAGAGGACCAGCCACCTAAGCGTTCGAATGAAGAAAGACCAAAACTGAACTATACAGAGGGGCATTTCAAGGGAATCAGCCATCTTAGTGATGTGCTGTTGTTATACATTAGCAAGTTGCCAGAGGTTAGTGGTAATGCACACCCTTTGGATCTGAAGAAATGAAGGAGAGGTGGGGGTTAGAGATGAATCCAGTGTAACTAAGCTAGAAGTCTCAAATTGGTGATGGGGATTAGGAGGGCCATCCAATTTTTGTTCAGTTTTGGGTCTTCCAAGACCCAGGTGTCTGTAGGCCTAGCCGGTTAAGAAGTTCCATAGACAGTTTGGAAAAAAAAAAAAAAAAAGAAAGGATTTGTTTATTTAAGGCCCATGATCAGTTAAAACAGCAAATCGTTATTTTAGGAACGTAATGGTTAACATAGACAATTTACCAATCTGCTGATTGTTTTGGAAATTAGTTAATTGCCAGACAATCTCATGCTCCAACAGACATTGGAACATGCCTGCATTATTTAATGGGCTTTTCTGGTCATAGCTTTGTCTTATCTCCTCCAATCTGTGGGATGCCTGGTCACCTGAGGTGTTACTGACCGGACTTCCTTCTGTCTAACTGGACTTTCAAGTGATGGGAAAGTCCACAAATCAAACAAACAAAAAATAGAAGAAACTGTCAAAACGCCAAATTTCAGACATAAAGCTTGAAATGTTAAAAGGTTTGAGGCTGTTAAAAAACATCAGTTGACTTGCCAAGATGTTTAAGGATTGTTTTCTCTATATGAAAAACAGAATGTGGAGGCAAAGTAAAGCAAACCTCAAACCTCTGGAGTTTCAAGTCTGTATTGCATTTTTGTTGTTAGCAGTTTTATATTCTGCATATAGTGTAATATTATTAACCTGGTGGATATTATCATTCTTAATATTTCTACAGTAGTATTGGTCATTAAATGTGACCTTCAAAAAAGCATTGTTAAGCTTGCTGGTATGATTTGACTGCCTTCAGTCCTGTCCTTACCATACTCTCATCCTGATTCTTATGTTAAAATAAGGAAGAGGGACGCCTGGGTGGCTCAGTCTTATGCCTCTGCCTTCGGCTGACATCGTGATCCCAGGGTCCTGGGATCGAGTTTCACATCTTCTCCCTCTGCCTGCCGCTCCCCCTGCTTGTGTTCCCTCTCTCTCTCTCTCTCTCTCTCTCTGGCAAATAAATAAATAAAATCTTTAAAAAAAATAAGGAGGAAATGGAGTGTTGCTTCAAAAACTCATTTACTGCAAATCTGGCTGGAAAATGCCACTTTATTATTAAGAGACTTCTGCAGATTTCGAGTGATTATCTGACCCAAACCCTAGCCATGAGGCCATGTATACTTTCGTGAAATTCTCAGGAAAGGTTAATTTTGTGTGCATATGGGCCTGACCCATCCGTCTTCTGCCCCATCTTTCCGGAGATTTGCTTCCTAGATCCATTACTTTTGTGTAGTGCTACCCACTTTTCTGCGTGAAGAACTAAAAGTCAGAATGTTGCAAAGATGCTTGCGCTCCAGAATTTGGTCTGCTCCCTCCCTCCCTCCCTCTGTGTAGATGGAACTCACTTCCTGCTAAGGGCCAATGGGCACATGGGTTCTTTTACCTAACTCTTCTGTCAAGGTGAAATAGCTTATAATTTATATTTGAAGTTGACTTGAGTATCTAGCTGCTGGGAGGGTATTTTTGTGAAAAAGACTACCTGAGTGCCCTGGCTTTTACAAGAGCCAGCTTGCTTATGAGTTCTGGCAAGAAGAAGATACTCTCCCCCTTCTGGATGTAAAGGGTTAAATATGTAATTTTCATATTTTCCTGTGCCTTTGGCTGGAGAAATGTGCAGTGTTCTGAAACCTGCCCAGGCCCTGCACATACTGTATCTGCTTAAGGAGGGCTTTTGGCTCTTGGCCCTTCTCAGCTGCATTAGGGTTCAGGTTACATCCAGCCACTAATAAAAGCCAAAAGAATTAAGGATCAGGGAGAGTTAATTCCCACTGCTAAGACCCAGGTGGGGCCCTTCCACCTCCCATCCCGGCTTCTAGGCTGGAGCCCTACTTCAGGGCTGAGCTCTAATCTAAGCCTATAAGTGACAGTGATCTGGAACAGGCCCCAGAAAAGCACTTGACAATCAGGTTTTGCCCTATGTTGGCAGTTGTCTCCTGCCTCTCTCTCTCTCTCTCTCTCTCTCTCTCTCTCTCTCTCTCTCTCTCTCTCTCTCCTCTCCCTCTCCCTCTCTCCCTCTCTCCCCCCTTGTCCCCTCTTTTCTGGTGGGATCGTATATGAGACAAGTGACCCCGGGGGGCCAAGCCACCCAATGCTATTACAGAAATGGAAATGATGTATCATAGTTCCTTTCTTCTAAGCTGGAAGACTTGGATGGATGAAACTTCAACTTTTTACTTCTACTCCAGTCCCTGACCCAACTTCAGTACAACATTACGAGTCTCATTCAGAATAAGAAATGCCATTCATATCTCACCCAACTTAAAAGAGATGCATAGTAATGAGCTCTGAAATAGCTCAGACAGAGGGCAGCTTTGAAGGAGGATCTTGCAAGAGCTGGGACAGGCAGGAAGAAGCCTCCTTCTGGAACAAGTATACTAATGTAGTGGCCTCCCTAGTGGTTTCCCTCCCTTTGATCATTCCCCTCCCCCACTTAAAGTTATTTAGTGGTTCCCTGCTACCTGTAAAATAGAGCCCAGACTACTTTAGCTTGGTGTATGGACCATTCTCCATCTGGCTCTAGTCTTACTTGTAGCATTCCTTCCCAGGACCCAGGTTTTCTGGCAGGATAGTTTCCTCTCTGCCCCGCAAACACACTGGGGAAACTCTGGCCTCCAAACTCCCCATCCTGATGTTCCTTGAGGACCTTGGCTTTTCTCTCCTCATCTCTGCCCCTTCCATTTGGGCCCAACCTCCAAGCCCTCGCTCTCAGCCGCAAGGGCATTGTCTCAGTCTGCTCCTGATGGAAGTCATCTCGCCCTCTTTGGAATGCTGGAGCTCTGATTTTCCAGTAGAAACCTGTGGGTATCTTGGCTGCCTTGTGTCTGGCTTGCTGGATCGAAATCTTCTAGAGGACAAAGGTTGTATCTTCTGTATCTTCATCATCATCCTCAGCACAGAGCACAAAATAGTCTCTCCACAATGGTTTGCTGGAGGAGTCAAGCACAAATTTTGTACTCAATAATTGGTCGTTTTCCCCTTTCCACTTCCAATCCCAAATTCAAAAGAGGAGATGACTGCAAGAGCTGGATATACTAGCCAAGTTTTCTGGTCTTTCGGTGATACCTAGTGAACAGGGTGAGCCTTGAATCTCACACACACACACACACGTGTGTGTGTGTGTGTGTGTGAGCGAGCTAGGGATGGGGGGAGCACAGAGAAGGGAATGGTAGTGCAGGTGGGAGTTGAGAAGGATCCCCGATGCAACCTTGGATGAGAGGGACGATGACGGCCGTGGGGGCTGGGGGTGGTTACCTGCTTGTCTCTGAGCTGCTTGGAGTTTGGTTTGCAACAGCTGGGTTTCTTGCTGCTGCAGCTCTTGTGTGTGAGCCGTGCTCCTGAGGCTTGCCTGTGAGAGAGGCCTGCTGGCTGATGATCACAGCACTGCCCTTGCTGTTGGGCAGTGCTCTTTTGCTGTGTGCTTGGGGAAGGCAGAGTGTAAGTCTTCGGTCTGTCTCGAGGGTTTCACTGTTTCAGCCCATAGGAAGGAGATTCACGTGAACAAACTGTGTGTGTGTGTTTCCACTTTTGCTGAAGCAAGCCCGAACGTGTTCTGTCTGACTAGCCTTGGATGTGAGTCATCGTCTGGTATTTATACCCAGTGCCTTAAGTGTCCTCACTATTTGACCATGACATTCCTTTTCTCACTATTTTATTCAAAGCTGAGAATGTTGAAAAGGGCCCAGAAGAACCATCTCTGTTCTCCTTCCTAATGGGGTCTAATCTAATTGGTAGCTAACTGTCTCTGTGGAAGTCAATTAGGTCATGTCAGGGCACTAAAGGGAACAGACTGAAGCTCATAGTGGCAGTACTGTGACAGTTAAAAAGACACACTGTGGGGCCTTCTCTTGGTTCATTCTGCCCAGACTACTGCTGCAGAGTTTGAATCACTGGAACCAACTTTAGGAACAGTGCTCAAGGGGACCCCAGGAAGTGTTCGTCTTACCAGGATCACATAGTAAGCCTGAAAGGAATACACAGAGTCTGAGAAAGTCTGAGAGGTGATGACTCAGCCTTCGAAGGCATTGGTGGAAGAAGCAGAGAACGGTAGCTTGCTCCTTACTGCTCTTTCTGTTAAGGTCCTTCCGAAGCTGAAAGTTTTGTTTTGGAAACATGCTCCTAGAATGTGGGAGTGGTAAGCCCCATCATGGACACTGTTGTTATCAAAGGGACAGAGCTTCAGAGAGGAAGGACATGACTGCTAGTATGGTCATTTGGAGGCCAGGCAGCCAGTAAATCATTTGAGAATGAATTAAAAGTTCAAAGGGCAGGAGGGAGTTCTTTGGGAGACCTTATAGGTGCTTGAAAAATCAAAGGGATAGCTGATGTGCTTTTATTTACTTATTTATTTATTTTTTGAGTGCTGGTTCGAAGGGACAAGGGAATGGCAGTGCACAGTAGGAAACTGGCATTGCTGTTTTTGTGTGCTTGGGAGCCTCAACTCTGGGCTGGGGATGATCAAAGTCACCATAACTAAATGCCAATTATGTTCTGGGGGTTTTAGATGCATGATCTCTAATCTTTTCACCACTACTGTAAATTAGGTGGTAGTATTCTTATTTTACAGATGACCAAAAAAAAAAAAAAAAAAGGCTCAGAGGGGCCAAACAACATTCTCAAAGTAACAGCTCTACCTGACCCCAAATCCTAAGTTGTCCCACTGTACTTTGGAATTTTGTGTCAAAATCCTCTTTTTGTGCCTCTCATGTTTTCTTTCTTTTTTCTTCGAAAGATTTACTTATTTATTATTTTTGAGAGAGAAAGAGGGGAGAGAGAGCACACAGGGAGGGAGGGGCAGAAGGAGAGGGAGAGAGAGAATCTCAAGCAGACTCCGTGCTGAGCACAGAGCCCAACACGGGACTTGATCTCACAACCCCGAGATCATGACCTGAGCCAAAATCAAGAGTCAGACGCTCAACCAACTGAGCCACCCAGGCGCCCCTCACATTCTCTTTCTTTTACTAATATTAACTATTCCTTTGACCATGTTCTTTGTGCCATAGCATTAGAGAAAAGCCTGCTCATTCCCAGGCTTTCCTAGGAAGCTTGTTAAGTACAGCTGACCCTTGGACAAAATGGGCTTGAATTATGTGGGACCACTTATACGAGGATTTTTTCAATAAATATATATACACAGTACTGTAAATGTATTTTTCTCTTCCGTATGATTTTCTTAACAACATTCTTTTCTCTAGCTTACTTTATTGTAAGAATACAATATATAATACATAATACATAATACATAATATATAAGATACGTTCATTTACTGTTTATGTTATTGGAAGGCTTCCAGTCAACAGTAGGCTATTAGTAGTTAGTTTTGAGGGAGTCAAAATTATACACAGATTTTTTTTACTGTGCAGGGGTTTGGTGCCCCTAACCCTCATGTTGGATTAGACTCAGGATTACCAAATCTAATGTATGAGCTGTACTTAGTAGTGTCCTTATTCTAAGATGCAGAAATTGAGGCTGAGCGTTCAGTAACTTTCTAAAATTCATGGGACCAGTAGGTGGTAGAGCTGGTATTCAAAATTCAGTTTATCACATTTTATTATTTTTTAAAGATTTTATTTATTTGACACAGACAGCACAAGCAGGGGGAATGGCAGGCAGAGGGAGAGGGAGAAGCAGGTTCCCCGCTGAGCAGGGACCCCTGTGGGACTCAATCCCACGACCCTGGGATCATGACCTGAGCCGAAGGCAGACACTTAACTGACTGAGCCACCCAGGTGCCCCGGGTTTATCACATTTTAGAGTGCTTGTTCTTCCCAATGTCCCTGTTGACTCTTACCCTGGGATGGGGGGAAGTGATAAACAAAACATCCAACTCGATCCTCTTGCCCCCTACAAAACCTACCTGTCTTAACCTGCCGTCATTGCCACCAAATTTCGTTAAGTGAGGAGTCGCCTGCCTTCCTGCTTGCCTTCCATCCTTCCCTCCTTCCTTCCTTCCCTTCTTCCCCTCTTCCTAACACAGTTTATTTGTTTAAGTTGTATTTGGGGGATAGGTGATAAATGTTCATGGAACAAAATTACAATTATAGGTGGGCAACCAGTTCTTAATCCCTAATTTCTCTTCCCAGAGGCAACCACTGTTACCAATTCCTCCTTTACCCTCCCATGCATTATATATATATAAGTGTGTAGCATATGCTTGTATACTTGCACACTCTGTTTCTGCTTCCTCACAGCCTGTGTGTTCCTTGATCCTCTCCAATCTGGCTTCTATTCAGGTCTTTGCAAGGGCCAGGTTTACTGGCCTTTTCATTGTTGTCATCCTCCTTGTCTTCTTTACACAACTGTTTTATATTTCAAATTGTGTGTTGAATAGATAACCTAGTCCTATGGTTCAAAAGCCAGTTAGTATGAAAAGGTAGACACAGAATAGTGTCCTGCTCTTCATTGTCCTTCATTGGCCCAGGATTCACCACCCCCTACGGTGCTTAGATTTTTTTTTTTTTTTGATGCATCTTTCCAGAGTCTCTCTATACACACACAAACAAATCTGATACGGATTCTTTATCTTGCTTTTTACACATATTCAAGCAATCTTCTGCTCTTCTCTTTTACTTACGTATACTGGAGATCTTTCTTTGTCAGTATGTGCAAGGCTGCTTCATTTTTTTTTTTAAAGATTGTATTTATTTATTTGACAGAGAGACACAGCGAGAGAGGGAACACAAGCAGGGGGAGTGGGAGAGGGAGAAGCAGGCTTCCCGTGGAGCAGGGAGCCCGATGCGGGGCTCGATCCCAGGACCCTGTGATCATGACCTGAGCCGAAGGCAGACGCTTGATGACTGAGCCACCCAGGCGCCCAAGGCTGCTTCATTTTTTAACAGCGATATTATATTGATTTATTTAACCAATCTTTAGTATTGCTAGTCATTGTTTCCGAGGTACCATTCTGGTGTTCTCCAAGCCCTGTGGCCAGCATGGCTTCTGTGGTGCTGAACTATCTTGTTTCTCTACCCTCTCTCACTGTTTCTCTGTTCTCCTTTGTGACTCAACTGCCTCGCCCATCCCCATCTTGTGGGCATCCCTCAAGGCTCAGAGAGCAGCCCCCTGCTTGCTCTCTTTGCCTTTCTCCAGTCTCTCTCTCTGCCTCTCTCTCCTGTTTCCCTCAAGAAAGAACGCTAATGAGATCTCATGACTCCCAAATCTCTCACCTTCACCTTTCCATCAGAGCTCTAGGCTCTTCAGCCGTCTGATGGACAGTGTCTACTTGAATTATTTTTCCTTCTTTTTAAATCTCAAACCCCAATATGTCTAAAATGGAACTTGTTATCTTCCCTTTGCCAAACAGGCTCTGTCCTTAGCCTTCTGCCTCCCATTAAACTAGCGTTGAAATCTTGGAGTCACACTGCTTATTCATCCCCTATATCCAATCAATTACCACCCCTGTGGTGTTTCTTCCTTCAAAATAGCCCTCGTGTCTACTCCTTTCCTTTCAATTCCTGCTACTTCCACCCTTTTCGAATCTCATATTACTTTATTTCTGGATTTCTGGATTCCTGGCTGGCTCGCCTGCCTCTAGGCTCACCCCTTTTAAATTTACCCTGTAAGTCACTTCCTCAATCTGAGAATTTTAGTTTTCCTGTCTGTACAATGAGGAAGCGGGACCGACTGGTTGATTTCTGCAGTCCTTTCCAGCTCTGACATTCTAGACCAGCAATCTTCCTAAACAGTGTGTTCCCACCTCCCGCCATTGCCACCCCTGCACTACCCTCCCTTACTTGAATAGTTGCTATGGCTCCATGGCTCCTAGTTGTGCCTTGCACAAGTCTTCCCTAGTTTCTTTCTCCTAAATCAACTTACAGTTGAAAGGAATCTTAGAGGCCATTCAGTTTGGCCAGCACTGCCCTACTGCCTGACTGCCATTTATGACACCCTTGAATCTGGTTGACCAGGCTGTGCTTGAACCCTTCCTTTGATGGTAACAACTCTCTCACAAGCCAGCCCTTTGCATTGCCAGGTAGCTAGAGTTGTTATAAATCTACCACAAACTGACACCAATTTGTCTGTCTTTGTGACACTCTGTTATCCAAAGCTTCCTTCATGTCGATTTAAGTACCAACCACTCAAGTCCATAATATGACTCCTGCCTTCTCTTCCAGCCTTAAATCCTGGATATTTCCTTTGCATTTCATCCAAATAAAAAATGTCTAACATTGATTGAGCACTTACTGGATGTCAGACACTGTTCTAAGGCATTTTACATGTATTACCTCATTTAATCCACACAGTAATCGTATAAGCTTCTATTATTCTTCCCCATTTTACAGAGGAGGAAAATGAGGCATATGGAAATCCAAATGATTTACCGAGTCTTGTAGCTAGTATAAGGTAATGCTAGGATTTTAATCCAGAAAGGCTGTCTCAAGAGCCCATGTCCATGATCCCTGCCATATACTATCAGCCCCAAATGTGACAACTCAGTTTCCTAAACATGGCTGGTGCTTCGTTGATCATCTTCCCTTAACACCTTTGTAGTCCTATCTACCTGACTGAATCCTGCCTATTCGCTGAGACCCATCACAAATTATACTTCTTTCTGGTTCCATTCTACCCTGTCTTCCCTCCTTCCATTCTTTCCCTTACCTTACAGAATCCTTACAGCTTTCTCCACCTCTCCTCCAGAGCTCATCATGTTCTTTCTAATGAGTAGTGTGAACTTGTTTTAGATCTCTCACAAAGTAGATTTCTTTTCCTATTTTGAGTTTGCATGAATCTTTTCTTTCTGAATCTGGCTTCTTTCCTAGGCCCTAAATTTCATTTCTACCATTGCCCTGTGGTTTGCCCATGTGTATCCGGGTACCATCAGTTGACAGGGACAAAAACCAAACAGTTCAAGCATTGCTATCCATAATAATATAATTTATATTCTATTGTATACATCATATACTTACTACTGTTATATTTATTATATATTATAATTATGTATACTTACATATTTAAATGTAATTATATTTATAATAAATATATTTAATATATCTTATAAATATATAGTTTTGCATGTATAAATATATTTTGAAATATATAAATATATGTATATAACTTAACTCAGGAGCTGAATGAGGAACAACCTAAAAATGAAGGAGAAATTTTATTAGAGCCTCTCTCCCCAATCTGACTGCCTTAATATTTATTACTTCTCATCTCCCCTTTCTCTTGCCCTTAACATTTATTGCTATGCTCTCTAAAAACTGATATAAATTTTGCTTACTTATATGAATGGATGGGTGGATGACTAGATAGATACTTCACATTTAAATCTAGAGATTGTGAATTTGTGTGTGTGTGCGTGCGTGTGTGTGTGTGTGAGAGAGAGAGAGAGAGAGAGAGAGGGTGTGTATGAGGGTTGGGGGAGTAGGTGGTAGTGGTTGGGGGGGTGATTGGATGTTTGGAGGTAGGTGGTTCTTTGGGAATGGAAATGTTCCTCATCTTCTGTGCTAAGAAAAACCCTTTTATTGTTTTTCTCCAGCTTTATCGAGCTATGATTGACAAGTAAAATTGTACATATTTAAAGTGTACAGTGTGATGATTTGATATATGTATACTTTTCTAGTGAGAACACTTAGGATCTACTCTTGGCAAATTTCAAGTGTATAATATAGGGTTATTAACTACAGTTACCATGCTGTACATTAGCTCCTCAGAACTTAATCATTGTATAACTGAAAAATTTGAACCCTTTAACTGACATCTCCCCATTTTCCCTGCCCCTGTCAATGACCATCATTCTACTCTTTGTTTTAATGAGTTCAACTTTCCTTCCTTTTTTATTTTTTTAGATTCCACATATAAGTAATACCACACAGTATTTGTCTTTCTGTGTCTGGCTTATTTCCTTTAACATAATGTCCTACAGGTTCATCTGTGTTGTCACAAATGGCAAGATTTCCTTCTTTTTATGGCTTAGTAATATTCCAGTGTATGTGTGTGTGTCTGTATATATATATATATATATATATACTCTGTGTGGTATATATATCACATATTATATCTGTGATAGTTCTCTTTCTCCACATATATGTGATTTCATATATATATATGAGATCATATATACATGATCATATATACATGATCATATATATATATATATGATCATGTCATCTGCCACAGAGATAATTTTACTTCATTTCCAATTTGGATGCCTTTTATTTCTTTTTCTTGACCACTAGCTCTGGCTAGGAGTTCCAGTGCTATGTGGAATAGAATTCTCAAGAATGGGTTTCCTCATCATGTTCCTGATCTTAGAGGAAAAGCTTTTAGCTTAATGTTTATTACTTCTCATTTTCCCTCTCCCTTGACCTTAACATTTATTGCTGTGCTCTCTACAAACTAATATGAATTTTGCTTTCTTACATAGATGGATGGATACCTCACCACTTGACCTAGAGATTGTGAATTTTAGTGTGTGTGTGTGTGTGTGTGTGTGTGTGTGTATGCATGAGAGAGATAGAAAGACAGAGATGTGGTGGTGGTGGTGGTCGTGGTGGTCGTGGTGCTTGGGTGGTTGGGGGGTGGTTCTTTTGGAGTAGAAGGGTTCCTAGTCTTCTGTGCTAAGAAGACCTTTTAAAATGCTACAATCCTATAGAAATTGCCCCCCTTCCTTTCTCTCTCCTTTCTCTCCTCTTCTCTATTTCCTCCCTTCTTTTGGTAGTGATTGTGGTTTCCCATTTGTATTTTGTAAATGATTTCCATCTGAAGTTTCCAAGCTCTTTGGTTGAGTGAGATATACTTATCTAGCATGTCAGACAAGAACATGATTTACTACCCAGACAGACAGACTAATTCAATGGGTAACACATTGTTCTCCAAAGGATCATGATACTGTTGCTAATTCCCTGTGTGTACCAATTTAATTACATTTCAGAAGTCAGAAAAATTTAAGTAGTTCCAGTTGCAGTGTTACAGTTCACTAAGCATTAACTATAAATCACTAGTGGGTACTTTAAAAAAAATCTGTTGATGGATTGGCTGGTATTTTACATGAGTATAAGCCACCTACCTAAGGTCTCTAAGTTGGTTTTGTGGAGTAAAAATGTGCTCTTGATCTCTCCCTGGCCCCATAATATCTTTGTCAACCCCCCCTCCATCCCATACACCTTTCACTGGGCCCCCTTTTTTCTCCCTTCATATATTTCATCAGACTCTAAGGGAGTTATAGACTGGTTGTGATTATTACTGAACCATATGGGAACCACACGTCTTATTTTTTTTCTTCTTCTATGTTCTTGAATAATGGTTATGTCTTCTTAAATGATTTAAAAAAAAAAACAAGGTTAGTTTTTAACTATTGAAAAACTTATTACCAAGTAGCCCTGCCTTAATTTCATCATCTCATAAAGGCAAAGTTAATAGCCCCTCTTTTTTCTTTCGGCTAACACCTGAAATCTGTTCTACAGGAGGGGGATACCAATTACTGCAATATACATTAGTGTGCAGCCTTCATGACCCCTTATTGTTTTTACTAACAATCTTTTGGATTAGAAGGGTCTGGGAGTCATTATTTAGTCTCTTTTTCCAGAATGAACTGTGCATACTGTGTAAAGTTTGACTACAAAATAAGAATACTGATTTTTATTTGCTTGGGAAATCAGTCCCTGTTTTACGGGCGTATTCACTATGGTGTTGAGGCAAAGTTGAATTAATTTTATATTTTATAGCTTTATTGAATTACAATTGATGTCTTATACTTATATAACTACATATACAATTTGATGAGCTTTGACGATGCCTGTGAAACCATCATCCACAATAAAGATAATAAACATATCCATCACCCCAAAAGCTTCTTTGTACCCCTTTACAATCTACCCCTACAATCCCCGGATAACCACTGATATATCTGCTTTTCTATTGCTATAGATTAGTTTGCATTTTCTGGAATTTTAGATCAATAAAATAACATGCTATTATACATATAACAATATAATATTATTATATCTTTCGTTCAGCATATGTATTTTTACATTTGTTCACACTTTTCATGTATCAACAGTTTGTTCCTTGTTATTGTTGAGTGATATTCCATTGCATGGATGTACCAAGTTTGTTTATCTATTCAGTTATTGTTCAACATTTGGATTGTTTCTGGCTATTAAGAACAGTTTTGACTATTATGAATAAAACTGCTATGAACATTATAAGTCTGTGTGTGAACATATACTTTCATTTTTCTTGGCTAAATCTACAAGTGAAATGATTGGGTCATATTGTAGGTATATCTTTATCATTTTTAAAGGCTGCCAAATTATTTTCCAAAGTGGTTGTAAATATCTTACACCAGCAGTATAAGAGAGTTTCTTTCTTCAACATGGTCAATTTCTTAAAAATTTCAGCGATGCTAGTAAGTCTGTATTGGTATTTTTTTGTGCTTTTTAGTTTATATTTTTCTGATGACTAGGGATGTTGAGTACATTTCCATGTGCTTATTTACTATACGTATTATCTTCTTTAGTGAAGTATCTACTTAAATATTTTGTCCATTTTTATTTGTTTTTCTCTTCTAATATTGAGGTGTAAGAGTTCTTTATATATTCTAGATACAAGTCCTTTGTTGGATATATGTGATTTGCAAACATTTTCTCCCAGTCTGGGCTTGTCTTTCCATTTCTTAACAGCATCTTTTGAAAAGTAAAAGGTTTTAATTTTGATGAAACCCAATGTAATGACTTATTTTATAGTTTCATCTTTTTGTGTCCTTTTTAAGAAATCTTTGCCTTACCCAAGGTAACTATGCTTTTTCTCCTGTATATTCTTCTGGAAGTTATGTAGTTTTAGCTCTTGCACTTGGATCTAGGATCCATTTTGGGTCAATTTTTGTATGTTGTGGGAGGTAAAGGGCCAAGGTTTTTTTGTTTGCCTTTTTTTTTCTTATTTGTCTGTTTTGCATATGAACATTCAATTGTTCCAGCACCAGTTGTTGAAAAAACTATCCTTTTTTCATTTAATTGCTTTGGCACCTTTGTCAAAATTCAGTTGACCCTATACACATGGGTCTGTTTTTGAACACTCTGTTATGTATCATTGACCTATATGTTTATCTTTATACCAAAATCTCATTGTTGTAATTACTGTATCTTTATAATATCTTGAGATCAAGTAGGGTAAGCCCTCCAACTTTGTTCTTTTTCAAAAGCGTTTTGGCTATTCTTAGTTGTTTGAATTTTCATATAAAGTTTAAAATCAACTTGTCAATTTCTATTTAAAAAGCCTGCTGGGATTTTTGATTGAGGTTACGCTGTGTCTGTAGATCAATCTGGAGAGAGTTAACACCTTAACAGTACTGACTCTTCTTATCTAGGAACAAGATATATATCTCTATTTATTTAGATCTTCTTTAGTTTATCTCAGCCATGTTTTGTACTTTGTCTACAGCTTCTTAGACATCTTGGGTCAACTTGATCTCTCAGTATTTCGTATTTGTGATGTGTTCATAAGTGGTTTATATTTTAAAATTTCACTTTTTGATTGTTGATTGCTAGTATATAAAAATATGATTGATTTATGTCTATTGGTTTTTGGGTCCTGCAGCCGTACTAATCTCACTTAGTAGTTCTAGTAGCCTTTATGTAGATTCCTTAGAATTTTTCACCTAGCTTATCATATGGTCTATGAATAAAGATGACTTCACTTCCTTTCCAATTCATATCCAAACTTGGTTTTAACCAGCAGTGTGTAGGTTAGATATATTATGTAACTCCTCTTGAACGTCCATTTCCTCATCGATAATAGGGGGATCTTAATAGGACTCAATAAGGTAATGTAAATAATGTTACTAGTACAGGACTTGGTAGAATATATGACCCCTAAATGCTCATCTTCTGGGTCCTCCTCCTATTTCACAAAGTCCACATCCGTAGTAAGGGATGCCCTCCAAACATTAATTTCCTTTTGAATATCTGTCATCAATGAATTTATCCAAACCTAAAGAAAACCCCACATTTATATTGTCAGGCTGTTCTAAACTTTGGGGAGCGATGTGTTTTATTGGTATACTAATTGTATGAAGTTTGAATTGTATGACATATGGTAAGACTTCATTTCATTTGTTGTAAATTTACCATTGTTAAGCCTTTTTCTGGGCCCTCTCTAGCTTGATGCCGTTGTCCCTGAGATGTGGTGACCAGACCTGCACAAAATACCCCAGGTGAAGGCAAAGCAAGAAGAATGAATTGGGGGCAGGGTGAGGTGAGGGAGTGAGGGAAGGGAGCATCTTCCTTTTTATTCTGTTCCTGGCAGGCCTAGACCAATTATTATTTTCGCCAACACAGCAAACTAAACTGGTGTCTTCAGGAGACAGTCTACAGTGATTTCCAGATCCCTTTCCTTGTTCAGAGCTGATGGCTTGGCATTCACATTCCCAGAGGCTGAACCCTATACTAAAAAAAAAAAAAAAAAAAAAAAAATTACCTTGTCCCTGTTGAGACTGTATCTGGAGTAGCTAGGAGGTTTCTTGGTCTGGCATGCAAGTATGGGTAGCCAGGGTCAGACAAAAGCCTTCTTGAAAGTCTCCAAACTCCCATCTCTGCTCTTCTAACCAAGAGCGCTCACTGGAAATATATGCATATTTATAGAACTGCCTACCAATATTCCCTGCCTACCCCAACCTGCAGTGGGCTTCAGCTCTATTTACATGACCACTGTGGAGCAAAATAAGGATTTTGGTTTGGAAAAATGAAGATAAGATGCTTATACCACACTGTCCTTTCATGTTTGCCTTCTGTTATAATCCTGGTCTATCTTAGAACCTAAAGATGCAAAATGAAGGAAATTTTTGCAGCTTAACTTGGGTATAGTTTGACGATTCTTGTGCCAGAGAAGAGAAGGCACCCAGATCATTTCAAATTAACTCTGATAGTTGGAGGAGGTGTGGTGGGGGTGGAAATGAGGGAAGGAGGATTGTGCCCAGGCATAAGTTTCATTTGCGACTTTACTGTGGGGAGGACAAGAGGAATCCAAGTAGCCTGGCTATTTAACTTGCCCCCAGTGCTTTTGTACCTACACAGGTAGGCCCCTGTCTCCTAACTTACTTTCCCCCAAACTACATATGCATTCACTAAACATGGTTTGCCATCTGTTATGTGTAAGGCTTCCATTTTTGAAATCTAGGTTATTTCCTTCTCTGCCAGTTTGTTTGTTTGCTTTGGGCGTGCTTGGCTTGGCAAAGTGACTATTTGAGAGGTTTATTCAATTAATCTCAAGTAGAGAACTGGAAATGGAGAACATGCACGGTCCAGGACTTCAGGAAACTTTATCCCATCCCTCCCTACCTTCACCAGATTTTTAGGTCATGTAAAACCAGATTCCCTACAGTGTACAGTTGAGATTATTCCTTCCAAGCTCTGTTACCTTGGACAAACTGCTACCATTCTCTTGGTCTCATTTCCTCCATCTGTGAAGGGAAGAACCTAAACTAAGGACACTAAGGACCACTTTCAGTCTGCAGAATTCTGATCCCAACCTTTCTTTCCCTTCTTTCTTTTGCAAAAACATATTTTAAGTTGTGATGGTGGTGGTTTTGTTTTAGGTTAAAAACTAATTTTAACTACCTATTTGAATCTTAACTGTGTTAGGAGTTTTGCTTTTCAGGCAATCGAGTAAAACTCTCATCCAGCTTTATGTTTTTATTGATTTTTATTTTTTTTTAAGTTTTTATTTAAATTTCAGTAAGTTAACACAGTGCTATATTAGTTTCAGGTGTGCGATATACTGATTCAACACTTCCATACACACCCCGTGCTCATCAGGACAAGTGCCCTCCTTAATCCCCATCACCTGTTTTGCCCATTTCCTTCCCCCCACCCCGGCCCCCCTCCCTTCTGGTAACCAGCAGGTTGTTCTCTATAGTTAGGAGTCTGTTTCTCGGTTTGCCTCTCTTCTCCTGTGCTCATTTGTCAGCTTTATGTTTTTAAAGACATCAAGTGAATTAGAGATGAAATCGCTGGATCTATTTGGAGTTAACACATTAATATGTCTGTATAATCATGAATTTTATCAATATGAAAGCCCCCGAAGACACAGACTTCTCTGCTCCCACCAACCCAGATGGTGCTTTTATGCCATTTATAAAGAGACTCTCCTTTCTTCACGTGCATCCAGCCCTGCAGAGAGGCACCAGGCTTGGTAAGTAGAGCCCAGGTTTCCCTTTGTTACCTCAGCGTGGGGACCTTATGCAGTGCTTAGATGTTATGTGATTTCATTAATAGCTCTTTTCATAATGTCCTTTACAGCGAGGACTCAATTTTGCTTGTTTTTCTGACTCTTTACATTTGAGTTTTCCAGTCAGATATTATCACTGCCGTCACTGACTCATTTTCAGCTGCAGAATTCTTTGAGGTGGCAATTCAATCATTGTTCCTTCTTCCTGTCTTACCCTTTGTTTGGTATAATCTATGGTTGATTCTAGGTCTCAATGATCTCTGCCTACTTAATTAAATAATTAAAAAGTATTCATTTAGATGGCTAAATAGTCTCTCATCTGTATGCACAGAGAATTCAGTGTCTGTTTTCCTGCCCTTGGTACACATGGGGGTGACTCAGAACTCTTTTTTGCATACTTCCTTATCCAAGGGATTTATTACTTAACAGCCATGCAGAGAGGTCCTCCCCCATGTGCCAGACACCATACCGGGAGCTCCACAGCTATGCCGCTGGCTCCGGGGCCTTTTCTCTTCACAAGATGCTGCGGCTTGCTATGACTTTGGAAGATTCCCAAAGGCCACCACTCACTTTCCAGTCTTTCCAGCAGGGAGGGGACATTATACTACTTTCCTAGCTCTGCCCCTAATCCCAGGCATTATCTCCCTGTGACATCTCTTTTTTTTAAGATTTTATTTATTTATTTGAATGAGAGACAGCGAGAGGCAGAAAGCAGGAGCCGGAGGGGGTGGGGTGCAGAGGGAGAGGGAGAAGCAGACTCCCCACTGAGCAGGGAGCCCGATGCGGGGCTCGATCCCAGGACCCTGGGACCATGACCTGAGCCGAAGGCAGGCGCTTAACCAACTGAGCCATCCAGGCGTCCCTCCCTGTGACATCTTTTTTTTAAAAAAAATATTTATTTGAGAGAGAAGAAGAGAGCAAGAGAACGAGCAGGGGCGGGAGGATAGAGGGAGAAGCAGACTCCCCGCTGAGCAGGGAGCCCAACATGGGGCTCGATCCTAGGACCCCAGGATCATGATCTGAGCCGAAGGCAGATGCTTACCTGACTGAGCCACCCAGGTGCCCCTCCCTGTGATCTCTCTTAAGAGCAGTGTGTGGTTTGCTTAAGGGTGGTGGTGGTGATGATGATGATGGTGACTGGGGGAATCCCTGGGGCAAGAAAGAAGAACCAGGGGTGGCGCTGGAAGCATATTCTAGGCCTCTCTTCTTGCCGTGTATTCCAGGCTCCCTGATTCCAGCATAGAAATATCTGTGCCAAATTCCTGTCCAGGGTCGGTCTAGGTAGCCAGGGGTGCAGAGAAGTTGCCATTAACCATTTCTTGGCTTGGAATACTGAAGGAGACATCCCCAGAGACCCAGATTATTAGCTTTGGCTTACCCTCCACAAAACTACGCTTCATGTTTAGGTCACTGCAATATCTACAGCACTGAATTATTTGTATTAGTGAGCTTATGAACTCTTACAAAGCTAGATTCTGCTTTTCCAAAATCAGGGTAACAAAAACAGTCAATTCACCAACTTTAACTTCATTCTATATTGTCTTTCAAAACCATCAACCATTTCTTTTCTTTATTGCCTATAAAGCCTCCTGCTTATGAACACTGGAGAACATGGACTGTGAAATCCTTTGGACCTGAGTTCAAGTGTAGCTGTGTGAGCTTTGCCTTCTCTAAAATAAGACTACCGTCAATCTCATTGAAGACTTTTGAGAATTCAGTAAGACTAGGCCTGTTAAATTCCCAGCATATGGTCCCTCAGGGAAATAATTCAGTAGTCATGATTATTAATGGCCTAAATTTTGAAATACTTACCATAATGATCTTCTAAGGAAACATGTGTAATACCTCAAATTTATGTAGTGGTAACTGTGGCAGACGCTGTTTAAAGCTTCCTATCACGTTGCTCATTTAATTCTTGCAAAAACCTTTTACTTTTATTTGCTTTTTTTTTTTTTTTTTTTTTTTTAGAGACGGGGAGAGGTTGGGAAGGCAGAGGGAGAATCTTAAGCAGGCTCCATGCTCACCGTGGAGCCCAAGGCGGGGCTCAGTCTCACAACTCTGAGATCACGGACCTGGGCCGAAATCAAAAGAGTCGGGTGCTCAACCTGAGTCACCCAGGTGTCCCACAAAAACCTTTTAAATATCTATTAGTATATCCATTTCACAGATGAGGAAACTGAGGCACATAGAGGTTAAGAAAAGTGCCCCAGTTTACTCAGCTGGGAAGTGGAAAAGCCTGGTTTGTGATCTCAGGCTGTCAGGCTGTCCATATTCTTAACCTCTCTGTTATGTGAAATGAATTTGATCATGGTGACTTTAAAATATGGCTTTTAAAACTATTTTTAGTTGATGAGCTGGGCGACTCCTGGATGATAGAAGTTGAGGCAAAGGAAGAGAACAATCTAAGTTACTACTTTTTAACGATCTTACCATCTAGGGGAGGAGAGGGACACACACATGAGAGAGGCATAAGGACAGCTTGGAAAGAGTAAATAAATCTGTCAATTACAGTTGTCAACACTTTGCTTTATCTTGATAGCTTTAACGCCATCAAGGCCAGGGCTTCTCAAACATTACTGTGGATACAAATCACGTGGGAATAATCTTGCTATCCTTAATCAATGCAGACTTTGATTAAATAGGCCTGGGTGGAGCAGAGATTCTGCCTGTCTGACAAACTCCCAGGTAAGGCTGATGATTCTGGTCCAGAGACCACACTTTGAGTAGAAGGGTATGGCACATTGAAGGTCTACCATGTGATACGGTTCTTGCTAGGTAAGCAAAGACCTACTGAAGACTTTAAAGCTGATTGACTCTATGGGGACTGGGATGATAGAATGTCCTAGAACTGGCTTAAAGACCATTGTACTATGTGAAGAGTGCTTGGGAATCTCTGTGGGAGTCTGAGGAAAGGATTAATGTGGTCAGAAAGGTGATTCCTATTGCTTTGTGGAGAGTGGACGGAGCGGGGCAGAGACTGGAGGAGGTCTGGCTCTGAGACTGGTGTGGAAATTCAGGCAATGAGGTGGTAAAGGCCTGGAGTGTGATTATGCCAGTGGAAATGGGCAGGAAGGCCTGGCTCCAAGAGAAATTGATTTCTGCAAATCACCAAAAATTCAGCACACTTAGGATCTCCTCAATAATAGCTCAGAAGTTAATAGTACTCTAATGTTTGAAAAAAAAAATCACTTCCACATCCATTAACTCATTTTATCAACACAGCAACTATGGGAGATTAGTAGTTACTTTCACCCCCACTTTACAAATGAAACTGAGATAATGTGGCAGCAGCTTAAACCATGTCTGAGGAAAGGCAAAGCTAATTGCAAGAGAAAAGACACTGTGAAAAGGGTCGCAATTATCTTGTTTTTATAAATTGATTATTTTTCCTCATTAACGGAGTAATATATTTTGATTATACAAGTGATATATATTTGAAATCCTACTACATGGCTATATTGTCTGTATCCTTCCCTCAGATTCTTCCACTTAATATATTTCCTTGTCCTTGTCATTAGAAATGTTTTGAAAAGTTCATTTTAAACTACTGTAAAATAACAGCCCCCATATGGATGCATGACAATTTAATTTACTACTTCCATGTAATTGGCCATTTAAGTTTTCAGGTTTTTGCTATTGTAAATAACATTGTAGAGAGCATCTTTGTACATACATCTTTGTCCAGGCATCTGATAATTTACCTAAAGATGTATCAACTCTTAGAAATCTGCTTACAAATTTACAACTTGTTGATTGAATGCTTGATAAAAGATGGGGTTGGTCTGGGGTTTGAGGATGTTACCCAAGTATCTCTAATTGTCTTAGATTACATAGTGAACTCTTGCTGGGCCCCCAGGTTCAGGAAGTCATGTTTTGGAAAATTCTGCAGCATTCTGTTATCATCCTTGATCTTGGGTCTCCTCATGCTGGTTCATCAGCAACAGTTATGACTATCCATTGGGCTCTGGACGGAAGTTGGAGTGAGACGGTGGGGAGAACAAAATAGAAGGCCCACTTCCTGCCTGCAAGGACCTTGTCAGCTCTTTGGGGGAGACAGGCCAGACACATGTGGGATAATTAAGGAACAGAGCAAATCGAAACACCAGCTTATGTAGCTTGAAAGTCTGTAGAGAAAAAAGATATGTTACTGATTTTTTTTGAGTGATTATTTTCCCCCTCTTTTTGCCAATCTATATTTTCTATGGTATCTATGGAGAAGAGGTAGAAAGGCAATGTAGTATAGATCCAGAGGCAGAGATGAACTGAAATTCTGTCCTTTATTTCTTGTGTGACCTTGGGCAAGTTACCAAACCTCTTTCAGGCTAATTTTTCACCTGTGAATTAATGACAATATTTATATGTAGATTTTCTGATGTGAAGAAATTATCTAAGCCACTAAGTGCTTAATCCTGTGCCTGGCACACAGTAATGCTTATTACTAGGTAATAAGTACTACCTATTATTATTATTACTATTATTGAATATTAAAACATGAAAATATACATATGTAATTAAATGTGTATGTGTGCATATATATTTTGCCATACCCCTACCCTCTTCTGTTGTTTCTAAATATGAACGTGTGTTACACACATGGTTACGTACACAGACACACATATGTTATTTATAGTTGTAGTTAGAAACAACGGAATAGGTAGGGCTTTAAAGAAGCCTAGAAATTCAATTTTGATTGGCCCCTACTTCAGGAAAGGAGCTTTTCTCTGGTACTAGGCTGCCAAGGGAAAGTTGCCGCTGCCTCTCCTTCCTCCCATCCCTGATCTTGGGGGCTTGGTTCCTTAGCTATGCAGGGCTGGCGCTGTTTAGCAGAAGTTTGAGTCAAAAGACTACAAGTTGTGGAGCCACGGACATCTGGGTTCCAAGCCTGGAAGTTTTCTTTCCTAGCCAGATGCCCCCAGAGCAATTTTTGTGAAACAACTCCGAGTCTCTGTTCCTTCCTTCGTTAAATGGCAATCATATTTAGGTCTCAGGATTGTTGTAAGAAGATTTCAATAATAATGCCAATGTGATTGTATTTGGTCCATGGTTAAGTGCAAATTATTTTATTGTGCCTTTGCTTTCTGACTGGAATTTCTTCCTGGCTTTTGCAATACCTCATTGCCCACTGCCTCTCCTAGCCTGGACTAGGGCACTCCTCTCATTTCTCACACCTTGAAGAGACTTTGGCTGCTAACAAAAGCTCCTTTTACTTGTCCCCAAGTCAGATGTTGGTTTCTTAACATGAGTAAGTAAAAATGTCAACAGTCATGTGAGCTTGGAAGCAGATCCTTCTCCAGTTGAGCGTGAGATGAGACTCCAGCCCTGACCGACACCTTGATTACAGCCTTGCAAACAGCCCAGCTAAGCCATGTCTGGATTCTTGACCCACAGAAACTGAGAGATGATAAATGTGTGCTGTGTCCAGCCAAAATTAAAAATAAGAAAGGAACAAATGGAAAGTGTTTGCCCAGTTGTCTGGGTATTCAAACCACTCTAGAAGTCAAATTTCTATTGATGAATAAAGGATCTGTGGAGAATTCTAGAAGCTTTGTTTGTTGGATTTGTTCCATTTTGTTTTCATATAAACTTCTGCCTTAATCCAAGTTAATAGAATCGTGGCTGTGAAAATTTATATTGTAAGTGAAGCACTTAGCCCAGTTCCTGCCACTTACCAGTAGGGACTTAATAAAATGTTAGCTGCTATTTTTCTAGTAGTAATAATAGTACTGCTAATAAGATATGTGACAACACCTAACACAGGGCCTGGTATATAGTCATTGCCCAATAACACTTGCTGGTTTTGGGTAATTGAATCCATATACATACTATTCTTTTAAAGTGTAGTAAAGAAGGATTTTGGCCACCTGCTTCCTGTTTCCAAGTTTCCTGCTGTGGCCCCTTGGCCACTGGTCGCATTTCAACCTGGAATTTGTTCTCAAGTAATTCTGAAGGCAGGGAGTCTGCCTTATTCATCATTGTACCCCAACACTTCCTGGCAAACGATAGGTACTCAGTGAAGGAACATATGGATGGAGGCAGCAAGGGCTTGAATCAAACAAGGACTCTTCTCCTTTGTGAAATTTTAGGGACCAGGCTTCAGTTTGGTCTGTCACTGTTTGCCCTGGGTTTTTGGCATTAGGCTTTGATGGTTCTGCATCTCCCTTGAAACTTTGCTCTGAGCTGGAAACTCTTAATGGGGTCTCTCTGGCATAAGTACTCAAAAGTATAAAAACTGGCTTTAGTACACTGAGCACTTCAAGGGAGAATGGCCCTTGAGAAAGAAGGTGATAGGGCAGCAAATAAGAGCATGAGATTTAGAATCAAGAGAAACCTTAGTTCAAATCCTAGTTTTGTCACTTCTAGCTATGTGTCTTTGGGAAGTCCCTTAAACTCTCTGAGCCTCAGTCACCTCTCCTCATGTATAAGATGGGGGACAATATTAAATACCTCTTGGTGGTGTTATGAGGGCTAAAATATGATAAGTGTGCTTAAAGCCATGGTATATAATAATTGCTCAATAAATGTTAGTTGCTGTTGTTCCATACTGTATCTCCTCTCCTTTTCAAAATGAATATAGTTTTATTGCTTTCCATGTCATCAAAAGCAATACTGTTTGTTGTTTTAATATCAACTTAGACAATACCTAAAAGTTTAGAGAAGAAAATGATAATTTCCTGCATGTCTACTGCCTAGAGATAACCAGCATTAATAATTAGGTGTATGCATATCTCACACTTTATTTTCCTATGTTTATACACACATATTAAAAATGAGGTCGTATGGGGGCGCCTGGGTGGTTCACTCTGTTAAGTGTCTGCCTTTGGCTCAGGTCATGATCCCAGGGTCCTGGGATCAAGTCCCGCATCCAGCTCCCTGCTCAGCAGGGATCTGCTTCTCCTTCTGCCCCTCCCCCCATTCGTGCTCACTCACTCTCACAAAAATAAATTTAAAAAAATTAAAAATGAGGTCGTGTGATCTATATTGTTTCACAGTCCACTTTTTTATACCTAACAATACATGGCAGAAATCTTTTCAGATCTACATAACTATTTTTAATGTCTTCATAGTATCACACTTTATGACTATATGAATACTATAAATATTTTAGCTAGTACCATATTAATTTGCTTCTAATAATTTGCTATTATAAATAGTGCTACAGCAGCCATTTATATACATACATCCTCACACACTTGTCTAATTTTCTTAAGAGCTATTTATAAAAGAAAGAATTGCTAGGTCAAAGGGAATACACTTTATTTTAAAATTTTTTTAAAAGATTTATTTATTTGAGAGAGAAAGAGAGCAGGAGGGAGGGGAAGAGTGAGAGGGAGAGAGAGTCCCATGAGGACTCTGCAGTAAGCACAGAGCCTGACACAGGGCTTGATCTCGTGACCCAGAGATCACGATCTGAACTGAAACCAAGAGTCATTCGCTTAACTGAGCCTCCCAGGTACCCTGAGGGAATACACTTTAAAATCATCCCATTCATTAACTACAGCACACACTGGATTCAATCTTTACTGAATGGGAAGAAGCTTTGCAACTGTCGAGGGCTGTGTAAGTATGAGTTAATTGCATTGTGGTTGTTACTGTTAGAAGCGTGGCAGACTGATGACCTTAAGGACTAGGAGAGGGGAGAAGGCTTGATTTCCCCCCCCATGAACTATACCTACATGAACATGAAATATACCTGTATCGACACGCACCCCTAAGTGGGTAGCTGCTGTCTATTCTAAAGGATCTTTGTCTCTACTCCCTCCCCAAACTGGCAAGATGAAGAAAGGCTCTTGTCATCTTGAAGTGAAACCATTGCTTTTAAATATGGCTGTTTCCAGCCAAATGTTAAGATTTATTCTCTGCCAGCCTCAAATTCTAGGAAAGCACTTGATTAGAGAAGCTTCAGTTCTCCCAAGCTGCTTTTGCCCTGAGTTGCTCTGCTAGACTCTTGAGAACCAAGCCCAAGGGCCTAGCTACTCTGTGTGTATGTGTGGTGGTTGGGGGCCAGGTGTTGAGGAGAAATCCTTTCCAGTGGCAAAACTGGTAGGTCAGTGCCCAGCCTAAGGGTACCTTGGTCACACCTTCAACTTTTCAGCAAGCCTGACATTCCACAGAGCTCAGGCCAGCCTAGAGAGCCTAACTTACCCACATACTCCTCTGGCATCCTGTTTTTCTAGCAGCCAGAGTACCTCTTGAGTGTAACTTTATTATAAGCATTGTTGAGTAGGGGGAAGTGTGTGTTGAGAAGTCTTGAATCTGGATCTCCTCATCCAACAGCCTGAATTCTCTCTGACTTCAAAGGCTAGGCACTCATCCAGGAATGATGCTCTTGGCCCCTGCTAGAAGGTGGGGCCAGGTGTGGGAATGCATACAGACTGTGGGGGCCTGTACAGGGGTGGAAGGCAGCAGGAGAGTATGTGACCATGGAGGGGAGCGGATGCCTATTTGCTTGGCCGGGCCCCACCTTATAAAGGGTGGTCCTTGCAGGAATGTTTTCAGAGATGCCTTTCAGAGCGCTTGGGTTCTTTGTATGTCTAAGTCTGATTTGGGTGATGTTTGCCATGAGCAGTAATGAGCATGGAAATGATTTATTCTGGGGCCTTGACTATAGTGCTATTAAATCACTGGCATACTGATGGGGCCTATTGATCCTCAAACTGTTTCCCGAGTTCTCTTTGCAAGTCCATTCTCTCCAATCCCAGCTAATCGGTTGTCACTGCTGGCTATGTGGATGCTGCCATTTTGAAAAAGCCGACCCTCTGGGCATTTTGGACTCGATCCTCTTCCTTTCTCCCCAGGTCTCCAGCTCCCTGAACTGTGAACTTTCACCACCCCTCCCTAATCTGTTTACTTTCTCTCTGGACTCAGTAAGCAGACCTGTGTACGGTACCTTTTCATGTGTTCACATGCATTTTATGGGTATGCATGCTTGGCAAGAGAGGTATTGCGCTGGAAGGGAGTGATTGGCTTTCTTTAGACGAGCCGACTTTGGTGCGCCCTTAATTGAATTGTGGGTCTAGAAAACAGGGAAGCTTACTCCCCATTGTTGGGGAAAAGATGGAAGATTACACTAATTCTGGAAGACAATGTCTTCCTTTTTTTTTTCCTAGAGCATGTGAAGTGGACTCAGATGACTAGTGTAGGGTCTGGATTCAAAAGACCTCTTCTGTTCAGGAAAATGTGCAGTTTGAAATGGGCAGGTAGGCTTAAGACAGGCGAAGGGTTTGAATGGTTCTTATGTTCCCCACCCTCTCTAGACTCTAAGCCCTTTGAAGGTACATTCTTTCATATTTTTGCATTTCCTCTCTGGGTCTTGTACAACACAGATGCCTAATAACAGTGAATGGATTATTAAGGCAGAAGGATAGACTACTAGGCTTAGTGAGACTGTCGATGGCCCTACGGAGTCCCACATAACTCCCTAGGAAGGAAGGCTTAAGCCTGGGAGGTCTTGTTTCCAGAGCTGGCCATAGACAAGGGTCCCGCCCTCCGCACTCATGAAGTAATTGGCAGAATGGCTAGAACAAGTGAATAATTGTGCCGTAATTAGTTTATGACCTGAGGGCATGCCAGTTTGTAGCCCTGCCAGTCTGCTAGCTGCCACCAGCACAGATATGCCTCATAAAAGTGCAAGCGACAAAGCTATGGTACTATTCCCTGGGCCTGCTTCAGCCTAATGACTCAGGCCTATGAACTGAGAGTAACTGAGCTAGTGTGTTAACATTTCCTGAACACTGACCTTTTATATTTTTGTTTTATGCAAAAGTAACCTTTATTTCTTACAGTTGTTAATCCTTGCTTTGATTTAATTGTAATGTTCCTCCCTCTCCCACCCTCCTTTCCCTCTCTTCTTTCCTTCCTTCCTCTTTGTCTAGGAAGGGGGAGCATAGTGAGGCCTGGGTAAGACAGAGCATTCGGCTCATCGTGTGACAATAATTGAAATCATTCCCTTCTGATGCACTCAGGAAATGGCTCAGCCAATATCTCTTGCAGGTCTCACCCTCCTGGCCTACTACCAGTATGATTGTTGTCCACATATTCTCTTCCAGCGTCCTAAGAGTTCAAGAAACCAAACTTTGGTAACAAGAAATCTCTCAACTGGCCAACCTAAGTCACCTAAATGTGTATCAGAGTTTGGTGTTAGACATCAGTAAATTTGGATTCTGAAAGTGGGCTTCGAGATTGCGGTTCTTTGAGCTCTTCCTTCCTTTCCTGCCCATCAACCTGAATTACATTTTTTATTTCAGATGCTCAACATATGGAACTCTTTGGACCCCATTAAAGCTGAATTAAGAGTGTACACAGTATTTGTAGCTGACTAAAGTACTAAGCAGTTCATGTTCCTAGGTAGAGAAAAAAACTACAGATTCACTAACACTGTTTTTACAGAAATAAAACAATTTGCAGAATGACCAAGATCAAAGAATGGCTCCCATTCAGGGATTCCTTTCAGAACTATTAGAATTATTGTTTCCAACATTATACAAGCAGAATTAACATCCCTAGTCCCATCCAGGGAACAGACCCAAGGTGGGAACTACTTCACTTTTTTTTGGTCTTCTTGTCATCACGGCCATGTTTTCATATCTTGAATTTCTTTTAAGTGTCTTGTTTTGTTGGTTGTGCTGCTCAAAAGGAAAATGTCATTCTCTTTTAACATTTCCAACAATCCCTTTTCCCACTCCAGAATGTTCTTCTTTCTGTTTATTTTGAATTGCTTTTAATGTGTCTACTGACTTCTTTGATAAAGCTGGCATCCGGGTCTTTCACAAAAAGACTCTAATATGTTCATGTTAGGGTCTGTATTTGGGCCATACCTTGGTTTCAGATTTGAAGGCTAATCACGTATGACTTTAAGTAAAACCTGTAACTTACAGAGTAGTGACATTTTAAAAAAATAAGTTTGAGATTGGGTCCTTGATGAGGAGTATTTGAGATTGGGTGCTTGACGAGAAATAAAAGGCTGTGTTTTACATATTTGTGAAATTCATCTCTATTATTTCAAAGTAGTAGTAAGCTGTAATAAACCAAAGAAACCTAACTTCAAATAAATGTATTTTAGCTGATAATGGGCATATAAGCATGACTCTAATGAATGAATTTGCTATTACTTGTGCCCAAGTTTCTCTTTAATCATAACATGACCATATATAGTCTTAAGACTCACTTTATTTTATTTTAATTTCAGTATAGTTAACATAGTGTTATATTAGTTTCAGGTGTACCATAGAGTGATTCAACACTTCCATACATCACCCAGTGCTCATCATGACCAGTGTCCTCCTTAATCCCCATCCCCTACTTCACCCATCCCCCTCCCCCCCCCCTGATAACCAGCAGTTTGTTCTCTGTGAAGAGCCTGTTTCTTGGTTTGTCTTTCTCTTTTTTCCCCTTTCCTCATTTGTTTTGTTTCTTAAGTTCCATATATGAGTAAAATCATATGGTATTTGTCTTTCTCTGACTAACTTATTTTGCTTAGCATTATACTCTAGCTCCATCCATATCAATGCAAATGACAAGATTTCTTCTTTTTATGGATGAATGATATTCCATTGCATATCTATACCACACCTTCTTTATCCATCCATCTATCAGTGGGCACAGGGGCTGCTTCCATACATTGACTATTGTAAATAATGCTGCAGTAAATACAGGGGTGCATGTATCCCTTTGATTTAGTGTTTTTGTATTCTATGTGTAAATACCCAGTAGTGCAATTACTGGATCATAGGGCGGTTCTATTTTTAACCTTTTGAGGAACCTCCATACTCTTTTCCACAGTGGCTGCACCAGTCTGCATTCCCACCAACAGTGCATGACAGTTCTTTTTTTCTCCACATTCTCTCCAACCCTTGTTGTTTCTTGTGTTTTCGATCTTAGCCATTCTGACAGGTGAAGACTTAGAATCTATAGAGTTTAAGGCTATCTTTGCTGATGAGAGGTGTTTTCATATGAAATTATTTCTAGTATGAGCTAGAAGAGTTTTGTTCAAAAAAAGTGTTCATGAAATGCAGTTTTACTAAGGGCCTATAATTAAGGCAAAACCATTTTCAGGAGTGCCTCACTTATCTGGAAGCTCAGAACATATCCTGGATCCCAGGAATAAGTTTAAAAAATAAGGCTTTAAGATTTTGAAACAGCTGCCACAAAGCCCATGAAGAGGCCCTCCGGGCTTGACTTTAAAGAGATCCACTGTCCTTAATTTAATGGGAGCTTGTTTTAAGTATTCCCCCACTTTTCAAAAGTTCACACTGTGCCGCCATGCTTTTATGAACGACCTATATTAGTACCTATTTTCACTAATCAAAAGAAATCCGAAGAGGATGTTTGCTTTTACAAAAAAAGGTGAAAAGTGAATATAGTGTTCAGTGTTTGTTTTGCAGCAAGTTACTACAGAGGCAGCAAGAGTGGCCCAAGCAAGCTCCTCCCAGGAACTACACTCAGCATCTCAGCATCAGCTGCATAGTGTTGAACAGGGTCTGTGACCATCTGTACTTTATCTGGACTTGTTTTGTGCATCCATTAGCATGGGTGGCTCAGTTGGTTAAGCGTCTGCCCTCGGCTCAGGTCATGATCCCAGGGTTCTGGGATTGAGCCCCGTGGGTGGCTCCGTCATTAAGCCTCTGCCTTCGGCTCAGGTCGTGATCCCAGGGTCCTGGGATCGAGCCCTGCCTTGGGCTCCCTGCTCCGCAGGAAGCCTGCTTCTCCCTCTCCCACCCCCGCTTGTGTTCCCTCTCTCACTGTCTCTATCAAATAAATAAATAAAATCTTTAAAAAAAAAAAAGAAAGAAAAGCCTAAGAGAGTTTGTATTTTGGGTCTAGGAGCATGAAAACATTTTTACATATACAGCTGTCCCTTGAACAATGTGGGGGTTGGGGCACCAATCCCCATGCAGTCAAAAATACGTGTGTAAGTTTGACTCCCTGAAGACTTCTTAACAGCCTACTGTTGAGTGGAAGCCTAACTGGTAACATAAACAGTCATCACATATTTTGTATGTTACAAGTATTCTGTGCTGTATTCTTACAATAAAGTAAGCTAGAGGAAAGGAAATTTTAAAATCATAGGAGAAAATATATTTACAATACTGTGCTATATTTATTGAAAAAAATCTGCATATAAGTGGACCCATGCAGTTCAAACGCATGTTGTTCAAGGGTCAACTGTAAATTAATAATAAGTGCTTCTTTTCTTTACACCATTTTGGCTTATGGAAGGTGTCAAAGGAACGGTGTACTTTCAGATAACGGGAAACCTGTATTCCTTCAGTTATAGCAGAATATAAGCAGTACATTAGAATTGGGGGTGGTCAGGTGCATGGGTTTCAAGGAGGTAGTTTACCCTAGAAATAGGCACAGTGACAGTTGTATACTAGACACCTGAGATATAGAGACCACAAAAAGAAAGACCTGGCAGTATGGAATAAGTAGATAGCCTTCCACACAAAAATAAAAGATTGTGGTCTTCTGTAGTATCGATACACCAGATTTGGCTTAGCCGTCCTATTATTATTGGGGATTGAAGTTATTTAAAAATTTTCACTCTTATAAAAAGTGATGTGGTGAATGGTTTCTATACAGATTGCCTTTATTCTGTTTCGGGTTATTGCTTTCTGGTATTTTACCAAAAGTATGATAACCAGGTCAAAAGATTGGAGCTGTTTTAGAGCTCTTGTTACATGTTGCCAGATTGTACTCCCAAAAGATTAAACTGTGTAAGTATGTCTATTTTCTCACAGTCCTGCAGCACTAGATGTTGTCATTTCTAATATTTTGTTAGTTTAATAGGAATGTAAGTATACTATCCATTTGTTTTAATTTTTATTTGATGAGGTTTTACATTTCTTAATGTCATAATTCGCTGTCCATTTACTTCTTCACTTTGAGCACTTACCAAGTAAAATCCATTGACCTTTTATATTTTTATCCATCCCTGATACTTTGGATAGTCCAGATTTGTCATCTCTATTTGTCACATATTTTTCCAATTTTATTGCGTTCATTTTTATGTGTGCTTTATTATATTTCACTATGCAAAAGTGTTCTTTTTCACATTTATGTATTCAGATCCATCTATCCTGTCTGTGATGTTTCTTTCATTTTTCAATATTCAGAAATTTACCACTCCTCCACAGCTGGGACAAATATGTGATTCTGTCCTCCCCACTCCCCCAGGGTGTTTTTTTCTTTTTTGTGTTTAATCCTTGGACCCATCTGGAATTTATTGAAGTGTATGGTATGAGGTATGGATCTAAAGTACAGTCTCCACACTGATATCCAAATGTTTTAGCAATTCAATTTGGCAAAATATTTCTTGAACTCCTTCTATGTGCTAAACATTGTGCTAAGTACCACAAGAGAGTTTTTTTTTTTTTTAAAAAATGAGGCAAAGCCCATGCTCTCCAAGTGTGTGATCCTGTGTCTGTTTCTTGCTTTCCCTCTTTCCCTGAAGATGGGAAGGGTGGCAGTGGTAGTAATAAGGTAGATATTTAAATAATTCTAACACAGTACAAAAAAAACTATGATAGGTATTGTTACAGAGCTTAAAAGCAAGAAGCAGGCGGGCGCTTGGGTGGCTCAGTTGGTTAAGTGCCTGACCCCTGATTTTGGCTCAGGTCATGATCTCAGGGTTGTGAGATCGAGCCCTGCATCGGGCTCTGCACTCAGCATGGAGTCTGCTTAAGATTCTCTCTCTCCCTCTCTTTTCCCCTCTGCTTAGCCCCTTCCCCCGCTTGCGCACACACTCTTGCTGTCAAATATATAAATCAATAAAATCTTTTTTAAAAAAGGGCAAGAAGCTGCGAGAATTTAAAGGAGTGAGAAACCTAAGATAAGGAAAGGCCTCAAGACAGGGGTGACATTTAAAAGGGCTCAGATAGCAGGATTTCATTCATTAAAAAAAAAAACAAAAACTACTGAATATCTATTCTGCCTCGTCCTGTGTGCTAGGGATAAAGATTAACAAGACCTGATGCTGACCTCGAGGAGCTCTCAGACTAGCAAGACTGGGTGCTGCTAAAGGAAACATACCAGAAGGAGGTAGTACAAAAAGGAAATGGATGTCTTTGGAGAAAGTTAAAAGTTAGGGAATAGTAGATATTGAGACAGGAAAGGAAGGGTGGGGCCAGTTTTGGGTGGGTCTTAAATGTCAAGAGGAGGCATTGATTTTTCATTTGTTTTGGTATGGAGAAGGTTTAGGAATATGACAGTGCCATTATCGGAGTGGTTTTCTAGGCCAGTCCATTTCATTTGGAAGGTTGTTATCTGTTTGCCAGACTGTTCTCTGAAATGTTAGTGAGGTCAATGTGTGTACCATTTTTGATATTTGGGCTCCTTGGCAGTATCAAGCCTACCCTTTATAGTGTCTACCAATATGTCTGATGCCTCTCTATAATTGACAGGGTTTGTGATATCTTTCATATATTACAGCTAGTTCTTTTTCTGTAATTCTTCATTCTGTTTCAAGGAGTAGTTTCTAGTAGTCTCTGCCTTTTGCCTAAGTTATTTAGGAGACATTTTAGTGTGAATACATCAAGATGGCTAAAATGATTCTAGTGCTTGAAGGAATAAAGTCCAGGTATCAAGAAGATTCAGTCATGGGAAAACAGCTCATCCCCACCTCCTGGAAAAATTGGGGGCCAGTATGCATGAGACACAAAATTAATTTGAATGTGGCTGTTCACATGAACATATACTTAGTGAATTTGTGAAATATTTTATTTCCTGTTGTGGGCATGAAGACTACAGTGTAGAAATTAAACCATTGGTAAGTGGACCCAAGCCATCTGCAAATATTAAAATGGATTGTTTCCCAGAGGCCAAGAAAAGTTTAATCAGAGGCTTTTAAAAATTAAAGGTTTGAGAGCTGGACTTCCAGAGAGGCCGTGTGAGGAGCTTGACAGACCCTCTTCCCAGTGAAATAACTACTTAACTGGTGATAATTACCAAAAACAACCAGTTAAAGTCTCTGGAAATTGACCTAGGGGAATTCAATATATTGTAAAACATTTATTCAAAGAAATCTACTAAGTCTCAGTCAGAACAGTGGGAGTCTAGCGGTCACTTCTGTCCAGCCCCCTGCTATGGATGCTTTACTCTGGGCAGGTATAGCTAAGAACATGGAGCTCCCTTTACCTCTAGCTCCCAGTTATAGTGCTGTGGTTTCACCCCAGGGGGTGTGGGGAGGGAACAGTCTATCAGCATCTCTCTTCCCACACTCTTAGCTTCATGTTTGAGAAACTCTATTTTAGACTGGCATGGACAAGAAGACTGGGGTTCCCTTCCAGTTCCATGTGTTAGGTAAGAGGTTCCACGCCAGAAGCAGCAAGCTTAGAAGACCACAGGCTACCAGCCTCCCCCAGGTCCTGCTTGTAGGGTAGAGGTTACATCCCAGGAGACACCTACCAAGAAGATGTGGGGGCTACCATTCCCACCTTCCTGCTCTTGCTTATAGAGTGAAGGTGTCATGCAGGGAGAATCAGGCCACCACCACAGCCTCATTCCAGTGAAATAGTATAGAGATTCTGCTTAGGAGGTTAGGCAAGATGGGAGGATGGGCAGCTAAGCATCTTTGATGAGGGAGCTAACCTTATTTGGAACAGAGCACAGAGGAACTCATTCCTGAAGGTGTTCTCAAAAACAGTAGAGATCTTGATGTTGAGCAACTTGTAGAAGGCTAATAGCTCCACGAAACTGGGAGCAACAAATGAAATGGCAGACCAGCCAGAAGCTTAACAGAACCAGAGGGAGAGAGACTGCTAAAAAGAGCCCTGTTAAGATCATACTTAGACCTGGAGACCAGGAAGGCTGTGAACATATACTACACTGCATTCACTCAAAAGCAACCAGAGTGGGCATTTGAGAGCTACTAGTCACCGCTTGAACATAGAGCTGACTTCAAAGCATTTCCCAAGTCACACAGAGATCCAGCATCAAGTTTTGAGGCCTTACCAACTCAAGGGGCATAAGCATAACCTCTGACCAATCACTAGCTGAATATTATTAAGTTATGCTGACCTAGGAGCCATGCTGAGGTAGTTAGCAGAAAAACTAAGTAGTAGCATCAGGGGTACAATGCAGAGGAATTGGTCTTTGGAAACTTAATTCAGGCAAGCCACCAGACAACAAGGTCTGTAGTGGTGGTGGAACTAATCAGAGCCTAGAGCTGCTACAAAGTATTATCTAAAATGTCCAGTTTTCAACAAAAAATTACAACAGATGCAAAGAAATAACATGACCATTGTATAGGAAAAAAAAAACAGGCAATAGAGACTACTTTTGAGGTGGGGGGGCACGTGATACATTTAGCAGACAAACACAAACACTTCAAAATAGCTATTATAAATATTTTCAAAGAACTAGAGGAGCCAGTTTAAAAAAATGATGAAAGGAAGATGTAACAGTGAGTCATCAAAGAGAGAATATAAGTAAAGGGATAGGAATTATATTTAAGAAACAATGAAATGAAAATTCTGGAGTTGAAAAGTACAATAACTTATGAAAAATTCTCTAGAAGGGCTCAGCACCAGAATTAAGTTGGAAAAAGAAAGAGTCAGTGACTGATAAGTAATTAGAGATTATACACTTGGAAGAATAGAAGAAAAAAATGAAGAAAATGAACAGAGCCCCCCAAACCTATGGGATGGACATTATTAAGCGCACCAACATATACATGATGAAAGTACCAGACGGAGAGAGTCAGTGGAGCAGGGAAAAAAGATATAATGGGTGAGAACTTCCAAAACATGATAAAAAACCTTAATCTATGCCTGCAAAAACCTCCAAGAGATACATGTAGGCATATCAGTTAAAATGTCGAAAGCCAAAGGGAAAATAGGAGCAGCAAGAGAAAAAATGACTCACTACATATAAGTGAACCCCAATAAGATCAATAGCTGGCTTCTCATCAGAAAAAATGGAGACCAGAAGGTAGAGGGATGACGTTCAAAATGCTTAAGGGGGAAAAAAAATCAAACAAGAATCCTATATCCAACAAAACTTTCTTTAAAAAATGTAGACAAAATTTTATTTGACATTCTGTGATAAACAAAGATGAAGATAAGTCATTGCTAACAGACATGCCTCACAAGAAATATTAAAGGAACTTCTTCAGGCAGAAAGGAAAGGATACCATACAGCAATTCAAATTTACATGAAAAAAACAGTGCTGATAAAGGTAATTATATAGTAACTATAAAATAATATTCCTGGGGTGCCTGGGTGGCTCAGTCAGTTGAGCATATCTGACTCTTGATTTCGGCTCAGGTCATGATCACAGGGTCCTGAGATGGAGTCCTGTGTTGTTCTCTGTGCTCAGCAGGGAGTCTGCTTGAGGATTCTCTCCCTCTGCCCCTCCCCCCATTCTCATTCGAGTGCACACGCACTCTATCTCTCAAATAAACAAAAATCTTAAAATATCCATTTAACACAAGACAAGACAGTAAGGAAAAAACAGAGAAATAGACATGTGACATATGGAAAACAAATAGCAAAATGGCAGATGTTAATTCAACTATATTCATAATAATGTTAAATGTGAATGAACTAAATCCAATGAAAAAGCAGAGGTTCACAGACTGGATAAAAAGAAAAAAAACTTTACCTGTATACTCAATTCACAGCGCTCACCATAGCACATACCCTCCCCAATGTCTATCACCCAGCCACTGAAACAAATAATACATTATATGTTAAAAAAAAAAAAAGAAGAAGAAGAAGAAGATAGCAGGAAGGGAAGAATGAAGGGGGGAAATCAGAGGGGGAGACGAACCATGAGAGACTACAGACTCTGAGAAACAAACTGAGGGTTCTAGAGGGGAGGGGGGTGGGGGATGGGTTAGCCTGGTGATAGGTATTAAAGAGGGCATGTACTGCATGGAGCACTGGGTGTTATACGCAAACAATGAATCATGGAACACTACATCAAAAACTAATGATGAATGGTGATTAACATAACATAATAAAAATAAATAAATAAATAAATAAAAAGACTACCCTGAGGAAAAAAAAATCTAACTGTATGCTGTCCAAATTCAAAATCCAAATAGATTGTGAGTAAAATGAAAAAAATATAAATGATGTAAACTGCAATCAGAAGATAGGAGTAAAAATAAAGACAGCAGGAGTTGCTATACTAAATATCAGACAAAGTATATTAAGACAAAAAAGTTACTACAGATAGAAAGATATTTTATAATGATAAAAGGGTCAATTCATCAGGAAGATATAACAAGTATAAAAGACAAACGCACTTAATGACAGGGCCCAAAAATACATGAAGCAAAAACAGAATTGAAGAGAGAAATAGACAATTCAACAAAAATAGTTGGGGACTTCCAAATCTCACTTTCAATAATGGATAAAATACCTAGAAATCAACAAGGAAATACAGGACTTGAATAACTATACAAACCAACTAGACCTAACAGACATTTGCAGGCCACTCCACCCAAGAGCAGAACATACATTCTTCTCAAGAGCATATGGAACATTTCCAGAATGTAGATCATATGCTAGGCCATAAAACACTTAAAAGTCTCAAAAACACTTAATAGAAATCATACAAAGTACATTCACAGACCACAATTTAGAAATCAACAACAGATGGAAATTTGGGAAATTAAAAGATATGTGTAAATTAAACAACACACTTTTATATAACCAAAAGGTCATAGAATAAATCACAGAAGAAATTAGAAAAGACATTGAGATGAGTAAAAATGAAAATAGCATATCAAAACATACAGGATGTGGCCAAAACCATACTTAGATGGAAATTTAGAGCTATAAATACCTATATTAAAAAGAAGAAAAAGCTAAAAATCAGTAACTTAACCTTCTACCTTTAGAAATTAGGAAATTAAGAGCAAAGTAAATGCAAAGAAAGCAGAAGGAAAGAAATAATCAAGTTTAGAGTGGAAATAAATAGAAAACAGGAAAATAGCATAGAGAATCAACAAGACCAATAGTTGGTTCTTTGAAAAGATTTTTAAAAATAGTATTTTAGTTTCCACAGAAATTTATTATGTCACAGTTCTGAAGGCTAGAAGTCAAAGATCAAGGTGTTGACAGGTTTGGTTTTCATTGAGACTTCTCTCTTTGGCTTTCAGATGGCCTCCTTCTTACTATGTCCTCACATGGTCTTTCCTCTGTGTACGTGTATTTATTTGGTGTCTCTTTTTGTGTCCAAATTTCCTACTCTTTTTTTTAATTTTTTATTATTATGTTAATCACCATACATTACATCATTAGTTTTTCATGTAGTGTCCCATGATTCATTGTGCATAACACCCAGTGCTCCATGCAGAATGTGCCCTCTTTAATACCCATCACCAGGCTAACCCATCCCACCACCCTCCTCCCCTCTAGAACCCTCAGTTTGCTTTTCAGAGTCCATCGTCTCTCATGGTTCGTCTCCCCCTCCAACTTACTCCCCTTCATACTTCTCCTCCTGCTATCTTCTTCTTTTTTCTTTTTTTAAAAACATATGTTGCATTATTTGTTTCACAAGTACAGATCTGTGATTCAACAGTCTTGCACAATTCACAGCACTCACCATGGCACATACCCTCCCCAAGGTCTATCACCCAGCCACCCCATCCCTCCCACCCCCCACCACTCCAGCAACCCTCAGTTTGTTTCCTGAGATTAAGAATTCCTCATATCGGTGAAGTCATATGATACATGTCTTTCTCTGATTGACTTATTTCACTCAGCATAACACCCTCCAGTTCCATCCACACCGTAGCAAATGGCAAGATCTCATGCATTTTGATGGCTGCATAATATTCCATTGTGTATATATACCACTTCTTCTTTATCCATTCATCTGTCGATGGACATCTTGGCTCTTTCCACAGTTTGGCTATTGTGGACATTGCTGCTATAAACACTGGGGTGCATGTACCCCTTCGGATCCCTACATTTGCCTCTTTGTGGTAAATACCCAGTAGTGCAATTGCTGGATCGTATGGTAGCTCTATTTTCAACTGTCTGAGGAACCTCCATACTGTTTTCCAGAGGGGTTGCACTAGCTTGCATTTCCACCAAGAGTGTAGGAGGGTTCCCCTTTCTCCACATACCCGCCAACATCTGTCATTTCCTGACTTGTTAATTTTAGCCATTCTGACTGGTGTGAGGTAGTATCTCATTGAGGTTTTGATTTGGATTTCCCTGATGCCGAGCGATGTTGAGCACTTTTTCATGTGTCTGTTGGCCATTTGGATGTCTTCTTTGGAAAAATGTCTGTTCATGTCTTCTGCCCATTTCTTGATTGGATTATTTGTTCTTTGGGTGTTGAGTTTGATAAGTTCTTTAAAGATTTTGGATACTAGCCCTTTATCTGATATGTCATCTGCAAATATTTTCTCCCATTCTGTCGGTTGTCTTTTGGTTTTGTGGACTGTTTCTTTTGCTGTGCAAAAGCTTTTTATCTTGATGAAATCCCAATAGTTCATTTTTGCCCTTGCTTCCCTTGCCTTTGGCGATGTTTCTAGGAAGAAGTTGCTGCGGCTGAGGTCGAAGAGGTTGCTACCTGTGTTCTCCTTTAGGATTTTGATGGACTCCTGTCTCACGTTTAGGTCTTTCAACCATTTGGAGTCTATTTTTGTGTGTAGTGTAAGGAAATGGTCCAGTTTCATTCTTCTGCATGTGGCTGTCCAATTTTCCCAACACCATTTGTTGAAGAGACTGTCTTTTTCCCATTGGACATTCTTTCCTGCTTTGTCGAAGATGAGTTGACCATAGAGTTGAGGGTCCATTTCTGGGCTCTCGATTCTGTTCCATTGATCTATGTGTCTGTTTTTGTGCCAGTACCATACTGTCTTGATGATGACAGCTTTGTAATAGAGCTGGAAGTCCAGAATTGTGACGCCGCCAGCTTTGCTTTTCTTTTTCAATATTCCTCTGGCTATTCGGGGTCTCTTCTGGTTCCATACAAATTTTAGGATTATTTGTTCCATTTCTTTGAAAAAAGTGGATGGTATTTTGATGGGGATTGCATTGAATGTGTAGATTGCTCTAGGTAGCATTGACATCTTCACAATGTTTGTTCTTCCAATCCATGAGCATGGAACATTTTTCCATTTCTTTGTGTCTTCTTCAATTTCTTTCATGAGTATTTTATAGTTTTATGAGTACAGATCCTTTGTGTCTTTGGTTAAATTTATTCCTAGGTATCTTATGGTTTTGGGTGCAATTGTAAATGGGATCAACTCCTTGATTTCTCTCTCTTCTGTCTTGTTGTTGGTGTATAGGAATGCCACTGATTTCTGTGCATTGATTTTATATCCTGCCACTTGACTGAATTCCTGTATGAGTTCTAGCAGTTTTGGGGTGGAGTCTTTTGGGTTTTCCACATACAGTATCATATCATCTGCAAAGAGTGAGTTTGACTTCCTCTTTCCATCCGATTTGGATGCCTTTGATTTCTTTTTGTTGTCTGATTGCTGTGGCTAGGACTTCTAACACTATGTTGAATAGCAGCTGTGATAGTGGACATCCCTGCCGCGTTCCTGACCTTAGGGGGAAAGCTCTCAGCTTTTCCCCATTGAGAATGATATTCGCTGTAGGTTTTTCATAGATGGCTTTTATGATATTGAGGTATGTACCCTCTACCCCTATACTCTGAAGAGTTTTGATCAAGAAAGGATGCTGTAGTTTGTCAAATGCTTTTTCTGCATCTATTGAGAGGATCATATGATTCTTGTTCTTTCTTTTGTTAATGTATTGTATCACGTTGATTGATTTGCAGATGTTGAACCAGCCTTGCAGCCCAGGGATAAATCCCACTTGGTCGTGGTGAATAATCCTTTTAATGTACTGTTGGATCCTATTGGCTAGTATTTTGGTGAGAATTTTTGCATCCATGTTCATCAAGGATATTGGTCTGTAATTCTCCTTTTTGATGGGGTCTTTGTCTGGTTTTGGGATCAAGGTAATGCTGGCCTCATAAAATGAATTTGGAAGTTTTCCTTCCATTTCTATTTTTTGGAACAGTTTCAGGAGAATAGGTATTAATTCTTCTTTAAATGTCTGGTAGAATTCCCCTGGGAAGCCATCTGACCCTGGGCTTTTGTTTGTTGGGAGATTTTTGATGACTGCTTCAATTTCCTTAGGGGTTATAGGTCTGTTCAGGTTTTCTATTTCTTCCTGGTTCAATTTTGGTAGTTGATACATCTCTAGGAATGCACCCATTTCTTCCAGGTTATCTAATTTGCTGGCATAGATTTGCTCATAATATGTTCTTATAATTGTTTCTGTTTCTTTGGTGTTGGTTGTGATCTTTCTTCTTTCATCCATGATTTTGTTGATTTGGGTCATTTTTCTTTTTGATAAGTCTGGCCAGGGGTTTATCAATCTTGTTAATTCTTTCAAAGAACCAGCTCCTAGTTTCGTTGATCTGTTCTACTGTTCTTTTCGTTTCTATTTCATTGATTTCTGCTCTCATCTTTATTATTTCTCTTCTCCTGCTGGATTTAGGCTTTATTTGCTGTTCTTTCTCCAGCTCCTTTAGGTGTAGGGTTAGGTTGTGTACTTGAGACCTTTCTTGTTTCTTGAGAAAGGCTTGTATTGCTATATACTTTCCTCTCAGGACTACCTTTGCTGTATCCCAAAGATTTTGAACAGTTGTGTTTTCATTTTCATTGGTTTCCATGAATTTTTTAAATTCTTCTTTAATTTCCTGGTTGACCCATTCATTCCTTAGTAGGATGCTTTTTAGCCTCCATGTGTTTGAGTTCTTTCCAACTTTCCTCTTGTGATTGAGTTCTAGTTTCAAAGCATTGTGATCTGAAAATATGCTGGGAATAATCCCAATCTTTTGATACCGGTTGAGACCTGATTTGTGACCTAGGATGTGATCAATTCTGGAGAATGTTCCATGGGCACTAGAGAAGAATGTGTATTCCATTGCTTTGGGATGGAATGTTCTGAATATGTCTGTGAAGTCCATTTGGTCTAGTGTGTCCTTTAAAGTCTTTATTTCCTTGTTGATCTTTTGCTTAGATGATCTGTCCATTTCATTCGGGGGGGTGTTAAAGTCCCCCACTATTATTGTATTGTTGTCGATGTGTTTCTTTACTTTTGTTATTAATTGCCTTATATAATTGGCTGCTCCCATGTTAGGGGCATAGATATTTACAATTGTTAGATCTTCTTGTTGGATAGACCCTTTAAGTAGGATATAGTGTCCTTCTTCATCTCTTATTATAGTCTTTGTTTTAAAATCTAATTTGTCTGATAGAAGGATTGCCACCCCAGCTTTCTTTTGGTGTCCATTAGCATGGTAAATGGTTTTCCACCCCCTCACTTTCAATCTGGGGGTGTCTTTGGGTCTAAAATGAGTCTCTTGCAGACAGCATATTGATGGGCCTTGTTTTTTAATCCAATCTGATAGCCTGTGTCTTTTGATTGGGGCATTTAGCCCATTTACATTCAGGGTAACTATTGAAAGGTATGAATTTAGTGCCATTGTATTGCCTGTAAGGTGACTGTTACCGTATATTGTCTGTGTTCCTTTCTGATCTATGCTGCTTTTAGGCTCTCTCTTTGCTTAGAGGACCCCTTTCAATATTTTGTGTAGGGCTGGTTTCGTGTTTACAAATTCCTTTAGTTTTTGTTTGTCCTGGAAGCTTTTTATCTCTCCTTCTATTTTCAATGACAGCCTAGCTGGATATAGTATTCTTGGCTGCTTATTTTTCTCATTTAGTGCTCTGAAGATATCATGCCAGTCCTTTCTGGCCTGCCAGGTCTCTGTGGATAGGTCTGTTGCCAATCTAATATTTCTACCATTGTAGGTTACATATCTCTTCTCCCGAGCTACTTTCAAGATTTTCTCTTTGTCGCTGAGACTCATAAGTTTTACTATTAGATGTCGGGGTGTTGACCTATTTTTATTGATTTTGAGAGGGGTTCTCTGTGCCTCCTGGATTTTGATGCCCATTTCCTTCCTCACATTAGGGAAGTTCTCTGCTATTATTTGCTCCAATATACCTTCTGCCCCCCTCTCTCTTTCTTCTTCTTCTGGGATCCCAATTATTCTAATGTTGTTTCGTCTTATCTTATTGCTTATCTCTCGAATTCTGCCCTCGTGATCCTGTAGTTGTTTCTCTCTCTTTTTCTCAGCCTCTTTATTTTCCATCATTTGGTCTTCTATATCGCTGATTCTCTCTTCTGCCTCATTTATCCTAGCAGTTAGTGCCCCCATTTTTGATTGCACCTCATTAATAGCCTTTTTGATTTCGACTTGGTTAGATTTTAGTTCTTTATTTCTCCAGAAAGGGTTTCTCTAATAACTTCCAGGCTTTTTTCAAGCCCAGCTAGTATCTTTAAAGTCATGATTCTGAACTCTAGGTCTGACATCGTACTAATGTCCGTATCGAGTAGGTCCCTGGCTGACGGTACTACCTCTTGTTCTTTTTGCTGAGGTGATTTTTTTCATCTTGTCATTTTGTCCAGAGGAGAATAGATGAATGAGAGAACAAAATGCTAACCGGTTAACAACGTCCTCAGCAAAGATACTCTATAAAAATCAGAAAAGACCTGAAACCAGGGAAAAGAAAAGGAAAGAAGGAAAAAAAAGAAAAAGATAAAAAACAAAAACAGAACAATACAAAAAAAACCAGAATATGATCAAATATGATCAGGCTAGTGCATAGATCAGTGCCACACACTAGATTTAGGGCGTATTTTGGTCTGTTAGAAAAAAGTGCCTCCTAAAATTTTAAAGGAAGAAAGACATATATGTACAAAATAAGGGTTGATACAATGAAGGGATGGAAGATGACTGTAAAGATGAAAAGTATAAAATATTTTATAAAAGGAATTGATAAGATAAGATGTTTGAAAAAAGAACAAAGAAGATTTAAAAAAAAAAAAGAAAAAAAAAGGGGAGAGAATGTGATCAGGCAGGAGACTAGAACAAAGCCATACACTAGTGATTTAGGGTATATTTTGATCTGTTAGAAGAAACTGTATCTCAAAATTTTAAAGAGAGAACAACTTATATATATATGCCAAAAATAAGGGTAACTACTATGAAGGGATAAAATATGACTCTAAAAATGAAAAATAAAAAATGTTTTTTTAAGAAAGGAATTGATAAGATGTTGGTTGAAAAAGGGAAAAAGAAAAATTAAAAAAACAGTTAAAAAATTACTTTGAAAAACTAATGAATCATGGTAAAAAAAAAAAAGCCATGAATTCTATGTGCAGTATTCCCCTAGCGCTGGAGTTCTCCCATTCTCCTTGATCGGTAAACTTGGTCTTGGCTTGCTGGCTGTTCGTGCTGATCTTCTGGGGGAGGGGCCTGTTGCCGTGGTTCCCAGATGTCTTTGCCGGAGGCGGAATTGCCCAGCCCTTGTCAGTCCGGGCTAAGCAAGCTGCTCGGGTTTGCTCTCGGGAGCTTTTGTTCCCTGCAAGCTCTCGGTACAGCTTTGGAGGACAAGAGTGAAAATGGTAGCCTCCCAATCTCCACCTGGAGGAGCTGAGAACTCGGGGCCCCGCTCCTCAGTGCACCCCCAGAGGAAAGCAGTCACTCCCATCTCCCCGGTCTCCGGCCGCACTCCGTGTTCACCCGGCCTGTGACCAAGTGTTTCTATCTCTGGCCCCCGACCCCGTGTGGAGTCTCCAAACCCAGCAGATCCCTGCGGTGCGCTCCTGCGCCGCTCCTCCCGGGGGAGGAAGGGGAGTCTCTCCAGCTCTGCCGCTTGTTGGGTCCCTGCTGGAGGAGCAGTGGCCCGACTGGGTCGCGGATCACAGTTTATGGCAACCCCGAGCTGAGAGCCTGCGCCTCGGCTCCATCTTTGCAGCCGGCTTCCCCGCTCCGATACCTGGGAGCTCTGCCGCACTCAGGCACTCCCGGTCTTTCTGTGACCCCAAGGGTCCAGAGACCACACTGTCCCGCGAGGGTTCCACCCCCAGCTTAGCCACTGGAGCGACGTCCCTCAGCGGAGCCGACTTCCAAAAGTTCCAATTTTGTGCTCTGCGGCTCTATCAGTTGCCAGAAGCGGCCGACGGAGGCCCCCTCCCCCGCCGTCTATCCTCCCGAATATCGCCTCAGAGTCACTTCTCCGCACGTCCTACCTTCCAGTAAGTGGTCGCTTTTCTGTTCAGAGAGTTGTTGCTACTCTCTTCTTCGATCTCTTGTTGAGTTCGTAGGTGTTCAGAATGGTTTGATCCCCATTCAACTGAATTCCTGAGACCAGACGAAATCCAGGTCTCCTACTCCTCCACCATCTTGCTCCACCCCCTCAAATTTCCTACTCTTATAAGGACACCAGTCGGATTGGATTAGCTCACTCACCAGCTCACTCTAATGGCATCATTTTAACTTAATCACCTCTTTAAAGACCTTACCTCTAAATTCAGTCACATTCTGAGGTACCAGGAATTAGGGCTTCAATGAATGAATTGTGGATGGACACAATTCAGCCCATAACAAATGACAAAACCTTAAATATACTGATTGAGAAAAAGAAGACCAAAATTACTTATATCAAGACTGATGAGGGAATATCACTAGAGGCAATATCACTATTGAACTTACAGAAAAGTGACTAAAAAATCATAAGGGAAAACTATGAACAGCTGTATGCCAACAAATTAGATCACTTAGAAGAAATAGAAAATTTGAAAAGATTCTTAACAAATAAAGAGATCAGATTAGTATTTAAAAACTTTCCACAAAGAAAAGCCCAGATCTAGAGAGCTTCACTGGTGAATTCTGCCAGTGAATTTTACCAGCTCTACTTAAAGAAGAATACCAATCCTTCACAAATTCTTACAGAAAATAGAGGAGGGAACAAATTCCAGTGTATTCTACAAGTATTGCCTCGATAGCAAAGCCAAAGATATCACAAGAAAAGAACATAGAGACCAATATTCTTCATGAATATAGATATAATAATCCAGGACAAAGTATTTGCAAACTGAATCTAACTGCATGAAAAGGATTACTCCCCTAAAAATACAAGGCTGAATTAACATAAAAAAATCAATTTGAACATTGTGTTAGTAGAATAAAGTACAAAAAGCACAATCAACTCAATAGGTGCAGGAAAAGCATTTGACAAAATCCAACACCCATTTGTGATTTAAAAAAACAAACAAACACACAAAAAACCTTAACAAATTTGGAAGAGAAAGGAACTCTTCAAGCTGATGAAGGGAATCTGTGAATACCTACAGGTAACATCATATTTAATAGAGAAATGTTGAATGCTTTCTCTTTAAGATGGGAATAAGACAAGGATATTTGCTATCACCAGTTGTTTTTTTTAACATTGTACTGGAGGTTCTAGCCAGGGCAACTAGACAAGAAAAAGTAAATCTGTCTTTATTTGTAGATGGCATGACCTATATATAGAAGACCCTAAGGAATCCACTAAAAACTACTAGAACTAATAAACAAGTTCATCATGTTTACAGAATACAAATCAATATTAAAACACAATTGTATTTTTTAACAGTAACAATAATCTGAAAATGAAATTTTTTAAAAATTCCATTCACAATAGCACAAAAAATAAAATAGAAATATATTTGACAAAAAAGTAAAGAGTTGTATACTGAAAACTATAAAATATTAGTGTAAGGATGAGAAAGAAGACCTAAATAAATAGACATCCCATGTCCATGGATTAGAAGACTTACTATTGTTTAGATGGCAGTACTCCCCAAATGGCTCTACAGATTCTACACAATCTCCATCAAAATCTTAGATTACTTTTCTTTTCTTTTGCAGAAAGCGACAAACTGATCTTAAAATTCACATGGAAATACAAGGGACAAAACAGTCTTGTAAACGATCAAACTTGAAGGACCTACACTTGCCCATTTCAAAACTTACTACAAAGCTATAGTAGTCAAGTCAGTGTGGTATTGGCATAATGATAAACATATAGATAAAAGGAGATTAGCTGAGATCCCAGAAATAAGCCTTTACATTTATGATCAATTGATTTTTGACAAAATTACCAAGCAAGTTCCAAGGGAAAGAAATTGTGTTTAACTAATAGGGGTTAGCCAATAGGATTGATTAAGATTGATGTTTAGCCAATAGTGTTTAGCTAATAGGATATCACATGCAAAAATAATGAATTTGGTCCTTGACACACCATACACAAAAAATTAGTTCAAAATGTATAATAGGCCTAAGAGCTTAAACTATAAAACTCCTTGAAGAAACACAGGAGTAAATTTTCATGATCTTAGGTTACACAAAGGTTTTTAGACAGGATACCAAAAGCACAAGTGATAAAAGAAAAAAATGATAAACTGGATTTAATCAGAATTCATTTTTTTTTTTTTACTTTAAAAGATACTACCCTGAAAGTGAAATGTCACCCCAAACTCTGGGAGAATATACCCATAAATCATTTATCTTATAAAATATTTGGATTCAGAATATATAAAGGCCTCTCCCAACTCAATACTAAAAAGAGGAATTACCCATTAAAAAAAGGATAAGAATTTGAATAAATATTTTTCTGAAGAATATATACAAATAGCTTTATAAACACATGGATATTCAACATCATTAGTCATTAGGACAATGAAAACCAAAACCACAATGAGACAGCATTTTTCACTCACTAGAATGGCTATATTAACTTTAAAAAAAAAGACAATAACAAGTGTTGCTGAGGATGTGGAGAAATTGGAGCCCTTTTATACACTGGGGATACAAATGGTACAGTTCTTTTTTTTTTAAGATTTTATTTGACACACAGAGAGATAGCAAGAGCAGGAACACAAGCAGTGGGGAGAGGAGAGGGAGAAGCAGGCCTCCCACGGAGCAGGGAGCCCTATGCAGGGCTCAATCCCAGGGCCCTGGGATCACGACCTGAGCTGAAGGCAGGCACCTAACGACTGAGCCACTCAGGCGCCCTACAAATGGTGCAGTTCTTTGGAAAATAGTTTGGCAGTTCCACAAGATGTTAAACGTAGGATTACCATGTGATTTAGTAATTCCACTTCCACATATCTATTCACCCAAGAGAAATGAAAATATATGTCCTTGTACACGAATGATCATAACATAATTATTCATACTAGCCCCCAAATGATCATAAACTTGTACATGAATGATAACATCTTTACTTGTACACGAATGATCATAACATCATTATTCATACTAGCCCCCAAATAGAAACATCCCAAATGTCCATCCAGTGATAAATAGAAAAATAAAATGTGGTGTAGCTATACAATGGAATGTTAGTCAGCAATGGAAAGCAATGAAGCACTGTTATATGCTACTATGAGAATAAACCTCCAACACATTATGCTCAATGATAGAAGCCAAACACCAGGCCACATGCTGTATGATTGTGTTTGTTTGTTTGTTTGTTTTTAAAGCATATCTATAGAGACAAAGTGATTAGTGGTTGCCTGGGGCTAGGTATGGGAATGGAGACTGACTGTAAATGGCATAAGGATTTTTTAGGGTGATAGACATGTTCTAAAGTTAGATTGGAGTGATACACAACTCTGTGAATCTACTAACATTGATTAAATTGTACATTTTATTTATTTTTTTAAAGATTTTTATTTATTTGACAGAGATAGATACAACGAGAGAGGGAACACAAGCAGGGGGAGTGGGAGAGGGAGAAGCAGGCTTCCCACGGAGCAGGGAGCCCGATGCGGGGCTCGATCCCAGGACCCTGGGATAATGACCTGAGCCGAAGGCAGATGCTTAATGACTGAGCCACCCAGGCGCCCCAAATTGTACATTTTAAATGGGTAAATTTATCATATGTAAATTACATATCAACAAAGCTGTTAAAATGCAGCAGTTTAAGATAATAATTTGCATGGTTTTATAAAGAATAAGATCACTAAAACAAATTATAATGTCCATTCCCAGATAAAGTATAACTCTCAAATTCCTGTTACCCTTTCAGGTAGCTTGTTCCATTTGTCACTTTCCCCCATGTACTCTTTCTGTACCTTCCATAGACCTCTTCCTTTGGATTTTGTGCTCCATCTTTTCACTGGCCTTGAACCTATTTACCCTTTCAAAACTTCTTTCTCCCCTAGCATTCTGGTTTGTGCTCTCACTTCTCTCTTACAGCCTTTTTCCCCTGAGGTTTATTTCATTTCCAAATGCTGAGTGTTTTTCTCAAACTGCTGGTTCTGTCTCTTTGGTAAATGTGGCAAATAGTTTCTCTTGGGTTTATGCGTTTGACATTTACTGAGCACCTGCTGTGTACTTGACCCCATAATGATACCTGGGGTGGCTTATGTTGCTGATCCTGATACTTGGGGAGCAATGAGAATTTTTATGTGTCACATAAAATATTCTCTGCAGAAGTCAGTAGAATAGCTATATTTCATGGCAAATTTTGCTCAATTAATAGGTCTCAATTTAAAAGTGACAAATGGGGGCGCCTGGGTGGCTCAGTCGTTAAGCGTCTGCCTTCGGCTCAGGTCATGATCCCAGGGTCCTGGGATCGAGCCCCACATCGGGCTCCCTGCTCAGCGGGACGCCTGCTTCTCCCTCTCCCACTCCCCCTGCTTGTGTTCCCTCTCTTGCTGTCTCTCTCTCCCTGTCAATTAAATAAATAAATAAAATCTTTAAAAAAAAAGTGACAAATGGGGAGCCTGGGTGGCTCTGTCCGTTAAGCGTCCGACTCTTGATTTTGGCTCAGGTCATGATCTTAGAGTCTTGGGGTCAAGCCTCGCTTTGGACTATGTACTCAGTGGGGAGTCTGCTTGAGAGTCTCTCTCTCCCTCTCTCCCACCTCTCCCCGTGCACACGCTCTCTCTCAAATAAGTCTAAAAAAAATAAAAGTGACGAATGTATAATTACCTTCTCTTTGTCCCTGAGTTGTCCTTGTGTCTTAGAGTTTAAGGCACTGGCGTGCTGGCACGGCTCTCCGTGGAAAATTAAAGAAATAAAACCTGATTTGTAGTATTTGTGATTTCCATAGTGGCTATACTCCCACCATAGCCAGTTTCAAGTTACTAATGTGATATGACTGAATGCAGAGTTGGGAAGCTAGCCAGTTTGAGCCCTTTACTAAGAGGCAATTGTTTAGTCCTAATCCCTCCCCCTCCAGAATAACTTTCATACTACCCCTGGGATACCACCCAACGTGGTTGGAGGCACTTTGGGAAGAAGAGAACTAATGCTGTTATAGTACCAACTCTGTGCTAGGCACTGTGCCCTTTAAACACTCCTTTTCATAAACCTGTGAGGAAGATACCCATTTCACAGGAGCTAGGATTTGAATCCTGATCATTAGGATGCCAAATCTGATACCAGTTTCACTGAACCATGATATTTCCTAAGTCAGTGCTCTGGATATTGATCACCTTCTGAGGATTTGGTGTTAAGTACATCCCTTATGGTGCATTGGGCTGGCTAGAGGAGGTCAGGTGATCTCTCTGTGAGCAGTGGGCCAGGAAGGCATGATGTGGGGTGGAGAACTCCTAAACTCTTTGATTTGTTTGAGTCTAAGGAGGGACTGAATTGAATGGCTAGGAGTTCCTGACTTTTCTGGGGGTGTGGAAGAGATGCTGAAGAAGCACATTCCTTTGGGGCCTCAGGCAAGGCCTAGAACTGTCCATTTGGGAGGTCAATGCTGTCCTTGGAGGTAGTGGTTTCCAGATCAAGTCAGGGGGATATAATTGAGTGAAACAGGTTTCTGAAGAGAGACTGGTCTATGCCTATTTTTTCCTAGAAATAAAACTCTATAACAGCAGGAATCTTTGTTTTGTTCATTGCTATATCCCTGTTGTCTAGAACAGTGCTTGACGCTCAGTATGTGGGATGGATGAATGGATGATCTGCCTCCAGGCCTGTAGCTCTTTTCCAGGCTTTACTACTGTTTGAAACCAAGTTTTTTCCCAGATCCCTAAGAGACCAACACTGAAGCTTCTCACATTTTTTTTTCCAGCTAAGGATCCCATTAGCAATTGTGTAAAGACAAATGATGTCATTTGGGTGATGAGATGTGTAACATTGCTTTGGGAAACCCTCTTCACTGTCTTTGAGTAGAACAGCTACCAATTATTGAGTATTACTGTGTGCCAGGTAGAGAGAGAAGTGCTTTACATCCATTAACCTATTAAATCTTCATAATGACCTTATGAAATAGACATTGAATTAGGCCCATTTTACAGATGAGGAAACTGAGACCTGAAGAGTTTAAGTAGGTTGCCCAAGGCTGCACAGCTAGTATGAGGAAGAGCCAGTGATCAAGCCCAGTTTTTCCCAACTATTAATCCTGCACTTGTCCCACTATCCTACATTGTCTCCTTTTCCATGTTACTACTTATTCATTGATTCAGGGAACATTTATTAAGTCCCAAGCTCTACTGTATGCCAGACACTTAGATCTTCTTTTTTTAACTTAATTTAATTTTATTATGTTATGTTCGTCACTATACAGTACATCATTAAATCTTCTTAAGGGAAAGGTGAATCTTGCTTTGCTGAAATGCCTTGAAAAACATTTCTATTTTCTAACACCGTTTCCCCTCTTTCCCATAACTATGATTGCCTGGTGATTTGGAGCTACCAGGGGTCATTAAATAACCATCCCTCCTCTTCTCAAATGCTTCAGCAAGTTCTCTGGGGTGAAAGTGTCTTATTTAGTCCCAAAAGATGAATGAAATCTCAAGCAATGGTTTTATAAACTCTATTATACCCAACTCCCAAAGGTTTTTCTTTTTGCTTTCAGTACTTGAAATGCTCCCCCCCCCCAAATGCTTCCCTTCTATCAGGTGAGTCAGGGCCATATTAATACAGCCTTTCCTCTCAAGAATGTTCTTTCAAACATGCCAAATATACTTAATGTCAGTAAAAGGGGCTTTCAAGTGTCATATAAGGAATCCAGAAGCACAAATTCCCCATCTTGGGCTTGGAGACTCAGAAAGAGGTGGAAAGGGATCGGGTTAAGCCCAGGGCTGAACCAATCCTTCCTTGATACCTCTGTTAAGGTTCTTGTCCTTTAATTGTTGTTTTTATTCTTTTGTTCCTTCAACAAACATTTGTAGAATGTCAGCTATGTGGCAGGAAGGGTGCTAGGCTAGTGCTATCCAAAAGAAATATAACGAGAGCTACATACATGCCATTGTAAATGTTCAAGTAGTCATATTAAAAAGGCAAAAAGAAACAGGTGAGATAAATTTTCATAATATATTTTATTTAACCCGATATATGCAAAATGTTAACATTTCAACATGTAATCATTTAAAAAAATATTAATGTGATATTTTACATCTTTTCTTTCATATTAAGTCTTTGATATCTGGTGTATATACTGAACTTACAAACACATCTCAGTCTGGACTAGTAACTTTTAAGTGCTCAATAGTCACACATGGCTAATGGGTAGCTACTGTACTGGACAGACCAGTTTTAGGCCTTGCTCTCATGGACACTGAAATGTATTAATAATACCTTTCTGTGAAGTGATGAGGAAGGGTACATCAGCTGGAATGAGTCTGATAATTTGTTTAGCAGAAATCTGTTCTTTCAATTATTACTTACATGGGCTGCAAATCAGGAGGTTAAAATCCCATGTAACATTAACAATTTTTTAAGCTCCTTCAAAGTCTCTTCCACTGCTTCTGGGAGTGTAATTCTCTTAAATCAGGACATCATTTTGATTCTGCAAACATTTTCCAAGGCAGAGAGGTCACAGACCTCTGCAGGGTGGCCATGAACTGAGGCAGGAAACGATTTAAGGTAGGGACTTCAAGGTCATCAAGGAAAAGGCGCCTGCCACTCAAGTCCTTCAGTGATCGAGAGAAAGAAAAGACCAACAAAGAACTAACTACTGGCCTGAGAATTCTCTCTTTTCTCTATCTACCTTTCCATTGCTCAATCTCTTCTTCCAGGACATTCCATCCCCCAGAGACTCCCTGGGTTTTCTCTATGCTCTGGAGGGATGTGTAACTATATGTGTGAGGGTATGAAGTCACTCAGTGACTGTGTGATGGTGTATGATTCTGTGTGGGGCTGTGCGTGCTGTCGTGGCTCAGCTTTGTAGGTAATGGATAGGTGGGTGAGTTCACAGCCCCAAAGGTATATCCAGAAATAAGTAAGGGAAAAAATTCTTCCTAGTTTGTGTCCTCTAAGGAGACAGAAGTTAATGGTGGGACACCTGGGTGGCTCAGTCAGTTAGGTGTCTGCCTTCGGGTCAGGGCATGATCCCAGAGTCCTGGGATTGAGTCCCACATCGGGCTCCTTGCATGGCAGGGAGCCTGCTTCTCCCTCTGCCTGACACTCCCTGCTGCTTGTGCTCTCTCTACCCCTGACAAATAAATAAATAAAATCTTTAAAAAAAGAAGTTAATGGAGCCTGAATTTAGACCCTGAGCTCATCTGACAATTTCCAGTGACAGACTCTCCCTGTAGTTGCAGGGGCTATCACAGAGGAGGAATCACAACTGAAATTGGGTTCTCCTTTGGAAGACACAGTATTTTAAATCTATTTTCTCACATAAAGGACTGTTAGAGTTGTCCTAGGTCTTCCTTGATTAGAGATTTAGAAATGGGTTTTTAAAGAGGGCCCTTGGAGAAGGCAGGTTTCTTTCTTTTTTTTTTTTCCTTTCTTTCCTTTTCCTTTTTCTCTTTTCTTTTCTTTTTTTTTTTTTTTTTTTTTTTCTTTAAGTAGGCTCCATGCCCAGTGCAGAGCCCAGAACAGGGCTGGAGCTCACAACCATGAGATCAGGACCTGAGCTGGGATAGAGTCAGATGCTCAACCCACTTAGCCACCCATGTGCCCCAGGAGGTTTCTTTTTTATTTCTTTTTTTTTTTTTTTTAATCTTTTGGGGTAGAAAGGAAAGGAGTGATGGGAAAGCAGTACTTTTTAGGAGGGATTCTTTGTAGCAGCGCTTAAGCTACATTAGGCATTTTCTTAGACTGCTTGTAAAGGTACTCTGGCTAATGGGGTTAATCAACTGAGAAGTAAGACAGGTGGCCATCTTGCTGCCCTAAAACAGACACAATCACAGAGTGTTGTCTGCTTTCCCCAGGGAGAAGATGTGGCTCTAAGCCAGCACATCAAAATAGAAGAAAAAAGGCACATTCCTTAGGATTTAGGTGTGAGTGAGACTTACCCTGTCTGCTCTATCAGAATAGGAAGTGCTTATAGACCACATTTCCCAGAGGGTTTAGTCTGCTTCTTAAAGAACCATGTGCAGCCAGCAGTGACAAAACCTGGGTTTAAAGCTGGAGGGAGATCAGGACAAGGAATCCTTGTAATATTGGGCACAAAAAGCATGAAATAAAATGTTTATCCTCTGTGTTTAGTCAAGATTTCCTGAACATTCTGTGTTATCTTACCAGATGTAGGGATAGTAGAGAGGGAAGAGGAAGGTAACTTTCATTTACAGAGATGTGCCAAACACTTTACATATTCTTAAGGCCATCCTGTGGGGTAGATGGCATATTCTACACTTTATAGATTCTAAGACCCACAGAATGTCTATGACTTATAGCTAGTGAGGAGAGGACTCAAACCTAGATATGCCTTATTCCAAAGTCCGTTCTTCCCACTGCCCTACACCACTGTCTTAAATCTTACTGTTTAGCTAGGGAGACATGACTTCTATTCTCAAGAAACAATCAGACAAAAGTATCATGTTAATTATAATTGAACTCTAATAATTGAAGTAGAGACAACATATATTTGACATGATTAGGAACAGTTCTAAGGTCAGGCAGGGCAGACTTTATATTTCCCTGATGGTGTTGGTTAGTATCGTGTTGGGTAGTAGGAAAAGTGGACAGGGTGCTATAAACAATGCAGCCCAGTGCTGCTAAAGAAAATGACTATGGTAACTCTCCCTCAGACTACTGCAGAAACAAATCTGTACCCAAATCTAACAATGAATCCCAGCTTTTATTGATATACAGAGTATCATTAGCTCTTCAGCTAATATTATTTTACCATAGTGATAGACACCCTTTGGATAAGACTGGGTCTGATTTCTACTGGTGGGTGGAGAAATACTAGTCCTCTGTTGTTTCCTCAGGAGTTATAATTGAAGATTCAATGCCTGATAGTTCTAGAAGATAAAAGTTCCATTATTCTTTTGTTCTATTGTCACATCACCCTAGGAACAACAATTTCACCATTGATCAGAGCGGTGGAACCACATGGGTCCATCTGTATTCTCAACTATGTTTAGCATAGAGTCCATGATTTCAGTTGGAGTGACAGGATTCTATTATTGCCTCATAAGTCTTAATAAAAACAGCCATCTTATTATAAATGAATAAAGATAAGTTTAATTATCATGCTTCCAAAAATACATTCTTCTATTTGTATGTTTTTATGAAAATTTGGGTGAAGATAATGAAGGCAGGTCTTAAAATCTCATCCCACTTTTACTGAGCAAGACAGCTACACTTGTGATGAACATAGCATAATGTACAGAGTTATTGAATCACTATGCCACACACCTGAAACTAATGCAACATTGTATGCCAACTATATTTCAATAAAAAATTAAATTTTTCAAAAAAAGAGTCTGTTAAATATGGAATATCATATGAAATGATGTTTTAATGGCTTGGCAAGTCCTTTTTTTGTTGGTGACTTATGACTAAAAGTTCTCAAGAAGCATCTCTGTTGTCCAGTATTAGTGCACCGTGGCTCTGATAACCTTCAAGAGATAGATGATGGAGGTCTGTCTTCTAACAACCAGATTTCTGGTGGCCCAGTCTGGGGTCAGCAGTGGAAGGCAGGTCATTGTATCAGCAATTGATAAGCTGGCTGAAAGTCTAGTTTTAGAGAGAATCTCCCTGTAGCAAGAATACCGAGAAGTTGATTAACCACATCCTTATACATCCTATACCCTAACCAATCCATATCTGAAAAACTATCTTCTTCCAACATACCAAGATTTTTCCCATTTTTTTGTCTTTGCATATGTTGTACCCTTTGTTAGAATGTCCATTCTTCAAGGTCCATTCTTTAACCTTCTTCAAGGTCTTGCTCAAATGATATATCATCTGTATACATACCTTTCCCTCATTCCCACCTTACCCTTTCTGTGGTCCCACAGCCTTTTGTATAGATCTCTATTCTAGCATTGCACATATGAGGGAGTAAATTACCTATGAGCACACCTCTCTGTTAGGCTGTGACCCTTTCGAAGGTGGAAATTATATCTTATCCCTGTTATTTCCATTAGCCAGAACAGAGACTGCCATACAGCAGGCTGAACCAGGTAAATTCTAATTGAGTAATTGAATTATTTATTCAGATTCAGCTGGGGTTACATGTTTCTGGATTCTATCATCATTAGTCTTGATTTGGTATCATATCCATGTATACGTATTTCAGGGACCTCTTGTTTATTGAAATGATTAAACTTTTTGACCTTTTTTGTTTGTTTCTTTGAGAAAAATACACATTTGTAGGCTTCAGGTGAATTGGTCCAATGCCCAAGGGAACACCACTGGCTCCCTCTTGTGAGGCAGTCTCAGAATTTCTCCTATAATTAATTTTTAAGATCTGTGGACAAGTTCCTCTTAGTAGAGTTCTTCTAATAGTCTGAATGCTTTGGCTCCTAAGTGTTGTGAACCAACTAGTTCCTTCTGGGGATACATTAAGGCCTTGACTTGACAAAGGTCAAGGAGCCATTCTGGGAATCCTGACCAGCTCAAAATCTGAACATCCTAGAGTTGAAAGTGTTCCTGGAGGTTATCTTTATAACCTAATTTCGCAAGGCAACTCATGCCAGTTTTGAGTTGCTGCCTTCTAGAGAGTTTTCTCTGTATTTTAGAAGACCATTCCTTTTAAGGAACTAAAATCTCCCTCCAACTGGTCCAAAGCCTAGCCTCTGGAGCCATCCATACAAAATAGCCTATACCTTCTTAATAGCCAACTGCCCTTTGGATTTTTAATGACATTTTTTTTTAAATTCAGGGTTTTGGGTTTTTTTTTACATTTATGAGCACCTTCCTAGTGCCAGGCACCCTGGTCTAATCTTCTCCAGGTCCCTCAACAGTTTCCCATATGTCAGGTTTCCAGTCCTTTGAACCACTTCTTCTAGATAATTTCCATCTTGTCACTGGCTTCAAAGTTTATAATTTGTTACATGTTATCCTTGTTAAATGCTTCACATTGTTCCAGCCAATCCGTATATTTAGGATCCCATCATATGTAGGACCTACTACATCTTGGGTAAGCTTGCTCTTTTAGTTCATCAGTATAAGTTCTCAGTTATGTGACTTTGGAATAGTACTTCTAATGAAACAGCATGGTGTAGTTGAATTGGAGGGCACCAGATCTGTGTTCAATTCATTTAACCTCTTTGCAACTAAAATAGTGATAAATATCCTTTTTCATAGGATCATTGCCAGGATTCATTAGATCCTTTCTACAAGGCATTAAGCACTGTGCCTGAGCACTTAGTGGGTGCATAATAGAGAAGTTAAGGTCCCGCTCTTCTCTTTCTACCATCCTTGCCCTGCCCACCACTGCCCTCTACTGAGAAGAGTCAGTAACTGCTTTGAACTTGAATTTCTGGTTTTAGCCAAGTAGCTCTGTTCCAATTAATTTCTTTTTAGCCCTTTAGAGAATGGCAGTCTTGCATGAGATATTACACAAACTGGCAGACTGGCTCCAATTTTGTAAAGTAGTCCTTGTAAAAATATTGTGGTAAGTATCTTTGCCAATTTCTGACACAGCACATCTGAGTTAGAGTTCTGTATTGCATGGATAGTTATTGGTTAGAACTTTTTAGTATCATAAGATCCCAGGGTGCTAATTATGGATGCTTGGGATATAATCCAGTATGTGTTGTTCACTGTCATGAAAATAGTCAAAATCACAGCTGGAATCTGAATTCATTTACAGGTTTTCTGGGTAATATGATTCCTGTGGGGTTTTTGTTGTTGTTGTTTTGAGGAGGAGGAAAATTTATATGAATTGATGCTTTTATTTTTTTTGAATTGATGCTTTTAATTCCTTTGAAAGGATGATAAAGGTTTGCATAAAATCAATAAAAATACAGAGACCAAAATGGAACTCAGTGCCACACTGATAAAAGGCCATATTACTGGAATTTGGGATGGGGAAGGAAGTCCCTAAGCTTGGCAATCAGACATTACAGTAGAATGAACAGAGGGTAATCTTGGTGTTAGGTCTAAGTTTGGATGTCATCTCTGCCATTCACTTGTATGATCTAGGACAAGTTCCCTGACCTTATGTTACCTCAGCTTTCTTTTATGTAAAATGGGAAACAATCATAGCAACCTTGAGGACTTATTGTTAGTATTACAAATGAGGTTAACAATTCTGTACTACTTAACACAGTGCTTGGCACGCAGTAGGCAAGCAATAAATCATTGCTCATACAATCAATTCCAGTTAATAGCAGCTAAGCACTTGGAGCTACAGTATCATTTCCCCATTGGAGAGTGAAAGAAGTAATATCATGTCCATGATTTGCAGATTTAATTCCTGGGTTCACGTAGAAACTGAACCACTGGGGCGCCTGTGTGGCTCAGATGGCTAAGCGTCTGCCTTTGGCTCAAGTCATGACCCCAGGGTCCTGGGATCGAGCCCCACATCGGGCTCCCTGCTTGGTGGGGAGCCTGCTTCTCCCTCTCCCTCTACTCTTCCCCCTGCTTGTGCTCTCTCGCTTTCTCTGTCAAATAATTAAATAAAATCTTAAAAAAAAAAAAAAAAGAAACTGAAGCGCTATGGGTCCTTCAGATTCTCCTGGAAGTTTATAATCATTTTCCTGAAGGGCAATGAAAATACACTGGATTGTTTAATAGCCCTTGGTGGCATATGGGCAAAGACAGTGAGAAGAACCCTGGGGAGTTAAGGTACCTCTTATGCTCTGGCCCACAATTTTTTACCTGCAAAACCTTGAATTTACCAACCCAAACAAGAGTGAAATGCTGCTGCCTTTTTTAGATGTCTATAAATATATATTCATGAATCTGGTGAGCTAGTCACCAAGGCTCCATTTTGAGGGGAGGGAGGTGGCTGGAATATTTGTTTCCTGTTGAGGAATCTTGACCTAGAGAAAAAAGAAAATCCCTAAAATATTCTGATCACAGAAAAGAGAATCTGGCTGAGATGGGTTCCCTAGTGAAGGATAAACTTCATCACCAACCATCTTTGTAAATTAAAAATAGGCACAAAAACTAATCTATAGTGACAAAGATGATCAGTGGTTGCCTGAGGAAGTGAGGGAGGGAGAGGTAGGTAGCAGTAAAAAGGGCAGAAATAAACTTTTGGGGTTAATGTATATGTTCACTATTATTGATTATGGTGATGGTACATACATATGTCAAAGCTCATCAAATTGTACACTTTAAATATATGCAGTTTAATGTATGTCAATAGTACTTTAATAAGGCTGTTACTTAAAACAAACTCAGTGTACATAACACCTGGCAAATAGTAGGTGCTTGATAAATGTATGTTGAATTGAGATAAATAACTGTGACAGACCAGTTTCTGGAATGGTTGTGAGAGGAGCTCAGCAGACCCTCTCATCAATGAAATAACCATTAAACTGGCAAAATTTGTCAAAAACAACCATTTAAAGTATCTGGAAATTGATTTAAGACCATGGAACAAATTGAAAAGTATTTATTCAAGAAAATTTATGGGATGTTTGTAAGAACAATTGGCATCTGTGGCATTTGAGCCAGGACTTGCTCCTACTCCTCACCTAGCTTTATATTGCAGATTTATTTCAGGTGGGTGCAACCAAAAAAAAAAAAAAAACCAAACCCCAAAACAACAGAGGTTCTCCTTTTCACCAGCTCCAGGTTGTAGGGCTATAGTTGCACTTCAGGATGGGAAGGCTACTAGTCACTCTTATTCCACCCTCTAGTTTTGTGTTGTAGATTTATTCTGGGTGGGCATGGCCAAGTAGATTGAAGGCTCCCATCCTTTGCCAAGCTCCTACTCCTAAGATGGAGTCTATATCCTAGAAAGGTGCAGGAAACTGTGAGTGGCATTTAGAGAAGACTGGGGGCTCCCAATTTCTCCCTCCCAGGGCCAGGGCCCAGATGCAATTGTCAGACAGGGATTTCAAGGGCTCATAGGGCAGTGGTGCCACTCTAGAAGAAGCAGGCTACCATATCACCCTCTCCCCATCTAGCTCCAGCATAGTGGCACAGCCTATGGAAGCTTTTTTTTTCTTATAGAACAGAGTATGAAGGAACTCATGCCTAAAGGTGTTGTTGAAAACCATAGAGATCATAGTAATGAAAATTAGAAAAGCAATTAGATATTAATAGCAGACAGAAAAGAGCAGACCAGCAAGATACTTCTCATAGAGACCTAAGGAAAGAAACCATCAAGAAGAGCCCTGCTAAGATCAAACTTATCCCTAGTAGATGGCGAGGCTATACACATGCATTAAAGATGTTATTTGTGAACTGTTAAACTGTTTGAATGCAGGATAGAATCAAAAACTCCCTGAACTGCAAAGGCATTTCCCAAGCCATACAAAGATACACTGGGAAAGGGTAGAAACCTTACTAGATCTAGGAGCTTAAGAAAAACCCCTGTTTGATCACAGGATAAACACTAACTATGCTGAACCAGAGGTGACTCCTAGAAAGCAAAACTTAAAAATAAAACAAAGGGGAAAATGAGCATGATGTCAGAGGCTGCACTGCAGAGAAACTAGACTTCAGAGAGAATTAGTCCAGGAAAGTCACTAAACAAATTGAACAAAACAAAGCAGATAAACAGCAACAGGACCTCTGGGTGGGTAAACAGAATCCAGAGTTTCTACACTATATTTAAAATACCTAGTTTTCAACAATGATGAGCCTTGTCAAAAAAAACAAAAACAAAAACATAAAAAGACAAAGAACAGGAAAGTGTGACCATGGAAAAGAAAGAAATCAGGCAATAGAAATTACTTTTGAGGGAGTCCAGATGTTGTACTTGTCAGATAAGGATTTATAAGCAGTTATTATAGAGATATTCAAAGAACTAAAGGAAACCCATGTTTTATGACTTAAAGTATGATGACAATGATAAAGAATGTCAAATGAAAAGATAGACTATATTTAAAAAAGAGAACCACATGGAAATTCTGGATTTGAAAAATATAACATAAGTGAAAAATTAATAAGAGAGGGTCAACAATATACTTGACATGGTAGAAGATAGAATTACTGAACTGGAAGACAGATCAATAGGAAGTATACATTCTAAAGAAGAGAAAGTAAAAAGAGTGAAGAAAAATAGACCCACGTAGAACACAATTAAGCTCACCAACATATGTGTAATGGAAATACCAGAAGGAGAGGAGAGAAAGGGACAGAAAAATTATTCATAGAAATGATGGCTTAAAAGTTCCCAATTATGATGAAATACATTTATCTAAACATCCAAGAAGTTCAGTGAGCTCCAAGTAGGATAAACTAAACACTTCCATACCTAGAGATATAGTCAAAAGTTGAATGTAAAGCCAAAGAGAAAGTCTTGAAGGCAGCAAGAAAAAAAATGACCCATCATAAAAAGCAACCCCAGTAAGTTTGAAACTGTTTTTACAATAAATAAACCTTATCTTAAAAAAGAAAGAAAGAAACCTGACTTGTCATCAGAAACCATGGATATCATGGGACAGGAGGTTGACATATTCAAAGTGATAAAAATTAACCAATAATGCTATATGTGGAAAAGCTAACTTTTAAACATGTAGGAAAAATAAAGATGTTCCCAGTTAAACCAAGATGGGGAGAATATGTATATTGCAGACCTGCTTTATAAGAAAAACTAAAAGAAATCCTTCAGGCTAAAGATGTCCATCGACAGATGAATGGATAAAGAAGATGTGGTATATATACACAATGGAATATTATGCAGCCATCAAAAGGAATGAGATCTTGCCATTTGCAATGACGTGGATGGAACTGGAGGGTGTTATGCTAAGTGAAATAAGTCAATCAGAGAAAGACATGTATCATATGACCTCACTGATATGAGGAATTCTTAATCTCAGGAAACAAACTGAGGGTTGCTGGAGTGGTGGGGGGTGGGAGGGATGGGGTGGCTGGGTGATAGACATTGGGGAGGGTATGTGCTATGGTGAGCGCTGTGAATTGTGCAAGACTGTTGAATCACAGATCTGTACTTCTGAAATAATGCAATATATGTTAAGAAAAAAAAAAGAAGAAGATAGGAGGGGAAGAATGAAGGGGAGTAAGTCGGAGGGGGAGACGAACCATGAGAGACGATGGACTCTGAAAAACAAACTGAGGGTTCTGGAGGGGAGGGGGGTGGGGGGATGGGTTAGCCTGGTGATGGGTATTAAAGAGGGCACATTCTGCATGGAGCACTGGGTGTTATGCACAAACAATGAATCATGGAACACTGCATCAAAAACTAATGATGTAATGTATGGTGATTAACATAACAATAAAAAAAATCCTTCAGGCTAAAAGCAAGCAACATTGGGCAGTAATTTGAATCCATGCAAAAAAAACAAAAAACAAAAAACAGTGCAGATAAAGTAATTATGTAATAACTATAAAAGGCAGTATGGTTACATATTCCTTCTCCCTCTTAGTTGATTTTTAAAAGCAATAGCATACTGAAACAATGATGTGCACACCGATCACCTAGATCTTATACCACTTTCCAATAAAAGGAACTGGAGAATCCTTGGAGAAATGGCTGATCCTAGAACTAGGCAAAAAAAATATGTAAGATGAGCCGGGAAAATCTTGTAGTTCCAGAAAGTAAGGAATTGCTGCTAAAAAAAACAAAAAAAAACAAACAAAAAACCCACCTACAATGAAGGGGATATGTCAAAGGGATACCGTAGTCAACTGAAAGAGGTCCCAATGGCCAACACTAGAACAACTTAAGCATAAAATGATAGTAATAAAGTAGTAATGAACTGTATCCCTAGGTATAAAATGAATATCCATGAGTTTATACGGGTAGAAATAAATGATTGAATAAACATATAAACTGGGAGAATAGACAACTCTTTCATGCAGAAGAATTCCAAATAATTTATGTTGCTACTCTTCCTTCAGGTAGATGTAGTATAACTTCCCACACTTTAAGTAAGGTCTGTGCATAACGGCTTCTCTGAAAAAGTAGTTTAGAAAGGGGGAAAAAAGAGTAATTTACAGTGAGGAAAGCTAACAAACACTACATTAGCCAGGTGATGAAGGTTAACATCAACAGTGATAAGTCAATGTTGATAGTATGTCCCTTGATATGATGTGATGAAAGGGAATTTCACTTCTTGATCTTCCCTTCAAAAACCTATAACCCCAGTTTAATCATGTGAAAAACATCAAATACCCACAAAGGAACATTCTACAAAATGACTAACCAGTACTCCTCAAAACTGTCAAGGTCATCAAAAACAAGGAAAGGAGTCAAAGGAAAGAAGAGTGTAAAGGGATGTACCAACTAAATGTAATGTCACATCCTGGATGGCATCCTGGGACAGAAAAAGGACATTCGGTAAAAACTAAAGAAATCTGAATAGTATGGACTTTACTTAATAATAATGCATCAATATTGGTTAATTGTGTCATATTAATGTAATATATTAATAGGGGACATTGTGTAGGGGTATATGGGAAATCTCTGTACTCTATTTGCAATTTGTCTATAAATCTAAAACTACTTCTAAAATAAAAGTTTACTTAAAAAGCAACAGTACTAACATCATATTTAATGGTGAAAATCTTCCCATTAAGATCAGGAACAGTGCAAGGATGTCCCCTCTTACCACTCCTTTTCAAAATTTCACAGGAAGTCCTAGATGATGCATTAAGACAAGGGTATACATTTTGGGGTGGGAGAAAGAAAAAATGTCTTTGTCTGCAAATGACATGATGATCTATGTAGAAAATTTGAAAGAATTGACAAAACTGGAACTAATAAACAATTATAACAAAGTTGCAGGATACAAGGTGAATATAGAAAAGTCAATTATTTTACTGAATACCAGCAATAAACAAATGGAACTTGAAATTAAAAACACAATACTATTTATGTAAGCACCCCCAAAAATGAAATACTTAGATATAAATCAAACAAAATATGTATAAGAGCCATATGAGGAAAACTACAGAACCTCTGATGAAAAATCAATGAAGAACTAAATAAATGGATAGATATTCCATGTTCATAGAAAAACTCGATATTGTCAAGATGTCAGTTTGTTCCTATTTAATTTATAGATTTAATTGATAGATTGTTCCTATTTAGTTTATAGTTCCTATTCAAAATCCCAGGAAGTTATTCTGTGGATATTGATAAACTAATTTGAAAGATTATATGGAGAGGCATTAAGGAGGGCATGTATTATATGGAACACTGGGTATTATATGCAAACAATGAATCATGGAACACTACATCAAAAACTAATGATGTACTCTATGGTGACTAACATAACATAATAAAAAAAAGAAAAAAAATAAGGATTATATGGAGAGGCAAAAGACCCTGAAATAGCCAACACAATGTTGAGGAAGAACAACGTCTGACACAATCTGACCTTAAGACTTACAATAAAGCTACTAATCCAACAATGTGGTATGGGCAAAAGACTGGACAATTAGATCAATGAAACAGAATGGAGGGCTTAGAAATAGGTCCACATAAATATGGTCAACTGATCTCTGAAAAAAGAGCAAAGGCAATACAATGGAAAAAAGGTAGTTTTTTCAACAAATGGTGTTGGAACAACTGGACAGCCATATGCAAAAAAATAAAATGAATCTAGACCTTAAACAGATAAACAGACCTTACACTCTGCAAAAATTGACTCAAAATATATCATAAACCTGAATGTAAGATGTAAAGCTATAAAACTTCTAAAAAATAACAGGATAAAACCTAGATGACTTGGGGTAAGGCAGTGAATTTTCAGATATAGCACCAAAGGCATGATTCATGAAAGAAACAGTTGATAAGCTGGACTTCATTAAAATTAAAAACTTCTGCTCTGTGAAAGACATTGTCAAGACAATGAGAAGACAAGCCACAAACTAGGAGAAAATATTTGTCAGGATATATTTGATAAAAGACTGTTATCCAAAATATACAAAGAATCTTAAAACTCATCAATAAGAAAACATCTCAGCTTAAAAATGGGCCAAAGATCTTGACATCTCACCAAAGAAAATATACAGATGACACAGAAGCATATGAAAAGATGCTCTACATCATATGTCATCAGGGAAATGCAAACTAAAACAACGATGAGATATCACTGCAAACCTATTAGAATGACCCAAATCCAGAACACTGATAACACCAAATGTTGGCAAGGATGTGGAGCAACAGAAGTTCTTATTTATTGTTTGTGGGAATGCAAAATGGTACAGACACTTTGCAAGGCAGTTTGGCATTTTCTTACAAAAGTAAATATACTTTTAACCATATGATCCAGCAGTTGCCATCCTTGATATCTACCCAAAGGTGCTGAAAACTTATGTCCACACAAAAGCATGCACACAGATTTTTATAGTAGTCTTATTCATAATTATCAAAACTTGGAAGCAACCAAGATGTCCTTCAGTGAGTCAATGGATAAATAAACCGTGGTACATCCAGACAATGGAATATTATTCAGCACTAAAAAGAAATGAGCTATCCATCCATGAAAAGACATGGAGGAACCTTAAATGTATATTAATAAGTGAAAGTAGCCAATCTGAAAAGGCTAAGGGCTATATGATTCCAACTATAAGGCAAAACTATGGACACAATAAAAAGATCTGTGGTTGCCAGGGGTTGGGGGTGAGTGAAGTTGGGTTGAATAATCAGAGCACAGAGGATTTTTAGGGCAGTGAAAATACTCTTTGTGATACTATAATGATGGATACATATCATTATACATTGTCCAACTCATAGAATTCAATACTGAGTGAACCCTAATATATACTATGGACTTTGGGTGATTGTGATGTATCAATATAGTTTCATCAGTTGTAACAAATGTACCACTCTGGGGGGATGTAAATAATGGGGAGGCTATGAATGTGTAAGCAAGGAATATATGGGAAGTTATCATACTTTTCTATCGATTTTGCTGTGAGCCTAAAGCTGCTCTAAGAATTAAAATATTTTTTAAAAAGCAATAGCATAATATATCTGTAGTATTGACAGTAACAGCACAAGGCAGAAGAAGGGACAGAAGTTAGATTACAGCAAGGAAATGACACCAGAGAGTAACTTCATGCACAGGAAAAAATGAAAAATAATGGAAATGGTAAATAAGAATATTAGTACAAAAATCATTACATATATTTTCTCCTTCTTTGTCTTAGATTCTTCAAAAGACACTGGATTACAAAGCAATCATTATAATACTAAATTCTTGGGTTTTCCACATTTAAAAAATTATGTTTTAATATATAAATAAACAGGAATGCAAGGCTGGTTTAGCATTCAAAAATCAACTAATGTGGGCACCTGGCTGGCTTAGTCAGTAGAGCATGTGAATCTTGATCTCAAGGTTGTGAGTTCAAGCCCCACATTAGGTGTATAACTTACTTTAAATAGATGATAGATAGGTAATAGATAGATAGATAGATAGATAGATAGATAGATAGATAGATGGAAAGAAATGAAAAAAAAAAAAGCAATGGTCAGGAGAAAAGTCATGGCCCACGAATGCTTAAAAAACACCAAAGATCAACTAACATAACACATTATATTAGTAGAAAAGAGGGCAAAAACATTATCTCAATAGATGAAGTAAAAGCATATGAAAAACATGGGAAACACTCATGATAAAAACCCTCAACAAGCTAGGAAGATAAGATAATTTCTTCAAAATGATAAAGAGCATTTATTAAAAACCCACAGCTAACATGATAATAGTGCAAATCAGATTGCTTCTCCCAAATATTAAACAAGAAAAGGATGTCCACTATTATCTCTTCTATTCAACATTGTACTGGAGGCTCTAGCCAAAGTAAGTGAGCAAGAAAAATAAATAAAAGGCATCCAGATTGGAAAAGAAGAGGTTAAACTCTATTCATAGATTACATGATCTTATATACAGAAAACTTAAAACAACAACAACAAAAAAACACCTAAAACTAGTGAGTTAAGCAAAGCAACAAAATTACAAGGTAAATGTACAAAAGTCTATTGTATTTCTATATACTAGGAACGAACAATCTAATAAAATTAAAACAATTTTATTCATAGTAGCATCAAAAAAATTAAAAACTTATGAATAGATATAACAAAGAAGTACAAAACTTATACATTGAAAACTACAAAATGTTGGCCAAAAAATTAAAGAAAACCTCAGTAAATGGAAACACATCCCAATTTAATAGATAAGAAATGTCAATGTTAAGATAGCAGCAATCCACAGTTTGGTTCACAGATCCAATGCAAACCATATCAAAATCCCAGTTTTTATTTTTTTTAGAAATTGAAAAGTTGATACCAAAATTCATATTAAAATAAAAAAAGACACAAAACAGTGAAAGCAATCTTGATAAAGATGAAAGTTAGAGAACTTAAACTTACTCATCTCAAAACTTCCTACAAAACTACTGTAATCAAGACATTGTGGTATATACATAAGAACAGACATTTAGATCACTGGAATGGATTTGAGATTTCAGAAATAAACTCTAACATTTATGGTGAATTGATTTTTTGACCAGATGATGTATGGAAGAAGAAAACCATACAATTAACTCAATTGATGCACTAAAAAGACTTGATAAAATTCAGCAAACTTTCATGAGAAAAACACTAAAAAAAAGGGCATCTATGAAAAATCCACAAGTAACATCATACCTAATTGTGAAAGGCTGAAAGCATTACCCTATTCAAGAACAAGACAAAAATGTCCAGTCTTGCCCCTTTTATTCAACATTGTTCTAGAATTTTTAGCCAGGACAACTAGGCAAGAAAAAGAAATAGAGGTCATCCATACACAGATGACATGATTGAATATATAGAAAAATCCTAAACAACAAGAAAAAATCTATTAGACATGGTAAACAAAATCAGCAAATTTGCAGGATACATGATCAACATTTAAAATACCAATTGTATTTCTTTTTTTTTTTTTTAGATTTTATTTATTTGACAGAGAGAGAGAAAGCGAGAGAGGGAACACAAGCAGGGGGAGTGAGAGAGAGAAGCAGGCTTCCTGCTGAGCAGGGAGCCCAATGCGGGGCTCCATCCCAGGACCCCAGGATCATGACCTGAGCTGGAGGCAGACACTTAAGGACTGAGTCACCCAGGCACCCCTACCAATTGTATTTCTACATAAAAGCAATTAATAATCCACACATGAAATTAAGAAAATTCCATTTCCAATACTATCAAAAAAAAAATACTCAGGAATAAATTTAACCAAGGAAGTACAAGACTTGTACACTGAAAACTACATAATGTTGTCGAAAATAATTAAGAAAAACCTAAATAAATTGAAAGGCACCCTATGTTCATGGATTGGAAGACTTAATATTGTCAAGATGGCAACACTTCCCAAAGCAATCTGCAGATTCAGTGCAGTTCCTATCAAAATCCCAATGGCCTTTTTTGCAGAAATGGACAAGCTGGGTATTCATTTCATTCATTCATATTCCTTTAATGTTAATTCTGAAATCCATATTAAATTACATGTACTCTCTTTAGCCAAAACAATCTTGAAAAAGAACAAAGTTGGAGGACTCACTCCTCTTCAATTCAAATTTAATACAAAACCACAGTAATCAAGACAATGTAGTATTGGCATAAGGAAAGGCATGCAATAGAATTGAGAGTCCAGCAATAAACCCATACATCTATGTTTCATTACCATATGATCCAGCAATTCTACCATTAGATATCTACCCCCAAAAAATGAAAACATTGTCCACACAAAAATTTGTACATGAATGTTCATAGCAGTATCATTCCTAATAGCCAAAATGCAGAAATGTCCCAAATATCCATCAGCTGGTGAATGGATAAACAAAATGTGATATATCCATACAATGGCAAACTATTCGACAATAAAGTGAATTGAAGTGCTGATACATGCCACAACATGGATGAACCTTGAAAACATTATGCTAAGGGAAAGAAACCAGACATAAAAGACCATATGTTTTATGATTCCATTTATAAGAAAGACAAATCTATACCAACAGAAAGTGATTAGTGGTTGCCTAGGGCTGGGAGTGGGAACACGGACTGTGTATGAGCTCAAAGTTTCTTTGAGAGTGTTGGACATGTTCTAAAATTAGATGTGATGGTTGCACAACTCTATAAATGCACTAAAAACCATTGAATTGCACTTAAAAGTGATGAATTTTATGGTATAATTGTATGGTGTGTAAATTATAGCTCAATAAAGTTAATTAAAAAATTATAAATGTTTCCCTAAATGCTACACATTGTCACAAGACTTCATTGTACTTTGACATATATATACATACATATATGTGTGTACCTATATGTATATGTATGTAGGAAATGATGGAAAGGGAGCAAGATAGAAAATAGAACCTGCTCCCCTAGTCTTTCTTCTGTAATTGGAATTTCAAAACTGAAACTGTCTGTGAGTAGGAATCTCCTGTTTTCAGACTGGAACAGACATACATATGACCAGGTTTCTCATTTGGGCTCTATTTCAGAGTTGTATAGATATATAAGTAGGGAAGCCTGGGGGGTGTTTTGTAAGACCCTTCTGTTCTTTGGGAGTGTGAGCTTCCCAGGAGTGCATCGTTGGCTGCCTTTACCTGTGAAGTGCTTTTGGTACATTTCAGGGCTTTAACTTCCTCGGTCACTGGGATAGCCCACACCTTGGTGTTGTGCGGCACTATGGCAGCTGCTGATGACCAGAGCAAAGTCGATCTGAGTGCTGATTGCTGAGGAGCCAAGGGCTGGAGCTGGCCAGGGTGTCAGCCTTCCCTTTGGTACACTCACCCTAGCTGTAGCCCTGCCCCCCAACAGCCACATTCCATGGCCTTCCCAGAACACTGCCTTGGGCCCCCACACTGGATTTCCCTCCCTCCTCTGGACTTTTACAGAAACATCTTTTCTGCATTGCTGCAAACCTTCATTTTCTCTCCCCCTCTGCTATTACTTAACTCAAGGACAGAGGAAATAGCCGCAGTCCAGAAACACACTTAATAAGAAAAAAAAAGAAAAAAAAAAAGAAAGAGAAGAAGCCCCAAACCCATCCCAAATCTTTAAGAAAACAATCCTGTAGGATTTGGCTTTGAATTGCCATGCAATGTGGGGAATGTGAAACATGTGCTAATCAGGGCCCTTTCTGCTTGGAACCTACCTGACTTCTCTCCACCCTCCCCAGCCAGCTGGGCTAGGCTAGGCCCAGGGGAGCTACAAAGCCGCTAGCTTAGAAGATGGAGACAAATGGGGAGGCCCCAAAGGACAAAGCAAGACTTGTTACTAGTCTTGAGGCCAGAGCTACAGGGCTGTGGGGATAGATGCTGCAAAGCCTGGAATCTCAGCTTTGAAGTTAAACTGAGGCTGACTTGCAGTGACTGCTCTGGAGGCAGCATTTTCTGAGCTGGGCCTCCATTTGCTTCACCACCCTGACCCTGGCCTTCACTATTGCCATACTTTTCCAAATGGGTCTCCCTGCAGCCAGGAGTGCCTTTTCTGAACTGTCTGCCCACACGGCTGCCACAGAAATCTTTCCAAAACAGATCCGATCTCTGCTCCCGTCTAGTCTCTCATCTTCGGAGAAAAGCCACAATTCATAATATGATATATGAGACCCTGTATAAACTGGCCTCATGTTCCATCACCTGTCTTCATCCTCAGGTAACCCCCCCAAACTATTTACCATTTTCCTGAACTGCTTTTTTCTTGCCTGCATCAGCCCCTTTGCATCTGCTATTCCTTCAGCCAGTAGTGAATAACCTCTTCCTCTTTTTCTCCATTAAGATATGTCCCACTCATCATTTAAGAGCAAGCGCTTCTGTGAAACCTTAGGCTTAATGCGGAGGGTTTTCATGACTTAGGGCTGCTTGCTTCTTGTTGCCAAAGCTCAATGAACATACTTCCGAAAGGCAGAGTGGTGCAATGGAAAGAGCCCAGATTATAGAGTCAGCCAGACTGTGTGATAATGGGTAAATGACTTAATCTCTCTCTGAGCTTCAGTTTCCTTATCTGTAAAATGGAAATATGATTCCCAACAGGGCAAAGGAGGTCACGTTGATAAGTGCCATGCACGGTGCCTGGCACATTTTAGGTACTTAGGTAATGCTGCATGTTGTAAAAGAAATAGAAAAATGATTCCTTTATCCTTAGTTGGGAGTCTAAGGCTTTTCTCACCAGGCAACCCAGTGGGTGGTGTTCTTTGGGACCTGCTTTATCTAGTTGTGTTCTTGGGGTCCACCTGCCTTTGGCCACACTCATGCCTAAAGGGTATCCTGCCTTCCTGGGAGCAGCTATCAGCTGCCTTCCCATTCATATTCCTTAGAAATCTGTATGGGCAGTATGAGGGAGGAGGGATGAAATTTTAGCACCTCTTTCTTCTCTTCTCATGCCCTAGTCTTGCCCCCAAGCTGCAAAGAGATTGTCTAGCAAGTCACTTCCATGTTGGCCTCACTCTGGCCTACAACCTGCTCTCTAGTCTTTTTATCCTGCAATTGGGATTTCAGAAATGAAAATGTCCATGAGTAGGAATCTACTATTCTCAGATTGGGATGGACATGCACATGAGCTGGTTTCTCATCTGGACTCTATTTCAGAAATGTACACAAGATGTCAAAAATATACCACTTGGAACCAGAGCAGTATTTATTTTTTAAAAATTAGGGCAAAAAGTTTCCTTGCTTCAGTTCCTACTGGAATGTAAAATAACTATGTGCTGATGCTGCACTTTTACAGCATTGATTTAGTTACCCTCAGGGTCACTGGATGAGTTGTGCATGGACACACACACACACACACACACACACACACACACACACACACACTGAGAGTGCTTTCTTGTGAACTGGGAATTCCAGGCATTCTAATGCCAGAGTAAGGCTTTATTGGATCAAGTCGTCCATTAACAACACTTTACTAAGTGTTCCCTTGTGTGCCAAGTGTTGTGCTAGGCAAAAAGAAGAAAAGAAGCCAGGGAAGCAGAAGTCACAGATGGAGTAATCAGAACACAACAGGAGAGAATAAAGAAAGCACTAAGGCAATAATACAGACTAAATATTGGAGGAGAAGGGGTTGGGGTTACTGAACTGGAGTCCCAGGGCAAATTTCCTGGAGGGGATGCTGAAACCAGAGCAAGTCTTTGAAGGATAGGATTGGAGTCATCTGCAGTATTCTCTTAGAAATGTCCATTAGAATGGATTGAATGAGGGGTGCTTGGCTGGCTCAGTCAGTGGACATGCAACTCTTGATCTCAGGGTTGTGAGTTCGAGCCCCACATCAGGCATAGAGATCATTTAAAACTAAAATCTTTTTTAAAAAGAATGGACTGAATGCTGAGCGAAATAAGTCAATCAGAGAAAGACATGTATCATATGATCTCACTGATATGAGGAATTCTTAATCTCAGGAAACAAACAGGGTTGCTGGAGTGGTGGGGGGTGGGAGGGATGGGGCGGCTGGGTGATAGACATTGGGGAGGGTACGTGCTATGGTGAGTACTGTGATTTGTGTAAAACTGTTGAATCATAGACCTGTACCTCTGAAACAAATAATACATTATATGTTTAAAAAAAAAAAAAAGAAGATAGCAGGAAGGAAAAAATGAAGGGGTGGAAATCGGAGGGGGAGACGAACCATGAGAGACGATGGACTCTGAGAAACAAACTGAGGGTTCTAGAGGGGAGGGGGTGGGGGATGGGTTAGCCTGGTGATGGGTATCAAAGAGGGCACGTTCTGCATGGAGCACTGGGTGTTATACGCAAACAATGAATCATGGAACACTGCATCAAAAACTAATGATGTAATGTATGGTGATTAACATAACATAATAAAATAAAAAAATAAAAAGATTGAATGAGCGTTCATGTGCAGGAGGTGGAAGTAAGAATGATCTGGAATTAGTCTGAAGGCAACCATATGGAAGGTTGAGGGGAACATGAGACTAAGAGGCAGAAGGCATCTTGGTTCTTGCACCACCACTGACTAATTGTGAGTGACGTTGGACAAGTCCTTCTCTCTGAACCTCAGTTTCCCCAGCCATACAGTCTAACTAAATAATACCAATCTTACCCACCTCCTAGGACCATTGTTAAGAAAACAAATGAGATAATTGTGTGACTGCTTGGAAAAGTAGGAAGGACTATCCACAACATAGGTTGGTATTATGAAGGTAGGTGTTTATACTATAGCCACTCTCCTGCAGCTGGGAATAGGATGACCTCAGTATTTGAATGAATTTTTCTTGGCAGGACTCTTGCCTGCCATAATTATAGCCTGCCAGCCACTAGTTCACTGTGCGTACTTAAAGAGGATTGGTCACACAAGTACACACCTGTGTGTGTGTGTAAGCTTGCATTGGGCTAGGATAGTGGAGCCATGACAGCAAGAAGACTGGAGAACTAACTATTAGGAACAAAGGTGATATGTAGAGATGGGGATTTGTGCAAGCATCTTTGGGCCTCTTATAGAAATGATATGCCCTGTTGAGACTGCGTTAAAGCCCCATTATCTATCTTCCTTGGTGTATTGCAAAGCCTTTCTACCTATCTCCCTGACTTCATGCTACTCCAATCCAGCCCATCCACCACACTGTCGCTAACGTGTTCTTTCCAACACACACGGGATTCCTGGGCTCCTGGATGCCAAGGGTAACATTCATGCTCATTGACATGACATTAAAGTAGCCACACATCTTGTTAAAATTGTGGAATACTTTGATTCCAGCTGCTCCTCTGAGTCCCCTCGAGAGCCCTTCTGCTGCCCTGTTCCCCACTTCTGGACCTCTTTTTGATCTCCTCAGGACCCAGCAACTAAAGGGATAGTGCCCAGCACAGCAGGGAGCCTGGAGGACACTATTCCATGGGTTGACCTGCATCTGTTCTGCTTGGTCAGTGCTCCTGCTGTTTGGGGGTTTTAAATAGTTTGAGAATTACCTCTGCATTCATTGTTCATCTCATCCCAGCTCACCATTCTGGCCTCATCTTTGACAAGTTCTCCCCACAGATGTCAACAACACTGAAATTCTCATATTCCATGCCTGAATTTACACACCTGTCTCTCTCACTATGCTGGAAACTCCTTGAGGGCAGGGACAGTGGCTCCTTTATCAATGTAGTCCCAAAGCCCAGCTCAGGACCCAACATAAGTGGATGCTCGATGTTTGTTTCTTAACACAGAGAATGCTAGTAGATGGGACCATTCTATTTGTAATCTTATAAACTACTCCAGGGTCCAGACCTGTAGCTGGTGCAAGGCACTTTCCTGGTCTTAATACATACCTCATGAATGCTCGTCACATTTCCAGTATCCTTGAAAGAGAGAGAAAGTACTATTTCCATTCTATTACTGGGGAGATGGAAATATTTCAAGAGTGTGTCTCAACCACACAATGAATGCTTAATAGAACTGAGACATAAAGTCATGTCTCTGGAACTTCTCCTTACCCACAGTGCTGTAAAACCCTTTGGGATTTGGGGGTGAAAACTGTTGCCCTAGTGTGAGTAATTATAGACAGCTGCCTTCTGGGGAGTTGTTGGCTTACAGTCTCTCTAAGGGGACCTGAGGACTATCTGTTGGAAGTGATGTAAATGTTCTTGCCCCTTCTCCTCCAGCACTGCCAGGAGAGACACTGGCTTGTGGAGCCGGGGTGGGGAATATTCATTACATCTCTCTTGATTTGGTTGCCAGCTTCTGCCTTATTAACATGGCTCATAACTGGTGGTCCCTTGAGCAACAAGTTAACTTTTGTTTCACAAACCTCTCGGACAAGCCTCCCATCGTTCCTATCCCCATGAGAAGAGTCAACTATAGCCAGCCAAGTTGTGAGTTCTGTCAAGAAGCCCAGACTGGGAGAATGGCTGAGCCCTGGCTTCAAAGAACTCAGTCTTCCTTGGGAAGCAGGCCTTATACATCAGGCATGACTTAGGCTGCAAGTAACTGAAAATCTGACTCTAACTAGAAATTATCTCACATGAAAGGAAGCCCAGGGAGAGGTTGGTAGGTTCAGCTTCTCACTCCTGTCAGCAGGTACTAGGATAAATAGTTACCTTGTTCTCATCTAGCAGGAGAGAGAAGAATCAAATAACTAGTAAGTCCAGGAAACCACATTGATGTCAAATATGCCCAGTTCTGTCTCTATAGATAACAGAGAAACATGAGCACTGGAGAACAATAGGGTAGATTCAGAGTACCCACTGAATTCATATTAACAGTGTAGACTTACACAAGTTAATTCACTGCTCTGAGCCAGTTCCCTCATGTGACAAATGACAGTCGTTACAGTATCTGACTTTCTTCCTAACAGGCTTGCGGTGGGGATCATATGACTTAACATGAAAGCATTTGGCAAGCTGTATAAAGTGCCATATACCTTTGAGATCTTTTTAAATTACTATCGTCAGAGAAGATGTACACAGAACACCTACTGTGTACAAGGCACTATTAGATTACAAGGTTAAATCAAACCTCAGGTTCCTCCTCTTGCGTTATGGGTGGGAATACAAACTGGTGCAGCCACTGTGGAAAACAGTATGAAGGTTCCTAAAAAAGTTAAAAGTAGAACTACCCTATGATCCAACAATCATACTACTGACATTTACCCCCAAATACGAAAACATCAATTCAAAGGGATATATACATGCCCCTATGTTTATAGCAGCATTATTTACAATAGCCAAGATAATGGAAGCAGCCCAAGTGTCCATTGATTGATGAATGGATAAGGAAGATGTAGTGTGTGTGTGTGTGTGTGTGTGTGTGTGTGTGTGTGTGTGTGTAATATTCAGCCATTAAAAAGAATGAAATCTTGCCATTTGGAATGATATGGATGGAGGAGCCAGAGAGTAAAATGCTAAGTGAAATAAGGCAGTCAAAGAAAGACAAATACCATATGATTTCACTCATGTGTAGAATTTAAGAAACAAAACAAATGAGCAAAGGGAGGGGGGAAAGAGAGAGAGACAAACCAAGAAATGGTCTCTTAACCATAGAGAACATACTCATGGTTACCAGAGGGGAGGTGGATGGGAGGATGGGTGAAATAGGTGATGGGGATTGAGGAGTGTACTTGTCATGATGAGCACTCGGTGATGTATGGAATTGTTGAATCACTATCTTGTACACCTGAAACTAACACAACACTGTGAACTAACTGGAATTAAAATAAAAACTTAAGAAAAATAACCTGAAGTTCCCCTAAGCAGTTAAACAAAATTCTACTAAGCACCCATAGGTGCTGGAGACACAGATATGAGAAAAAACCTGGTCTCTGCCCTCAAGGAGCCTCCAGGAGAGCAGGAGATGGGCCCATGAACAGACAGCTTCAATACAATGTGGTAAGTGCATGGAACAGTAGAGGTGTGTGCAGAGTACTTTGGGAGTACACAGGAGTTACCTATCCAGGCTACACGGGGAAGGAATGGGGTAGTGTCAGAACCTTATAAAGCAATAAGAAGATAAGAAATGTACCATATAACGTAGATACATGTATAGCAGAACCTCCAAACAGCCTTCTTACTTTGTACTTTAGGAGAAAACTAAGGAGTAGAGTCTGTAAAAAAACAATGAATAAACAATGGGTGATGAATTCTTTTTTCCCTTCTCTCGATATGTTGTGGTTAACCCACACATACTCCCCAGAGCTTCCAGTCCATATCTACAGTCTGAAATCTGAGCATCTCCATGCATAATGGGGTCTCAAATTGTCATTGAACACTGACCCTCGCTGGCAGAACAGTATCCTCTAGTGCCTTCATGATCTTCCATAGCATATCCTTTGGCAACTGCAGAAGATTAAGCCCCTGATAACTGGTTGGGGCACGTGTATCAGTTTTTGCAGAAAAGATTATTTAGGACCGTAGAGTCTCACATATCCTACGATTAAAAATTACAATCCCCTATCATACACTGCCATCTGAACACACTTTAAAACTATATTTATAAAGGGTTTGTGTGCATTTTTAAAACGACAAAACATACTTTAAATATAAAGCAACCTTTTCGTTTCTTCAAGTGCTATTTTCATTGACCTCATCAGTTCCCTGAACTGTGTAATCCCTGCTGGTGGCGCTGTGACGATGGGGTATATAAAGCCTGTAGACTCTAATCCTTGAACCAAACCTCAGTGTTAGATGTTGAGTCCCAGTGATACTGCCTTGCCCAAGGTCATACTGCTACTAAGTGGCAGAACTAGGGTTTGAACTGGTGCCTAGCCCAGAGTAGAGTCTCAGCTCATGTATGTTGTTTGTGGAATGAATTAATTAATGAAAGGTCTTTCTGATCACTCTTCTGTGGAGATCTCTGCTGCCCACGGCTGCCTCTTAAAATGTCTTAATTAGAGCCTGATTGGATCTGACCACTAGAGAGTCTGCTGCACTTTTGGTGCATGGTTTCCTGTGCTATGAAGAGCATTGCTGTTCAGCAGGCTCATAAAGCACCCTCCTGGACAGCCTCTCAGGCCCAAATTTCTGCTCTTTGGCAGACTCTGTGCTTTATTACCTCTTGAGGTACCTAGCCACCTGCCTGTTCTCAGGTTGCATTCCCGGGACCCACTGTTTGACAGTGCTTTCCTGGGGGACACAGCCATCCCCCCTGTTGCCCCAAACCAGCTAAGGGACTCACAAAACCCGAGACAACTACTTGGATGGGCCTGGCCTTGAAGAATGGAAGGCTTCCCCTCTTACACACCAATTAGTGAGTGATGTGATCTGCATTAAGTGGAAGAGTGCTGAGAGAATCCTTTCAGAAAATAAACGGAAACCAAGAAGGGGTGTGCATGTTCTCCAAATGGTAGGGCTCCTTTTGTTTTGGGATTCATCCAGGAGCTGGTAAAGATGCCAGAGCTGTGGGAGATGATGAGCAAGTGTGCTATCAAGCATTTTGACCACGGGCTCAAATGGGTGTGGCAGAACTACCTTACACCACATTCCAGCTTCATTATTTTTCTTAAATTTTGCTTTATACTCCCTTCAAAGGAAAAAGTTGCTTTCTAGCTTTTTTCGTTTATTTGTTTGCAAAAGGGGTTTACAAACCAAAACATGGTTGAATGTCAGGCGAATCAGTTAAAAACATTTGAGTCCTATACAAACACCATAATCTAAGGTCTTGGCCCAACCTGCAAACAATTTCCAAGAAACAAAAAGTGCTCAGCAATTAAGTTGAAGTTGCCCTGAAAGGACTTCCAAGGTTGAGACCCTGTGAGTCTCAAGGGAGTGAGGAACAAGACGCACTTCACTGAGAGCTCCCTACTCAATATAGCTCTCATTAAAAAGCTCAGCCATTTAAATGTAATTCCAACAATTAACCACTCTGAGGAAGGTGTTATTATTCTCCCCTTTTAACAGATAAGGAAGCAAATTTCAGAGGGGGGAGTGACTTGCCCAAGGTTAATACCACTAAATGGCGGAGCCAGGATTTGAACTAGGGCCTAGCACAGAGAGTCTCAGCTCATGTATATTGTTTGTGGAATGAATAAATTAATGAGAGGCCTTTCAGACAATTAAATCCAGGAGCATTTTTCTTGCCTGTTTGTGATTCTGATATTTTATAACAAAAGTTTTCAAAATTTAAAGAATTTTACCTTAAACACTCGTATACCCATCATTTAGATTCTACTATTAACATTTTACTATATTTGCTTTATCACATTATCTATTCATGTATTGATTCCCTCTGTCTATCCATCAATCCCTATTATTTTCTGATACATTTCAAAGTAAATTGATGTCAGTATAGGTCCCTATAAATATTCCAGCATGCATACCACTAATGTTTGTTTACAATTCTCTTTTCTTTTGAGGTAAAATTTACATACATACAACGAACTTTACAAATCTTCAGTGTTATCTTTGGGTGAGTTCTGACACACCCTGCACCTGTATATCCCAAGCCCCTACCAATATGTAGAACATCACTGTCAACCCAGAAATTTACCTCATGTATGTTGTTCTTAAATGCTGTGCCACTTCCCTAACTTAACCAGCAGCTCTTTTAGCAGCTAGACATCAATGATCCTAACTGGAAAGCTGTGTTGAGATAGCTTTTCCTTCATTGACTGATGCTCTGGGGGAGAACCAGGTGGCACTTAACAAGATCTGGTCCTTAGAGCCCTTCACTTTGATAAATCTCACCTGGAAGCATTTCTTCTCCTTTCAAGCAAACATTTGTGAACCGGTTGCCTGTTGATTACAGCAATTAACTTTATCAGTTTAAACTGAGGTGAAACAATGACTGTTTTATTGTAATTTAATGTCAGTAAATGCATAAATGCTATAGCATTAATGGCTGCTCTTTCATCTGTGTTTGCTTAAAAATAAAAATAATGCTGTTAACCATAAAATGTTCCCGGCTTGGTGAGCTCCAGTCCGTTCACTGAAACCCAGATCGGGGCTAAGAGAACGCTCAAAGGAGTGTGTGTGTGCCCTAGTAGGATATAGATAACCCAAAGGGCCTTTGGCCTATTTGAAAAAGGCGTATTGGACCAGATAAGCTGTGTTACCTCCTGGAAACCCAGGCTTTGAGTAATTTGATATGTAGTAAGAATCTGCCTATTCCATGATTCAGGAAATGTGAGAGGCATTATAGGCTGAATTGGCCGAGATACCGATGGGCCTACCAAACATGCCTGTGGCGTTGGTCCTTTGGGTTAATGGTGCCACTGCTGGTTGGCAGTGTGAGCATTGCCACTAGGACTTCTTATCTAGGGATTTTCACAACTTAAAGTTTATCACAGGGGCGCCTGGGTGGCTCAGGCGGTTAAGCGTCTGCCTTCGGCTCAGGTCATGATCCCGGGGTCCTGGGATCGAGCCCCGCATCGGGCTCCCTGCTCGGCGGGAAGCCTGCTTCTCCCTCTCCTCCCTGCTCGTGCTCTCTCTCGCTACCTCTGTCTCTCTCTCTCTCTCAAATAAAGAAGTCTTAAAAAAAAAAAGTTTATCACAATCACCCCCAGTGGATTAAAACACAGATTGCTGGGGCCCACCCCCAGAGTTTGTGACTCATTAGACCTAGAGTGGGTCCTGGAAATTTGCATTTCTAACAAGCTCCCTGGAGATGCTGCTGGTTCGGGGAGCACACTTTTGAGAACCACTGCTTGAACAAATGAACGAATGCATGCATGAATAGGATCCCTTGCCCAAGAGTACATGCTTCGCCTCTATAACCCTATGGCATTATTTATAGTTGAGTGAGTGAGAACAGACACACCCCGTGTAGCATGTGCCTGCTTCTGCTAAGTTTTAGAGTTGGGGATACTAGAGAGGATATATATACTACCTCTTTCTCCAACCTGCACAGCAAGAATCTGTGCTGGGCTTATTATGACCCTCACTTTTTTCACAGTTCTAACTGATCTTGCCACAGACAAGGAAAGAACCCAGACCCCAAACCACATGACACAGTTTTAATTAACTCCCTCCTGTGTCAGGACCCTTAGAAAGAGATAATATGTAGCTATGGAGACCATACGTCCCTTTGTCCCCGTAAATATAATTGTCAGACCATGTCCTGCTTTTGGGTTCAGAAAATATTGTTCCCATATGCATGGCCCTAGGGAGCCAAACACAAGTCTTCAATTTCTTTCTTGAGATTGTGGGGACCAGGGCAAAACCTTGGCTCTTGGAAAGGGCTAGAGAGTTGGGGTAAATCTAAACATTTGAGATGAGCAACAAGCTGCTTGCTCATTTTCTTCTCTCTCTCTCTCTCTCTTTTTTTAAGCCTCAGTGATCACAGTTATAGATCCTTGAACATTACAAATACGAGATTCTGAGTGCTGAGAAGGACTGAATTGGACCTCTGCTGTCTCTCCTTCTTCCTCCCCCTCCCTACCCCCACTCTCACGCTCTGGAAGGACCACACAGAAAAAGCTCAGACAGAAGAGCCCCTCCAAAGAAGGAAATTCCACAAGCGTCACTGACCAGCCACTCAGTCTAGTATTTACCTACCTTCTCTGGCAGGAAGTTCTTCCTTCTTGCTAACATCAGTCTCTCACACTGCAATTTCGGTTTCTTTCCCCCTTGCTCTGTTTTTAATCAAAATTAAGAACAGCTGGTCCTTACCCTCTATGTTCTTTATGTGCATAAAAGTCCTGTTAAACCATCCTTCCTGGGCCCAGGTTTAACCATCCTTGGAGCTCCTTTTTCCTTCCTGCATGTATCTGATTTGCCAACCATTTAATGATCTTTGCCATAGGGAAGCAACTTAGGCAGTTTGGGCCAACAGTGCAGCAAAGCCTAAAGCTTTATGACTTGTGCTAATGGACGTGCTAAATGTTTAGTAGAGACTATTTTTGAGCACGCAATTGTGAACAATTTAAAGTGGACTGTACATGGAACCCATTTCCTCTCCCGCTCCCCCAACAGGGCCTCCCCTTAGCAGCTGAAATGAGTTAGCGGCAATCAGCGCAGAGTAGGAATCCTGTGGTTTCTGCCCTTCCCTCCTGCTGGTTCTATGGCAGCTAGTCTCTTTAAAATGAGCTTTCTCCTTAGTAAGGCTGGTAAATGTGACTTTAGAATCAGCTGGACACGGAGGCTAGGAATCACCTTAGCTGAAAAGCAGGAGGCGCTAGTGCTGAAGCCCCCGGTGAAGTTTGCGGGGTGGGGAGGGGTGAACAGGGACCCACGAGAGGAACTGGACCCAGAATGTTTGCCATCTACAGGATGATGGCACCTCAGAGTTGTACACGCCAGTTTGGCAATTTTGCGGAGGACTTGTCTGGCTTTTGTTTGTGCTCTTGGCCGTTGTCCACGGTGCCAACTCCGTGAAAGGGAGGCCAGCGATCTGTGGCAGAATCCCAGCTTCGGAGCCAGTTGGGTTCCTAAAGAGAGGAGGAGGTCACTTGCCATGCGACAGGATTCTCTTCGTCAGGTGGGTTACCTGCCTTCGGTGGGATGTATTCCTGAACCGTTTGCATGGCGTGGGAGGGCTGCTATCTCACGTCCTGCTGCAGGGTGGGTCTAAGACGCAGGCCAATCAGGGTGAAAGAGATCTAGCTAATGGCACTGCAGAGGAAAGGGATAGGGCCAACTCATATTTGCCCCGTCCTCGTCTTCTCACTGTTGGCTCCTCCTTTTTAATCAAACCGTAAAAGCTCTTGACAAAGGCTAGCCAGGCAGTTTGTCTCGGCAAAGCTACAGGAGCAGTTAATGTACCCGGCCATAAGGAAGGAAAAGAAAGTGACAGAGGAGAAGAAAAAAAGTTAGCATTTGTATGAGGGTGTCGTTGAAGGCTTCATTACAGATACACTCAAGACATAGACAGGAACAGAAATCGTCTTGGGATGGGGGTGGGGACAGCAGTTTGATTGAAGCATTAGCTGCCTTGGCACTGAGCCAAGGCAAATTGCCAGAGAACCATTAAACTCTGTGTAATTCCATATAATTCACAGCAGCCACAGGTAATCTGAATCAGACCTGACAAAACTTCCCTATCACTTATTGTCCATTAGTGCCAAATGTGGACTCTACAGTTACTTAAATTTTTTAATCATATCAGGGTGGCCATATTTTCCAAGCCCCAAATCCGGAAACCTGCCTTGACAGAGGCTTTTTCTTTTTTTCCTGACTTGTGAATTTGTTTATATGAAAAGCCTCGCAAAGGGATAAACACTAAACTACTATACGCTTAAACACTAAACAAATGGCCTTTAAGGAAGGAACTATAGTCACACGAAATTGGGTTAGGGTAAACTCTCATTCAGACATTGTTGAGCGCCCCCCCACCCCCTGCCGCCATACACCTTTTTAGGGGTCTGAGGGAATTGGTTAACTAAGCACTAAATCAAATTAGAATCTAGTTTAAACCTATCGTCTGGATTTGCTCTTAAAATTTTCAGGGATGGTAGACTGAAAGGGCCTGTTGTAATGTCTGTACACAGGAAGGTGGAGTAGATGTTACTTTGAATTCCCAGATGCTGGGAGCAGTTAAATCTCCCAGTGTTCATGGTCTGTTTGTAAGGGCTTGTGTGTGTTTTAAATTAACTTCCTCAGGCTGAGAATGTTAAAAACGAAGGAGAATCATATATGGATGGATATAAGGTATTGTTACCATGCACCTAAGTTTACTTAAAAGCTTCATTCCTCCCATCGCATTAAGAGTCTAACAGTCACCACTGGGCATTCACCACAAACAGGAGATAATTATTGCAAAGCATAATTATTTTGGAATATTCTGAGCCACTAATAATAATGCTTTTTAAAAGGCTTGGAGACTTGGGGCGCCTGGGTGGCTCAGTTGATTAAGCGTCGGACTCTTGATTTCAGCTTAGGTCATGATCTCAGGATCGTGAGATCGAGCCCTGCATCAGGATCTGCGCTGGGTGTGGAGCCTGCTTAAGATTCTCTCTCTCCCTCTCCCTCTGCCTCTCCCCCCACCCCGGTTGCTCGCGCTCTCGTGCTCTCTCTCTCTCTCTCTCTAAAAAGAAAAAAAAAAGGCTTGGAGACTTAAAGTGCCTCTTTATTTTTTTTTAAAGATTTTATTTATTTATTTGACAGAGACACAGCAAGAAGGGAACACAAGCAGGAGGAGTGGGAGAGGGAGAAGCAGGCTTCTCACTGAGCAGGGAGCCCGATATGGGGCTCAATCTGAGGACCCTGGGATTATGTCCTGAGCTGAAGGTAGACACTTAACGACTGAGCCACCCAGGTGCCCTTAAAGTGCCTCTTTAACTAGAACTCGGCATTGCTAGTTAAGGATCATGAGTAGCAGTATACCCATGGAAAACAAAAATGTTTTGTCACATCCACACAAAAGAAAATATCTTAAGCCTAATAGATTCTCTATCTTGGGCAAGTCGCATAACATCCATGAACCACAGCTGTATGATCAGTGAAGTGAAAATGTTACTTGTCCAGAATCCGGCAAATGAGTAGGATGATATCCTGAAAGTCTTTTAATTCTCCTTTCAACAAATATTTATTGAGCAACTACCATGTGCTCAATACAGACATTTGTTTTCTTAGGTGCCAGCAACAGGGCTCTAAAAAGATAGTGTGACTGTCTTTACCATTATAATGGAAGTATCCCGGCAGAAAGTAAACATATACAGAAATACATGCGATAACGTAAAATGATAACTTCCATGAAGAAAATAAAATAATGTGATGGAGAATGATGGGGATCAGGGTTGGGGAAAGAGAGGAGTCTCCTTTATCTTGGTGGTCAGGGAAGGCCTCTCCGAGGAGGTAGCCTTTGAGCTGACACTTGCGTGATGAAAGGAGCTACGTAAGGACCTAGACAAAGAATATTCTCAACAGAGAGAAGAGCAAGTGCAAAGGTCCTAGATGAGGATGGGTTTGACCTCTCTGAAGAACAGAAAGTTCAGTATGACTGCAGTGTGTGTAGGAAATGAGGCCAAAAAGGCAGGCATGGCCAGATTGTGTAGCACTTCTAATCTTCTGCTATTTACATTGTAAAAATCATTCCTTGGTCTCCCTGTCTGATTTAATTAGTGAACATAAGTGCCAGATGTTAATGATAGGGGTGCTTGATGTTTGCCCATAAGAAACCCAGGAAGAGGCCCCGGTGGGGGGTGGGGAAGAGGCTAAGACAGACAAAACAAGCTCAGATGCCTGGGGGAGAAAGAAGTGTGGATGGAAGAGAGTGTGTACTCAGGAGAGGTGGTTAGGGAGTGAGGCAGGAAGTCTAGAGGGAGGAGGGAAAGCACCAGGGTGACCTTGACTATGAGGAGCACTCTCAGTGCCAGGGTTTGTGGAGGCTGCTGTCAGAAGGTGTCAACCATTACAGGAGAAGGTGCGGGGTTCTACCCTTGTGCTTAAGATTAGAAAGTGGGAATGAGCAGGGACAGGAGCTAAAAATTTGCCAGAAAGGAGGGGGTGGGGGGTTGGGCAAAATGGGTGAAGGGGAGTGGGGGGTACAGGCTTCCAGCTATGGAATGAATAAGCGACAGGAATAAAAGGCACAGCATAAGGGAACACAGTGTTATTGTAATAGCATCGTATGGTGACAGATGGTAGCTACACTTGTGAGCACAGCACACCATACAGAGTTGTCGAATCACCATGTTGTACACCCGAAACTAATGTAACGGTGTGGGTCAACTGTACTCAAATAATTGAAAACTTGGGTTCTTTCTTTTCGACCAGCCTCAACCTGAAAAGCAAGCCTGCCACCAGGAGAAGGGCTTCTATACTGCTCTACCTTTATTGATTTCCCAGATCTTGAACTCAGATGCCCACCATTTCCTGCTTCATTTCCTTCTCCAACTAATCCTGCCGTTGCAAAGGGAAATGCAGTCTGATGTAAGAGTCCCTACCCAACGCGAACACACAAACAACTGAGTGTATTTTCTCTCCCTTTTTTTTTTTTAACGGTGGAAACCCGGTTTTACTTTGTGTTACTTGACACATCTTGCTGAGCGGGAAAGAGATAGGTATGTGTCACTTCTCAGTCACCATGTGAACAGGACAGTTGCTTGGAACAGAACAGTGTGATGGCTTATTTGTTCCCAGATTTGCAGCACTATGTGAAAGCAACAGCAAGTGTGCTAGTTTAATTTAAAATTGGATCTGTCCTAGGGTCAGTAAAGCATATTATTGTTATTGCCTTTGCAACATACATGTATACCTTGGTAGATTCTTTCTGTGGGAATGGTTTGCTTTGATAGCAGTTATGCAGAAGCATGGGAGGAAATTAAATGCCCCTCTTCCCCCTTCTTCATCTAACACTGTTAAGAGGGCTAAGCGAAGACCAAAGATTAAAATCACTGCTGTGGAAAGGAGGCCTGGGCAGAGGCAAACAATGTTCTGGGAGCAGAATGCAGGGGCCCAGCTGTGGAAAGGAGAAAGCAAGCTCCCTTTCCCTTTGTCCACATATGGTAGAGGGCACGCGGGTGCCCAGTAAGCTGGACAAGGGGTTTCCAGACAGTAGAGCAGGCTGAGTGGCTTCCAAAGGCAGCCTTTTGTCCCATTCCTGAAGGGTGTTAGTCCTTTGGTCTTTTTCCAGTCAGAAATGACTAATGTTGGATATGTGCACTCTTTAGAAACTGTCTTTGACTTTTTGCATAATGGGTTATAAATAAATGGCTTCAGGGAACCAGCAATGAGTTATTGAGTGAACCTGGCTTTGGGATGGTTCAGATTCTGGATAGTTAATCACATCCTCTTGGGCTGAAAGGCTGTATCTAACTTATTCACATTCAGCTGTAAAGTGAAAAAGATGCTTTGGATCAACTTGAATAGTTTTAACATCAACAATAGGTTGATGCTGGAGAAATAAAGGTTATGTTAATCCAAGTAGAATTATTTCCATCTCTTTCTAGTAATCTGGTGGAATTTAATGCCCATTTTTCTCTTAATTGGGGCATCTCTTACATGCATTCAATGCACAGTTCATAAATGCCAATAAGTTCATATATCCTATTTCCAACAGTTTTATATTAGGTGGTATGAAAAAGACTCTTGGCCTTTCCAGCCATGTAGGCTCACATACTAGATTTGCACGCCATGCTGTCTTAATGCTTGGGGGGCATCCTATGGGCCTTCTGGTTTGTCTTAGACTGTTTTAACCCCATACAAGGAAGCTTATGTCATGGTTGTATACAGTGAATCTCATTGCTGGCAACTGCTTCCAGAAGTCGGGAACAGTCTTTAACGTACTACCATACCCTTTCCTCTACATTCTTGCACCCAGTCCTCCCTGAACTCTCGACCACATCAGCTTTGCAAGGTTTTTTGCTCACTTGTACCACTGAAATTCATAGTTTAGTAGACAGCCAAGAAGCATAGACAATCCAATAGGAGACGGTAATGATTGATGCCAGAAGAAGAAATAGTTGCCGGTGTGGCTGTTGCCTGATCAGTTCTGCTTCTCGGGGTGGGTATTAGGAACTCTGAGGACCACGAGCAAGAGGCACATCTGGGATAAACAGGCGGAGCAGAAGTAGAAGGCTCCAAGATCAGATAAGGGATTGATTCCATTTTTATGGTATGTCAAGATAGAAATTAGTTGGTGGGGAAAAAAAAAACAAAACAACTCTTCACCTTTACCATTTACCAGTTGGTGGATGAAAAGAATGAAGTGTTTGTCTTCATTTTCATTTCCTACTGAAGTCTTCATTTTCATTTCCTACTGAAATCATTCACTTGATGAATAGGGTCTCAAAGCAGATGGAACAATGGGGGCACTCATAAATTATAGCCCTATTGTGAAGGATTACCCTTTAAAGTGAAATGCTCTGCCTTGATTAAAGCTATGAGTATGTGAAAACAGTACCTGGTTCTACCTTAGAAATATAATCTGTAATCTAGTGGTCCTTATTTTTGAAAGTCTTAAGTTAAGGAATAACATATATGTGTATATATATATGTTATATATATGTATATATTATATACCTGTATACATGTGTGTATATATGTATATATATGTTATATATATGTGTATATATAACATATATACACACACACAGTAAAATGCACAAATCTCAATGAATTTTTAGATATGTATAGTTCCAGGTAAATCAGTACCCAGATCAATATGTAAAACATTTCCAGCACCGCTGAAATAATACTCATGTGCCTTCACATTCAGTACACCCACTCCAGAGATAACCAATATTCTGAGTGCCCAAATACATAAAACAGTTAATAACAAACATAAAGGAACTAATTGATAATAATATAGTAATACTAGGGGACTTTATCACTCCACTTACATCAATGGACAGATCATCCAGACAGAATATCAACAAGAAACAATAGCTTTGAATGACACATGGGAACAGACGAACTTAACAGATATATTCAGAACATTCCATCCTAAAACAGCAGAATACACATTCTTTTCAAGTACACATGCAATATTCTCCAGAATAGATCACATATTAGCCCACAAAACCAGCCTCAACAAATTCAAGAAGACTGAAGTCATACCATGCACCTTTTCTCACCATAATGCTGTGAAACTAGAAGTCAACTACAAGAAAAAATCTGGAAAAACCACAAATACATGGAGGTTAAATAACATGCTACAAAACAATGAATGGATCAACCAGGAAATCAGGAAAAATAAAAAAACCACATGGAAACTAATGAAAATGAAAACATACAGTCCAAAACCTCTGGGGTACAGCAAAAGCAGTTCTAAAATGGAAGTTTATAGCAATACAGGCCTATCTCAAGAAGCAAAAAAAATTTCAAATAAACAACCTAACCTTACACCTAAAGGATCTAGAAAAAACAACAAAACCTAAAACCAGCAGAAGGTAGGAAATAATAAAGATTAGAGCAGCAATAAATGATACAGAAACTAAAAGAACCTTAAAAGAACAGATCAATGAAACCAGGAGCTGATTCCTTGAAAAAACTGATAAACCGCTATCCAGACTTATCAAGAAATAAAGAGAAAGAACTCAAATAAATAAAATCATAAATGAGAAAGGAGAAATAATAACCAACACCACAGAAATACAGTCAATCATAATAGAATATTATGAAAAATGTATGCCAACAAATTGAACAACCTAGAGTTTGTTCTGCCAGTCTTCAGATCAGTCTCCTGTTTATTGACTTGGATGCGTATGATACCTAGTTGTAAATGTGGGATGAGATGAGCCCAGGGTCCTCCTATTCTGCCATCTTCCCGAGCTCTTGTAATCTGTGTGTTTTGACGGACATTGGGGTTGTTCCTATTTTTTGTCTATTATGAATAAAGCTAAAAATAAAATATAAAAAATAAAAACATAGATATATAAAAATATTAAAAAATAAATCTAAAATATATCCTATCACATCTTTTTGTGGACATCTGCACTTCTTTCTCTTGGGTATCCCTAGGTGTGGAATTTCTGGGTTCAACAGAGGGTATACAGACTTCTACAGTGGCTGTACAATTTTACACTCCCACCAGCAATGTGAGTTCAAATGTTATATGTTCCTGCCAATACATGGTATTTTCAGTCTTTTTAAGTATTCTAGTGAATGTGTACTGATATTTTACTGTGATTTTAAATAGCATTTCTCTGATAAAAAATGATATTAAGCACCTTTTCATATGTCTACTTGGCATTTGGCTATCTTTAGTGAAGTGCCTGTTCAAGTCTTTTGCCAAATGTTAATTGGTTGTGTTTTTCTTATTGATTTGTAGGCATTCTTTTCATATTGTGGATACAAATCCTTTGTCAGATATATGTATTATGAATATTTTTTTCCTATTCTGTGACTTGCCTTTTCACCTTTTAGTGACATTTTTGATGAATATAATATATTTTTTATTTTGGTGAACTCTAATATAGCACTCTTTCTTTTATGGTTATTGCTTTTTGCATCCTGTCCAAGAAATCTTTGCCCAGACAATGAGATACCACCTCACACTGGTCAGAATGGCTAAAATGAACAAGTCAGGAAATGACAGATGTTGGCAAGGATACAGAGAAAGGCTAACCCTCTTACACTGTTGGAGGGAATGAAAGCTGGTGCAGCCACTCTGAAAAACAGTATGGAGGTTCCTCAAAAAGCTGAAAATAGAACTACCTTATGACCCGTCAATTGCACTACAAGGTATTTACCCCAAAGATACAAATGTAGCAATCCGAAGGGGCACCTGCACCCCAATGTTTATAGCAGCAATGTCCACAATAGCCAAACTATGGAAAGAGCCCCGATGTCCACCAACAGATGAATAGATAAAGAAGATGTGATAGAGATGTATACAATGGAATACTACTCAGCCATCAAAAAAATGATACCTTGCCATTTGCAACGATGTGGTTGGAACTAGAGGGTATTACGTTATGCGAAATAAGTCAATCAGAGACCATTATCATATGATCTCACTCATACGTGGATTTAAGAAACAAAACAGAGGATCATTGTGGAAGAGAGGAAAAAATAAAACAAGACATAATCAGAGAGGGAGACAAACCATAAGAGACTCTTTATCGTAAGAAACAAACTAAGGGTGGCTGGAGGGGAGGGGGTTGGGGGATGGGGTAACTGGGTGATGGACATTAAGGCGGGCACGTGATGTAATGGGCACTGGGTGTTATATAAGACTGATGAATCACTGACCTCTACCTCTGAAACCAATAATACTTATATGTTAATTAATTGAATTTAAATTAAAAGATAAAAAAATTTTTTTAAAGAAATCTTTGCCCACCTCAAGGTCACAAAGATATTCTCATGTTTTCCTCAAAAGTCCTTTGGTTTTAGCCCTCTCATTTAAGTCTATGATTTGGAGAAGTGTTTTAGTAAAAATTTACGCCAGCAAAAATATTTTGAGTATGTGTCCCCAGTACATGTAACTTTATTTGTGAATGTTATAATTTACTACCACCAATATTAAATATTAATAATGCTTGACTTTTAAATTATTTTAGATAAATGTAAATATAAACAGAAGTTCAAATATATCCCCTTCCAGTGGATCATCTTGTGCATAGCCTGGGATATATATACACCCTACTCTGGAGATCATTGTACTAAACCACCAAAAGCTGACATTTTTGATGAACACTGATAATATTAATATCAGCAAAAGACTTCTTCAGTGTAAATAAATGGCTAGAGGTGACAAAGTGTGAGCAGGACCCCAGTGAGGATATTTGCTGATAATATAAGAAACCCTGAGCTTATTCGTGCACAGTGATGTTTGTTCTCCCTTACTTGATTTATGGAGACAGCAGGATGATCAGACTTGGTAGGAGTCGCTGATGATAACTTGCTTTCGATTGCTGATGTAGGGTACAGCGCTTTTGACTCTCTACTCCTTTCCTCATCACCAAATTCCTAGAACAGAGCTTGGCTCTGGACTGACTGATTTTTTGGCAAAGATACTTAGCGTTCGACTTGGGCTAATCCCTAGGGAAATTTAATGATTCACTGCTTAGAGGACCTCTGTTGTGAGGATTAGTTAACTAGATGGTGATTAAGCAGCTGGGGAGGAAGGTGCTGTCTATAGCGATAGGTCATGCTTTGGAGCATAACATAGTTCCACTGGTCCAAGATCAGGGGAAACCATGGGCCTGATCCACAGAACTTGACACTCTGGGGCAGCCCTATGTAGGATTTGGGCATCTGTTTCTTAGCTGGTAGAGGGAAAGAGTATCTCCTCCCTTGGTGGCCACCTCCTCAAGCTATCTGCATACAGGGATTACCACATAGAACCAGGCCCACTTACATCTTTTTAACTGGTGGTTGTTTTTAGATTCTCATTTAAGAGACAGGTTTTGTTTTCTGTTTTGCTTTGGGTAACGTAGGGAAGATGAGGAGCAGCAGAGTTTCTTGTTTTTCTAATCTAGACTACTTTGGAAATTCGAGAGGGATTTTGAAGGGAGAGAGTTGCTAAGACAGAGAAGTTAGGGCAGTCACTATGTCTGCAGCCTGGCATCAGAGTGTTGAAAGCCATGGCAGAGATTGCAGAAGTTTCAAAGCCTCTGTCTTCCCTGTCCAGGGCACTCTGAGTAATCTCTCCTAGCATCAGATTCTAAGGGATACCAATATGGGAGAGAGGGCTGATCAGAAACAGACAGTCCCCAACCTGTGGTCTGCTTAAGATTTCAAACTAAGTTTCAGAATAAGCACAGACTTTATCTACTATTTGGTGATCCTCCTTCCTCATAGTTAGACTTCTTAAATCCAGCTTATCTCCCTCTCTACATTTTCTCTCAGTGGATTCCCCAGAGAGACCGAATTGCTGAAGGGGTGTCTAGAATGTTACTAAAAACTTGAAAATCTTTTAAAGGTGCTAAGAAGACATTCAGAGGATGTTCTGTTTTTTTAAGCAATACAACTACTATTCCGGGTGGACCTTTTCTATCTATTTGCCAAAAAAAAAAAAAAAAAATCAATTTAAACAATTCACTCTGTTGTTTGCCTTCTTAGACTATAGACAAGCTGGTCGAGGTAGGAGTGTGGGCTGGTAATTTGGCCAGAGGCTCTTAGAACTGGCCAGGAAAGTTTCAGTCAATGCCTGTTTTTTCCAATAAATTTCTTGTAGCAAGCTGAGGTATTCACAATCATGCCATTGATTTTTAATGCAGCTCTTACACTATTATAATAAGCTTTCAATACCTGTTGGTTATTGTTGCAGATGATGTTTCTCCTGCTGACTACATTTTTTTTTTTTTAGGCTAAACCTTATTTAACTTTTCTTTCCCTCACTCTCTCATACCTCCCAAGTTTATTCAAAATCCCCAAGCAAGTATCTGCTAGTATCAGACTAAATAAAAGCTACTACTAGAAAGCCAGTAAGTGTTGTTACGTCCATTTTTCTTTGCCTTTACTCAAGGGGCCAGCTTGTCACTTTGTTGACAGCTATCAGAGCACTTCATGCTTCATTGGAGATCCATCAAAAATTTCCAAATCGCTAGCTCATTAGCACAAAATAGGGCTCCAGGAATCTCTTTCTCTCAGTGTCCCAACTGTGCTTTTTTAAGTGTTCCAGCCTTGATGGACCACTCCAAAACAATGGATAACGACCACAGGGAAATGAGAGATGGATGTTAATTAGTCAGTTTTGAAGGAGTGAAACATGGGTGAAGACAAAGTATAATGGGGCAAAAAGCTGGGATTATCTGTGTCAGCAAAAGGATAATGCATGATTTTGTTAACTGTTCACAGGTCACTGAATGTCAGAGCTCCAAAGCCCTCAGAGATCATCTAGTCAGACCCCCCACCTTTTACCAGTAAGGGTAAAAGAAGCCACAAGAGGGGAAAGGGACTTATCCAAGGTCAATCAGCTCTTCCCAATTTTCCAGACACCAGCTGGCTTTTGGTTATATGACCTTTATGCAATCCATTTTCAATAACTTGGGCCACTCACTGCTTAGCCCAGCAATCACTTGGATAAACCAAAATGACACATAAGGTAACCATCGTTTACATTGGACTTTGTGATGTGTGTTTATACTGACATTCCAGTGTGTCTGGGTACAATCTGAGAATTCACAACACCTGAAATGAAACAAGAAAGCCACCCTAAAAGTCTGATTCAGGAAGAGCTGGGAAGTTGATCAGCCTTACTGAATGGGTGGCATCAAATGATGCTACACAGCCCCTCAAGCAGGGCGTGTTATTCTCAACAAGTTTGTTGATTCACATCTTTCCTGAGCCTCAGCCAAACTTGTACATGGGGCAGTGGAAGGGGAAAGAAAACATTTTATAAAAGAATACATACATCTTCTTCCCTCCCTCCCTCCTTCCCTTCCCTTCTTCCTTCCTTTCCATTTTATTCCTTTTCCTTGATAGGAAAGGAAGCAGCTGCTTTATCTTCTATATAAACAAATGTGTGGTGGAGCCACTGACCTGGAGAACTGGCTGTCAGGAGGCAAAACAATAAATGGAAGACATGCTGGAATCTAGAGGTGGAGTGCAGGAAAGACTAGTGAACAATAATTTTTAAAAGCATTAAAAAGTCAGGAGAAGTAAGAAGGAATCAGTTACATAGCTCGGTAAATGCCCTGGGTCTGGGAAAGGGCTAGTTTGGAGTATAGTCCAAGGGATCTTCAATCAAATGGAGTTTCATTTCCTGATCTGGACCCATCTGGACTCTGGGACTGTGCCAGGTACCCATAATTTACTGGTTTGTTGTCTGCAAGTTCTTGCACTTGTGCTAAAATTGTACTATTACACTCAACACATCTGTCCTGAGGAGGAGGCTGTAGTGACTGAGAAGGGGCAGGAAACAGAAAAGGGGCATATGGGGCACCTGGGTGGCTCAGTCAGTTAAGCGTCCGACTCTTGGTTTTGGCTCAGGTCATGATCTCAGGGTTGTGGGATCGAGCCCCACATCCGGCTCCATGTCGGTGGGGAGTCTGTTGGAGATTCTCCCTCTCCCTCTGTCCTCCCCCCCACCCCCCACTCTCTCTCTCTCTCTCTCTCTGTCTCAATAAATAAAATCTTTTAAAAAAAGAAAAGCGGCATTCATAGTCGGCCTGAGGCTCTAGTCCAGGAAAGAGTCCCTGCAAGGACCCAGTGGCAGCCCAAATGGCAGTAGGGAATGCAAAACGCTGTAACTTTTGCTGCAGCAATAATTAAGCATTTTTGTTTAAAAAGGTTCCCCCCCTTTCATTTTCTGGCCTAGAATAAACAGAGATCTAGTTGATGTAACGAAGTGCTTAATTAACTTGAGGTGGTACTTAATATCAACACATATTGAAGGGGAGACTTGCTGTTGGTGACAGTAATATGGATAATTGAGTTGTATGAATAAAAAATGGGTAGAGTGAATTAAGACTAATGTCCATCAACAGGAAAAATCTGTTAGCATTCATTAGTTAGGCTCCTGTTTGTGGCTCTTTGTTAGCCTAAGGAAGCCCTTTTAGATGGCTGATCCCTGTTGAAAGTCCTGCCTGATGCTGAGGGCCCTCTGTGGATGCCAAAGAAATGAGTCATTCAAATAGAACTTCTGAAATTCAAGTACAGCACTTTGCTTTTTTTTTTTTTTTTTTTTTTTTTTGGCAGCAGGCAGCAGTGACTGTGAAGTAATAATGCTAATGACAATAGAAGTAAGAATCTGATCCTAATTAATTTGCTGAGAGTTGTTCCCCATTTACCAATATTGGCTTGTTTTATCTTGAGTGGTGGCTCAGGTACTGGAACAAAGGTATATATATTCAATGTCACTTGGCTAACCTATGATTTGTCAGACAAAGGTTAATTTAAAAAAGAAGTTGGGTTAGCAGCAATAAATTTAATAATAGTCTGTTATTTAACTTAGAATTTCAATTTATTCGATGGGATTTTTTTAAATCCTGAATTAACATTTTTCTCTGCACTCAGGAGGTCTTGACTGCCAAATTGCGCATGAGCTGGCCAACGTAAAGCTCAGCAATATTCTAACTTGCATGGTGAGGGATAGATTGGAGGGAATCTATAAAAGACAGAGAAAAAGATTGGAAGAAGAGTAGAAATGTAAAAACACCTACAGCAAAGACCAGCCTTTGGTTGCCCCACTTAGAATCTTCCTTTCCCCAAAGATTGTATGGTTTAATCATCCTCACCTTCCTTGTCCCTGGGAGAAAAACAAACATCTCTTCCTGATTCCATCAGTGGGGTGGACATTTTTTATCTAACCATCTCTGTGGTTAGATGTGAACTTCAGACATAGCCTAAACTTGAGGCTGGGAGCTATAGCACTTAGCATGCTGTCCTGTGCATACTAGAAATTCACTAAAACTTTGAGGAATGATTAATGGATGGATGAGATGGCTCCTACCACCATGGATGAAATTGATGTCCTAATAGGTAGAACTCACCTTTGTGGTACAAAGAATGTTACATATAAAAGTAGCCATAATCAAGGACCCATGGGGGACATTCTGCTTTGCTTTTCTTTTGCCGACCCCAGCTGCTATTATTTCTGCCTGCTTTCTATGCCCTCCAGCCTGACTACCTTCTTACCAAGATTGCCCTGGTCAATGGTAATTCTGTAGGCTGTGATGGTACCATGAACACCTATGTTTCCAGATTTTGGTGAATGCCCACTGTGTTCCATACCCTAGAAGCACTGTACTAGGCACTTGTTGAAGAGCATAGACACATGATCAGTTACTTCGTCTGTACATCCTTTGTATCTTTTGAATTGGCAATTCCACTCACAGAATATTGAGCTGAAGCTCAAGGTCTTCAGAGTCAACTCCCTTGCTATACTCATCAGAGCTCCCATTTACTGAGGACTTAAATATTATCAGACATTCTCTATGCCAACAGCTCTGTGAGGTAGGTACTCTTGTTATTTATTTTCCTCTGTCAGGTTATTGAGACATAAAGATGTTAGGTAACTTGCTCAGGGTCACTGAGCTAGGAAGTACTAGAACCAAGATTCAAACTCAACTTTATCAGACTTCAAAGGCTGCCCCAAGATAGGAAAGGACTTGTCAAAGGTCATTTTGCTGGAGCCTAGCTCTTCTGGCTCTAATTTGTGTTCACATTTTGCTATGCCGTGCTGCTACTTCAGCTCACACTGTCACAGTCCTTCCAAACATTCTCATTGAGAAGTGCTTGTCTCCCCAGAAGGACGTGGATTCCTCCAGAGCAGAGCTTGCATTATTTCAGTATTGCCTCCTTCCTCAAAGGTTTGCCCAAGGTTGGCCTTCTGTAAATATAAATACTAGGCTGTGATCAGCTTCTTAGCTGTTTCCTGGAGCTTCCTGGAGCCTTTCCCCCGGTACTACTTATGGCTCTGAGTTTGGGAGGAACCAGGAAGTAGAATTTTGGGTAAGGAGTCATCTCACCACCTACCTGCTTTCTGTTCTGTTCTCTGCAACACAGATTGAAGATGGGGGCAAGGCAGCCTTGTCCCAGAAGATGAGGACTGGTGATGAGCTGGTGAATATCAATGGCACTCCATTGTATGGCTCCCGCCAAGAGGCCCTCATCCTCATCAAAGGCTCCTTCCGGATCCTCAAGCTGATTGTCAGGAGGTAAGGTACAGGGAGATTTGCTGCTATAAGGAATAGGGGCCACTGAACCGCTAGGTTGGTACTAAAGCCTCAAGAGAGTTATGTCTCTTGACACCTCATGAAAGAAGTGTCTCACATGAACAGAATTTTGCGGACAACTGAAGCAGAATGGCATAGGAGAAAGGGTCTGTGGTTCAAATCCTGACACTGCTACATATTACCTGTGTCACCCTGGTTATTTTATATAATTTTATGTAGTCTATTTTATATCTGCAAGACTCAGTCTCCTTATTTGCTACCAAGAGAAGTAAATGATTCCATATACACCAAGGGCCTACTAACCTGGTGTTTTTCTGTCTCCTTCATAACAGGCTGCCCCTGTTCAACCACAGAGATTTATTCTTTCAGGTTTTTATTTAAATCAACTACATAGATTTAAAGAGACCCTGCTACCAGCCACGGTAGGCAATCTGGAAGCTGTGGCAAACTCTAAGATAGAAACCCTGCCCTTGAGGAGAATACAGTCAAATGGGGGAGAAAAGACACATGTGTGACAAATTAACTAGCAATACATTTTGGGGGGAAAAAAGCAATAAAGGAGATTTCACAGGCTGAAGGATGATTGTCAAATGGATTATTCAGACAGAAATTGCTATTAGAATTCAAGAGAAAGAGAGAGTACTTCAGAAGAGATTGGTAGGGTAAGAGTTCATAGAGGAAGTGGAATTTGAGCTAAAGGGTGGGTATAATTGGACAAATAAGCCATCAGGAGGAGAAAGGCATTCCAGATAAGTGGAGTGGCTAAAGCAAAAGGAAGGTAAGGACATACTTGGGCACAGTTGTTTTGCTGCAATTACACATTTGCTTATTGGTGAGCTTTCCATATGGCTTCTTCCATTTTGCTGCTGTATCTTTGCTCTGTGCTACTGGAGCTCATACTTCTCCATTCTGTGAGTTTCCTTTATCCTATACACAAGGCTGAGCTTCTCCATCTTAATTATTTTTACTAGAAAAAATATTTTTAAAGCATCTTCCCATAATCCTACTATCGGGGGCTCTGGCTACTGCCCCATGTTTCTCCTTTTGTTCATACTCAGTCTCTCAAAAGGAGAGTCTATACTCACTGTCTTCATCTACAATTTAGTTTTCCACCCACTGCAGTCTGAATTTGACCTACAGAACCCCACTGAAACTACTCTGTCAAAAGCTACATATTACTTCTTAATTGTCAAAGTCAATGGATTGCTTTCAGTCTTCGTCACGTGTGACTAGTATATGGCATTTGACATTGTTGCTCTGGATTATGTTCTCCTTTGTGAAACTCTGCTTTCTTGCTTGCAAGATACCCCATTTTCTTGTTACTTTCCTACCTCTCTGTTCATTTTTTAAAACCAGGTTCCTCTACTACCTGCTCTTCCTCTGATCATCCCTAACATGGTGGTGTTTTCCCTAGTTCCACTCTTTCTTTCTTTCTTTCTTTCTTTCTTTCTTTCTTTCTTTCTTTCTTTCTTTCTTTCTTTCCTTCTTACTTTCTTTCTTTCTTTCTTTGAGAGAGAGAGAGAATGAGAGAGAGAGAAAGCACATGAGATGGGGGGAGGGTCCGAGGGAGAAGCAGACTCCCTGCCGAGCAGGGAGCCCAATGTGGGACTCGATCCAGGGACTCCAGGATCATGACCTGAGCCAAAGGCAGTCCCTTAACCAACTGAGCCACCCAGGCGCCCAGTTCCACTCTTTCTAACTTTGTTAATATACCATGGAGAACCTCACTCAGTTCCAGAGTTTAAATTCTCATTTACATGTATCTATTATATTTCTTGAGCCCCAGGCCCATATAGCCAACTTCCCACTGGACATTTATACTTAGATGTCTCAGAAGCATTTGAAGTATAATATGCCCAAAACCTAACATGTCAGCTTTTCCTCTCAAGCTCCTTATCTCAGTGCTTGGGACCACCATGCCCTCAGTCAACCAAACCAGAAACGCAGAAGCCGTCTTTAATTCTTCAGCTGTTCTCATGCTCTACGTCCAAGTGATTTATCCTGAGAGAATACTTAAGGGGGAAAGGGTTTTAAGTTAGTAAGGGTGAGGTTACATAGGATCCTATTGATTGATTGGATTACCTGCTGGTACCTAAAATTAAGCCATCCCTGCTCATGTACCTGGATAGGAAGTGACAGGTTAAGCAATGTTTTATACAATAGATACGTTGCCACTGACTCAGTCTTGAATCAGTCATGATTTAGGTTTTAAACAAGGCTTCTTGGAGAGGTAGCTTGGTAGTTTTTGCTTTAGAGTCAGATAGACCCATGTATGACACTGCCTAGTTCTGTCACATATAATAGTTCCTATATAATGGCATTGTTGTAATGATTAAATAAGGCAATGTATGTAAAATGTCTTTCACTTACCGGGTTCTCAAGGAATTTCATTCCCATTACTTTCCCTGGGGTATAAGAGAAGCATAATTGGAGTAACCAAACATTATTAAGTAAGGAGAATGCCAGAACTGTAGTGTGCTTTGCAGCCTAACCTTTACAGCACATGATCTGGGGTGACATTAGGGGTGACAAAGATCTCAACATGAAATAAAGGTCCCTGGGAGATACGGGTTATACAGAGATACCAGCACTATGTAAGGAATGTAGACACCATCCCTGGTGTCTTCTGAGCCAGCCATAAGAATGAGAGTTATCTGGCTGTCCCCTACTCATCCTTCTGTGGTGAGCACCATGTTCTCTTTGTTCCTGCTGTAGCAACATCTGCCACTACCACTTAGGAGTAGCTGTAATTATGGCCTTGGAGATAGTAGGACCCTTTGGTTTTCATGGTGTGGCAGGTCCTATGGCTCCCGAACTTATACTGTCTACCTTTTCAGCCTCCCCCCAGCGCCTATTGGAGGAGGCTCTCAATGACATAATTTATTAGGTGATGCTGCCCTCTTGTGGAAAACTTAGCCTTCCTGTATGGATTACCCCAGGAATGGTGTTAGAAGGCATTTATTCCCTCTTTCTTAGTCCAAATGGTTCCTCAAATTTATGAAGGAGCTCTTAGCACATAAATGAAAGGTGATCCCCTGAAATTTAATATTTAGCCTAGTGTTTTATACTAAGGTAAACTTTGGTTTGAGTAAGCAATCCATTGGTGAAGATTCAACACTGAGCTTTAAGTCTGGACTCGAGTACTTTGGGATGAATATAATGAGAAAGAAGAACTTTAGAAAATGGCTTATTCTGAAAAGCCACACCAGCTCTTTCTGGTTTTTTTTGTTTTTTAGATAATGGTAAGCTAAGTCAGAAATCTAGGTGTTAACTCTCAACTCTTCTCACTTGCCCCAACCCCCTTCAATCTAATTCCAAGTCTTAATGATTCTACTTGCTATAAACCTCTCTGCAGCCTTGGTCTTCATCCAGTCACTCATGATTTCTTACCTGGAAGATTATAAGAGTCCTTTCACTGGCTTCTCATCTTTTGGTCTCACCTCCTTCTGATCAGTCCATTCTCCAAATAAGGCATCTGATCATGTCACTTACCTATTTGGAAACAAAACAAAACAGGAACAATAACTATACAATCTTGTTGGTCCCGCGAGATTTATTTAATATTGATAGAAGATACAAATTATTTTAAGGATATTATATTCATGAAACATTTTTTTACATCCAAATATTTGAATAAAAGACTATTTGAAATACAAGAAGAAAAATTATAGAAATGTCTATATGGAAGATTTATATAATTTAACTATGACAGATAAAGTAGACCAAGAAAATAAGTACTTAGAATATTTGAAAAATACAATTCATCAGATTTAATTAACATCAAAAATTATATTTGATTGACAGTGAATACACCCTCTTTCAAATATTCAAAGAACATTTTTTTATTATGTAATGTTAATCACCGTACATTACATCATTAGTTTTTGATGTAGTGTTCCATGATTCATTGTTTGCGTATAACACCCAGTGCTCCATGCAGAACGTGCCCTCTTTAATACCCATGATCATGTGCTACACCACAAAGAAAATCTTTGCATACCCTTGCAAGTAGAAATCAGCCTTGCCCTGTTCTCTGGTGATAATGTAAAGCTTCTACAAATTTAGAAACAAGTTTGAACAAAAGTCTTCCACTGTTTTAATATTTCAGAACACATTTATATGCAAGTATTAGCCAAAAGAAACACTAGCAGACTAATAAAAAATAACAAAAATGAGATCACGACTTATCAGAACTTTGAGAGCAATATTCAGAAGTAAATTCATAACCTTAAATATTTCATTATTAAAAATGAAGAATGAAATTACATGATTAAGAATCCAATATAATATGAAGCCAAGGGGTATGTTGTTTTTATGGGGGGGGATGAATTAAGTAGATAAGCCTCTAGCAAATTTAATTAAAACAAAGATAAATTATAAATAAAATTTAAATGATAAATGGAATAGAGCAACAAATACGAATAACTTTTCTTAAATTATAGGAAACTACTATAATTGTACCTTAATAAATTTGAAAATCTCAGCAAATATGAAATATCTAATAAAATGTTAAACACCATGCATTAGTAAGAAGTTCAAAACAAAATGGGCCTGTAACTGTAGAAACATTGAAAACAATTATCAAAGAGAAACTTCCAAAAATACTTTAGGGCCAGATGTTTTTTATCAGTGAGTTCCTTCAAATTTTCTAGGAATATCCACATTGTTATAGAATTGAAAATCTTGCAGAGTTATTCACATTGATTTTGAAACTAGCATCATTCTGATACCAATATCCGACAGACTGTTCCAAAAAGAATATTCTCTTCAGTTTGTGAACTTAGATGCAAAACCTATAAATGAATTTTATCAAATCTACTTCAGTAATATTGCACAATAATAATTCATTGCAAATTTTAAAGGATAATTTTTTAAAAGATTTTATTCATTTATTTGAGAAAGAGCAAGAGAGCATGCACAAGCAGTGGGGAGGGGCAGAGGGAGAGGGAGAAGCAGACTCCCTGCCAAGCAGGGAGCCTGAAGCGGGGCTTGATCCCAGGACCCTGAGATCATGACCTGAGCCAAAAGCAGATGCTTAACTGACTAAGCCACCCAGGCGCCCCAAAAGATAATTTTTAAAAGGTAAAAATCTTAACTCTCATAATGATACAAAAAATGAACATATTTAAAGATTTTATTTACTTAATGAGGATGTTACAACTAGTTCAGAGGATAAGTCAAAGAAGCGCAAATTTAATTTAAAAGAACAATAGACCAGAAAAACCAATTTGGAGCTATTAGGAGAAATATATCCCATTCACGATAGCAATCAAACACATAAAATTCTTAGGAATGGCCTTAAGAAGAAATGTGTATGAAAGAAAGAGGATGTATATGGTAAAAAAATATATATATATAGAGAGAGAGAACTATCCAAAAAGAGAAAATGTGTAAAAATAATTTTTGATTATGTGGGTAAAGTCTCAGGGCACTGTATTAAGTGATAAAAAAGCAAGACACAATTTAATGGTCAGTGGTATGTTCATATGCACTGGATTAGGCATGTTCTCTATAGATAACTTCCAAAGCATTATTCCTCCACCCTCATGCAAAGTCCCTTCACTTTTGAAATTCAACATGCAGGCTCTATCATTTTCCTTTCCCTACTGCTGTCCTCTATCAGCCTCCAGGTCATTCTCCCACTTCCATTTTATATTTTGGCACCTGCTTCACCATCATTTTCCCTACCCCAATTCATGTTGTCATACTGAAAGATTTTATTGTCCTTGTAGAGGATCACAAACTTTACTCTTCTGGGTCCTTGATCATAACTTCAGCAGTAAACCCTCTATATCAGCAGCTCACTCCTCCAACTGTACTATGGACCTTGTCAATCTTTCAGTCAACATATATTAACCGAATGTCTAACCTATGCTAGAATCTGGTGAATCAGTCATGAATAACATAGGTATGGTCTCTGCTCTCACAGCCTCTGACACCCTCCAGGCTTGCTAACAGGGTTCCTTATCTGAATCACAAAACAAAGAAAATAAGTTGAGTGTCTATTATCTTACTATCCCCAAGGATGATACACAACTAGGAGCATTCTAGATCCATTAAAAAAGTTAATTCATTGCATAAAATGGATGCTTTAGGGCTGTGGTTCTCACGGGTGAGCATCACTTAGGAAGTTGCTAGAAATGCAAATTATTGAGCACCACCGAAGACCTACTGAATCAAAACTCTGGGGTTGGTGCCTAGCACTGTGTTTTAACAAGCTTTCCAGGTAAAAAGCTTATAGTTTAAGAACCACTGCCTCGAGGCATTAAGGATTAATTTTCAGGAATCCGTTGTGAAAGACTAAATTCACCTCTCTGACAGCAACCTCTTCTCCTTTTAGCTTTCTCATACTCCATTCTCTTTACAGCTACTCTTTACTATCATCAAAGCCTCAAATATTTTCTTCTATTCTTTCAGTCTCCTTTAATCACCATGGCCTATGACTCTTCTTACTCTACTTGCTGAATCTGAGCAACTACAGTCATTCATGGTTTTAACTACCACATCTGTGCTCATAACTATGTCTCTAGTTCTAATCCATTCCCAAAATTCATATGTACAGTGGCCTGGTAAAAACCTCCACAGGAAAACCCAACAGTAAATGCAATACAATGTGTATAAATCTGAATTCATTATCTAGCTTATAAAACTCTCTCTCCTTCCAATAGCACCTGGTGGTACTTTCATCCACCTAGCCATCCAAGTAAGAAACCTGAGTCATGTTTTACTTCTTGCTCTCCTCACTAAGCCATGTTAATTTTACCTTTTAGACACTTCTAGAATTTATCCTCTTCTCTCCATTTCCACTGCTTTTGCCTGGTTCAGGCCCTCATCATCTTGCCCCTGGACTATTTCCGTAGCCTCTCAGCTGACTCAGATCTGTCTGCCAAAGTGTTGCCACAGCGATAAATCTAAAATACAGATTCAATTTTATCAATCCCCTGCTGAAAACTTGTTAGTGGCCTTCATTGCCCAGAGGCATGGTATATAAGACATTTTACAGTTTCATCCCTACCGTTACCTACAACTTCATCTGGTATTCCTTACCTTTTATGCTAGAATAATACCATTGCCCAAGAATTTCATGCTGTTTATCAATTCTGTGACTGTTCATTCTCTGCTTTCTACTTGGAGCATAGTTTTCCCTTTCTTTGCTTAGTTAATGCCTTCATATTAACATTCTTTAAGACTCAGCTCTGGGGTTGATGTTTATAGGATACTTTCTTTGATGCCTTGGATTAAGTTAGATGGCCTTCCTCTAGCTCCCACAGAACCATAGAACTCTAGCTTTTATCACATTGTATTGAAATAATTTGTTTCTGTATTTATCTTTTGCATTAGACTAGACAGGGGTTGGCAAATTTCAGCTCATGGGCTAAATCTAGCCCACCACTTGTTTTTGAATGGCCTGCTAGCTCTGAGTGTTTTTTTTTTAAAGATTTTATTTATTTATTTGAGAAAGAGAGAATGAGAGATAGAGAGCACGAGAGGGAAGAGGGTCAGAGGGAGAAGCAGACTCCCTGCTGAGCAGGGAGCCCGATGTGGGACTCGATCCCGGGACTCCAGGATCATGACCTGAGCCGAAGGCAGTCGCTCAACCAACTGAGCGACCCAGGTGCCCAGCTCTGAGTGTTTTTTAGAAATATATTTTTAAATGGTTAGGGAGAAAAAAAGCAAGAGAAAAATAGTATTTCATGACATGTGAAAATTATATGAAAGTCAAATTTCAGTGTCCATAAATAAAGTTCTATTGGAACAAAATCATGCCTATTTGTTTATGTACTGTCTATGGCTGCTTTCACACAACAGCATGATTTAATAGTTCTGAAAGAAACCGTATGACCTGAAAATCCTAAAAGTTCTTATTTAGGTCTCTACAGAAAAAATTTTGCAAACTCTTAGACCAGAAGCATGAGGGGTGGGGCTACTTTGTGTTCATTGTTGTGTCTCTAGCACCTAGTAGATGTTTGGCCCATTGGAAAGATTCAGAATTTTTTATTTACACATCAGATATAGGGAAGTAGAGAATATGAGTAACTGGTCCACTTGGTAGTTATATTACTCAAGGTTACCTAGATTGGCAGATGAGATTACATTTAGTCTTTTATGAGTATGCTTATTTGTGACTGTTTTTCAGTAACTGATCAACTCTAGGCACACTGATCAAACAAAACAAAACAAAACAAACATCTAGTTTTTATCCTGCAAACCTGATGTATAGATCTTAGACCAACATGAATATGAAAAGGAACTACCATATTTTGGGGCTTAGTCCAGGCTGTCTGCCAGCTCCCCTAGTTGACCTCACTCCGTTGTTGTCATTATACACATGCCATCTACGATTAAATTGAATTTCAAAAGTGAAGGGACTTTGCATGAGGGTGGAGGAAAAAGCGGTTAAAACTGTTAAAACTCAATAAAACTGTAAGTATTCTGTCATGTATTAATATACCAGAGATATGCTGCCTCACAAAAGCCAGTGGGCATGCCCCAGCCCTGTGCTTTCCCACTGCTCCACTAAAGCCAGTAGGCATGGACTGGCCCTGCAGTCTTGCTCTGCCTTGCTAAAGCCAGTGTGCACATGTAGTCTACACAGGAGATACCCCTTGATCTCCTGAATCTGATGGCAGGAGCCTTGCATCTGTATGCCCAACAGGACTGAAACAATAAGAGACATAGTTCTTGGCAGGCTATCACCACCAGGGCATTACACAGATAGCAGACTGAAACACACCCCCAATCTTCCTGTGAAAAAGGTGTATTTACTTGTCCCGGAGCTTCAACGTGAGGGGTAGATGTCAGGTTTCCCATATATCTGGAGGCTAAGGAGGTACTCTCAGGGAACATAGGTTGGGGGACATCATCTTTGCCTTGTTACAGTTTGCTGGTACCCTCCAGAAAGGTGTTTATACATTGTGCAGAGCCATGATTTTTGCAACTGTTGTCTAGGAAAAACCTCCACATTGCCGGAACAGGAGGTCAGCAAGGATTATGACCACAGTCCCACATGACTGTATATATTTGCATACTTTAAAACCTGCTGCCTGAGGGGCTAGCTTCCAATCAACCTGAAACTAGGTTCTGACTAAGATGACAGGTCTTGGTACACCCTCAACAACTGGGAACTATCAAGAATAAATCAGCCTACTTAGATAATCACAAATATTCCAGAGACAACCAAAAGCAAGGACAAAGTTAAATGATAAGGTTCATCATCTACACAAGCCACTCTTCTAAGGCTGGGAGATGTAGCTTTCTCACCCAATACATAGAAACAGAGAGTCGAGCAAATGAAGAAATGGAAAAATATGTTCCAAGTAAAAGAACAAGATAAAAACCTCAAAAAGAAACCTTAATAAAACAGAGGTAAATAATTTACTTGATAAAGAATTTAAAGTAATGGTCATAAAAATGTTCACCAAACTTGGAAGAAGAATGGATGAATACAGGGAAAACTTCAACAAAGAGATAGAAAATATAAGAAAGTTCCAAATGGAAGTCACAGAGCTGAAGAATACAATAACTGAATAGAAAAATATGCTAGAGGAGTTCAATGGCAGACTAGATGAAGCAGAAGAAAGTATCAGTGATCTGGAAAACAGGTCAGTGGAACTCACCCAAACAGAACAGTGAAAAGAAAAAGAATTTTAGGGGCACCTGGGTGGCTTGGTCATTAAGCGTCTGCCTTCAGCTCAGGTAATGATCCCAGGGTCCTAGGATGGAGCCCTGCATTGGGCTCCCTGCTCAGTGGGAAGCCTGCTTCTCCCTCTCCCACTCCCCCTGCTTGTGTTCCCTCTCTCGCTGTCTCTCTCTCTCTGTCAAATAAATAAATAAAATCTCTTTAAAAAAAAAGAATTTTAGGGGTGCCTGGGTGACTCAGTCAGTTAAGTGACTGCCTTTGGCTCAGGTCATGATCCCAGCATCCTGGGCTCAAGTCCTGCATCGGGCTCCCAACTCCACGGGGAGCCTGCTTCTCCCTCTCCCCTTGTCTGCTGCTACCCCTGTTTGTACTCTCTCTCTGTCAAATAAATAAAATCTTTAAAGAAAATTATTAAAAAAGAAAGAAAGAATTTTAGAAAGTGAAGATTGTTTAAAGGACTTATGGGGCAACATCAAGCAGAATAACACTTACATTATAGGAGTTCTAGAAGGAGAAGGGAGAGAGAAAGGGGCAGAAAACTTATTTGAACAAATAATGGCTGAAAACCTCCCTAACCCAGAGAAGGACATAAACATCCAGGTACAGAGAGCCCAGAGAGTTTCAAATAAAATGAACCCCAAAATACCCACACCAAGACACATTATAATGAAAATGTTAAAAGTTAAAGAGAGAATCTTAAAAGCAGCAAGAATAAAACAAAACTTTTACACACAATGGAACCCCCATAAGGCTATCAACAGATTTTTCAGCAGAAAATTTGCAGACCAGAAGAGAGTGGCATGATATATTCAAAGTGCTGAAGGGGAAAAATCTTCCAACCAACAATATTCTATCCAGTAAGTTTATCATTGAGAATTGAAGGAGAGGTAAAGAGTTTTCCAGACAAATAAAAGCTAAGCGAGTTCATTACCACTAAACTGGCCTTATAAGAAAGGTTAAAGGGACCTCTTTAAGCTGAAAAAGAAGGTACTAATAATTATTAACAAGAAAATGTATGCAAGTAAAAATCTCATTGGTAAAGTAAATATAACTGCTTGAGATTCTCTCTCTGCTTTCCCCCCCACCTCCCCACTAGCTTGTACACTCGCACTGTCTCTCTCTCTCAAAATAAATAAATAAAATCTTTAAAAAAGACAAGTGTAGGGGCACCTGGGTGGCTCAGTCAGTTAAGTGTCCAACTCTTGATTTTGGCTCAGGTCATGATCTCAGGGTTGTGAGATCAAAACCCACGTCGGGCTCTGGGCTCGGCGGGGGGGGGGGGTCTGCTTGAGATTCTCTCTCTGCCTCTTCCACCCATTTGCACACTCTCTCTCTCTCTAAAATAAAGTCTTTAAAAAAACACAAGTCTCAATAAATTTAAGATTGAAATCCTGTCAAGCATCTCTTCTAATAATGTATGAAACTAGAAATCAATTACAAGAAGAAAACTAGAAAAATTACAACTATATATATATTAAACAATGTGCTACTGAACAACCAATGGGTCAATGAAGGAATCAAAGGAGAAATTTTAAAAATATCTTGAGACAAATGAAAATGGAAATGCAATATAGAAAAATCTATGAGATGCAGCAAAAGCAGTTGTACGAGAAGTTCATAGAGATATAGGCCTACCTCAAGAAACAAGAAAAATCTCAGATAATCTAACATTACACCTAACGCAACTAGAAAAAAGAAGAACAAATGAAACCTAAAGTTAGGAGAAGGAAGGGAATAATAAAGATCAGAGGGGAAATAAAGGCTAAAAAGACACTAAGAAAAATCAATGAAACTGAGTTGATTCTTTGAAAAGACAAACGAATTGACAAACCATTAGCTAGACTCACTAAGAAAAAAAAGAGGGCTCACATAAATAAAATCAGAAATAAAAAGGGTAATGTTAAAATTTATACCACAGAAATACAAAGAGTCGTAAGAGACTACAATGAACAATTAGACATCAACAAATTGAACAAACTAGAAGAAATGGATAAGTCCCTAGAAACACAATCTTCCAAGATTGAATCATGAAGAAATACAAAATCTGAAGAGACTGGTTACTAGTAAGGAGATTGAAACAGTAATCAAGAACTTCCCAACAAACAAACTCCAGGACCAGATGGCTTCAGTGGTGAATTATACCAAACATTTAAAGAAGATTTAATACCTATCTTACTCAGACTCTTCCAAAAATTGTAAAAGGAGGGAATGCATTCAAACTCATTTTATGAGGCTAGCATTACCCTGATACCAAAACCAGACAAGGACAGACAGCACACACACACACACACGTAAAAATTACAGGCTAATATTCCTGATAAAGATCAATGCCTCAATTCTCAACAAAATATTAGCAAACCAAATTCAGCAATACATTAAAAGGATCATACACCATGATCAAGTGGGATTTATTCTAGGGATGCAGGGATGGTTCAGCAAATCTGAAAATCAATCTAATAAACCACATCAACAAAGTGAAAGGTAAAAATTATATGATCATCTCAATAGATGCAGAAAAAGCATTTGATAAAATTTGACATCCATTTATAATAAAAACTCTCAACAAAGTGGGTTTAAAGGGAAAATACCTCAACATAATAAAGGCTATATATGACAAGCCTACAACTAACATACTTAATGGTGAAACCTGAAAGCTTTTCCTCTACAATCAGGATCAAGACAAGGATGCTCACTCTTGACAATTTTATCCAACATAATACAGGCATACCTCAGAAATATTGTGGTTTTGGTTCCAGGACACCACAATAATGCAAATAAGTCAAATGAATTTTTTGGTTTTCCAGTGCATATTAAAGTTATGTTTATACAACTCTATAGTCTATTTAAGGTCTACAACAGCATTATGTCTAAAATAATGTACATACCTTAATTAAAAATACATTATCTCTAAAAATGCTAATTATCATCTGAGCTTTCAATGACTTGAAACATTTTTGCTGGTAGAGAGTCTTGCCTCAATGTTAATGGTTGCTGACTGATTAGGGTGTTGGTTGCTAAAGGCTGGGGTGGCTCTGACAGTTTCTTAAAATAAGACAACAGTGAAGTTTGTCGCATCAGTTGACTCTTCTTCTCATGAATGATTTATTTGTAGCACGAGAAAGGTTTGATAATAGTTTACCCACAGAACTTCTTTCAAAATTGGAATCAATCCTCTCAAACTGCTGCTGCTTTATAAATTAGATTTATGTAATATTCTAAACTTTTCTTGTCATTTCAACAATCTTCATAGTATCTTCACCAGGAGTAGATTTCATCTCAAGAAACCACTTTATTTGTTCATCTGTAAAAAGCAACTCCTCATCCATTCAAGTTTTATCATGAGATCACAATTCGCTCACATCTTCAGGCTCCACTTCAAATTCTAGTTCTCTTGTTATTTCTACCACATCTGCAGTTACTTCCTCCACTTAAGTCTTGATCCCCTCAGTCATCCATGAGAGTTGGAATCAACTTCTTCCAAACTCCTGTTCATGTTGACATTCTGACCTCTTCCCATCAATCATGAATGTCCTTAATAATATCTAAAATGGTGACTATTTTCCAAAGAGCTTTCAATTTATTTGCCCAGATCCATTAGCAGAATCACTACCTATGACAGCTATAGTCTTACAAAATGTGTCTCTTAAATAATAAGACTTGAAAGTTGACTTTTCTTTTTGATAAGTCTGGCTAGGCGTTTATCAATTTTGTTAATTCTTTCAAAGAACCAGCTCTTAACTTCATTGATCTGTTCTACTGGTTTTTTTTTTTTATTTCTATGTCATTTATTTCTGCCTTAATCTTTATTATTTCCCTTCTTTGCTGGCTTTATGCTTTATTTGTTGTTCTTTTTCTAGCTCCTTTAGGTGTGAGTTTAGGTTGTATTTTTGTGACTTTTCTTGCTTCTTGAGAAAAGCCTGTATTGCTATATACTTCCTTCTCATAACCACCTTTGCTGCATCCCAAAGGTTTTGGACTGTTGTGTTTTCATTTTCATTTGCTTCCATGTATTTTTAAAATTTCTTCTTTAATCTCCTGGTTAACCCATTCATTCTTTAGCAGGATGTTGTTTACCTCCTTATATTTGTGGTCCTTCCAAAATTTTCCTTGTGGTTAACTTCAAGTTTCATAGCCTTGTGGTCTGAAAATATGCATGGTATGATCTCAATCCTTTTGTACTTTGAGGGCTGATTTGTGACCCAGTATGTGATGTATTCTGGTCAATTTTCCATATGTACTCAAAAAATGTGTATTCTGCTGCTTTAGAATGAAATACTCTGAATATATCTGTTAAGTCCTTCTGGTCCAGTTTGTCATTCAAAGCCCTTGTTTCCTTGTTGATCTTCTGCTTTGATGATCTGTCCATTGTGGAGTGGGGTATTATAGTCCCCTACTATTATTGTATTAATATCAATGAGTTTCTTTAAGATTGTTATTACTTGATTTATATATTTGGCTGTTCCCAAGTTGGGGACATAAATATTTACAATTGTTAGATCTTCTTGTTGGATAGACCCCTTTATTATGATATAGTGTCTTTCTTCATCTCTTATTACAGGCTTTGGTTTAAAATCTAGTTTGTCTAAGTATGGCTACTCCAGCTGTCTTCTGATGTCCATTAGCATGATAGGTGGTTCTTCACCCCCTCACTTTCAATCTGGAGATGTGTTTGGGTCTAAAATGATTCTCTTGTAAGCAGCATATCAATGGGTCTTGTTATTTTGTTGTTGTTTTTTTTTTATCCATTCTGATACCCTATGTCTTTTGATTGGGGCCTTGAGTCCATTTACATTCAGAGTAATTATTGGTAGATATGAATTTAGTGCTGTTGTATTACCTGTAAAGTTGCTGTTCCTGTGGATTGCCTCTGTTCCTTTATAGTCTTTGTTGCTTTTTTGGTCTCTTCCTGCTCAAGTGTCCCCCTTAATATTTCTTGCAGAGCTTGTTTAGTTTTCACAAACTTCTTTAGTTTTTGCTTGTCTTGGAAACTTTATCTCTTATTCTACTCTGAATGACAGCCTTGCTGGATAAAGTATTCTTGGCTGAATGTTTTTCCTATTCAGCATGTTAAATATGTCATGCCACTGCTTTCTGGTCTGGTAAGTTTCTATGGACAGATCTGCTGCTAACTCTAAGTGTCTACCCTTGTAGCTTAAGGACCTTTTGTCCCTAGCTGCTTTCAGAATTCTCTCTTTATCTTTGTATTTTGCAAGTTTCACTATGATATGTCTTGGTGTTGACCCATTTCTTTTGATTTTGAGGGGAGTTCCCCGTGCCTCTTCGACTTGAATGCCTGTTTCCTTCCCCAGATTAGGGAAGTTTTCAGCTACAATTTGTTCAAATAAACCTTCTGCCCCTTTTACCCTCTCTTCTTCTGGGACTTCTGTGATATGGATATTATTGCACTTTGTGGGATCGCTGAGTTCCCTAAGTCTATATTCGTGATCCAATCATTTTCTTTCCAACTTCATTATTTTCCATAATTTTATCTTCTTTATCACCTATTTGATCCTCTGCTTCCTCCATCCTCATTGTGATTACATCCAGTTGGTTTTACATCTCAGTTATAGCATTTTTTTATTTCGGCCTGATTAGTTTTTAGGTCTTTTATCTGCAGCCTGGTTTTCTCTGGTGTTTTCTATGGTTCTTTCAAGCCCAGTTTATATTCTTATGAATGTTGTTCCAAATTCTTGTTCAGATATATTGTTTATATCTGTTTTGAGCAAATCCCTGGCTGTAATTTCTTCTCGAGCTTTCTTTTGGGGAGAATTCCTCCATCTTGTCTTTATGTCTAGGTTTCTGTCTTTTGTGTATTATGAAAGCTTATTATGTTTCCTGCTTGTGAGCATAATACTATATTAAGAAGGGCCATAAACTGTCCAGGGCCTGGCACATCAGGAAGTGTTTCTGGTGTGTGCTGTGTGCACTCTGCTGTTGTATTTTGGCTATTTTTTTCCCACAGGTCAGTCCTCTGCAGAGTTCCTCATTGCTTGCAGTGGGGTGTTTGGACCTTTAACTAGGTTTGCTTTGATTCATTTGTTAAGATAAACCAGATTTTAAAAAAAGTCTGATCCAAGAATAGAGAAAAGGAAAAAGAACAAAAAAGCAAATAGACAAACAAAAAAAGTAAAAGCCTGATTCCAAAGAAAAAGAAAGAAAGAAGGAAAAAAGAAAAGAAGGCTAATCCAAAAATGAGAAAAGGAAACAAATAAACCAACAAACCAACAAAAAACTATATGCCTGATTCCCAAATAAATAAATAAATAAATAATAAAATAGAATAAAAGGGGTGTCTGGGTGGCTCAGTCAGTTAAGCATCTGACTCTTGTTTTCAGCTCAGGTTATGATCTCAGGGTTGTGAGAAAAAGCCCCATGTCAGGCTCCATGCTGTGTATGGAGCCTGCTTAAGATTAATATCATCTCTCTTCCTCTCCCCTCACAACAACAACAACAATAAATAAAATAAATAATATTTTTTAGAATTTAAAAAGTAAAAAAATAAAAGTAAAGTCTGGTCCTACTTCCAGCAGAACTGAAGCTGATGCTTTGGAGCACTCTATGATCAATACAGTTGGTACATGCAGGGGACCTGTGTTGGTCTTTTGAGGGAGAGGCCCACTGCACTGGTTCAGTCAGTCCTGCCATGGTAAAGATGCCCCTGACAAGTGCAGGGGGGTAGGGTTTGGTGTAAGCGACTCCAGCCTCCACCGGAGGTGCTCAGTTTTTCTCTGCTGTCCAGCCGTGCTGGTGGGTATGTGGGGGTGTCAGGGGGTGGTGGTGGTGGTGGTGGTGGTGGTGGAGGAAAATGGCATCACTCCACTCTCTCATCCCCAGAGAGGGGAACTCTCAGCTGCCACTGTTCAGGGATACCTCACAGAAAAGTGAACAGTCTCCCCTCCTGTGTCTCAGGCTTTCAACACATCCCTGCCCTTAACGTGTCTGTGCACAGGTTGTTGGCACACCTGGCACCACAGTTCTGTGTTTTATCTCTGGCTGGTGGTTGGGATTCAAAACTCCAAATCTTAAAGGACCCAGCAAGGCATGGACCCACTCCCCTTTCCTGGATGAGAGCCTCACAGCACTGCACCCAACACTAATGTGTCCTAGAAAAGCAGTCGCATGCCTGTGTAGGTGCCTGGAGTCTATGATGAAGCACAGCAAAGAGCTGCAACCAGGTTATCTGCCCTCTGTCCCCTGCTGTTGAATGGCTACTCAGTTGTGCCCAGCAGGCCTTTTGTCCCTGGAGAGGCAAAATACCCTCTTCCAAATGTACCCCAGGAAGGGGAGCATTCTCTCCCAATGTGACCCAGGGGATCCCCACACCACAGTGTCTTGTGCAAACCATATGTGCTGCTCTCTCTCCTACTGTCTCTTTCTCTCCCTGATTTCTCTATGGAAAGGGCTTCCTCCCCTTGGTGGCACCATGGCTTTTCTCTCCACTTATTCACATCTCCAAACCTCACATCTGCCATGTTCTCTCCCTCTAATTGTGCAGATTGTTTTCTTAATCCTCAGATCAATTTCCTAGTTGTTCAAGGTGATTTGATGTTGACCTAGCTATGTTTGAGGGATGAGGCAAGCTCAAGGTTCCCCTGCTACTCTGCCATCTTAACTCCTACTCAGCCCTAGATGACATCTTCTTCCGATATAAGACCTTTCCATCTACATTGAAAATCTGTTTTTTTATTGTGGCCACCTTTGTTAATTAACTAGATCTTCTGGATAATTTGGTGTAGCTTCTATACCAGTACTTGCTTCTTCATCTTGCACTCTTATGTTATAGAGATGGCCTCTTTCCTTAAACCTCATGAACCAACCTCTGTTAGCATCAAACTTTTCTTCTTCAGCTTCCTCACCTTTATCAGCCTTCATAGAAGTGAAGAGAGTCAGGATCTTATTCTAGATTAGGCTTTGTCTTGAGAGGATGTTGTAGCTGGTTTGATCTTCTGTCTAGACCACTAAAACTTTCTCCATATTAGCAATAAGACTTTTGCTTTCTTATTATTTGTGTGTTCACTGGAATAGCATTTTTAACTTTCTACAAGAACTTTTCCTTTGCATTCACAACTTTGTCTAAATTTTGGCCTATCTCAGCTTTTGACATGGCTTTCTCATTAAGCTTAATCATTTCTAACTTTTGATTTAAAGTGAGAGACATGAGGGGCGCCTGGGTGGCTCAGTTGTTAAGCGTCTGCCTTCGGCTCAGGTCATGATCCCAGGGTCCTGGGCTCGAGCCCCATATCGGGCTCTCTGCTCTGTGGGAAGCTTGCTTCTCCCTCTCCCACTTCCCTTGCTTGTGTTCCCTCTCTTGCTGTATGTCTCTCTCTGTCAAATAAATAAATAAAATCTTTAAAAAATTAAAATAAAAAAAATAAAGTGAGAGACATGAAACTTTTCCTTTCACTTGAACACTTGGAAGCCATTGTATGGTTATTAATTGGCCTAATTTCAATATAGTTGTATCTCAAGGAATAGGGAGTTCCAAGGAGAAGGAGAGAGGGGGAATAGCTGGTTGATGAAGCAATCAGAACACACATTTGCCCTCTTATATGGACACAGTTCATGGTACCCCAAAACAATTACAATAGTAACATTAAAGATCTCTGATCACAGATCACCATAATAAATATAATAATAATGAAAATGCTTGAAATATTGCAAGAATTACCAAATTGTGACACAGAAACATGAAGTGAGCAAATGCTTTTGGAAAAATGACACCAATAATCCTGCTCAACACAGGGTTGCCATAAACCCTCAATTTGTAAAAAATAGTATCTGTGAAGCATAATAAAGCAAAGGACAATAAAATGAGGCGTGCCTGTTTTGTAAGTCTCAGCCAGAACAATATGACAAGAAAAGGAAATAAAAGACATCCAAATTGGGAAGGAAAACATAAAACTGTCACTATTTGTGGACAACATTATTTTATATATAGAAAGCCCTAAAGACACCACCAAAAAACCGTTAGAACTAATAAATGAATTCAGTAAAGTTACAGGGTACAAAATCAACATATAAAAAATTTGTTGCATTTCTGTACACTGACAATGAACTATCAGAAGGAGAAAGAAAATCATCTCATTTACAACTGCATCAGAAAGAATGAAACACCTAGGAATAAATTTTACCTAGGAGGTGAAAGATCTATACACTGAAAATTATAATACATTGATGAAAGAAATCAAAGAAGACACAAATGAATGGAAAGAAATTCCATGCTCATGGATTAGAATAATTAATATTGTTAAAATGTCCATTTACCCAAAGAAATCTATATTCAGTGTAATCCCTATGAAAACTCCAATGATTTTTTTCCCATAAATAGAAAAAAATCCTAAAAGACCCTGAATAGCCAAAGCATAGTGAGAAAGAAGAACATAGCTGAAGGCATCACATTCCCTGATTTCAAACTATATTACAAAGCTATAGTAATCAAAACAGTATGGTACTGCCATAAAAACAGAGACATAGATCAATAGAACAGAATAGAGAGCCCAGAAATAAACCCTCATATATACGGTAAATTAACTTGTGACAAAAGAGCCAAGAATATACAATAGGGAAAGGACAGTCTCCTTAATAAACGATGCTGGGAAAACTGGACAGCCACATGCAAAAGAATGAAACTAGACAACTATCTTGCACCATATACAAAAATTAACTCAAAATGGACTAAAGACTCAAATGTAAGAACTGAAACCATCAAAGTCCTAGAAGAAAACATAGGGCGTAAGCTCCTTGACACCACTCTTTGCCTTAAGCTTTTAGATCTAAAGCCAAAAGCAAAGGCAGCAAAAGCAAATAGAAATGTGGGACAACATCAAACTAAAAATATTTTGCACAGCAAAGGAAACCATCAACAAAATGAAAAGGCAACTTACTGAATGGGAGAAAATATTTGCAAATTGTATCTAATAAGGGATTCATATCTAAAACATATAAAGAACTCATACAACTAAATAGCAAAAAGAGATTCTGATTTTAAAAAATGGGCTGAGGATCTGAATAGACATTTTTCCAAAGGAGACATACAGATGGCTGACAGGCACATGAAAATTTGCTCAACATCACTAATCATTAGGAAAATACAAATGAAAGCCACAAGGAGATATCATCTCACACCTGTTAGAATTGCTATTATCATGAGGCAAGAAATAACAAGTGTTGGTGAGGATGTGGAGAAAGAGAACTCCAGTTCACTTTTAATGAAAATTTAAATTGGTGCAGCCACTATGGAAAACAGCACAGAGGTTTCTCAAAAAATTTAAAATAGAACTACCATATGTTTCAGGAATTCTACTTCTGAGTACTTACCTAAGGAAAACAAAAACACTAATTTGAAAATATACATTCATCCTTATGCTTACTGCATTATTTACAATAGCCAACATACAGAAACAACTTAAATGTTCATCAGTGAATGAATGGGAAAGAAGATACACACACACACACACACACACACACACAAATATTATGGATATATATCATATATATATATATCTTTTTTATTTTATTTTATTATGTTATGTTAGTCACCATACAATACATTATTAGTTTTTGATGTAGTGATCCATAATTCATTGTTTTCGTATAACACCCACTGCTCCATGCAGTACGTGCCCTCCTTAATATCCATCACCGGGCTAATCCATCTCCTCCCCTCTAAAACTCTCAGTCTGTTTCTCAGAGTCTATAGTCTCTCATGTATCATCTCTCCCTCCGGTTTCCCCACCTTCATTTTTCCCTTCCTTCTCCTAATGTCCTACATGCTATTCCTTATGTTCCACAAATAAGTGAAACCATATGATAATTGACTTTCTCTGCTTGACTTAATTCACTTAGCATAATCTCCTCCAGTCCCATCCATGTTGATGTCAAAGTTGGGTATCCATCCTTTTTGATGGCTGAGTAATATTCCATTCTCTATATGGATCACATCTTCTTTATCCATTCATCTGTTGAAGGGCATCTCGGCTCTTTCCACAATTTGGCTATTGCGGACATTGCTGTTATGAACATTGGGGTGCATATGGCCCTTCTTTTCACTACATCTGTGTCTTTGGGGTAAATACCCAGTAGTGCAATTGCTGTGTCATAGGGTAGCTCTATTTTTAATTTTTTGAGGGACCTCCACACTGTTTTCCAAAGTGGCTGTACCAACTTGTATTTCCACCAACAGTGTAAGAGGGTTCCCCTTCCTCCACAACCTCTCCAACATTTGTTGTTTCTTGCCTTGTCAATTTTTGCCATTCTAACTGGTGTAAGGTGGTATCTCAGTGTGGTTTTGATTTGAATTTCCCTTTTTTCCACATTTTTTCATGTGTCTGGTAGCCATTTGTATGTCTTCTTTGGAGAAGTTGTCTGTTCATGTCTTCTGCCCATTTTTTGACTTGATTATCTGTTTTTTGGGTGTTGAGTTTGGGAAGTTCCTTATAGATATTGGATACCAGCCCTTTATCTGTAGTGTCATTTGCAAATATCTTCTCCCATTCTGTGGGTTGCCTCTTTGTTTTGTTGACTGTTTCCTTTGCTGTGCAGAAGCTTTTTATCCTGATGAAGTCCCTAAAGTTCATTTTTGCTTTTGTTTCACTAGCCTTTGGAGATGTATCTTGAAAGAAGTTGTTATGGCCGATGTCAAAGAGGTTACTGCCTATGTTTTCCTCTAGGATTTTGATGGATTCCTGTCTCACATTGAAGTCTTTCATCCATTTTGAGTTTATCTTTGTGTATGGTGTTAGAGAATGGTCGAGTTTCATTCTTCTGTATATAGCTGTCCAATTTTCCCAGCACCATTTATTGAAGAGACTTTTTTCCATTGGATATTTTTTCCTGCTTTGTCGAAGATTATTTGACCATAGAGTTGAGGGTCCATATCTGGGCTCTGTATTCTGTTCCATTGGTCTATAAGTCTGTTTCTGTGCCAGTACCCTGCTGTCTTAGTGATCACTGCTTTGTAAGATAGCTTGAAATCAGGCAATGTGATACCCCCAGCTTTGTTTTTCTTTTTCAACATTTCCTTGGCGATTTGGGGTTTTTTCTGATTCCATACAAATTTTAGGACTGTTTGTTCCAGCACTTTGAAAAATGTCATTGGAATTTTGATCGGGATGGCATTGAAGGTATAGATTGCTCTGGGTAGCATAGACATTTTAACAATTTATTCTTCTGATCCATGAGCATGGAATGTTCTTCCACCTTTTTGTGTCTTCTTCAATTTCTTTCATGAGTGTTCTGTAGTTCCTAGAGTATAGATCCTTTACCTCCTTGGTTAGGTTTATTCTGAGGTATCTTATGGTTTTTGGTGCTATTGTAAATGGAATTGTTTCTCTAATTTCTCTTTCTACAGTTGCATTGCTGGTGTATAAGAAAGCAACTGATTTCTGTGCATTGATTTTGTATCCTGCCACATTACTGAATTACTGTATGAGTTCTAGTCATTTGGGGTTGGAGTCTTTTGGATTTTCCACTTAAAGGATCATGTCATCTGCAAAGAGAGAGAGTTTGACTTCTTCTTTGCCAATTTGAATACCTTTTATTTCTTTTTGTTGTCTGATTGCTGTTGCTAGGACTTCTAGTACTATGTTGAAAGATACTGGTGAGAGTGGGCATCCTTGTCGTTTCCTGATCTTAAGGGAAAGGCTCTCAGCTTTTCCCCATTGAGGATGATATTTGCTGTGGGTTTTTCATAGATGGATTTTGTGAAATTGAGGAATGTTCCCTCTATCCCTATACTCTGAAGAGTTTTAATCAGGAAAAGCATGCTGTATTTTGTCAAATGCTTTTTCTGCATCAATTGAGAGGACCATATTGTTTTTCTCTCTCCTATTATTAATGTGTTCTATCACATTGATTGATTTGCGAATGTTGAACCTCCCTTGCATCCCAGGGATAAATCCCACTTAGTCGTGGTGGATGACCCTTTTAATGTATTGTTGGATTCTATTAGCTAGGATTTTGTTGAGGATTTTGGAATCCATATTCATCAGGGATATCAGTCTGAAATTCTCCTTTTTGATGGGGTCTTTGCCTGGTTTGGGGATTAAGGTAATGCCGGCCTCATAGAATGAGTCTGGAAGCTTTCTTTCTGTTTCTATTTTTTGAAACAGCTTCAGGAGAATAGGTATTATTTCTTCTTTGAATGTTTGGTAGAATTCCCCAGGGAATCCATCAGGCCCTGGACTCTTGTTTTTTGGGAGGTTTTTGATCAACTGCTTCAATCTCGTTACTGGTTATTGGCCTATTCAGGTAGTCAATTTCTTCCTGTTTCAGTCGTGGGGGTTTACAGGTTTCCAGGAAGGCATCCATTTCTTCCACGTTGCCTAATTTATTGGCATAGAGTTGTTGATAATAATTTCTAAGAATTGTTTCTATTTCCTTGGTATTAGGAAAGGTGTTCCTTTCCCCTTTCACTCATAATTTTATTAATTTGGGTCCTTTCTCTTTTCTTTTGGGTAAGTCTGGCCAGTGGTTTATTGATCTTATTAATTCTTTCAAAGAACCAGCTTCTAGTTTTGTTGATCTGATCTACTGTGTTTCTAGTTTCTAATTCATTGATCTTGGCTCTAATCTTAATTATTTCTCTTCTAATGTGTGGCTTAGGCATCGTTTGTTGCTTTTTCTCTAGTTCTTTAAGGTGTAAAGTTAGTTGGTGAATTTGGGATTTTTCTATTTTTTTGGGGGGGTGAGGCTTGGATGGCTATGTATTTCCTCCCTTAAGACTGCCTTTGCAGTATCCCATAGGTTTTGGACTGATGTGATTTAATTCTCATTGGTTTCCATGAATTGTTTAAGTTCTTTGATTTCCTGGTTGACCCAAACATTCTTGAGCAGAGTGGTCTTTAGCTTCCAAGTATTTGAATTTCTTCCAAATTTTTTAGTGTGATTGAGTTCCAGTTTTAAAGCATTATAGTCTGAGAATATGCAGGGAATAATCTCAATCTTTTGGTATCGGTTGAGACCTGATTTGTGACCCAGTATGTGGTCTATTCTGGAGAAAGTTCCATGTGCACTTGTTTTAGGGTGGAATGTTCTATATATATCTAGGAGGTCTATCTGTTCCAGTGTGTCATTCAAAGCTCTTGTTTTTTGTTGATTTTCTGCTTAGATGATCTGTCCATTGCTGAGAGTGGAGTATTGAGGTCTCCTACAATTAACATATTGTTATCAATATGACTCTTCATTTTGGTTAACAGTTGGCTTATGTAGATGGATGCTCCCATGTTGGGGCCGTAGATATTTACAATTGTTAGATCTTCTTGTTGGATAGACCTATTAAGAATGATACAGTGTCCTCTGTGTCTCTAACTACAGTCTTTAGTTTAAAAGCTAATTTGTCTGATATAATAATTGCTACCCCAGCTTTCTTTTGAGGTCTGCTGGCATGGAAGATAGATCTCCATCCCTTCACTTTCAGTCTGGATGTATCTTTAGGTTCAACATGAGTCTCTTGTAGATAGCATATGGATGGGTCCTGTCTTTTTATCCAATCTGCAACCCTGTGCAGTTTTATGGGAGCATTTATGCTGTTCACGTTGAGAGTGATTATTGAAAGATATGAATTTATTGTCATCCTGTTGCCTGTGAAGACCTTGTTTTTATAGATTGTCCCTGTAAATTTCTTTTCTATATTACTCTTGGGGTCTTTCTCCTTTTATAGAACCCCCCCTTAATATTTCTTGCAGGGCCGGCTTAATGGTCACATATTCTTTCAGTTTCTGCTGGTCTTGGAAGCTCTGCATCTCTCCATCCATTCTAAATGACAGTCTTGCTGGATAAAGTATTCTTGGCTGCATATTCTTCTCGTTTAGTACCCTGAATATGTCTTGCCAGCCCTTTCTGGCTTGCCAGGTCTCTGTGGATAGGTCTGACGTTATTCTGATGTTCCTCCCTCTGTACATAAGGAATCTCTTCCCCCTAACTGCCCTTAAGATGGTTTCCTTGGTTCTAAGATTTGCGAGTTTTACTCTTACATGCCGGGGTGTTGGCCTGTGTTCCTTGATCTTGGGAGGGGTCCTCTCTGCCTCTAGGATGCGAATGTTTGTTTCATTCCCCAGATTAGGGAAGTTCTCAGCTACGATTTGCTCAAATATATCTTCTAGTCCTCTCTCTCCACCCCCTCAGAGATCCCAGTAATTCTGACCTTAGAACGTTTCATGGCGTCACTTGTTTCTCTGATTCTATTTTCATGGATTTTTGCGTTGTTTTTCCCTGGCCTCCTCTTTTTCCTTCTTGTCCATTAATTGGTCTTCTAGATCACTAATTCGTTCTTCTGCCTCACTTACTCTAGCTGTTAGATTATCTAGATTAGATTGGATCTCATTGATAGCATTTTTAAGTTCTGCCAATCCAGTTTTCATTTCTGCCCTTAGAGACTTTATGTTGCCATTAATTGATTTCTCCATTCTAGCTATCGTCTTCACAATTGCTACCCTGAATTCCATCTCTGACATCTTGGTTATATCTGAACCTATTTGTAAATCTCATGGTCTCTGAGTCTTTCCTATTTTGGGGGTTCCTCCTCCTAGTCATTCTGTTGAGGGGTGATTGAGGGAATGTATAGAGTCCAAATTATTGACCACAACACAAGCAAGATGCACCTGTTTTCTAGGGACCTTAAGGTTGCTGGCATCTTGTTTTCCCAGCCTGTCTTCTGGGGGAGGGGCCTGCCACGCTGTTACTCAGGCAACCCTGTTTGGGCAGAGTTGCCCTGCCCCCCTGTGGCGGGGGATGGGCTCAGCGGGAATCAGTTTTTGGGGCTTTGTTCTCTGGCGGCTTTCCCTGGAGGCTTTCCATGTCTCTTCAGAGAGTCAGAGAAGAAGAGATCGTTTCCAGCCCTCTGCCTCAGAGCAGAGAGATCACAGTCTGTTCTTCAGTGAGCTCTCCAGGCCACACTATCTCCGTTTCTGTCTGTGCTGCTATAAACTGCAGCGTCCTGGGTTGTGTGCCCCTCAGCAGCGCTCCCAGTCCTTGCCTCCAGTTTGGAGCATGTCTCTGCCCTTTGTGCTTCTAAAACTGCCAGCCATCCCCAGTTCACAGGGCCCCACAGCTCTGGTTTTCAGTCCAGGGGGTTGCCCTAAAGTCCTTTCCCCACCGCTATCGGTCTGCGAGTCTGTGTCTGGTCCCCAGCGTGGGAGACTATCTATCACTCACCAGCAGTGTAGTATCCCAACAGCTCAGCTCCCTCCCCTTTCTGTTTATCCTCTGATATATGCCTGGGGAATCATGGCTCCCCACTTTGTACCTCAAAACCAACCGCCTGCAATATTCTGTTTGAAGAGATCCAGATCTATCTTCTTACATCTAAGGCTGATTTCATGGGTGTTCAGAGTGGTCTGGTAGATATCCAGCTCAATTCCGGGGACCAGTTGGGAATAGGTTCCCCTATTCCTCTGCCATCTTTTCCGGGTCCTCTATATCATATATATATCTTTAATATGTATGTGTATATATATAATGGAATACTACTCAGCCATAAAAAACAATGAAATCTTGCCATCTGCAACAACATGGAGAGACCCTGAGGGTATTTTGCTAAGTTAAATAAGTTAGACAGAGAAAGACAAATACCTTATGATTTCACTTATATGTGGAATCTAAAAAACAAAAACAAATGAATAAACAAATCTCATAGACACAGAGAACAAATTGGTGGTGCCAGGGGGTAGGGGGCTTGGGGGTTGGGCAAAATAGGTGAAGAGGGTCAAAAGGTACAGTATTCTAGTTATAAAATCAGTAAGTCATGAGTATGTAATGCATTGCATGGTGACTACAGTCAATAATATTGTGTTGCATATTTAAAAGTTGTTAAGAGAATAAATCTTAAATGTTCTCATCACAAGAAGAAAACATTTTGTAATTTTGTATGGTGACAAATGGTAACTAGAGTTATTGTGATGATCATTTCTGGGTGTGTACAAATATCAATGTACACCTAAAATTATTATAAATTTAAAATCATATTAAAAATTAAAAATATATGCAGAACATAATAAAAAATTTAAATTTTTTAAAATTATATATATTTATTTATTTATTTATTTCAGGGATAGGAGGAGTTTCATAGTTGACACAGTTTTAGAGAAGTCCTGGAAAAGCAAGAGATGGAGGAATCAAAGTAATATTATAAAGCAAGGGTAGGTAAACTATGGCCAGATCTGGCCTGCCACCTGTTTTTGTAAATAAAGTTTTATTGGAACACAGGCATGCTCAGCCATCTACATGTTGTCTGTGACTGCTTTTATACCACTATAACAAGGTTGAGTTGTTGCAACACAGACAATATGGCCCTCAAAGCTTAAAATGTTTACTACCTGGTCCTTTCCAGAAAAAGTTTGCTGGCTCCTGGTATAAACATCCTCCAAAAAGGAGACCTTGAGACTCTGTATAAAGGCTAAAAAGAAAAAAAAAATAAAGGCTAAAAAGACTGAAAGAGAACCGTCACAGTCTATAAGTGAGAAAGAATCAAAAATCACAGAATGTTTAAAACAGTAAACACACAAGGAAGACTGATGAATTTTTGAGATTGTAGTATTCTTTTCTTTATTGAAGTGTAGTTGACATACAATGGTAGTTTCAGGTGTACAACATAGTGAATTAACATTTCTCTACATTATCATGTATAGAATGTGTTTATCATTACAGTAAATTTAGTTACCATCTGCCACCATACAATGTTATTACAATATTATTGACTATATTTCCTATGCTGTACTTTTCTTTTGAATTTGGGTGACAATGTGCTTAGTATAGGCAAAATGAGTGGTAGTTGTGTTCATACGAGTATGTGCTTGCTTGCCTGCTTCCTCCCATTAAAAAATATTTGCTGAGTGCCACTATAATCTATATACTGAGCTAGCTGGCTGGTGGGAATACCATGGAGAATAAGACTGACATATTCCCTGCCCATATAAAGCTTATAGTATATTGTATTTGACCTGGTACTACCCTACTAGCTATGTGACTTTGAGTTTATAGAACATCTTTTAGCCATTCTTTCCCCAACTTTATAAAGAGAATACTAATTCCTCTTTTGCAAGTTTGTCGTAAGAATTAAGTAAGATTTTATATATTTTTTTCCAAGTCATACAAAGAATATTTGAGTTCCAACTATGTGTTAAGCACTATTCCAGGTATTGGTGATACAGTAGTTAATAAAACATATTTAAAAAAAAATCTTGCCCTCATGGAAATTGCCTTTTAGTCCAATATATGAAAGTACCTAAAATGAAAAGTAGGCATTGGTAACTGTTCTTTTCGTTTTCCTGAATAAATAAAAGAAAAGCAATACTTATTCTTCAGTACTTATTTTAGCAGGGAGTACAATACTGGCTAAAACTTAATTACACAAATTTCCTTTTAATGGCTAGCACTTTTGACAACATAGATGAGATATTATTATCAATCATTTAGTACCTTAATAATTGCAATCAGAATAATTGTTAGGTTGGGTATCTCAAGATGTGAAAAACAACTAGTTCCAAATTAGTTTACTTCTCATTTCTTAAATGTGCCTCTTTGCCTTTTCTATGTTTTCCCTTGACCTAGAAAGTTTTCCACCACTCTGCCAAACCGAAGACTGGCCATACACTAAAGTCAAGTTGCAAAAGAAAATGTAATGTCAGAACTAAAGGGGTCTCTATAATCATTGTACTCAGAGACCCCATTTTATAGGTGGAAAAATCTTCAGGCCCGGGACAAAAAAGGACTTTCCTAAGCCCACACAGCTTGGAAGTGATACAGGTAGGACTAAACCAGCAGCTTCTGCTTACCAGTCAAGCATTCTTTCCTCTGTTTCTGGGATGTCTCACATTTGCTACCTTCTCTAGGAAGCCTTCCTGCACTTGAGGGAAATGTCTTCTTACACCCCAAAGTACATTCACGATTCTATCCTTTACCTTATCTTTTTCCTCTGCCAACTCTTCCTTTATGAACTGATCCACTTCCAAGGGTTTCACCTCTCCTGTATACAGGAGACTGCCAGATCACTCTGCCGAGCTTTATCTTGTTCCTAAGCTGCAAACTTTCATTCCAAAATGTGCATTACCCCTCACCCAGCCACCCTCCCTGATATCTCTATTTCTGTACATGGCATATTTCCCATCCCTGTAAGTCAAGCTCACAATGTAGAATCCTCTTCAATTCCCTCTTATATCCCAAACAGTCTTCAAAACCTTTCTGAGCTCCTTCTGCAGTGTTTCTATTATCCATCTCATCTGTCTCCTTTGCCTTCTTCTCGCTACTGCCAGGGACTCATTACCTCTTGTCTGGATGCCCTCCAACCCATTCTCTGCAATTCTGCCAAATGAATCTCCCTAAAGCACGTCTCTGTATTCATTTCAATCAGCAGTAATTGTGCTCCGGGTAAACCTCATGAGTTATGAGATCTTGATTCTGCTTAGCCTGGGTCATATCATTCCCTTTTTTAAAAAACAAAACAAAACAAAACAAAACCTAATTGCCTCTAGAATTAAGTCCAAAAACTTCATTCCAGCTTTGAAGAACCAGTATAGAAGGGTCTAAATGACTTTTTTTATCCTTATCTTTCTGAAACCCAAAGTGTTATGTATTAAAAGAGTTTATCTCTTCATTGGATGTACCCAAAGTTCAGCACAAGGTTCTCTACTCTTTTCACACTACACAGTCTGGGTAATTTTAATTTATTATCATGATTTTATTTAGCAAGTAAGACTTCTAAATCTCATTTCATCCCACACTACTTTCCCATATATCCCATTTCTTTCTGGACTTCCCCATTGAAATGCCCCTATGGTTATCTCAAAGTCTCCACACATATATATTAAACTCATTAACCTCCGCCTCCAACACCTGATTCTCCTCCTGGGTACCTCTATGTAAGTAAATAGTTAACAGTGAGCTCAGTTTTTTAAACTACTCACTTCTGTATCTATTGATCAAGTCTTGGCAATTTTTACCTACTGACCATTTCTAAAATTTCTCCTCTCTTGTTTGTTCACTACAGTAGTCTCTCAACTAGTTTATCTATCTCCAGTCTTGCCATGTTCACTACTTCCTGAATTTATTCTCCACTCTGCAAACAGAGTCTTCTTTTTAAATGCAAATCTGGTCATGAAAACCTTACTCACCAAAACCTTCAAGGTTCCCTATTGTGTTCAGGATGAAGTCCAAACTCTTTAATTTGGTTGAACATGGCCCTTTAGAATATAATCCTTATTTATCACCACACAGGCTCGCACTGTATACTATAGCCATATGCAACTTCATGTAATTTCCCAACTATAGCATCATCTTTCTTTTTTTAATTTTTTGTTTAAAATCAGTTATGTAACACATACTGTATTATTAGTATCAGAGGTAGAATTTAGTGATTCATCAGTTGCATCACCCAGTTACCCTAGTCTCCCATCCACCTCCCCTCCAGCAACCCTCAGTTTGTTCTTTTAACTATAGAGTCTCTTTTAACTTTGCCTCCCCCTCTGTTTTTATCTTATTTTATTTTTCCTGCCCTGCCCCTATGTTCATCTATTTGTTTCTTAAATTCCACATATGAGTGAAATCATATGGTATTTGTCTTTCTCTGACTGACTTATTTCATTTAGCATAGTATCCTCTAGTTCCATCCATATTGTTGCAAATGGCAAGATTTCATTCTTTATGATGACTGAGTAATATATGTATATATATATATATATACACATAATATACATATATACACAATATGTATATATATATATAATATACAGTAATATATGTATATATACATAATATATATACATAATATACATATATATACATAATATGTATATATATAATATACGTAATATATATAAATAATATATATACATAATATACATAATATACATATATACACACATATACCTCTGTGTGTGTGTGTGTGTATATATATATATACATATATATATATATCACATCTTCTTTATCCATTCATGGACATCTGGGCTCTTTCCATATTTTAACTATTGTGGACCTTGCTGCTGTAAACATTGGGGTGCATGTGCCCCTTCGAATAGTTACTTTTGTATCCGTTGGATAAATACCTAGTAGTGCAATTGCTGGGCCAGAGGGTAGTTCTATTTTTTAACTTTTTGAGAAATCTCCATACTGTTTTCCAGAGTGGCTGCACCAGTTTGCATTCCCACCAACAATAACATCATCTTTCATATCTCTGTGTCTTTTCACATTCCACTCCTTATTCCTGGAATGACCACTGCTCCCTCTTCTTTGCTTAGCTAACTCTTAGTCAACATTCAAGAGCTGACCAAGGCTTTACCACTTCTAAGACTCTTTCTCTAGCTCTTTCATCCTTAGACTGCGTTAAGTTTTCCTCCCCTAAACAGCATCCTCTAATTTCTTCTATCTGGAACTGTCTATGCTATTGTAACAGTCTGTTACCCATCTGTTTTGCCCTGTAAATTTTGGTCAGTGTCCATGTGTTATTTATCCTTATATCTCTAGCATAGCCATCATAGTGCCGAACAGGGTTACAAGCTCAATATTCATTGAATAGCTAATTGAATTGAATGAATGTGTGCCAGGCAAAGGCAATCAGGGTTACTGGAGTGAGGATTAAAAGCTGAGAATACCAGGGGTGTTGGGTTGTCAGACTTCCAAATACTTGAAAATTGAGGTGGTAGGTTCAATAAAGGATATAAGTATGAGTCAAAGATGAGTCCAAAATTTCATGCTTAGTAGACTAGATGGAGTTGCAAGAACTAGCACTTACTGAGTGCCTATTAAGCACTGAGCATTTGACTCAGTATTTTGTATATGTTATGTCAGAAGGAAGGAAAATAATGAGTTTTGTTTTAGACACGTGGAGTTTTAAGTGTCTGTAAGACCTCTGAATAGAAATGTCCACAGGCAATTGTAACTGTAATTCTTTGGTACAGGAAAGAAACAAGGATTCAATAATTAGATTGGGAGTTATTTGGATAGATGGTAATTGCAACCATGGGGCGGGGGTAGGGGGAGGATCTTCCAAAAAGGGTAGTATAGAAGGAAGGAAAGAGGACTGGGACAAGAGCCTGGGGAGCATATATTTAAGAGCTAAACACAGGGAGAGGAATAATTCCTTCCTTCCTTCCTTCCTTCCTTCCTTCCTTCCTTCGACAAATATTTACCAGGGCCATACTCAGTGCTAGGTACTTTTGTAGGAACTGAGGATATAGCACTGAACAAAATAGTCTTTTCCCTCATGGAGCTGCTATTCTAGTGGAGATAGAGGAAGTTGACAATAATCACAAACAAGGAAACATATAATATTAGTTAGTGATGGGTGCTATAAAGAAAAAGCAATATAAGAGCATATAAAATGGCGAATATGGGTATGGTGGGGGTCTTCAGAGGGGCTTTCCCTGAACTGGCTAAAGGCCCCTCTGAGGATATTTGAAGTAAGAATTAAATGATGAGAGAGAGGTAGCCATATAAAGATCTGAGAGGAAGAGCATTCCAGACAGAAGGAAATCAAGTATAAAGGCCCTTAAATGGGAAAATACCTGATATATTCAAGGATCAGAAAGAAAGCTACTGACACTAGACGGTAGTAAGCAAAAAGAAGCATAAAAGCAGATGAAGAGGTAGTCAAGAACATAATCACAAAGGGCCTTATAAGCTCTGGTAAGAAGTTCAAATTTATTCTAATTGCAGAGGGAAGGTGTTCTAAGCAGCACAATGGTATGATTTGTTTTGGACTTGGAGATGAACACCCTGGTTGCTGTATGGGGAATAGACTGTAGGGGGCATAGAGGAAAGCAGGGAAATTTGTTAGAAGGCTAATTGAAATAATTCAAGCAAGAGGTGGTTATGGGTTAGGGCTTCGGTTTTAGTAGTGGAGATAGTGAAAAGTACTTGGATATGGGATTTGTTTTGAAGGACTTGTTAATGGATTGGGTGTGAGTTGGGAAGAGTTATGGTATGAAGTGGGTAGGCAAGGAATAAAAAGTTCCTTGGTTTGGGGCTGAATAACTGGATGGTGCCAGTTACTGAGGTGAGAAACACCAGAGAAGGAATAAATTTAATGAGTGTTGGGAGGAAGTAAGAAATACATAGCTTGCTTTTATACATGTAAAGTTTGAAATGTTCATTGGGCAGCTACATGCTAATGTTTAGTAAGAAGTTATAGCTGAGGGGTGCCTGAGTGGCTCAGTCAGTTAAGCGTCTGACTCTTGATTTTGACTCTGGTCATGATCTCAGGGTCGTGAGATCAAGCCCCATGTCAGGCTTGGTGCTCAGCATGGATCCTGCTTAAGATTCTCTCTCTCCCTCTCCCTCTGCCCCTCCCACCTCTCTCTCTCTTACAGAAAATAAAATAAAAAAAGAAATTATAGCTGAGTCTAAAGTTCAGGAAATAATTCAATATTAAATATTGGAATTTTGGAGTCACCCTCTGTGAATTAAAACTTTGAAACTAGATGAAATGACTAATGGGTTAAATGTAGATGGCTAAGAGAGGTCCTTGGACTAAGCTCAGGATTTAGAGATAGGGCAGATAAGGAGCAGCCAGAAAAATAAACTGAGAAGTGACCAGTGTGGTAGGAGGAAAACGAAAACAGAGTGGTGTCGCACAGCCCAAGTGAAGAAACTGATTCAAGAAAAAGGGAGTAGTCAACTGTGTCAAATGTTGATGAGACAGTAATTCTGAGAATTGACTATTGATTTTGGCAACATGGAGGTCATTGGTAACCTTGACGATAAAATGTTGGAGACAAAAGCCTGAATGGATTGTTTCATGAAAGAATGGGAAGTAAAGAAGTGAAGACAGTAAGTCTTTTTAGGCATTTAGCTGTGAAGGGATAAAGAAAAGTGGAGTGTTAGCTGGAAGGTAATTGGGATCAAGAAAGGGATATTTTCTTTTAAACAATATATATTAATTATCTGACTGCTAATGGGATAACCCAGTAGTGAGGGAGAAATTGATGGTTTAGAAAAGAAGGGATAATTTTACCAGCAATTTCCTTGGGGAGGTCAGAGCAGATGTGGGGGATTGAACTTTGATTTTTTTAAAAAAGGATATTTTATATGTATTAAGAAGAGGTAAAACAAAGTACATTGGTGATGTACTAATGGAAAGATGAGGATGTTCTCAGTCCTTCTCTTTTTTAACCAAATGTAAGGGAAGCCATCAGCTGAGAGTGAGAGGAGAAAGGGGGTATAAAAGAGAAAAAAAGGACTGTAAGAGATGTAGGAGGGGACATATGGGAGAGTGGTGTCATGGAAACCAAGGGCAGAGGGAAGATGTCAAGAAGGAGCAGGACATTGATTAATACTGTTAAATGTTCCTGCATTCAAGTTGTATGAATATTGAAAAGAGGCTATTCGGTTTGCTAATTAGGTTGTTGGTTGACATTGGCAAAAGAGGCTTCATTAAAACAACTTCAGTGGAGGTTAAATGGGAGGTAAGGAACTGCATATGAACACAATAATCTTTAGAAAAGGAGGTGAGGCATAATTGAAGAGAAGGATTTATTTGTCTCCTTTATTAAACTGCAAATTCCTTGAGGAAGAGGAATATGTCAGATTCACATGGTTTACCTAGTGACTTGTACAGGGTATGACACTGCTAGTTTCCAATAAAAGTTGGGTATGTGAATAAATGAATTCTGCACTCAGATAGTCAACAAAATCTTCTAAGATGTGCTTTTGAGAAATTGGATCTGTTCTATCCTCAAAACAGATAGTTGGAGAAAAAATAGCTAAAGAGGTGTTTCTGTACCCTAGAGGAACAGAAGAATGGAAATGGCAAAGGAGGTAGTTCAAATGTAATCTGTGGTCTCTAGACACTCACAACACTGCCCAGTGTATAGGCAGAAACCTGGAAGATCTGACCCAAGAACTGTAAGAAATTACTGACCTTCCTCAACTTATGATGGGGTTATGTCTTCATAAACCCATCTTAAGTTGAAAATATTCTAAGTTGAAAATGCATTTAATAAACCTAACCTACCAAACATCATAGTTTAGCCCAGCCTAACTTAAACATGCTCAGAACACTTGCATTAGCCTACCGGTGGGCAAAATTATCTAACACAAAGCCTATTTTACAATAAAGTACTGAATAGCCTATAATTTATTGAATACTGTACTAAAAGTGAAAAAACAAAATAGTTTTATGGGCACAGAATGGTTGTAAGTGTATTGGTTTAATACCCTCATGATTTCATGGCTGACTGGGAACTGCTGCTCACTGCCACTGCCCGGCATCATGAAGAGTATTGTACTGTATATCGCTAACCCAGGAAAAGAAGAAAACTCAAAATTCAAAGTATGGTTTCTACAGAGTATGTATTGTGTTCATGCCATCATAAATTCAAAAAATAATAAGTTGAACCATTGTAAGTTGGGAACCATCTGTAGGTGGCATTCTCTGCATAGTGTAGAAAATATGGAGGTGGCTACATGGTGTGGTGGGGTTGCAGAGTTTCCTCTGCCAAAGTCACCCAATTGACTCTTTGAGATGGGAGGGAATTGGGTATGATAGCCATGTAGCTATATTTGAAGGGTATAAATACAACAACAAATGAAGATTTCATAGACTGGGAATCAGGGTAGATAAGAACATAATTAGACGAAATCAAGACAAGGGCTTTTTAGGCTGACTATCAGAGAAACCATCTTGACACTGAAAATTACTGGATTCTGGGCTAACCTTTGAGAGGAAATAGTGGAAACCCTGCCACTGAGTCATTTATAATTATTTACAATTAGGCAGGACAATGTAGTTGAAAAATAATGTGGCATAATACAAGGAGCGGTTTTGCTCAGTTCCCAGAGGGATGGACTGGATATGACCTAATAGCTTTTTCCTACACTAATTTGGTTGATTGTGTCAGAGAAAAGTCTGGTTGAACATTTTGTTTTCCCCCTGTTGAGTGAATCATACTTGCATTGACCACAAGGATATAAATTTGAGAATGCCCATTGATTAGGCAGATGACAGAATGTGGACTGGGAGGCCAACAGATTGGAGAAGACTCAAACTAACCCAAAAGTTGAAGGGTTGGTCAGAGTAAAACCCCCTAAAGATAGGACCTTGTGTTCTTCACCATTGATTTCAGGACATGACTCCAATATAGTACTTGATGAATAAACAGCTGATGAATGAATGAATGACACCTTGGGAAGAAAACTTAGAACACCAATATAAACCAAGCAGTGGACTGACAGGTTAAACATGTTCCTTAATACCTCTGAGTCAGTTTTCTCACCTTTTCAATAGGTTCTTCTGGGGACTAAATGAAAGCATATAGATAAGATACTTGAGATTTAACATCTTCGGAATTATTAGCTGTCTTTCCCCTTTATTTTTCCAGATCTAATCTCTACAGACAAGTCAGACTTTCTGTTTGACAGCGTTGGGAAAAGAGAAGAATCATGCCTTTTCTCTTAAAATAGTAATACATATTAATGTTAAAACAGCTGAGGCTAACAGCTAACACCGCAGGCAATTTTAGAGCAACTTTTAAAAACAATAAACAGCTAAGGCGCTACTCTTTCACTTGGCTTTTTATCAATTCACCCAAATCTTAATGCAAACAAAATATAAAAGCTCTTTGGCAACATGTTCTCATCATTGGGATTCACTCAGTATCCAAAATACCCAGTCTGCCTCTCTCAGAGATTAACTGTAATTCACACTATGTTGGCTACAGATAAGCTGTTTCCCCAGCCTTAGCCATTGGAGCTAACCAGTGAGAAACTCCAAATTTACTTTTTCAACCTCCTTGCTTCCAGATTTCCTTCTATCATTTTTTTGTCCTTTCACACCACACAGAATTTACCAGGAAAAGAATAGCTTCATTAAAGAAATAAAAATCTCTTTTCTCTCTTTCCTTAAGCAGGAGGTATTTTCTATTTTTCTCTTTTGTATTTCTTTTCTTCCTTCCACTTTGCTGCTTTTTAAACTGGAGTTAGGAGACACCACTTTAATTTGAACACAATAACTGGACTTAATTAATATCTCAAGGTAGTTTACCTCCTTAAGCAACACTGTCTGACACTTTTTTCTCTGAAATGTTTTCTTCAAGGGCTTTTTTGAACAATATTTAAACACAGTTTTTGATCAGAGTTGAAGTGATCCTATCTATCATAATGGCTAAAGATGGGTGCAGAGAGTTTGGTGAGCAATCCAGGAAGTGCTATAAATGATTAATGGATAGAAAAGTCATCCAAGTGAAGGCTTTGTAAAAGAATCAAGATTATTCGATCCAGAGAAGAAAGTTTTCAGCCCCTTAGAAATAGCCACTTGCCATGGATGGTTTAAAAAACAAAAACAAAAATGCCAACTTAATTTATTTCACAGCAAATATAATGTTCATGGAGGATTTTTGCCTTAAAAAGTAAATAAGCTGTGTGTTGGATTCTTTATATATTTGTTTTATAAGACAGGAAGTAATGACTTAATAATTGCTTTTAAGTACTGAAATAATTTTTTATAGAAAAAAAGATCTGCTTTTCTACAGTACCATAATTGAGTCCATGGTCTCCCCTATCCATCCCTTTTTCGCTGTCAACCCTAAGACTTCCCATCAGCTACTTCATTTTTATTTTTTTTTAAATCTACTTTCCCATGCTGTCCAGACCAAAAAACACATTCTGTGATATACACAACAGGATGTCTGTTGTTTTTTCCCCCATTAAGGACAACACAAAAAGAAATGGCATCATTTGTAGCAGGGGGTATTTTAGCAAGGTCTTCTAGAGGACCTCCAAATCACTTTCTGTAGTCAGTGATAATTTACCAAAGAAAGCTATGGAATTTTCTTTACTGACCTCAGCAGATCCTTACCTCCCCAGAGATGCCATGCTGAGACTGAAGAGGAGAAGGGAGTTGGCAGCAATCTCTGAGAAATGGATGAACTACAGCCTTTTCATCCCTTTATTTTATTCAAGCCAGAGTTCTCTAAATGTTAATGCATTGAGGGGAATCTAAACTACTTTTGTGAAGACTGAATGGCAAGCAGTCAAGAAAAGAACATTGGACCTTGCTCCATCAATTTCTTTTTGTCCCTCACACATACACACACACCCAGCTTCTCAGTCTGTCCTTTCAATATGTAACATAATTTATTGCCATAGCTTCAACTACCTGAATACTGATGCTTCTCACATTTACATCTCTAGCCCAGAACAATTTTCTGAATACCAACCTCATATTTCCAGTTGTTCGAAGGACATTTTTGTCTAGAAACACAGCTTCTCAACCTCAACATGTCTTTTTTTTAAAGATTTTATTTATTTATTTAATTGACAGGGAGAGAGAGACAGCAAGAGAGGGAACACAAGCAGGGGGAGTGGGAGAGGGAGAAGCAGGCTTCCGGCCGAGCAGGGAGCCCGATGTGGGGCTCGATCCCAGGACCCTGGGATCATGACCTGAGCCGAAGGCAGACACTTAACAACTGAGCCACCCAGGTGCCCCAACATGTCTTGATATGTGCCCCCATTCCAAAAATAAGAACCCCCTTTCTTTCCTGATCCCAAACTCATTGAATAGTCCCAGTTCCCTAAAGTAGGACTTAGAGAAGCACCTTGATCCCTCCTTTATCTTAGCTACCCTTTTCATTTTTATCTAAGCAGTTAGCAGATCCTTTTGAATCTACCTCAAATATGTTTTCTTTCATATCTCATGGCTTTTAGCCCCTTTGAACATCTTAACCATTTCCTGAACACACAGTATCCTTTCACAATTCTTTGCCTTACAGATACTGATCTCTCTGCTTGGAATAGTCCCCCACTCCTTCTTTACCTAGTAAGCCCCTACTCAGTGATAAAGGGCCTTACTATATATTACAAGCCATTCCTCATTCCCCTAAGATAGCTCATGGGTCTCTCCTCTATGGACTTACCGTATCTCTTCATAACTATGAGTTTAGGCATCTCTTTTTCCTGCTAAACTATGAACTTGTTGAAGGCTGGGACAGCATTTTAATCATCTTAAAAGTTGTAGCACCTAACATGTAATAGTCTGTGGTAACAGTTAATAAAGAATGAATGATTTACCCTAAATCCAATTTATCAATGTTTCTTTTAATGGATCATGTTTTTGGTGTCAAGTTTAAGAACTGTTTGCATAATCCTAGATTCTAAAGATTTTCTCCTATTTTTTTTCTAAAACGTGTAGTTTTATGTTTACATTAGATCCATGATCCATTTTGAGTTCTTTTTTTGTGTGAGACCTACAATGAGGTTCAATTCTAGGCCAGTAGTTGTCCAGTTGTTACAGCACCATTTGTTGAAAAGACTAGCTTTCCTCCATCGAATTTTTTTTGCAGCTTCATCAGAAATAAATTGAGCGTATCTGTTTGGGTCTATTTATGGACTTTCTATTTTGTTCCTAGTTCCTCCGCCTTTCTAGAATAATTGTGTCAATACATGCAAAAAATCTTGATGAGATTTTGATAGGAATTGCATTAAATCTGTATATGAATTTGGGGAGAATTGACATCTTTATTATGTTGAGTCTTCCAATCCACGAACACAGTGTGTCTCTCTATTTAGATCTTTGATTTATTTCATCAGCTTTGTTGTAGTTTTCAGCATACACATCCAATATCTGTTCTGTTAGATTTACACCTAAGTACTTCATCTACTTTGTAGCAATTGTAAATGTTATTTTTAAAAATTTGTTTCCATATATTCATTGTTACTGTATAGAAATGTGATTGCTTTTTGTGTGTTGATCTTGTATGCTTCAAATTTGCTGAACTTATGGGCTCTTAGAGTTTCTTTTGTTTGTTTGTTTTTGTTTTTAGATTCCTTGGGATTTTCTACATGTGTCATCTGCAAATAGGGACAGTTTTATTTCTTCCTTTCCAAGCTGAATGGTTTTTATTGCTTTTACTTACTTATAATACTGGCTATAAATTCCAGGGCTGTGTTGAATAAGAGCGTGAGAGGAGATATCATTTACTTGTTTCTGATCTTAGGGGAAAAGCATTCAGTCCTTCATTATCAAGTAAGTTGTTAGCAGTAGGATTTTTGTAGATGCTCTTTATCAAGTTGATGGAGTTCCCCTTTATTCCATGTATGCTGAGAGTTGTTATAATGACAGGATGTTGGACTTTATCAAATGTTTTTTCTGCATCACTGTATGATTGTATGAGTTTTCTTCTTTAGCCTGTTGATATGATATTACATTGACTGATATTTTAAAGAACCAGGTTTACATCACAGGAATAAACCCTACTTGGCCGCATTATATAACTTTTTTTTATATATTGCTAAATTCTATTTCCTGATATTTTTTAAGGATTTTTAAATTAAATTTATCATTATCTGTGAGGTCTGTATTTTATATTTTATACTATCTTTGTCTGGTTTCTACATCAATGTAACACTAGCTTCATTAGATGAATTGAGAAGTGTTCCTTCCTTTTTGATTTTCTGGAAGATATTGTGTAGAATGGGTGTTAATTCTTTTTTCTTTAAGATTTTATTTATTTATTCATGAGAGACAGAGCGAAAGAGAGAGAAGCAGAGGGAGAAGCAGGCTCCCAAGGAGCAGGGACCCCGATGCGGGACTCGATCCCAGGACCCTGGGATCATGACCTGAGCCGAAGGCAGATGCTTAACCATCTGAGCCACCCAGGTGCCCAGGTGTTAATTCTTTAAGTATTTGGTAGAATTCTCCAGTAAAACCATCTGGCCTTGGCATTTCTTTTGCGATAATTTTCAATTGATAATTAAATTCCCCTAATAATTATAGGAGTATTCAAATGATCTATTCCATATTGGGTAAGCTGTGATAGTTTGTAGTTTTCAAGGAGTTGGTCCAATTCATCTAAATTGTCAAATTTATGTATATAAAATTATTCATAGGATTCCCTTATTGTCTTTTTGATATCCACAAAGCCTATATGATAGCCTCTGTTTCATTCCTGGTATTGGTAGTTTGTACCTTCTCTTTTTTTCTTTGTCCATCTTGCTAGAGGTTTTTCAATTTTATTAGCTTTTTCAAAGAATCAGCTTTTTTCCCATTGGTTTTCTCTATTTTTTTCAATTTTATTCATTTTTACTTTTATCTTTACTGTATCTTGTCTTCTTGCTTTAGATTTCTTTGACCCTTCTTTTTCTTGCTTTTTGCCATGGGAACTTACATTATTGATTTGAGCCTTTTCTTCTTTTCAAATGCAAGCACTTGGTGCTATAAATTTTCCTCAACACTGTTTTAGCTGTATCTCACAAATTTTGATATGTTGTGTTTTCATTTTCATTTAGTTAATGTAGTTTGTGATTTCTCTAGAGAGTGACTATTTGATCTATAGATTACTTAGAACTATATAGTTTAGTTTCCATTTTTCCATAATAGAACTATTATTCTAATTTGATTTCATTGTGTTCATAAAATATACTTTGTATGATTTCAGTTCTTTTAAATCTGTTCACGTTTGTTTTATAGCCCAAGATATAATCTATCTTGGCATATGTTCCATGAGCACTTGAACATAATATGTATCTACTGCAGTTAGGAGAGGTATTCTATAATTGTAGATTAGATATTGTTGGTTGATGGTAATGTTGAATTCTTCTATATCCTTGCTTGTTTTCTGTCTAGTTATTCTATTAACTGTTAAGAGAGGAGTGTTGAAGTCTCCAAGTATAATTGTGGACTTGTGTATTTCTTCTTCCAGTTCTATCCGTTTTTGTTCATGTATTTTGCAGTTCTGTTGTTTGATACTTACAAATTTAGGATTGTTATGTCATCTTGGTGGATTGACCCTTTTATCATTTTTGCAGTGTTGCTCTCTTTCTCCAGTAATTTTCCTCACTCTGAAACCAGCATTACCTACTATTAAATAGCCATTCCTTCCTTGTTTTGATTAGTATTTACATGGTATGTTTTCCCATCCTTTTACTTTCAACCTGCCTTTATTGTTTTATTTGAAGTGAATTTCTTTCCACAGTATATAGTTGAGTCATGTGTTTTTATGCCCTCTGCCAGTCTCTGTATTTCAATTGACGTATCTAGACCATTTATATTTAATGTAATTATAGATATGTTAAGACTGAAATCTAACATTTTGTTTTCTCTTTGTACTTTTTTCTTTCATTTCTGTTTTCTTTTTTTCATGCCTTAATGTGGATCAAACATTGATTAGAATTCAATTTTTATTTACCTATTGTTTTTAGGTATATCTCTTCTTATTGATTTTTTAGTGGTAGCTATAGGTATTACATTATATATATACATAATCTATCTTAGTCTGTTGGTATTGTCATTTTATCAGTTTGGATTAAGTGTTGAAAATTTATCTTCCTTTACATCCATTTATTCTCCCTCATTTATAATAAAACTGCCTTCAATATTTACTCTATATACAGTTAGAATCACATCAGACATTGTTATAATGTTTGTTTTTACCATCAAACATAATTTAGAAAACGGAAGAGAGGGAAGTCGTGTGTGTGTGTATTTTTTCCAAGTTGTTTCTCCCTTTCAGATATTCCAGGATTCCTTATTTTGTCATTTCCTTTTTAGAGAACTTCCTTTAGCCATTCTTCTAGAATAAGTCCGCCAGTGATGAATATCTTTGTTTCCTTCATTTGAGAATGTCTTTATTTCCCCTTCATTTCTGAAGGATATTTTCCCTGGATATGGGATTCTGGGTTGATAGTTCTTTTCTGCCAGCAGTTGAAAAATATTGTGCCACTTTCTTCTGCTTGCATTGGTTCACAATGAGAAATCAGATATCTTTCAAATTATCTTTCCTATAGAGGAAAGGTAGGCTCTCTCTCTCTCTCTTTTTCTCTCTCTCTCTACTTTTAAGACTTTGTCTTTGGCTTTCAAACATTTGGCCAAGATGTGTCTTGGTATTGAATTTCTTTGAGTTTATCTTATTGGAGTTTGCTTAGCTTGTTGAATTTGCAGGTTTATCTTTTGCCAAAGTTGGGGAGTTTTCAGGTATTATTTGTTCAAACACTTTTTTAAGTCCTACTTTCCTCTCTCCTTCTGGGATACCAGTGCCATTAATGTTAGATCTTTCATTGTAGTCCCACAGGTTTCTGGGTCTCTCTTCATTTTTTCAGTCTATGTTCTTTCTGTATTTCTTATTGGGTAATTTTTATTGTTCTGTCTTGAAGTTTACTGATTCTTCTTTATGTCCCTTCCATTTTCCTGTTGAGATTATTCATTTAGGTTTTTTTATATTGTATTTTTAAGTTCTAAAATTCCATTTGATTCTTCTTTATATCTTCTACTTCTTTGCCAAGGCTTGCTAGTTCTTTGCTTAGAATTTGTATTTTTTTCATTTGTTTCATGTATGTCTGTAGTTGCTCATTTAAATGTTTTTTATGATGGCTCCTTTGTCATATGATCCTAACATTTCTGTCATCTTGATATTGGTCTCCATTGATTATCTTTTTTCTTATAGTTTGAGATCTTCCTTGTTCTTAGTATGATAAGTCATTTTCAATTGAAATACAGAAATTTTGAGTATTATGTTATGAAACTTGGAATCATATTTAAAATTTCTATTTTCCAGCTTCCTCCAACACCACCCTGGCAGGGGAAAGGGGTTACTGCCTCAGTACTGCCACATGGAGGTAGAAGTCCAGATTCCCTATTTGGCATTTATTAATATCTGAGGAGGGAGGCTCCTTTGTCCTGCTCAATCCCCACTGATACTTCCCTTGCTGGGAGAGGTAGGGTGCCTCCTTGCTGTACCCCCTGTGGCCTCCTTACTGCTAGGTAGTGATGAAAGTTCTGACTCTCCATAGGCTTCCTCTGATACCACCTCAGTATGGAGAGGGAGTGGTTCTTTGTTACCACAAGGTGGGGGTACATGACCATGCTTCCTACGTGGTCTCTATTGTCATTGTGGATTGGGGAGGTCTTGTTACCACCCAGCATGGATGAAAGTCTTGTCTCCATATTCAGCCTTTTCTGCCATGATCTTGGCCATAGTGATGTCAGAAAAGACCTCATTATAGCCTGGCCAGGGTGGAAGTCTATGCTCTTCCCTCAGCCTTTGTTGACATGAGTGGAGATGGGGCCACAGTTTTTCTGTGGTGTTTGGCTGGAGTAAAGCAGTTATTGTCTAAAATTTTTCTGGTTCTCAGGATAGGGAGAGCAAGCTTCTGTTGGGACTTATTTTGTCTGTGCCCATTAGCATTTCCAGGTTGTTGCTTCTCAGCTCCAAACCTGGGCTATGTAAGCCAAAAAAGGGTGGGGGACTTAAAACTGTATCCCTAGCAAGTCTGCCTTCTTATTGTAATAGAAGTCTTCTTCACTACATTAAGACTCTTCTAATTGGATTGTTTGTTTTTCACTCTTGAGTTTTAAATTTTCTTTATATTCTAGATACTAGTCCTTTGTCATACATGTGTTTTGCAAATATTTTCTCCTAATGAATGGTATTAGAGGAAACCATATGAGTCTTCTTATGCTTGTTTTATGTGTAATATCCAAGGTTTTTAGTTGTACTTAGTGGGAGGAATAGGGAAAAGTTTATCTACTTCATTTCCACAGAAGCATAAGTCTCAATTATGTTATAATCTCTCATCTTGAGATTCATAAGGCTTACTTCCTCATATATTTAATAAATTCAAAATTAAATAAATGTTTAACCTGAATAAATGTCTTTAGTAAAAATCAAATGTATTGCAAAAAATGAATCTAGACACAGACCTTATGCTTTCATAAAAATTAATACAAAATGGATCACAGACCTAAATGTAAAATGTAAAACTATATAACTCCTAGAAGACAACATAGGAGTAAACTTAGATGACCTTGGGTCTGGTACAACTTTTTAGATACAGCACCAAAGGCATGATCCATGAAAGAAATTATTGATAAGCCAGACTTCATTAAAATTAAAATTTTCTGCTCTGTGAAAGACATTGTCAAAATAATGAGAAGACAAGCCATAGACTAGAAGAAAATATTTCCAAAAGATATGTCTGATAAAGGACTTTGATTCAAAATATTCTGGGTGTTATACGCAACCAATGAATCACTAAATTCTGCCCCTGAAACTAATAATACGGTATATGTTAACTAAATTGAATTTAAATAAAGAATTTAAAATATATATATACAAAGAATTCTTAAAGCACAACAATAAAAAAATAAACCTGATTAAAAAATGGGCCAAAGACCTGAACAAACAACTCACCAAAGAAGATATACAGATGGTAAATAATTATATGAAAAGTTGCTTCATGTCATATGTCATCAGGGAAATGCAAATTAAAACAACAATGAGATATAACTACACACTTATTAGAACAGCCAAAATCTGGGACACTGACAATACTAAATGCCGACAAGGATGTGGAGCAACAGGAACTCATTCATTGCTGGTGGGAATGCAAAATGGTACAGCCATTTTGCAAGACAGTTTGGTGCTTTCTTATAAAACTAAATATACTCTTACTATATGATCCAGCAATTGCACTCCTTGGTATTTACCCAAAGGAGTTGAAAACTTGTGTCCATACAAAAACATGCACATGGGTGTTTATAGCAACTTTATTTATATTTTCCCAAACTTGGAAGCAACCAAGATGTTCTTCAGTAGGTAAATGGATAAATAAACCGTGGTCCATCCGGACAATAGAATATTATTCAGCATTAAATAGAAATGAACTATCAAGCCATGAACTTAAATGCATATTACTAAATGAAAGAAGCTGATCTGAAAAGTCTACATACTCTATGATTCCAACTATATGACATTCTGGAAAAGGCAAAACTATGGAGACAGTAAAAAGATCAATGGCTGCCAGGCATTATGGAGGAAGGAGGGAGGGATGAAAAGGCAGAGCACAGAGGATTTTTAAGGTAGAGAAACTATTCTGTATGATACTCTGATGGTGGATACATGCCATTTACACATTTGTCCAAACCCAACTCCAAGAGTGAACTTTAATGTAAACTATAGACTTTGGTTGATTATGATGTATCCATGTAAGTTCATCAGTTGTAAATAATGTACTACTCTGGTGGGGGATGTAGATAATGGCAGAGGTTATGCATGTGTGGGGACAGGGGATACATGGGAAATCTCTGTACTTTTCTCTTAAATTTTACTGTAAACCTAAAACTGCACCTCCCCAAAATAGTCTTCTTAAAAATCTAATGTATTTCTTAAAAACAGATAATTAAGCAAACCTTAAGCACCAAAGGTGTTTCTTTTAGCTGATGAAAGAAACATATGAATCCTAAAGATGGTCAGTGTGTTTGACCAGTTCTTATTATTTAACAGCTTCTTCAAGACCTAGTCTTAAACTTAGATCCTGATGAGTATGCCAAACCTGGATCTCAGTGCCAAGTGTCAAGATCCCTTCTGAGGATTTGTCTCTGAACTGCCAGCTTTCTGGACTTCAGGCCAGTTTCTATTTTGAGTGAAAGCTCCAATCTAGCAAGAGTGCATTGATTGCTTTCCAACTAATCAAAGGGAAAGCATTGGTTGGCCATTCTAGCATTCTTGTTCAGCTAAAAATGATTATGTCTCTGGCTCCTAATGCAAAGATATATTCTAACTTTTTTCCCCTGTAATGAGGGTGCAGAATATCCTTCAATTTTGTTAAGTATAAAGTTAATGTATGCCTTTGAATAGTCTTTGAGAAGTTATACAATGCAGATTTTCTCCCTAAGGGAAAGAGCAGAACATCACCTGCCCATCTCTTTTTCCCCAGTCATAAAATTTGTTTGACTTAAATTTACACACAGTAAAAGTTACTTACCTGAAGTTGTCTCTCTTTGCACTTCAGGAATAGATTTCTTAAAGTACCCATGGCCCTTCCAACAGAATGGAACATTTTGAATAAAAATTAACTATTTTGGTGCATGAACTTTGTATGAGATTAGGAAATTTTTCTCTTGTAGTATCCTTCCTCCTTCTTCTTCTGTGTGTGTGTGTGTGTGTGTGTGTGTGTGTGTGTGTGATTCTTTGCTACTCTGTACTTCTTGGGAGAAGCACGATGCTTAATAAAGGAAAGTTTAAGGATGAGTGGGGAGTATGGCTGATCTCTTATATGTGATTCAGTATTACTATTGTGATGAATACCCCAAAAGAGGAAGAATTGCTAGAAAGTCCTTTTCATGCCACGGTAAAAAGAATTTCTTCTCCCCTCCCAATTGCTCATCAAGGTAATCACTTGCAATGGCCACTGGTTTGCCACAGCTGGACAGGGAAAGTTGCTCTGTGTTGCTTGTGTATTATATCCCAGGCTCTGGGCAGCTTGCTTGGCCTGAGACATTGTGTGATCGTGAGAATACAATAGTGATAGCACCTCACATTCTCACCGCATTTCTACAAAGTAGGTATCATGTGAAGAAACCACGGCTCAGAATGGACATGCCAGTTGTCTAAAGCCAAATAGCTAATAAATGTCAGAGCTGGGACTCAAATCCAGTCTCTCTGTGTGACTCGAGAACCCATCTATTTTCACCGTATCAACATTGCTGAGTTTTGGTGAATTCCACTCACTGGGACTTGCATGGTTCCATAGTTACTGAGATAGTACTGTATCAGTCGTCTACCCAGTAGTTGGTTTGAAAATGTTAATACCAGTAAGGGATGAACTCAGTTCTCCTTAGGAATTAGGAGTCAGGTGAAAAGGCTCCACCAAGGTGCCTTCCTACCTAAGCTTGAAGAGGTTCAGTAAGAACCGTGATTCCTTTCAGATGTAAGAGACACTCTGTAAATGTCAGTTCTGCTATGGGTCAGATGCAGTGCTAGCAGCTCTCAAGTACATCATATCATTTAATCATGACAGCTCTCTTATGAGGTATTAGGATGAGTATATCCCCATGTTACAGATGAAGGGATTGAGGTACAAAGAAATGAGGTAACTGGCATATCTACTATCTTGTAACCAGGTCTGACTATATAGTTTGCTCTCTAAACACCTCAGCTGGTTCCTGCCTACCTACCTACTTTGCTTCTGTCTCAGTAATATCCTCAGAGAATTTAAATTGAATATTTCAACTGGGATCTTCAAGAAATCCTTGTATGACTTTAAAAATCTTTAGGCCACGCATGCTTTCGCCCTTGCCTCACCCTGTATTATCCTCAGTTGTAACCTTGCATCACAGTAGAGCCCAGAGCAAAATCAAGTGTAAATTGGTCTAAGAGGATAATTGAGTCTTTCTCAGTCACCCGGGCTTTAGCTTTGCCTTGACCTGGGATGCTTGCTAGTCTCAATGAAAGAATAAAGTGAGTTCATTAACTCTTAGATAGGTTGAGAGTTAAAATTCTAGGTGTGGGTCTGTGCAACTGAACTAATGGTTGTCGGCTTCTTACATTAAGACATCCAGTAGCCATCTGGTGGGTGAAGGTATCTTTTCTGACATGAAGCTGGGTCAGTCTCAGTCACTGGGAAAATGTTGTCATTTGTATTCTGTATTCCTCCTGTTTCTTTGGGGTGTGCTATGTTTAATAAAGCATGCATTAGGAGATACTGAAAAAAGAGTTTTTAATCTAGTCTTTTTCTCCCAATAGGTTTAAATTGCCCCCAAAGTATGTGTTTGTGTGTGTATACGTGTGTGTTTTAGACTAAGTATCACTGAAGAAATCAACACCTCATTATGTGTAGGTTATTGCGTTTGTGGAACAAAATCTCCCTTAAGTGATATATCTACTATGTGTCATAAAAAATTAATTCACTTTATGTGTGCGTGTTTTCATTTCAGGCATCTTTAATAGGGAAATATATTCCGGTAGATTAGTTTACAGTGTTTCTAAATAATAAATCATAAACACCAATAAAAGAAAACATCTAAAATGTGCATATTTGTGAGTCGATTATATGTTGATTAACCTTATGTGCTTTTGCCATAATTCTTATGATTGTCATTTTCCCTTGCTGTCAAACAACAATTCATTTTTGGAACATAAGATGCATAATTACAAATGTTAATACAGCACCCTGCTGCATCTCATCCCCCTTTGCATTATGGCACAGATTTACTTTGGGGACACAATGGTACTTTCTCTCATTACTCATAGTAACTGTAATTAGACACTAAACTTGAGATAAATATATACTCATTATTTACCTATTTTGTTAATTAGAATTTTTCTCACACAGACTCTAGAAGAATAATGTTTATAATTCAACTAAGAACCACGAGATCCTGTTTAAAAAATAAAAATGGAAAGAAAAGAATCTGTTATGAAGAATAGAGCAATGGACTTGGGGGATTTAAGTGTAGAGTGAGTACTCAGTGGAAATCATGGAAATACTAGGCAAGCCTCGAACCATCTCATAGTCTTGTCCTTGCGGGGGATTCAGGGCTGTACTTCACACCTGACAGGGATATGGTAAAGATTAAATAGGTACTTCCTGAGAAAATCCCTAGAACACTACCTGATACCAGGTATATCACCAGTGAATGTGTACTGTTTTTAATATGACATTTGAAAATTAAAAAGAAATAGGCATTTTCTAAACATTAATCCACCAAATATCTCTTTAAATAGCAAGTTTCCATGATACAATGCCATTGATTTAATAAATATTTTTGAGTGTGAGTGCTTAGCATATACATAGCAATATGTTAAACAATGTGGCGGTGATCATAGCAGAAGTATGCTCTAGCTCTGAACTCTAGTGGAGGGAGATGAGACATATATAGGTAAAATGGTTGAGCAAGGAAATACATGATTGTCAAAATGAGTGATACCAGCAGCAAGTGATTATGAAAATTGGAAGAAGAACATCACAAGAAGCTTGCAAAAAAAAAAATTAAAAACGGGGGAGGTTGGCTGAATTCCTAAATGGTATGTGGGAAGGCATAAAGAGAGGATGGAGAGAAACATAGGTTTGGAGACTATTAAGGAAGCCCATCCAACTTAAGATTTATGTAGAGAATCAGTAAGAGGAAAATTTGAATAATCTATAGAAAGTCCAGAAAAGCAAACTTTACCCAGTAGGCAGTGGGGAGCTAATGCAGGATTGTGAATAGGTGAATAAGAATGAAATTGGTGTTTGTGGGAAATCGGTGTGGGTTGGACTGGATGTAGGGTGGCCATGTGGTATGATTGCTTATGTAGAGTAGACTGGAAGAGTTAATGGGGGAGATATTTCAAAGCCAGGACTTGGTGACTGATTCAGTACACAGGCTAAAGAAGAGGAGAAGTAAATGGTTACAAGGTTTGAGCCAGTCAGACTTTTAAAGATGTAAAGCAAACAAATAAGATTTTTTAAAAGCTAAAGTAGGAAGAGTTAGGCTTGATGTCAATGTTCGTTTGGCTTTTCTTTGGTTTTCTCTTCAGTTTGAGGTGATTGATACATAGAGGTTCAACTGGCCATTGTAGAGCATAGGTAGAACTGGGGCTTAGGTGAGAGATTGGGACCAAAGATTGTTCTAGACCCATAGAATGCTATTCCCAATCTAAACTAGTCTCAAGGGATGCCTTGGTGGTTCAGTCGGTTAAGTGGCTTGTCTTTGGCTCAGGTCATGATCCTGGGGTCCTGGGATTGAATCCCGAGTCTGGCTCCCTGCTCAGCGGGGAGCCTGCTTCTCCCTCTGCCTGCCACTCCCCCTGCTTGTGCTCTCTCACTCTCTCTGTCAAATAAATAAGTAAAATCTTAAAAAAAAATAAGCTAGTCTCAATTACACATAAGTATCTTTAGGTAATCACTTCCTCTTAAAAACATCATCTGCCCTTGACCTTTATTCTCCTCTAACAACTATTCTCTTTCCCTTCACAGCCCAGCTCCTTAAGCTCTTGAAAAGTGTTCTTATATTCATTGTCTCCCTTTCTTCCCTCCCATTTCCCCACTACAGTCTGGCTTCTTCCTCTATTACAACACTCCTCTCTGTATAGTTCCAAGATGCATTAGTGTCCTCCAGGTTGAAAAAACCGGGAAGGAGCATCTTCCTTCTCCTTTTCCAATGGGCAATTTTAATAGAGTTTTTCAGCAGTATAGTACAGAGGAAGGAAGGTAGCCATTGATACATAATAGCATTGGCATCAAATAATTTACCAACTGGCCAACCTTTAGCAAGTTACTTAATCACAATTTCCTCATCTGTACGAAGATTTCTATAACCTTTGGAGTCATATGAGTAAGTGAGATGACATGTATAAAGCCCTTTGGAAGTAGTTGTTGCTTAATAAATATTAGCCCTGTTGAATACTTCTTTTTGGAAATTTCTTCTCTTTCTCCTGGTTTTCTTCCTACTGCTTATTTTCAGTTCTTTTTCCTTAATTTGTCTCCTAACTACTGGTATACCCTAAAACAATGGTCCTCAAACTTGAGTGTGCATTAGAATTCTCTGGAGGACTTGTTAAGGAACATATTGGTGCCCTCCTCCCCACAGTTTCTGATCTAGTCAGGGCCCAAGGAGTTCTCAGGTAGTGCTGGTGCTGCTGGTCTGAGTATTGAACTTCAAGAACCGCTAACCTAAAGTTCGGTCTCAGACTCTCTTTCTCATTCTATGAACTTTTCCTGAGAGGCTTCAGGTACTGCTGATAACTCCCAGATATCTGTATCCAGAGAAGATCATACTCCTAGATTCTGGATTCAAGTGCACATTACACTTCTTCACCAAGCTGTCTCCCAGACACATCATAATCTAGCATGCCCAAGGTGATTCTAAAGTACATATGGACATATAAATCTATAAGGTTAGTCGGGAAAGGTCTGAAAAAGAAGAGCAATAAGGGAGAAATGGACCAGTTCCTTTGAAACATAATATAAAACTACAGTAATTAAAACAGTTTAATTAGAACTGGCGCATATTCATGTGCCAGATCAATGGACCATACTTAGGTCTAGAAATTGATCCAAAGACATAGTTTAGTGTTTGATTTTTAATATATAATTTTATCTTGAAATATTAAAGGTCTTTCAAAACAAGACACAAAGGAAGCCATCAAGGAGAAAATTGTTAAATTCGACTGCACCAAAGTTAAAATGTACAGCAGAACAAAAATGCATAAACAAAATCTAAAGACAAAAAACTGGGAAGAAGATTTTGCATCTGCTATGGGAGCTTGTTCCCTTTATATATAAAGAGCTCTTGAGATTGAGAATCACTAAGGAAAATACCAACAAATCATTATAAAAGAGAAAAAAGGACCTAAACAGGCAGTCGAGAGAAAAAGAAAGTTGGTCTATAAAAATAAATGAAAAGATGCTCACCAACACTCATAATTAAAGAAATATAGATTTATTTAAGCAACAACTCTTACCTTAAGATACAACTTTCACCTATCAGACTGGCAAAACTCAGAGCATTCGGTATACGTTATTTTTTGGTAAGCATGCGGAGAAACGCACTCTTACACCTTGCTATATACCTTGCTACTCAAAGTGTGATCCTTGGACCAGCAGTATCTGTATCAACCCAGAGTTTGTTAGAAATGCAGTTCCAACCCAGATCTACTAAATCAGAATCTGCATTTTAATGTCCCCAGGTGATTTGTTTGCCCATTAAAGTTTGAAAAGCATTGCTGTAATACATTGTTGGTGGAAGTGCAAATTAACATAACCTCTTTGGATTTCAGGAGACTTTATCACAAACATTCACATATTCTGTGAACCACAATTCCATTTTATCTAATAGCTATAATCATCTGTGTGTGTGAAGATTACAGAAATACTCGCTGCAGCATTATTTGTAATAGCAAAAAAAAAATAGAAACAACCTCAGTTTTCATTAATTGGATAAAGGTTAAATAAACTGAACAAGATTCACATGGTATAATACTATCCAGTTGTTAAAAATTTGTGGAAAAGTACACACAGATATGAAATTATCTCCAAGATATATTGTTAGCACAAACATCAAGTTTCTGAACATTATTCTTGTATGCTTTTTTGGTGTTCTATTTTTATAATTCCCATTTTACAGATGATGTAAGTGAGGCAGAGATGTTAAATAACCAGCCCAAGGCCATACAGGTAGCAGTAACAGATTCAGATCCAGTCTGGTTTCAGAACGTTTGCTTTTAATACTATACCATACTGCTTCCCAGGGATAAACAAGAAAATGTTAACAGTGGTTTCCCCAGGTGTGTGGAGGACTCATTTTTTATTGTTTATGCCTTTGTACTCTTTGAATGGTTTGCCTTCTGCAAGTGTTGCTTTAAAAAAAAAAAAAAGAAATACTTAAAAATCAACTTGTCCAAAATTGGATTGATTTCCCTCCCTACTCTTCTGCTGGTATTGGTGACAGGCTGAATCATTTACTGAAGTGAGAAATCTGGCAGACATTCTGGACTCCCTCCTCTTCTTTACTCCTCACATCTGTCCAATCAGACACCAGGATTTATTGGTCCTACCTCCCAGACAAGACAATTCTCAAATACACCTCTCCATTCTATCCCTGAATCAGAGATCACTTGGACTGTAACATTTATTTCCTGAGTGGTCCACCTGCCTCTTTTCTCCCTGATGCCAACGGATACATCTTTCCAAAATGTAAATCTGGTTCTGCCACTGTCGAACTTAGAATCTTGCACCAGCTCCCCAGTGCCTGTGGGAAAGCCAAACTCATTTACATGGCGACTTGGTTCTCCCATGTTCTGGCCCAGCCTGCTGCTCTAGCCTTACCTCTCACCACCCCTCCTCTCACATCCTAATCTCAGGACACCATTTTTCCCTCCCATTTCCATGATTTTCACATGCTATTCCTTCTACAGGCATACCTTTTATCTGGGTCAATCCCTACCCTTCCTTCAAGGTCAGACCTCAAGCATGGCCTCCTTTATGTAGATTTTTTTGTCTGCAGGTTAGTAGACATTATGTATTCTGTGCTGGGCAGGTCAGGATACCCTAAAGTTCTGTGGTTTCTCAGTGTTCCACAGGACATGTCTACAGTGTCAAAGCCCTCTTGCCTGAATGCTGTGCATTCATACTCCTTGTGGACTCCCAACATGGACTCCAACATGTGGACTCCCAGCATTTTTCAATGCTAGTACTTACGTAGAAAGGGAAACACAAAAATACAAAAAAATATATTTCCCTTTCTACATAGGTACTAGAATTGAATTCATTCATTCATTTATCCATTCAATTATTGAGAGCCAAGCAAGCACAATTCAAGATGCTGAGGACAAAGCAATGAACAAATTCTGTTCACTGCTAGAATTTTGAATACTTTATAATTTTCATTTTGATTCTGTCTTTTAGCTTTAGTGTTTTCAAATTAAATCTATATTTATGTATGAGTTTTGTTTCAATTTTATAAGCATTACCTTGACAAAATTTAAAATCCAATTTAAGTCAAGTCCAATTTTTAAAAAAATAACTGATTTGTTTATTCTCCATCCCAAGGGGAAGGAATGTGTACGATTGAGTGCAGGAGTGCATGCGTGCCTGAGAGAGAGTGAGCAAGCAGTTACCCACAGTGAGGAAACTGGGTAAGGAGTGGGTTGGGGAGGCATGAGTAGGGGAGTTCATGTTCCCCAGAAGGAAAATAATTTTGTTTCAATTGCTGCCTTTTTTCTTAAATTGTTGTTTGAAAACCCTCTAAAAAAAAAAACAAAATGAAAACCAAAGAAATGAAAAGCTTGAGCAACTAGAGGTTTGCAAATGTAAATACATCATATCAGGAAATTTCCCAGGAGCTCATGCAGGACATTGGGGAACCATGCGAAAGCCTTTATGGAGAGAAACTTCAGAAAGGGAGGTAGATATATGGCAGCTGCTCACCAGCTCATACCTCCTCCAAACAGGGAAGATGTGAGCAGAGATTGGCCCTCTTGGTTCTGGCACCTTCCTCACCATGAAGTAGTATGTTCCCACCTGCCCCTGGAGCCCAAGCTCTATTCAGGCAGCCCACTCGATTATGTATACAGCCACTGACAGTTGAGGAGAGGCTCCCAGCCTGCCTTGGAAGACAAGACCCCACATAAGTCAAAGCATCAGCAGCCAGTATTTTATATACTTATTTATTTATTTTTAAAGATTTTATTTTTTGAGTGAGTGAGAGAGAGAGAGAGAGAGAGATCACAAGCAGTGGGGAAGGGTAGAGGAAGAGGGAGAAGCAGGCTCCCCACTAAGCAGGGAGCCTGATGCGGGGCTCCATCCCAGGACCCTGGGATCATGACCTGAGCCGAAGGCAGACACTTAATGACTGAGCCACCCAGGCGCCCAGCAGCCAGTTTTTTTTTTTTTTTTATCAGTTGCTTTTTTTTTTTTAATGTTATTTTAGTCACCATACAATACATCATTAGTTTTTGATGTGGTGATCCACGATCCATTCTTTTCGTGTAACACCCAGTGCTCCATGCAGTATGTGCCCTCCTTAACACCCATCACCAGGCTTTTAAAGAAGCCATTTGAAAATCTGTTTTAAAATGCATGGTAGCATTCTTTAGAGTGATGGATCTCAAACTTGGGTGGGCAGCAGAATCACTTGGAGAGCTTGTTAAAATTCAGATTGCTGGGCCCTAATCCCAGAGTTTCTGATCCAGAAGGTCTGGAGCAGGGCCCCAGAATTTCATTTCTAAACAAGTTCTCACTGATGCTGATGCTGATCTATAGAAAAAAAACTTTGAGAACCACTGTTTAGGGAAAAAGCACAGGAATTTGGAAGTGAAGAACTTGGTTTCAAGCCTTGTGTGATTTATTTCACCTCTGAGCCTGAGTTTTGTCTTTCCTGCAGTGGAGTTTATAAGGTGGTTGTAAGGATTAAATGGACCGGTGTCTATGAAAGTTCTTTGAGAACTGTATACAAATATTAGCAATTAGATGGCTTCACAAATGGTACTTGCTGCCACACCCCACACCAGATTTTCCTGTGCCTTGTCCCCTTTCCATGCAATTTTGTCCCACCAAGTTTATCAGGCACTTGGGAAGAAACTATAGCCAAGAAGGCCTTGAGTAGGGTGCCTGGGTAGCTCAGTCAGTTAAGCGTCTGCCTTCAGCTCAGGTCATGATCCCAGGGTCCTGGGATCGAACCTCGCGTCGGGCTCCCTGCTCCGTAGGGAGCCTGCTTCTCCCTCTGCCTCTGCCCCCCACCCTGCCTCTCATGAATAAATAAATACAATCTTATAAAAAAGTGCCCTCAGTAGTAATTTCTTTCAACCCACTAGGCACAGCCTTGATGCTGACCCTGACTTGACCCCTTTCCTTTGCCTGGTCTCTCTTCAACTTGCTCCTTATTCTTCCAGCCCTGGCCATTTCTCACAGCAAAGAACAGCTCCAAGTATTGATATTGGGGTTAAAAAACCTGTCAGATGAAGGGGTTTGGGGGTATTTTTTGTTTTGGGGTTTTTTTTGTTTTTGGGGGGTAGTTTTTGTTTTTGGTTTTGGTTTTGGTTTTGTTTTAGTAGTAGAATAAACAGAGGAATACACTACCAAGCAGCAAAGCATTTGTTGGTGAAGCATTTTGCTAGTTGGTGGGCTCTAGGCTGATTTACCTGAGGGCAAAATCCAGATGTTTGAAATAGTTAAGTGGAATTACAAGTATAATTGGAGATTCCTAACTTAAATGTATCAGACAGTTGTATTGGACAATTGTCAGGGTAAATGATATATCCATGTAGAACGGTGTCTTTTTTCTTTGAAAACCTTTTCTCATTCAACTATAATGCATGTGTAGTGTAGAAAACTTTGAAATTTTGTAAAGGCGTAAAAAATATTAAGAAAGACCCTTAATATTCCTCACATCAGTGAGGTCATATGATACATGTCTTTCTCTGATTGACTTATTTCACGCAGCATAATACCCTCCTGTTCCATCCACATCGTTGCTAATGGCAAGATTTCATTCCTTTTGATGGCTGCATAATATTCCATTGTATATATATACCACATCTTCTTTATACATTCATCTGTCGATGGACACTCTGAAACAAATAATACATTATATGTTAAAAAAAAAGAAGATAGCAGGAAGGGAAAAATGAAGGGGGAGAAATTGGGGGGGGGAGACGAACCATGAGAGACTATGGACTCTGAGAAACAAACTGAGGGTTCTAGAGGGGAAGGAGTGGGGGGATGGGTTAGCCTGGTGATGGGTATTAAAGAGGGCACGTTCTGCGTGGAGCACTGGGTGTTATGCACAAACAATGAATCATGGAACACTACATCAAAAACTAATGATGTAATGTATGGTGATTAACATAACATAATAAAAAAAAAGAAAGAAATCTAATATTAAAAAAAAGAAAGACCCTTAATTCTGCCACATAGAGATAAATACCTACTGGGAAGAGATAGTGTATTTGTATTTAGCCTTTTAATATGTGTATGATTATACATGAGTATATAGATACATGCATATATATTTTTTGAATTGGGCTGGTACTACATACATGTTTATGTACTTTTCTTTCACTTACCATTATATTGTGAGCCTTTTCCAGGATCATTAAGGAGTCTTGAGAAACATGGTTTTTAATGGCAGACTATTATTCCTTCCTGTAGATGTATGATACTTCACTTAACTCTTCCTAAACGTTGGGCTCTTAGGATATTCCTGTTTTTAGCATTATAAATATCCCTGCAGTACATGACACTTCATGTACATAAATCAATGTGTGCATGTCTAATTGCTCTCTTAGGATAGAATCCTAGGAGTGGAAAGACTGGATCAAAGGGTAGGAACATTTTTTAAAACAGATGTAATTCACATGCTGTCAAATTCATTACTTTCAAGTGTGCCATTCAGTGGTTTTTAGTGTATTCACAAGGTTGCACAACCAGTAATGCTAATTCCAGGGGAGAAAAATGGAGTGCTTCATAAATTTGCATGTCATTCTTTGCAGGGGCCATGCTAATCTCTGTATCATTCCAATTTTAGTGTATGTTGGCTGAAGCAAGCACAGTAGGAACAATTTGATGACTCTTGCTATGGCACATTTCCCTCCAGCAAATGTTTGCCCATATCCCTTCCCACCCAGCAGTGCGTAAGAATGCCTGTGTTCCTGCAACTTTGCTGACACTTAGTTTAAAAATACGTATGGCCGATATCATTGAAAATGGCATTTTATTGTTGTGTCTCTCTGATTAGCTTTTCTTCTTCTCCCACCTGAACTCTAGCTGTTCTGTGGAGACCCATCACCTACCCTCTTTGCACACATTTACTGCGGGCAGTTATGTCCACTGTAGCAGCATCCGCTGCCTCCTCTCGGGATAATGACCACAGGTCCATAGCCTGCCCTAATCTCTTTCTAGCACTGCAGCCCAGACATTAAGCTGCTTGCTGGGCATGCCTGTCTACATAATTCGACAGCCTATGAAACAAACTCCTATCTAAAATCAAACATTTCTCCTGAAACCAGCTTCTGCTCTGACTTCCCTGTCTAGGTGAGTGATACCACTGTTCTCCCGCGGGCTTCACGGTCACGTTAACCCCATTCTCTCCTCCATATTTAATTAGTAGTCCAACCTTGTTGATTCTGTCTCTCATGTCCTCCCTCCCATCCTTCCCTTCTGCTCCATCCCCGCTGTCTTGCTCTAGTTCTACCTTTTATCCTATCTGTGGTGCTAGCCTGCTCCCTTCTCTGTGCTTTCAGTATTTATCCACATAATTCGTCCTACCAGAATAACCTTCCCAATACACAGCTTTTACCATGTTGCTCTCCTATCCTGGAACCTCCAAAACCTCTCTCTTGCCTCTTGGGTTATATTAAGTAAATGCTTTACCCTGACTCTGTGGCCAACCATATTCTTACCATCATTTTTATTTTACTTCCTGTGTGCCTTATAGAAACCGCACGTTCTTCATTCAGCATATTCCTGCTTTTCCCCCTCTTGTTTATGCAAAACCTGGCACGACTTCTCCAGTCTCCTCCAGTTTAAACTGGTCTTCAAGACTTAGAGGTGCTGTGAAGTCTTCCTTGATTAACCAGCTGTGCTTTCTCCTTTTTTAAACACTCCTTTTGTCAGCATTTCCTTCATGACATGACATTCGCATTAGGGTTTAGTGGTTACTTAGGTATTTCTATTCATCTCCTATCACATTATAAATTCTTTGAGCACAGGGATTATATCTTCTTCATTTTGGCATGTCCCATAGTACCTCTCCATGTACCTTAAATGTAGATGGAAGCTCCATCAATGCTTGAATAAAAGAATGGTGAAGACTGCCCACTTTTTTTTTTTTTTTTTTTTTTAGAACTCCTAATGACTCAGTTTCGGGAATGAATTCTGTGCTAAGAAGGTACAGATGCCAGATGACCCAAATGTCATGGCGTCTTTTTCTCTCACTCTCCACATTCAATCCATCCACAAGTCCTGTCAGCTCTACCCCTTCGAGATATCTCTAATCAAGCTTCTTTTCTCTACCCTACTGCTTCCTCCCTAGAACAAACCACCATCATCTCTTACCTACAAGAGACTCTTCAACTGGTTCCCTGGCTTCTACTCTTGTCCTACCTAAATCCATTAGTCAGGTGAGATATTTTTATAAAACTTCAATCATGGTAGTCCCCTGCTGAACAATGTCCACTGCCTCCCCACTGCAGTGAGATTTAAGTGTATGCTTCTTACCTTGGCCTTTGAAAACTCCACCATCTGGCCTTGGCGCTTTTGCAACCTCATCTCCCACCACTGTCCACCTAGCTCACTGTGGTCCAGCTCCACTGAGCATTGGCCCTTCCTCATTGTCATGTTTGCTCAAAGCAGAGTGAGTGGGTGCTCTTGGTTCTACTGGGGTATTCACTATTGTTGGCTTCATGTCCTTAGTAGTGGAGATGAGTTGAAGAGTGGCCAGAAGTAATTCTAAGGGCTTTGAGACTTGACTTTGAGGGAAACCTCTGTGGGTTCCATCATCCCCCTGAAAAGTGGTACCTCTAATACTGAGTTTGAGCAGAAGATATTTGGCTTAAGGGGAGAAGAAAGGAAATCTTGTATTATTCCCATAACCTCCTTCTCATGGGATACGACAAATATTACTAATAGAAACCAGAGCTGGGGGACAAACAACCTCCACCTTCTTTATCACTCTGCGTGTTGGTTTAGGAAATTGGGCATCACAGCAGAAGCTGACTCAGAAGATGGTGCTCTATGAACCTGTTGTCATTTTCTCTGTGTGCTCTCCAAAGTCGCCCTCAGGTCTCTGGTGGTACACTCTTAGCTTTTGTATATACAGGAAAGTGAGAAAAAGTCTCTCATTATTCAGATTCTTGACTTGCTCCCCTTGCTTCTAGAAGCTGTGAAATATGCACTGTCAACCTCCCTGCCTTTGGGATCACTGACAAGAAGCAGTCTATGATGGGTATGTCTTATTAGACTATACATAGAAAAACTAAAATATGCTCTCCAGTGCACACTGAAAGAGAATTCCAAGTAGTATGTTTCTAAAGTACTAAGCATTTTGTAGCCCCTCATATTTGCAAGGCTCTCCTGCATCATTCACAGTTTGCCTCTTTCCAACCTTCTTTCGAAAAAGAGGTGTCCCCATGTTTTAAAGATTCCAACGTGAAAATGGATACATGAAAACAGAAGGTCAAATATAAAGGCCCAAATCAGATGAGGTATCACTGTCTACTTGGAGAGCCAAAAGGCACCCCCTGACACACACCACAGCATTTGAGGGAGTCTTTCTTTCCACCACAGCATTCCCTTTCTTATTCACTACCCTGGGTTTCCTTTTAGCTAGGGATGGACCCCAGGGTGGAGGGTGGAGAGGGGGGATCCAGCAGATTTATACAAAAGAACTTGACCTGAGTATTCAGAGAAGTAAGGGGAGGTTGGAAGAGGTGGGGAAGGTGGGGAGGTAGAATGATACCAGAGCCCCTTCTACATAAAATACCCACATTTCAGGTGACCCAACTTATAACTTTCCCAGACTGACGGGAAAGCCACTGTTGTAAAAGTTGTCTTTAAAAATTATACATACATGCACACACACTTAGACACACACATACACACATACATGTACATATTCCCCCTTGGTTTGGTCTGTAATAAGAAAGGGTCTCGGGGCTCCTGGGTGGCTCAGTCAGTTAAGCATCTGCCTTCAGCTCAGGTCATGACCAAGCCCCATTTCAGGCTCCCTGCTCAGCGAGAAGCCTGCTTCTCCCTCTCCCACTCCCCCTGCTTGTGTTCCCTCTCTCGCTGTCTCTCTCTCTGTCAAATAAATAAAGAAAAATCTTTAAAAAAAAAAGAAAAGAAAAAGAAAGGGTCTCTGGATCACCAGGCTGCAAGGCCTCCCACTAACAGTGGGGTGTGAGTGGGCCTTCGTAGGTCTGTATCCCTCCATGGTGATCAAGCAACTTTTCCCCTATTTTGTCAGATAAACAAGCCGTGCATTGTTCTGTCCACCAGTCTGTGTGCAGGCTTCCCTTCCTGCTGAGCTGGCCAGGATGAGCTTGGACTCCTTCATATGGGGCAGGTGGAATGTGCTGTTCAGGGGGAGGCTGGAAGAACCACAGAAAGTAAACAGAGCTAATCAAGGACACTTTTGTGCTTCTCCTTATCTAAACACTTTTCAGAAGAGGAAAGAGCCTGCAGTAGGTTATGGCCCAGACCTCGGATTAAGCACAATCCCCAGCAACACAGGCCATATTTTCCTTCTTGCCCTGGGTTGGGGCCGAGCCATGGTTCTCTTTCTCTGTTTGCCTCTAAGTATTGCTTGACAGGTCTGCTGGGAGCCAGGGTCGGAGACAGGTAGTGCTGTCAGAAGATACTGGGGTGACAGCCCACCAGGGCACTCGTTCCAGAATTTTTCTCCCTCCCTCTCCTCATCTCTCACAAGTGTTTTACCAGAGGACTCTTCTGGGAGCTAGCTTCTGGCTTATCTGCCACTTTCACCTGCATGTGCCCATCCTCCTCTTGCACCCATGCCAAGTTCTTATTTTCTGAGTGCTTGGAAAAGAAGCAGTCATCTTGGGACGCCTGGGTGGCTCAGTCGGTTAAGCGTCTGCCTTCGGCTCAGGTCATGATCCCAGGGTCCTGGGATCGAGCCCCGCATTGGGCTCCCTGCTCCGCGGGAAGCCTGCTTCTCCCCCTGCCACTCCCCCTGCTTGTGCTCGTGTCCCTCTCTCTCTGACAAATAAATAAATAAAATCTTTAAAAAAGAGAAGCACTCATCTTTACCTTCCCCCAAACATAGGAGGTTATACTTGGTCACCTAATCTGGAACTCAGCAGTGCTAAGGGAGAGGATACCCCTTTTACCCCCACCCCTCCCCCAGCCTCTTTCCCAACTCCCAGATTGGCCAAACTGCTTGTGTTCCTCTTTTATCTTCCTTTGCCTATGGATTTTTCAAGTATATGCTGTCTGTGCCCACCTGCCCATCCTATCACCTCATCTGGTGACTCCCCAACTCATCTGCCCACCCCGCCTCCCCTACCTCAGCAAGTCCCAGGAGCATGCTTGCACCTCTCGTCATAATTTCCTCAACCTCACCTGGCTACTGAGAGGGCCAGACTACTGTCAAACTCTTTGTTCTTTATTTTGTTAGGAAGTGGGGATCAGCAGGCCTCATCAGGGAAGCACTGTTAGGCTCTAGGTTGCTGAGTGGAAGGAGGAAGGCACTTGGTGACCAGAAGATTAGGGAAGGCTGGGCATCGAGGCCTGAGTAAGGACAGGAGAAGAGACTGTGTATCCTGCTGCTTTTTCGGACCAGGGGTTATCCTTCAGTGTGCCATTAATGGTACTGTATTGTGTATTGTCAAAGAATGGTGATCACGCCAGCAGCATCCGCATTACTGCAGAGCTTGTGAGAAAGTCAAATCTGGAGCCCACTCTAGACCTACTGACTCAGAATCCACATTTTAACAAGATGCTCAGGCTATTAGTATGCCCACTAAAGTTTGAGAAGCTCTGAGTACTTGAGTACTAGGTTTGGCTTTTGAACATTCATTCATTCATTCATTCATTCATTTATTTATTAGGTTTTGTATTCAATTCCAGTATAGATACGGTGTTATATTAGTTACAGGTGGACAATATAGCCATTCAGCACTTCCATACAATCGCCGGGGCCCGTCCCAACAAGTGCCCTCCTGAATCCCCGTCTCCTATTTCACCCATGCCCCCAGCCCTCTCCTCTCTGGGAACCATCGGTTTTGAACCTTCTTTTAACTAGTCCTTTCTCTTTCATCTTCATTTGGCTCGCAAAAGTTATTTTTCTTGCTAATAACAGTACTTTGCCCATGACTATTTGGGGTAGAAGATAATATTAACAGCAGGCCCCATTTATTGAAGGCCGGCAGGTGAGAAAAATGGAAGGTCTGTGACATGCCCAAGGCCAAACAAGGAGTGAGTGGTAAAGCTGAGACTCCAAGCCAGATTGATATGCCCATAAAATCCCCAGCCTTCCTCTATACGGCACCAACTACCAAGGGAGGGCCTATAGGGCTTCTTTGGATGGCACCTGCCTTTTGGAGAATAGACAAAAGTCAACCCAGACTTCCCTGGGCGGTACAGAAGGAAGAGAGGGAAAGAGGCCTCCGGGCATGATTTCCGCAGAGAGGAATGGTCTGGGCATCCTTCTTGTCCTGAGGGGGCTCGCATAAGCCCTCTTGGGCCAGAAATTGCTGGACTTAGGACCAGAGGCCAAGGGAAACTGGAATGGGGATGAGGAGTATTACAAAGGGAAACCCCCGACTCTAAATCCCAGAGAGAAATTAAACTCTGATGCCTGACTTGGGGCTTGGGATATGCAACAAATTCACGTGGGGTTGCTCTGGTTTCTGGCTGTCGCACAGGTCAGTGAGGACATCATCTGAAGCCCCAGCCTGGGGCCCAGGACTATGACGTCAGAGCATGCTATAGCTGGAAGGGTTGTTTGTTTCAATGGAGTCCAATGTTTTATTTTGCCGAGAGGAAACGGAAGCTCAGAGAGGGGGAGTAAGTTGCCAGAGGTCAGAACAAATTCATGGCAGAGCCAGGGATGCTGACTCCAAGCGCCACTATTCTGGAGTTGGGGTCTCTGCTGCGAAATGAGGTTTTCCTTGGATCAGCTCAGGTGCCCACAGGAAGTGCAGATCCTGTAAAATACGACCCAGACTGGTTTGTAAGTCTTTCTGTCTCAGAAGGACCTTCCCCTTGGAAAATCTCTAGGTCACTTGCCCCCAGCTATGTAAAATAAGCCGTAGTCCTTCCTACTTGCTCTTCTGGACCTGGAGGCTGCTAGGCTTGGCTGATCTGGGCTTCCCTTTTCTGGGGCCCAGCGGACCTACGGAGATGGCTGGGTGGGGTCAGCTCAGTTCAGGAAGCACAGGAATTCTTTTAAGTGTGTGTGTCTGGGGTATTTTTCTCTCTCACTTACGTGTATTTTTAAAAATTCTTTTTAGACACTCGCTTTATCTTTCCCAAACATCATTTCCTTGCTCCTTTCCTGAGTTCTAGCAGTGGCTGGGGGCCCAGCTTCCTTATTGGCCCCTGAGCTGTGGAAGGGGGTGGGCCAGGGCCCAGAGGAGGCTGGAGTAGGGAACAGGGGGGCTGTTTATGCTGCTGGAACTGCCTTTCATCCTTCCCTTTGCCACCAGGGTGCTGGCTGGTTTCTGGAGCTGCGTCTTCACTCCCATCCCGCTCTCTGACACTGGCTTTCAGTCCCTATGGCTGTGGCCACATCTAGGTCCACCGGCTGATGGCCATACCTTGCCTTCAGTGCTACTCCTCTCTGTTCTCGGAACTGAGACCTGACTGTGCCTGAGCCCCTTGGATCACACTCAGGAGCTGGGGCTGATGGCGCCTCATCTCAGGAGGTCTTAACAGGAAGGCAGATGGGTCCCAGCTAAGGGAAGATCCAGCCTGCAGAAAGGAACCCCGGGGCCTGGCTGGAGGGATTGTTGGGCCCCTGAGCTGGCCGGATACCCAGCTTTCTCCTGAGCCATCTCCCCACCAGGGGCAACTTCCATGGTAGGTACTGCTGGTAGCCATGGCTGCTGCCTCTCTCCCACCCCCTTCTGCTTTCTTTCTTCAATATCCCTTTCTTTCTGCTTCCTAAGAAAGGAACTTTGGGATAATGAATGGTTGAGTATGTGCTAATGACAGTACCTGAGCCAGCCTTGGAAGAAAGGGCAGGCCCCTGGCACCATTCCTTCCATGGTGAGGGCCTGGGCCTGCATGATTGGTGGTTGGCATTTTCTTTCCTCTCTGCTTATTTCTCTTCATCCCTCTTCCCCACTGCATAAAGAGGGTATGGTTTAAACTCTAGGACCACCGGGACTTTCCTTTTCTGACTGCTTCTTGTGGAAATAGCTAGGAGAAGCTACAGATACACCAGCTCATTGAGACAGGTCCCTCTTTGGGGAGGAGGGGTCCTGTGGTATCCTAGAAAGGACTGGAGGTTCTGAGCCTCACCCTCATGGCAAAGCAACTTCAGCTTTCTGTGTCTCTGTTTCCTCATCTGTAAAGTGGGGATAATAATAGCTCTTACCAATAAGGTTGGAGTGAGGACAGAATCAACTAATGGATACAAAGTGCTTAGTGCTTGGCACATCTTAAGTATTCAATAAGTGGTCCCTGTTTTTTTTTTTTTTTTTGAGTTCATGGTATGTCAGGCACTATGACAAGTGATTTCAACACATGATTGCATTTAATCCAGGCTATAACTCATGAGTAAGGGATAGTTATCTTCCTCATTTTACAGATAAAGAATCTACAACTCAGGGAAGTGACTTGCCCAAGGTCACACAGCTAGGAGTGGAATGTAAGTATGGACTGTCTCCAAGTCTAGGGATGTTTAGGAATAATACTAGACCAAGTATCAGACCCTATAGATAGTTTCCTCTCCTTTCCAAACTAGAGCTAAAAGGCCCCAGCTCTAGCTGCAGTTCCTCTGCTAGGATTTTTCTTCCCCCAGTTTGTGGTTTTCTCCCCATGGTCCCAAAGACTCTACTGCCCTGCTTCTGTCTCCTTTGGGATTGTTTCCTACTCCTGGAGAAACCCTAGCAAGTAGGGGCCTTTGTAAGCTACGTTTCAAAGTGTGACAAGGGAGTGGTGTAGCAGAACCTTGACAGTGGGTAGACAAACCCCGTGGGAGTACTCTTGAACCATCGAGAAGGACAAGTCTGAGCTGATAATCCTTGTTATAGACTATGTACTATTTACTGACCACTTGTTATGCATCAGGCTGTACCTCAGATGCTTTGAGAATATTATCCTTAATCCTCACAATAACCCAGCCAGGTAAGGATTATTTTTCCCTTTTTCAGATAAGAAAATCAAAGCTCAGATGGGTTAAGGTAACTTCTATAGAATCACGCATCCAAAGTGGTAGAGTTAGGATATGAACCAAGATCCATCTACTCGTGTCTGTCTCCTTGCTTACTGGCCCAATACAGTTGGTGGGATGAAATGATGATAAGCAATATAAAAACATCATATTATTATGGGCCAAATTGTGAGGACTCGATTACTAAGGACAAGCACCCGGGAAGACATGGTACTTGAGCAGTACCTTGAAGAACAGGTAGGATTCAGATTGACAAAATGAGAGCGGGATTCCAGGCAAAGGGGACAGTTAGAGTAATAACTAAAATTGGTCGAGGGATTACCAGACTTTGTTCTAAGCAGCTGACATGCATTGTCTCATTTGTTCTTTACAACCGCACGAATTAGGTATTTTATCCCCATTTTACTACAATGGAAACTGGAGCTCTGAGAAGTAAAGTCACCTGGGTAACGGAACAGAGCTCCTAAGTGGTAGAGCTGGAATTCAAACCAGGGTGCTCCATCTCCAGAGCCTGTGCTAGATTCTGTTGGAAAACCAACAGCAAAGGCACGAATTTGGTTGCAGGACATGATTGGAGCACAGCCATGGGAGATTGGACTGGGTGGGTAAAGCTATCTTACAGACGGCTTTGACAGTCAGATCCAGTTTATATTTGATGCAGAACAGGGTAAGAAATAGGGAGACAGCCAAGATTCTTGAATAGGCCAGTGCTGCAATTCAGTGGGTGTTTGACACGATATGATCTAAAAGCAATGACTGGATGGCACCTGGGTGGTTCAGTCGTTAAGCGTCTGCCTGTAGCTCAGGTCATGATCCCAGGGTCCCGGGATCGAGCCCCGTGTCGGGCTCCCTGCTCAGCGGGAAGCCTGCCTCCCCCTTCCCTCTGTCCCCCACCCCCGACTCATGCTCTCTCTCTCTCTCTCCCTCTCAAATAAATCAATAAAATCTTTAAAAAAAATAAAAGCAATGACCAGAGGTGGAATAAGGGGAGACTGGCTGGCAGACTGACACAGTATTTCAGATATAAAGTATTAAGGGCCTGGACTAGAACAGAAGGGGCTGGGCGCCTGGGTGGCTCAGTTGGTTGAGCGACTGCCTTAGGCTCAGGTCATGATCCTGGAGACCCCGGATCGAGTCCCACATTGGGTCCCTGCTCGACAGGGAGTCTGCTTCTCCCTCTGACCCTCTTCCCTCTCGTGTTCTCTATCTCTCATTCTCTCTCTCTCAAATAAATAAATAAAATATTTAAAAAAAAAGAACAGAAGGTGTTGGTGGCAGTTTCTGTGGAGAAATGTGATTATGTGCAATAGTCTCGATGAAAATGAGGAGAGGGAGAGAGAGAAGCCAGAAAGATATAAAAGAAGACTCAGTAGAACTCAGTGAGGGATTGGAGGGTTGGGGAGAAAGTGGTATCAAGGCTGACCACCCACATGTTAAACCCTGGACTCAGAAGAACTTCAGAAATCCTGGATATGGAAGAAGGGCCCAAAATAAGAGAGGTACCCTGTTCTCCACTGTATTCTCCCTCAGTGCCTGAAGCATAGTACATAGTAGACACACATGGCTCATGGTATGTAGCAGTACATAGTACTTCCGTGAGCTGCTTTATACATAGTTGTTAATGGGTGAGTACCACCTAAGAGTAGCTGGAAGGATTTCTAGCATCATGGCTTTGTGCACGAGACTCTGGAAGAGAGCCCCCACCTCCTCCCCCACCAAGGTCTTCTTGTGCTTCAAGCCTCCCTGCTGGGTACTCTGAAACCCATAATAGAGCACTATAGTTAAAAGTGGGGGCCTCACTTGGCTTTTCTCCCCATAAATCCTAGCCAGGGCTGCTGACCTCTGGCTCTGGTTCCTGACCTTTGACAAGCAGCTTCCCTTGCCCTTCCTTTCACACCTCCTTGTCTGTGTCTGGCCTGTTACCACTCAACCCATGTTTTCCCCAGCAGGGCCATTCTCCTCAGGACTATCTTTTTAGGCCTTGGACCTCTAGAGCCGTGCACTTCTGGGATTTTCTGTGTTTCCGCTGGGGTGAGGGGCATTCCCAGCTAGGATGGAATCCAGCTCAAGTCTATTCATTACTGCTCCTGGGAGGTAGAGGGCTGATTTAACACACTAGATAACAAGCTTGTTCAAAACAGAGCCCCTTATCCTAGTCAACTCTGTACCCTCAGTGTCTAGTATGGAGCTTGTCACAGTAAATAACTGCAAAAATTAGTAAAGAAGCCATCCTGTCTCTCTCTCACATCTCCTTATTTATCATCCTTTTCTCTTACTCTGTCTCTCATCTCTCTCTCTCTGTCACCCATTCCCCTTTACTATGTATTTCTCTATAACATCTCTCAGTTTTCTCCCTTTCTGTCATCTGTTTTTCTTGGTATCCTCTCTCAGGTTTTTTTTTTTTTTTAAGATTTTTATTTATTTATTTGCGAGAGAGAGAGCTCGAGCATAAGCAGGCAGAGGGGCAGAGGGAGAGGGAGAAGCAGACTCCCTGCTGAGCAGGGAGCCCGACGCGGGGCTCGATCCCAGGACCCTGGGACCATGACCTGAGCCGAAGGCAGACACTTCACCGACTGAGCCAGCCAGGCGCCCCGATCCTCTCTTACTCTTATCTCTATCATCCACCTGGTCCTTCTGACATCTGTCTTTTTCTTGCTTACTTGCTTTCTGCCCCTCCCTCCCCTACCTCATCAGTCTTCTCCTAATCTTCTGGTGCAACCCATGTCCCACGTGTGCTCTGCCCTTCCCCATGTCATTCTTCCCCACTTGCAAGGGCGGCATCTCTTCACAGGGAATATACCAGAGGGTAGGAATGGGTCTTGCCTAAGCCAGTCAGGGCAAAAGTAAGGCAGCGGCCTCCAGCCTCAGACCTCAGACCCTGTGGTTGCATCCAGGGCCTTGGCCTCAAACCTGTTTCCCTTTAGGTACCATGCTGAGCAGCCAGTCTCCTCCGTCAGCTTTGCCCTGCACCCTTCACCGCTTTGTGCTGTGTTCCCTGGCAGGAGTTGGGGCTCCTTGCCCTCCTCTTTGCCTACAAACACGGGCATCTCACCTCTGTACCCATCTTAGCCTTCACTCTCTCAGGGCCTTCACCAGGCTTTATTTGTATTCGCTCTCTTGCTCTCACTCATCTGTAAGCTCTCAAGGGCAGAGACGGTATTTGACTCATGTCTGTATCCCCAGAGCTGTGCACGGACAGTACATACAACAAATGCTTATCAAATGAACAAGTGAAAACTGGAGGATTCACAGCCTCGTGTTGACTTGTTTGAACTTCCCAATCACTTGCCTCTTTTTTCATAGAGAAAAAGTGGGAAGACTGACCAGATTGATTTTTTTTTTCCTCAAAGAAAACTTAGGGTAGCTCACTATTTACTGGGCAGCCGTACTCATTTCTTCCACAGATACTTACTGAGCATCTACTATGGTGTCTGGCACTGCTTGGGATACACCCGCGAGCAAAACCGCCCCGCGGAGCCAACATTCCATGTAGCCACACCTCACCCTCAGGATGAAGGAGATTTGAGTGCTGGGAGCTGAGGAGGGCCACTAAGATTCCTATATCAGCTCCTTGCAAGATGTTCTCCTTCATTTAAGGGAAAGAGCGGGTGGGGGGTGGAAGCTGCATGGGAAGTGATTTCAGCCCTGGTTCCCTAAGCTGACTTCCTGTCCCTTTCTTGCTGTAGGAGAAACGCCCCTGTCAGTAGGCCGCACTCATGGCATGTGGCCAAGCTGCTGGAGGGATGCCCTGAAGCGGCCACCACCATGCATTTCCCTTCTGAAGCCTTCAGCTTGTCCTGGCATTCCGGCTGCAACACGAGGTGAGTCTAGAACACCCCCCCTCAAGGTGGGCGGGAGGGTGGGCAACCTGGCCATGTCCCCTCTTCTGCTCTAGTCCCCATCAGATGTTGCAGAGCCCAGAGCACTGTAATGGAAAACGGAGTGGGAATCCATAGTCCCTGGGTTCTAGTCCTCGGCTACTTACTGCCAATTCTCTCTGACTTTGGGACAGTCCCTTCCCTTCTAGAAAATGTTTCCTTGAAATACTTACCTCACGTGGCTTGCAAGACACCACACTCTCCTGCTTCTCATCCTACTTCAGCGGCTGCTCCTTTGCCCTCCTTTCCCCTGGCTCTCCCCCATCCCCCCACCCCACCCTGCCCGGTCTCTTAATGCAGGAGGGCACGGGGGCTCAGTTCTGGTCCTCTTCCCTAGCTACAGTGACTCACTGGTGATCTCATCCAGAGTTCATCAGCTCTGTCACAGAGCCAAAGCCTTCAGACTGGGCACCTCCCTGAATAACAGGGTCTACTTGCCATGAGGATCTCTCAGTTCAGTGGGGCCTGGTATTGCCGGTTGTCAAAACAGCTGCCCAGAAGAGGCAGAGAACTTTTTCTGTGAAAACTCAGAGCGAGCAAAGCTGACCTTTCCCTTCCACACCAAGATCTTCCCTCTCAGGAGGAATTTCTGTTGATGAGGCTCAGGGAAGCCACGTGCTGAGTCTGCCCCCAGTCAATGACTTTATTTGGCTTCAGAAGACCGGGGCTCCGAGCACAGGCGGAGGCAGTTTTGTTCTGAAAGAATACACTGAAACATATTCTGAGCTTGGCTCCTGTTTGAGTGGGGGTGTGGTTGTTTGCAGCAGGAAGGGTGGCAGGGTGGGTGGCAGGATCCCTTGCCAACAAGGGACTGATGGATTCTTAGCCCAGAGGTCAAGTGAGCAGAGTGGCTAAGGGGCGAGCAGGGAGCGAGGATTAAGGAAGGCTGATCTGAGGGTCTTGTGGGCCCCTGCCCCCGCTCATTTCTGGCTTTCTGAACTGTGGCCTTTCTGAGAACAGTCTGCGACCTCTGGGGTTCTAGTCATCGGGAGTTACTGGCATGACTTGGCTCACTTTGGCTTTGTTTGTGGGAAATGGTACTTAAAATTCAAGATTGTGTCTGATCACGGTCCCTTCCTTGGTCTCCCTGGTTTGGCTTTGCTGTGGGGGGATGAGGGAGGGAAGGGTGGGCAGCAACTCTAATGTCAACAGTAGCAGTACAGAGGGTGCTGATAACAAATAGCAATTAAAACAAAAAGCAAACGAGCAGCAGCTAACGTGTATTGAACCTTTTCTAGGTGCCTGGACTGTGACAAGAGCTTCACGTTTATTAACTGATTTCACCCACAAAGCAACCCTCTGATACAGATATTATTATTAGTCCCATTTTTTAAAAGATTTTATTTATTTGAGAGCGAGAGACAGAGACAAAGAGGCAGAGCAAGAGCCGAGGGAGAGGGAGAAGCTGACTCCCCACTGAGCAGGGAACCCAATGCAGGGCTCGATCCCAGGACCCTGAGATCATGCCCGAGCCAAAGGCAGACGCTTAACCGACTGAGCCACCCAGATGCCCCTTATTAGTCCCATTTAACAAATAGTATAGCAGAAGAGCTAAGACACTGGGCTCATAGAGGCTTGGGTTCAAATTCTAGCTCTGCTTCTTTAGCACCTTCATGAGCTGGTCAGTTTACCTCACTAAGCTTGTTTTTTGGCTGTAAGGTGGCGAGAATAATCTCTCCCCTTCACTTTGAAATGAGACATCATAAAGTGCTGGCACATTGTTGGCCCTTGGTAAATGGTCAGGCTTACTAGTATCAAGAAGAAAACGGGGCGTTGCCGAAATTCCGGCCCTGTCTGGGTCACAAGCTACAGCTGGGTGATCTTGAGAAAAATCACCTCCTCAGAATCACTTCCTTTTGCAGGGCTTGCTTTACTCCAGCCATTCTCAAAAGTGTAGTCGCTGGACCAGCAAAGAGTACCAGCATCACCTGGGAACTTGTTAGAAGGACAAATTCTCAGGGTGCACCCAGACGTAGCACTCGGGGGATGGGACCCAGGGATGTGTGTTTGGACGAGCCCTCCCTGTGCTCCCTGATGCACATTCAAACTCAGCAGCCCGCCGATTTACAAAATGGGCGGGCTGAAATTGAATCAACCCCTTAGAGACCCTCTCTGATACTAATATTCTATGATTGTCTCTCCTGGCCGAGAGCCACATGCTGACTCCCTAAGGACGGTGACAGGCCAGAAGCCATTCTAGACTCACTGGCGGCAGGGAAACAGCATAAGCCCCAGTGGAGTTCTTACACTTTTAGTCTCTGGGATCTTGCCCTCTCCTGCTCCCGTACGTTGTCTTGTGTCCCATTTTACCACATCTCTGTGGCGCCCCCGTGTCCATATCTTTCGCTGTTTCCCTTGCTTCCTTTGTGGCCTTATCGCCTTCTTATTTGCGGCATGGGTGTTCTGCCTTCTCTGGGTTGTTCTGCCTTCTCCCGTGGCAGGGCTGGCCAAGGTGGGAAGGGGATCGGGTCATTTGGCTGACTAACCAGTGTGCCCTGTGTCTTGCAGTGACGTGTGTGTGCAGTGGTGCCCACTTTCCCGCCACTGCAGCACTGAGAAAAGCAGCTCCATTGGCAGCATGGAGAGCCTGGAGCAACCAGGCCAAGCTACCTATGAGGGCCACCTCTTGCCCATTGATCAGAACATGTACCCAAACCAGCGTGACTCAGCCTATAGCTCCTTCTCAGCCAGCTCAAACGCCTCTGACTGCGCCCTTTCCCTCAGGCCAGAGGAGCCGGGCTCAGCAGACTGCCTCACGCAAGGCCCGGGGCCAACTAAAGCCCCTGATGGCCAGCCCAGTGTGACCGAGACCTCAGGAGGTAGCCGGCGCACCGACGGGGGCCACCTGACTCCCAGCTCCCAGATGTCATCCCGCCTGCAGGAGGCCCACCCCTCAGGGCCTGCCAAGGCTGCCGGAGGTCCACCACAGCCTCCAGTGAGGCGAGATAGTCTCCAGGCCTCCAGAGCCCAGCTCCTCAACGGAGAGCAGCGCAGGGCTTCTGAGCCTGGGCACTCGTCGCAGCAGAAGGAGAAAGTGAGCTTAGACACCGTGCTATCCCCAAGGAACCCTAACAGGTTCTGCTGCCTCAGCGGGCAAGACCAAGTGACAAACGAGGGCCATCAGAACTGTGAGCTCAGCCAAGCTCCTGAACCCAGCCAGCAGGACTCTGAGCGTCTACTGATGGAGGCCTCAGCCAAAGCGGTCGGATTCCCAAAAGTGTATGACAAAGCTTCCAGCAGAGATTCCAGCCCCCTCAACAAGGCTTCAGCCGAGCTAGCTAAGGCTTCTTCTTTTGGCAGCTCTTCACACGTCACAGGACCCACAGGGCACCGCCACAGTGCCCCGGAACAGCTGCTGGCGTCCCACTTACAGCATGTACACCTTGATACCAGGGGCAGCAAGGGCATGGAGCTCCCAGCCGGGCAGGCTGGCCATGAGTGGATTCTGTCACCTTTGCATGGCAACCATGCAGGGAAGAAAAGTCCATGTGCCCCTACAGGAGGAGCCCAGGACCAGCACAGCAAAGACGGAAAGGCCAGGCAGGTGGATGATAGGCCCTTGGGTTCAGGGCATCCGAGCCCAAGCAGTTCCCCACACACAGAGGCTGACGGACACCCTCCGGAAAAAGGCTTCCAGGACCCGAGCAGAGCGTGCCGAGCAGGCAGTGAACTAGCCAGCCAGCAGCCCTCCTGTGCCTCTGGATCCCTTGTTCCGCAAGCCAGGGATTGTTCTTCAACCACTAAAGGAGCTGGTAGCACAGGGGCCTCTGAAGAAGGGGACAGCGAACCCAAGGAATGTGGCCGGGGGGGTGGTAGGCGGAACGGAGGGCCCCGGGGCCGCTCAGTCCAAAACCGGCGGAAGAGTGAGCGTTTTGCTACCAATCTGCGTAATGAAATCCAGAGGAGGAAGGCCCAGCTCCAAAAAAGCAAGAATCCCTTGCCGCAGCTGTGTGACACTAAGGAGCCAGTGCAGGAGACCGAGGAGCCCCTAGAAAGTACTCCACCTCCTGCCTCCAGCTCATCTCTTCTGTCCTCATGTAAAAAACCACCTGGCCCCAGAGACAAGCTCTTCAACAGGAGCATGATCCTCAGGGCTCGGTCTTCAGAGTGCCTCAGCCAAGCCCCGGAGAGCCGTGAATCTAGGATGGGTTTGGAGGGACAAATAAGCCCCGGCCGGAGGCCTGGCCAGCCCTCCGTGAGCCTGAACACCTGGTGGAAAGCATCGGACCCCTCCTCCTCAGACTCTGAGAAGACAAGTGTTCACCGTGGAGTCCGTGGAGGTCACTGGAGGTGGTCTCCAGAGCACAACCTGCAGCCACACGTGACACTAGCCGTGGAAGGCCCTCCTAACCCAGGTGACAGCAAGGAATTGAAGGCTTCTGCTGCCCAAGCTGGGGAGGAAGCCATCCTCTTGCCCTTTGCCGACAGAAGAAAGTTCTTTGAAGAGAGTAGCAAATCCTTATCTACATCTCATTTGCCAGGTTTAACCACTCATAGCAATAAGACTTTTACCCAGAGACCAAAACCTATAGACCCAAACTTCCAGCCGATGAGCTCCAGCTATAGGGAATTGAGGCGCCATCCGATGGACCAGTCCTACCATTCCACAGACCAGCCATATCGTGCCCCAGACCAATCCTATCATTCTCTGTCACCCCTTCAGCCAGAAACCCCCACCTACTCAGAATGTTTTGCAAGCAAAGGTCTAGAACAATCCATGTGCTGCAAGCCACTGCGCTGCGGTGATTTTGATTACCGCAGGACCTGCTCTTACTCCTGCAGCATCCAGGGAGCCGTAGTCCATGACGCTTGCATTTATTGTTCTGGGGAACTCTGCCCTGCTCTGCGAAAGAGAAACATGATGCCAAACTGCTACAACTGTCGATGCCACCACCACCCATGTGTCCGGTGTTCAGCTTGCTGTCATAATCCCCCGCACAGTGGCCCCGAGGATGGTAGCCTGGCGCCCGGCAACACCTGGAAGCCCAGGAAGCCGACAGTGCAGGTGAGGCCTTGGTTCTTGGATGGGTTTGCTTCGTTATTCTCCCGGTGAGGATAAAGCGAGGGAGATCCCTGGAAAATATCACAATTCCAATCCCTTGAAACTGTACAGACCCTGGCTTCACCAAACGCTATTTTCATAACCCTGGGCAAGACGCTCGGCCACCACAGTTGCAGTTAACCCAACTTGAGAGTTAGGTGAAAATAGCATTTTCTTCACAAAACGGACAGAACCAGGATTTGTATCCTGACTGTAAAACGGGTATCTGAGTGACCTTGAGCAAGTCGTGCAACCACCAGAACTTGCAATCGCATGATTTTGAAAGGGCAAAAGAGAGAATTTTTGCCTCATAAAATGGCCAGTGCTGAGAAAAGTCTTATGACCTCATCTCTAAAGACGGGGGGAAATAATGGCTGCCTCATAGATCCAGTTGTAAGGATCAAAACAGGCCCAGTGCCTGACAGAAAATAGCACTTATTCCCTTCCATTTCCTGCTTACAAACTACTTGGAGCGGCAAACTTTGCAGATGTCCCCCGGGGTTCTGCTTTTAGAGATTTGACCTGTCTGGGTTTCTAAAGAACAAATCCTTATGCCCTTCTCCAGCCTATCTTTGTCAGAGACCCAGGGCTAGACTAGCCATTGCTATACCCTGGTTATGGCCTACCACCCCAACACAGGCCACCACCATCCCCCAGGGTACTTCTGACAGGATCTCCTATGTCCTTCCTGATCCCTGCCACATTCCTGCCCCATGGCTTCCCTAGCACCACCTTTTGGCTGGCGCACTCAGATCAGAAGTGAATTCCTGTGTCGAAATGTTATTGCCTAGGCAGACACTTCTGAATGACTCAGTGTATGAAATTTCTCAATACACATTCTTTGAAAAAAAGGAACCTTAGGGGTGAAAGAAGCCTTACCCTAAAGAGTATATACTATTCCTTTTATGTAACATTCTAGAACAGCTCTTCAGTGGGAAACAAGTTCAAAACAGTGGTTGCCTACAGAAGGTGCCACAGAGATTGAGGGGAAAAAGCATGAGGGAACATTGTCAGATGCTGATAATGTTCTGTATCTCGGTAAGCGTTTGAGTTACCCAGGTGTATGCATTCATGAAACCTCAACAAATGTACACTGAATATTTTTGCATTTCACTGGAGGTAAATTTTGCCTAAAAACATTAGAAACAAATATCAAACTTTATTTAATGATACATATGCTGACATTTTTGAGCTATATTGATGTACACAACTTATGGTTTTCAGCATACAAATGTGGCACCTATTTTGTTATTTATCCTTAGGATTTCATGTTTTTGATGCTATTGTAAATAGTATTGTTTCCTTAATATCAAGCTCAAATTCATTTTAATACTATATGGAAATAATGTAATTCTGTGTGTTGGCCTTGTATCCTGCAACCTTGTGGAACTCACTTATAAGTTCTGGTAGCTTTGTGGTAGATTTTAAAAAATTTTTCTACATAGACAATCATGTCATCTGCAAATGAAATTGGTTTTTACCTTCCTTTCCACTGTGTATGCCTTTTTTAGGGGAGGGGGGCCTTACTGCGCCATCTAGGACCTCCGATACAATGTTTCATAGAAGTGGTAAGTGTGGCCAGTGTTGCTTTGTTCCTAATCTTGCTCTGTTAAGTTTGATGTGATCTGTAGGTTTTTCGTAGATGCCCTTTGGCAGGTTGAGGAAGTTCCTTTTCATTCCTAGTTTGCTGAGAACTTTTATCAGGAGGGGATGCTGGATTTTCTAAAGCACTTTGTCTATAGCTGCTGAAAATGATCCTTTAGTTTTCTCTTTTACTCTATTGATATGGTGAATTATAATTGATTGATTTTTGAAATAAGAACTAGACTAGCATTGCCAGATTAAATCCTACTTGGTCATGACATAGTATCCTTTTTCTATGTTACTAGATTTGATTTACGAATATTTTGTTAAGGATTTTTGTGTTTATGTTAATCAGGGATTTAATCTGTAGTTTTCTTATATTGTCCTTGTCTGGTTTTCATGTCAAGGTGCTGGCCTTACCAAATACATTGGGAGGTGGCCCCTCCTCTTCCATCTTCAAGAAGAGTTTGCATTCAATTGGTATTATTTCTTCCTTAAGTGTTTAGTAGAATTTATCATTGAAGGCATCAGGACCTGGAGTTTTCTTTGTGGAAAGATTTTAAGCTACAGATCCCATTTCTTTACTAGATATAGGTCATTTCGGTCACCTATTTCTTCTTGAGTCAAGAAATCTTTCTACTTCCTTTACGTTTTCAAATTTCTGGGGATAAAGTTGTCACTTACTTTAAAATACAATAAGAAGGTAAGACAGATTGGTGGACGGAATGAGGAGTGAACAAGCAGTTTTAGTAAAATATTAATTGTCACATCCAAGTGGTGGATATATGGGTAATTGTATAAATTTGTTCAACTTTTCTGTATGCTTGAAAAGATTTATAACAAAATGTTGAAGCAAAGAGGAGAGGAAATATAAGATAATGGCTAGAGGGCACTGATGCGGGAACCAGACCACCTGTATTCAAATCCCCAAGCTTTCCCATCTCGAAAAAACACGCAGGTGATAGTACCTACTTCATAAGTTGGTTGTGAAGATTAAATGATGAAACATGTGTAAAGCCCTTAGAACAGTGACTACTGGATAGTAATCATCTTGTAAGTGTGAGTTATTTTCTCCTAAAACCAGGGGAGATTTTGGCTTAGCTTGAAACACTTGCCGAAAGAAGGTTCCACAAGTAGACAGTAGAGAAACGGGGCTGCAGCTGGAAGAGAGGAAGTGATGGCTTGCCGAAGTGTCAGCCCAGAGCTAGTAACTCCATAGGGGAAGGAGGTGAAAGTTCCAGGTTGCAGCAGTTGGCAGCGGCAGTGGAGGTGTGCCCACACCATGCCTCTCCTTTTGTATCCTGAGGGAGGGAGACACACTGGGCCCCCAGTGCCTGTTAGACCCGCTCAGCAGGTCTGCTTAGACACTAGGCTTTCAGATACGTGGAGCCATTTCATGCCCATTTCTACCCTGCCACCTGACCCCACACACGTACACACCCCAGACAGAGGGAAAACTTGCAGCATGGGATAGGACACCCCAGCTCAAATGACCAATTGTATGACACAAGGTATAATAGGATCCCCGTTTTATAGCCAGGGAAGCTGAGGCTCAGAGGGGTCACCCATCTAGCAAGTGGCAGAGCCCAAACTTGAACAGCATCATTGTAACTAACATTTGAGTATCCACGGTGCACCAGGTACTCATTTAGTCCTCGATAGGGTGTCAGGAAATAGGTCGTGTTATGATGATGATCTCATTATGAAATAGCTGGGGGACAACAGCTAAAGAAAAGCTGAGTACTTGGCCTGAGGTCACACAGCTAGAAAAGGGCAGGTGTGGGATTTGAATCCATGTCCTCTAGTTTCAGAGGCCAAGCTCCTAGTTGTGCTGCCCTGTCTCTCCATAAGCTGACAGAAAAGCCCAGGCCCTCTCCAGCACGGCAGGATGCCTTCTGGCTGTATGGCTTCCACTGGGGCAGCCGGCGATCCCCATCTGCAACAAGCCGAAGGGATAAGTGTCTCATTGGTTCAAAGAGCACAGGCGATTTATGGCAACCTAAGTGGCTCAAAGGAAAAAAGGAAGGTGATATACTGGGGAGCTGAGAAGGAGGCTGCAAATTGGGACAGGACTTTGTTTGGTTTGGCCACTGCTACTTACTGAGCACTTTCCACAGGGCATGGACAGGAAATCCTGGCTCCCACTGTGGCTGAATGAGTAATACTGTCTTTGAGGGCAGGGACATCTCAGAAGGGCGTCGAGACAGAGTCTGAAGTCTAACAAGTGGTCAGAGCTGCTCTAACATGACAGGTACAGGCAGGGACCACTCTGGTCTTGGGAAAGCTATAAAACCTCATCTTTTCTGTGGCTCCTGACATCTACAGCCTCCTACATGCTGAGCGCTGTGCTAGGCATCCTCTAGGCACATCCCGCTTTGTTCTCACTCCTGGGAAGCCGGCAAAGCTTGATAGCATAGTCTTTATTTGCCAGATAGGAAACTGAGGTTCAGAGAGGTGACATAACTTCCCTCAAATAACACAGCTAATAAGTGTCTCAGCCAGAATGACTGACACCAAGTATCTTACCCCCAAAAGGGAGTAAATTTTTGTTTTTTGTTTTTTGTTTTACTGGGCAAAGTTAATAAAACTTTGAACCGGACCAATAATAGCCTTGGAGGGAGGGAATTTGGAAGATCCATGAGGTTTAGGAAAAATTGTGCGTTCCCGGTGAGCTAAGCTCTAAGTTGCTAGATAGAGGATGCTGGATGCAAAATTGGGGAGAGTGCCCGAGGCAAATTTGCATCAGGTTTGGAGCTAGAATAGGAAGGAAAGGACATTTTTTTTACAAATAGCCTCTGTGGCTTGGGCTACAGAGTAAAGGGTTGCTTGGGCAAAGCCCTTAAGGAAAGAATGCCCAGGGTGGAGAGTGTGCTCCCATAATGTGGGGAATGCGGCACCTGGTGCTGGGAGGAGAAAAAGGAGGAAGGGCCCCTGCAGTACAGGGGTGCCCTGGCATGCGTGCTCTCCATCTGCCTCACCCTGGGAGAAGGCTGCAGCAGGAGCCTCGGGCTCAAAGCCCCCTCAAGGGCCAGGGCTTCCAAGAAGATGCTTTCTATGTTAGAAGAGGCAAGAGGAATGAGCAGGTTCACCCAGCAGAACAAACAAAAAGACCTCCTTCACAAGAGCCAGAGCAAACAACAAACGTGCTAAACTGGTTTATAACGTGGTTTGGGAGGGGAGTGCAGAAAGAGAGGGAAACACAGACTTTCTAGAGCACACGATCCAGGTCCCTGAGTGCTCTCTTTAGTCTCTGCATGCCCCCAGCTGTTCACCGGGCCTCCTGACAAGAAAGGCAGCCCTCCAGGTACTTGTTTCTCTAGCCCGTGTGGGAGAGTAGAAGAAACCAACTTGGCGGCGGGGGGGGGGGGGTGGTCTGGCCAGGGACGAGCTCCTGACCTCTTCACAAATTTTTGAGGCCATCTGGATACCTGTCTGCTCAGAGCTCCCTAACTTATCAGAATTTTGCTTTGCAGGAATTTCCTGGGGACAAATGGAAACCAATAACAGGAAACAGGAAGACCAGCCAGTCAGGGAGGTAAGTGATCCCTCAGGGAGTTGGGGTGAGTTGGTGTCTCTGAGGCTTCTATAGAATTGCTAAGACCTTGTGTTTGCTCAGTTTCCTTTGAGGAACCCGGCCTGGTGTCCATACCAAGAACTTGATACCATAGATGTAATCTAGCCCGCCCCCCAGGCAGCTGGGCTACAGACCCATCTGATCACTAGGACATTTTGGAACATGGAGTAGTCAGGCACTATCGTGGGACATTGGGCCCATCAGCTCAGAGGCCTGGGGCAGGCCTGCCCAGGCGCAAGGACGTGTGGGAGCAGATCATGCCGAAATATAGATGAGAAGGCATAAACGATGCCCACCTTCCCAGCAGCCATTGGGCAATTGGAGAGGACAGAGAGGAGGTAAGACCGTCCGGCTACCGCTGTGCCTTTGCCTCAGTTGTTGGAGGCACTTGTTTCTTGGGCTCAGCCACCGTTCTTTTTCTAGGACTTGTTGAGAACTTAGGGTCTGCTCTTGAAAGTCCGGGGGCAGATCATGCTAGTGATAGATTAAAATTCCTGGAAGAAGGTAGGGACATTTTTGCAAATGGCACATAGGGCTTGGACTAGAGGGAAGAGTTTCCTGGGCAAAGCCATTAAGGAAAAAAAAAAATGCCCAGAGTGGAGAGTCTGCTCCTGTAATGTAGGGAACCTGGCACCTGGAAGTCATGTTCCCCAGAGATGAGCCTGCCTGCTATAAGGAGTGGAAATTTACTTTTGCCGGATTGCTCTCCATAAGCCTGGCAGGACGCTCTTTTTTGTGAAATTCCTAAATCATATTGATTCTTTAACTCAACCTCTAGAAATGAAGGGGGAACAGGGAAGAAGGCCCTTAGCCATGCCTCTGTGTGGGCACCAAGGGAAAGGACTAGAATCTGGGTCTCTTGACCCCCAAAGAGCCCAGGGTTTTTCTGGGGGGTCTACATTATCCCCTGTGATTTGGTGAGATAGTCAGGAATAATTTGGGCTTTCTGTTGACTCCAAAGTCTGAGAAACCTATCAGTTTCCTGGTTGGCCATGAAAAAAGGGAACATTTATGAATAATCTGTCAGTCACGTGGCTGGACCCTTTTTAACTCATAGTCTCATTTATTCTCCACAACAGTTCACTTTTTACCTATTTTATAGGTGAGGTCCAGAGAGATTATACAACTTAGCTGAGGTCACATGACCCAGTTTTGTCTGGCCCCAAAGTTTATGCCTTTCCCCTTATAAGTGCATCAAGTAGGATCCCTAAGGAAACCTTTCAAAGGGATCCCTCAGCATCATGTCTTAGAAGTCTGAGGCCTGGGTGGGTGTGCTATGGGACTCTATGGATGATCAGATTCCCCTCTGTGGACTGACTTGTACCATGTCCTTAGAGAGATCATTTCAGTCTGGTGGGTCTGCTGAGTTTCCCATATTAGACTGAGCCCTTTGAGAGCGGAGACCACATTTTGGTGTAGACTCCTCTGTGCCTAACACAACGCCTGACTCAGAGAAGTTGCTCAATCGGTATTTGTCACTGGCTTACCAACTGAAGAAACACAGCCTCCTCCACCATCAAATGGGTGAAATGACTCAAAAACAATAATACTCACTAGCCTTTCTTGAGCATGGTGCTCTATTCTAGGCACCATTCAAAGCACTTTACAAATATTTACAGCTGACCCTTGAAATGACACAGGTTTGAATCACATGGGGCCTCATCCATGAATTTTTTTTCAATGAATACAATACAATACGATGAATGTATTTTTCGTTATGATTTTCTTAATAACATTTTCTTTTCCCTAGCTCGCTCTATCATAAGAATATAGCATATAATACATAGAACATACAAAATATGGGCTGATTGACTGTGTTATCAGTAAGGTTTCCAGTCCACAGCAGGCTATTAATAGTTAAGTTTTTGCAGAGTCAAAAGTTACACATGGATTTTCAACTGCTTTGGGGGGGTGAGGGGTGGTACCCCTCACCCCCCATTGTTCAAAGGTCAACTATATTTATCAGCATAACCTTAAGGGGTAGTTATTATTAGACTCTCTGTTTGACAGCAAGAAGAGACTGAAGGATACACAGATAAATTCATTTGCCTGACGTCCCACAGGTCTGGTAAGTTGACCAGACCCAGGTAGTCTACCTGTAGAGACACTGGACTAACCTATAGTGCCTCTCCAAACTGGTTCTCTTACCAATCAGGCAGTGAGGTCAGAGGACTTTATTCAAAATCTAGTGTATGTACTGCCTTTTTTCGAAGCAAGCAGGGGAATATTAGAGAAAGAGCACCAGGAAGCACAATGCCTGCCCATCCACAGCTTGAGCAAGGAGGACTAACCCACACAAAGTTAAGTAGCAGTAATAATAAATTACCACTTACAAAACAACCTATGTGCTGCCAGCTAAGTTACACATATTCTGTTATGTTTTATATGCCCCAAAACTCTGTCAGCTAGGTTTTATTCTAACTAGGGCAATGGTTTTCAAACTTGAATGTGCTTTGGAAACACCCGGAGGGCTTGTTAACACACAGACAGGTAGATCCCACCCCTCCCCCTCAACCCCTGCCAGAGAGTGTGATTCAGGAGGTTTGGAGTAAAGCTCAAAATCTGCATTCCTAACAAGCTCTGCCAGGTGATGCTGACCGCAGCTGGTCCTGGGGTCACACTTTGAGAACCACTGACTCAGATAAAGGAAGTAAGGTTCAGAGAAGTTATGGTAATTTTAGTGAAGGTCTCACAGCTACTAAAGGGACAAACCAGGACTGAAACCCAGCTCTTGCTTACTCGGGTGAGTGGCCATAAGACGAAAAGTGTCAAATACATGGTTCAAACAAGAAGCATCTGGCACGTGGTACAGGGCCAATACATGATAAATTGTTCTCTAAGTTTGTTGGAGGGTAAGAAAACTGAAGACTGGGACCTACAGGAGGAAAGGCCCAGAGGGGCTAAGCAGAGTATGTTAGAGAAATAAACTTAAAGAGTTCTGGCCTTGGAATCAGTCTGCCTAGGTTCAAACCCAGATTCTTATTTTCCCTAGCTGTGTGAGCTTGGCAAGTGGCTGGTCCTCCCTCCCTCCCTCTCCCTCTCACACACGTGCTCTCTCTGCCCCATCCGTTTCCTTATTTGTTTTATTTTATTTATTTATTTGACACAGAGAGATAGTGAGAGAGAGAGCATGCGCAGGGGGAGAGGCAGAGGGAGAGGAAGAGGGAGAAGCAGGCTCCCGGCTGAGCAGGGAGCCTGATGCGGGGCTCGATCCCTGGACCCCGGGACCATGACCTGAGCTGAAGGCAGACGCTTAACCAACTGAGCCACCCAGGCGCCCGTTTCCTTATTTGTAAAGTGGGGTTAGAGTACCTACCTCCTGTGATTGTTGCTAGGATTAAATGAGCAAATATGCATAAAGCATTTGGAACAAAACCCGGCACAGGAAAGCCTCAGTAAACCGTAGTTGTGACAATAAGGATGAAGAAGGAAGGTGGGGGGCGGGCAGCGGCTTCAGTAATAGCAGAGAAAAGGGGTGAATAGTGAGGTATTGGACCAGGATAGGTAGGCCTCGAAAACTATATAGTATCACAAATACAGAAGCTATTGAAGGTTATCGATCAGGTAAGTGATGTGATAAATGTGGCACTTGAGGCAACTGGGCTGTATTTGCAGGTTGAAGGAAGAACAGCTAGGGTCAGTGATCCAGGCATGAATGAGTATGGCCCTGGATTGGGAAAGGGAGGTACAACAGGAACAAAGCAGAAGAGACAGATAAATATGTGTGATATTTTGGGGAGAAAATGTTTATTATGAAAACAATATTACAGGAAATTAAAAACAGAAGAAAAAGCAGCCTTAGTCCTACCACCCTAACACCCTGATTGTTTTCATTTCCCTACCAGGTTTTATCTATAGGTGTAGAGATTTCTGTGGCAGAGTTATAATAACTATGTAGATGTGATTTTGTGTGTCCTGCTTTCTTTTCCCCTCCCACTAAGCATTACTTGGTAAACAATTTTTCATGTTGCTATACAGGCTTCCTCAATAGTTATAAATTTTAATGGCTGCATATTTCACTAGCTTAATGTGCTGTAATTTGCTTAATCATTCCCAAATTGTTGGATAATTAGGTTGTTTCCAATTTCTTGCTATTATAAAGTAATGCTGCAGAAAAATTTTGAGTAGCTATAACCTTTTTCTCATTTTGAATTATCTCATTAAAAACAATTATCCAGAGTTGGGATTACTAGTCGCAACAATATGAACATTCTTATTGTTCTTGATAGATTTCACCAAACTGTTTTCCCAGGAGGCATTTTACACTGCCATGAGCAATATGTAAGGATACCAGTTTCCCCCCGATCTTTCCATCTGTGGAAAATGTTTCTAATGCAATAGGTGTAAATGGCACCTAGGATAATTCTCATTGGCTTCCTTTGATTATTCTAGTTTGAAATATTTTCATGTGTTTATTTAATATTTGCATCGCTTCTCATGTGAATCGCCTGTTCAAATGATTTCCTTACAAGTAAGTGACACCTTCTGAGGGAAAAGTAGAGAGAACTGGTGACTGGAATTTGGGACAGAAAGGAAATAAGTCAAAACTAACTCTGAGCCCCAGGTGACCCAGAGAAAGTTATTGACAGAGCTGGGGTAGGTGAGAAAAGGGGGCTAGCTTGGTGCAGATGACAAATTTGAGTTGGGGCATGCTGAATTTGAGGTTAGTGAGGAAGATAAGTGGATTCTTTGGAGGAGGTTTGTCGATCAGCCAGCCAGGGAGTGGGATGAGGAAGAAGAACCAGCAAAGGAAACTGAAGGAGCAAGCAGCTGGAGTGACAGAAGAGGTAGAGGCCAGTGCACCATGGCAGAGGCTAAGGAGAGGACTGCTACTGGCTTTGGCAATTTAGAATCACAAGTGACCTTCAGGGAAGCAAGTGTAGTGAAGTGATGGGCCTAGAAAGTAGATGGCACGATGGCCCGTAAGGGGAATTCCTAGAAAAGAAATATACAGGGCTCTTTACACGTCATAAATTTACCTGTTTTGGTAGATTTACAATGCCGTGCAACTATAATCACCATAATCCAATTTTAAGACCCATCCATCTCCCTAAAAAGATCCCTTCTGCCCATTTGCAGTCACTCCCCATTCCCACCCTCAACCTCCAGCAACCACTAATCTACTTTCAGTTCCTGTGGATTTGCCTATTTGGTACATTTCCTACAAGTGGAATGAGACAATATGAGGGCTTCTGTGTCTGGCTTCTTTCCTTTCACGTGCTTTAGTGGTTCATTGTGCTGTAGCATGTATCAGTACTTCGTGCCTTTTCTTTGCCAAATAACATTCCCCTGTATGGATATGCCATATTTATTTATCCATTCGTCTATTGGCGGACATTTGGGTTGTTTTCACTTCTTAACTATTGTGAATAATGCTGTTATGACCATTCGTGTGCAAGTTTCTGTGTGGACATGTTTTCAGTTCTCTTGGATATATACTTAAGGGGTGGAATTTGGGGGCCGTATGGTAATTCTGTTAATTTTCTGAGGAACAGCCTGTTTTTCAAAGTGGCTGTACCATTTCACATTCCCACAGGCAACATAGGAAGGTTTCAGTTTCCTTTCATTAATTTAATTTTATTGTTTTTAAGATTTACTCATTTATTCATTTGTCAGAGAGAGAGAGAGAGAGAGGGAGAGAGCACAAACAGCAGGAGCAGCAGAGAGAGAGGGAGAAGCAGACTCTCTGCTGAGCAAGGAGCCTGATGTGGGGCTCGATCCCAGGACGCTGGGATCATGACCTGAGCTGAAAGCAGATGCTTAACCGACTGAGCCACGCAGGCATCCCTCATTTCATTAATTTTAATGCAATGATTATGTGTTAGTGCCACCGTGTCATAGAAAAATATTTTAAAAGAAGAACTTTAAAAACACAGTTGAACATTTAAAAATGTCTTAAAAGAAGAAATTGGCTGGCGAAAGGAAGGAGAGAAGTGGAGTGGTAATTAGAGGGAGCAGTGATGTTTAATTTAAGTCAGTGGTTTTCCAAATATGGTCCCAGGACCGGCAACCTCAGTATCACCTCTGAACTTGTTAGGGATGCAAATCCTCAGGCCCCACTTAGACCTACTGAATCGGAAACCCGGAATGGGGCTCTCAGTCTGTGTTTTTAACAAGCCCTCCAAGCGACTCTGATGCAAGCTAATTATGAGAACCACTGGTTTAAGTGCAGGTCTGGTCAGGATCTGGGAAACCGGTTTGAATTTAAAAACAGAAAAGAGAGGTCAATGGAAAGAAAAAGAGTATTGGTGCTTAAGATGGTTGACAGTTTATGACCTCAGGGAAGATGAAAAGGTCAAGGGCAGAGATGATATTTAAGAGGAGAAATCTTGACGGAGTTTCCGCTCACCTTCCCCTCCAACCCCCACAAACATTTTTAACATTTCTTATGTCATTTCTGTCACAATTGGAATGATGGGTGTAGGTGGGAGAATCAAATGTATATTCTTGAGCCACTCTCTTTGCCTGGAAGCCTGCAATGAATTTTAATTCCAGGTAGTTACACTCTTGGTTGTCTCCCTCCACTGTTATTTGGTTTGTGTGCAGAGAATGCAAATGCATTGTGATATTAGCAGGAGGGAAAAACGGCGGTGAGTAGATCTGCTGGGTGAAAAACGCTATATACGTAAGTGATGTATTTAAAAGCCAAAAGAAAGTATTTTCTAGATTATCTCTTTTGGTTTTCTGCACCTGTGATTGCTTCCTGTGATCCTTTCCATTTCTCCACTTGGCACAGAGCTTTAGAATGTGTAGAGCACTTTTATATATATGGCTACAGTTAATCCTCACAACAACCCTATGCAGTTGAGCCTTCTTTTTCCCATTTCACTGATAAGGAAGCCGAGACGCAGGAGAGGCAGTACTATACTGTTATTAGCAACAACAACAACAACAACAACAAAGCATATGATAGCTAACATTTATGAAGTGTTTATTATGTGTCAGGCACTGCTATAAGCATTTCACATGAATTATTTATGATTTATCATGACCCCATGAGATAGTTACCATTTTTTGACCCAATTTTACAGATGAGGGAACCTTACAGATAGATGAAAGTCATTTGCCCAAGGTCCAACAGGCATCGGACTCCAGAGTCCTTTGCTTCTGGGATTATAAAGCAAGTACGTGACAAAACTAGACTACTACCCAGGTTTTTCAGTCCTCAGCCTCGGGCTCTCATGCTTCCTTTTATCAAACCACACCATGAGCAGAGTGTGGAATATCCAGTACACATTTCCTATTTGCTGATTGAGTGAAAGAAAATGGATAATTCAGAATTGAATCTCATTGTATTAGGAAGAGCTTTGCCACCTAGGAAGGATGCAGTCTGCTGAGGCATGGAATGATTTGTCAAAAGCATGACAAAGTGAATTTAAATACTTGGGTATTAATGTAATCCTGGGCTCACAAAACTTATTCCAGGAAAATTATAAAACTCTAATGGGAGAAATAAAGACCTGAATAAATGCATAGCCATACTCTGCTTCAATCTAGGGAGACTAAATATAGCAATGATTACAGTACTCCCTAAGTTAATGTATAGATGTGATGTACTACCGATTAGAGTCATGGTGGGATGCTTTATAGAACTTGTTAGATTCATAGTGAAATTTATCTGGAGGAATAAGTGGGCAAGAATACCAAAGAATACATTTATTTAAAAAGACAGTGATGGTAGACTTACCCTAACAGATTTTAAAGCCTGTCAGAAGATGACAATTATCAAAACCATATGATAGGGGGTCAAAAAAAAGCAAACAGCAAATTTAAAAAAAAGAGAGAGAGAGATTCTAGGAACAGATACGAGCTATTCTAAGAATATAGAGCACACGGGAAGCACCCCTGAACTGGGGAAAGCAATCACTCTTTCTTTAATAAATGTTGGAATTTTAGGTATCAATACAGAGAATAATTAACTTAGATCCATAGCACCTAGAATACTCCATAGTAAATTCCAGAAAGCAGACAGTGGAACAGCATATTTTTTTTCAACCATGGGTAGAAGATCAGTTTGTGTCTGTTGAATGGAGGGTATCATCAGAGACAAGACGGATGATTTTAAATATATAAAAGTTGGGGGAAAAACCTTTGTACAACAAAATATAGTAAAAAGCCAAACAACAGAATGAGGCAAATGTCTGGGGTCAGCACCACTGATAACAATTGACTGTCCAAAAGATATAAAGAATGGATATAGATTTAGAAGGTCGGCTTTCAGATTCGGCTTCGTAAAAGGGCAAGGAAACTGAGCAGGCAATTTACACGTGACAAACTCAAGACGGTAAAATCACTGCATGGAAAAGTACAGGCTCACTAGCAATTTAAGAAATGCAAACAAAAATAACTCCCACGTATCACGACCTGCTTATTAAACTATCAACAATTAATGGAAATGATCAACAGAAATTATAAAACGCTATCTTGACAGGGCTGTGAGGAAACCGTTTCTGGGAGCAGTATAAAATTGGTTCCGTTTTCCTAGAGGAAAATCTAGAAATATGCGACAAGAGTTATAAAACTGTTTGTTCATACCCTTTGACCCAGCAGACTCCCCAAGGAAATAACCTAAAAAGGAAAAAAAATGATTTGTTTAAAGATGTTTGTAGTAGTGCTCTTTATAATCATGGAAAAGATTTACCGATCGAATAGATAGATCATTATGATGGAAACAGAACATAGCCATTGACAATGACAGGTATACAAATATTGGGTCTTGCACAGAAATGAGTATTTGTACTCATATTAACCCCAAAAAGGCTAAATCTTAAATCACATGTTGTCTCTGATAGTAGCCATACACAAAGAAAATTCAGAAGGGCTGCTAGTAAGCTGTAAATAGTTGGAGTTGAATACACACGGTGTTTGGGGGGTACATGTCAAGTTGCTAGAATGTATAATAAAAAAAGAAAATCTAAAGAAGAGGATTGATTGGTTTGATCTGGGCCCAGGAAGTTAAAGATCGAGGGCTTTGGAAAAATCCACATACTAATGACAGACAGTGTTACGGGACATGCTTGATCTCACTGTTAACTAGAATTTGTTTGCTAGAATTCTCAATCAACCAGCACATCTGCATATTTAAGGCTGCGAGAACTTTGACATTCCTGAGGGTGTACGTCACCAGACCTCTGCAAATTTCCAAATCTGTCACTGCAACATAGCACCTCCCCACCCCCACCAATAAACACTGTATTTTCTAGCTCAGAAGCATCACTTTCTTAAGATGGTTCTATCACTTCGATCACCAGCCCTAGCTTGCCAATAGTTTGTGCTTCGGTGCCATTATTCATAAAGAAGCACGTTTTCTCTCTGCCATGGTGACTGCATCTGTGTACCTTGTCAGCAAATAGAGACCCGTCAAGCCATGTTGAGATGGCAGTGCCAAGCGGTTGACGAGGCTCCCTTTTTTTGCTGGGCACCTTGTCCTCTCAACCGGTATTGTGATGCCTTGGAAGTCAAATTCATACCCTTTGCAAAATGACCAGTTACTACATTTCGTGGATCCTTAGGGTTAACTCTCAAAGGGTTAAAATCTCAAACATTAAATACATGCGGCCCAGAGAACTACTCTACAGTAATCGTTCTCATTAATAATTGAGCAACAAGAATGCCTTTTAAACCGTCTGAGACAGAATCATGTTCTTTATAACTGGTATTAAGTCTTTCCCATTGTATTCTAGGTCTTTAAAAGTCAGTACATTAACATCTGGTGTACGTGAGGACTCAAAGAGACAACACGTCCTCTCTTTCCCTGACCCATCCATAGTTTAACCATGGTGGGGCACAGAATTTCCTTGAATAACATCAGGACTCCCAGAACATTTTGGACTTCCAGTATTCCCATTATTTTATTTTGTAAATCTTCATCCCTGTTGTCACATGGATGGTATGTATATAGTTAATTAAATGAATTTTGTTTTGAGAAGTTTTTTTTTTTTTAATGGCTTTATACCTCTTAAGATTCCCCGATGAGTTGGGAACCTGGTAGGTAATGACCGATTAGAACAGTAGATCCCAAAGTGTGATCCCAGACCAGCAGTACCATCATTATCCAGGAAATTGTTAGAAATAAAAATTCTCCACCCTGCCCCAGACCTACTAAATCAGAAATCCTGGGGACAGGACCCAGCAACCTGTGGTTTAGTAAGCCCTCCAGGTGGTTCTGATGCATGCCCGGGTTTCATTACCTCTGGATAGCAGCGAATAGATCCCTAATAACCTTGGCCAGCCCAATCCTCAGCTGAATTATTCTTGTGTCAGACCCTCCAGGGCCCCCGACAATGTGTTTTTTACTCCTAAAATGTCTTCTATTAAATCTCTCGAGAAGGTAATCTGAACGCTGAAGAGGCAGCATGTTGCATGGGCAAAAGTGTGGGCGTTGGAGTCAGATGAACCTTAGCTGGAACTTCCGGCCACTATTCCCTTTGTGTTCACCCAGTTGTTTAACTGCCCTGAGCCTCATTTCTAACATGGCCAAGAGAATACCCCGCCAGAAGATTGTCTCAAGAGTTAAATGAAAGCAGGTCTGTCATCTGTCCAGCCCTGTGCCTGATGCATGACAGACTCTCAGTAAACCTAAGACCGATTGTTACCATCCCTTACCGCCATGTCCATGACGCTATGTAAAATCCAGAGGAGTTATGGGAAGACCTTCTTGGAAATTCCAAGTTGGGATCATTGGAGAGGGGAGGCTAAGCTTTACCCAGGACAGACCCAATAAAGCAAGGACTTCTCTGATCCCTTCAAAGGACACTTGGCACCAGCCTCCCCGGGGGATGTGGAAGGTTCAGGGCGAGTCTTGCCACTTGCATTTGTCATTGCCAGACTAATTGTTCCTTACTTGAAGGTCTGTGGACCCAGAGGCAGAAAAGGGTGGCAACAACAATCCCTCTGGGCCCTTCTCTCCTCCCAGCGTAAGCCTCCTTGTGTCTCACTTCCTGGATCTTGCAAATATTTCCTTCAGCATTAACCTGGGAGTGGCTGTTTTCTTGGAGCAGTCTTATCTTTTGGCTGCCGAGGAAAGGGAAAGGGGACAGGGGCTGGACCTGTGCACCCTTACTGCTGAGATCCTGGAATACCAAACTATTGTGGTGAGTTTAAAAGTAAAATTTCCAAACAAGAAAACTTCAGAAGTACAGGGGAAGAGGCAGGAGGAGATTTTTTTTCAGTCTCTGCAAATATTCGTTTTCATTTTCAATCACTATTAGTCCAAAAAAAAAAAAAGATTTTAACAAAAGGGGAAAATCTGTTCATCAGAAGAAAAGGTAACCTGTGCCAAGAGGAAAAGAGAACAGCCCAGGACTTGGCAGGCCATTTGCTTTTGTTTTTGAGATGTAGTCTCCTTGCTGGTGTCAACAAAGCCTTTTCTTACACTAGCTTTCGTGCTTCCATGCAAAGAGCTAATATCTGTCTGGACACCTGGGGACAAGTGCAGTGCGAGTACCTTTTGCCTCACCCTAGGAGTCCTTGCTCCAGTGGGATTGGCCCTTGGAGTCAGAGAAGGCAAGTTCCAGTCTGGACACGACTGCTTCTTACTAGCTGGGAAAATGATTTACCACACACACCCCTTTTTTAAAGATGTTATTTATTTATTTGAGAGAGCGAGTGAGAGAGAGAGAGTACGAGTGGTGGGAAGGGGCAGAGGGAGAGAGAGCAGACTTCCCACAGAGCATGGAGCCCGACTTGGGGCTCGATTCCCAGGACTCCAGAATCATGACCTGAGCCAAAGGCAGACGCTTCACTGGCTGAGCCACCCAGGCGCCCCTGAATTACCCTTTTGTAAGCCTCGGGATTCTTACCCGCAACTGGCAATGATGGGTTGATGTGAAGATTAATAGAAATACATACACAAAAGTGCAAAAAAGCAGTGCCTAACACACACTAGGAAGTAAGAAACCATAGTTCATTTCCCTTAATGAAACTCCTTATCCTTCACTCCACTCCACTTGGTCCCAAAGTGGAGTTGTAGATTTCTGTGCATATAGATGGCTTGAGCCCTTGGAAGATAGGATCGCTAGAGAGGCCAGTAACCTGCATTTGAGCCTGACGCACTTCAATGGAAGCCTTCCATTCCCCAGTTTGTTTCAGCTGTAGTGCCCGGAAGGAAGGGGCTATGTCAGTTTTGCTCCCCTTTGATCTGGTCACCTTGCACAATAGAATATTCAATGGCCGCATGGAAGGACTTGTACACACATTGATCCAGCTGATCCCATTGAAGGTTCCCCTTTCCCTTTTCGGAGTCATGCCCGCTTCTGCTCCCCTGATGTAAGTGACTCTGTAAGGCTCAGGCTGGCCCTGCACAGGCCATGTAAGTGGGGAGGGGGTAGTACTTCTACAATTAGGATTGATGGGGCGCCTGGGCGGCTCAGTCGGTTAAGCGTCTGCCTTCGGCTCAGGTCATGATCCCAGGGTCCTGGAATCGAGTCCCACATTGGGCTCCTTGCTCAGCAGGGAGCCTGCTTCTCTCTCTCTCCCTCTGCCTGCCGGTCCCCCCTGCTTGTGCTCTTTCTCTGTCAAATAAATAAATAAAATCTTTAAAAAAGAGAATGTTTCTTTAAAAATAATAAAATAAAATTAAGATTGATGCAGAGAATAGCAATTTCCAGGTTGCCTTGTCAGAGCCCAGTGCCCCCAGGTAAGGTCACAGTGCCATGAATTAGGACACCAAATGTCTAGAAGGGTATGTTTGTTTCTTCCAACTGATTCTAGAGTTGGCTACCTAGAGGTAAATTCTGTAAGGCTGACATAAGTGATTAGTACCAGAACAAGACAACTTAGAATATCGAATCCTTTTTTGATTTTCACACTGCTCTTAAACCTAAACTTGCCTCTTATTATTTGTCCCTTTTTAGTAGATGAGAAGAGTTAGTACATGAGCCCAAAGTTAAAATCCTTGGTTAGCTCAGGCCTCCTAGCTAGGCAGACATGTGGCTGAGCTGAGACCCGAGATCTCCTGGTTTCTTGGCTCTTGAGCAGAGCTGAATATTAACCAGGGGACAGTGCAGTCCAACTCCTTTGGTGAGAACGAGGAACAAGGCCAAAGCATACAGGAGTGAAGGTTGTGCACTGCACAACTGGCACAGCCATATGCAGTGGCCCTGAGGAAGGGAGTCCTTTCTAACAATAAACATAATTCTATCATTATTAATCACCTCTCCATGTACCCAACATCATTGCTAGGTCCTTTTTATATAGTTAATCCTCACAGCAGCATTGTAAGATAAATATTTTACTGAAAGTGAGATAAATTAACTACTGTGTGCAAGGTCGTGCAGCTTTTGGGTTATGGAGCCCGATTTTACATTTTTACTGGAATGCAGACCCAAGTCTTTCTGACACTGTGTTCTTTCCACTCTACTCTCTTGCCTTGTCGTTCCTGTGCTCTGGGGAGAGAAGGGGAAAGAGTGGTGAATTTGAGTACTCTCATGCAGCAGGACTCTTGTCACCCCGGCTGCGGGATATCGGCCCAGCCGGGGCCTTTGGAGACCTTGCTGCCACCACCTGCATTTCCTAAGAGCGAGACTGGAGATGAGGCGGAGGAGGGGGAGAGAGGCAGGGAAAGAAGGGGGGAAGGTGTGTGGTGAGGGGTGGAAGACAGGCTGTATAGATGGGAAACCAACCTAACAGGAACAAAGAACCCTGTCCCCCAAACTCCACCCCAAACCGCAGCCCTCCCATCATTTCCACCCCGGACTCCTGTTTCATAGTATGGTCCCGGATCCACTTGTATTAGAATCCCTTGCAGGGGCGGGGGGCAGTTGTTAAAAATGCAGATTCCCTGGCGCCACCACAGAGGTACTAAATCCCAATTTCTGGGGGGTAGGGCTCACCAATTTGCATTTTCAACAACCGTTCCTGGTAATTTCGCTCAGGAGACACTTTGATTAGGAACAGCCATCCCAGACCAGTGTCTTCCAACTCTTTTGGATCATGCACCCTCTTCAGAAAGATTTTTTTGCACATGCACTTTCAATATATGTTGGTAGTTTATTAATAAATTCCTTACGTGTACTAATGTCCTAATGTTTATGTTTTTAAATGCAAAAAATGGTGAGACTTTTGCATTGGTATTCTTATATGAGCCTGGTTTCTAGTTTGCCTTTATGTATGTTCTAGTTGTTGGGTTTTCGTGTTGACATCATGCAGGACTCTTTTCTTCTCCCTCAGTAGATTCCAGAGTCTAGGAAGTGTAAATAGTATTGAGGTTGTCTGTTCCTTGAAGGCTGGTAGAATTAACATAAGACCGCGTGAGTGTGCTATCTTTTTTTGTCAAATTTATCAACATTGTTTCCTGTGGTAACAGGTGCGCTTAGATATTTCCATTCTTCTGCAATCAGTTTTGGTAATTTTTGTTTTCCTAGAAAACCACCCTAAGCTTTCTAATTTGTTTTCATAGAGTAGAGCAAAGTATTCTCTTACTCTTTTCATTTACTCTGCAACTGTGGTTATTTCTCCATTTCTTATTTTGTGCATTTGGGGTTTTTAATTAGATTAGCAAGTGGTTTATCTTTTTATTGCTTTGTATTTTCTTTTGAAGAAGTAGCTTTTGGCTTTAATTATTAATTCTGCCATTTGTTTTCCAGTGTATTAATTTCTGCCATTAGTTTTCTTTCTGCTTTGCTTAGCTCTATTTTTGTGGCTCTTTTCTTGACTTCTTTTGTTCAGTGCTTAATTCATTGATTTTAATTTGTTCTTACATATTAATGTAAGCATTGAAGGCTTCGGTTTTTCCTTTGACCACTGCTTTAGTCAGTCAAATTCTCTAGTTTCTGATATTTCATTGTTGTTGTTATTTAGGTATTCTACAATTTCAGATCAGATCTCTTTGACTAGAGTGGGGAATATTTTTTTCCCTTTTATTTTCTATGTACTAGAAGTTTTTGTCTTTCCATTTTTGTCACTAATTTCTAGTGTTTTTATGTTGTGATTAGGTACCATAGTCTGTACTTCTTTCATTTTTTGACCTAATATAAAGTCAACTTAAAAAAGTTTCAATGGACCCTTGAAAAGAGAGAAATTTAAATATTCCCATTATCTTAGTTTTGACTGTCACATCTGTCATCAGCATATTTCATTGCTCCCTTTTTCTACCTTTGCATTTCCTATGGCTTTTGCCTTATGAATTTTGATGCTATGTTATTTGACACATAAAGATTTAGGGTAGTTAGATCTTAATCATGTGTTCTAACCACCAATTTATGGTGCCCTTCTTTGCCTTGTTTGTTGATTTTTGCCTTTAATTCTACTTTGTTACAATACAAATATCATGGCTGTTGGTTGTTTTTTTTTTTGTTTTTGGCATGAATCCATTTATTTTATTATTTTATCAAAGTATACTTGATACACAAAGTTACATTTGCTTCAGGTATACAACATAGTGATTTGAGAAGTCTGTACATTATGCTGTGCTCACAAATGTAACTGGAGGCCTGTATCTCCCACCCCTCTTCACCCATTTTGCCCATCCCCTCTCCCCCCACCTGTACCCTTCTGGCTACCATCAGATTGTTTTCTGTATTTATGGGTCTGTTTCTGCTTTTTGTTTATTTGTTCATTTTGTTTTTTAGATTCCACGTATGAGTGAGATCATATGGTATTTGTCTTTCTCTATCCATCTGACTTATTTCACTTAGCATAATACCCTCTAGGTCCATCTGCATTGTTGCAAATGGCAAGATCTCATCCTTTTTTGTGTCTGAGTAATATTCCTCTGCGTGTGTGTGTGTGTGTGTGTGTGTACCATCTTTTAGCCATTCATCTTCTTTATCCATTCATCTGTTGATGACCCTGGGGTTGCTTCCATATCTTGGCTACTGTAAATAATGCAGTGAACATAGGGGTGCATATATCTTTTCAAATTAGTGTCTTCATTTTCTTTGGGTAAATACCCAAAGATGGATCATATGATATTTCTATTCATCAATCCATTTATTAAACAAAATTTATTAAATGCCCACTGTGTGCCAGGCTCTAGGTACTAGATAAATGAGACTCATAAGAATCCCTGCCCTCATGGAGCCTACATTTTAGTTAGAGAGTGGAGCATAAATTAAACAAGTGAAAATAGATATGTGATATAATAACTAAGTGGAGATGTGTGTTCTGAGAAAGAACAAAATAGAAAGAGGATAGGGAAGGATAAGTCATCTCTGTTTGAGATAAGGTGGTCAGGAAAATCCTCTGCCTGATAGCATTTGTCAACCTTTCACTCTCCACTCACCACCTTGTTTGTTTCCTGCTGGAGGAAATGCCAGGTGGAACACTTTGCACACAAGGAGGAACTTAGAATCTTAAGGAACTATAGGTGGGCAAAGGCCCAAATGAGAAGGGAGTGTGGACGTGTGGGGGTGAATTTCTGATCCATGTGAGTGATGAGCTAGCCACGACGGGGACTGGAGATGAGCTGACTGAAGGAGATTTGGTTCTTCATTCTGTCTGAGCTTGGCTACCATTATGTGTATGATTATTTTTTTAAAGAAATATTCTCAGTCTTCAGTATGACTATTGAATGGGTATTCTGTCTGATGATTTAATTGAACTGCTGGAATTTCCTGTCACTAGACAATACTTAGCATGATGCTGATTGCTCACAGTCTACAGCAGGAGACCAGGTCTTCTGGTTTAGAGGGTTTAACTCTTTACACTGGGAGACTAAAGAGCCATCCTTTGACTTTGGTCACTCTTTATTATACAGAAGTTTGACTTTTTATGCATATTTTTATACATATTTAAATCAACCTGGACTTCTTTCTTTTGGATATTTTTTCTATTGCTTATAAGATGAGAATCTCATTTTGCCTCACAAGTGACAGTCTTTTTAATCTTCTGATAGTTTTTTCTTATAAACATAGACTATATATACCTGTATATGCATATAACATACATTAAGATACACACACACATACCCTTAACTCTTGAATCTGGAATTTATTTTGGTACATAATAGAGGGTGCAGCTCCAAATATCACTGCTCCGCAGTTATCTCAAAAAAATTGTTTTTAAAAATCATTCTTTATCTCCTTGTTATGGAAGGTGAGTTATATATGATTTTATATCGTTCAATGTGTTTCTGGAGTTTTCATTCTGTTCTACTAATCAGTAACACACTGTTTTAATTATAATTGCTTTAGAATATGCCTAATCCCTCCCCCCCATTTCTTCTGTAGCAAAATACTTTTTAATATAGTATCGTATGGGCGCCTGGGTGGCTCAGTTGGTTAAGCGACTGCCTTCGGCTCAGGTCATGATCTGGGAGTCCCAGGATCGAGTCCCACATCGGGCTCCCTGCTCAGCAGGGAGTCTGCTTTTCTCTCAGACCCTCTCATGCTCTCTCTCTCAAATAAATAAAATCTTTAAAAAATATATTGTATCTTACTTCATGTTGCAAATTAATAAAAAGTGCTATAGTTAAAAATTCCTGTTGAGAATTCTGACTAGAATTGCATTAGAAGGAGCTATTTTAAACCCAAAATTGTAGATATTTGTGAATTGCCTGCTTGATATCTTTTGGTACAAGTATAAAAACACGGACAGAAAGCATGTCAAATTCACGATACAGCTTGCATCTGGAGAGGCAGCAGGGGAATAGAAGTGGGGAGCGAAACAAAGGGTACTATGTATCTCTTTTTAAAAAAAATCATCAAGTATAGATGGCAGAGTATTTAAATGTGCTAATCCTGGGCAGTCGGTGGGAGCATGGATATTTATTATAGCAATCTCTGTATGTTTCTAAATATTTAAAATTTTTCATGGTTGAAAACAAAGCAAACAAAAACAATGTAACAGGATAATCAGACTTGTAAGCCCCAGTACACAGCACATTCAATCCAAGTGCTACAGAGTGAGGTAGTGTGTGCATCCAGTCTTTGGAGCTAGACTGTCCAGGTTCAAATCCTAGCTCTACCACTTACCAGCTTTATGACCCAGAGCAAGTTACTTAACCTGCCCATGCCTCAGTTTTCCTGGCTATAAAATTGGGATGATAATAATAGCTACGTCGTGGGGTCATTGTGAGTATTAACTACGTTAAGACGTGGAAAGCACTTAAACCAGTGCCTGGCATTTAGTACATACTTAGTAAGTGTTAGCTATCAATATTATGTGTTAGTATTACTATTCTTATGATTGCATTTACTACGTATGCTTGCATTGTTTTATGGCCGTCTTAAAGTTTACAGAAATGATGTTATCCGAAACATGGGGCCATCTGCGACGTGCTCGGTTTACACAATCCCCGTCTTGCTGTTCTGCAGGGAAATGGCTCATTCCAAGGCTAGCTTTCCATGGGCAACCCCGTCCCATCCTTGCCTTGAGAACCCAGCACTGGACTTGTCAAGCTACCGAGCGATCTCTTCCCTTGACCTTCTCGGAGACTTCAAGCACTCCTCGAAAACAACAGAGGAAACTTCTGCCTGTGAGGAGGGGAGCTCCGTGGCCTCCGTGCCCCGCCCGCTGCGTAGCCGTGCCTTCTCAGAGAGCCACATCAGCTTGGAGCTGCAGAGCTCCCGGGCCTGGGGGCAGCATAGGAGGGAGCCCTTTACCAAAGCTGATGAGACCCAGCCGGATCCTCTGGGAGCCCGGAAGAAGGCCTTTCCTCCTCCTCGCCCGCCTCCTCCCAACTGGGAGAAGTACAGGCTCTTCCGTGCAGCCCAGGAGCAGCAGAAGCTGCAGCGAGAGGAGGAGGAAGAAGAGGAAGAAGAAGAGGAGGAAGGGGGAGAGGAGGAGGGGGAGGAGGAGGAGCTCCCACCCCAGTATTTCAGTTCAGAAACCACTGGTACCGGCACCCTCCATCCTGAAGAGGTCCTGGAGCACCCACAACCCCTGGGCTTTGGCCACTTGGAGGCTTCGAGGCAGGGCTCACAGAGCCTTCCAGCAGAGCAAGAGTCTTTTGGTCTCCATCCCAGCGACTTCCTGCCTCCAATAAGGGGCCACTTGGGATCTCAGCCTGAGAAGGTTCAGCCCCCTTGCTGTTACGGTCCGGGTGGGCTTTGGAGGACATCAGAGAAGGAGACCACTGATCCCCCCAAGTAAGTGCTTATGAAAGAAAGGTCCCCCAGGTGGCTGCAGCAGGAGCGTGAACTTCACCTCCACCATTTACCAGCTGTGTGACCTTGGCTTGGTCGATTGATTAAACTGCTCCCAGCCTCACATTTTTCTCGGCGGGAAAACGGGCATGATGATACCCATTCCACTTGGCTGTCATAAAGATGAAGACCATCTCTCTAAAGTAGGGAGCCCCGTGTGTAGCTCATAGTAGGTGCTCGGTAAATGGTCGTGGCTGATGTTCTTAACGATCACTGTCAAAATACTATCTTATTTCTCAGTTTGCCTTTTAAGGTATGCATCAGTTTCACGCCCCTGAGCCAGAAGGAATTAAGCCCTCCCTGCCTCCTGGCATTCCCCCAGAGCCTGGCTCAGGCCCTTTCCTGCCTTGTTCTTTTGCTCGCTCTCTAGAACGAGAGGCCAGCTCACAGCCTGACCGGCCTCTGCTCTAGGACCTGCCCGGGCTTCTAAACTCTCCCCGCAGCTGCTCCTGGGGGTGGGCGCTTTGTGCCCGGCTCGTTCCTTACAAAGAGTCAAGGGCACTCCTTTCCTCTGCCCTTCTCTCCATCCCCTCCCTGCCCCAGCCCTGTGGCCCTGCCTCTTTGCATTTGCTTCGGCGGGCCACAGGTGGTAGTTGACAGGGTGAGCTGCCCGGGCAGGGAGGGCAGAGCAGGAGTGTAAGCCCGGCCACCGGGCTGTTGGTGTCTGTGTGCCTCACTGTGCTTGCCCTACAGTGCCTGGCCATTGTCCTGTTGGCTCCAAAGCGAAGGAGCTCTGGCCTCTGGCTCTGCCCACACCATCCTGCCCAGAGCTCAGCCCGCACTCTGCTGGGGGGAGCGGGTCAGGGGCAGGTATCGATCCCATAAGTGCTTTCTTTAAATCCTTCTACGGAAGGAACTTGCCGGAGACCCGTTGCTATTAGAAGTACCTCGTTTTTGCGTCTTTTACCCACCCACAAACCCTTCACCTGGCCATCTGGAACTAGTTGAGAAGTTTCCCAGTGCGAGGTGCACAAGCAGAGCGCGACAGGGCCTAGCTAGCTCCTAGACACTGGGAGGGTCTCTCATCGGAGCCCTCGCGGCTGCTTTTCAAGCTGTCCAGCTAGCTGGGGGGCGTTCTTACTGTCATCAGAAGACGTTTTGTGGAAAGCGACTGTGGTTGCTCCCTGTCACGGCAGGGAGAAGGGAAGGTGACCTAGCATGTGGTAGGCACTTAACATTTAAGAAGACAGAATGAATAAACCAACGGCTGAACGTGTATGAAGCATTCGCTGTGTGCCACACACCGCTAGTCGTTCTATACCCATTATTTCATTTAACCTCCCAACAGCCCTGTGCGCTGGTTGACAGATGATTCCCATTTGACAGATGAAGAAACTACAGCTGAGGAAAATAAGGGACTAACGGACTTCGATTCCAAAGCTAGATCTGTGTGACTCTAAAACCTACGCTTCATTTGCCATCCTAGGCAGCCTCTCTCAGAGAGATCTTGTTCTTGCAACAGGCCAGGCCTTTACAAGGCCCTCTTGGCCCCTGTAGGGCAGAGTGTCCCAGCGATCGTGGTTAGAGGCCCCAGACTTGCCCCTTTCAGCCTCCTAGTCCTTCCTCCTTTTATGTACCTCCATTCACCTTGGCGCCTTGGCCAGAGAGAAGGAAACTGCTATTACTAGAGATCTTGTAACTCGTTCCAGAGATTTATTTTTTTGTTGTTGTTGTTAATGACTCTAGAATGCAAGGGGAAACATCTGTTTGCACACAGCCCTAGCTAGCTGTGGCTGCAGAAAATCAATTATAGATGCCTCTCTGGATGATGTGGATTTAAGGAACAGCATTATTCCCAACAAAGCTAATAATTTTTTTTTTTTGCCTGCTTCCTATGTGCCAGGCATTGTTCTAAGCACCTTTGTGTGTTGATGGATTTAATCTTCACAACCAACCTATGAAATAGGTATCATTAGTGTCCTGCATCTTTTAGGTGAGAAAAGCATGGCACAGGGAGGCTAAAGTAACCTGCAGAAGATCACAGGTAGTCAGGACCCAGGCCATCTGGCTCACTGTGCCCAGTACATCCTCCCAGGATCTCTGGTCTCCTCAAGATCTTATTCCCAGACCCTGGGAGAGCATAGGGTTCTAACCAGAAGGAAGTGGCTTTAAGACTTTGTAAGGGAGAAGTGTTAGGGGCAGGTAGATGTATCATATTTTGAATCCAGAATACGAAGAAAAAAAAAAAAAGACATTCTAATTTCAGCCAAGTCAAACCAGAGCATTTCTGTAACCCACATACTATTCAGTTACAAAACGCTGGGATACATCTAAAAACCAGGTTAGTGGAATTTTCAAGCGTTGGTTAAGTCCCCTAACTCTGGTTCGAGTACCGAACTCTATGCATTTCCTCTCAGTGCTCTGCAGAAGGAATCTGATTTTTGCTTCCGTGTTCATTATCAAATGCAGATTATGTTGTCATAGATCTCCTGTAACTCCTGCCCTATTAGTGGAGATTATGAAAACAGGAGCTCTGGGACATAATGCCTAAGATGATCCGCTGTGATATGGTGCAGGGCTGTGTCCGCTGCGATCTGAGTCTATAATTAGCACATCCTTTTAAAAAATATTTCCAGTTTTATTGAGATATAACTGACATACAGCCACATCCTTTTTTCCCCTTAATTCTGTACTTTCTTTCAGCACTTTCTGACTCCGAACTCTCCCACACATGCCCTAAATATTTTTTCTTATAGATAAGAACTCCCTAAGTTCATATGTTCCTATTCCCTCCAGAATATTCTCTCTTGTCTGCTAACATAGATATAGTCCAGCCAGAAAATTCCTTACATGCAAGGTTTTATATGATGTCAAGTTGTCCCTTTGGCAATATAGCATAGTGGCTAAAAGTATAGATTCTGGAGTTAGGTCACGAAGGTCTAAATCATGGGTCTGTCATTTACTGTCTGGTGACCTTGGGGTAGTCACTTTCCCTCTCAGTACCTCATGTTCCTTATCTCTAAAGTGGTTGCCACGAGCATTAAATTTTTTTATTTCTATCTACACACACACACACTCAGACACACCTACAGAAAAACACATCTTAGGACAGTTTCTAGGACATGGGTAAGCGTGAGTGAGTATTAGCTAGTATTGTTCGTTTATTAGTGTTATTAGCTTAAAAAACCCACATGTAAAATGAATACCTTGGTTGAGGAATAGTGGCATGCCCAAGTTTCTTTTGTGTGATGAATTAGGAGAGAGCATAGCATGAATCAGTAAATAGCTGTGGAGCCTTTTAACCATTATTTTTGACCTTTATCTAAGAGCTGCAAGTAGCTGCAAAAATGACTAATGAGTTTCTCCTATTTTTCCTTTCAAACAGCTAGAGGTTAGCAAAGGGGCAGTGACACAGACAGGTGGAGGGTAGGGGTGGCTGGTAGGCAACAAGAATATAGTGGGGGGGGGGCTCTTGCATAAACCATGGGTGGAATTCTTTGCCCTTCCATCACTGAAACCTGACATTAAAGCTTTTCTCCTTATTTTCTGCCTCACGCCAGACCAGAAGCCTCGATGGCAGAAGAGCCCAAACCCAAGCCAGCGTGGAACCAGAGCTACTTCTTTCCACAGGAGCAGTTCGCTTTCATGGGCTGGGGCTCTGAGAAGCAGCACCTCAGCCCCACGGGCTTCAGTGAACCGAAGACAACAGGGTCTGCTGCTACATTTGTCAAGCCCCTGGGTGCCACTGGTTCCATTTTTTTCCCCATTTCATTCTGCAACCGTGGAGGAGGCTGGGGCCACTGGGGATATGGCAGAAGTGGAGAGATGCTATCCTTTCCCAGGCCGAAGGCCTGCCTCACAGGCAGTCTCAGAAGAGCTCATGAGAGATGTGGTAGGCCGTGACAAGTCCCTGGCAGGGGTGTTAACCCCAGCCTCCAGCATGGCGACCACTGCTGAGGTCATGGGTGACCTCTTTGCTGTGGGAGATCTGCAATGGCGGGGCCATTTCAAGCAGGAGTGGCACCACCAGGAAAGAAGAGATTACACGAGTGTCCAGGAAAGCCATGGGGTGCCTTTGTAAGCAAGCAGACTAGATAGAGCTGGAGTGGGCGGCGGTGTGGGCTGTGTAGGAGGGAGGCCAACAGTCTTGGAGGATGAATAGCTAAGGTCTCAGATAGATCCCTACCACTTCCTCCCTCCCTGGGGATTCATATGCCGGGGCCATGAACTGAGGGGAATCCTGGAAGATCAGAAGCGCAGAACTTTGGGGCCTGCCAGTCTTTCTGGATCTTAGTGGGGCGCTGACCAAACCAAATCACCCCTAAAGAAGTTCCCCTACCCATTGAAGTCCAGGGCATAGAAATAGCCTTCTAAATTCTCAAAGTTGGCCTTGCCTTGGCTTCTGGGTAATCTTCATGTGGCCCGTTGACATTTCAACAGTGCTTCCTGGTCCATCATTTCCTTATTCCATAGCTCCTTGGTGAAGCAGGGTCCCACTTTTCACAAATGGGGAAATTAAGAAGCAGAAAGTTCAGGAGCCTCTCTGACAGAGGTGCTCAAATGGTCATTCTTTGTTTCTACAGACAAGAATTTCAGCGCTTCTCGCCTCCTCCAGGGGCCCCAGGGATCCCTACCTCTTACTCAACTTATTACAATATTTCTGTGGCCAAAGCAGAACTGTTGAACAAGTTGAAAGACCAACCCGAGATGGCAGAGATTGGCCTGGGAGAGGAAGAAGTTGACCACGAACTGGCTCAAAAAAAGGTGAAGTTTTCTGATATGCCTTAGATTTTCACCATTTAGTTTGCATGTCTGGAGGTTGACCTGCCCTCTACACTCTCCAGAACAACTTGGTGCATCCCCGTTTCTTCAGTATGGATATCAAATAGCCTCTCTGGGTTCCTCACAAATGCAACTCCAGTCTCTTTTTGATCCAGCCAATAATAATAGTGATAGTAACAGAAATCATCAACATCATCATCATCATTATCACTGTGTCTCTCGAATCCTTAAAACAACTGGACAGTGATCCCCTTTTTTACCAGTTGAGAGGATTAGGTTGCCCAGAGTTACAGACCTAGTAGTAGATCCAGGACTTGAATGAAGTCAAGACTGTCTCACTTTCTACTTTATTGCGCCGTCCCTCTGAAATAAGCCAGCCTTGTAAGTAACTCGCCGCCCAGGGCACATCAGAGTTTTTGCCAGCGAGCTCAAACCAATAGCAGCCATTGATTGCATTCTCTGTGTAACTTTCTGGAAGAGGGAATAGACTGACTAAGCCAAAAAAAAGGGGGGGGCGGAGAAATTAGAGGCTGGTAAATTTTAGTATTTCTTTGCAAGAATAATCAATAATGTCTTAAAAATACTAGAATGAGCAATAGAAATGATGTTGTTGTTCCAAAACCTCCCTGTTCTTCCTGTAAGCATCACTAGGCTAGTTTTCTAATCAAATTCCTGGAATCACTTTGCCCTCCCTGCACTTACCCATTTTATTTCGTAAGCAAATAGGGTTTCCATGCCAACCCCAAAGGCCTAATTTACCACTTTGTGAACATCTGAACTTGATGTAAATTGCTCCTCTGCCCATGCTTCTCATTCAGGACATGACCTGTAGGAAAGCTGGAGGCCATTTGCAGGAGACCCCCCACCACTTTCAAATCTGAAGCAAAATGTCAGGGAAAGAATTGGAAGCATGGTGGTATCAAAGTTGTATTGATCCAGATGCCTGCCTCCTTGGATTCTGTGTTCCCTGAGTGTGGCAAGGCTGCTCCTGGCTTACTCAGGACCTTTTTATTAGGAGCAAACCTAATAAGAGTCTGAGCAGGAAAAGAGAAAAATGATCAGAAATGGCAAAGCACGGAACAGCAGGTAGTGATTTGAAGTGATTGTGGGGGAGCTAGGACAGCTTTTGTCTGAGGAAGACAGGTGAAGAAGGTCACCAATTTGCAATATCCTAGAAAAGCAACTCAGCTCTACCTGGGTCTGTGATGACTCCTTAGCTCTATCCAGTACACTTTCCCCAGGACTGAAGTTCAGGTTGCAAAGGCAGGTGCCAAGAAACAAAGGGCTCTCTTCGCTTGCATCCTTCCGGATCTATGGAATGATGGAACCGAAGAGCTAGGGTGGGTAGGTGATTTTCCAAGTTGATCATTTGGCCCCCAGCCCTCCCTTGTCCCTGGCACTGAGTTTTGTTTGGGAGAGCAGGGGGTAAGGATATAACTGGGAGCCTCTTAGCATCTAATTGTATTGCCTCATTCATATCATCGATCCCTGATTCTCAAGTGAGTTTTAGAATTTTCCTTACATGTAAACCGATGACACTTCAGACTTAAGATCATAGTGATCCCCTGACTTCTGGCCAGTTCTGAATTAGATACGAGGCCCTGGACCCAGAGCAGTCTCTCTTGGGACATTTCTTGGACACTTCTCCTTGGACATTTCTAAATAAATTACTAGAAAGGAGCACATGCTAGAAAATGAAAAGCCTGTGGTCCCAGAGTGCCTGGGTGTGAATAATAACAAAACAAACCCTGAAGCGGGGCATACGGGTGGCTCAGTCAGTTAAGCATCCAGCTCTTGATTTGGGCTCAGGTCATGATCTCAGGGTCAGGAGATCAAGCCCTGCGTCAGGCTAGACGCTGGGCATGGAGTCTGCTTAAGATTCTCTCTCTGCCCTTCTCCCCCAGCTCACGTGCACCCTCTCTCTCTCTCTCTCTCTCTAAAAAAAAAATTATGAAAAGAACAAATACACGCTGAAGCATACTTCAGTATATATACACAAGATACAAGATACAAGATCCTGTTCTAAGTGTGTAACCTGTATTAACTCATTTCATTTTCAGAACAGTACTATGAGGTAGGTGCTATTGTTATCCCATTTTTTAGATGGGGAAATTGAAGCACAGGAAGGCTGAGTGATTTGCTCAAGGTTACACTGGTGCTTTGTGGCAGAACTGGGGTTCAAACCCAAGTAGTCTGGCACTAGAGTCCATGCTCTTAACCACAATGCGATGCTGAATGCAAAGGCTGTGAGCAACCTGGGGCGGCTCCGTTCTTGTTGGGACTGTGCACCAGACAAGCTTCTGCTAGCTCAGCGTACCTGGTAACAACAGCAACAACGACAACAGCAGCAGCAGCCCTAAATAGGTATTGAGCACCTAAGGGGCCAGGCACAATACTAAACATTTTACTTTATGATCTCATTTAACCCCCACCAAGGTGGCAGGGTGGGGGAGGAGAGGAGAAGCGTCTCCAGTTTACAGATGAGGAAACAGAAGACTCTGTGAGATTGGGTATCTTGCCCAAGGTCACACAGTTTGGAGGGGGTGGAATTAGAATCCGGGCATCTCTGACTCCAAACGGCCGCTCTACCACACTACCTTCCTGTGAGTGGGGTTCCAGAACTCGTTATACCCAGAGGGGAGACAGATCAGAAGACACAAGCAGTTTTTCCCTTAAGAAACTTATCATCAGGGCACCTGGGTGGTTCAGTCGGTTAAGCGTCTGCCTTCGGCTCAGGTCATGATCCCAGGGTCCTGGGATCGAGCCCCGCATTGAGCTCCCAGCTCGGCGGGAAGCCAGCTTCTCCCTCTTCCTGCCACTCCCCCTGCTCATGCTCTCTCTCTCTCTCTCTCTCAAATAAATAAATAAAATCTTTAAAGATAAAAGAAACTTATCATCGGTAGGAGACGGACCAACTGCATCCACGTGAAACAGGGAATGAACAACTTCAAATTATACTCTAGCATTCTATTTCTGAAAGGCAGGAGAGTTCAGAAAAGAAAGAGATCATTGAGAGACGGGGTATGGAGGCAAAAGCTTCCTGCAGGGAGGGTGGGAGCAAAGCTGGGCCCTGAGGAAAGAAGGGAAATAGCCAAAGTGAAGGAAGAGATGGAGAGCAGGTAGAACTGCATGAAGCAAATCAGGGGCACAAGGATGAGGGTTGTAAATGCAGATGGAATGAGGGGCTAATCCTGAAAGGTTCAGAGCCTTGAGATGGGAATGGTAGGGTGGAGCCAGGTGGAGTGACAGCCTAGCGGCCCACATTTATTAAACTCTTAGTCCCTGCTAAGTCCGTGGCATCCATCATCCCATTCAATGAAGTGGGTCCTACAATTATGCCCATTCCACAGATCAAAAGTGAACTCCATAAAGAAATCCGCCCAAGGTCACACAGCCAGGAAGGTGGCAGAAGTAGAAGTCAAACCTAGTCATTGGGACTTCAGAACTCAGTCTTTATCCAAAAGGCCTCAAAAGCCAAATGGAGGGGGGTGAAGGGCCAGCACAGGGCCATGCACACAAGACCTAACTCAGTGGATTGAAGGAGAATCAATGAAGCCAAAGGCAAATACTTGATGACGATGGTTTTCCAACCCGTGCTCTCACAAGCATTCCAATTCCTGTTTATTAAATGGTCTCAGCCAGTATTTATTAAGTTACATCTGGCAAATGAGAACTAGCCCCTGGGTACCACTTATCTGATGCCAAGAAGTTTGGTGGTGACTGATTCCTACCAGATCTGAAGAGATAGATGGGAGAGAGGGCGCCTATCCAGAAAACTGGAATTGCTCATGACTTGCTCGGGTTTCCTTTGTTTCTGATGATGAGTAGAGCCTGCCATCTGTTTCCAGATGGAAACCTCCACCCAAAACGGAGGTTACAGGCACAGATCAGTTTCTATTAGTCCCCATTCTCATCCTTTGCCTTCTCTTGTTGATTTCTCCTAGATACAGCTTATTGAAAGCATCGGCAGAAAGCTTTCTGTCCTGCGGGAGGCCCAGCGAGGACTGCTAGAGGACATCGGTGCCAATTCTGCCCTTGGGGAGGAGGTGGAGGCCAACCTAAAAGCGGTCTGTAAATCCAACGAGTTTGAAAAATACCATTTGTTTATCGGGGACCTGGACAAAGTGGTCAACCTATTGCTGTCCCTCTCTGGACGACTGGCCCGGGTGGAGAATGCTCTCAACAGCATCGATTCAGAGGCCAACCAGGAGAAGGTAGAGTTGGGGTCTCAGGAGTGGATGGAGGGAAGTTCCATCTGTTCCTTCTCGGGGCTCCCTCTTTCAAGTCTGGCTCAGCTGGGAGACAGTAAAGCATAGTGTTAAGAGTGTGGGCACTCGCTTTTAAGTGCCTGGAAATTCTGGCTCTACCAATAATTAGCTGTGTGACTGTGGGCAACTTACTTAACCGTACTCTGTCTCAGTCTCTTCAAAAACACACTACCTCCACCTCATGGGGTTGTAAGAATTAAATTAGATAATCCAGAGCTCCTGGCTGGCTCAGTCGGTTAAGCGTCTGCCTTCGGCTCAGGTCATGATCCCAGGGTCCTGGGATCAAGTCCCACATCGGGCTCCCTGCTCAGCAGGGGGTCTGTTGCTCCCTCTCCCTCTCCCTCCCCCCCCAAATAAATAAAATCTTTAAAAAATAAATAAATAAATTAGATAATCCATATTAATTACTTAAAACAGGGCCCAGAACAGGGTAAACACTGAATGAGTGCTACCCGCCAGTAGTAGCAGCAGTAATAGCAGTAACAGTAGTAGTAGTAGTATCGATAGTGATAGTGGTAGTAATAGCAGTAACAGTAGTAGTAGTAGTATCGATAGTGATAGTGGTAGTAATAGCAGTAACAGTAGTAGTAGTAGTATCGATAGTGATAGTGGTAGTAATAGCAGTAACAGTAGTAGTAGTAGTATCGATAGTGATAGTGGTAGTAATAGCAGTAACAGTAGTAGTAGTAGTATCGATAGTGATAGTGGTAGTAATAGCAGTAACAGTAGTAGTAGTAGTATCGATAGTGATAGTGGTAGTAATAGCAGTAACAGTAGTAGTAGTAGTATCGATAGTGATAGTGGTAGTAATAGTCATAGTGGTGGTGGTGGTATCATCAGTGTTAGTGGTAATAATAGTAGTAATAGTAGTACTAGGATCGGTGCCGACGGTGGTAGGAAGAGTAGTAGCAGCAGCAGCAGCAGCAATTTCACCTTACTCTCTCTCCAAGTTGGAAGACGAGGTCTCACCAAGTAGCTGAGATTGGGAGTCTGTCAGTTTCACAGGTTGGGCCACTCTGCATAATTCCGTGAACCAAAAGGGGCATTACCTTCCCGCACACAAGTGGTTTGGGATACAAATTGGAATCCACACTGAGAGGCACCTACACACGAGCATACACGCACGGATACATACTCACACGTGTACACCAACACGGAGACATGCACCATTTTGAAAGCACTGTCATGGTGATCCTTGTTCTCCGGATGGAAGGGGCGTGAGCTGGCTTTGTCAGAACCTTCCCCCACCCTAACCCAGGTGGTGGTCCATGGATTAAAGGCAGCTTAGGGATGGAAAGGGGTGAATACACACCGCCCTGTCCAGAAGCACTGTTGTGTTCATCCTCCCCTCCCCCCCCCATAAGAAAGAAGGGCTTTTGCATGAAGGTGGACCTCAGGGCAGGAAATCTAGGACTAATCAGTTAGCAGAGTGGGGAGCTGTTGGTGGCAGCATTCCTGGTGGAGCCGTGGGTAAGGCAGCCGACTGGGAACTGGGATGGCTCTTAATTGTTCTATCTGATTCCTCAGTTGGTGCTGATAGAGAAGAAGCAGCAGCTGACAGGGCAGTTGGCAGATGCCAAGGAGCTGAAGGAGCATGTGGACCGCCGCGAGAAGCTGGTGTTTGGCATGGTCTCCCGCTACCTGCCTCAGGACCAGCTCCAAGATTACCAACACTTTGTGAAGATGAAATCTGCTCTCATCATCGAACAGCGAGAGTTGGAAGAGAAGATCAAGCTTGGGGAAGAGCAGCTCAAATGTCTCAGGGAGAGCCTGCTCCTGGGGCCCAGCAATTTCTAATTCCTCCAGCGGATTGACCCGCCATCCCTGCCCAGCCACAATGGGAAGTGCTTTCAATCTTTGTTAGCAGTTTGTTAGCAAGTAGATAGCAGTTAGTTAGCTGTTTGTTCCATAGCCTCTACCTTGGACATCTCTCACTGCCCCTTACCTAGCACTGTTCCCAACCAGCTAGGAGTCCCTGAGGAGGCCCCAAACTTCTACCTTAGGGAGCAAAAGCAAGAAGTAGGGGGTGCCCGCAGCAAGGTGTGATTATACAACCACACTCTCCTTCCCATGGTTTGCACAGGCAAGCACTCCCCGCACACAGAACCAACGAAGTGCCTGCATTCCTCTTGGTACAAGGACTCCAAAGACATCGTGCACTCGCCATCCACCCACGCCACAACCAGCCTCTCAAGGCTCAGAGAGAAGCTGCCTGTACAGCTCCATCCTGCCCAAGGCTCGTGGCCCAGCCATTGCCCACAGAGATCTGGCTGTCTTGAGGGCCTCACTCACCAGCAATTTAAGGGCCTCGCGTAAGCTCAGAAGGAGAAATTACACGAAACAGAATGTGAGCAAAGATTGGGAATCCCTAGGTGCCCGCCTACCTTCCCCAGCATCTGGTTGAGGGGGAAGGAGGCCTACTCTCAGCCCTGGCTAGTGTGGCCCTGCTCCCGTCCTAAGATTTTTGGCCTACCACTTCCTGTCCCTTCCTGCCTTTCATTGCTGGGGCTTATAGGTGCCCACCCTATGGGCTGCACACTATGGGTCATTAATAGCTCTACGAAAGCTGACTTCTGGATACACATTTCACTATTGGGGTGAGGGGTTCTTTGTTGTATTTTAAATGGCCTTTTGATTTTATTTATTTTCATGTTTTGATTTTTTTTCCTTTTTTTTAACTAAGAAGGAGAGAAGAGGGGAGTCGGAGAGGGAAAAGTAATCCCAGAAGGACAGCGTTTTCTGCAGATCAGCCTGAATTTCACCATGGCTAGATGAGCAAATGCCAAAGCCTTGAATTCTTCCCACTGAAGCCTACAAGTGTCTAAAAAAGGAGTTCTCACCTTGAACTCAGCTTACTATGGCCTGGCCCTATACTTTCCTTGAAGTCAGGATACCCATAAGCTTAGCATTCCCCAACAGGGTTCAGTTTTTTTCTTACCTATTTTTTCTTGAAACCAAAGAAATCTGAAACTGACAAAGGTTCACCCATTTCTCCACCACCTCCCATCTAAGAAATTGGGTAGAAGGGAGCTCAGGAAGAGATCTTCCATCTCACAATTGCTTTCTCCAGCCTGTGGCCTGACTCAGGGAACTGAAATTCATGGTAGCTAGAAGCTCCAGCCAGGGCCACCCCCCTCCACCCCCCAGCCCCCCACCCCCCACCCAGAGCAAATTACGACCCAGCCATGGTCTTAGGCACACAAGCAACTAAGACTGCTGTTGTTGGCTAATGCTGCCAAGGTCCTGATACCACTAGCCAGTTTCTGTCCTGGAAAATTGGAAAATCCCTCAGGTGGGCCCTGGCAGGAAAGGAGTTGTGGCCAAACGCTAGCCTATTAACCAGCTCTGTCCCTGTTCCTCCCTCACTGGTGCCCCCGGTTCATATTGCACAGCCCTGCCCAGCAAGCCCTGACATCTCTTCTAGTTACTGCTGAGTTCCTTGGGGGTCCTTGGAGGTTAACTGTAGCAGCAGGGGTGCCTCACTCAGCTGAAGAATTTGCCAAAGAACTTTGCTGCAGCTACAAACACTGGTCTCCAGCTTCCGTTTCCTCTTCATTGTATTTGGAAACAATGGAAGAATCTTGGCCAGCAGGGTGTCCTGAGGGGGGCCCTGGGTATGCTCTTAGTACACTGCTGCTATCAGAACCACTGTTAAAATGTCAACCTGCCATTCTCCCCCTCAAAGGGAGGAGTCTACTCTATTCAGGAAGGCTGATGGCTTGTAAAGGGCTAGGCTGACCCGAGCCGAGGTGGAGGAAGGTGGGGGAGTGCTATGAATAGAGGCTGTGGTTGCCATCTTTTTTTTTTTTTTTTCTTAAACAGGCTCTAGGATAAATAAGGAGTAAGTTGAGATGTCCCGTATTGGGGGGTGAGGCCAACATAATCCAACATTCTAAGATTTGGCGGGGGGGGGAGGGTGCTTAGAACAGCTTTTTGGGAAACACAGGACCAGGGAAAAGAGTGGTCACTTACCTGGACACGATGACCATGGTCTGGGATTTTCTAGTCAACGTTAGATTGGTTGTACATTAAATTTATCACACTAAAAGTACTATTGACTGTGTTATTTTTGTCCCTCATCCCACCTGAGATTAGAGTTAGAATCAGAACACCAGGATGCTCATTTACACACAGAAGGACGGTTTCTAAAGCACTTAATAAACCCCAAAACTATACTGAGCAGTGAAGCTTGGCAGACACAGGGGAACTACTAAACAGGAACTAAGACCCCATGCTACTGATGTGAGTGACGGTGCTTCAGAACTGCCAGTGTCACTTGAGATGCAGTGTCTCTTCCCTGTTCTCATTTCCTGGGCTCAGCCCTCTTGCAAGGTCTGCCAGGGGTAGCAGTTTGGAAGGCAGACCAAGGGATTTTCCCAAAGAAGGTTATTGGTCTTGACTTCTGTCCTCTCTCTTCAAATACTCATACAGGCCCCAGTGGGTAACAGGTTGATAGAAAGAGAGGAATCAGTACAAGGGTTATTATCACTTGTCCCTTCTTACTTCCCCCACCCCAAACCCGGGCTCTGGGTGATTGAGTCTCCTTGAGTCCCACCAGCTGCAGACTCAGCCATGGTTTAGTGGTAAATGCTCCAGGGGAACCTGGAGACACACTAAAAACAAAACCCTAGAAACAAAGAGACTGGAAGCAGAGGAAGAGAGAGGGTGAAAGATGAAAAGCCTTTTTCAAGGCCAGGTTCAGGCTCTGTTTTCCATTTAACCTCCTGTGTCAAAAAGCTGCCCAGGGGCACCAGAGCCACAACCTGAACCCCAGTCTCCCTGAAGGTGCTGCTCTGCCTGTAGCAGCAAGTCCCAGATGGAGGAAGCTGGGCACATTTATGGCCACTTCCTCCTGTCTGGAGCTTGGTGACTCCCACTGTCTTTGCCAAAGGAGTTGTCTATGCCAATAATAGTTCTGTAACAGCATATTATAATCTTTGAAGATTAGTAGATCTTTAGAGGGGGGTGGGGCAGGGGGCAATTTCTATAGATAAAGAACCAGTGTTTGTTGTACAACTGTTGGGGGTCATCTATGCCATGTGAAGCTATTATTTTTCTGAATCTTATTGTTTCTGCAATTGTGTCCTCCACCACTCCCTTCTTGGCTGACATTGATATGCCTGCCGGATTGTCATCAAGGGTTATACTTCAATAAAGGGTGCTAAGGACAAAAAAAAAAAAAAAAAAAAAAATCTCAAGTGTTTTGATTGAGGTGACGGAAATTCTCTAAAATTCTACTGAAAAATATCGGAAAGAAATTTGGTCACCTATCTATAATCCTTCATATGTAACCATATGACCAGAGCCTTACCCACATCCCTACTCTTACCGTGGCCCCTCAGGGATAGCACTGATGCTATACCATTCATTAACCCCAGGAAAATAATTTAGAATTCAGGAAGCATCAACAATAGGTGTAATCTTAATTGTAGACCTCAGCAGTATACAGAGTCCAGTCATAGAGTCTAGCCTGATCAGAGAGATGAGGCACTTTCTAGACCACCTCGAGTCATGAGTTCTGTCCACTAGTATCATCTGCTACCTGATAGTCCAGTCTCATACCTTGCTTCTTAGCAACCTGGAGAGCAAGGTTCTCACTGATCCACTCTCCAAGATAACCTCAAGGTTGAGACCCAAATGCACTCCTGGCAGCAACTCTGACCCTGAAAAGCATGCCTTATCCCTCAGTGTATACATTGTTTGTAGCCCAAGTGATCTCCTCCTATTCCAGATATCCAGTGTGATAGAGTGGAAAGTGCCCGGCTTTGGCATTAACATGAACTGTGTCCAAGTCCTGATTTTGCCACTTATTCTGTGAGCTGGGTTATTTGCTCAACTTTTGAGTTTATTTTCTTGTCTGTAAAATGGGAATAATAATACATATCTTGCATAGTTGTGGCTTAAAAGTAATAAATGAAAGCTACGAGCTATCTACTGAGAAGTTGTTAGAAAGGCAGAATCCTGGCTCCACCCCAAACCAACTAACAGCAGTCTGCATTTTAACTAGATTCCCAGAAGATTTATATGCATATTAAAGGTTAAGAAGCATTAACCGTTCATAAACATGCTCAGTACATGGTAACCTATTATTCCAGTCCTGATTTATCTAATTCATTCTTTTGTAATCCAAGGCCTATTATTGATCTTCTCATACTGCTCACACCTACCTGCCTAAATGAGTTCAACAAGGTTGCAGGATATAAAGTTGATACATAAAATCACTTGTAATCTACACACTAGTAATCAACAATCTGGAAACAAAATTAAGAAAACAATTCCATTTACAATAGCATCAATAAGAACAGAACACTTAGGAATACATTTAACAAAAGAAATGTAAGAATTTTATACTGAAACTACAAAATGTTGAAAGAAATTAAATAAAATCTAAACCTAGTATTTAGATGACAGTACTCCCTAAATGGATCTACACATTCAATCCAATCTTTATAAGAACGCTGGCTGTCTTTTTTGCATAAATTGAAAAGTCAAACCTACAATTCATATAAAATTGCAAGAGACCCAAAATAGTCAAAACAGTCTTTAAAAAGAACAAACTTGGAGAATTCACACTTCTCGATTTCAAAACTTATTACAAAGCTACAGTAATCAAGACAGTGTGGTACACATACAAAGGTAGACATGTAAATAAACAGAATAGTATTGAAAGTACAGAAATAGTAAGTCCTCAGGGGCTCCTGGGTGGCTCAGGTGGTTAAGTATCTGCCTTCTGCTTGGATCATGATCCCAGGGTCCTGGGATCAAGCCCTGCATCAGGCTCCTTGGTCGGCAGGGAGCCTGCTTCTTCCGCTGCCTGCCACTACCCCTGCTTGTGCTCTCTCTGTCAAATAAATAAATAAAATCTTGAAAAAAAAAAGAAAGAAGCCCTCATATTTAGGATCAATTTTCAGTAAAGGTGCTAAGACAATAAAAAATAAAGAATAGTTTTTCAACAAATGATGTGGGGACAAATGGGTATCCACACAGAAAAAAATGAAGTTGGACTCCTTCCCTACACCACACACAAAAATTAAAAAGGATTATAAACTTAAATTTAAGAATTACATTTATAACTACGTGGAGCAAGATGGCGGAGGAGTAGAAGACCTGGATTTCGTCTGGTCTCAGGAATTCAGCTGAATAGGGATCAAACCATTCTGAACACCTACGAACTCAACAGGAGATCGAAGAAAAGAATAGCAACAACTCTCTGAACAGAAAAGCGACCACTTACTGGAAGGTAGGACGTGCGGAAAAGTTAATCCCGAGGCGATATTCGGGAGGATAGACGGCGGGGGAGGAGGCCTCCATCAGCCGCTTCTGGCAAGTGATAGAGCCGTGGAACACAAAATTAGAACTTTTAGAAGTCGGCTCCGCTGAAGGACATTGCTCCAGTGGCTAAGCTGGGGGTGGAACCCTTGCGGGACAGTGTGGTCTCAGGACCCTCGGGGTCACAGAAAGATCGTGGGTGCCTGAGTGCAGCAGAGCTCCCAGATATCGGAGCAGGGAAACCGGCTGCAGAGACAGAGCCAAGGCTCGGGCTCTCGGCTTGGGGTTCCCATAAACTGTGATCTGCGGCCCAGTCGGGCCACTGCTCCTCCAGCAGGGACCCAACAAGTGACAGAGCTGGGGAGACGCCCCTTCCTCCCCTGGGAGGAGCGGTGCGGGAGTGCACTGCAGGGATCTGCTGGGTTTGGAGACTCCACACGGGGTCAGGGGCCAGAGATAGAAACGCTTGGTCACAGGCCAGGTGAGCACGGAGTACCGCCGGAGACCGGGGAGACGGGAGTGACTGCTTTTCTCTGGGGGTGCACTGAGGAGCAGGGCCCTGAGTTCTCAGCTCCTCCGGGTGGAGATTGGGAGGCCACCATTTTCACCCTGGTCCTCCAAAGCTGTACCAAGAGCTTGCAGGGAACAAAAGATCTGAGAGCAAACCCAAGCAGATTGCTTAGCCTGGACCGACAAGGGTGGGGCAATTCTGCCTCCGGCAAAGACATTTGGGAACCACGGCAACAGGACCCTCCCCCAGAAGATCAGCACGAGCAGGCAGCAAGCCAAGACCAACTTTACCGATCAAGGAGAACGGGAGAACTCCAGCGCTAGGGGAATACTGCACATAGAATTCATGGCTTTTTTTACCAAGATTCATTAGTTTTTCAAAGTTAATTTTTTAACTGTTTTTTTTTTATTTTTCTTTTTCCCTTTTTCAACCAACATCTTATCAATCCTTTTTTTAAAAAAAACATTTTTTATTTTTCATTTTTAGAGTCATATTTTATCCCTTCATAGTAGTTACCCTTATTTTGGGCATATATATATAAGTTGTTCTCTCTTTAAATTTTGAGATACAGTTTCTTCTAACAGATCAAAATATACCCTAAATCACTAGTGTATGGCTTTGGTCTAGTCTCCTGCCTGACCACATTCTCTCCCTTTTTTTCTTTTCTTTTCATTTTTTTAAATCTTCTTCTTTTTTCAAACAACTTCTTATCTTATCAATTCCTTTTATAAAATCTTTTATAATTTTCATCTTTACAGTCATCTTCCATCCCTTCATTGTATCAACCCTTATTTTGTACATATATGTCTTTCTTCCTTTAAAATTTTAGGAGGCACTTTCTTCTAACGACCAAAATACGCCCAAAATCTAGTGTGTGGCACTGATCTATGCACTAGCCTGATCATATTTGATCATATTCTGTTTTCTTTGTTTTGTTCTGTTTTTCTTTGTTTTTATCTTTTTCTATTTCTTTTTTTTTCTCTTTTTTCTTTCTTTCCCTTTCTTTTCCCCTGGTTTCAGGTCTTTTCTGATTTGTATAGAGTATATTTGCTGGGGACGTTGTTAACCTGTTAGCATTTTGTTCTCTCAGTCATCTATTCTCCTCTGGACAAAATGACAAGATGGAAAAAATCACCTCAGCAAAAAGAACAAGAGGTAGTACCGTCTGCCAGGGACCTACTCAATTCGGACATTAGTACGATGTCAGACCTAGAGTTCAGAATCATGACTTTAAAGATACTAGCTGGGCTTGAAAAAAGTGTGGAAGTTATTAGAGAAACCCTTTCTGGAGAAATAAAAGAACTAAAATCTAACCAAGTCGAAATCAGAAAGGCTATTAATGAGGTGCAATCAAAAATGGGGGCACTAACTGCTAGGATAAATGAGGCAGAAGAGAGAATCAGCGATATAGAAGACCAAATGATGGAAAATAAAGAAGCTGAGAAAAAGAGAGATAAACAACTACAGGATCACGAGGGCAGAATTCCAGAGATAAGCAATACGACAAGACGAAACATTAGAATAATTGGGATCCCAGAAGAAAAAGAAAGAGAGAGGGGGGCAGAAGGTATATTGGAGCAAATTATAGCAGAGAACTTCCCTCATGTGGGGAAGGAAACAGGCATCAAAATCCAGGAGGCACAGAGAACCCCTCTCAAAATCAATAAAAATAGGTCAACACCCCGACATCTAATAGGAAAGCTTACAAGTCTCAGCGACAAAGAGAAAATCCTGAAAGCAGCTCGGGAGAAGAGATATGTAACCTATAATGGTAGAAACATTAGATTGGCAGCAGACCTATCCACAGAGACCTGGCAGGCCAGAAAGGACCGGCATGATATCTTCAGAGCACTCAACGAGAAAAATACGCAGCCAAGAATACTATATCCAGCTAGGCTGTCATTGAAAATAGAAGGAGAGATAAAAAGCTTCCAGGACAAACAAAAACTAAAGGAATTTGCAAACACGAAACCAGCCCTACAAGAAATATTGAACGGGGTCCTTTAAGCAAAGAGAGAGCCTAAAAGCAGCATAGACCAGAAAGGAACACAGACAATATATAGTAACAGTCACCTTACAGGCAATACAATGGCACTAAATTCATATCTTTCAATAGTTACCCTGAATGTAAATGGGCTAAATGTCCCAATCAAAAGACACAGGCTATCAGATTGGATTAAAAAACAAGACCCATTGATATGCTGTCTGCAAGAGACTCATTTTAGACCCAAAGACACCCCCAGATTGAAAGTGAGGGGATGCAAAACCATTTACCATGCTAATGGACACCAAAAGAAAGCTGGGGTGGCAATCCTTATATCAGACAAATTAGATTTTAAACCAAAGAGTGTAATAAGAGATGAAGAAGGACCCTATGTCCTACTTAAAGGGTCTATCCAACAAGAAGATCTAACAATTGTAAATATCTATGCCCTTAACATGGGAGCAGCCAATTATATAAGGCAATTAATAACAAAAGCAAAGAAACACATTGACAACAGTACAAAAATAGTGGGGGATTTTAACACCCCCCCTCACTGAAATGGACAGATCATCTAAGCAAAAGATCAACAAGGAAATAAAGACTTTAAATGAAACACTGGACCAAATGGACTTCACAGACATATTCAGAATATTCCATCCCAAAGCAACGGAATACACATTCTTCTCTAGTGCCCATGGAACATTCTCCAGAATAGATCACATCCTAGGTCACAAATCAGGTCTCAACCAGTACCAAAAGATTGGGATTATTCCCTGCATATTTTCAGACCACACTGCTTTGAAACTAGAACTCAATCACAAGAGGAAAGTCGGAAAGAACTCAAATACATGGAGGCTAAAGAGCATCTTACTAAAGGATGAATGGGTCAACCAGGAAATTAAAGAAGAATTAAAAAAATTCATGGAAACCAATGAAAATGAAAACACAACTGTTCAAAATCTTTGGGATGCAGCAAAGGTGGTCCTAAGAGGAAAGTATATAGCAATACAAGCCTTTCTCAGGAAACAAGAAAGGTCTCAAATACACAACCTTACCCTACACCTAAAGGAGCTAGAGAAAAAACAGCAAATAAAGCCTAAACCCAGCAGGAGAAGAGAAATAATAAAGATCAGAGCAGAAATCAATGAAATAGAAACCAAAAGAACAGTAGAACAGATCAACGAAACTAGGAGCTGGTTCTTTGAAAGAATTAACAAGATTGATAAACCCCTGGCCAGACTTATCAAAAATACAAATGTAGGGATCTGAAGGGGTACGTGCACCCCAATGTTTATAGCGGCAATGTCCACAATAGCCAAACTGTGGAAAGAGCCAAGATGTCCATCGACAGATGAATGGATAAAGAAGATGTGGTATATATACACAATGGAATATTATGCAGCCATCAAAAGGAATGAGATCTTGCCATTTGCAACGACGTGGATGGAACTGGAGGGTGTTATGCTGAGTGAAATAAATCAATCAGAGAAAGACATGTATCATATGACCTCACTGATAGGAGGAATTCTTAATCTCAGGAAACAAACTGAGGGTTGCTGGAGTGGTGGGGGGTGGGAGGGATGGGGTGGCTTTGTGATAGACATTGGGGAGGGTATGTGCTATGGTGAGTGCTGTGAATTGTGCAAGACTGTTGAATCACAGATCTGTACTTCTGAAACAAATAATGCAATATATGTTAAGAAAAAAAAAGAAGAAGAAGATAGCAGGAGGGGAAGAATGAAGGGGAGTAAGTCTGAGGGGGAGAGGAACCATGAGAGACGATGGACTCTGAAAAACAAACTGAGGGTTCTAGAGGGGAGGGGGGTGGGGGGATGGGTTAGCCTGGTGATGGGTATTAAAGAAGGCACATTCTGCGTGGAGCACTGGGTGTTATGCACAAACAATGAATCATGGAACACTACATCAAAAACTAATGATGTAATGTATGGTGATTAATATAACAATAAAAAAATTAAAAGAAAAAGAATTACATTTATGAAAAAAGTTACAGAACGCTTAAAAGAAAGCATAGGAGTAAATCATCTTGAAATTGTGTTAGGCAAGATTACTTAGAACTCCAAAAGCACAAGTGGCAAAAGAAAACACGAATAAATTAGAGTCCATCAAAGTTAAAAACTTCTTTGCTGCAAACAATACCACTAAGAAAGTGAAAAGATAATCCATATAATCAGAAAAATATTCATATATCACATATTTAATATTAGACTATTATCCATAACATCTAAAGAACTGTTAGAACTCAATAATAAAAATAAGAAACTAAAAAAATGGGCAAAGGATCAGAATAGACATTTCTCCAAAGAATATATGCAATGGGCATTAAGCACAGGTAAAGATGCTGAACATTAAAGAAATACAAATCAAAACAACGAGATACCACTTCATACACTATGATGGGTATGATCAAAAAGACAATAACAAGTGTTGGTGAGGTTACAGAGAAATTGAAACACTCATACATTGCTGGTGGGAATGTAAAATGATGTGGCCACATTGGAAAACAGGCATTCAACACAGGCAGTAACCTCTTTGATATCAGGCATAGCAACTTTTTTTTAGATACATCTCCTCAGGCAAGGGAAACAAAAGCAAAAGTAAATTATTGGGACTACATCAAAATGAAAAACTTTTGCACAGCAAAGGAAACAACCAAAAATAAAAGACAACCTACAGAATGAGAGAAGATATTTGCACGTGACATATCTGATAAAGGGTTAGTATCCAAAATATATAAGGACTTGATAGAACTCTACACCCAAAAGACAAATAAACCAATTAAAAAATAGGCAGAAGGGATGAATAGACCTTTCTCCAAATAAGACATCCAGATGGCCAACGGGCACATGAAAAGATGCTCATCATCACTGATCATCAGGGAAATACAAATCAAAGCTACAATGAGACATCACCGCACCCCTGTCAGAATGGCTTAAATGAACAACACAAGAAACAACAGGTGCTGACAAGGGTGTGGAGAAAGGGGAACACTCTTGCACTGTTGGTGGGAATGCAAGCTGGTGCAGCCACTCTGGAGAACAGTATGGAGGTTCCTCAAAAAGTTAAAAATAGAACTACCCTAACATCTGGCAATTGCACTACTAGGTATTTACCGACAGAATGCAAAAACACTAGTTCAAAGGTATACTTGTCCCCTGATGTTTATAGCAGCATTATTTACAATAGCCAAGATATGGAAGAAGCCCAAGTGTCCATTGATTGATGAATGGATAAAGAAAAAGTGGTGTTTATATATATATATATATACACTGGAATATTCCTCGGTCATAAAAGAGAATGAAATGTTGCCATTTTCAATGACATGGCTGGAACTAGAGGGTATTATGTTAAGCGAAATAAGTCAGTGAGAGAAAGACAAATACCATGTGATTTCACTCATATGTGGAATTTAAGAAACAAAACAAATGAGGAAAGGGAAAAAAAAGAGAGAGGGAGGGAAACCAAGAAACAGACTCTTAACTATAGAGAACAAACAGATGGTTACCAGAGGGGAAGTGTGTGGGGTGTTGGGTAAAATAGGTGATGGGGATTAAGGAGTGCACTTGCTCTGGTGAGCACCGGGTGTTGTATAGAAGTTGAATCACTATATTGTACACCTGAGACTAATATAACACTGTATGTTAACTAACTGGAATTATAACAAAAACTTTTTTAAAAAAGATAAAGCATAGCATGAAAAAAAACCACATGTACACAAATGTTCAAAGAGTCATTACTTATAATAGCCAAAAAGTGGAAACAACCTAAATGTCCATCAATGAAGAATGGATAAACTTTGGTCTAGCCATACAACAGATTATTGTTCAGCCATAAAGAAGGATGAAGTACTGATACATGCTGCAACATGGATGAACCCTGAAAACATTATGCTGAGTGAAATAGGTCACAGAAGACCACATATTGTATGATTCCACTGATGTGTGATGTCCAGAATAGGCAAATCTATAAAGATGGAAAGCAGATTAATGGTTGCCAAGGGCTTGAGAGCTGGGGAGAATGAGCAGTGGTTGCTAACGGGCATGGGGTTTCTTTTTGGGGTGATAAAAATATTCTAAAATTAGATTGCCATCATGGTTGCCCAACTCTGTGATTGTACTCTAAACCACTGAATTGTATACTTTAATGGGTGAGCCATATGATATATGATTTCTCAAAAAAGGTGTTAAAAAAAACTTTTGCTTATTTTTCAGTCTCATTCCTCTTGACAAAGTCTGAATTGATGGTAAGCATGTAGTTCATGCCTGAGCCCAAAGAGTACAATATTCACAGCATCTGAATTTGGGGAGGGAACATTCCATCACATCCTTCCCTTTCAGACCTGGCAGACCAAGCAACACAAGGAGTAAGAATAGTCTCAGCTCTGTCTCATGACTTCAGCAGGAATAAGAGGGATAGGCCCTACTGGGGAAGAGAAACAATCTTTCTAGGCAGGTAGAGTGGTTAAGAACTTCAGCTCTTTAGGCAAATACACCAGGTTTTAAATCCTGACTCCACCAACTTACTATGTCACCTTTATAAATTACTTGACCCTCTCAACTTTTGCTGTAAAGGGGGGGCTAATAAAAGCACCATCTAGAGTGTTATTATGAAGATTCAATGAGATAGTCCGTGTAAAACACTTAAGATGATGCCTGCCATACAGTAAGTATTCAATAAATGTGAGAGGCTAGATTTATTATTTTTACTGAGGTGAGATTAAAGCAAAACAATACAAGGAAAAGTAAAGCGCCCTCAGCTTTGGAGTCAGACAGCTCTGTTAATATGAACTTGGGAAGTCACTTCATTTATAAAGCCTTAGCTCCTCTGTAATAATAAAGATAATAATTTTCCTCTAGGGAGGTGGTTTAAAACATGGACACTGGAATCCACACTACCTGGATTTGAATACTGGCTCCACCACTTACAAACTGTGTGACTTAGAGCATATTTAACTTCTCTGTGCCTGGATGTCCTCTTCTGTCGATTGGAGGTGACAAAAATACTTACCTCCTTGGGCTGGTGTGAGGAATTATTGAGTTAATCCAGGTAAAGTACCTAACATAGAGTAAGTACTCAAGGAATATTAACTATTATATAAAGCTAAAGTAGGAAACAAATGAGACCCTTAGTAAAGCTGGACATGTGGTTGGTCCTCAGTAAATGGTGACTCCCCTCCTCAGCCATCCTTTCTGTGCACCAGGTCAAGATTTTTTTTGGACTTGCAGAGAAAATGTTTCAGATTAAGGAGGTTCCCATAGAAGAATGTTCTGGAAATCTCAACACTACCATCTGATGGGAACAATGTCATCTATTAGCTCCTGGCAAGAGGACCACCTATATTCCCAAGAAAATGCCCCATTCATAACAGTAGGGAAAGAACTATTTCACCTGTAGATTACTTGGACTTGAATTTGAGGATGGTTAAAGGAAATCCTCTTGTCAAACCCCTCTTTAGATTTGGGGTCAATGTAAGTGTTATTGAGTTCCTTACCTTTCACATATCTTCGCTTCTACTATTTTTTAAAGTCTGAATATACAATTTCTTAAACAAAAATCCTAATTTAATTTTTACAATAGCTCTGTGGCTTTATGTAGCAGCATTTTTGTTTGTCGGTTAAACATAAGGGATATAAGTGATGCATTCATTTATTCAACCAATATTTCAGGTATTGTTTTATGCTCAGAAGATTCAGAAGTAAACAAAATAGGCAAAGTACCCCACCTTTATGGGGTTTCTGTCCTAATAAAAGAGATTTACACAATTACATAATACTTTATATATAAAAATATACACACATATATAATCATTGTTTACTCTAGTACATCAAGGCAAAACAGATTTTTCCTTGATTCCACAGCTATTAGCAATAGACTAAATTTTGTTACCACAATAACTAAAATATTTTACATTAATTTTCAGCAGACGTATTCTTATTTTCTCACTAAATGGAATTTGTAATGGGATTTTTTTTAATTAGCAAAAAGATGGCAAACCCCTGTCACTGAAGGAAGTTAAAGATAGTTGAAACAGTACCATAATGTCTTGATGATGACAGCTTTGTAATAGAGCTTGAAGTCCAGAATTGTGATGCCACCAGCTTTGCTTTTCTTTCAACATTCCTCTGGCTATTCGGGGTCTTTTCTGGTTCCATACAAATTTTAGGATTATTGGTTCCATTTCTTTGAAAAAGTTGATAGTATTCTGATAGGGATTGCATTAAATGTGTAGATTGCTCTAGGTAGCATTGACATCTTCACATTATTTGTTCTTCCAATCCATGAGCATGGAACGTTTCTCCATTTCTTTGTGTCTTCCTCAATTTCTTTCATGAGTATTTTATAGTTTTCTGAGTACAGATTCTTTGCCTCTTTGGTTAGATTTATTCCTAGGTATCTTACGGTTTTGGGTGCAATTGTAAAAGGGATCGACTCCTTAATTTCTCTTTCTTCTGTCTTGTTGTTGGTGTATAGGAATGCCACTGATTTCTGTGCATTGATTTTATATCCTGCCACTTTACTGAATTCCTGTATGAGTTCTAGCAGTTTTGGGGTGGAGTCTTTTGGGTTTTCCACATAAAGTATCATATCATCTGCAAAGAGTGAGAGTTTGACTTCTTCTTTGCCGATTCGGATGCCTTTTATTTCTTTTTGTTGTCTGATTGCTGTGGCTAGGAGTTCTAGTACTATGTTGGATAGCACTGGTGATAGTGGACCTCCCTGCCGTGTTCCTGACCTTGGGGGAAAGCTCTCAGTTTTCCCCATTGAGAATGATATTCGCTGTGAGTTTTTCATAGATGGCTTTTATGATATTGAGGTATGTACCCTCTATCCCTATCCTCTGAAGAGTTTTGATCAAGAAAGGATGCTGTACTTTGTCAAATGCTTTTTCTGCATCTACTGAGAGGATCATATGGTTCTTGTTCTTTCTTTTATTAATGTATTGTATCACACTGATTGATTTGTGGATGTTGAACCAACCTTGCAGCCCAGGAATAAATCCCACTTGGTCGTGGTGAATAATCCTCTTAATGTACTGTTGGATCCTTTTGGCTAGTATTCTGGTGAGAATTTTTGCATCCATGTTCATCAAGGATATTGGTCTGTAATTCTCCTTTTTGATGGGGTCTTTGTCTGGTTTTGGGATCAAGGTAATGGTGGCCTCATAAAACGAGTTTGGAAGTTTTCCTTCCATTTCTATCTTTTGGAACAGTTTCAGAAGAATAGGTATTAATTCAAGACAGTATGGTACTGGCACAAAAACAGACACATAGATCAATGGAACAGAATAGAGATCCCAGAAATGGACCCTCAACTCTATGGTCAACTAATCTTTGACAAAGCAGGGAAGACTATCCAGTGGAAAAAAGACAGTCTCTTCAACAAAAGGTGTTGGGGAAATTGGACAGCCACATGCAGAAGAATGAAAGTGGACCATTTCCTTATACCACACACAAAAATAGACTCAAAATGGTTGAAAGACCTAAATGTGAGACAGGAGTCCATCAAAATCCTAAAGAAGAACACAGGCAGCAACCTCTTTGACCTCAGCCACAGCAACTTCTTCCTAGAGACATCGCCAAAGGCAAGGGAAGCAAGGGCAAAAATGAACTATTGGAACTTCATCAAGATAAAAAGCTTTTGCACAGCAAAAGAAACAGTCGACAAAACCAAAAGACAACCGACAGAATGGGAGAAGATATTTGCAAATGACACTACAGATAAAGGGCTAGTATCCAAAATCTATAAAGAACTTATCAAACTCAACACCCAAACAACAAATGATCCAATCAAGAAATGGGCAGAAGACATGAACAGATATTTTCCCAAAGAAGACATCCAAATGGCCAACAGACACATGAAAAAGTGCTCAACATCGCTCGGCATCAGGGAAATCCAAATCAAAACCTCAATGAGATACCACCTCACACCACTCAGAATGGCTAAAATTAACAAGTCAGAAATGACAGATGTTGGTGGGGATACGGAGAAAGGGGAACCCTCCTACACTGTTGGTGGGAATGCAAGCTGGTGCAGCCACTCTGGAAAACAGCATGGAGGTTCCTCAAAAGGTTGAAAATAGAGCTACCATAGGATCCAGCTATTGCACTACTGGGTATTTACTCCAAAGATACAAATGTAGGGATCTGAAGGGGTGCACCCCGATGTTTATAGCAGCAATGTCCACAGTAACCAAACTATGGAAAGAGCCAAGATGTCCATCAATAGATGAATGGATAAAGAAGATGTGGTATATATATACACATATATACAATGGAATATTATGCAGCCATCAAAAGGAATGAGATCTTGCCATTTGCAACAACGTGGTTGGAACTGGAGGGTATTATGCTGAGCAAAATAAGTCAATCAGAGAAAGACATGTATCATATGTTCTCACTGATCTGAGGAATTCTTAATCTCAGGAAACAAATTGAGGGTTGCAGGAGTGTTGGGGGTGGGAGGGATGGGGTGGCTGGGTGATAGACATTGGGGAGGGTATGTGCTATGGTGAGCGCTGTGAATTGTGTAAGACTGATGAATCACAGACCTGTACCTCTGACACAAATACTTCATTATATGTTTTAAAAAAAGAAGAAGCAGGAAGGGAAAAATGAAGGGGGGGTGGAATCGGAAGGGGAGACGAACCATGAGAGACTATGGACTCTGAGAAACAAACTGAAAGTTCCAGAGGGGAAGGTGGTAGGGGGATGGGTTAGCCTGGTGATGGATATTAAAAAGGGCATATACTGAATGGAGCACTGGTTGTTGTCTGCAAACAATGAATCATGGAACACTACATCAAAAACTAATGATGTAATGTATGGTGATTAACATAACATAATAAAATTTTAAAAAGGATAGTTTAAACAGAAAGGTTAAATTCCACTCTTGATAACGACAACCAATTCATATCACATGGAAATCTTGCCCATTTTGTGCATGGTTCAAATATAGCCAAAGGCTAAAGAGCTCTGGCAAAAGCTTCTCTCCAACTGGGCAATTTAAACCTTAAGAGACCGTGCTCTATTTGTCAACTGTTTAAGTTTCTTAAATATGGCCCTTCATCCAGGATTTGCTCACTGCTGTTAACTGAGTAAAACCACATTGTTTTGAATTCCCATTTTCCTCCCAGCTACTGATTTTCTATCTAAAAAAAGAGTAATTAATGGAACTCACTTTCTCAGGTGCTAAATAGATTGTATTTTTTGCTGGGGAAATAAGTTGGGAAAAGGCCATGAGTGAAAAATCTTTCCAACTTGAAAGTGCATTAGGTTAAATGTGAATAAGTTAAAGTGCTGGGGAAAAAAAATTTGTATCCTGATTTGTCCACATTTTTTAGTTTGATAAAAGTGTAATAGCAGACCAAACCCATTAATAGATACAACAGATGATAACTTCTAGTTGAGAGAAAACTCCTATTTTGGCTAAGCTTAAACAGCTACTGTTTAGAAGTCTCATAAATGACTATGTATTTAAACATCTTTTAGAAATTGGAGATCTTCAGTTTTCTTTTAGAAAAGTAGGCAGTGGTAAGAGTAGGGAGAAGCAGTTAGAGGAGAATAATGAGACTGGATAAATTAGATAATGCTATGCATTTAGAACATAATTTTGGTCATGTTCCCAGAGCCTGGTAGCTATTAAGTAAGCCTGTTGTAAGAATCAGACACTAAAACCTCTGTAAACAAACCCAGTTTTGACAAAACATAGGAGGAGGCAAGATGGTGGAAGAGTAGGGGACCTTGTTTCCTCTGGTCCCTTGAATTTAGCTAGGTAACTATCAAACTATTCTGAACATGCACAAATCAGCCTGAGATGCAAGAAAAAAATATCCGGAACTCTACAAATAGAAAAGTAACTACTTTCTGCAAGGTAGGAGGTGTGAAGTGAATCTGAGGGGAGATATTGGAAGATAAATGGGGGGCAGAGGGAGCCTCCATAAGCCGGCTACCAGAAAGTGATGAAGCCCCAGAGGGCAAAATTGGAACCCTTAGAAATCGGCTCCAGTGAGAGTCATTCCTCTCTGAAAGGGGCTCAGGGGATGAAACAGGCAGAATTCTAGGTGGGTCAGTGTGGTCTCAGGATCCCAGGAGTCACAGAACTAACGGGGGTGCCTGAGCCAGTAGAGTACCCAAGCAATGGAGCAGGGAAACTGGTTATGGTCAGTGAGCCCAGGAGGGGACTCTCAGCTCAGGTCACCATAAACTGTGAGGTGAGCCGATCGGGTGATTGCTCTCCACCTGGGCACCCAGCAGCAGACTGGAAAACATAGGGACATCCACCATCCCCCAGGAGTGGCCAAGTGGTACACGCACAATCCCGCGACCACTCTCAGCACCAGGGCCCTACAAAAGGCAGTAATGCAAGACCCTCAGACTCCCCTGCCCCCGGGAGAATTGCTGTGGGCACACACCACAGGAGTCTGTGGAGTTTGGCACACACAAAAGTGAAGATGGTTTGTCCCAGAGGGTTTACTCAAGAGGGAGGACTGCGATCTTTCAGCTCTGGGGCTGGAGATTGGGCATAGACATTTTTATTTTGATCCTCTGAAGAGATGCAGAAGGCCTTCAGGGAACAAAAGCCACACAGAGGACCAGCTTACATTGAGTCCAGCCCCCTGGCAAGGAGTGGTACAATTCCACCGAGGCAAAGACACCTGAGAAGCAGCACAGCAGGCCACTCCCCCAGAAGACCAACTGGAAGAACAGGTGCATAACAAGTTTACAGATCCCTCAAGACTGTAAAACTCCAGCACTAGGGGAAAATAGTATATAGAACTCAAGGATTTTGCTCATGATTCATTTATCTTTCAGTCTAAAATTTTCCATTTCTTTTTTTCCCTTTTCAACTAGTTTCTAATTTTGTCAACTTTTTGTTTTTAAGTCACTTTTTAACTTTTATTTTTTGCATCTACATTTATAGATATAATAGATATATGCTTCATTTTTGGCCTTTATTCACTCTATTTAATTTTATTATATATATATATGTATATATATATATATACACATACACAACTGATACCAAAACTTATATATATATATATATATATATATATATATATATATATATATAAGTTTTGCTTTCTTTGCAATTTTGGGATTCAGTGTCTTCTAACACAGAGACCAAAATTCACTCAGGAACAAGTGGATTACCCTGTTTTGTCCACCCTGTGATATATTCTCTCTCCCCCTTTTTCTTGTTTTGTTTTGTTTTGTTTTTGTTTGCTTTTCTGTTTTGGTTTCTGACCTCTTTGGTGTGTATTTTGCTTGGGTCGTGGTTGATATTTTTTATTCTGCTCACTTGCTCAACCATTCTTCTCTGGGCAAAATGACTAGAAGGAGGAATTCACAACAAAAGAATGAACCAGAGGTAATGTTCTCTGTCACAGATCTAATCAATATGGATATAAGTAAGATGTCAGAGATGGTATTCAGGATAACAATTATAAAGTTAATAACCAGGCTTGAAAAAAGCATAAAAGACACTAGAGCTCTCTTAGTGTAGAAATGAGATCGAATCAGGCTGAAATTAAAAATGCTATAACTGAGATGCAGCCTAAATTGGATGCTCTAACAGCCAGGGTGAATGAGACAGAAGAGAGAGTAAGTGATCTAGAAGATAGGTTGATGGAAAGGAAGGAAGTTGAGGAAGAGAGAATAACAACTAATAGCCTATGAAGAGAGGCTTCAAGAAATCAGTGATGTCAAGAAATGTAGCAACATCAGAATTATTGGGGTGCCCAAGGGTGAAGAAAGAGAGAGGGACAGAAGGTATATTTGAGCAAATCATAGCTGAGAACTTCCCTAATCTGGGGATGGAGAAAAGCATTCATGTCCAAGAGGTAGAGAGGACCCCCCAAAAATCAATAAAAATAGATCAACACCCCGACATATAATAGTGAAGCTCGCAAATTTCAGAGATAAAGAGAAAAATCCTGAAAGTAGCTCAAGACAAGAGGCTCTGAACCTACAGAGGGAGGAATATCAGACTAACATCAGAACTATCCACAGAAACCTGGCAGGCCAGAAAGGGCTGGAATGATATGTTCAGGGTACAACTTGAGAGGAAGATGCAGCCAAATATAACTTATCCAGCAACGCTATCATCTAGAATGGAAGGAGAGATAAAGAGCTTCCAGGAGAGACAGAAACTGAAAGAATCTGTAACCACCAAGCCAGCCCTGCAAGAAATATTAAGGGGGATCCTGTAAGCAAAGAGAGAGTCCAAGAGTAACATAGACCAGGAAGAAACAGAAACAATCTACAGAAACAGGGACTTTACAGGCAATACAACAGCACTAAATTCATATCTTTCAATAGTTACTCTGAGTGTAAATGGGCTAAATGCTCCAATCAAAAGACACAGGGTATTAGATTGGATAAAAAAAGCAAGACCCATCCATATGCTGTCTACAAGAGACTCATTTTAGACCTAAAGACACATCCAGACTGAAAGTGAGGGGGTGAAGAACCATTTATCATGCTAATGGACCTCAAAAGAAAGCTGGGGTAGCAATCCTCATATCAGAAATATTAGATTTTAAATTAAATACTATAGCAAGAGATGAAGAGGGACAGTATATCATACTTAAAGTGTCTATCCAAAAAGAAGATCTAACAATTGTAAATATTTATGCCCCCAACATGGGAGTAGCCAATTATATCAACCAATTAATAACCAAAGTAAGGAAACACATTGATAATAATACATTAAGAGTAGGGGACTTTAACACCCCACTCACAGCAATGGACAGATCATCTAAGCAGAAGATCGACAAAGAAACGAGGGCTTTGAATGACACATTGGACCAGATGGACTTCATAGATATATAGAGAACATTCCATCCTAAAACAACAGAATACTCATTCTTCTTGTGTGCACATGTAATTTTCTCCAGAACAGATCACATACTGTGTCACAAATCAGATCTGAACTGATACCAAAAGATTGGGATTATTCCCTGCATATTTTCAGACCACAATGCTTTGAAACTTGAACTCAATCACAAGAAGAAATTTCGAAGGAGCTGAAATGCTTGGAGGTTAAAGAGGATCCTATTAAAGAATGAATGCATCAACCAGGAAATTAAGAATTTAAAAAACTCACAGAAACTAATGAGAATGAAAACACATTGGTTCAAAACCTTTGGGATACAGCAAAGGCGGTCCTAAAAGGGAAGTACATTGCAATACAAGCCTCTCTCAAATAATTAGAAAAATCTCAAATACACAAGCTAACCTTACACCTAAATGACCTGGAGAAAGGGCAGCAAATAAAGCCTAAACCAAGCAGGAGAAGAAAAGTAATAAAGATTAGAGCAGAAATCAATGCAATAGAAACCAGAAGAACAGTAGAACAGATCAAAGAAACTAGAAGCTGGTTCTTTGAAAGAATGAATAAGGTCCATAAACCTCTAGCCACACTTATCCAAAAGAAAAGAGAAAGGACCCAAATTAATAAAATCATGAATGAAAGGGGAGAGATCACAACCAACACCAAGGAAATACAGATAACTTTAAGAACATACTATGAGCAACTATATGCCAAGAAATTAGGCAATCTGGAAGAAATGGATGCATTCCTGGAAAGTTATAGACTACCAAACCTGTAACAGGAGATAGAAAATAAAAATAGAAAATCTGAACAGACCAATAACCAGCAAGGAAATTGAAGCAGTAATCAAAAACTTCCCAAAAAACAAGAGTCCAGAGACAGATGGCTTCCCAGGGGAATTCTACCAAACATTTAAAGAGGAAATAATACCTATCCTACTGAAGCTATTTGAAAAAATAGAAATGGAAGGAAAACTTCCAAACTCGTTCTATGAGGCCAACATTGCCTTGATCCCAAAACCAGACAAAGAGCCCACCAAAAAGGAGAATTACAGACCAATATCCCTGATGAACATGGATGCCTACATACTCACCAAGATACTAGCCAATAGGATCCAACAGTACATTAAAAGGATTATTCACCACGACCAAGTGGGATTTATTCCTGGGCTGCAAGGGTGGTTCAACATTCATAAATCAATGTGATAGAGCACATTAACAGAAGAAATGACAAAAACTACATGATTCTCTCAATAGTTGCAGAAAGAGCATTTAACAAAATACAACACACTTTGTTGATTAAAACTCTTCAAAGTGTATGGATAGAGGGAACATACCTCAATATCATAAAAGCCATCTATGAAAAGCCCACAGTGAATATCACTCTCAATGGGGAAAACCAAAGCTTTTCTCCCAAGGACAGGAACATAACAGGGATGCCCACTCTCACCACTGTTGTTCAACATAGTACTAGAATTCCTAGCCTCAGCAATCAGACAACAAAAAGAAATAAAGGGCATTCAAATTGGCAAAGAAGAAATCAAACTCTTACTCTTTGCACATGATGTGATACTTTATGTGGAAAACCTAAAAGACTCCACCCCAAAATTGCTAGAACTCATACAGGAATTCAGCGATGTGGCAGGATATAAAATTAATGTGCAGAAATCAGTTGCATTTCTGTACACTAACAATGTCACTGAAGAAAGAAAAATTAAGGAATTGATCCCATTTACTATTGCACCATAAACCATAAGATACTTAGGAATAAACCTAACCAGAGAGGTAAGGGATCTGTACTCTAAAAACTACAGAACACTTATGAAAGATATTGAGGAAGGCACAAAGAAATGGAAAAACATTTCATGCTCATGGATTGGTAGAATAAATATTGTTAAAATGTCTATGCTACCCAGAGCAATCTATACATTCAAAGCAATCCCTATCAAAATACCACTGACATTTTTCACAGAGATGGAACAAATAATCCTAAAGTTTGTATGGAGCCAGAAACGACTACGAATCTCCGGGGGAATGTTGAAAAAGAAAACCAAAGCTGGGGGCATCACAATGCCTGACTTCAAGCTCTATTACAAAGTTGTGATCATCAAGACAGCATGGTACTGGCATAAAAACAGACACATAGATCAATGGAACAGAGTAGAGATCCCAGAAATGGACCCTCAACTCTATGGTCAACTAATCTTTGACAAAGCAGGGAAGACTATCCAGTGGAAAAAAGACAGTCTCTTCAACAAACAGTGTTGGGAAAATTGAACAATCACATGCAGAAGAATGAAACTGGACTATTCTCTTACACCATACACAAAGATAAACTCAAAATGGATGAAAGACCTCAATGTGAGACAGGAAGCCATCAAAATCCTAGAGGAGAATACAGGCAGCAACCTCTTCGACCTCAGCTGTAGCAACTTCATGCAAGACACATCTCTAAAGGCAAGGGAAACAAAAACAAAAATGAACTGTTAGAATCTCATCAAGATAAAAAGCTTCTTCACAGCAAAGGAAAAAGTCAACAAAACTAAAAGGCAACCTACGGGATGGGAGAAGATATTTGCAAATGACATATCAGATTAAGGGCTGGTATCCAAAATCTATAAAGAACTTATCAAACTCAACACTCAAAAAACAAATAACCTAGTCAAAAAATGGGCAGAAGACATGAACAGACATTTCTCCAAAGAAGACATACAATGGCCAACAGACACATGAAAAAATGTTCCACATCACTTGCATCAGGGAAATACAAATCAAAACCACAAAGAGATACCACCTTATGCCAGTTAGAATAGCTAAAATGAACAAGACAGGGAACAACACATGTTGGCGAGGATGTGGAGAAAGGGGAACCCTCTTACACTCTTGGTGGGAATGCAAACTGGTATAGCCCCTCTGGAAAACAGTATGGAGCTTCCTCAAGAAGTTAAAAATAGAGCTACCCTACGACCCAGCAACTGTACTACTAGGTATTTACCCCAAAGATTCAGACATAGTGAAACGAAGGGGTACCTGCACTCCAATGTTTATAGCAACAATGCCCACAATAGCCAAACTGTGGAAGGAGCGTGATGTCTTTCAACAGATTAATGGATAAGGAACATGTGGTTAATATATACAGTGGAATATTACTCAGCCATCAGAAAGGTTGAATATCTACCTTTTACATCAACATGGATGGAAGGAGGGTATTACGTTCAGTGAAATAAGTCAATCACAGAAAGACAATTATCACATGGTTTCACTCATGTGGAATATAAGAAATAGTGCAGAGGAGTAGTGGGAAGGGAGGGAAAACTGAATGGGAAGAAATCAGAGAGGGAGACAAACCATGAGAGACTCTTGACTCTGGGAAACAATATGAGTGTTGCAGAAGGGGAGGTGAGTGGAGGGATGGGGCAACTGAGTGATGGGCATTAAGGAGGGCATGTGATGTGATGAGCACTTGGTGTTATATGCAACTGATGAATCATTGAACACTACATCTGAAACAAATGATGTACTATAAATTGGGCTAATTGAATTTAAATTTAAAAAAAGCTGTTGAATGCAGTTTCCTAATATTTTGCTGAGAATTTTCACAACTACATTAATCAGGGACATTAGTCTTTAGGTTTTTTTTGTTTGTTTGTGGAGTTTTTTGGTAGTATCCTTATCTGGCTTTGATATCAGTGTAATGCTGACCTCATGAAATGAGTTTGGGAGTGTTTCCTCCTCTCAATTTTAGGGGAAAAGTTTGAAAAGAATTGGCATTAATTCTTTAAATGAAGCTATCTGATACTGACCTTTTATTTGATGGGAGGATTTTGATTTCCGATTCAATCTCCTTACTTGTTATTGGTCTGCTTTAATTTTCTATTTCTTTATGATTCAGATTTGGTAGGTTATACGTGTCTAGGAGTTTATCAATTTCTTCTAAGTTGTCCAATTTGTTGGCATATAATTGTTCATAGTAGTCTCTTACTACCCTTTGTAATGTCTGCTCTTTTACTTACAACTTTGTTTGAATCCTTTCTTTTTCCTGGTAAATCTAGCTAAAGTTTTGTCAATTTTATCTTTTCAAAAAACCAATTCTTAGTTTTGTTGATCTTTTCTATTTTTCTGTTCTTCATTTCATTTATTTTTGCTCTGGTCTTCGTTATCTCCTTACTGCTGCCAACTTTGGGTTTAGTTTGATTCTGTTTTTCTAGTTCCTTGAGGTTGTTTATTTGAGATCTTTCTTTTTTTCAATGTATGCATTTATCACTATAAACTTTCCTCTTAGCACTGCTTTTGCTGCATCCCATAAGTTTTGATATATTGTGTTTCTATTGTTGGTTGCTTCAAGATCTTTTTTAAATTTCCCTTTTCATTTCATCTTGACCCATTGATTGTTTAGGAATGTGTTCTTTAATTTCCACATATTTGTGAATTTTCTAGTTTTTCTCCTTTTATGGATTTCTATTTTTATATCATTGTGGTTGGAAAAGATACTTGGTATGATCTCCATCTTTTTACATTTTCTAAGATTTGTTTTGTGACCTAACATATGATCTATCCTGGAGAATGTTTCATGCATGCTTGGAAAGAATTTATGTTTTACTATTGTTGTAAAGAATGTTTTGTGTGTCTATTATTTGGTCTAAAGTATAGTTTAAGTCCAATTTTTTAATTGTTTTACTCTCCGGGTGGTATATCCACTGTTGAAATTGGAGTATTGAAGTCCCTACTATTATTGTATTGTTGTTTATTACTCCCTTCAGATCTGCTAGTATTTGCTTAATATATTTAGGTCCTCCAATACTGGGTGCATATATTTTTACAATAGTTATATACTCTTGATGAATTGACCTCTTTATCCTTATCTATCTTTATTATTATTTAACTATTATGACCTTTTTTTCTCTTGTTACAATTTTTTACTTAGTCTGTTTTGTCTAAGTATAGCTATCTCTGCTTGCTTTTGGTTTCCATTTGTGTGGAATATCTTTTTCCATCCCTTCACTTTGAGTCTATGTGTGTCCTTGTAGCTGAAGTGTGTCTCTTGTAGGCAATATATAGTTGGATCTTGCTTGTTTATTTTTTTATCCATTCAGTCACTCTATGCTTTTTGATTGGAAAATTTAATCCATTTGTATTAAAGTAATTATTGATAGGTAAGGACTTACTATTGACATATTATTAATTGTTTGATGGCTGTTTTGAAGTTCCTTTGTTCTTTTTTCCTCTTTTACTATCTTCCTTTGCGAATTGATGATTTTCCATATTATTATGCTTTGATTCTTTTCCCTTAATCTTAAAATCAGCTTAAAATCTTATAGGATTTTGTTTTGTCATTACCCTGAGTCTTACGGGAAATATTTTATTGGTCTAATAGTCTATTTAAGCTGATAAAAACCTAACATTGATTGCATATAAAACCCCTACCCTCTACCCTTTTACTACCCTAAATTTTATGTTTTTGATGTCACAATTTGTGTCTTTTAATATCATGTAACCATTAACAAATTATGATAGCTATTTTAAACACTTTTGTCCTTTAACATTTATACTAGAGTTAATTGGTCAATATACTACCATATTACAGTATTAGAGTATTGTAAATCTGACTATATACTTACTGTAATCAGTGTGTTGTATATTTTCTTACGTTTTCATTTCATTTCAACTGCTGCTCTCTTGGGCACACTCTTCTCTTGTTGGAAGGCTAAAGCTCAAGGGATACAGAACCAAACCATAAAAGGATATTTAAAACTTCTGCTTTGATATTGGGGTATGTCTATTATGTTATTTATCTATCGCTATCTAACAAATTACCAAAAACATGCTAGCATACTTTTATTTCAGCTTGAACTCCTTTTAGCATTTCCTATCAGGCATGTCCAGTGGTGATAAACTCCCTCAGCTTTTCTGGGGGGGAAACAAAAACTTACCTTCATTTCTGAAGGACAACATTGCTGGGTAAAGTCATCTTGGTTGACAGTTTTTCCTTCAGCACTTTAAATATATTATCTCCCTTTCTCCTGACTTGTAAGGTTTCTGCTGAAAAATCCACTGATAACCTTATGGGGGTCCCTTTGCGTGAGATTTTTTTCTTTTGCTGCTTTTAAAATCTCTTCTGTATTTAATTTTAGACAATTTTATTATAATGTGTTTTAGAGAAGATTGTTTTGGATTGAAATTATGGGGTAACCTATTAACTTCATGAACTTGGATGTCCAAATCTTTCTTCAGGTTTGGGAAATTCTCAGCAATTATTTCTTTAAACGTTTTTCTTCCCTTCTCCTTCTGGGACTCCAATGTAGCATAGATTGTTTCCTTTAATGGTGTCCCATAAGTCCCAGAAGCTTTTTTCATTCCTTTTCATCCTGTTTTCTTTTTACTCCTCTGACTGGATAATTTTAAATGATCTTGTATTCAAGCTCATTGATTCTTTCTTCTGATTGCTCCAGTCTGGTAATGAAGCTTTCTATTGAATTTTTCAGTGCAGTCATTGTATCCCCAGCCCCAAAATTTCTGTTTGATTCTTCCTTATGTTTTCTTTTTCACATTTTGTTATTGTATTGTTTCCCTGATTTCATTAAATTGTTTATCTGTGTTCCCTTGTAGCTCTTTGAGTATCTTTAGAAAAATTATTTTGAATTCTTTGTCAGGCAATTCATGTATCTCCATTAAGCTCTTCTTTCTTCCATTTTGGTGTGGTTATTCTCAAGTTTTTTGTTCTACTATGTTGCTGAAGTTTCTTAAGTGGACTTCTGTGCTTCTGAGAGCTGTTTTTGTTAATTGACTGCTAGGTAATTTGTTGATATTTGTGGGAGGACAGAGGCTGGGGTCTCCTACTTCATTATCTTGGTGACATCATTCCTCAGCTTTAGCGTTGATACTTAAAGGCTGAATAGCCAAATATCTTCTTCAACTTTGAATTAGTTAGCCTTTGTTGCAGCAACAAACAACTACTAAATTGCAGTGGCTTACAACAACAAACAGCTCCTGTTCATCTAACATAAGGGCTAATGTTTACCTATAACTTTGCTGAATTTGGCCGGGTTCAGGTGACTTCATGAATCTTTTCATTTAAGGACCCTAGCTAAAGGAACTGCTGCTCTCTTGGGCACACTCTTCTCTTGTTGGAAGGCTAAAGCTCAAGGGATACAGAACCAAACCATAAAAGGATATTTAAAACTTCTGCTTTGATATTGGGGTATATTATGTCTACTATGTTAGTTATCTATTGCTATCTAACAAATTACCAAAAACATAGTTGCTTACAACAACACATATTTATTATCTCACATTTTCTGTGGGTCAGGATTCTGGACATGGCTTAACTGGGTTCTCTGCTTAATAGTTTCACCGGCTTCTTGCTGGCTGATAACTGAAGGTTACCCTCGTTGCCTATAGGTTGACCTCAGCTCCTAGAAGCTTCCCATAGTTCTAGATGCTGCTTGTAGTTTCTAGAGGCCTTCCTGCAGTTCAGTGCAATGTAGCAATAGGGTTGATTACTTCATGAAGTTAGCATGAAGTCTCTAAAGTGAATCTGCTAAGCAAGACTAGATCTTATGTAATGTAGTTTAATCACAGAAGTGACATTTCATCACCTTTGCCATATTCTATCAGTTGGAAGCATGTCACAATTCTCAGCCACACTCAAGGGGAAGGAATTGTACGAGGGTATGAACACCACCAGATGAGGATTGTGGAGGCCATTCTGGAGACTGTACATCACATCTACTTACCTTCTATTGACATAAGTAAGTCACATGGCTAGCCAATCCCAAGGATGATGGGGCAGTATACTTTGCCTAGAAAGTGGGGAAGGAATAATTTTGAACACATAATACAATCTAGCAAAAACTTAATTTCTGCTATTCTTAAGCTTGTGATGATCAATGATCATGTGATCACCTTGGCTGCTATTCATTAGCATAACAATGGCAATAATATGGACAAGGGAAGTCATTTGGACTTACCATTCTCTTTATTTTTTAATAAAAGATTTTATTTTTTTTATTTTTTAATTTATTTTTAGTTTTAGAGAGACAGAGAGAGAGTGCATGCATGAGCAGGGAAAGGGGCAGAGGAAGAGGGAGAGAAGCAGACTCCCTACTGAGCAGGGAGCCCAATGCAGAGCTTGATCTCATGACCCTGAGATCATGACCTGAGCTGAAATCAAGGGTCAGATGCTTAACTGACCTGAGCCACCCAGGCACCCCATGTTCCCTTTCTTTTTTTTTAAGTTTTTATTTAAATTCCAGTTAAACATACAGTGTTATATTAGTTTCAGGTGTACAATATAGTGATTCAACACTTCCATACAACACCCAGTGCTCATCACAGCAAATACACTCCTTAATCCCCATCGCCTATTTTACCCAACCCCCCACCCACTTCCCCTCTGGTAACCATCTGTTTGTTCTCTACAGTTAAGAGTCTGTTTCTTAGTTTCCCTCCCTCTCTCTTTTTTTCCCTTTGCTCATTTGTTTTGTTTCTTAAATTCCACATATGAGTGAAATCACATGGCATTTGACTAACTTATTTCACTTAACACAATACTCTCTAGCTCCATCCATGTTATTGCAAATGGCAAGATTTCATCCATTTTTATGGCTGAGTAATATTCTATTCTAGTCTAGTCTATTCTAGTCTATATATGTATATGTTTTTATAATATACATATATACATATACATATAATATACATATGTATATATTTTTATAATATACATATATATATATTTATAATACACATATAATATACATGTATAATATACATATATACATACATATATTTTTATAATATACATATATCATGCTTTTAACTGATAGATATTTTTATAATATACATATATATATATTCTTTATCCATTCATCAGTTGATGGACACTTGGGCTGTTTCCACAATTTGACTATTGTAAATAATGCTGCTATAAACATCGGGGCTCATGTATACCTTTGAACTAGTGTTTTTGTATTCTGTCAGTAAATACCAGGTAGTGCAATTGCCAAATGGTAAGGTAGTTCTATTTTTAACTTTTTGAGGAACCTCCATACTGTTCTCCAGAGTGGCTGCACCTCTTTGCCTTCCCACCAACAGTGCAAGAGGGTTCCCCTTTCTCTACATCCTTGCCAACACCTGTTGTTTCTTGTGTTGTTGATTTTAGCCATTCTGACAGGGGTGAGGTGATGTCTCATTGTAACTTTGATTTGTATTTCCCTGACGATCAGTGATGTTGAGCATCTTTTCATGTGTCTGTTGGCCATCTGGATGTCTTCTTTGGAGAAATGTCTATTCATGACTTCTGCCTATTTTTAAATTGGTTTATTTGTTTTTTGGTTTTTTAGTTTGATAAATTCTTTATAGATTTTGGAATCTAACTATCAGATATGTCATGTGCAAGTATCTTCTTCTCTCATTCTGTAGGTTGCTTTTTAGTTTTGTTTATTGTTTCCTACACTGTGCAGAAGTTTTTATTTTGATATAGTCCCAATATTCCTTTTTTGCTTTTGTTTCCCTTGCCTCAGGAGACATATCTAGAAGGAAGTTGCTATGACCAGTGTCAAAGAGGTTACTGCCTGTGTTTTCCTCTAGGATTTTTATGGTTTCAGGTCTCACATTTAGGTCTTTAATCCTTTTTGAGTTTATTTTTGTATTTGGTGTAAGAAAGTGGTATAGTTTCATTCTCAGCATAACAATGACAATAATATGAACAAGGGAAGTCACTGGATTTATTGTTAATATCTTAATATTCACTTTAAACATAGATAAACATTCTAGATGTAACATGGAGAGAAAATATCATATGTTCTGTGTGTTTTAATTCTATCAATCAGTTGAAGGATAAATGTTTATCTATTATTGCAAAATCAAAATATAACAAAAATTATGATTGTAAGAGCTATTCATTTTTATCTCCATAAAACTTAAAAGCTTTAAAATAGTTAAATAGGGAAGTAGATTGGTAGTTAATATAAATTTTGAGAGAGGTCACTCACTAGATAACCTTAGGGAGAATACTATATCAATTTTGAGCCAATAAGTCTTTAAAATTTTCAAAAAGTAAAGATCCAAGTATACTATATTCCAAACTGTAGACTTTCTTGAGATATTAACACTTATAACACTAAACAAAATAAATATATATTTAAAATTTAGTTGTTAATTTCATTATTCTTTGAAGAAAAAAAAATTTTATGTGGGAATTTTTCACATCTTATGAGGGTGGCTTAAAACCAGTATGTTGGGTGCCTGGGTGGCTCAGTTGGTTAAGCGACTGCCTTCGGCTCAGGTCATGATCCTGGAGTCCCGGGATCGAGTCCCACATTGGGTTCCCTGCTCAGCAGGGAGTCTGCTTCTCCCTCTGACCCTCTTCCCTCTCGTGCTCTCTATCTCTCATTCTCTCTCTCTCAAATAAATAAATAAAATCTTTAAAAAAAAAAAACCAGTATGTCAACTTTGCCACCTCAAATTTTTCAGGGAAGAAAAATACCCAAAATGGAGATTAATAAACCATTTCCAAGGGGAGTAACAATTCAGCTAAGACCCAAAGGAATTAGCCAGGCAGAAGAGAAGTGAAGAAGGTGGGAAGGATTCCAGGTTGAAGAGTGGCATATAAAAGAATGGGAAGGTGGAATACATACCAGAGGGGCTGAAGTGCTACAGGGAAGGTGTTTTAGCTTACAATTCTACCACAACTTAATGAATTAAAACAACACCCATTTGTTATCTCACAGTTTCTATATGTCAAGAGTCAAGGCAAAGTTTAGCTGAGTTCTCTGTAAGGCTGCAATTAAGGTAATAATCAGGACTGAACTCTAATCTAAAGGCTCAACTAGGGAATGATCCATTTATAAGCTCATTCCAGTTGTCAGACTTCCTTTTCTTGTGACTTTAGGAATCATGGCAGTTTGTTTCTTCTAGGCCAGCAATGAAAAGAGAGAGAGATTCAGCAAGTTGGCTCGCAAGATGGAGTCTCACATAACATAATGTAGTCACAGGTGATATCCCATTGCCCTTGCCATATTCTATTGGTTAGAAGCAAGCCATAGTTCCTATTCACATTCAAGGGGAGAGGATTATACAGAGGTGTGAATACCAGGGGATGGGGATATAATGTGCCACCTCAAAATCTGTCCACCACAGAGGGACATGGTGGTGCCAAGTAGGTGGTAGAGGTTCACCTAATCCACAGTTTGGCCAAATGTTTGGACAGGTATCAAAATCAATATTCAGCCAAAGCTAAGACCAAATCCAAAACCCCTCATTATATATTCAAATTCTGATATACAAGAATAAATAGGAAATTCTATCAAAATATTACTCATAATAAAACTATTAAAATGCTAGCAGTTTTTTTTAAGTTTATCATTATAATCTGGGAACGAAATTTCCAAGTACTGTCACACTGCCAATCATACTGTTTACCTCTCCTTTATAGCATTTTTATAGCTGCAACTTTACATTTATTTGTATGACTACTTGATTAATGTTTGAGTCTTATGCTAGATTGTAATCTCCAGAAGAACAAGAGCCTATGTTCAGTTTTGCTCATAATAGTACATTTGGTAGAATAGGATTCTTAGTTCCCACATCCCCTTTGCCCCCACCTATCCTCATCCTTCATGAGAAGGGAGACTGTTAACAACATAAAAATGTATCAAAGTTATTCTATCAGAGGTGATCAGTAAATAGCAAGAGAAGGGTTTATGAACAAAGAAGTTCACTTTAAAATTTTAATAGGGACGCCTGGGTGGCTCAGTCAGTTAAGAGGCTGCCTTTGGCTCTGGTCATGATCCTGGGGTCCTGAGATCGAGCCCCTGCTCAGTGGGGGGGCCTGCTCCTCCCTCTCCCTCTGCTGTTCCTCTGCTTGTGATCTCTCTCTGTGTCAAATAAATAAATAAATATATTTTTAAAAAATAAAAATAAAAAAATAAAAGTTTTAATAACTGTGCAAATTTGGAAGCAACCTAAATGTCCAACAGTAGGGGAATTGTTAATTATACCATGGTAAATCTAATCCATGACGGAAGAATATATACCATTCCTTCCTCTAGTAGGTAGTTATCCTTTCCCAGAGACACAGAATACAAACCAGACTGCTGCCCAAGCAGTATCACTTGCATTTCCTAATAATAGTGTAGCAAAAAACTAATGTATTTTGGAGTTAACTAGATCTAAGTCCAAACTTTAATTTTACCAGTGTTGGATGGCCAAAATGGAAGTCTGCCTATCCTGAATGAGGTTTGTCTAAAGCAGTTTTCAAACTGTGGTCCTTGAAGCAGCAACAGCGGCATCTCCTGGGCACATGTTAGAAATGCAAGTTTTTGAGTCTCGATCCAGACTTACAGAATCAGAATCGATGGGGATGGGATCCAACACTCTTTTAACAAGCCCTCTAGGTGATTCTGATGCACACTCAAGTATGAGACCCCAAATTCAAGTCACATCTATTTTACCCAAGTCCCATCTTGGTTATTTTGGTTTCCAACCACAAGGTGGCAAACTTTGTCTAACGTCCTATGAGTTGACCAATGGTACAGTAAGTATATCTGGTCTAGTTACCTAACTGTCCCAAAAGTAGTAGGTAGTAATGTGATATAGGGATGTGAGAGAGAAGTGGGAAATGGGAGAGTAAGAAAAGAGATGGAAGGAGAAACAGGGCCAGAGGGGTTATATCACTGCTTTGAACTTAGCAAGTTAGCTAGGGTGAGGGAGTAGGAGTGATGGTGCTGGGGGTACTAGTATCAGGTAGTTTACCACTTAATAACTCAGCTCATTTTGGGTACAAAACAATGTGTACCAATGTTGGAGAGTTTGTGGGCAACCAATTTCATCTATACTTTTCATGGTTATAATCCCCAAACACCACCCAAAGGCAAGCACCTCCCAGCACCACGACCCGCCTTCTTCCTACTCTCCAACTCTAATCATAAACTCCTTATCCAATTCTCTTCCTATTATTAATTTCCCATTTTAAAACCCTTCCACAGCTCTCCCTGAAACCCTGTTGCACAGTAAAGCAAGTTCAGCCCATGGAAATATACAGAAATATTGTTGTTGCCCCTCTTCATTGGTCATTCCTTAACTGAGACCTGGTACTCCCCCTGAAGATTCTACTTTCCATACAACCTCCTCTAGTGAAAGATGTTTTTTTATATTACTCATAAATTATAGATATTGGCAAAGAAGGTAGAGGACAGGAAAACCCAAAAACAGGAGTCTTGAGAGAAGATACAATTTCTCATCTCTGGCAACAGAATCCATGCAGACATGTCACCCAGCACCTTAGCTTCTCAGTTCTGTTGAATGCCTCAATTCTATTTCACTTCAGCCACTGTTACCCACGACCACACAGTGGATGTTTTCAACACCTAGAGGAAATCCACTTGGAAATTTTTTTTGACTCATTTATCTTTTCTTCTTTCGTGCTTTCTATAGGATAGATGGAATTTTCTTCTTCTGGTTTAAAAGTTACATGTGCTATTTTTGTTCTTACTGTGGTTTCCCCTAACAACCATGTTTATTTAACTGTCAATTTATCAGTATTTATGTTTTTCTCTTAACAATATAACTATTTGAAAATGTTTTTATGCCCTTAGGGTCTCATCACATCTCCCTGATAATATTTAAAAATTTAGTTCTGGGTTACTACATAGTAAGCTTTTTCTTCTTTTCTGCCCAGTATTTTTAAATTTTTCACATCAGCAATAAATTATACCATATTTAATCACTCTTACTTTTATATCTCTTGCAGCATCTTTTTTCTCTTCTCATCTGAACACCTCTTCCAAAATTGTCTCCAACAAAGATCTTTGTGGGCAATGTGTGCCAAACTTTCTGAGACAATACATGTTCCAGAATATTTTTATATTTTATTACATTTAAATGAAAAGTGGATGAAAATAAAATTATAAGTTCAAGTTCTTTTAAACATTATAGGTCCAATCTTTAAAATATCACTCAGTTGTCTTCTTGTATTCAAATTTGCTAATAAGAAATCTTATCAATTTAATTTCCTTTGTAGAGAATTTTATTTTTCTATCTGGGAGCTTTGAATAGTCTTTGATATTCTTAAATTTTATTATAATGTGTGTGCATGTGTGTTTATACATACATATACATATATAGGTCTTATCTCTCCTAGTCTGTGTCAGCCAAAATGTGTTTGAAGAGTGGGGAGAAAAGAGCACTAGGTACCACAGAACCTATTAATCATTCCCATTTGCTGCCACTCCATAAGCAACTACTATGATCAAGTTTTCATCTTGAAACTCTTTGAAAGAAGCAGCACTGTGAGGAGACAATGCTCCCAGATTGTAATCTACCAGCCTTGGAGATCTGATAGGTATGAAGAGTGAATATCCAATGAGGTAGTCCCCATCTATTTTAAACAACCTCCCACTCAACCAAGCAGAGTTTTTGCTGCCCTGATATACTCTAATATATCCACAGACACTGGTAACTCCAGTTTGGGATGTTTTCACTGATTTCTGTAGTGAAGGGGTTGATAATGTAGGCACTGTGACAATTGGAAGAAATACAAGAGCAAACTTCTTCAAAAGCTTTCCTTAAATGTATCATCTCACTTCTGCTTCCAGTTACTCTCTATTCCAGGCTGTTAAAGAAAACCACACAGCCAATTGAAGCCACCACAAACAGATGGCTTCTTTTCTCACCTGGGCCCTTAGCATCACTCAGCTATCTCTTTACTTGTCAGCTTTCTCTTCTATTTGTTCAGTACCTATTCAAATCTCCACCATACATACTTATCAAGCCCCTCCAAACCCTCTTCTTTCCAGCAATGGACTGAGAAATAGCACCTTGCACATCTCCAGAGGCACTTTCTCATATGAGAATGGCCATCCTATAACACAACATAGAATACAGGGGAAATTATATCTTTAGTTGTGCTATCTGCAGCCCTGTAAGGACTTTGAGTCCTACTTCAAAGGAAAATGAAGACAATGAAATGACAAGAAAGGAAAATCACAGGCCTAGCTTTAGATCCAGTGAACATAGCCTTCAGGAATGAAGCAGAAATCAAGAGATTCTTGGATGAAAGAAAACTAAGAGAATTGTCCACAAGTAGAACTATGCTCTGTCTAAAGGAAGCTCTTGAAACATAAATGATAAAAAAGGAAACCTGAAACATCAAGAAGAAAGAAGAATGGAAGAATAAAATGATAGGTAAATGCAATAGACTTTCTTTCTCTTGAGTTTTCAAAATTACATTTTATGATCGAAATAAAAATTAGAATATTGTCTGGTGTAATTCTCAAGGTATATAGAGGAAATATTTGATAAAATTATATTATAAATGGGGAAGGTATAAGAATTTAAAAGGAAATAGTTTTCTATAATGCATTCAAACTAATAAAATGTCTACACAACGTGTAGACTTTGATAAGTTATGTATGTATAATGTAATACCTACATCAACCACTAAAAATTCTATATAAAGAGATGTACTAAAAAATACTAGATAAATCAAACTGGGATTCTAAAAAATATTGACATAACCCATAGGAAAGCAGGAAAAAGAAAGCAGAAACGAAGAGCAGAGGGAACAGAACATACACACATACAGAAAATGAAAGACTTAAAAAAAAATGAAAGACTTAAGCCTTAACATATCAATAGTTACATTAAATGCAAATAGTCTACGGACTTTGATCCACAAGATGGCATAGACTCATGTCTTAATAAAGTGCATCTATAGCTAAAATCATACTTATAAAAGATTGAATGCTTTTAAGACCACAAAAAAGACAAGCATCCTTATTTTGACCACTCCTATTTAACATCTTATTGGAATTCCTAATTAGTGCGATAATGCAAGAAAAAGAAATAAAAAGCATACAGAATGTAAAGGAAGAAATAAAACTAAACTTCTATGTAATCATTAGAAAAACATCAGACAAATCCCAATTGAGGAACACTCTATAAAATATCTGAGTGGTACTCCTCAAAATGGACAAGATCATCAAAAACAAGGAAAATCTAAGAAACTATCACAACCAGGAGAAACCTATGGAGACATGATGACTGAAAAAATGTATCCTAGGTGGTATCCTGGGACCAAAGAAGACATTAGGCAAAAACTAAGGAAATCTGAATAAAGTAAGAATTTTACTTCATAATAATGTGTTACTATTAGGTCATTAATTGTGACAAATGTACCTTATTAATGTAAGATGTTAATCATAGAGGAAACTGGGTGTGGGAGATATGGGAACTCTCTGCACTACCTTGGCAACTTTTCTATAAAGGTCCTTGGCAAAGTGAAAAAAACCTCAATACCAATAGTCATTAGGGAAATGCAAATTAAAACCACATTAAAATACTACTCTATACCTATTAGAACAGCTAATTTTAAAAACTCACAATACCAAGTAGTGCAAGGCTACAGAGCAACCGGAACTTTTATACATTGTTAGTGAGAATAAAAAGGTGATACAGTTATTTTGAGAAACATTTTGGCAATTTTTTTTTAAGTTAAACATTCACTTACCACCAACCCAGGGATTCCGCTTCTGGATAATCGCCTAAGTGAAATGAAAACTTATGTTCACACAAAAATCTGTATACAACTCTTTATTGCAGCTTTATTCTTAATTACCAAAAACTGAAAACAACCCAACTCTATCTCAAATATTTAATGGATAAACAAACAGTAGTACATCCATATAATGGAATATAACTCATCAATAAAAAAGAAGAAACTATTAATACATAAAAGGAACTAGATTTAAAAGGTTACATACTGTACAATTCCACATATAATGTTCTGAAAAAGTCATGACTGTAGGAATGGAGAATGGATTACTTAGTGACAGAGGTTAAATGTCAGGGAGGAAGATTTAACTACAAAGAAGAGGCTCAAGGATATTTGGGGGGTGACGGAGTTGTTCTGTATCTTCATTGTGGTGGTGGTTAGACATTTGTCAAAACTCATAGAAATGTACACCAAAAATAGTAACTTTTTTTTAAATTTTATTTTATTATGTTATGTTAATCACCATACATTACATCATTAGTTTTTGATGTAGTGTTCCATGATTCATCGTTTGCGTATAATACCCAGTTCTCCATTCAATATGTGCCCTCTTTAATACCCATCACCAGGCTAACCCATCCCCCCACCCCACGCCCCCCCAGAACCCTCAGTTTGTTTCTCAGAGTCCATAGTCTCTCATGGTTCGTATCCCCCTCTGATTTCCCCCGCTTCATTTTTCCCTTCCTACTATCTTCTCTCTCTCTTTTTTTTAACATATAATGTATTATTTGTTTCAGGGGTACAGGTCTGTGATTCATCAGTCTTACACAATTTACAGCACTCACCATAGCACATACCCTCCCCAATGTCTATCACCCAGCCACTCCATCCCTCCCACCCCTACTACTCCAAAAATAGTAAATTTTACTGTATCTACATTAAAAAATAAAACCCCAAAATCGATTACATTTCTATATTCCATCAACAAAGAGTTAGAAAACAAAATTCTTAGAAGATACCCTTATGACATCATCAAAAAATACTGAAGACATAGTAACCAACCTAACAAATGATGTGTGATAACACTTTAGGGAAAATTATGAAAATTAATTGGGAGGTATTGTTATGGAACTGAATGGGTTCCTCCAAAATTTATATGTTGGAATGTAATCCCTAATGTGATGGTATTAGGAGGTGGGGACTTTGGGAAGTGGTAAGATCATGAGGGTGGAGCCTTCATGAATGGGATTAGTGTCCTTATAAAAGAAGTTCCAGAGAGCTTCTTGCCCCTTCTGCCATGTGAGAACACAGAGGGAGGACAGCCACCTATGAACCAGGAAGTGATATCTCACCAGACACTGAATCTGTTAGAGCCTTGATCTTGGTCTTCCTAGACATCAGAACTATGAGAAATAAATTTCTGTTGTTTATAAGCCACACAGCCTATGGTATTCTATTATAGCAGCCCCAATAAACTGAGACAGACACAACGAAAATCCTTATGAAGGAGAGATACACCATATTCATTAACTGCATCACCTGCAAAGATGTCAATTCTCCCCAAACTGATCTGTAGGTGCACTGAAATCCCAAAAGAATCCCAACAGGATTTTTGGTGGGTGTATTTCAGATATTGACACCCTGATTCTAAAGTATCTGTGGAAATGCAAAGGGCCAAAAATATCCAAACCACTCTTAACATAAAAGAATGATGTGGGAAGACTTCCTAGATACCAAGACTTAGTATAGAGCTATTGTCATTTAAGCTAGTGAGGTACTGACACAAGTATAGGCAAGTAAACCAATTAAAACAATGAGACACACTAGAACACACAAAGCACTCTTACATATGTAGACTCTTGTTTTATGACAAAATGGCACTACAAAGTGGTGGATGAAGAAAGGTTTTTTTTTAATAAATGGTGCTGGAGGAATAAGGTATTCATATGGGACACAAAATCAGATGGGAGCTTATTTCACACGAACACCAAGTTGATTAAAAACCTAAAAGCAAGTGGCAAAACTAGAAACCTTTTAAAAATTTTATAGGAGAATATTCATACACTTGGAATGGGGAGAAAATATTTGCAAAACATATAATCCATAAAGAACTTGTATTCAGAAAAGAGATAGATGATAGGTAGATGATAGATAGATGATGGATAATAGATGATAGGTAGATGATGGATGATTGATAGATGATAGATAGATGATAATAGATAGATAGAAAGAAATTTCCTACACATCAATAGGAGATAGATGGCCCAATAGAAAAATGAAAGACTTGAAAAGTCACTTCACGAAGGAGGAAATCCAAATGATCAATAAACATAAAAGTACACCCATCTATATTAAAATTTAAAAGTATGACAAATGCCAAATATAGGAAAGGATGTGGATCAACAGTAACTTTCATATGCTATTGATGGGAATGTAAATTGGCACAAGCACTTTGTAAAACAGTCTGGCATTACCAATTAAAATAGAAGATATATTTACACTATACCCCAAAAGTTTTATCCCGGGTAATAAATGGAACAGAAATGTGTGATCATGGAACACTACATCAAAAACTAATGATGCAATGTATGGTGATTAATATAACATAATAAAAATTTTTAAAAAAGAAATGTGTGAAAATACACAAAAATGACATATAGCTTTACTCATAACAGCCAAAAACTAGACACAATCTAAATTTCTTTCAATGTGGAAGGATAAACTTTTCTGTATTCATATAGTAAACTACTATTTAGCTAAGAAAATAAAAATATTACAGTACACAAAACAACATAGATAAATTTCACAAATGTAATCTTGCACAAGAGAAGTCAGAGACAAAAGAAGATAGTGTATACTATTCCAATCATATATATTTCAAAACAAAATTTAACTGTAGTGCTTAGGGATGCACACATAGGTGCTAAAATTATAAAGTGCTAGGAAGTGACTACCACAAAAGTCACATCATATTTTTCTTTTAGCAGGGTGGAGGGATGTGCAGTAGAAAGGGATACAGGTAGGAGACCCTTCCTGGGTGCTGACATTGTTTTATTTCTTATTCTGAGTGATGGTTACACATGTGTATTCACTTTGTGATCATTCATTGAGCTATATGACTTACGCACTTTACTGTATGATACTTACACTTCACTATTTTAAAATTTTTGGAAAGAAAAAAAGTGGATGCTATCTGATATAAATTCTCACAGCTTGCCACTTCCTTACTGGTAAATGCATCCACATCTACACTCATCCTTGCCTTTTTCCCTCTAGCCTCAAGGATAAGACATCTCTTCTGTGTCCTCTGTGTCCTTTCACCACTAATTATTCCTCTTTCTCCAACATCTTCAACCACCCTCATTCCACTGCTTCATTCTGTAAATACCCTAAAACAATCTAGTATGCCCCACCTCTTTTTTTCCTTCTTCTTTTTGCCCCTTCTACCCCTCTCTTCCTTTCACAAACTTTAAAAGGTTAATTTATACACACACACACACACACACACACAATTTATTCATGTTCATTTCTCAGTCAAAATCTGGTCTTCATACTTCGTCTCACTGCCCTGATATAAGTTCAACAATGATCTCCTTCCTAATTGTCAAGTCCAATAGCTAAGTGTCAGGTGTCATCTTTTTGGCCCTTTTTATTGTATTTGATAAGTTTTCCAGTTTCTTTAAATCTCTCCTTTGGCTTCCAAAACACTGCTCTTTCCTGTTTCCTTTTGCTTCTATTACCACCACTAAGAAGAAATACATTTTATAACTAACAATAATATATATTATGTTATATAATATATATATATTCTACATCCTAGGTAAGTCTAAACATTTACATATATTAAATTGCTTAATCCTCATACAACGTTATACAATAGATACTATTGCCAGCATATTTAGAAATAAAGTAATGAAAGCACCTAAGGTCACTAAGCTAAGTGGCAGAGGTGGAATTTGAACCTAGGCAGTCTGGCTCCAAAATCTGTTCCTTTAACTTCTACTGCTCACCTACACAGTCACCATCAAGGGCTTTCTTTCTTCTATTTTTTAACTGTTGGCATTCCCTGGAATTTATCCTTAACCCTCTGCTCTTTAGATAATCTCATCCACTCTTATTATTTTATTTTTTTAAAGACTTTTATTTATTTGACAGAGAAAGAGACAGCGAGAGAGGGAACACAAGCAGGGGGAGTGGGAGAGGAAGAAGAAGGCTTCCTGCCTAGGAGGGAGCCCAATGCAGGGTTAGATCCCAGGATCCCAGGATCATGACCTGAGCCGAAGGCAGATGCTCAATGACTGAGCCACCCAGGCACCCCCACTCTTATTATTTTAAAAGACTATCTATATGCCAACGACTCCCAAATCCACACTTACCACTCTGACTTCTCTGCTAAGTTCAGGACTGGTTTCATGGGCATGAACTCTGTGCTGGTTCACAGGACCCCATGTTTAGAAAAAGCCTTGTGCTTGGTTTAATGCTCTGCTGTCACTGCCTTGAAATTTTTAATAATTTTTGAACAAGTGGTTTCACATTTTATTTTATTTTAGATTTATTTGTTTACTTGAGAGAGAGAGAGAGAGAGAGAGAGAGCAGGGGTGGGTGGCAAAGTGAGAGGGAGAGAGAGTCTTAAGCGAACTCCATGCTGAGCGCAGGGCTTGAAGCAGGGCTAGATCTCATGACCCTGAGATCACGACCTGAGTCAAAACCAAGAGTCAGATGCTTAACCAACTGTGCCACCCAGGTGCCCCCAAATAGCTTCACATTTTAATTTTGCACTAAGACTTGCAAATGATGTGGCTAGTCCTGCTTAACATTCTGACATATATCCAACTGCCTACTAGACACCTCCACCTCTGTCAGTCCAAATCTGCACTCATATTCTTCTATCTCAATCTTCCTAATATTCTATCTGATATTTTATCTTTAGTCAATGGTAACGTCTGGTCACCCAACCCAGAATCCTGAGAGCCATCCTTCATTTCACCTCCTCTCTACATCCAGTCCTGCCAAGTCCTGTCACCTAAACTTTCTTTTCCTTGAAATTATTTCCTTGAATTATTTTTTTATCTCCATTACTGCTATTATTTCAGATCCTCATTATCTTTGGTCTGGAATATTGCAATAGTTCTCTTTAAAAGTTTGTCCTGCTTCTAGTCTTACCTTTTTCAAACCCATCCTTCATAATGCTGCAAAACAGGGCTACCACATTTCATAACTCCAAGTAACATTACTCACAAGGTGCAATGTAGTGGCCTTAATAACAAGACTGATTTTTCTTAAATACAAATATGGTTATGTTAATACACTACTTAAAACTCTTCCATGGCACCCCATCAACTACAGGATAAATTCCAAGCTCTTTCCATTCCATTCAAGCACTCCACAAACTAGGCCTCAACAACTCCTTTCCTTCATCTCATGCTCTATCAACAAAGACCTATGCTCTGAATTCCCTGTTCATATGATAATTCACTTTCTCTGCTTGACTTATTTCACTTATCATATGGCTTCACTTATTTGTGGAACATAAGGAATAGCAGGGAGGACATTAGGAGAAGGAAGGGAAAAATGAAGGGGGGGCAATCGGAGGGAGAGATGAACCATGAGAGACTATGGACTCTGAGAAACAAACAGGGTTTTGTCGGGGGAGGGGGGATTGGTTAGCCCGGTGACGGGTATTAAGGAGGGCACGTACTGCATGGAGCACTGGGTGTTATACGCAAACAATGAATCATGGAACACTACATCAAAAACTAATGATGTACTGTATGGTGACTAACATAATATAATAAAATTAAATTAAATTTAAAAAAAAAGAATTCCCTGTTCACACCATGCTTTTTTCTCTGCCTGCAGTGTCCTCTCCTCAGCCTCCTATTCTTTTTCATCTGTATAATTTCTATTTATGCTTCAGAACTCAGTTCAAGCAATCTGCTTCAGGAAGTTTACTCTGAACCTTGACTCTCAACCCCAGGCTGGTTTAAGAATCCCTTCCTCTATAGCATTTATAACACTCTAGATCATTGTCTATTTATACATCAATCTCCCCCACTGAGTACAAGCTCCTTAAAGGCGGATATTTAGGGTCCTCAGCACCTAGCAAGTTCCTGTCTGAGCTTAACTGACCCCAGAAAAAGACAAATTCTACCCTAACTTCAAGATAGGAAATGGTTTTTCAGAAATCCTCTTAGGACTGTTCATAGTGGCAAACACCGTTTAACAAGTAGAACCAACAGAGTGGAAGAAAATGATAAATATATCCAGGGCTTATATGAAGCCAGCATGTAGTATTTCAGCCACAATGATTGTAAAAATATTGAAATGTTTTCATACCTGCCAGTAAATAGCTATTTAATACTCAAGCTCTCCAACTGCTTCCACCACTATCCTAGGGCCTCCCCTATGTATCTCCTAGTCTCCAACAGGATCCAGCTCCAGCAGGGGCTTCTGGAACCTTGCTCTAGGACTAATGTCTCCTCTGATTGATTAGAGCCCAGGTTAAACCAATTGTTAAATATTTTGATGATTACCTCTGAATTTACTCCTCCCCAAGCGTGCAGCATTTCCTCCAACTTATCTCTGTTTCAGGATCCTGGAGACCCAGGCTGTTCAACTTAGAACCTAAGCTGAACAATTAAACATCCACTAGGAAGAGTAAACTACAGTCAAAATGGATATTCACCATCATCAGGATTGATATTTTTCAAGCTTTCTGTGGCATTGGATACCCCCATTTTTTAAATGAAATTTTTACGTGCATGGCAGGGCAACACACTATCCAATTAATATCCTAATACCTTGCTCTTTATCTTTGCAGCAACACTCCCTTGAACTAAAACCCTAAGCCCTGACAATCAGTAAACCGTTCCCAATTTCTGTGATACTGTCATTTCAAAAACTTTAAATAAATGGAATCATACAGTATGTAACTTTTGGGGATTGGCTTTTTTTCATTCAACATAATTACCGGGAGGTTTTTTTTTCTTTCTGTTAATATACTTTTCAGTTTGCATTCTGCTCTTTTTTATAACTTCTGTTTCTTTGCTGAGATTTTCTATTTTTCATTTGTTTCTAGCATGTTCATAATTGCTCATTGAAGCATTTTTATAATGGCTTCTTTAAAAATCTTTGTCAGATAATTCCAACATGATTCATCTCAGTGTTGGCGTCATTCGATTGTCTTTTTCTCATTTGAGTTATTTTCCTGGTTCTTGGTATGACAGGTGATTTTTTAATGTATCCTGAATATTTTGGCTATTGTGTTAGGAAACTTTAGTTCTATATAAATCCTCTATTTTAGCAGGCAGTCTCCTTGTTTAGGTTTAGCACATAGATCCTGTCCTAATTTTATGTGCTGTGGTTTCAGTAACAGTTTAATTTTCAGAGCCTTTGCTGTGCTTTGATCTGCTTAGGCTATCTGGTGCCTCTGGGGCTCCCACTGGTCTGTGCTGGTCTGCCTGTGGAGGCAGAAGGTGCCTCCTCAGGCTAGGTTGTGTGGTGCCTCTAGATGGGGAAAGGGAGTCTCCAATGAAGAACATGTTCTGCATTTGGCCGCTTGTTGTGGCAGGATCCCTCCTCCCAGGGCAGCCTGGCCAGTCTGTGTGGGGGAAGGAATTCTCAGACCATTGGACACAAAGAAGCTTCCAGGATAGGTCACTTGTTCTGGAGGGATCCTGCTTGCAGTAGGCTCCCTGGCTATCCAGTGCCTCTCAGTGGAGAAGGGAGTCTCAAGCACCACAAGAACAAAGAGTTTTATTTCCAGGATTTATATTTGTACCTAGTAAGTAGGAGTAGGGAGAATGAGTCTTATCTGGACCAGAAGAGCTCTGTATTCTCTTTTATGCTAGTTAGGATGTCTTAGCATTGAACAAATCTCTTCCCTCTTCTAAATTGTATAGAACATTTTAGAAAATATTGTTCTTGCTTTACATTTAAGAAACTTAACATCATCTCCCATTTGAAGAGCCAGCTGGATTATTTACCAATAAGTTAACTGAGAGACACTGAGGTTTTGTTCAATATTATCACTTAAAAAAAGAAAAATATTTTCTTGAGGTATAACACACAGAAAAGTAAATGAATCTTAAGTTTACACACCAGTAAATTATCACAATATGAACATACTCATATAGTATTTTACTTGATTAAAAAATAATCTGGAGATCTATCTCACAGAAGTGTGAATATACTTAACACTACTGGCCTGTACACTTAAAAATGGTTAAGAAGGTAAATTTTATGTTATGTGTTTTTTACCAAATTAAAAAAAAGAATATGGAGAGACAAAACAACAAAATTCTGAAAAATACCAACACCTCCAGACTCACAGGCTAGCAGAGATCATTGGAGCAAATTCCTAGCACATAGACCCTATGTCTTTAGCTCCTTTTCCTCCAACATATTTGGGAAAATAGTTCTTCATGGTTTTTAGCTATAAAGAAAAAAAAAGAAGAAATGTGGCACCCATTGCACCTTAAGTGTTTGGAAAAAGCAAAGCATAGCTGCTTTAGTCGAAGTTAGGGTAGTGTAGCAGCCCTGCCCTTTTCACTTGACTTTTCATCATACAGCCATTCTGTCATCAGGAACTGTTGTGCAAATTAAGTGAAATAAAATAGGTAAAAGGTCTGCTACATGGCAGATGTTCTTTAAAAGTTTGTTGAATATGGAGATGAAATGAGAGAGTAATACAGACAGGCTCATATTATAAACACATGCTGCTCTCTAAAGAGGAAAACCAGGGAAGAACAGTCAGAGTAGGACTTACCTTGTATGCCAAGCACCTTGAAAAGTGATTTATATATGAGGTATCATTTAACCCTCTACAATTAATGCTAAGAAAGTAGTATTACTAATTTTCCCACCTGACAGATGAAAAAACTGAAGCTCAGAAAGATTAGGGTAACTTGCCCACCGACACACTGTTAAAAAAAAAAAAAAGTAGCTGAGCTAGGATTTGACTATCTAGCTTCTCTCCCAGGAACAAAGCCAAGCCTGTCCAAGGAATAAGACTCAAACCCCTTTGCATGGAGTACAATAGTCAAGTCTCAGCAGATCTTTCCAGCCTTCTCCCTCCATTTCTCCATCTTGTATCTTCTGCTCTAATAACTGAATATTCCCTCCATCATCCTCCTCCCCCTCTCTCAGCCAACCATTACACATTTACACCCTGCTGTTTCTCACATCTATGCTTTGTTCCTACTGCCCTAATTTGGCCTCCTCTCCCTCTCCCATTTACATGGCTAAGTCACCTCTTTTTGGAAATCTCTGTCCATGTCTCCATAACCTGGCCACCCTTATAATTCCTACTATGCTCTATGCTTATTTATATTGAATTGCCACTGTATATTTACTTTTATGTGAACTCTTTGAAGACAAGAACCATTTCTTATTCATCTATATTGTGTCTAACATGATTCTTGGTGCATACTTGTTATTCAGAAAATGCCTTTTGAGTGAATAAATGATTGAGTGAACAAATGAATGACCCTAAACAGTGTTTTTTCCTCTTCGGCCATTCATCTCTCATGTTCTGAATTTTGGAGCCCTACTTTTGTGCTAATCACCTTCATTGATTATTTGCATAATATTTCTTCATTGATTATTTGCATAATATTTTTCTTTAACTCAAGTCATTTTCAATATTTTAAATCAATTTAGTCTTGTTCTAAGCAATATTTGTGAAATTATGGGTTGTATGTATTGGATATATAAAAATATATATTCCTAATGTATATATAAAATATATTCCTGACATATATTAAGATGACTACATAACTATTGAAATTTTAAAAATGCTCACCATTTACTTTCTAAATCATCGTGAACCTCAAGTGGTATACACACCATGATTAAGGAAATAATCATCTAATGATACTGATGCTGTTGCATGAAGCTTGGATTGGATGGGCAAAGGAAGCAGGGGAGGGGCAATGGCAGCTGGATAACTTTGTTATATTTACCACCAAGGCAGGTATTTTAACTGAGGCAGGAAGTCCCTAAACAGCGGCAGTTACTTATAGTATTGCTTGATCAGTCTCTGGAATATGGCATCCCATACTTAAACTCAGGATGCTTATGAGGTACAAGAGGCTCATCCCAAACCACACCTGGCCCCATTACAATGCACCTGTCCTGTTAAAATGGAGTTCTGGTCCCAAGTCCTGAATGCAAGCTTTCTTCTTGTGGCACACATTGTGTAGTACTGAATTCAAAGCTGTGTATCCTAGTGCTCGTTCTTAACTGGGTGACCTGGTGCAAATTTTCTGAACTTAATTTTTCTCACTTGTAAAATTGTTTATATATATACCCTTCATGCAGTGGTTTTCAACCATGGGTATACATTATAATTACCTGGGAAAATTAAAAAATTTTTTGCCAGAAATTCTGATTTAATTGGTACAGTAAAGGCTGGGTACAGATATTGTTTTTAAAGTTCTCTAATATGTAGCTAAGGTTGAGAATTACTGAGTTCACTGGAGAATTAAATGAAAGCATGTATAAAGCACCTGGTACACAAGAAATGTAAGCTATTATTAATATTACCATCATTACTATTAGGCTTATTCATTGGTTACCTTTTCTAGTTTACATTCTGGTAACCTATTCACAACCTCTTTCTCTGGCAAGCCCACGCACCTCTGGCCCCAAAGACCAGGCTAGCTGTCTGAATCATGTTTGCTGATGATGGCTTTGAACATCATCCTTTCCCCTCTTAGCAGAAACCCTGGGATGAGCCTCTGACACCGGGACCACATGTATTCCACACACCCTGGGTTGAAACCACTCATGGTCAGGTGTGTGGGTGATTTTGAATAAGCCCCCATGCCCTGCTTCTCTTTGTGGAATCTGAGATGCAGCGGGTGGCCATGGCAATCACACGTTGCCTCTCTCCCCCTCCTTCTTATCCAGGGACATCAGGTTACAAGGGAACAAGCTGTTCTTCTGCCTTAGTAATGGGGTGGGGGAAGGGGAAGAGACCAGCTGTATGCATATGAGTCGCATATGAGCTGCATATGAACCTCAGGTGAGTTTATTATTATGGAGGCTGTTTTGCTTTTTTTATGCCATCAGCTACCAAAGCTGGTTTTGAGCCTAAGGAAGGCTGTTAATGTGCCTACTTGCTAATCATCACCCTAAAAGCAATAGTTAATATTTATTGACTGCCATGATTTGTGTTAAAGCACTTATATAGATGATCTTATTTAATTTCCAGAGCAACCTTTGGAGACAGGGTCTATTTTTATCATCTTCATTTTCAGGTAAGAAAACCAAGATGCCCAGAAAGGTGAAGTAATTTGTCTCAAAGTAGTAGGTAAAGAATCCTAAGAAATCTGCCTCCAGAGACTGTGCTTTTACCCAGATCTCTAGACTTCTTCACAGAGATGCAAAAGACCTGAGAGACCACCCATTCCAAACCTCTTATGTTATTAATGGGGGAAACTAAAACTTAACTTGGGAAAGGAACATTTTTCTGAACCACAGGCATTTTTAATTTTTTTTAATTTAAATTCAATTAGCCAACGTATAGTACATAATTAGTTTCAGATATAGAGTTCAATAATTCATCAGTTGCATATAACACCCAATGCTCATCACATCATGTGCCCTGCTTAATGCCCATCACCCAATTACCCCATTCCCCCACTCACCTCCCCTCTGGCAACCCTCAGTTTGTTTCCTATAGTTAAGAGTCTCTCATGGTTTGTCTCCCTCTCTGCAGAGTTCCCATTCAGTTTTCCCTCCCTTCCTCTATGATCCTCTGTGCTCCTTCTTATATTCCACATATGAGTGAAACCATATAATTTTCTTTCTCTGATTTATTTTGCTCAGCATAATATGCTCCATTTCCATCCACATCGATGCAAATGGTAAGTATTCATCCTTTCTGATGGCTGAGTAATATTCCACTGTGTATATATGTGGGTATATACACACCACATCTTTATCCATTCATCTGTTGGTAGACATCTGGGTTCTTTCCACAGTTTAGCTATTGTGGACATTGCTGCTATAAACATTGGGGTGCATGTGCCCCTTTGGATCATTACATTTTTATCTTTGGGGTAAATACCTAATAGTGCAATTGCTGGGTCATAGGGTAGGTCTATTTTTAACTTCTTGAGGAACCTACATACTGTTTTCCAGAGGGGCTGTATCAGCTTGCATTCCCACCAACAGTGTAAGAGGTGAACTATGGGCATCCTTTAAGAAAATTCACTTAACAAATATTTATTGAGCACCTACTAATGCCAGGCCCTTTGCTAGGTGCTGGAGATATACAGTTTTAAAAAAAATACTTGCCCTGGGACACCTGGGTGGCTTAGTTGGTTAAGCATCTGTCTTCAGCTCAGGTCATGATCCCAGGGTCCCGGGATCAAGTCCTGCACTGGGCTCCTTGCTCAGTGGGGAGCCTTCTTCTCCCTCTGCCTGCCACTCCTCCTGCTTGTGTTCTCTCTCACTCTCTTTCTCTTGGACAAATAAGTGAATAAAATCTTAAAAACACTAATACATCGTATATTGTAGGGAAGAGATGGATTAGGAAAAAATTAATGAAATAAATGTAGTATATTAAAAGTTGCTAAGTACTATAAGAAAAATAAAACACAGAAAAGGCAAAAGGAGTATAGGGGTAGTTGCTACTTTAAATAGAGCAATCAGGGAGGATCTCACTGAAAGGGCATTATTTTTATTAATATCTAAAAAGGTGAAGGGGTTAATTATTTAAATATTTGGGGGAAGATTTTTTTCCAGGCAGAGAAAACAGCTGGTACAAAGCCCCTGTGGCAGGGGCACATTCGCTATGTCCAAGGATCAGTAAGGAAGCCAATGTGGCTAGAAGAGAGTGAGCATGAGGCAATATAGTAGGGCCTGATGTTATAGAGCAAAAGATCTATTCAGGGATTTGTAAGCCATTGTATGATCTTTGATTTTTACTCTGAATGAGATGATTAGTCATTGGAGGATTTGGAACACAGGAGTGATATGATCTGAACTGAGAAATAAAAGCACTCCTTTGACTGCTATAAGGAAAACTGATGATAGAAGGGCAATGGTAGAAAGAAGGGGGTGAATACAGAGACCACAGTGAGTGAATGGTAGCTTAGAACAAAGTGGTAGTGGTGAATGTGATGAAAAAGTGATCAATTTATGAGAAAATTTGAAGGTAGACCCAGTTGTAAAGGAAGAATAGTTGTGAAGTGTGAGAGAAAGAGAGGAGTCAAGAATGTCTGTCTAGACTCCTCTAGCATACTCTGTTGGGCCCAAGAATTGTTTTGACCAAGCAGCTGCCATTAATTTTCATCCTTTCTTCCTGTCCCAGTTTTAATCCAACTCCATGGATACTCTGGGGTCTACTACCCTCTAGGGAACCATGGGAAAGAGCTAAAGCCAGAAGAATCATTGAACCCCTGTAGTGAAGGTGAGACAACTTGGCCTGATGTGCCCTATCCTAACCTGCATTACTTGCCCTAGGACCACTACAGGAAAAGAGAATATTCTGAAATTGGAGGCTATTTATGTTCATTTGCCTCCTGGGTGAGGCAGCTATTAGGGCCAGAGCAAGAAATAATGTGACTTCCCTGGCACCTCTTGCAGATGGTCAGCAGAGGCCTACTTGACAGGTTGCAGACAGAATCTCAGAGGGAGGAATCCATTCTACTTCAGTTATAAGTCATCTTTAAGAAGTCCCTCAGATCCCATGACAGACATTTAGAAACTAGAAGAGAGAAAACCCTTTGGTTTTTTTTATTTTAGGTGACAGCTGTCCATTAAGGTATTTGAAGACATGTGAAAAGTAAAAGGTTTGGCTCCTCCTCCCCTCCCTGATTTTTGGTCCTGACTATTAGGATTTACAGTTTCAAGATTCTTGAAAATAGCAGCTAATCCTGGTCATGCTTTCAATTATGCACCTCTAACAACTGCATTTCCAGGAAGATATCAGGCAGGTTAAGAGTTTCCTTAGCAGATCCAAAAATAAAAGGACATTTCATTAGAGAGGAAAGAGGGTGTACTAGGAAGTGGGGAGAGGCCAGAGTCCCAGCAAGATGCTCAGACCATGTGTTTCACGGTTATTTACTGCTATCTTCCCAGAACTGGGCTGACATTGATAAAAGAGACTGAGCAATGCAGACATCTCCAGAGTCTAGCAGTGATATATGGACCAATATCAAGAAAAGAAGTAAGGAGGATATAGCCTCCTTCCCTTCTAGCTGTCCTCAGCCTGATGGTAGCACCCCTAAGGGAGCACAACCTCCTAGGAATGGTGTGTCCACATGTGGGGCAATTTCCCTAACTCAAGCCAACTGAAAAGCACCAGCAACCCAAGGCTTTAGAATGTCCAATAGTCCATGAGCTATGAAGAGAAGAAATCATTTTAAAAAGTGAATTTTTTATAAGAAATTCCATTTAGATGGGCCTTTGCAGAATCATTAAAAACATTAAAATAATTATTCTGAAGGCTGTGCTAAGAACTCTACAAGTCATAAAGTAGTCATAGTCATTGCCTCCATTAATGGTTTTCTACTCTGTGCTAGACATATTGTACATTTTTATTCATCAGTCCTCACAGCAACCTTACAGAATGGCACTGACATAGCCATTTGGAAGGTTAGGAAATGGAGGCCACCACTGATTTTGTCCTATGTCACATAACTAATCAATGGCAGATTCTGGAGTTAAAGCTAGATCTGTTGTTCTTATTCTACAATTGTTACAAGTATCTCTAGAAATCAAAAAACTTTGAGGTTGACTCCCTCCTTACTTATCATACTCTCCTGTTTCATGGCTTCCCAGTCTCTGTATCCTAGTTGGGCCTCTAACAGCACATACCCTCATTAAAATACCTTGCACATTCCAGGAGCTAGGTAGATTATTAGTTAACATATTAAAAAGAAAAGATTGTATGCTGTGGAGGCAGACTGTCTGGATTCAAAATGTTATTTCTGCCACTTCCCTGTGTAAAATAGGGATAATAATTTGATTCCTCAACTGTGTAAAGTTGGGATAATAGTCTCTAACTCATTAAGTTGTTTTGAGGATTAAATGAGATAGTGTACATAAAGCTCTTAGAATGATGCTTGGAATAGAGTAAGAATTCCTTAAGGGCTAAGTATTGTTTCTGGCACTGGGGCTTTCCTATTTCTGTTACACTTTATTTGAAGAATATCTCCACCCTCTTCTTTCCATCCAAGTATTTCTTAACTAAGGTTTAAAGCCCACCTCAAACCCCACATCCTTTAAGATTTTTCTGACTCTTTTCCCCTAAGGTCAAGAACAAGACAAGCACACTCTCATCACTTTTATTCAACAAAGTACTGGAAGTTCTAGCCACACCAATCAGACAACAAAAAGAAATAAAAGGATTCCAAATCACTAAGGAAGCAGTAAAACTTTCACTATTTGCAGATGACATGATACTATATATAGAAAAACCCTAAAGACTCCACCAAAACACTACTAGAACTGATAAACGAATTCAGTAAAGTCACAGGATGCAAAATCAATGTACAGAAATCTTTTGCATTTCTATACACCAATACTGAAGCAGCGAGAAAGGAAATTAAGAAAAAAAATCCCTTTTGCAATTGCACCCAAAATTAAAAGATACCTAGGAATAAACCTAACTGAAAAAGCAAAAGACCTGTACTCTGAAAACTATAGAACACTGATGAAAGAAATTAAAGACAACACAAACAAATGGACAGACATTCCAGGCTCAGGGCTTGGAAGATATTGTTCAAATGTCTACATTACCCAAAACAATCTACACACTTAATGCAATCTCTATCAAAACACCAACAGCATTTTCACAGAGCTAGAACAAACAATCTTAAAATATGTATGGAACCAGAAAAGACCCCAAATATACGAAGCAATCTTGAAAAAGAAAGGCAAAGCTGGAGGCATCCCAATTCTGGACTTCAAGTTATATCATAAAGCTGTAGTGGATAAAGCAGTATGGTACTGGCAAAAAAATAGATACATAGATCAATAGAACAGATTAGAAAACCCAGAAGTGAACCCAGTTATATGGTCAATGAATCTTTGACAAAGCAGGAAGGAATATGCAATGGAAAAAAGACAGTCTCTTCAACAAATGGTGTTGGGAAAACCAGTCAGCTACATACAAAAGAGTGAAACTGAACCACTTTCTTACACCATATACAAAAATAAATTCAAAATGAATTAAAGACCTAAATGTGAGGCACAAAACCATAAAAATCCTAGAAGAGAACACAGGCAGTAACCTCTTTGGCATTGCCCATAGCAACTTCCTTCTAGATATGTCTCCTGAGGCAAGGGAAACAAAAGCAAAAATAGAATATTGGGACTTCATCAAAATAAAAATCTTCTGCACAGCAAAGGAAAAAAAATCAACAAAAGGTAACCTATGGAATGGGAGAAGATATTTGCAAGTGACATATCTGATAAAGGGCTAGTATCCAAAATATATATAGAACTTAAAAATTCAATGCCCAAAAAACAAATAATCCAATTTAAAAATGGGCAGAAAACATTAATAGACATTTTTCCAAAGAAGACATACGGATGACCAACATACACATGAAAAGATGCTCATCATCCCTTACCATCAGGGAAATCCAAATCAAAACTATAATGAGATATCACCTTACACCTGTCAGAATAGCTAAAATTAACAACACAAGAAACAACAGGTGTTGGTGAGGATGTGGATAAAGAGGAAAACTCATGCACTGTTGGTGGGAATGCAAACTGGTGTGGCCACTGGAGAAAACAGTATGGAGGTTCCTCAAAAAGTTAAAAAATAGTTAATATCCAGCAATCACACTACTGGGTATTTACCCAAAGAATAAAAGAACACTAATTCAAAAAGATACAGACACCCTTATGTTCATAGCAGCATTATTTACAATAGCCAAGATATGGATGCAACCCAAGTGTCCATTGTTTGATGAATAGATAAAGAAGAAGTGGTATATATACAATGAAATACTATTCAGCCATGAAAAAGAATGAAATCTTGCCATTTGCAATGACATGGATGGAGTTAGAGAGTATAATGCTAAGCAAAATAAGTCAGTCAGAGAAAGACAAATACCAAATGATTTCACTCATATGTGGAATTCAAGAAACCAAACAAGTGAAGGGCAAAAAAAAAAAAAAAGAAGAGACAAGGGGAGTGACAAAGTAAGAAAGAGATTCTTTTGTCTTAATTATAATTTTTATTATGTTATGTCAGTCACCATACAGTACATCTTTAGTTTTTGATGTAGTGTTCCATGATTCATTGTTTGCATATAACACCCGGTGCTCCATGCAATACATGCCCTCCTTAATACCCATCACTGTGCTCACCAATCCCCTAACCCCCTCTAAAACTTTCAGTCTGATTCCTGGAGTCCATAGTCTCTCATGGTTCATCTCTTCCTCTGATTTCCCCCTCTTCATTTTCCCCTTCCTTCTCCTAATGTCCTCCATGCTATTCCTTATGTTCCACAAATAAGTGAAACCATATGATAATTGTCTTTCTCTGTTTGACTTATTTCACTTAGCATAATCTCCTCCAGTTCCATCCATATTGATGCAAATGTTGGGTATTCTTCCTTTCTGATGGCTGAGTAATATTCCGTTGTATATATGGACCACATCTTCTTTATCCATTCATCTGTTGAAGGGCATCTCGGCTCTTTCCACAGTTCGGCTATTACGGACATTGCTGCTATGAACATTGGGGTGCATATGGCCCTTCTTTTCACTACATCTGTGTCTTTGGGGTAAATACCTAGGGGTGCAATTGCTGGGTCATAGGGTAGCTCTATTTTTAATTTTTTGAGAACCTCCACATTGTTTTCCAAAGTGGTTGTACCAGCTTGCATTCCTACCAACAGTGTAAGAGGGTTCCCCTTTCTCCACAACCTCTCTAATATTTGTTGTTTCTTGTCTTGTCAATTTTTGCCATTCTAACTGGTGTAAGGTGGTATCTCAATGTGGTTTTGATTTGAATTTCCCTTTTTTCCACATTTTTTCATGTGTCTGGTAGCCATTTGTATGTCTTCTTTGGAGAAGTTGTCTGTTCATGTCTTCTGCCCATTTTTTGACTTGATTATTTGTTTTTTGGGTGTTGAGTTTGAGAAGTTCTTCATAGATCTCGGATACCAGCCCTTTATCTGTAGTGTCATTTGCAAATATCTTCTCCCATTCTGTGGGTTGTCTCTTTGTTTTGTTGACTATTTCCTTTGCTGTGCAGAAGCTTTTTATCTTCATGAACTCCGAAAAGTTCATTTGTTTCCCTTGCCTTTGGAGATGTGTTTTGAAAGAAGTTCCTGTGGCCGATGTTGAAAAGGTTACTGCCTATGTTCTCCTCTAGGATTTTGATGGATTCCTGTCTCACATTGAGGTCTTTCATCCATTTAGGGTTTCTCTTTGTGTATGATGTAAGAGAATGGTTGAGTTTCATTCTTCTGTATATAGCTGTCCAATTTTCCCAGCACCATTTATTGAAGAGACTGTCTTTTTTCCATTGGATATTTTTTCCTGCTTTGTCACAGATTAGTTGACCATAGAGTTGAGGGTCCATATCTGGGCTCTCTATTCTGTTCCATTGGTCTATATGTCTGTTTTTTGTGCCAGCACCATGCTGTCTTGATGATCACAGCTTTGTAATAGAGCTTGAAGTCAAGTAACATGATGCCCGCAGCTTTGTTTTTCTTTTTCAACAATTCCTTGGTGATTCGGGGTCTTTTCTGGTTCCATACCAGTTGTAGGATTGTTTGTTCCAGCACTTTGAAAAATATCATTGGTATTTTGATCGGGATGGCATTGAAAGTATAGATTGCTCTGGGCAGCATAGACATTTTAACAATGTTTATTCTTCTGATCCATGAGCATGGAATATTTTTCCATCTTTTTGTGTCTTCTTTAATTTCCTTCATAAGTGTTCTGTAGTCTCTAAAGTATAGATCTTTTACCTCTTTGGTTAGGTTTATTCCAAGGTATCTTATGGTTTTAGGTGCTATTGTAAATGGAATTGATTTCCTAATTTCTCTTTCTACAGTTACATTGTAGTGTATAGGAAAGCAACGGATATCTGTGCATTGATTTCGTATCCTGCCACATTACTGAATTGCTGTATGAGTTCTAGTAATTTCATGGGTGTTCAGAATGGTCTGGTATATATCTAGCTCAATTCAAGGGGCCAGTTGAAATAGGGTCCCCTACTCCTCCACCATCTTTTTCCTCCCCTCCAGATTCTTAATTGTAGAGAACAATCTGATGGTTACCAGAGGGGAGGTGAGTGGGGAAATGAATTAAATAAGTGATGAGGATTAAGGAGTGCAATTGTCATGATGAGCACAGGGTGATGTATGGAACTGTTGAATTATTATATTGTACACCTGAAACTAATATAACACTGTATGTTAACTAACTGTAATTAAAATAAAACTTAAAAGATTTCTCTGACCATCACAATTTGCCAGTACTTCCTGCCTGAACATATTACCCACTATGTGTTCACAGTCCTTCAACTAAGCTTGGAACCTAGAAGGTGCTCAGTAAATCCCCGTGGAGACACAGATCTGTGAATAAAGGAGTCATATTGTTAGTTGTTTTTGATATGTGGAGACTCTTCCCAGCTGCCCAATTAGGCAGTACAGGCATTCTTATTCTTTTATAGCTTAGCTTAACAAGATTTCACTTTCAGGGTGGGATTTTTTTTTTATTTAAAATTAACTAATTAACATATAGTGTATTATTAGTTTCAGAGGTATAGTTTAGTGATTCATTGGTTGCATGTAACACCCAGTGCTCATTACATCAAGTGCCCTCCTTAATTCCCATCTCCCAGATACCCCATTCCCCACCCACCTCCGCTCCAGCAACCTTCAGTTTGTTTCCTAGAGTTAAGAGTTTTTCATGGTTTGTCTCCCTCTCTGATTTCATCTTATTTTATTTTTCCTTCCCTTCCCCTATGTTCATCTGTTTTTTTCTTAAATTCCACATATTTGGGTGGGATTTTTTTTAAAGATTTATTCACTTATTTATTTTAGAGAGAGAGGGAGAGCATAAGTGGGGGAGAGGGACAGAGGGAGAGGGAGAAGGAGAGAAACAGACTCCCCACTGAGTGAAGAACTCGACATTGGGGCTTGATTCCAAGACCCTGAGATCATGACCTGAGCCGAAATCAAGAGCTGGATGCTTAACTGACTGAGCCACCCAGGCACCCCATGATTCCCCCCCCAGGTAACTTGCTCATTTCTCACTCTCAGACTTGTCTCTAGGAAACATATTAACCTAATTTGCTAACACTTGACCTTCCTGACCATGTGCCTTAGTGATGTAGTGGGAAAAGTGTAACTTTCCTCCTTTTTACTGGTCTGAGGACAACTGGGGGGTTCTGACTTAAGGTTTTGAAGCTTCTTTTCCCAATACAACTCCTTACCCCTCTCCCCATCCCACCCCGTACTCTTCCTGGGGGAATCACATCCATTCACATAATTTTAATTACTGCCTCTATGTTAATGGCTCCCATGCAGTGATGCACTAATAAATATTTAAACACTGGCTCTGAGGGAAAAATCTTACTGATTTATATGTAGTGTTTGCTAATTTCCCTTATGTAAATATTTCCACTTTGGCAGTTTTCAAGTTATCAACATGATATCAATGAATACAGAGATGGGAAGAGATGTGCAATAGCATACCATTATATTACATTTCCACCATATAAATATGGTACATTTAAATAACTTCAAGAGCATATATAATAATAAAATAAATAGGAAGTGATGGGTTTTGAGTATTTACCTTTGTTTTTAATATAATTTATTTAATTATAATTTTATATAACTTAATTTTTAATAACTGTTATGTTTGACAACAAACTCACTAATCTTTGAAAATTTGGCAGTCTCTCATGAGCCATTACAAGTAGGCTTCAGCATACCACTGCTCCCATGTGATTGTCTCTCAAACATATATCTCCAGCCCAGATTGTTCTCTTAAATTTCAGACATATGTACACAAATGACAACAATTCAACTCTACTTAGGTTTTCAACAGGCATCTCCAACACATTTCAACAATTATATTTTCCATCAATTCCCACTGTCTAAAGTCTACTTCAAAAAAAAAAATAAAGTCTACTTCACACTTTGTCTTCCTTATTTCAATAATGAATATCTCAGCCTGTGTATTACCTTTGGCTTCTTTCTCTTTCTAAACTGTCCAATATCACTGAGCCCTTTTAATTCTAATTTCTTAGCACCTTTTCCCCCTCTATTGCCTTAGTTTAGGTTTCTTCATCTCATCTCTAGAACATAATAACAATCTCCTAACTGGTCTCCCTGTATTTCCACCATAACTCCCTACTAATCTATTACACAAAATAATTAGAATGAAATTCAAACTTCCCCATGTCATTATAAAATTTAAAATTCCTCTGTGGAGACTGACTTCCATCATGATGGTGTGAGGAGCTCCACTGACGCACTCCCCAGTGAAACTGGTGAAAAATATTTTTGGAACAACTGTTTAAATCTCTGAAAATTGTCCTAAGAGCAAACAGCAAATGAAGAGACATCTCTTCAAGAAAATCTGTGAAATTTCAGTAAGAAAGGTGAGAGTCTGTGGTATTTGAACCAAGACTGCTTCCTCCATTCTCTTCCCAGCTCAGGAAGATGGAGAATGCCACTCCAGACTACTGCAGCTGAGAAACAGGGCTCCCTCTCTCCCAACTCCCAGTCAGTGGGCTCTCTTCCCATGAAAAATAGGGGTGACTGTTGTCAAGAGGTGATGAAAGTGAAGGGATGGAAAATATTTATCATGCAAACTGAAATAAAAGAAGTTTATTGGTTGTTCTTTCTCATGGTTCATCCCCCTCTGATTTCCCCCCCTTTGCTTTTCCCTTCCTTCTCCTAATGTCCTCCATGATATTCCTTATGTTCCACAAATAAATGAAACCATATGATAATTGATAATTGACTTTCTCTGCTTGACTTATTTCACTTAGCATAATCTCCTCCAGTCCCACCCATGTTGATGTAAAAGTTGGGTATTCATCCTTTCTGATGGCTGAGTAATATTCCATTGTATATATAGAGGCAACCTTAGTCTAAATTGAAAACTCTGGGGGTATGAAAAAGCTACGTGGGTGTTTTTTCCCTGAATAAATGTTATTTTTTGGTAGAAATTTAAAAACGGACACAAAAGTAGAGAGAATAGTATAATAAACATCAACTTGAACAAGTAAAAAAAAAAGAAAGTTGGGGTACCAATACTTATATTGGACAAAATAGACTGTAAAGCAAAGATAGTAAAAAGAGCCAAAGAAGGACACTACTTAATTATGAAGGGAACACTCCAACAAGAAGATATAACAACTGTAAATATTTATGCCCCCAACATGGGAGTGTCTAAATACATAAGTAACTATTAACGGACATAAAGGAATAACTTGACAGTGATACAATAATATTAGGGGTCTTTAACACCCCACTTGCATTAATGGATACATCATCCACATAGAAAACCAACAAGGAAACAGTGGCTTTGAATGACACATCAGACCAGAAGGGGCTAACAAATATATTCAGAACTTTCCATCCCAAAAACAGAATACACATTTTTTCAAGTGCACATGGAACGTTCTCCAGAATGGATCACATGTTAGGCCACAAAAAAAATCTCGATAACTCAAAAGGGTTGAAATCATATCGTGCATCTTTTCCAACTATGACAGTATGAAACTAGAAATCAATCACAAGAAAAAATGTGGAAATACCACAAATATATGGATGCTAAATAACATGCTACTAAACCCTGAAGGGTCAATGAAGAAATTAAAGAGGAAATAAAAACTACATGGAGACAAATAAAAATGAAACAAAACGGTCCCAAATCTTTGGTATGCAACAAAAGTTGCTCTAAGAGGAAAGATTACAGGCTTATGTCAAGAAGCAAGAAAAAAAAAATCTCAAATAAAAAACCTTACACCTAAAGAAGCTAGCAAAAAAAGAGCAAAGAGAACCCAAAGCAGGTAAAAGGAAGGAAATAACAAAGATTAGAACAGAAATAAATGAAATAGAAACTAAAAAAAAAATAGAACAGAACAATGAAACTAAGAACTTGTTCTTTGAAAAGATCAAAAAAATTGATGAACATTTAGACCAAACTCATCAAAAAAAATGAGAGGACTCATTTTTATATAAATATATAATAAAAAAGTAAATAAAATTAGAAATGAATGAGGAGAAAGAATAACTGACACCACATAAATAAAAGAATTATGAGAGAATATTATAAAAAATTATATGCCAATTAATTGGACGACCTAGAAGAAATGGATAAATTCCTAGAAACATATAACCTTGTTATACTGAATCAGGAAGAAATAGAAAATTTGAACAAACCAAATACTAGCAATGAAATTGAATCAGTAATTAAAAAAAAACCCACATCCCAACAAACACCGAGGACCAGATGGCTTCACAGGTGAATTCTGCCAAATATTTACAGAAGAGTTAATACCTATTCTTCTCAAACTATTCCAAAAAATAGAAGAGAAAAGAAAGCTTCCAAATTCATTCTACAAGGTCAGCATTACTCTGATATCAAATCCAGATAAAAATACTACAAAAAGAGAAAACTAATATCTCTGATTAACATGGATGCAGAAATCCTCAACAAAATATCAGCACCAAATCCACAATACATTAAAAATATTCATGATCAAACAGGATTTATTCCAGCGATGGAAAGGTGTTCAATATTGGCAAATCAAACAACATGATACATCACATTAACAAGTGAAAGAATAAAAAACATATGATCATCTCAACAGATGCAGAAAAAGTATTTGTGAAAATACAACATTCATTTATGATACAAACCCTTAAAAAAGTAGGTTTAGAGAGAACATACCTCAACATATTAAAGGCCATATATGAAAAACCCACAGCTAACATCATACTCAATAATGAAAAACTGAGATCTTTTCCTCTAACATTAGGCACAAAACAAGGATGTCCACTCTCACCACTTTTATTCAACATAGTCCTGGAAGTCCTAGTCACAGAAATCAGACAACAAAAATAAATAAAATGCATCCAAATTAATAGGGAAAAAGTAAAACTTTCATTATTTGTATATGACGTGGTACTATAGATAGATAACTCTAACAACTCCACCAAATAACTAGAACTGATAAGTGAATTCGGTAAATTCACAAGGTAAAAAATTAATATACATAAATATGTTTCATCTTGTACACTAATAATAAAGTAGCAGAAAGGGAAATTAAGAAAACAATCCTAATTAAAATTGCAACAAAAATAAAATATGTAAGAATAAAGTTAACCAAGGAGGTGAAACATCTATACTCCAAAACATTAATGAAAGAAATTAGAGACAACACCAACAAATGGAAAGATATTCCATTCTTATGGATTGGAAGAACCAATATTGTTAAAAGTTCCATACTACTCAAAGCAGATTTAATGCAATCCCTATCAAAATACCAACAGAATTTTTCACAGAAATAGAACAAGTAATCCTAAAATTTGTATGAAACTACGAAAGACTCCAAATAATCAAAACTATCTTGAAAATGAAGAACAAGCTGGAGATAACACAATTCCAGATTTGAATAAATACTACAAAGCTGTAATCAAAGCAGTATCTAATGGTTAAAAAAAGATACATAGATCAATGGAACAGAATAGAACTCAGAAATAAACCCACTATTTCATGGTCAATTAATCTATACCAAAAGAATTGGGGCGCCCGGGTGGCTCAGTTGGTTAAGCGACTGCCTTCGGCTCAGGTCATGATCCCGGAGTCCCGGGATCGAGTCCCGCATCGGGCTCCCGGCTCAGCGGGAGCCTGCTTCTCCCTCTGACCTTCTCCCTTCTCATGCTGTTTCTCTCTCTCTCTCTCTCAAATAAATAAATAAAATCTTTAAAAAAAAATCTATGCCAAAAGAAACAAGAATATCCAATGGGCAAAAGACAGTCTTTTCAACAAATGGAAATTTTGGGAAATTGGAGAGTTACAAGCAAAAGAATAAAATCGGACGACTTTCTTACACCATACACAAACATAAACTCAAAATGGATTAAAAACCTAAATGTGAGTCCCGAAACCATAAAACTAGAAGAAATATAGGCAGTAATTTCTTCCACATTGGCCAGAGAAACATTTTTCAAGATATATCTCCTCTTGCAAGAGAAAGAAAAGCAAAATTAAACTATTGAGACTACACCAGAATAAAAGTCTTCTTCATAATGAAGTAAACTATCAACAAAACAAAGAGGCAACCTACTGAATGGGAGAAGATATTTGCAAGTGATATATCCAATAAAAGGCTAATATCCAAAATATGTAAAGATTTTATGTCACTTTACACCAGAAAAACAAATAATCTGATTAAAATGGGCAGAGGACCTGAATAGACATTTTTTCAAAGACACAGAGACAGCCACAGACACATGAAAAGATGCTCAACATCGCTAATGATCAGGGAAATGCAAATCAAAACCACAATGAGATATCACCTCACACCTGTCAGATGGCTAAAATAAAAAGAGAAAAATAACAAGTGTTGGCAAGGATGTGGACAAAAAGGAACCCTCATGCATTACCGGTGAGAGTGGAAATTGGTGTAGCCATAGTGGAAAACAAAATGAAGTTCCTCAAAAAATTAAAAATAGAATTACAGTGGGGCACTTGGGTAACTCATTTGGTTAAGCATCTGACTCTTGATTTTGGCTCAGGTCATGATCTCAGGTCATGAGATTGAGCCCCACGTTGGGATCTGCACTGGGTGTAGAGCCTGCTTAAGATTCTCTCTCTCCCCCTGCCCCTCCCCTACCTCTCTCCTGCTCTAAAAATAAATAAATAGATAGATAGATAGATAGATAGATAGATAGATAGATAGATAGATAGATAAATAAATAAATAATAAAAGAAAAAATAAAAATAGAATTACAGTATGATCCAGTAATCCCACTACTGGGTATTTACTCAAAAGAAAAAAAAACACTAATTTGAAAAGATATATGCACCCCTATGTCTATTACAGCATTATTTATAGTAGCCAAGATATGAAAGTAATCCAGGTGTCAATTGATAAATGAATGAATAAGGAATTGTGGTATATCTACAATGGAATATTACTCAGCCATAAAAAAGAATGAAATCTTGCCATCTGCAACAACATAGATAGACCTAGAGGATATAATGCTAAGTCAAATATGTCAGTCAGAGAAAGACAAACACCATATGATTTCACTCATACATGGAATTTAAGAAACAACAAACAAACAAAGGGAAAAAAGAGACAAACCAAAAAATAGACTCATAAATACAGAGAACAAACAGATGCTTAGCAGAGAGGAGATGGGTGAGGGATGAGTGAAATAGGTGAAGGGTATTAAGAGTGCACTTATCTTGACCAGCCCTGAGTAATATATGGAATTATTTTATCACTGTATTGTGCACCTGAAATTAATATAACAATGTATGTTAATGACACTGGCATTAAAGAAAAAAGGAAAGAAATATACAATCAATATCTTAACTTTCCACCTTCAGACATTGAAAAAAGAAGAACAAGGTAAACCTAAAGCAAGAAGTAAGAAAATAATAATGATCAGAATGAAAATTGTTAAATATAGAATAGAAAAGCAATAGAGAAAATCAATAAAGCCAAAAGCTGTTTCTTTGGAAAGATCAACAAAATTAACAAATCTTTGTCTAGACTGACCAAGAAAAAAAAAGTCAAATTACTAGAATCAGAAATGAAAGGATATACCAAAGACCTTACAGAAATAAAAAGGATTAAAAAGTAGTACTATAAACACTAACAAGTTAGAAAACTTAGATGACATATTAGTTTCCTAGGTCTGCTGTAACAAGGTATTACAAATTGGGTGGCTTAAAACAATAAAAATTTATTCTCTGGAGAATAGAAGCCTGAAATTATGGTGCCAGCAGGGCCATGCTTCTCTAAAGCTCTAGGAGGAGGATACTTATTTGCTTCTTTCCAGCTTCTTGCTGTTGCTTGCAATCCTTCATGTCTCTTGGCTTATAGATGTGTCACTCTAATTACCCACTGTAATCACATAGCATTCTCCCTATGTGTTGTGTCCACATTTTCTTCCTTTTATAAGGACACCAGCAATTGGATTAGCACTCATCCTAATCCAGTACTATCTCATCTTAATTGATTTCATCTGCAAAAACACTATTTCCAAATAAGGTCATACTCACAGGTTTCAGGAGTTAAGACTTCAACATATGTTTTTGGAGGATGCAATTCCACCCATAAAAGATTAGATGGAAATTTTCTAGAAAAACACAAACTACTGAAACTCACTCAAGAAGAAATAAACAATCTGAGTAGACCTATAGCAAGTCAAGAGATTGAATTAGTAATAAAAAAAATTACCCATTAAGAAAATCCCAGGCTGAGACTGATTTACTGCTGAATTTTGCCAAACATTTAAAGAATGCCAGTTATTCTAAAACTCTTCTAAAAAATAGACGGGGGAATAATTAACTCATTTTATGAGGTCATATTGCCCTGATTCCAAATCAGACAAGGACATCAAAGAAAAAGAAACTACAGCCCAATATCTCTTATGAAAATGGATACAAAAGTCCTTAACAAAATAGTAGCAAACCTAATCCAGAAACACATAAAAAATAATAATATACCATGACCAAGTTGTATTTAACCCAGGGATACAAGATTATTTAACATCTCGAAATCAATTAATGCAATACACCATATCTTAAGAATAAAAAACAAAGTCACTATCCTTCAATAGGTACAGAAAAACATTTGACAAAATCCAACATTCCCAACAAGTAGGAATTTTGAAAATGGGAATTTTCCCAACACAATAAAGAATATCTATGAAAAATCACAGCTAACATCATACTTAATGATGAAAGTCTAGATCCATTTTCTCTAAGACAAGAACAAGACAAAGATGTTTGCTCTCACTACCTTCATTCAAAATTTGCTATCCAAGGAAATTAGACAAGCATAAGAAGTAAAAGGCAACCAGATTGAAAAAGAAGCAAAGCTATCTCTATTGCCAGAAGACATGGGAAAATCCTAAGGATTGTATATAGAAAATCCTAAGGAGTCCACTAAAAAAAAAAAATACTAGAATAAATGTGTTCAGCAAAGATAAAAGATACAAGATACAAGATCAATATACAAAAATCAGTTGTATTTCTACTGCATTTGCAATGCACATTCCAAAGATAAAATTATAGAAATGATTTCATTTATAATAGCACCAAAAAGGAATAAAACACTTAGGAATAAGTTTAACACAAGAAATACAAAATATATTTGGAAAACTACAAAAATCTACCTTTTATTGAGGTAGAAATGATATACAATATTACATTAGTTTCAGGTGCACAACATAGTGATTCAAAATATGTTTACATTGCTAATTGGCTCTTGTTTTATTTTGTTTGTTTTATTTTTAAATTCCACATATAAGTGAAATTATGTAGTATTTGTTGTTCTGTGTCTGATCTACTTAACTTAGCATAATACCTTCAATGTCCATCCATGTTGTTACAATTTCTCCCTTTAGGTCTGTTAAAATTTGCTCTGTGTATTTTGGTTCTCCTCTGTTGGGTGTATATATATTTATAAATGTTATATCTTCTTGCTGGCCTGACCTCTTTTTCATTATGTAGTGCACCTCTTTGTCTTTTATTACAATCTTTGTATTGATTCTATTCTTTCTGATATAAGTATAGCTATACCAGCTTTCTTTGGGTTTTCATTTGCATGGAATATCTTTTCACATCCCTTTACTGTCTGTGTGTCCTGACTTCTGAAGTAAATCCCTTGTAGGCAATATATAGATTCATCTTGTTTTTTTTAATCCATTCAAACACTATGCTTTTAAATGGAGAATTTAGTCCATTTACAATTAAAGTAATTACTGGTAGATTTCTACTTACTCTGTTCCTTTCTTCTCTTTCTATCTTCCTTTGGGGTTTAACAACTTTCTTTAGTGTTTTGTTTAGATTTCTTTCTCATTTTCTTTTGTATGTTCACTATGTTTCTGCTTTGTGGCTACTGTGAGGTTCACCTAAATCATTCTATTTTAGGTTGATAGCAACTTATATTTGAACAAATTCCAAAGCTCCACATTTTTATTTCCGCTCACATTTTATGTTTTTGATGTCACATTTTATATCTTTTTATTCTATGTATGTCTTAAGTAAGTATTGTACTTTTTTGTCTTTTAACCTTCACTGTAGCTTAATAAGTGATTAACCCACTACCCTTTCTATGTATTTACCTTTTTCAGTGAGATTTTTACTGGTAAAGCCAGTTTAGTAGTGATGAATCCTTTAGCTTTTGCTTGTCTAGAAAACTTATTATCCATTTCTTCAGTTGTAAATGATAACCTTGTTGGATAGAGTATTCTTGATTAGAGTTTTTTCCTTTCAGCACTTTGAATATGTCACGCCACTCCCTTATGATAAATCTGCTGACAGCCGTATGGGATTTCCTTTCTATACTTTTTTCTCTTGCTGATTTTCAGATTCTCTTTGTCTTTTACTTTTGACATTTTAATTATAATGTGTCCTGGAGTTGGAGTTAAGATGACATAGAAGCAGGGGAACCCTAAGCTTACCTTGTCCTTTGAACACAGCTAGATAAATATCAAAGCATTCAGAACATCCCAAAAATCAATCTGAGGGGGCGCCTGGGTGGCTCAGTCAATAAAGTGGCTGCCTTCAGCTCGGGTCATGATCCCAGGGTCCTGGGATCAAGTCCCGCATTGGGCTCCCTACTCAGCAAAAAGCCTGCTTCTCCATCTCCCTCTGCCTGCTGCTCTGCCTGCTTGTGTTCTCTCTCTATCTCTCTGTCAAATAAATAAATAATCTTTAAAATAATCAATCTGAGAACTGAGAGAACAAAACTGCAAGTCTACAAGTAGAATCATGGATGGTAGGAGTGGCAGAGAGTTGATTTGGGGGAGATAAGAACTGCAGGTGCTCTGAAGGGGAGGGAGCCATGCTTACAAACATGACCACAAAGTATTATAAACAGTAGAGCACAAAATCTGACATTTTAGAAATATGCCACTACCTGCATTGTTCCTGGTTAAGCAGTGCTCCTATGCAGAAGGAGGGTGGAGACCCAGGAGCAGACAGTGTAGTCTGAGGATCTCCTGGGTCACACAGGGAGAAATTGTAACCCTGCTTGGAATGCATTTGGCAGTGGCAGCAAGGCCTTTCCAGGGACAGAAGATGCCCTGTTCCCAGGCATAGGAGCAGGAACCTGGCTGAGGGCAGCAAACCTTGGTGCTGGCTTTCTGCTCTGCCTTGCCATAAACTTCAAACCGCTGCATGGTCCTGTGACTGCTTTCTTGAAATAAGCTGGCAAATGGCAAAAGTGTAGCAAGTCCCTCCCCAGAGGTTCAGCGTGGGGCCTTACCAAGTGAGTCCTGAAAATTTGGACTTTAGAAACCCACTTGTGTGCCTGGGATACAACACAGGAGTGCTGTAACAACTGGCAGGAAAAGAGCTCAAACACACACACAGTGAAGGCATGGATCTGATGGAAACAAGAACACAACAGGGGTGATGGGTGATTGTTTACTGTTCTGTGAAGGCTTCTTAAAGAGCGATGTGTGCAAGCTCTCTGCTCAGGGGATGAGAGAGTGTGGTGATGCCATTTTTGCCCCCCACCCATCAGCACTGACTGAACTCAATGAGCTAAACAGTGCCAAAAAATGGAGACCAGAGCCACTTACAACAAGCCATGGCCCCTTGTGCCTTGCAGGTGCATCTCTATAAGGGCAAGTTGGACTGAAAATCAGTGCAACAAGACTTTCCCCAAGAAGGCCAGTGAAAACCCATTGTACACACCAAGTCTATGGATCATAGAGTATGACAAAGCTTCAGGTCTAGAGAAATAGAATCAAGCTTCCTTTTTTGAGGGGGTGTCTCTCTTCTTTTAACAAGCAGACCAAAACAGGCTTAGGATCTAGCTGGACAAAAAGACAAGACAAAGGAATTCAACCCAAAAGAAAGAACAGGAAGTAGAACTAATGGCCGGGGATTTAATCAATACAGATATAAGTAAGATGTCTGAACTAGAATTTAAGACAGCAATTATAAGGATACTAGCTGAGTTTGAAAAAAAACATAAAAACACCAGAGAATCCCTTACTGCAGAAATAAAAGACTTAAAATCTAGTCAGGCTGAAATTAAAAATGCTTTAACCAAGATGCAAACCTAAATGGATGTCATAATAATGAGGATGGGAGAAGCAGAGGAATGAATTGGGGATATAGAAGACAAAATTATGGAAAATAATGAAGCTGAAAAGAAGAAAAGAAAGGTATTGGATGATGAAGGTAGAATTAGGGAGTTCAGCGACTTGTTAAAATGTAATAACATTTGTAAAAATGGAGTCCCGGAAGATGAAGAGAGAGAAAAAGGGGCAGAAGTTTCATTAAGCAAATTATAGATAAAAACTTCCCTAATCTGGGAGATGACACAGGCATTGAAATCCAAATCCAGGAAGCACAGAGAACTCCCATTAAATTCGACAAAACCCGGCCAGCACCAAGACAAATCATAGTTAAATGCACAAAATACACAGACAAGGAAAGAATCCTGAAACCATCAAGGGAAAAAGTCCTTAACATACAAGGGAAGACAAGTCAAGATCACAGCAGATCTGTTCACCTAAACTTGGCAGGCCAGGAAGAAGTGGCAGGATGTATTCAACGTGCTGAATGGGAAAAATATGCAGCCAAGAACACTTTATCCAGTAAGGCTGTTATTCAGAATAGAAAGAAAGATAAAGAATTCCCCAGACAAACAAAAACTAAAGGAGTTCGTGGCCACTAAATCAGCCCTGCAAGAAATAGTAAAGGGGACTCTTTGAGTGGAGGAAAAATGCCAAAAGAAACAAGACTAGAAAGAAACAGAGAACATCACCAGAAATACCAACTTTACAGGTAACACAATGGCACTAAATCTGTATCTATCAATAGTCACTCTCAGTGTAAGTGGACTACACATTCCAAACAAAAGACATAAGGTATCAGAATGGATAAAAAACAAGACCCATCTAATGTTGCCTACAAGAGACTCATTTTAGACCTAAAGACATCTGCAAATTGAAAGTGAGGAGATGGAGAACGAACTGTCATGCTAATGGACATCAAAAGAAAGACAGAATATCCATACCTATATTAGACAAATGAGATTTTAAACCAAAGAATGTATCAAGATATGAAAAAGAGCATTATATCATAATTAAGGGGTCTATCTATCAAGAAAATCTAACAATTGTAAGAATTTATGCCCCCAACTTGGGAGCACCCAAATATATAAATCAATTAATGACAAACATAAAGAAACTCATGGATAATAATACAATAATAGTGGGGGACCGTAACACCCCATGAATAGCAATGGGCAGATCATCTAAGCAAAAAAACAAAACAAAACAAAAAACAAGGAAACAATGGCTTTGAATGATACATGGAACAGATGGACTTAACAGGTATATTCAGAACATTTCATACTAAAGCAGCAGAATACACATTTTTTTTTAGTGCACATGGAACATTCTCCACAATAGATCACATACTGGGTCACAAATCGGCCCTCAACAAGTACAAAAAGTTGGAGATCATACCATGCATGTTTTTTGACCACAATGCTATGAAACTTGAAGTCAACCACAAGAAAAAATTTGGAAAGACCACAAATACATGGAGATTAAAGAACATCCTACTAAAGAATGAATGGGCTAACCAGGAAATTAAAGAAGAAATTAAAAAAAAATAGAGCAAATGAAAATGAAAACACAATAGTCCAAAACGTTTGGGATGCAGCAAAGGCAGTCCTAGGAGGGAAGTATATTGCAATACAGGCTTACCTCAAGAAGCAAGAAAAGTCTCAAATTCACAACCTAACGTTACACCTAAAGGAGCTAGAAAAAGAACAGCAAATAAATTCTAAAGCCAACAGAAGAAGGGAAATAATAAAGATTAGAGCAGAAATAAATGAAATAGAAACAAACAAACAAACAAAAAACAGAATAGATCAACAAAAATAAAAGCTGGTTCCTTGAAAGAATAAAATCAATCAAGCCCTAGCCAAACTTATCAAAAGGAAATGGAAATGAGCTACATAAATTAAATCATGAATGAGAAAGGAGAGATCACAACCAACACCACAAAAATACAAATAACCATTATAGAATATTATAAAAAATTATATGCCAGCAAACTGGGCAAACTGGAAGAAACGGACAAATTCTTACAATCACACCAACTACTAAAACTGAAACAGGATGAATTAGAAAATTTGAACAGACCCATAAGCAGCAAAGAAATTGAATCAATAGTCAAAAATCTCCCAACAAACAGAAGTCCAGGGCTGGATGGCTTCCCAGGGGAATTCTACCAGACATTTAAAGAAGAGTTAATACCTATCCTTCTCAAATTGGTCCCTCCTCAAAAAGAAATAGAAGGAAAATTTTCAAGTTCCTTCTACGAGGCTAGCATTACCTTGATTCTAAAACCAGAAAAAGACCCCACTAAAAAGGAGAATTACAGGCAAATATCCCTGATGAACATGGATTGAAAAATTCTCAACAAGATACTAATACATCAAATCCAACAGTACACTATAGAATTATTCACCACAATCAATTGGAATTTATTCCTGGGCTGCAGGGATGGTTCAATATTTGCAAATCAATCAACGTGATACACCACATTAATAAAAAGAAAGGATAAAAAGGTAGATCCTCTCAATAGATGGAGAAAAAGCATTTGACAAAATACAGCAGCCATTCTTGATCAAAAAAAAATCCCTCAACAAAATAGGTATAGATGGAACATACCTCAACATCATAAAGGCCATATATGAGAGACTCATAGTTAATATCATCCTCATGAGGAAAACCTGATAGCTTTTCCTCTAGTCAGGAAGAAGACAGGGACGTCCACTCACACCACTACTATTTTACATAATAATGGAAGTCTTAGCCTCAGCGATCAGACAACAAAAAGAAATAAAAGGCATCCAAATCGACAAGGAAGAAGTCAAACTTTCACTTTTTGCAGACAATATGATACTCTATGTAGAAAACCTGAAAGACTCCACCAGAAAATTGAAAGAACTAAAACACGAACTCAATCATGGGATATAAAATCAATGTACAGAAATCTGTTGTATTTCTGTACACCAATAGCGAAGCAGCAGAGGGGGTATAGCTCAGTGCGAGAGCATTTGACTGCAATAGTGAAGCAGCAGAAAGAGAAAGCAAGGAATCAATCCCATTTACAATTGCACCAAAAACAATATCTAGAAATAAACCTAATCAAAGAGGTAAAAGATCTGTACTCTGAAAACTATAGAACACTTATGAAGGAAATTGAAGAGGGCACAAAGAAATAGAAAAACATTCCATGCTCATGGATTGGAAGAACAATCATTGTTAAAAATGTCTATACTCCCCAAAGCAATCTACACATTCAATGCAATCCCTATCAAAATACCACCAGCATTTTTTCACAGAGGTAAAATAAACAATCCCAAAATTTGTATGGCATCAGAAAATTACAGACTTCAGGCTACATTACAAAGCTGTAGCTACCAAGATAGTATGGTACTGGCACAAAAACAGACATGTAGATCAATGGAACAGAATAGAAAACCCAGAAATGGACCCACAACTAAATGGTCAACTAACCTTCAACAAAGCAGGAAAGAATATCAAATGGAAAAAAGACAGTCTCTTCAACAAATGGTATTGGGAAAATTGGACGGCCACATGCAGAAGAATGAAACTGGATCACTTTCTTACACCATACACAAAAATAAATTCAAAGTGGATGAAAGACCTGAATCTGAGACAGGAAACCATCAAAATCCTAGAGCAGAACACAGGCAGAAACCTCTTTGACCTCAGCCGGAGCAAACCCTTACTAGACACATCACCAGTGGCAAGGGAAACAAAGCAAAAATGAACTATTGGGACTTCATCAAGATCAAAAGTTTCTGCACAGTGAAGGAAAAAAATCAACAAAACTAAAAAGCAACCTATGGAATGTGAGAAGATATTTGCAAATGACATATCTGATAAAGGGTTAGTATCCAAAATCTAGAAAGAACTTATCAAACTCAACACCCAAAAAATAAATAATCCAGTTAGGAAATGGGCAGAACACATGAATAGACACCTTTCCAAAGAAGACATCCAGATGGCTATCAGATACATGAAAAGATGCTCAATATCGCTCATCATCAGGGAAATACAAATCCAATCACAATGAGATACCACCTCACACCTGTCAGAATGGCTAAAATCAACACCCCAGGAAGCAACAGCTGTTGGCAAAGATGTGGAGAAGGGGGAAGCCTCTTACACTGTTGGTGGAAATGCAAACTGGTGCGGCCACTCTGGAAAACACTATGGAGGTTCCTCAGAAAGTCAAAAATAGAACTACCTTACAACCCAGCAATTGCACTACTAGGTATTTACTCAAAGGATGTAAAAATACAGATTTGAGGGGTACATGCACCCCCATGCTTATAGCAGCACTATCAACACTAACCAAACTATGGAAAGAGCCTAAATGTCCATCAACTAATGAATGGATAAAGAAGATGGGGCATATATATATATATATATATATATTTGCAATGACATTGATGGAGCTAGAGTCTGTTATCAGTCAGGGAAAGACATATACCATATGATTTCACTCATGTGAGATTTAAGAAACAAAATAGATGAACATATTGGAGGGGAGGGGAGAAAGAGAAACAAACCACAAGAGACTCTTAAAGGTAGAGAACAAACTGAGGGTTGATGGAGGGAGGTGCGTGGGGAATGGGCTAGATGGGTGATGGGTATTAAGGAGGCCACTTGTTATGATGAGCACTGGGTATTATATGTAAGTGATGAATCACTGAATTCCACTCCTGAAACCAACATTGCACTGTATTTTAACTAACTATAATTTAAATAAAAATTTGAAAAAGTAAAAAAAAACAGTAATTATTATAATTATAATGTGTCTTTGTGTGGAGATCTTTGGGTTTATTTTATTTAGAACTCTCTGAGCCTCCTAGACCTGGATGTCTTCTTCTTTCTCCAGGTTAGGGAACTTTTCAGTCATTATTTTTTTCAAATAAGTTTCCTACACCTTTTTCTCTCTCTTCCCCTAGGACCCCTATAATGCATATATTAGTCCACTTGATGTTGTCCCATAGGTCCCTTAAGTTATGTTAATTTTTTTAAAATTTTTTAAAATGTTTTTTTTTTCCTTTTAGCTGTTCTATCTTGGTGAGTTCCTTTGCTTTGTCTTCAAGTTCACTGATCTGTTCTGCTTCATCCATTTTGCTGTTAAACCCCTCTAGTGTATTTTTCAGTGTAGTTATTGTATTCTTAAGCTCTGTGAGTTCTGTTTGGTACTTTCTTTTATTTTTCTTTCTCTTTGTTGAAGTTCTCACTGTGTTCATCCATTTTTCTCCTGCATTCAGTGAGGGTCTTTATGACCATTACTTTGAATGCTTTTTCAGGTAGATTACTTATCTCTGTATTATTAAGGTCTTTTTTTTTTTAAGTTTTGTCTTGTTCTTTCATTTAGAACATATTTCTCTGTTTCCTCATTTTGCTTGACTCTCTGTGTTTCCATGTATTAGGTGAAACAGCTATCTCTCTGTCTTGAAAAAGTAGCATTTTGTAGTTGATGATCCTTCTTGTTCAAACTTGCCCTAGTCCTTGATTGTTTCTTGAACCTTTGTTATTGTCTAAACTTCCTTATTTATTCTTCATATACTCCCATACTTATGGGTGTGTCAAGACCTATCATTGCTCCAAGGGGAGGAATCTCATTTAGCACCCAACTTCAGGTTATTAGAAGCCAGCCCTTTAGGCAGCAGCTTTTAAAGCATGCAAATATTTATAGTCCAATTAGGTTGCAATCATAGTTCCAGCTGGCCTCCAGATCAGGAGGTCTAGAGGTGTTCCCTGGGTGACAGTTGCAAAAATCAGGGCTCCAGATGAGTGGAGTGGACTCCTTTCTGGGTGGTCTCATTGATCTATAGCAAGTCTACTGGGGTGCGCAAGGATGATGTCTCCCTGCTTATGTTCTCTGGAAATGCCTCTTTAGCCTCGAAATGTGTGGGAAACCTGAAGGCTGTCCCTCGGGTGAAGCTCTAGGCTATATAAAAAGGTCTTTTCAGCAGGAATACTGATTGTGTTTCAGTCTACTGTCTGTGTAGTGGCTTGCCAAGAACTGTTTTCCTAATTGTCACATTCCCTTGGAGCTCAGAAATACCACCCTCCTTGGCCACTAGGGTAAGCCCTTGATCAAGGGTTACCCCCTATGTGGATTGCACATGCCTGTTGGCTTTAGCTAAACAGCTGGAGAGTGTAGGGGACAGGGCACTTTTCCTGGCTTCAGAAAAGCAGTGGGAAGATGTCCTAACTACACATGACTGTAGGCTTCAGGAATGCAGTGGGACAGTGCCTTGTCTGTGTTTGTGCACTGGCTTTAGGCTGGAAACAGGAGAGTGTTGCAACTGCTCATGCTCACCAGCCCCAGTCAGGGAGCAGGTGAGTACTACAACCACATGTGCTCTCTAGTCTGGTCAAGGCAGTGGGATAGTGTCATAACCACTTGCCTTTGCCTGTCTTAGCAAGGCAGTGGGAGAGTGCCACGTCCAAGCTCACCCACCTGTGTTAGCAGGGCATGTGGAGAACGCAAAAATGGTGTCAACTAATGCCTATGCCTCTGGAGAGTGTTTCAACTGTCCCCTGCCTCTCCAGCAGATGCTTTTAGATTAGCAAATGAATCTCCTTCACATATAGTTCAGGCATGTTGGAAATTGCTGTTTTTTTTCACTGGATCCTGTGTTAAGTAATCCTGCATGTGAGCTCTTTAAAAGGGGAATCTCAATGAGCACCGAGGAATGTATAGAATTGTTGAATATTGTCCACCTGAAATTAATATAATACTGTATGTTAACTATACTGGAATTAAAATTAAAACTCAATAATAAATAAATAAATAAATAATAAAAGGGGACTCTCCATTTTCTATGGCATTTTGGGTCCTTTGGTTTTCAGCCCTATTGGTTTTCTAAGCCAGATGTTTTGGGGGCTCATCTGTCCAGTGCAAAACTCAGGAGTTGGGGTGCTTGATTCGGGCACCAATCCCTCACTCCTGTGGAAGAAGCAGCAGACTGGTGAGGCTCCTCTCTATTGTGTGTCACCACAACAGGGGTGGGATTTTGAATAATGCTCTGTCTCTGCCTTTCCTACCCATCTCCATGTGGACATTATCCTTTGTTGTAAAGAAGCAGTTCATCTAGTTTTCTCATCTTTTTCAGAGGGAAATGATCCATATGTAGTTATAGATTTGGTGTGTCCATGGGAGGTGAGTTCAGGATCTTCTTATGCCACCATCTTGCAAAAGTTCCCCTACCAAACACTGTTGAAAGAAAGAATATCTAAAACATCCCATGATAGTATTAATATAGCAGTACTCCCCAATATATCTATAGATTCTATACAGTAGTCCTCAAATTGATCTATAGATTCAATGCAATCTCTATCAGAATCTCAGCTGATTTCTCTGCAGAAATTGACAGTCTGATTCTACAGTTAATGTGGAATCGCAAGAGACCCAGATTTTTCAACAATCTTGAAAAAGAAGAGCAAAGTAGGAGTACTCACACTTCTCAATTTAAAATTTACTATAAAGCAATTATAATCAAGGTAGTGTGGCACTGGTACAAAGGTAGACCTATATATCAGTGTAATAGAATCTAGAATCCAAAAGTAAACCCATACATCTATTATCTACTGATTTTTGCCAAGAGTTCCAAAAACATTCTATGGAGGGAAAATGGTCCTTTCAAAAAATGGTGCTGGGGCAACTGGATAGCCACATGCAAAAGAATGGTTTCAGAGACTTATCTCACACCATATTAAAAAATTAATTCAAGATCATCAAAGATGTAAATAACAAAACTACAAAACTCTCAGGAAAAAAACAGGGGTAAATCTTCATGAATTTGGATTTGGCAAACATTTTTAGCTATGACACCAAAGCATAAGCAACAAAAGAAAAAACAGATAAATAAACTTTATCCAAATTCAAACTTTTGTGCTTCAAAGGATGTCATAAAGAAAGTGAAAAAATAGCCCAGATAATGGAAGAAAATATTTGCAGATTATATATCTGATAAGGGACCTGTATCAGGAATATATGAAGAACTCCTATAGTGCCATAATAAAGACAAAGCACTCAATTAAAAATGGGCAAAGAACCTGAAAAGACATTTCTCCAAGGATGGTATACAAATGTCCAATAAGCACATGAAAAGATGATCAACATCCTTAGTCATCAAGGAAAATTTTATAAAAAATATAATGAATTACCACTTCACACCCATTAGGATGGCTAGAATCAAAAAGTCAGATAAAAGCTAGTGTAGGTGAGGATGTGGAGAAGTTGGAACCCTCATACACTGCTGGTAGAGATGTAAAATGCTGTAGCCACTTTGGAAGTCAGTTTGGTAGTTCTTCAAATGATTAAACATAGAGTTACCAAATATGCCCACACAAAAACTTGTACATGAATGTTATAGCAGAATTATTTATAAGAGCCAAATGTGTAAAAAACCCAAATATTCATTAAATGATAAGTGAATAAGCAAAATGTGGCATAGCCATCCAATAAAATATTATTCAACCATAAAAAGGGATGAAGTACTCATACATGCTATAGTATGGATAAATATTGAAATCACTATGCTGTGTGAAAGAAGCCACTTACAAAAGACCCCATATTTTATGATTCCATTCATACGAAAGTTCAAAATTGGAAAAATCCATAGATACAAGAAATGTATTAATTGTTCCTTACACTTCAGGGTATGGGGGAGATGGAGAAACAGGATGGTTATAAAGTGTGCAAAGTTTCTTCTTGAGGTGACAAAAATGTTCTAAAATTTACTGTTGTGATGGTTTTACAAATCTGTGAATTAATTAATCTGTAGGATTAAGTCCAAAGACACATAAAATAGCCTGGATTCTGAGATCTCCAAAATCTGGCTCCTGCCTACCTTCTCAGCTCCTATACTTATGGCACTAATTTTCTAGAATTTTACCCTTTGTCCATACTGAAATCCTTGCACTTCCCTAATTATGAAGAGCTTTCTCAGAGTTCTGTCTTTGTACAAGCTACTCCCATCTCTTATAATGCCATTTCCTCATTTTCTTTCTTTGGCAATTTCAAGTATCAGCTCAGATGTTCTGTACCTCCAAGAAACCTTCTTAGGCCTCTGCTCTTATGCAAATTTCTACAGCATCCTCTACTCTTATTTTGTACTTACCAGACTATATTTTAGTTTAGTGTTTTTCCCACTATACAAGTAACTTGAAGGTAGAGACATTATTTCTTAATCTCTGTATCTCTGGCTCCTAGCCCAGTGCTTGTCTTATAAGAAGTATTCAATAAATATGTGTCAAATGAATAAATCAACTCCATCATCTCCCATCTCAATATATGTGTATCAGAGATCTCACTCTGTTACCTTAACCCTCTCAGACCCCACTCTTCTTGAAAGAGTCTTTGAACCCTCACAGGCATTCTCTCATCACCCACCTCTTTCAGAACTCTGCAAGGCTACCAGAACACTATGGAAACTTCTCTGTTGAAAGCTTTGCTGCTGCCAAATTCAAAGACCCTTCCTCAGGAACTTGTTCTCCTTTAGTCTATCCTGAATCTAACATACCCCTTCCTTAGAAACACACTTTCCCAATTCTTACCTTTCTAGTCTTCTATAACAGGACCCTGTCCAGATCCTTCTACCTCGTTGCCTTCTTTGTTTCCTTCACTGTTATTTCTTTTGCCTTGCTTCACATTGGTGATGATTCTTCAAGTCTGATCTTGGCCAGCTGCATCATAATCACCACTCTTAAGAAAATTTTCTGTCTTATGGTTTTGTTTCCTTCCCATATACTCCTCTCAGCTTTGTTTCTCTGATTCTAGATTTCTGATACATTCCCATTTGAGATATTCACTTCCTCCTCATCCTCTGAACATTTCATGACCAAATTTGTAAGCTCCCATGCCAATGAGCATTTTGACCTAACTTTCTTTCCTCTGCAAATGGATTTAAAATTTTAGTGTCATCTTTGACTTCTCGACTGCCTTTATTCTCTAGTACCACTTGATCTCTATATCTAAGCATTTTTATCTTTCTTTTCCACCTCTTTCTCTCCAGTTCCACCATTACCATACTTTTATTTACCATCTATACCTTATGCTTGATCTTTTGCAATGGCCTTCCACCTGCTCTCTCTACCTCCATCCCTCTCTGCCTTGTCACCAGTTCCAGTTACCCAATGAAGATTATACAAACAAAAATGTAATCACATTTATCAAAAGACAAGAATAGGGGCACCTGGGTGGCTCGGTCGTTGGGCGGCTGGCTTCGGCTCAGGTTGTGATCCCAGGGTCCTGGGATCGAGCCCCGCATTGAGCTCCCTGCTCCGCAGGAAGCCTGCTTCTCCCTCTCCCACTCCCCCTGCTTGTGTTCCTGCTCTCGCTGTGTCTCTCTCTGTCAAATAAATAAATAAAATCTAAAAAAAAAAGACAAGAATATACAAGAATGTTCATAGCAGTTCATATTTGTAATAGCTCTAAGCTCAATGCAATCAATAATAGAATGGATACATATACTGTTAGCCATACAATTTAATGCTATACTGCTTATGAAAATGGAGACATATATACTTACCTGCAACAAATGGATGGACCTCAAAAACAAATTTTTCATCAAAAGTTGTAAGATACAAAAGAGTACATATTATATAATTTCCTTTATATAAAGTTTAGTAATGGGCAAAATTAATATATGGTGCTCAAATTAGGGTATTGTTTTTCCTTAGTAAGTAATAGTGCCTTTAAAAGAAGGACACAGGAGGCCTTCTGGGAATGAGGGCTTGGGAAAAATAATGTTCTCTTTCTTAATATGAATTTTGGTTACATGGAAGTGTTCAATTTGTGATTATTAAATGACTTTATTACCCATGTGCTTTTCTGTATGCACATTATAGTTAAAAAAAACTGTTTAAGAATAATAAAATTCTGAGGTCAGTAAACTTTAAATAAATCTGATTTATCACTTCCTTTTAAAACAGAATGAGCACAGACTTTTGGCATCTGAAAGACCTGAGTTAAAATCCTAATTCTTCCAGCCTATAAGAGACTCATTTTAGACCTAAAGACACCTGCAGATTGAAAAGTGAGGGGGTGGAGAAACATTTATCTCACAAATGGATGTCAAAAGAAAGTCAGAGTACCAATACTTTTTTGTTCTTGTATTGTTTTTATCCTACTTTTGTTTCAGGGTAGTCCTGGCCTCATGGAATGATTTTGAATGTGTACCTTCTATTCCATTATTTGTAAGATTTTGATAAAGATTGTCATTAATTTTCTAAATGTTTGGTAGAATTCCCAATGAAACCATGTGGTCTTGAGATTTTCTGTGCTGGGAGATTTTTGATTCCTAATTCAACTTTCATTCTTGTCATTTGTCTAAGAGTTCCTACTTCTTAGATTCAAGATTTATGATTCAATCATGATTACTTGTGCATTTTTAGGAATTATCTGGTTTTCTTTCTAAGTTATTTGGTTTGTTAGTATATGATTGCAGTAATCTGTTATCACATTATGTATTTCTGTGGTTATCTCTTGTATTGTTTTCTCTTCCATTTCTCATTTTGGTTTCTGAGTCCTCTTTTTTTCTTAGTTAATGTAATTAAAGCATTGCCAATTAAAAAAAAACCTGCTCATTACTTTTGATGTTATTGTTTATTCTGATCTATTTTACTTATTTCTGATTTTTCTTTGTTAACTCCTTCCTCTACTAAATTTCAGCTAACTTTCTTCTTTTCCTATTTCTTTGTGGTAATATTAAGTTATTTATTTGAGCTTTTTTTCTTAATACAAGCATTTATAGCATAAATTTCACTCTAACATCAGCTTTTGCTGCATCTCATAGGTTTTGGAATATTGTGTTTTCTTTTCCTTTTGTTTTGAGACATATTTTGATTTGTCATTTGATTTCTTATTTGGCCCACTGCTTGTGCAGTAGTGTGCTATTTAATGTTTACATATTAAATATTTAATATTTACATTGTAGATTTTCTAGCTTTGTTTTATTGTTGATCTTTAGTTTTGTACCATTGTGGTAGGAAAATATATTTGGTATGATTTCAGTCTTCTTAATTTGTAATATTTGTTATGTCTCTTTTTACGTGATTTAACCAAGGGGTTCTTTTGTGTGTAATTGAAGAAAATGTGTATTCTATTTTTCTTGGATGGGATGTTTTATATATATCTTTTAGAATGATGTATTCTGAAGTATGCTTCAAGTAAAAAATGTTCTTTTGAAAAAAATAATTTTAACTGAGGGTACTCATTTAAAATAAAGCATATCAGAGGGGAGGTGGGTGCGCAGATGGGTGAAATAGGTGAGAGGGATTAAGAGTATACTTACCATGATAAGCACTGAGTAATAATGTATAGAATTGTGGAATCACTATATTGTACATCTGAAACTAATATAACACTGTATGTTAACTATTCTGGAATTAAGATTAAAAACTTAATAAAAAAAAGAAAAGAAAAGAAAAAGACTCCAAATTCTTCCAGATAACTGTGTATGACCCTGGACAGGTCATTTTACCAATCCTGTTTCCTCATCTGTAAAATGGTAGTAATAAGGGGCACCTGGGTGGCTCAGTCAGTTAAGTGTCTGCCTTTGGCTCAGGTTATGATCCCAGGGTCCTGGGATCAAGCCCTGCATTGGGGTCCTTGCTCAGTGGGAATCTGCTTCTCCCTCTCCCTCTGCTACTCCCCCTGCTTGTGCATGTGCGTGCCCCCCCCCCCCGTCAAATAAATAAAATCTTTTTAAAAATGGTAGTAATAACATCTACCTTGAATAATGTTCCATTGTCTGGATGTACTACAGTTTATCCATTAACCTACTGAAAGACATCTTGGTTGCTTCCAAGTTTTGGCAATTATATATAAAACTGCTATAAACATCCTTGTGCAAGTTTTGGTGTGGACATAAATTTTCAGCTTCTTTGGGTAAATACCAAAGAGCATGGTTGCTGGAGCATATGGAAAGAATATGTTTAATTTTGTGAAAAACCAACAAGTTGTCTTCCAAACCGGCTCTCCTATTTTGCATTTCCACCAGCAATGAATAAGAGTTCCTGTTGCTTTACAACCTCACCAGCATTTGGTGTTGTCAGTGTTCTAGATTCTCACCATTCTGATAGGAGTGTAGTGGTACCTCATTGTTGTTTTAACTTGCATTTCCCCGATGGCATATGATGGTAAGCATCTTTCCATATACTTATTTGCCATCTGTTTATCTTCTTTGGTGAAGTGTCTGTTAAAGTCTTTGGCTCATATTTCAATCAAGTTGTTTGTTTTCTTATTGTTGAGTTTTCAGAGTTTATATGTTTTGGATATCCCCCAGGAGTTTTTAACTCTCAAGATAGTACACACTAAGCCTCTATCAACCCATTGAAGTTACCATTTAAGTGTTACCCCCATTTCCCTACTCCAAGTAAGCTGTGATTCTCTGTATTTCCCTGTCTCTTCAACTTTTGATGTGGCAGTTTCTCCCATCACCTCAATTCTCTGATAAATCTAAGAAAAGTAACCAATTTTCAGGGTGTTCAACTTTTTTGTTGTTGAGGGTTGAGATGAGCTCTTTATATTTGAAACTGAAACCAGGAGTCCTTCATTCAAGTATTTTTATAATATATACTTGTCACCTAATTCTGACATCTGTGCCATCTTGTTTGCCTCTTTCCCATGTGAGTTGAGATTTTCATGGTTCTTTGTATGTTAGTAATATAGATATGTTAAATATTCTGTTATGATATTTGGATCTTATTTAAATTCTATGAAAAAGATTGATATTCTGTTTTAGCAGACACTTGACCTTGTTTAGTTCAAGCCACAAGTTCCAGTCCAGTTTCTGTAGGCTGTGGTACCAATGTCAGTTCAGTTTTCAAAGACTTTGTGGTGCTATTTGGATCTGCCCTGTGTGCGCAGCACTCAATGGTCAGCCTAGGACCTGGACTGAGGTCTTTCCATTATCTCAGTACTCAAAATCTTGTCATGCTAATGGAGATCAGCCCCACACATTCAGAATTGAGCCCAGGAATTCATAAGTTTCTTTATGGGATTATTTTATCATGCTCCTTCTCTGCTATCTCCCTGTTAATTTCTTGTTCCCTGGACCTTCCCTTTTCTGTCTTCCATCCACAAACTGCTCAGTTCTATGATTTGGTGCATCAGAGTCCCAGCAGCAGGAAGATCAAAAGAGAGTGTAAAATAATCAATGGAGTTTGGCCTGGCTTTCTTAGAGCCACAGCTCTACTGAACAGTGAAAAGTTGGATTTGGCTCCTACAGTTTCCTGTTGCCATTCACATTCTCTTCTACCTCCTCTTTCACTGAGGAAGGACTTGTGGGGTGAGACATGAGAAAATGGAGAAAAGCGAAGGAAAAAGGAACCACAAGATTTTTTTTTCTACTTCCTCTGAGCACTATGATTTGATCCTTCTTCTTTCTTTGATCCAGTTTTTCCCCTGTATATCTCTTGCCTGTGTCCATATTAAAATGTTCACTTTTAGGCTTTGAGTTCCATTAACTTTAGTCCAAAGGATTCCAGAGGGGAAAAAATGGTAAATGGACAGCTGTTTCAAAGGTACTTTGACTCTTGGCACTTTCCTTCTGCTGATATTTACTTTTTATAGTTCTCAAATAACTGCACATGAATTCTTTCCAGGTTTTATAGTCATATTCAGGGGGAGAGAAAGGCTGGCAGATATTTACTCCATCTTATCTGGAATGAAAACTCCTTGAGTAAAATTTTTGAAACATAAATCAGATTGTGTCATTCCCCTACTCTCAACCCATCACACTTCAATTTTCTAGAAGAGATTGTAGAAAATTGGTATCATTTCTTCCTTGAATATTTGGTAGATTCACCAGTGAGACAATCTGGGCCTGATGCTTTTGTTTTGGAAAGTTATTAATTATTGACTCAATTTATGTAATTAATATATGCTATTCAAATTACCTATTTCTCACTGTCTGAGATTTGGTAGTTTCTGTCTTTCAAGGATTGCTTTATCTAGGTTATTAAATTTGTAGACATAGAGTTATTCATATTCCTTTATTATCCATTTAATTCCCATGGGATCAGTAGTGATGATCTTTCATTTCTGATATTAGAAATTCATATCTTCCCTTTTTTCATGGTTCACTTGGCTACTGGTTCATCAATTTTGCCAATCTTTTCTAAGAATCAGCTTTGAGTCTGTTAATTTTCTCTATGGATTTTCTGTGTTCAATTTCACTGATTTCTACTCTAGTTTTTATTCTTTATTTTTGTCTTCTTACTTTATTTTATATTGTTTTTCTTTCTTTAGTTTCTTAAAGTGGAAGCTAAGATTATTTCAGTTTTATATTTTTCTTCTTTTCTAAAATATGCATTCAAGGCTATAGATTTCCCTCCAAACACTGATTTTCCTGCATCTCACACATTTAGATAAGTTGAGTTTTCATTTTAATTCAGTTCAAAATACTTTAAAATTTTTGGTAGGATTTCTTCTTCAACCCATGTGTTATTTAGAAATATGTTCCTCAGTCTCCAAATGTATTGGGACTTTTCAATTATCTTTCTGTTATTGACTTCTAGTTTAATTTCATCAAGGTCTGAAAGCATACTTTGTATAATTTACTTTTATTAATTTGTTAAGTTGTTTTTTATGGCCCAGAGTGTGATCTATCTTGGTGTTGCTTCATGTGAGCTTGAGAATAATGTGTATTTTGCTATTGTTGGGTAAAGTATTCTATAAATGTCAATTAGATCTAGTTGATTGATGTTGCTGTTGAGTTCAACTATATCTTTACTGATTTTCTGCCAGATGGATCTGTCAATTACTGATAGAGGGGTGTTGAAGTCTCCAACTATAATACTGAAATCTACTTTCTCCATTTCTTTACTTTTAATTGATTTATTTTTGTACATTTAAGGTAGGCTTCTTTTAGACAACATATAGTTTGGTCTTTTTTTTATCTTCTCTGACAGTTTCTGCCTTTTAATTGATGTACTTATATCATGTACATTTAAAGTTCTTATTGATATAATTAGATTAATATTTACCTGGTCTCTAACTTCTTTGTATTTATTGAACTTATTCTTTGTTTCTTTTTTATCTTCTCTTTTCTACCTTCTCTGCTTTTGAGTGTATTGTATTATTTCATTGTCCCTCCTTTCTCAGCATATCAATTATATGCTTTTTATAATATTTTAGTAATTTCCCTAGAGTGCAATATAATTACTCTAAATGTTAAAATTTTATATACTGATTCACAGGAAGTGTGGGTACTTTATAAGACCATATTCCCATTTCCTCCCTCTCACTTCTCATGACATTGCTGTCATTTTATTTCTCCATAAACTAAAATCACCAAATACATTGTTGCTATTATCATTGTGAACCAAGTGTTATCCATTAGATTAACTAGAAATAAAAAAGTAATATATTTTATTTTTCCTTTATTTGTCATTTTCCAACATTCTTGTTTTACCTAAATCTGAGTTTCTAACTTATATCATTTTCCTCCTTAAGAACTTCTTTTAACATTTCTTGCAAGGAAGGTTTACTAGTGACAAACTCCTACAATTTTAGTAAATCTGAGGAAACCAACTTTTGTTACTCCTTCCTTTTTAAAAGATGCTGAACTCTAGGTTGTTGGTAGGGGGCTTCTTTCAAGAGCTTAAATATTTCATTCTACTCTCTCTGTGCTTGTATGGTTTCTGAAGAGAAGACTGATATAATTCTTTTACTTGCTCCTCTATAGGTAAGATATTTTATTTTCTTCTGTTTTCTTTAAAATTTTCTCTGAATTTGGGAAACAATGCCCAATGGAATAAAGACAGTCTCCTCAACAAATGGTGTTGGGAAAATTGGACGGCCACATGCAGAAGAATGAAACTGGATCACTTTCTTACACCATACACAAAAATAAATTCAAAGTGGATGAAAGACCTGAATCTGAGACAGGAAACCATCAAAATCCTAGAGCAGAACACAGGCAGAAACCTCTTTGACCTCAGCCGGAGCAAACCCTTACTAGACACATCACCAGTGGCAAGGGAAACAAAGCAAAAATGAACTATTGGGACTTCATCAAGATCAAAAGTTTCTGCACAGTGAAGGAAAAAAATCAACAAAACTAAAAAGCAACCTATGGAATGTGAGAAGATATTTGCAAATGACATATCTGATAAAGGGTTAGTATCCAAAATCTAGAAAGAACTTATCAAACTCAACACCCAAAAAATAAATAATCCAGTTAGGAAATGGGCAGAACACATGAATAGACACCTTTCCAAAGAAGACATCCAGATGGCTATCAGATACATGAAAAGATGCTCAATATCGCTCATCATCAGGGAAATACAAATCCAATCACAATGAGATACCACCTCACACCTGTCAGAATGGCTAAAATCAACACCCCAGGAAGCAACAGCTGTTGGCAAAGATGTGGAGAAGGGGGAAGCCTCTTACACTGTTGGTGGAAATGCAAACTGGTGCGGCCACTCTGGAAAACACTATGGAGGTTCCTCAGAAAGTCAAAAATAGAACTACCTTACAACCCAGCAATTGCACTACTAGGTATTTACTCAAAGGATGTAAAAATACAGATTTGAGGGGTACATGCACCCCCATGCTTATAGCAGCACTATCAACACTAACCAAACTATGGAAAGAGCCTAAATGTCCATCAACTAATGAATGGATAAAGAAGATGGGGCATATATATATATATATATATATATTTGCAATGACATTGATGGAGCTAGAGTCTGTTATCAGTCAGGGAAAGACATATACCATATGATTTCACTCATGTGAGATTTAAGAAACAAAATAGATGAACATATTGGAGGGGAGGGGAGAAAGAGAAACAAACCACAAGAGACTCTTAAAGATAGAGAACAAACTGAGGGTTGATGGAGGGAGGTGCGTGGGGAATGGGCTAGATGGGTGATGGGTATTAAGGAGGCCACTTGTTATGATGAGCACTGGGTATTATATGTAAGTGATGAATCACTGAATTCTACTCCTGAAACCGACATTGCCCTTCATGTTAACTAACTAGAATTTAAGTAAAAATTTGAAGAAAAAAATAACAAAAAAATTTCTCTGACTTTGATTTTCTGCAGTTTGATTATGATATACCTAGGTGCAGATTTTTTGTTTTTTTTAGGGGGTGATGTGACAAAATATTTTTTAAGTTTTTATTTAAATTCCCTATAGTTAATACTGTAATATCAGTTTCAGGTGTACAATATAGTATTCAACACTTCCATGCAACACCTGGTGGTCATCACAACTGCACTCCTTAATCCCCATCACCTATTTAACCCATCTCCCACACACCTCACCTCTGGTAACCATCAGTATGTTCTCTGTGGTTAAGAGTCTGTTTCTTGGTTTGCCTCTCTCTCTCTTTTTTTCCCTTTGCTCATTTGTTCTGTTTCTTAAATTCCACAGAAGAGTGAAATCATATGTGTCTTTCTCTGACTTATTTCCCTTAGCATAATAAATTCTAGCTCCATCCATGTCATTGCAAATGGCAAGATTTCATTCCTCTTTATGTCTGAGTAATACTCTAGTGTGTGTGTGTGTGCGTGTGTGTGTGTGTGTGTGTGTGTGTGTGTGTGTACCACTTCTTCTTTATCCATTTTTCAGTCAGTGGACACTTGGGTTATTTAAATAATTAGGTTATTGGAGATAATGCTGCTATAAACATCAGGGAACATGTATCCCTTTGAATTAGTATTTTTGTATTCTTTGGATAAATACCTAATAGTGCAATTGCAGGATCGAAGGGTACTTCTATTTTTAACTTTCTAAGAAAACCCCATACTGTTTTCCAGAGTGGTTGCACCAGTTTGCATTCCCACCAACAGTGCAAAAGGGTTCCTTTTTCTCCACATCCTCACCAACACCTACTGCTTCTTGTGTTGTTGCTTTTAGCCATTCTGACAGGTGTGAGGTGATATCTCATTGTACTTTTTTAATTTAGATTCCATTAGCCAACATATAGTACATCATTGGTTTTAGATATAGTGTTCAATAATTCATCAGTTGCATATAACACCCAGTGCTCATCACATCATGTGTTCTCCTTAATGCCCATCACCCAGTTACCCCATCACATCTTCTTTATGGACATCTTGGCTCTTTCCACAGTTTGGCTATTGTGGATATTGCTGCTCTGAACACTGGGATGCAGGTGCCCCTTCAGATCACTACATTTGTATCTTTGGGGTAAATACCTAGTAGTGAAATTGCTGGGTCATAGGGTAGCTCTATTTTTAATGTCTTGAGGAACCTCCATACTGTTTTCCAGAGTGGCTGTACTAGCTTGCATTCCCACCAACAGTGTAGAAGGGTTCCCCGTTATCCACATCCTCACCAACATTTGTTGTTTCCTGTCTTGTTAATTTTAGCCATTCTGATGGTTATGAGGTGGTACCTCCTTGTGGTTTTGATTTGTATTTCCCTGATGCCAAGGTATGTGGAGCATTTTTTCATGTGTTTGTTGGCCATTTGTATGTCTTCTTTAGAGAAATGTCTGTTCATGTCTTCTGACCACTTCTTGGTTGGATTATTTGGTTTTTGGGCTTTGAGTTTGATAAGTTCTTTATACATCTTGGATACTAGCCCTTTATCTGATATGTCATTTGCAAATATCTTCTCCCATTCCATAGGTTGCCTTTTAGTTTTGTTGACTGTTTCCTTTGCTGTGCAGGTTTTTATCTTGATGAAGCCACAATAGTTCATTTTTGCTTTTGTTTCTGTTGCCTTTGGAGATGAGCAAGAAGTTGCTGCAGCTGGGGTCTAGGAGGTTGTTGCTTCTGTTCTCCTCTAGGATTTTGATGGATTTCTGTCTCACATTGAGGTCTTTCATCCATTTTTAGTTTATCTTTGCATATGGTATTAGAAAGTGCTCTGGTTTCATTCTTCTACATATGTCTGTCCAATTTTCCCAACACCATTTATTTAAAAGACTTTTTTCCATTGGCTATTCTTTCCTGCTTTGTCAAAGATTAGTTGACCATAGAGTTGAAGGTCCATTTCTCAGTTCTCTATTGTGTTCCACTGATCTAAGTGTTCTCTATTGTGTTCTATTGATCTATGTGTCTATTTTTGTGCCAATACCATAATTTTTTAAAGATTTTATTTATTTCAGACAGAGAGAGAGCAAGCACGAGTGGGGGTCGGTGGAGACAGAGAGAGAAGCAGGCTCCCAGCTGAGCAGGGAGCCCAATGCAGGGATGGATCCCAGGACCCTGGGATCATGCCCCGAACTGAAGGCAGAGGCCCAACCAACTGAGCCACCCAGGCGCCTCCAGTACCATACTTTCTTGATGACTACAGCTTTGTAATATAACTTCAAGTTTAGAATCAGGATGCCTCCAGCTTTGCTTTTCTTTTTCAGGGTTGCTTTGGCTATTAGGATACTTTGTGGTTCCATACAAATTTTAAGATTCTTTGTTCTAGCTCTCTCTAAAATGCTGTTGGTATTTTGGTAGCAATTGCACTAAATATGTAGATTGCTTTGAGCAGTATAAACATTTTAACAATATTTGTTCTTCCAATCCATGACCATGGAATGTTTTTCCATTTCTTTGTCCTCTACAGTTTCTTTAAACAGTGTTTTCAGAGTACAGGTCTTTTACCTCTATGGTTAGGTTTGTTCCTAGGTATCTTATTGTTTTTGGTGCAATTGTAAATAAGATTGATTGTTTAATTTCTCTTTCTGCTACTTCATTGTTGGTATATAGAAATGCAACAGATTTCTGTAGATTGATTTTGAATCCTTTGACTTAATAATTGTATCAGCTCTAGCAGTGTTTTGGTGGAGTCTTTTGGGTTTTCTATATAGAGTATCATGTCATCTGTGAATAGTGAAAGTTTTACTTCTTCCTTGCTATTTTGTATGCCTTTTATTTCTTTTTGTTGTCTGATTACTGTTGCTAGAACTTCCAGTTAAATAACAGTGGTGACAGTGGACATCTCTGTCTTGTTCCTAATTGTAGAGGAAAAGCTCTCAGTTTTTTTCCCCACTGAGGATGATATTAGCTGTGGGTTTTTCATATATGGCCTTTATTATGTCAAGGTATGTTCCCTCTAAACCTACTTTGTTGAGGGTTTTTATCATCAGTGGATGTTGTACTTTGTCAAATGCTTTTTCTGCATCTACTGAAATGGTCATATGGTTTTTACCCTTTCTTTTATTAATGTGGTTTACCACCTTAATTGATTTGCAAATATTGAACCACCCTTGCATCCCAGGAATAAATCCCACTTGATTGTGGTGAATGATTTTTTTTAATGTATTTTTGGATTTGGTGTGCTAATATTCTATTGCATCCATTTTCATCAGGGATATTGGCCTGTAGTTCTCTTTCTTAGTAGAGTCTCTATCTGGTTTTGGAATCAGGTTAATGCTGGCCTCATAGAATGAAATTTGGAGGATCCTTTGATATTTATCCTGCATGGTGTTCTCTGAGCTTCCTGGACCTGTGGTTTGATATATGTCATTAATTTTGAAAAATTCTCAGGCATTATTACTATAATTTTTTTTTTTTTGCTCCTTTCTCTCTTTTCCTTCTGGTATTCACATTATACATATGTTAAATATATTCCAATTGTTCCAAGTTCTTAGATATTGTGTTGTATTTTCTTCATTCTTTTTCTTTGCATTTCAGTTTTGGATGTTTCTATTGACATTCCTTCAAGCTCACTGATTGACCTTGACCATATCTAGCCTACAGTTGAACTCATCAAAGGCATTCTTGATTTCTGTTACAAAGTTTTTGATTTTTATAATTTTCCCTTTGATTCTTAGAGTTTACATCTCTCTGCTTATTCTGCTTATGTTACCCATCTGTTCTGATATGTTGTCCACTTTTTTTAGTACAGCCTTTAGCATATTATTCAGTTATTTCAAATCCCAGTCTGATAATTCCAAAATTTCTGCCCTATCTGGGTCTTGTTATAATGCTTGCTTTGTCTCTTCAGACTGTTTTAGTTTGGTTTTGTTTTGTCTTTTGCCACTCTTTGTGATTTTTTATTGACAACTAGACATGATATATTAGGTAATAGGAACTGAGGTAATATGCCTTTAGTGTGAGGTTTTGTTTATCTGGCTAAGAGTGTGGCTATGTTTAATGTTTTCTATAGAAAGCTTCAGTTTCATCTAGGGTCCTTATATTTGTGTTCCCTACTGTCTTTGAGTTTGCCTAGAAACTCCTTCCCAGATAAAGCCCACTGTTCTTTCAGCTGTAATCCACTATTATCATAAAGGGACCCTGTTGATGTTGTAGTTAGGTGTGAGGGGAAGGGAAACATTCTAATCTTATGATAGATGTCAGTCTTTTAATGAGCCTGTACTTTTTTTTTGAAGATTTTATTTATTTATTTGACACAGAGAGAAAGAGCACAAGTAGGCAGAGCAGCAGGCAGAGGGAGAGGGAGAAGCAGGCTCCCTGCTGAGCAGGGAGCCCGATGTAGGGCTCGATCCCAGGACCCTGGGATCATGACCTGAGCCAAAGGCTGTCACTTAACCAACTGAGCCAACCAGACGCCTTGAGCCTGTACTTTTACTTAATTTGATAATCTCTTTTTTGATTGAATTTTAAATATGTTAATATCAAATATTAATATTGACAGATTGGATTTGTATCTGTGTATCATTTTGCTTTTTGTCTTATGTCTTTTCTGTTCCTCTCTTCCTCCTTTAATGTTTTGTTTTGCATTAAATGAATATCTGTAATATAACATTTTATTCCTATTAATGATTTTTTTCACAATATATTTAGTTATAGTCTTACTGGTTTCTCTAGGGAGTACCAAACACCTTTTACCTTATCAGAATCTACTTCAGATGTATACTAACTTAATTCAGTATGATGTGGAAACTTTATTCCTGTAGAGTTCTATCTTCCCCTGTTTTGTACTATAATTGTTATACATATTATATCTATATATAATTTAAAAAACAATAATACAGGGGCACCTGGGTGGCTCAGTCAGTTAAGTGTCTGACTCTTGATTTCATCTCAGGTCATGATCTCAGGGTTGTAAGATCTAGCCCCTCATTGGGCTTGTGCTGGGCATGGAGTCTGCTCAACATTCTCTCTCTCTCCCTCTCCCTCTATCCCTCCCCCTTCCCTCTCTAAAACACACACACACACACACACACACACACACACACACACACACAAACAATAATCCATTTTATTTGTATGTATTTGTATATATTTATTTATAAAATAAATTTATATATTTGAAAGAAGCAGGGAGAAGATAGGACAGCAGGTATATTTTATTTTTTTTATTTTTTTAAAGATTTTATGTATTTACTTGACAGAGAGAGACATAGCAAGAGAGGGAACACAAGCAGGGGGAGTGGGAGAAGGATAAGCAGGCTTCCTGTGGAGCAGGGACCCCGATGCAAGGCTTGATCCCAGGACCCTGGGATCATGACCTGAGCCGAAGGCAGATGCTTAACGACTGAGCCACCCAGGCGCCCCAGCAAGTATATTTTATATAGTTCATCATAGTAGCCTTCTTAATTAACCAATTTTGGTTCTTTTTCTTTCTTCTTATTGTATTCAAGTTATTATCTGGTGTCATTTTCTTACTCCAAATCAGCTTTATTCCTACCTGTATCCTTTGTCCTTTTATTATCAAACTGATCACATTCTGTATGTCATAGACCCAAAATATGAATATATATATGTATCTTTATGTGATTTCTTTTTAAATCAGCTCTGCTGATATTTATAATTTCTTGTATAAATACCTTTATCAGTGTTCACTGGGTTTTTTGTGCATTATGTGTGTATTTTAATAACTATCTGGTGTCACTTGCTTTCAGCCTGAGGAACTTTCTCTCATATTTCTTGCAAATCGTGATTGCTAACATCAAAATGTCTCAGGTTTTTTTGATCTGAGAATGTCTTTATTGCCCTTTCATTTTTAAAAGATAGTTTTACTGAGTATAATATTCTTGCTTGACAGGGTTTTTTTCTCCACTTTAAGGATGTCATGCCACTGCTTCCAACCTTCCATTGTTTCTGATGAGATGCCATCTATTAATCTTATTGTGTCTACCTCATACATAATGTCATTTTTCTCTTGCTAATTTCAAGATTTTCATTTTACCTTAGTCTTTCAACATTTTTTTAAAAGATTTTATTTATTTATTTGACAGAGAGAGTGAGAGGGCACAAGCAGGGGGAACAGTAGAGGGATAGGAAGAAGCAGGCTCCCCACCAAGCAGGGAGCCTGAATCGGGGCTTGATCCCAGGACCCTGGGATCATGACCTGAGCCGAAGGCAGACACTTAACCATCTGAGTCACTCAGGCCCCCCGTCTTTCAACATTTTGACTATGATATGTCTGTGTGTGGCTCTCCTTGAATTTATTCTTGGATTTCAATGAGCATCTTGCATGTGTAGATTAATAGTTTTCATCAATTTGGGAAATTTTCAGTCAGTATTTCTTTAAATACTTTTCTGTTCATTTCTCTCTCTCCTTTCTTTCTGGTATTCCTGCTATGTATATGTTGGTATACTTAATGATGTCCCATATTTATCTGAATCCCTGTCCCTATTTTTCATTCTTCTTCCTTTCTGTTCAGATTGCCTAATCTTTATCAATTTATCTTCAAGTTCAGTAATTTTTTTACCATGTCAAATCTATTTATGAGCCCTTTTAGTAACTTTTTTTTCATTTTATTTACTGTACTTTTCACTTCCAGAAATTTTATTTGGTTCTTTTTTTTATAATTTCTCTCACTTTATTGATTATTTAATGAGATATTGTTATCATACCTTATTTTATTTAAGCAAGGTTTCCATTACTTATTTAAACATATTTATGATAGCTACTTTGAAGTCTTTGCCTACTAAGTTAGTATCTGGGTCCCCTTAAAGGCAGTTTCTATTGTACTTTTTTCTCTATATGGGTCATACTTTCTTGTTTCTTTTTGCATGTCTCAATTTTTTTTGAAATGGACAATTTAGATAATGTATTGAAACAATTCTAGATACAGATTCTCCCTCTCCCTTCTAGGATTTTATTGGTTGGTTGCTTGCTTGCTTATTTTGTGACTTAGCTGGACTATTTAAGTGAAGTCTATTTCTCCACTGATGTAGAGCTTCTGTTTCTCCCCAGAGGACACAGCCTTAGGCATGCACACGGTTTTCCTGACAACCATGAATGACTGTGGTTTTAGCTTCTCTCTCTTTGTCTCTTTCCCGATGTACTTATTAAACTTCTGGCTGGTATGCTTCTATTAGTATTATACCCAGGTGTTGGTCTCTATTAATTGCCAGCCGATTGCTCTACTGTTTTTCACAATGTTCTGCAGCATAAATTGCTCCACAATATGATTCAACTGTAGTTGGGTTCTTTGACAGGGACAGAGTATTACCAGTCTTTTATTCTTACACCCACATTAGCATAAAATTCTATAATTCTTAAGAATAACCTCTGAATTATAAATCAGGAGCTGGAGGGTAAGGTGGGAATGGGGGATGGAAAACACACTATTCACTAGATGTCCCACCTAGATCTTCTCTTTGGAGAAGGTGATATGTGTGTGTGTGCACATGTGCAAGTACAGGAGGCACTGGTGCCACTTCCAGCTGCTGACACTGATTAGTTTAGATCTTCTGCATCTCAGAGGTGAGAAGGATGGAACCTACAATGTTTACTGGCTCCTGATTCTACCTGGAGTAGATCTTCTACCCCAGAAATCTTGGCAAGATGAGAGCTACCACTAGACAGCCAAGTGCTTTGGAGCACCTCTCTTATAACACAGAACTGTACACAGTTAGGGGACTGTTTTCTTCACCAGCTGCCCTGTCTGGATCTTCCTTACATAGTGGGAGTTGAGGAGGTGGGGAACAGGCACCTCCTAGTTACTGCCACTCACTCAATATAGACCTTCTACATAACAGAGCTGTGGGAAATGGGACCTGATGATGTTTACGAACTGCCAAAAGCACACAAAATAGCTTTTCCATCCCAGGGGTCTGGGGATATGAGATTTGCCACTTGGCAGCTGAACCTAATGAAATAGTTCTTCTGCATGGCAGAGCTATCAGGGATGGCTGCAGTCTCTAATTCAAATACCATGGCCTCCTACTGTTTTTATTGAGTTTCTATACATTTTAAAAATAAATGTATCTCAACTTTTTGTAAACCTGTTAATCAACTTCCAGAGATTTTGCTGATTCTGATCAGCTTACTAGATGTTTTGCTGGGGTAGAGGTTTCCTTGAGCTCTTTACTTGCCATTCTGGGAATTGGAACATCTTTTTTCTTTTTATAGCCACTGTTGTAGAATGGGTTGTTTACACTTTGTCTCTCTACTTCCTCCTTTTATTCCTTTCTCAATCTATTGAAATCTGGCTCCTGTCTCCACTATTCCCATGTGGTAAACCTCATAATGACCTCTAACCTGTCAAATCAATAGGCACTTTTCAGTTCTAATTTTGCCAGAAACTCTTCACAGAATTTGACATGTGGACCAATCCCCTTTTGCAGTTCTCATTCTTCTTGTTTTCTGTGATGCCATTCTCTCCTGAGTGTCCTCCCACTTCTCTCTCTCTCTTTTTAAAGATTTTATTCATTATTTGAGAGAGAGAGCACAAGCAGGGGGGTGGGGGTGGAGAGGGAGAAGCAGGCTCCCCACTAAGCAGGGAGCCTGATGCGGGACTGGATCCCGGGACACTGGGATCATGACCTGAGCTGAAGGCAGACACTTAACCAACTGAGCCAACCAGGCGCCCCTCCCACTTCTCAAACTATGCTTTGATATTCTATCTTTTAGACTCTTCTTTATCTATCTGCCTCCTAAATGTTGGGTTTTCCCACACTTCCCTCCTTGTCACTTCTTCCTCTATGAACTCTCCCTAGGTAATCAAATTCACCCTCTTTGTTTAAGTACTACCAATATTAAAGTGTCTCCCAAATTTACATCTATATAACCTTGCCTGGAACTTGATACTTGTGTATCCAAAAGCCTGCTAAAAATCTTCACACAGCTGTTTCTTGGGCTTTTTCAAATTCAACATCTACAAATCAGGCCTTATCATCTACCTCCCCTTGAACCTGTTCCTTCTTCTGTATTCTCATTTTCTTTTTTTTTTTAAATCTTAGCTCTTCTTCTTTTTTTTATAAAGATTTTATTTATTTATTTGAGAGAGAGAGAATGAGAGATAGAGAGCATGAGAGGGAAGAGGGTCGGAGGGAGAAGCAGACTCCCGGCTGAGCAGGGAGCCCGATGTGGGACTCGATCCTGGGACTCCAGGATCATGACCTGAGCCTAAGGCAGTCGCTTAACCAACTGAGCCACCCAGGCGCCCTGTATTCTCATTTTCAATGGATTGTGACAATTTCCACCTAGCCCCCCAAAAGAGAAGACTGTAAATCATCCTTAATTGCTCTTCCTTATTCTCCTCCCAATTCTATCAGGTCACCAATCCTATTGATTTTATCCCCCAAATATCTCTCAAATTCATCCTTTTGTCTCTAGTCTTACTGCCCATGCCTTAACACAGCAACCATCATGTCTGGCCTTGACGCAATGGTCTCCATGTTCTAGTCTAGGCCCATCATGTCCCCATTCTTTACACAGCAGCCAGAATGATGTATTTATAACACACAAATGATGTTATCATTATCTTTGTAAAAACCTTATGACAGTTCCTCATCATGAACAGGATATTGTTCAAATTTCTTATGTCTTATAAAGCCCTTCCTTATCTGGTCCCTGACCACTTTTCTGGTTGTATCTTACCAATTTCTGCCCTCCTCCATCCCTTCCCTCATGTAGCCAAAGCTACCCCGCACTCTTTTAATAAACATATTGTCTGTTTTAGATTAAGCTTCTGTTGCTTACAATAACAATTCTAACCAATTCATGAGCTGTTTGTGTTACTCAGCAAATGAGCCAGCTTTTGATTGCTTCATCATCTTTTCAGAAGCTCTTCAAGAAGTTAGAGTATCCCACTTACATATCTTGACTACCTGACAATATCTAAAATTCTTCAAGATTCATTTCCAATACCAACTCCTCTCTGAGGCCATTCTTGGCACCCCTATACTAAATTAGGCATTTGTTCCTTCATTAAACCTGTGGGTTTTCAAGTGTATTTTTCATATCTGTATCCATGAAGCCTAGCACAGTGCCTAATATATGACAGATGTTCTGTAAATGTTCTGTACATGAATGCTAGCTATAATTTACTGAGTTCCTATTATGTGCAGGGTGCCTGTCCATAGTCCTACACAACTTGTATAACTATTACACCTATTTTATATAAGGAAACTGAGGCATAGAATAGCAACATCCCTTCCCTAAGGACATATGGTTGGTCAGTGGTAGAATCTGAATTAAACCTCAGTTCCTCAGGACTCTGAAGCCTGTACTTTATAAATTTCTGGAATGAACCTGAGGTTGGGGTGTAATGAACAGCATAAACAAAAGTACAGAACTGAGAAGACAATACATAGATGGGAAACAGTAAAGAGTTCAGCTGGTTTGTAGATTTTCAGAAGCTGGCATAGAAGGAAGACATCTGAATGCAGATGGCCTGAAATGCCACACAGAGAAGCATGGACTTTATTCAGCAGACATATATAGGAGTGACATGATTAATGTATCCTTTTGAGAATATTAATCAAGTGCCATTGTGCAAGATGGATTTGAGGGCAAGAGACTGAAGGACAGGAGACAAGTCAGAGCACTTTGACACTGCTCAGCAATCTTATTCCTCATCAATTCCCTCTCTTTCCTCTCAGCAGGTTCCAAGCTTTTTAACAGTTTTCTTCAGTCCTTTACCCACCCCCATTGCTTGCTTTCAGCAACTGGACTTTATTGACAGAAAGGTAAAGGACTTATGTAGGAATACCTTCCATTCTTACTCTCTACTGGCAAGTTTATATCTAGCTTGCCCCCATCCTATCCTCCCTAGTAATAATAGCTACCATTTTGAGCACTTACTGTCTCATGTAATCCTTACAACTACACTGTGAGAAAGATTTAGTTATTCTCAATTTATAACAGATAATTGAGGCTTGGAGTGGTTAAGTGCTTGTCAAGTTCACCCAGGTAGCAAGTGGCAGATTTGGGATTTGAACCTAGGGTTATATGATTCCAAAATCACCTTATAACTACTATAGTCGAGAGTGAGTGGTATCTGACCACTACCCTGAGAGGGGTTCATTTCAACTATCTCCTCCCACCTCCTTGGGGTCTTTCTCCAACAACTGTCCCCTGTCTTTTTTTTACAAAGTCAACCTCTCTATTTCCATAGACTTTTTCCTCTCAGGGACTATATACCCTAAAGCCTTATCTACTAAAAATAATATTGAGCCAACAAAAGGGTCAATTTCACCCAAGTTTCCCCCCCATAAACATCATCCTAGTTCATACCCTTTATTCCACATGTCTGTAAATATTTTTCTATCCTGTCTCTACTTTCTCAGTTTCCACACTGAAATCTGATTTTTATCTCTACCACTGCATGATAACACTTTTGCTAAAGCCACCAAATTGACAAATCCTATTTCAAACCTCATGTTACCTAGTCTCTTTGTTTCTGGTCTTCTCCTTGTCCCTCTTCCACTGTGTTTTCTTATTCTCAGCTTCCATACCATTACTTTACTTCAGATCCTCATCATTGCTTGTCTGGATTAATCTCTTTTCCCCACTCTTACCATCTCAAGTCTATTCTCCACACTGGCTGTAAGAATGACTTATCTAAAATGTAAATCTAACCATGTTGTTGCTCTGCTTAAAATCCTTTAATTCAAATACAGAACTACATAGTATGTTGTACATGGGTCTTTAGAATTATGGCCCTTATTTAGACTTCCAGCCTCATCTTCCCTCTCTCCTTCCTGCATACTTTGTGTTCCATCCATATTGAATACCTTGCTTTCTCATACCTTCATGCCTTTTTATGTATTTTCCCACTTTTTCATACATTTCTTCTCCTTGGTCACTGGTTGAACTTCTCTTCCTTCAAGACTCAGATCAAATGTAATTTCTTTTTTAATTTTATTTTATTATGTTTTGTTAGTCACCATACAATCAAATGTAATTTCTTTTGTTCTACCATTCCTGACTCACTTCCCTGCAATCTCTTCACTCTTATCTCTTCCATATTTCCCAATCCCCAAGTTTGTTGATTTCCCCTCTATTTCAACACAGTACCTCTATTAGCACTAATAGATTCCAATAGCAATCATTATATACCCCAAAGGATTATGAATTCCTCAAAGACAGATACTGGGTCATAAATATTTTTGTATCTTCAGTGCCTGACACATAGTGTGTGCTAAATGAATGTTTGTTGAATTTAAAGGATGAATTGATGAGGCTATCAACCTTGTCCCTATATAAAATTAGAGACCCAACCTATGGTAGCAACCATAGGAATATAAAATAGAAGAGACAATAGGCCTTGGCTGGGTAAGATGAACAAACCAGAAAAGATAATTGGGTATGTTCCTATCAATGGCAAAGAATGGAAAGCTAATTGAATTGAAACAAAGATGTTGAAATAGGACTGGTTATATTTAATGTAAACATGAGACATCCAGGTAGGGATTTACAGCCATTGAAAACAGAGGTACAAAGTTTGGGGATAAAGCTGAAATTTCCAAGACAGAATGGGGAAGTGGCATCTTCTTATAGTAAACAGATGTCACAAAAAGATTTAGTTTGATTGAAATTTATCTACATCACTTTCTTATCTCCCACAGTTTGGAGAATAATATTTATTAAGAACTTCTTATTTATAAGCCAGGACTAGATTACTTTGGTTGCATGTGTGTGAGTGAATGAGTGATGAGGACAGACATTCAGGTTCCTTTTCAGCCACCCATTCAGTCAACAGAAATTCAGCAAGCATCTACTCTGTCAGACCCTGTGCTAGGTGCTGGTCTGAACAAGATTAAGTCCCTACTTTTACGTGATACATGAGATTGTTAACAAAAAAATAATTAAATAAAACAAATAACCACATGAATGTATATAAAAGAAATATAAATTGGAAATTATTAAAACCATGATGACACAAAGGAGATAATAATTGGGGGAAATTCCTCAAGAATTCTTTGAGGATGGGATGCCGGGGTGGCTCAGTCAGTTAAATGTCTGCCTTCGGCTCAGGTCATGATCCCAGTGTCCTGGGATCCAGTCCCACATCAGGGCTCTTTGCTCAGCTGGAAGCCTGCTTCTCCCTCTGCTTGCCACTCCCCCTGTTTGTGCATGCTCTCTCTCTCTCTGACAAATAAAATCTTAAAAAAAAATAATTCTTTGAGGAAGTAATGTTTAAGCTGAAACCATGATTTTCATCAAACTTCTCAATGGTCAGTTACTTAGAAATAGGGTCAAAAACATAAATTAGGAGTCAGCAATATTGGGGAGCTCAGCTGCATATCCAATCAATCCCCTTAACCTGACTCCCATATATATACATATATGTGTGTATACACACACACACACATACCACCACTACCACCATCCCCATTCCCCCAAATCTGCCCAGTTATGGCTGCAAAGGGGCAAAGGATACCGGGATCAGGGGATGGGAAGGGCTCTGTGGCAGTTAATCTCCAACAGAACCATACTTCCCAGTGTTCACACCACTGTAAGGTCTCCTCCCACATTGACTCTGGGCTGGCCCTGTGACTCATTTTTACCAATAGCATGTGGCAGAAATGAGGCTTTGTAACTTTAAGTCTTAGGGATCTAAAATTTCTGTTTTCACCACTTAGTACACTCCTTGTGGAACCTAGCTGCCTTGCTGTGTGGAAGCCCAAGTAGCCATGTGAAGAGGCCTGCTTGAAGGAAAACCAAGCCTTCAGCCAAAAGTCCAAAAACTCCTAGCCAACAGCTAGCACCAATCAACCACCATGTGGATGAGACTATTTTGGACCTTCCAGCCATCCCAGCACCTCATCTGATAGTACATGAAGCAGAACTGCCAAGTCAACACACAGAATCATGAAAAATAATAAAACATCGTGGATTTAAACAACTAAATTTTGCAGCAGTAACTGAAATAAGTCCTTACACCCATGAAAGACCAAAAGTAAAATGTGTTAAGCCAAAACTTCATAAAATTTTTGTGCTTTTTGGTTTTTGTTTATTTTTATTTACCAACTTTTTTCTTTCACAGTGATAAGTAATTGCCTTTATAATGAGAAAAAATAAACATTTAAAGAATTTTAAAGTAGGATCATTCCTGGGGGATTTGGGTATAGTGTTGGTCAGAGTCTGCACCAATGAGGACTGCCTTTTTTTTTTTTTATCTAATTAATGCTGTATTGGTAAAATATCTGCTGACTCATATGAGTCCAGGCAATTGTTTGAAGTTGAATAAAAGTCACCCCCAATTATTTGGAGATTTGGAATAGAATGGAATAAGGAAGGAAAATAAATTCAGTAATATAGAAAAAACATGTCCTGTGGCTAAAAAGGCTGGAAGGTTTGGGGTCTTGAGGAGAGAGCTGTACATTTCTAGCAACAGTTAAAACCCTGCTATTAGGAGAAAAATCTGGTACATAACTTTAAGTTATCTTAACAGGATTTTGTCCCTCTCAATCTTTGCCTTCTTTTTACTTTCTTTGTTTGGCAAGAGATATACAGGTACTGCAGGTAATTTTCAACTTCTCAAATAGGCAGATCAAAATGATAGCTGCCTAACTGATATTCTCTATCAGACAAGAGCCCCTTCTCCTGGTAAGAAGACATTCTAGTTGGCACACAGAAGCTTTATGGCAGCAAAACGATGAAGAGTAATTGGACACAAAACTGCATTTTCATGTCACTTGCCACAGAAGCAGTAAGAGTCGGAAATGGCTATTTCAGCCTTATAAAAAAGAAAAAAAAAGCTTTCTTTAGATTTACCCCTTTGTTAAAAGAGAGGTGAATTTGAAATTTTTCCTCCCCTGTTATTCCATTCAATTAGCAAATGACAATCCATTTCCATCCAATCTGTTGATTAAATGTGCATCAACTTATTCAGATTCAGTCAACCAGCAACTTTGGTGACAGACTTCTCTTATAACATAAACAGATATTCACAACTTGATTATAGTCTGCTTTAATAACATGCAAATGCTATTTATTGCTCACTTCCAAATTAGAAGTAAACTAAATCAAATCCAAGCTCAATATTTAAAGTAAGATTGAGGTTATTATGAAATAGCAGAATAAGAGAAAAAAGTGCTTTAACAGTTTTAAGACAAATCATCCGAAATTTGTGGTTTTGAGAATAGTTTTGCTAAATCCTTCCTGTTAAAAGAAACAGCCAAAGAAATGTACAAAAGGTACATTACATTGGTAAGTTCCCATTTCATGCCTTGATGGTGTGGGTGTTGGACTACGTATAAGTTGATGGTGCAAGAAAATGGACTCTTTTTTTTTTAAAGATTTATTTATTTATTTATTTGACAGAGAGAGACACAGCAAGAGAGGGGACACAAGCAGGGGGAGTGGGAGAAGGAGAAGCAGGCTTCCCGCCGAGCAGGGAGCCTGATGCCCGATCCCAGAATCCTGGGATCATGACCCGAGCTGAAGGCAGACTCTTAATGACTGAGCCACCCAGGCGCCCCAGGAAATGGACTCTTGACAGCAAAAATTGCTGTACTTCTTATTTAGTCAACTGTAGTTTGAAAATAGTCTTCCTTTTACATTGTACTAGAATTACAAAAATGAAACTAAAATGTAACTGTGTTCTGGTTCAGGCAAATACCTGTGTGTGAAGACTAAGGTCTGTGGAAAGAAGGAACCTTGCCTCAGTGACACCTAGAAAGACAAGTAAGGAGGTGACTGAGAGATGAGGACTGTTGGGAAAAATGTGGGTTCTGAAGTTAATGATGAAAGCTTTAAAATATGACAAGTTCAGGTATAGTTACTTCAGGGGTTGGGTACATAGGGAAGCATCTTTGTTCTAGGTGACTCCGTAGACAGCATCTGAGGAACTTACAATACTTAGAATTGTACAGAAATGGCCGTATTTATTGAGTTACTAGAAGAGTTGTAAGGAAAAGCTCTGGTTTAAAATTAAAATTAATATTCATTCATTGATTTATTCAAAACACATTTATTGGGTTCCTTCTCCATGCCCTGTCCTGTTATAGGTTCTCCCCAGAACCTATATAGCAGTGAACAAAACAAAGTCTCTACTCTCACAGAACCTAGTAGCTAAATTGAGGATATCAGTAAACAAAAATTTTAAGTGGTTGTAAAAGCAGGATCCATATGTGAGTAATGTTCGTAATTTCACTTGTACAAATTGTGTCCAATTCCTGAACAGCTGATTTATTTTCTCTTATGGGCATCTCTATATCAACATCAGGAATCATTCCCAATATTCTTCCCTTTCTGCTTTAGCTCCTAATTTCCCATCCTTCATCTTTCTAATGCTGACTTTTGGGGATCAGTATGCATTAATAAAGGAATGCTGACTCCACCTTATGGAATAGGTCCCTCAGCTTGTTCTAGCCTCAAAGGAATGGTCCTGAATGTCCCAATCTATTAGCTGAAGGTCATACCACATAAGAGAAGCCAGTTGAGTGTGGAGGCAGGCCAGAAAGTGGGGACTTGAATTCTGACTCTGGTTGGTTACTTACTCCTAAGAGGCACTTTGCTATGGGACTATAAAACCAAGAGTACCTGATACTGTGCAATAGTAGTCAGAAAGAGATAAACATAGAGAAGGACCATGGACAGATAGAATGAATTTGAGATAGAATGCAAATAATTATACTTTCTAGGTTAAAAAAATTACAACTTTCTGAATTAAAAAAGCTGCATGCATTTGCTACCTTGTGAGCCAAGAAAAAATTCACACTGAAAGATAAAGCAACCCTAATCATAGCTACACAGAAGTGTAATGTTAAAACACACCTGCACCAAGATAACTTTTAAATAAGTTTTGAAATGAAATTAAACATAATAAAGAACTAGCATCATCAATCTCTAATGCCCTTGAAACTTTTCAGAAGCCCTCTTTAAAATTTCCACAAAACTCTCAATCTACCTCTTCATCCTCCTCTAATTAAACCTGATTTTCCTCAAGTACTAGTGTTCCAAATACATAAAATAATTTCTTACTCAATTTTATTGTTTTCTCCTTTACTCATTTAAGAATATCATTTTCTTTTCTTTTGTATCAGAAATGTCTCCAACTTCAGCTACATTGTAAACTAAATTGGTTTGATGAACTAGCCTTGGAACCTAACAACTATTTATAAAAGATTTCCTTTCTTTCTTTTTATGCAGATATATTTGTTACTATGTAATTCATGAAATATTTTAGCCTACTCTTTCTCATAATGGGCTTTTAATTTCAGTACTTTAAGTCTTTTGCACCCAACTTTATTGAAGTATAGACAAAATTGTAAGATATTTAAAGTATACAACATGATGATTTCACATACACTTACATTGTAAAAGGAGTCCCCCATCTAGTTAATTAGCACATCTATCACCTCACATATTTACTTACTTTTATTTATTTATTTTTTTTATGATTTTTAAATCTAGTTTTAATAGAGGTTACCAGTGATATTTTTTTCATTTTTCCACATGTCGTTTCTTATTTTGTATATTTCTGCATGGTCTATTTTTATTCAAAAGTTAGGAAGCGGTTCTATTCTGTCATTGATAAACATGATTGTGATGTGTCAGTTCGGCCTACTGTTCCTCTATGATCTCCCTCTTTTATTGTTATGCTCATTATAATGGGGAAATGTTGTTTCTTTTTTGTCTTTTTTAGTTTCCTAAACTTGGCAGAGTTCTAATCTCCCTCTTGATTTTTCTTTTCTTTACCATATGGGTTTTACAGAGCACTTATTACCTCACTTTAAAAATATATAGGCTTTATTTTTAAGATAAATTTTAGGTTTATGTCAAATTTGAGTGGAAAGTATAGAGATTTCCTAATATTGGTTGCAAAAATAGTCTTCTGTTAGCACCAAATCTTGGGAGTCCTTCCGAATATCTTCTGAGATTCTACTCAGACTTAAATATGGACTAGGGTTTTGGGATCCCAGCTTCCTCTCAGGGTCCAATGATGCTTTGAGGAACTCACAATATTTTTTTTCTCTCCCCTTCTTTTTTTTATGTTATGTTAGTCACCATATTTTACATCATTAGTTTTTGATGTACTGTTCCATGATTCATTGTTTACATATAACACCCAGTGCTCCATTCAGTATGTGCCCTCTTTAATACCCATCCCCCCACCCGCCTCCCCTCTAGAACCCTCAGTTTGTTTCTCAGCATCCATAGTCATTTTTAATGAGAACATTTAAGTTTTACCCTCTTAGTGAATTTCAATTATATAATACAGTGTTATCAACTAGTCACCATGTTGCATATTAGATCCTTAGACTTCATTCACCTTATAACTGAAGATTGAACCCTGTTACCAACCTCTACCTATTTTCCACGAACTCTCCACTCCCTACTCCTGGCAACCACCATTCTACCGCTTTTATGAGTTCAATCTTTTTTTTTTAGATTCCATATATAGGTAACACCATACATAGTTTGTCTTTCTTTCTCTGACTGATGCATAATATCCCCAAGATCCATCCATACTGTAACAAATGGCAGGATTTTCTTCTTCCTCGTGGCTGAATAATATTCCTATATATATCACATTTTCTTCATCCATTCATCCTCTAACTAACACTTAGTTTATTTTCATACATTGGCTATTGTGAATAATGCTGCTATGAACATGGGAGTACAAATAATCTCTTCAAGATACTGATTTTGTTTATAAAAGATTTTCTATAGGAAAATTAATTCTGTAATCCAGACAACTGACATACAAATGAACTTTGCAATGGCCTGTTTGTGATTAATAAATGTCAGTTAAGTGTTGCAGACAATAAATGTTATTAGAATTCAGATGGAAAGTGCCCTCTGTATTAAAGATTCTGAGACTGGTTTTACAGATGAATCAAGAAAGCATCCTAAGCAGTGAAACAGTAGGATCTGGGGCATTAAAGCTGGAATTGCCCAGGGTATATTTAACGGTTATTGCTGAAGTGAATAGCTTGGATGGAAAATGTTGGATTGAACCAGATTATAGGGATGTGTGAGGGTCTATTACAATAAGTAATAGAAGTTGGGGTGCCTGGGTGGCTCAGTTGTTAAGCATCTGCCTTCGGCTCAGGTCATGATCCCAGGGTCCTGGGATTGAGCCCCACATCGGGCTCTCTGCTCAGTGGGAAGCCTGCTTCTCCCTCTCCCACTCCCCCTGCTTGTGTTCCCACTCTCACTGTGTCTCTCTCTGTCAAATAAATTAAAAAAAAGTATACAGAATTCATATGAACTCTTATGTTAGTACAATCAACCAACTTGAACACAGAACAATGCACCACTCTGCATATGTGTGTATGGAAATCGTAACCATCCCCTCCAAATATGGTCTATCCTTTTACTGTACTCTTAATCTTGTGAATGACACCACATGCACCCATCTGCACCAGTTAAAATCCCGGGAAATTTTCCTTGGCACATCCTACCTCTTCATTCCCACATATAAGTCATCAGCAAATCCTATAAGCTCCACCCCACAAACATATCCAGAATTCACCCATTTCTCTCTTGCCATACTAGCTTCGCCTGCTACTTCCATAGTCCAAGCCATCAACATCTCTCACCTGGACTACCTCAATATCCTCCTGAATCCGTATTTGCCACCCTCAATCAATCCACTCTACACTGTAGTCAGTGACCTTTATAGAAAACCAATCTGATTGTGCTACACAAATTTTAAATTCCTCGGTTGTTTCTCATTGTTTTTAGAAAACAGAATTTCTTAACATGGCCTTTTACAGTTTGTTCCCTACTATATCTCCAGTCACACCTCAAAGCATGCACCCCCTACTTTCTACACTCAGCCATACTAGCCTTCTTTCAGCCTTTTTTCCCTCCCAAGGGATTTTGTGGGGATTTTGAACACTCTGTTCCCTCAGTCTGAAGTGTTTTTCCTTTTCTTCACTCTTCACCTACTTAACTCCTATTCATTCTTCAGATATCTACTAATAGCAATTTCCCTGAGAAGCCTTACTTGATCTGCCAGTCTAAATTAGGTCTTTCATATTACTCTCTCACAGCATGTGAAAGTTTTCCTTCCCAGAACTTTTCAAAGTTAGACCTTCAGATTTGCTTGTGTGGTTATTTAATTAATGTCTATTTCCTTCATTAGACTATAAGCTCCAGGGGGCAGAAACTATATTTGCTTTGCTTTCCATTGTATCCCCGACACTTAGCAAAGTGAAAGACATACAGTGGGTGCTCTAAAGAAATTTGAATCCAATCTCCTTGCTCCCTTGCACTTCAGCCATACTAACCTCCTTACTATTCCATTAATCTGCTCCTTGAATACTCGTGTACAAGAGCATTGGTACTTGCTGTTATTCTGCCTGGAAAACTCTTTCTCCAACTTATTCTCTCACATCATTCAGGTCTCTGCTCAAATGTCTCCTCTTTGAGCAAATATCTGTGGTGTGCATTCTTGCACAAAATGCTGCTATACAGTGATGGTGAGGATTATTAATACAGTCCCAGTGGAATATAATCCTTACAAAAGCAGAGATTTTGATCTGTTTTTTTTTCACTGCTATATCCTCAATGCCTAGAGCAGCTCCTGAAATAGTTGGTACTCAACAAATATTTGTTGAAAAAATAGGTTATTCCAGGCACCTAACCAAAGCTGTCTATATCATGTAATAAAATCTGAAAGACCATCGAAAAACGAAGATCACTGGAGCATTAGTGGGAAGCTATCTGAAACAACTTGTGTGAGAAGTTGTTGGCAGATTTACCAGTTTGGGGAAATTTCCTTGAATTTATATTCTATTAAAGGGGAATACATATACTCTCAAGAGTCTCTCCTTGAACTTATATTCTATTAAAGGAGAATACATATACTCTCAGAGAGTCTCTCAAGTTGAGTATGAGGGAATTCTCAGTTTATAGTCTCTTCTTCCCAGAATTATCTAACATTAACTTGAAAATTATTCTCAGGGGGGATTACCCTGTTCTTCCCAACTACTATAGATTGTAAACTCCTTGAGGCAAGGGATTATATTTCCTCTTGTCCTCCAGGAGAGACTCAGTGGTTGCCAAAATGCATTGAATAGGCCCCATTTATGGAAATGCTTCTAAAGTTTCCTTTTTGATTCTACTTGGACCAGTGCTCCCCCATCCTTTTTCTCCCCTTTTCTCGGAAATTCTGGAAGTCCTGGGAAGAGATGAATGAAGCCATAATGATTTTTACAGATATAATCTCTCAGTGTTCTCAAATGAATAAGAATACTGGGTTTTTTTTTCACATATGAGCAAATTAGTGTATTAGCAAAATAGAAGAGAAATGTATTTCTTAATATAGTTAAAAGAACTATAGCTTCTACTCAAGGGATCCAAATGATAGCAGACTTTATAACTAAAATTATTTGCTGGAAACAAATGATGTAACCAATTAACAACTTTGTAGCAAGTCTCATAACTCACATCACTGAGAAAGGGGCCTGTATGATTTACCTAGTCAGTGTCAAATAGCCCTGAGTGTGGTTCAAACATCAGAGATCAAATACAAAGTGGACCAAAAGAAATTTATCAGCTTTCCTGAGGTTACTAGTTAACAAACAAGATTTTATTTATTTGGTCTTCCATGGGTTGTGTGTCTTTTCAAGTTTCATAAAGAGAATATAACAGAATATTAACTATGGAATGCAAATAGCCAGACTTTGAGGTTCTTGGATGAATTTGAACCTCAAACCACCCCAAACTATTCTTCCTAATTATTCTAACAATAAGAGGAGAGGCAGTGGTTATCCTTCCTTTATTCTTATAAAGATAAGACATCAACTGAACATTGGCAGGCTGTCTTTATAGAGCTGACATGACAGGCAGTTACACTAGAGTAAGAACCGAACACCACAATATACACCTTTCAAAGCCTTCAACCTACCACTCCAATTTACAATGGCCCTAATGTGTGGGTATGAAAGAGGTGCCAGACAGGGGTCTGGATTTGCACTATGAATTGATTCTTTGTAGGTTCCAATCTCATCTAGAAATGACCCCCTCCTACATGCTAGTCTCCGATAAGCCTGTTTTGATATGGGTGACACATATTATAAGGCCCCCTGGCATATGGACATAGGAATGTCACACACGTAATCTGGGAAGTGAAATTAACTGTGAAGCCAGAACAATCATGCTGAACAAGAAACCAGCTTTGTCATCATTCATATTGGTTTTGTTTTGTTTTTTCAAAGGTATCCTTAAAAAAGTTACCCCTAAAGCCCAACCCCTCTGTTTTTAACTGTCTTGTCTCATGACTAAGTTAGCAGTATCTGGAACCAGCCTGCTTCAATTCAAATCTCAGTTCTTGCATCTTAGCCTTGCACAAATGAATTAACTCTATGTCTCTGTTTCCTCCTCTGTAAAATGGGAAGAATAACAGTACCTACCTCATAGGGTTTCTGTGACAAGAAAATATGTTCATAGAGGACTAAATGCAGCACCTAGCTCATAGGACTTTGATGTTAAATAAAGGGTACTATTATTGTTACTCATTTAGCTAAGGGACAGGTAATTAGTTTTATTAACCAAGACAAACTAGGCCTAAACTTAAGGTCAGACAGCCGTGATTTGTAAGTTTCTTTCTTTCAATACATTGACATCTTGCTTGTTTTCCATTGGCTTCCAAATTTAAAAACAATAACAACAACAAAACAACTGCTTATGTTCAAATTATGTCTCTACCACTTACTGTGTGACATTCATTAAGTTATGTAACCTCTCTGTTTCAGTTTCTTCTTCACCTACAAAAAGAGAATAATAATAGCATGATAAGGTCATTGTGAGTATTAAATGGGTTGTTTCACATAAAATCCTTCAAATAATGCTTTCTAGAAAGACCGAATTGAGACTGGAGCAAGATTGGAAAAAGCTAGGGAAAGTTCATTTTAAAGATGAAGAAACTGGAATACAAAGAGTAACTTGCCTAAAATCTTACTGCTAGAAGTGGTGGATCCAGAATTTGAGCTTGGTCTGAATATACTTTTTTTTCCCCTAAAGTTTTCTTCCCCTTCCTTTATTGTCCAATTCTCTCTTACATAAACTGCCTCCTTCAGACTAGTATCTTCACTGGTCCTCAAATGTACCTGGCCCCAGCACGCCTTTGCACACTCTATGTCCCTTACTTGGAATGTCTTTTCCCATTTCTTTACTCCCTGTCTTAATCAAGGCCTAAGTGTAAATCTGCGTTGCATAATGGAGCCCCACTGACTTGATCTCCACCTCATGCCGAACTCTTTGCCTCTCAACTCTGGAATTCTTAATGTCTACATCAAACCCTTGACATCACCACTAGTGACTAACACTGAATGCCTAATGTGTACCTAGGTATCAGCTAATGCATGATCTCATTTAATCCTCCCAAGAAGCCCAGAGTTAAGTACTTTTATTAACAGCCTCATTGTACAGATGAGAAAATTGAGACTCAACAAGGCTAAGTAATTTGTTCATGGGTAGTAAGTGAAGGAGACAGGGTTCCAATCCAAGCCATGTAATCCCCAAGACCATGCTCTTACCTACAACATTCCACTGACTGGTGTCCTTAGGCTTCTCTTCACATGTTTCTCTCAGCTCCCCAGCTTGATTCTGAGCTAATTGAAGGGAACAACCATGTCTTATTTATCTTTATAGTTCCAGTGTGCCTAGTAGCATGGTGCTTGGCAAGGAATAGGTATCATATATATCTATTTAATAAGAATTGGCTTCCAACTTAATCCACAATTTCACCTTGAAAATCAAACAGAAACAGACATGAATCATGTTTATGGATGAAATTAGGCAAGGTAGTGTGGTTTGATCATCAATTCCATTAGTCATTAGTGGCAGGGTGATGTCTGCATATTCTGGAACCTGAGATAAGCTTCTTTTTGTCTTTCTGTCTTTCTTTCATCACTCACTCATTCAACAAACTATAATAGAGGTAAAAGCTTGCAATAGAGCTCTGAGGGAGCACAGAGAAAAGAACTAACTGGGGGGTGGGATGTGCAGGGGGAGGGTGTTGGAGAAGGTTTCTCAGAGAAGGTGGCATAACCCCATTCAGCAACCACTACAGTACCATTTCAATAAGTGGATGCATAATAAATGGCAGTAATAATACCATTACCTAAATAAATAATGGAAATGGAATAGAGTTGGCAGAGATCACTTGATTTTAGACTTCTTAGTGAAAACAAGTTAGGGAAAGGATCTTGAAGCTTAAGGGCATGGGATTTGCCAGGGCTTAAAGCATAGGTTCTTTGTAAGTAAAAGATAGGGAAATAAAAAAAATTCCCCAGGTATTGAATGCCTCTTAGGTACCTGATGTTTGATTTATGTTATTTCATTTAGTCCCCAAAGTAATAATGTGAAATGAGGCTTCCCCCCCCTCATTCTATAGTAATAATGCTGGGGACAGGAAGATGAAGTGACATAAATGGTAAAGATCAGTTGGACTTGTTTTAGTGCTCTTTCCATGAATACTGGTAACAAACTCTCATATAGAACTTATTAATTACAAACATGTTTCTTAGGGTGTCAAATTTATTAAGTTATTTAATTCTTTCAGTACCCTCGATGAGGTAGGCATTAGTATTACCATATTATTTTATAGATAATGACAATGAGACACAAGGAGGCTAAGCAATTTTCCCTAGATCACATAGTAAAGAAAATGATGGAGCTAGAATTCCAACACAAGTCAACCGTCTCTTAAACTAAGTACATTAGGCTGCTTGCACTATGCTAGGCCTAGTTGGCTAGAAGGAAGCATTTGCCTTCCTAATTCTACAAGGCCATTAGCACAAATTCTTCCTGTGAAGGTGACTGATGGGGGGGGTGATAGAAAGTAGGAAGAGAGATTTGGTGTCAGCAGAAGAAACCAGCATTTCTTACTGTCTCTTTTCCTTCCCCTGCTTTACCCCAAAGTCAGAGGGGTGGATGTGTGGCAGCCTAGGGGCATAGAGGTCACAAACCACTTCCTCACCCCCATCCCTGAATCTAACAAGGGCAGAGTCCATCTTTTCAGAGATTCCCCATGACTAAACCCCTTTAACCTCATCTTAGAAAATGCACAATGACTGGTTTTAGAGCATTAAATTTCTCCTCAGTTTGCCCTATGTACCACCCAGGATGAGTACCATGCTAAAGAGAAATGCCAGAGTTAACTCATGATGGGGGTGTCCCCTTTAAGGAACTTTGAACTTATTTCGAGTGCTTTGTCCTTTTTGTTAAGGGGTAGAGCACCGTCTAGGGGAGGGGAGGCATGACATTTTCTAGTTTTGAACTGCAGGGACCCAAGGTAAGGAATATAAGAATATACTAGACCTAAGCAAGTCCCATGAGAACTTTGAGAACTTGCTGTCTTCCCAGCAACAAATTTGATTTGTCCTGATAGGGGTTGTCAAAATAATTGCCTCCCCTTACCTCTTAATGATCCAACTTACCTTTCACTTCATTTACCTTTTGTTGCCTTGTTTTTTGACAAATAGTTGTCATGTCAGTTTGGTTACTGAGTTTTAGTAATGTTTTGTTAGTTGGTTTTAATGGATGATGGCCAAATAGAGCAGACAAGGACCTGGTCCAACTCTATCTCCTAAAGACACTTCTATCTGACATGCCAATACCTCACTGCATGCCACTCAAAGACATTCAACTCAGGTTCCCCCACATATTCAGAATCGAGTTTATCATGCCAGAGCCCCCACTGAGCTGGCTGAGATAACTCTGCTTACAGAAAAGCATACACTAATTAAAGTGGGCACCCCCCAGTCCTATCATGAATAAGAAATGAAGCATATACTTGATCCCCCATGCCCCCAGTTTCCAATCTACAAGGCAGTAGAGAGAGTGGTTTGTAACAAGCTAGAGAATTACCATTCTAAGTGTTTTCTGCAGCTTGATTTTATTATACCTTTAATTAAATCAATGTTGTGGCACCAACCCCCAGTAGAGATGATAAAGGGTAGTTAGCTCAACGGATTTCTGAGGGAATAAAAGGCTTCTCCAACCTGGAGACAGAAAAAAGTATTGGCTGAAACCAAGCTTGCAGCAACTATTGTGGGAAAGAAAAGAGGGAAAAGGGAGAGATAGAGGAAGGGAGATAAGAGGCATGTATGGAAGGGCGAGAGTGAGGGGAATACTGGATAGCCAAACCAGAGAGAAGGTGAAGGATGCAACATCTGCTGATCAAGCCCCATAGCACAGAGCTGAGATATCTGGAAGGGTGTTTTCTCTGGGAAATAACCAGATCTGTGAGCATATTAAGAACCTCATTGAGAGGCACCTGGGTAGCTCAGTTGTTTAACCATCTGACTCTTGATTTGGGCTCAGGTCATGATCTCAGGGTCCTGGGATCGAGCCCCGCATCAGGCTCCACACTCAGCACAGAGTCTGCTAGTCCTTCTCCCTCTGCTCCTCCTCCAGCTCTCGCTCTCTCTCACTCTTTCTCACCCTCACTCTCTCGCTCTCTCTCTCAAATAAATAAATAAAATCTTAAGTCAATCAGAAAAAGACATGTATCATATGACCTCACTGATATGAGGAATTCTTAATCTCAGGAAACAAACTGAGGGTTGCTGGAGTGGTGGGGGGTGGGACGGATGGGGTGGCTGGGTGATAAACACTGGGGAAGGTATGTGCTATGGTGAGCACTGTGAATTGTGTAAGACTGTTGAATCACAGACCTGTACCTCTGAAACAAATAATACATTATATGTTGAAGAAGAAGAAGAAGAAGAAGAAGAAGAAGAAGAAGAAGATAGCAGGAAGGGAAAAATGAAGGGGGGGAATCGGAGGGGGAGACGAACCATGAAAGACAATGGACTCTGAGGAACAAACTGAGGGTTCTAGAGGGGAGGGGGTGGGGGGATGGGTTAGCCTGGTGATGGGTATTAAAGAGGGCATGTTCTGCATGGAGCACTGGGTGTTATGCACAAACAATGAATCATGGAACACTACATCAAAAACTAATGATGTAATGTATGGTGATTAACATAACATAATAAAAAATAAAATAAAATAAAATAAAATCTTAAAAAAAAAAAGAACCTCATTGAGCAGAACTGTGGCTACAGTTGCTGGCGCTATGGAGTGGGGAAGGCAAAAGACAAGCTCCTGGATGTGGGAATGACTTCAAGGAGTTGGGGGTGGAGGAGGATAGAGAATGGAAGAAAAAATGCCACAATCTGGAAAGGAGTAAGAAAAACACATTAAAGGTGCAACTCAGATGTTGACATTCTCTGTGCTGTTTAGTGTCAGAGCCTCACGGGAGAAGAAAGAATTGCACAGTCCTCAAGGTGAAAGGAAGACACGTGCAGAATCACTGAGGGGAAGAGAAAACATCAGTAAACCATTCAAATGATGATTTGTTGTCAGGATTAGATACCCAGTGATATAAGTAAATATTCACACAGAGACTGTGTGGTGGGAACATTAATAATTCATACATTGGGATGCTTCCCGGGGATCTATTTGCTACGATTCAAATCTGAGGCGTGACAGAATTTGATGTAAGTTGGAGGCCCCAGGGACAGCTGCATATTGTGGGGTTAGAAATAAAGCTTACAAAGGAAAGAATCAGATAAATTTTAGAACTAAGGAATCAGCTAATTGAATCCTCCCCCTTGACAGATAAAGACACTGTGGCTTGGAAAGCAGAAGCATTTGTCCAGTGAATTACTGTGGGATCTGGGCTTTTAGACCAGGAACCTGTGCTCATCTCCATACAATTGGTCACTGGTGCCATCTGTGTGGGTCCAGAACTGAGGAGAATTGGGACAAAGAGACACTGGAACCAAATGCAATCCTTCACCCCACCCCCATCTCCAGGATTCAGAAAGTAAATAGATCCTAAAATGGGTAATAAAAGAGAAAAATGCCTGTAAGAAAGGCTGGGCCATCGTAGCAAGAGAGAAATGGGCTCCTCATCTCATTATCTGAATTAATTAAATGGAAACAGCATCAAATAACATGCAGCTAAAATGATGCTCTACCATCATCTATAAATTGAAAAGTACATTTTAAGATGCTTCTATGTATTCCATACTATGTGAGGCTGTGAGAAATAAGTGAGGAATGATTCTTAATTTGATTTCTCAAAGGAGAATTCCATGTGGGTGGGGAAAACAGATCTAGCAAATTAATTTGGCTACCAAAAGCCCTGGATTTCAGGTCAGTTCTCATTTAAAATATTCAGCACCATGATCCCCTTTGTATATTCCTAGTTGCAAATCAACATCTTAAACTACTTGATTTAGAAATTTTAGTCACTCATTCATTTAACATATATTTATTAGGTGTCTACTGTGTGGCAAGCACTGCACAAGGTACTAGAGATCCACTTATGAACAAAACACAGTCCCTAGCTTCATGGAGCTCACAGACTGTTAAGAGACACAGACAAGTAAACACAATTACAGTCATAGAATATGGTTATTACGGAGTGAAACATACAGTACTATAGGAAAATAGAGGAGGGGACAATATTATGCCTCCTGGAGGCTGAAAAGACTTCTGAGAGGAGGTAATGGCTAAGGTAAAGACTGAAGAGCAAGTAGGAATTAAGGCAAAAAGAGAGAGTGGGGAAGGGGACAGAAAGATATTCTTGGCAAATGATACAGCATGTGCAAAGTCCCCAAGGCAAGAAAGCAAAATATAGAAGTTATTTAATATCAACTAAGTGTTAAATTATGGGTTGCAAACATTAAGTATATCGTGAGGTAAGAAATGGGGGAAACTAAAGGTTTTTTTGTGGAGGATGGTAAGAGAGAACAAAGTCTGGAAGAAATTCCGAATACTGAAAATTGGCAAATATAATTTTGACTTTAAAAAAATGGAGAAAAAGATATTCTGCAAAACTATTAGCCAGTGTGTTTGATGTTAACCCAAGTCCATATTCCTAAATGTTAAGGGACTGGTTTAAAAACACATCATTTAAAAAAAGAAAGAAAAAGCATAGCAGAACTCATCAAGTGTTAGCCATGGCAGGCTAACTTTATTTTCCCTATTTATGGGATTACTAACTCAGGAAAATGCTATAAGCAGGGCATGTCTGAGTGCCAGGCAGTCTCTCCTGATAATTTTTTTCAACAACTGAAGAAGTGAGGCTGGATGATAGCAGAATTTGATGGATTCCCAACAGGGTGAATGACCATCCCCAAGTATGCAAATGACAAGATATCAAATATGATGGAAAACAGAATAAGGAGCTACAAAAATCTTTCTTCTCAACCAGGTCATAAATGCTCTCTAACTAGAATGACCATATAATTTATCATCTAAATTGGAACATTTTGAAAGAGACGGGGGTCATTTTTAATAATTATGTCAGCAAAATATGCATAAGCCAGAACTGTCCCCGGGCAGACTAGGTATATGGTCCCTGATCTATATTTATTGAATGAATAAATGAACAAATGCACAAATGAAACTCATCTAAGAACACCACATCTCCTTAAGTCCTTTTGAAGTGTGCCATAATCAGGCAACAGTGTCAAGTATCTCTCTAATTCTCCACGTTGCTTCCAAAGAATTGCTCCTTGTGTAAAAATCCTTCTCTTCTGAGGTTCATATCTTCAGCAGGTGGTCAGTACCATGTAAAAACCTCTTGGTCATTTTTCCACATTCATTGAAGACTTTGGAACCCATCCCTAACCTCTCCTCTCACATAGGCTTTGCTGTCATCCTTTGGGGACTTCAATGGTCACCAACCCATTCAACCCCATGCTCTCACAGTTTCTTTCTGGTGAGCTTCTCTTTTCTGCTTCAACCACAACCACACCTTGGACTTCTTTGGTGCTTGGACCTGCTCTATTTCTGAAATTTTGAACTCTGCTATCCTACATCTAATTACACCTTCCTATCCTTCTATGTCTCTCACTCCCTTACTCCTATGACATCAATTGTTTAATCTTATTGAGACCTTAAGTTACTTTTTTTAACCGGCATAGACCTCTTCACTATCCTCTCTCTGCTACTCCCTTTCCATCTTGTCCCTCCACTGCACCATAAAAAACAAAATCTTTTGTGGGTCACCTGCCCCTTCTTCACCTATCTTAAGCTAAGTATGACTAGAGAAAAATCACACAAGCATGTGGATAACTACCAGTATAAAATCTTGATATCCAAGATTGATCTTCAAGTAGTCAGATAATCCTACTATCTGACCCTAACCAAGTTCCTTTCCTGATACTCTCAGTGGCTATTTGAAACTTCCACCAAGCCCCTCAAGTTCCCTACCCACCCACCACATCTCTCAACACATACAGTAGATGAGCTTGCCTCCTATTTCACTAAGAAAGCAGAGGTCATCAGGACAGGAACTCTCCCAACTTTATTCCTGTACCTAAAAACTTATCTGCACTGGAAACTACCCTAACCTGACCCCTCATGCCTCAGAGGAAGAGGTGTCTCCTTGTAATTAAGGTTTATTCCTCCATCTGTACTCTTTTTTAAAATATTTTATTTTATTACTTGAAAGAGAGAGCAGGAGTGGAGCGGGGGAGGGGCAGAGGGAGAAGGACAAGCAGACTCCCAGCTGAGTGGGGAGCCCAAAGAGGGGCTTTACTCCAGGACCCTGATATCATCACTTGAGCCAAAGTCAGATGCTTAACCAGCTGAGCCACCCAGGCGCCCCTCCATCTGTGCTCTTAATCTCACACTCTTCTTCCTCAAGAATCTTGCTCCATTATCTTCTCTCTCTTCTGTATCCTTCACCTACCCCTCTCTACTAAAATGGTCCTTTGAGGTCTCCAATGATTACATAGTCAGCTTTTTTCAAAAGTTGTTTAACTTATTTTGAAATAACTTAATTCACAGGAAATGGCAAAGCTAGTTCAGGAGTGGCCCCATGTATCCTTCACCCAGTTTCCCGCAGTGATTACACTTTTTTAATCAATATCAAATCAGAAAATTGGTATTGGTTTTATCATACATGTGGATTCCTGTAACAACCACTGGAATCAAGATATTGAACCATACCATCACCATAAGAATCTTCCTCATGCTGCCCCTTTATAGTCCAATTGCCTCCCCCTTACCCTCATTATCCCTAACTCCTGGTAACCACTGAACTATTTTCCATCTCTCTAATTTTGTGATTTTGAGAATATTATATAAATAGAATCATACAGTATGTGATCTTTAGAGACTGACTTTTTTTCACTCATCTTCGAGATTCATCCAAATTGTAGCATGTATCAATAGCTCATTCATTTTTATTGCTGAATTGTATTTCATCATGTGAATATACCACAATTTATCCATTCACCTGTGTAGGACATTTTGGTTGTTTCCAGTATGGGGCCATTAAGAACAAAGATTTTTTAAAACTATTCTAGAGCCTGTGCATTTTCATATACATTTTATAATAAACTTTTCTAATATCTATAAACAATCTTGCTGGGATTTTGATAGGGCTACATTAAACCTATATAACCCTTTGGGGATAATTGTCATCTTCTTCCAATCCATGGACAATGTATGCATTTTCATTTATTTAAATCTTTTTTAAATTCTTTCATTAGCATTCTGTAATTTCAACATACAAATTTCATACATGTTATGTTAGATACACACCAAAGTGTTCAATTTTCATTTTTGAGTGATTTTATAAATAGCATTGTATTTTAAATTTTGGTTTCCATATGCCCCCTGCTAGTATATAGAAATACAATTGACTTTTTTATTTGATAACATATCTCGTGACTTCGCTGAACTCATTCATTAGTTTCATGAGTTTTTTACAGCTTTCTTGGGATTTTATATATAGACAATCATGTCCTCTGCAAATAGAAACAGTTTCATTTCTTCTTTACCTGTGCACCTTTTATTTCCTTATTGAACTGGCTAGAACTTCCAGTACTGTGTTGAATAGTCATGGTGAGAATGGATATCCTTGTTTGTTTTAGATCTTAGGAGAACATTCAGTCTTTATCTGTTAAGTATGATGTTACAATTTGTAGGTTTTTTGTATATGTTCTTTACCAACTTGAGAATGTCTCCTTCTATTCTTAGTTTACTGAGAGTTGTTACCACTAATGAATGTTGAATTTTGTCAAATGCATTTCAGCATCAATTGATATAATTATGTTTTTTTGTTGTTCTGTAAGCCACTTAACGTGGTGGATGACATCGATTGATTTTCGAATATTAAAGCAACCTTGCATCCCTGAAATAAACACCACTTGTCTTTTTGTTAGTGATTTCTAGTTTGATTCTATTACAATCATAGAACACATTTTGTATAATTTCACTTCTTTTAAATCTGTTGAGGTTTGCTGTATAGCCCAGGCTATGGGCTTTCTTGGTATATGTTCTTTGAGCACTTGAAAAGAGTGTGTATGCTGATGTTTTGGGGTGAAGTGCTCTATAAACATCAATTAGATCCTGTTGGTTGATGATGTTGTTCAGTTCTCCTATATCTTTGCTGATGTTCTGACAAGTTGTTCTTTTGATTGCTAAGATAGGAGTGTTGAAGTCTTCAACTTTAATTCTGGATTTGTCTATTTCTCCTTTCAGTTCTATTAATTTTTGCTTTACATATTTTGTAGCTCTATTGGTTTATTAATGCACATTTAGGATTCTCATGTCTTCTTGGTGGACTGACCCTTTTATCATTATGTAATATTCCTTTGTCTCTGGTGATTTTCTTCGCTCTGAAATTTACTTTATCTAAAATTAATTTAGCCACTCCTGCTTTCTTTTTATTAATGTTTGCATGGTATATCTTTTTCCATACTTTTATTTTCATCTTATATATATCATTATATTTTAAATAAGTTTCTTATAGACAGCATTAAGTTTGGTCATTTTTTTAAAAATTTATTCTGCCAATCTGTCTTTGAATTGATGTATTTAGACAATTTGCATTTAATGTAATTATTGATATGTTAAGATTTAAGCCTATGATTTTATTTTTAACAAATCTGTTTTTCTGTTGTTCTGAGGGGTTTTGTTTGTTCGTTTGTTTGTTTTTTGGTTTTCCATTTTTCCCTTTGCCTCCCTGTAGGTCACTTGAACATTTTTAGTTCAGTTTATTTTTTATTTTTTTCTCCCCCACCTCAACCCCCTAGTTTAGTTTTTAATTGACCTTTTTGTATAGCATTTTAGTGATTGATCTTAGTACTCCATTACACATGCATAACTTGCCACATTTTACTGGTGTCGACATTTTTCCAGTTCAAGTGTAGAAACTTTACTTCCTTTTATGTTCTTTTGTTCTCCTCTATTTACAATATAATTGTCCTATTTTCTCTATATACACTGCAAATAACATTAGTTTATCATTTTTCTTTAGCCACCAAACATAATCAATAACTCATGAGAAGGAAAGCGTGTTATTAGGGCTGCGATAACAGAACACCACAGATTGGGTGGTTTAAACAGAAATTAATACTCTCTCAGTTCTGGAGGCTAAAAGTCTAAAATCACAACATTTTCAAGTTTGAGTTCTGAGGCCTCTCTTCTTGGCTTACCGATGACCACCTATCTTCTCTCTGTGTCTTCACATGGTCTTTCTTTTGTGTGCCTGCGTATCTGTGTCTTACTCTTCTCTTGTAAGAACACCAGTCCTACTGGATCAGTGTCCACCCATATGACCTCATTTTACCTTAATTACCTCTTTAAAGGCTCTATCTTTAAATATAATCACATTCTGAGGACCTGGGGCTTAAGACCTCAACATATGAATTTTGGCGGGACATAATTCAGTCCATAACCAAAAGCATATTGTATTTACTCGTATTTTTGCTCTTTCTGCTGTTCTTTCTTCCTGATGTTCCAAGATCCCTTATTTTATAATTTCCTTTCTGTTTTGAGAAATTCTTTTTTTTATTTTTTTATTTTATTATGTTATGTTAATCATTAGTTTTTGTTGTAGTGTTCTATGATTCATTGTTTGAGTATAACACCCAGTGCTCCATGCAGAGCGTGCCCTCTTTAATACCCATCACCAGGCTAACCCATCCCCCCGCCCCCCTCCCCTCTAGAACCCTCAGTTTGTTTCTCAGAGTCCATAGTCTCTCATGGTTCGTCTCCCCCAGCGATTCCCCCCCTTCATTTTTCCCTTCCTGCTATCTTCTTTTTTTTTAAACATATAATGTATTATTTGTTTCAGAGGTACAGGTCTGTGATTCAACAGTCTTACACAATTCACGGCGCTCACCATAGCACATACCCTCCCCAGTGTCTATCACCCAGCCACCCCATCCCTCCCAGCCCCCACCACTCCAGCAACCCTCAGCTTGTTTCCTGAGATTAAGAATTCCTCATATCAGTGAGATCATATGATACATGTCTTTCTCTGATTGACTTATTTTGCTCAGCATAATACCCTCCAGTTCCATCCACATCGTTGTAAATGGCAAGATTTCATTCCTTTTGATGGCATTCTTTTGCTATTCTTTTAAATAGGTCTGCTAGCCACAAATTCTCTTAGTTTCATTCTTCTAAGAATGTCTTGATTTCTCCATCATATCTAAAGGATATTTTCACTAGCTTCTGATACAGCAGTTGTTTTCTTTCAGCTCTTAAAAAAAAAAAAAAAAAATCTCCTGCCATTTTCTTCCAGCCTTCATAGGTTTGTTTGTTTGTTTTTGAGAAATTCTCTCATTCTAATTGGTTTTTTCCCCCTTTAGGAAATACGTTCTTTTCCTATGCTGCTTTAAAGATTGTTTTTCTTTGTCTTTAGTTTTCAGAAGTTTGACTACAATGTGTCTTGGCATGCATTTCTCTTATTGTGTTTTGAGTTCATTTAGCATCTTGAATCTATAGGTTTATGGTTTTTGCCAAATTAGGGGAAATTTCAGCCATTTTTTTTCTCCAAATACATTTCCAGTCCCACCTTTTTTTCCCCCTCTCCTTCTGGAACTCCAATGGCATGGAAATTAGTGAGGCTTTTAAAATTTTTTCGGTCTATTACTCACATTGGGGATTCTCTATTGCTCTATTTTCAACTCTACAGACTCTTTCTTCTCCTTTGTCTAGTCTGTTAACAGAGCCCATCCATTGAGTTTCTGTATTTGGTTATTGTATTTTTCAGTTCTAAAATCTCCATTTGGTTCTTTTTTATATCTTGCATGTCTTTGCTGAGAATTTCCATTTCTTTGCTAAGACTTTCTGTTTTTTCATTTGTTTCAAGCATGTTTGTAACTGTTCATTGAAATAAACTTTTATGATAGCTACTTAATTTTTTTGATAGTTCTAACATCTGTGTCATCTTGTTAGTATTTGCTGATAGTCTTTTTCATGCAAGTTGAGATCATCCTGGTTCTTCATATGATGAGTCATTTTTCATTGAAAACTGGACATTTGGGGTATTGTGTTATGAGACTGGATCTTATTTAAATATTTTATTTTACAGCTCTCCTCTGATACCACTCTGGTATGGAAGAGTGGGTGCTACATCATTACTGCCATGCTAGAATTGAAATCCAGGTTCTCTAAAGACCTTTAGTAATATTCAGGGAGAACATTGTTGAAAGTCTCAACTTGCCACAAGGTTTTCCCTGACATCACTCCAGCAAGTAGAGTGTGAGGTTCCTCATTACCACCAGGTGGAAATGAAAATTCAAGCTCTCCATGTGATTTTCACTGACCCCATGAAAGAGGGGTCTTGTTACTTCTTGGTGAGGGTATAAATCCCAGCTCCCCACTCACCATTCTCTGACATCTCCTTAGCAGGGGATAGTGAAGGGCTGGGTGCCTTGCTACAGGGTACAAGTCTACTTTCCCTATTTGGTCTTTGCTGACAGTGATGGGGTAGGACCACAGATTTTTCTGTGGTGTTTAATTGGAGTTTTCTGCCTTGCTTCCCTTCCCTATTCCCAGTCCTTTGTCTGGAGACAGCAGGCTTTACTAGGGTTTTGGGGGGAGGGAGGTGGGGCTCTGTGCCCATTGTTGTTGGCTTCTCCAACAACCAATCTGAGATACATGAAGCACAGAATAACCCTGGAGGTCTCGCCTCTCTCATCCATTGGGGTCCAAATTCTCTAACGGTCTGTATTCTCTCCACCTTGTAGAGTCTTATTTTTGTTCTACAAATAATTAACAGGGGGGGTTGCTATATTTGGTGGGAGAAATAAGGAAAAGTATGTTTACCCCATCTTACTGGAAGCAGAAGTCCCATAATCCTAAATAATCTTTTTAAATTTTCTTTTCTTTCTTTTAAAGATATTTATTTACTTATTTATTTATTGAGAGAGAGAGAGAGAGCATGAGCAGAGGGGAGGGGCAGAGGGAGAGGGAGAAGCAGACTCCCCACCGAGCAGAGAGCCTATTGCAGAACTCGATCTCAGGACCCAGGGATCATGACCTGAGCCGAAGGCAGACCCTTAACCGACTGAGCCACCCAGGTGCCCCCTAAATAATCATTTTATATCTTTGATTTATTTGACCTCCTTGCAACATATGACTCTTTTGACTACAGCTTCCCTCTTGAAATTCTCTTCATTTTGGTTGTTATCCTACTCTCTGAATTTCTTCCTAATTGTCTTGCTGTTCATTCTTAGTCAACACTGTGAGCTCCTTTTTCTCTGCCCACCTGATAGATTTTGGGGTTTCCCAGGTTTCACTAACCAATTTCTAGTTTTTCACTCTATATCCTAATCATGATTGACTTTCAGATCTAAATATCAAGTTCAGTTCTTTTTTTCATACTCCCCATCCATATATCTAATTGTCTATAGGACATGAACATTGAATAACTCACAAATATCACAAACCTAACAGGTCAAAAATTAAGTTCATCATTTTTCACCTGAAACCTGACTTTTGTCTGTATTCTCATAGAGGTGGTATGATATAGTGGTAAAACATGCACACTCTGGAGCCTAGATTCAAATTCAAGCACAGTTTATTGCTAGTTACATAGCTATTGGCAAGTTATTTAATTTTTCATTGCACTAGCTTCATCATCTGTAAAGTGGGATTCAATTACCTCATAGGTTGAAGGGTAGGTTATTATGACTTAAAATTCCTCAAAGGCTTTCCCTCTCTTTCAGGATCCAATCCAAACCCATTACCATGGCAAACAAGGCTTAGTCCCATGTTTTGACACCTTCCTTATCACTTCCTCTCCTATCATTGCTAATACAACCTCTATACGCTCCTTAGGAAGGTTGTAATCTTCAAAATGTACCATGTTCTTCCTATTCTTACTGCCTGGAAGATTTTGTTCTGCCTTTTAAAAAAAATTCTCATCTTTTAAGAAGCTGCTCAAATGTTCAAGCTTAAGTTGATAAAGACCCTTCCTTGATTTATTTAACACTAACATAACCCCTATCACACCCAAGGAAGTATTCTCTAAGTTCCATATGTATTAACTCTTTTTTTTCCCCTACAATTCCATTGGTGGATAATATTATTATTTCCATTTTATTGATAAAGAGAATGAGGCACAGAAGAATCAAACAACTAATAAGAGACTAAGTGAATCTATCACTCTAGGATCATCCTTCCCAAACCCAACTTAGACTGGGTACCCCTTTTATGTGTCTCTACCTAACTATAAACATACTTCTAACTTGGCATTTATCTATCAGTGCTTTTATTCTCTATTCCTTTCATAATATATGGAGGTCAGGCACTGTCTGTGTCACAGCAACCAGCAAAAGACCTGTATCAATAAATGTTTTCTGAGTGAATGAACAGAATGATGAGTTCAATGAAACAAAATGAAATTTACCAAGAATGAATGTAAGAGACTACCTTTGAGTTCCAAGAACCAGCTGTACAATGCAGTACAGGCATCTTTGTCTTCACACCAACCTGTGTAAGAACCATATAGATGAGTGGTTTGATAATAACCCCTATTCCAGCCAACAGTGAGATGTGGCTGCCAAAAATCTAAAGGGACAACAATCCTTATTAGCTCAACCCCTCACAGCTAGAGTCACTGCAGCTCAGTTCTGTCCTCATCATGAGCCATCCTGACTTAGGCAAGACATGTAGTGCATTTCAAGTCTAAAATGGCATCAAATGGAAGTAACATCTAAATTTCAAAAACATCAAAATGAAAAATGGCTGAGAGCCATTGTAAGATGCCATTGATTATAAGACCCATCCTGTGTTCAAAGAAAAGAATAGCATGCATCTTAAAGTTGATTAAACATGAGTTATCTGCAGTTTTAGCTCACCACTTGGTGGGACCTAAATTAGCTTCACTAGCAACCCTTTGGCAATGTTAGAGCTAAACACAAAGCTTTTGTATAACCTCTGAGTTACAGCATTTCCTTAAAATGTATTACCCTTTTCTTATTTCCTCCTACTTCCCTGCATTAGTCCAGGCAGTACAACAGGGTATCTATCTGAAATGGAGTCTGTCTGTCTCCATTTCCTTCTTAAATTCTATTCTACAGCCTGGTCCTAAGGCCCTACTCCAAATCTTAGTCCACGTGGATAAGGCTGAACTCAGATCTCTGAACCTTCCAGTCCCCAAATTGAATCTACAGTTAATAAGTTAATTGTCCAGAAGCCCTGGCTTTAAGGACCCCTTTACCCATTTGGCTTCTGACTCTCAATCCACTTTTTCTGATGGCCTGAGGCTTGCCCCACCCTTTAAACACCATGCATTAGACCTACTGGGGCCCCCCAAAGTCTGGCCTCTGCAGCCCAGTTAGTGTCCGCAGTACTGCTCTGCTCTGTTATGAAAATCAGCCTCACAGCTGCGACAAGAGCAGCTCCAAAAAACACTTCATCATGGCTTGAAGCCTGCCGCAGTGTTTAAAGCACATTCGCCGCTTTATTATCAGCCTGTGGATCATTTATTTTGTGAATTATCTGTGGTCATTTAGAGCCCTAGTTTGCCCCTCCTCCCAATTGCAGAGGCTGAATCCAGGCACCTCCACTCCCAACCACCAGGCTCCCCCCTCCCTTTGCCAACAATTCATGTGTGCTCTGGAAATGCAAACTCATTCTAATATCAGCCCAAGAAAAACAGAATTAGGAACAGAGGTAACTATAAAACAAATTCTTAAATACATCTCTAAGCCAAAAGGAGAGAATTCAGAGCTTATCAGTACCAATGATAACCTCAAGTAGTGTATATAATTAAGAGTAGGCTTGATTCTCTGAAGGCACTCTGAGGTACATGCAAACAAGTAATCTGATGAAATCCATGCAGTGAAAATAGATACATATATATTTTAGCTGTCCAGAGGTAGATCACGTTTGATATCTGGTTGAGAATAGACTAGAAATCAAAGAACTAGATAAAACCCCAGAGAAAAAGAATAGAGTGGCCTGGAAGCTCATTGCCACTGAAAAATAAAAGATTTATAGATGCTAAAGAGATGGGGGTGGAGAGATAAAGAACTAACAAACAGGGTAGAGGGGAAGAGGGGAAGAAGAAAAGGGATGGGAGAGGGATTTGTAGATACCCTGGGGATGTTTGATGGTAACAGTGATGAAATGGAGAAGGAAATCAGCAGTGCTGACTTTCTGCCTGCTGCAGGACTAGAGCCATGAAGGGAACTCCAAGGTAGAACACAGTCTGGGGTGACTGTAGCAGGCAAAGGGGAGCTCAGGGATATCTATAGGGATGAGCTGTAGATATCTGCATTCATTTTTCAACAGGTTCAAAGTAAAAAGCACAAGCAAGAGGTGGGGGGAAATGGTAAAAAGAAGTGAAGAGGAAAAGAAAAAACAGAAAAAGGAGCCCTAAAGAGGCTGGGACCAGGAAAAAGAGAAGCATGTGGTAAAGATTCAAGCTAAAAAGTACTTGAGGTCCAGCTATTTTAAGAGGTGCCTGATGTGAACCAAATGAGACACAACCTTAGTCATTTTATGCCCTCAATGCCTAGTGCCTGGCACATTGTGAGTGTTCACAAGTGTTTTATATGATTCAAGATATGTACGTGTGCACATGTGCACATGCATATGCACAAATACTCCTATAGAAAGTTGAGGGTGGACTAAAACATAAAATTCTCTTCAGAGATATGACAAAACTAGCAGAATTTATTTTTACCTCTATCTCCACTAATGCTTGGTCCTTCAGATGGCCCTAATAATATCCTGCTTCTCAGGACCCCAACTGCCCTGTTTATGGCATTTATCTTGCTCCGGGAGTCTGATTATATAGACTGTTGCTTTTTCTGCGCACTCATCGATGGTAGAGAGCAGTTGTCCACAGCACTGCTTAGAACAGAACTAGATACATAGTAAGTACTCAAAAAAAAAAAAAAAAAACCAGAGTGAGTGAATTAAATAAGTGGAAAATTCCAGTATTCTTCAGATAAATAGCAAATTGATCTTATTCTCCAAGGAACTGCCCTCAGGTAGAAAGGGGGAATGGCAACTTTCCAGAAATGTTGGCTAAAGTTTGCTTATATGCTGGGAGAACATGACAGATGGGGCTGCTTGCTTACTCCCTCTACCTTTTCCTTCCAGAGACCATCCTGACCCCAAAGGTAATACTGGGAATCAGAATACTCTGTTCTGTAACCAATCTACCCTGCTAGAAAAAAACGCTTGATATACTCTTACTTCATGAAGACAATTCTGCTGCATGCAAAGTGTGACCTCACATTTTAGGACAAGGCCAATTTTAAAGCATTCTTATTTTTATTATTTTTTCAAAAAAATAAATATCTGCATATTATGTTAAAGAGTTTATATGCATTTAGCAGGGCTGAATCTCATCTTATACATAATAAAAAGTGTCATTCCAAATCCATATTTCCAATGGCTTACTGGGTGGGGGTTAACCAGGTGTGTTTTTTTTTTAAGATTTATTTCTTTATTTGAGAGAGAGGGGGAGAGAGAGCACAGGGGAGAGGGGCAGACGGAGAGGGAGAGACAATCTTAAGCAGACTCCCCGCTGAGCACGGAGCTCGATCTCACCACCTTGAGATCATGACCTGAACCAAAATCAACAGTCTGATGCTTAACCAACAGAGCCACCCAGGCACTCCGCCAGTTGTTTACTTTAAAATAATTTGTTAAGCTGCACATTTATGTTTCATGCATTTTTCTGTATGTGCGTTATATTTCACAAAAAAGCTCTTAAAAAATCCTGTTGTTTCCAAGTGACAAAGTGAAATATGTACTTGTGGAAATTGAGGTATTAAAATGTAATAAATGATTAAAAGACAGTGCTTTTGAAATATGTAAAAGTAATGGTTGTCTTTGTTATCTCTGGAACAACATGTCATAAGTGATAAGACCTCCATTAACTCTGAAATCCCCATTAAAGAACTTACTTTGCCCCTATCAAATGAAAACAATCACCTCTAGCAGATCCACAAGGATTAGTTTGGGGTACAAATCTCTGAAAAAAAAAATTTTGTGTGTTGTTGTCTTCTAGCATCCTGTTGACATTATCTGAAGCTAAATAGACTAGATATAATGCTGCCGTGGGAAAAACAAGCACCCAAGAATGGTCATCTCACCCTTCTTTCCCAACCTATCCAGGACTAGTTGTCAATACAAGAATGGTGGTAGAGTTACTGCATTGTTTGTTATTGGATATTTCTTTGTCTTAACCAAAGATGATTCACTAAGAGTGACTAAAGTGGAAAAGAATCTGATTGCTAAGGAGCAGCTATACAAAATCTCCTGGTGCAGATTCAAATGTTGGCTTACCCAATAAAATATCAGGAAATTATTATTTTCATCCAGCCTTTCTCTCTGTCTCACTCTTTCCTTCTTTGTGCATACTTCCAAGGCTTATCACATGCTGCTTCCTCTGCCTAGAACACTGTACCCCATTCTACCCCAGCTCTTACTCAGCTAACCTGTACTCTTCTCTCTCAGCTTAGATGATACCTCCAAGAAGTCCATCCAAGTCTACCCAAGGCTAGACTCAATGCCATTCCTCTGTACTCCTCCTCTCATAGCCCTGATCACACTTGATCCTAATGGCTTGTTTATGGTCTTGTTCATCATGGTAGTCCCAAGCATCTATCAGTTTTGGGCATATAGTGGATGCTCAATGAAGGAGGTTGAATGAATAATTGAAATTCATTTCTGTGAAGCCTTTCCCACCTCTCCCAGTCAGAACAAATTGCTCTTTTGATGTTTCATAGCACTTTTTTACAGACCTCTATTCTAGGCTGTCTCATGTTATAACTAGCTGTGTACTAGATGTCTTCCTTCACAATGTTTCATGCTTCCAGAGGGCAGGGAATTAACCTTATTTATCTTTTTATTTTCCCTGGGACCTACCTTCTTCCTTATTTGTACAAAGCAGACCTCAATAAATGTTTGTTGAATTGAATTTCTCTGCCCTCTAGCCCCACTGTCACACAATTAATGATTAGAAAGGATTGGTTTATGATCTGTAAACAAAAACTTAACTGCACTAGAGAAATTGCTATTTAAAAGGACAAGTTAGTGAATGTTTGGGGAAAGGAAAAAAAAGGAATGTGTAATGTGAGTAATTATCTCCTAATTATCTGGTTAGTAAATCCAAGATTTCATAAACAGGGTTTGGGGTTTTTTTTTCCTGCAAACATAAACATACTCTTGTGATTACTTTAAATTTTGCAATTTTACTGTTTTTCCTCCTTGGAATATATATTTATAAATTAGGTAGGGCCAGAATTAATTTTAGGGAACTAGATGAGGAGACACTGAGATATCTCTCTCTCTCTTTCTCTCTCTCTCTCTCTCTCTCTCTCACACACACACACACACACACACACACACACATACACACACATTCACACAAGGAAAAAGCATTGTAAATTAGAGAGATCTTTTTGGTCTCAGCTCTAACCTGAGAGGATTCCAGTTAATTGAGATAAGATGCATTATAATGAACATAGCCTGACACTTTTGCAAGCCACTAATTTAAACTCAAGGCATGCATATTGAGTCTTTTTAATTTGTTACTTATACCACATACTTGTCTGGTTACAACTTAAAAAAATTAAATGGAACATTGCCATCTCTACTCCACTGGTCTCCTGGATTCTACTTTTTCCCTTGCACGGTCCATTTTGCACACAGATTTCCAGAGTGTTCTCATGAAAACATAAATTATATCATGTATGTACACTGCTTACAACTCTCCATTGACTTCCCACCACATGAGAACAAATATGCACACTTCCTGCCTAGCAGGCCCTAAATGACTCAATCCCAACCTATCTCTCTTAACTAATTCTCTACCTTTCTCCGATTTTCTTTCAGCTTCTTGAACAAGCCAAACTATTCCCTGCTTAGAGACTGCAAATACTGTTCCCCTTGCCTGGAGTGTTCTTCCCATAGATCTTTTCAGGACAGGTGCCTCTCATCTTTCTGGTCTCAAGTCAAATATCATTCCCTGACCATTCTATTTAAAGTAATCCTCCATCCCACCATTGGTCACTTCCTAAGTCATTTCCTTCATAGCACTTATCACCATCTAATATCATTATCTTATTTATATATTTGCTTATAAAGAGGGCACGTACTGAATGGAGCAAACAATGAATCATGGATCACTACATCAAAAACTAATGATGTAATGTATGGTGATTAACATAACATAATAAAATTAAATTAAAAAAAAGAAAGTAGTTTCTAGTAAAGCAAAGACCTTATACACGGCTGTGTCCTCAGCAGCTAGAATAGTGCCTCATACAGAGGGAATTGGTTTAATAAATATTCATGAAATAAATTATGGTGAAAATCAGTTGGGATCCTTTTCAGTACTGAGTTAGTTCTGCGTCTTGCCCAGGGCTGAGTAATTCAATCTGATTCGATTTAATTTAGTTCAACAAGCATTTATTTGTTTTATTCACCTCTGAGTCTCCAGAACCTAGGAAGTGCTTGGCACACTGTAGATGCTCAACTAACAATAGTTAAATGAAGGAATGGGTTGTGCACCTACTGTGTGCAACACTGAGATGGGGAGAGCCACTGGGAAAGAGGGCCACAATAATGAGGAAAGCAGCCCAGAAACCATTTGTTGACTGCCAACAGGCCAAAGGCAGAGGCTGGGCCTGGTCTCCATGGCAACCTTTCAATAGAAAGAAGAAAGGAATCTATCATACCTTTCCACCAGGCCAAACAGAAGCTAGAAGGAAGATGAAAAAAAAGGAGAGGCGTTTTTTCCTAAGGCCCACATCACCTTTCTTTTCCACTAACAGGGTGTGGATCTCCAAACTGCTCGCAGGGTAGGTTTGGGGGAGAGGCTTCTTCATCAGTCTTGTTCCCACTGGAGCTCACCAATGGGATGAGTGCAGCACAGTGCCAGTTTCCCAGTAAGGTGATCCCTTGAGGCCTACCTGAAACACTGCGGGGGTGGAGTTTCCATGGAGAGGGCTGCTTCCTTTAGCTCCATTAGGCCTAGGTGAAAGGTGGGGATGGCAAGGGGGAAAGGGCTTAGCCTGGATTAAAGCTGCAATCTGTGAAGCAGGAGATAGGCTCTGTGCCACCTCTGGGGCTCTTCCTACAGCTGCAGCTCTCTCCTGCTGCCCTAGTTACACTATCAGGGACATCTTTAT